>NC_134087.1:188117275-189367275 GCF_000715075.1 Nicotiana tabacum | reverse complement strand
ACCGCGTGAGTAGTGTTGAGGTTGCTGCCTTCAGTCAACGGGAGACCTAAGGTAGATCTAGCGGCATCCGCAGACCCTGGAGCCCCCCTCCCCTTATTTTGGATTATCTGTCTCTTTCCATTTCGAGAACAGTTGTAATTCTTGAAAACTGGTATTTGTAAAACTTCTTAAACGTTTGTGAATTGTGACACCATATCATTGGGGTAGACATGTATTGGAGTATTTTGAACTGTTATAACACTTCTGCACTTTATATCTATTTAGCTTTAGTTATTATTTATTTCTGTTTGGGTCAATTGCTAATGTGTTAAAACCGTAGTTGTTGGCTTGCCTATCATTCAAGAGTTAGGCACCATCACGATCCCGACGGTGAGAAATCTGGGTCGTGACAAGTTGGTATCAGAGCGCTAGGTTGCCTCGGTCTCACAATTCACGAACAAGCTAGGTAGAGTCTGAGGAATCGGTATGGAGACGTTTGTGATTATCCCAGAGGCTACAGAGTTTAGGAGCAATTTCACTTCTATTCTTCTCTGTCGTGTGACTTGATTTCTCAATGCTAATTGAACTTCTACTCTATTTTTACGCAGATGGTGAGAACACGTACCGCTTCATCAGCTGATCAGCAGCCCGAGCCTCCAGTGGAAGCTCCTACGAGGGGCAGAGGATGAGGCCAAGGTCGTGATAGAGGTCGAGGCAAGGGCAGGGCTCCACCCTGAGCAGCAGCACTAGCGGCGGAGCCTCAGGTAGAATTTGATGATGAGGCTCCAGCCCAAACCATTCCAGCAGGACTAGCTCAGGTTCTAGAGGGGTTCATCGCTACCCCGGTACTCTAGGATGTTCTGGTCCATCTAGTGGGCCTTATGGAGAGTGTCACTCAGGCAGGCATACTTCGTGTAGCATCAGCCGTCTCTCAGGCTGGGGGAGGAGCATAGACTGCCGCTACTCGCACTCCAGAGTAGATGGCTCCCCAGTTTTAGACTCCAAAAACTATCTAGTTGGGGTAGTTCCGCCGGGTGCTGTAGCATAGACTGGTGATAGAGCAACTATGTCTTCTGATGCTTTGTGGAGACTGGACAGGTTCACCAAGCTTTTCACTACTACTTATGGCAGTACATCTTCAGAGGATCCCCAGGACTATTTGGACAGCTGTCATGAGGTTCTATAGAACATGGGGATAGTGGAGACCAATGGGGTCGACTTTGCTACTTTTCGTCTGTCAGGTTCCGCCAAGAATTGAAGGAGGGATTATTGTTTGGCCAGACCAGATGGGTCGCCTGCTTTGACTTGGGACCAGTTCTCTCAGATATTTCTGGAGAAGTTCTTTCCTATCACTCAGACGGAGGACTATCAGAGGTAGTTTGAGCATCTCCAGCAGAGTTCTATGACCGTCACTCAGTACGAGACCAGATTTATTGACTTGACCTGTCATGCTCTTCTTATACTTCCCACTAAGAGAGAGGGTGAGGAGGTTTATTGAGGGACTAGCTCAGCCTATCAGATTGCAGATGTCTAAGGAGACAAGGAGTGAGATTTCTTTCCAGGATGCAGCCAATGTGGCCAGGCAATTTGAGATGGTTCTACCATAGGGGAGTGGTCAAGGGTCTAACAAGAGGCCTCATCATTCTGGTAGGTTCAGTGGTGCCTAATCTAGAGGCAGACATTCTTTTGGTAGGGGACATCCTCCTAGGCTGTTTCATTCAGCACTTCAGGCTTCTCACGATGCTCCAAGTGGCCGTGGTTCTCATATGCAATATTCTGATCAGCTACCCTATAGTGCACCACCAGCTCCTATCAGTGCACCTCCGCTCTAGAATTTTCAGGGTGGTTACTCCGATCGTCAGGGTTAGTTTCAAGGTCAGCAGTCTTAGCAGCCGAGGTCTTGTTATACATGTGGTGATTCGAGGCACATTACTAGATTTTGCCCTCGAGCATCGAGCAGTTCTGAGCATCAGGGTTTTCGTGCCGTGGTTCCGACACCGGATGTTCCACTGCCCACTCGACAAGCTAGAGGTAGGGGTCAGGTATCTAGAGGTGGAGGTCAAGGTGCTAGAGGTGGAGGTCAGGCCGCTAGAGGTGTAGGCCAGCCAGCAGGAGGCCATCCCAGGGATGTAATTCAAAGTGGTAGGGCCCAGCCCCGATGTTATACCTTTCCAACCATGCCGTTATCACGGGTACGGTTTCAGTTTGCAGTAGATATGTTTCGGTTCTATTTGATCCAGGGTCTATATACTCCTATGTGTCATCTTATTTTGCTATGTATTTAGTTGTGCCTCATAATTCTTTGAGTGCTCATGTATATGTATCCACGCCGGTGGGTGATTCTATTATTGTAGATCGTGTCTATCGCTCGTGTGTGGTTATTATTGGGGGTCTTGAGACCCGTGTAGATCTCCTACTTCTTGATATGGTCGACTTTGATGTCATTTTAGAGATGGATTGGTTGTCACCTTATCATGCCATGTTGGATTATCACGCCAAGACCGTGACCTTAGCCTTGTCGGGGTTTCCTCGATTGGAGCGGAGAAGGACTCCTGGTCATTCTACCAGTAGGATTATCTCTTATATGAAGGCTCGGCGTATGGTCGAGAAGGGGTGGTTGTCTTATTTGGCTTATGTTCGTGATTCTAGTGCTGAGGTTCCTTCTATAGATTCTGTGCCAGTTGTTCAGGAGGTTCCAAAGGAGTTTCCTGTAGACCTGTCGGGGATGCCACCTGACAGGGATATTGACTTTTGCATTAATTTGGTTGTGGGCACTCAGCCCATTTCTATCATGCCGTATGGCATGGCCCCGCCAGAGTTGAAGGAATTGAAGGAGCAATTGCAGAATTATTTGGTAAGGGCTTTATTAGACCTAGTGTCTCACCCTGGGTGCGCCGGTGTTGTTTGTTAAGAAGAAGGATGAATCGATGAGGATGTGTATAGATTATTGGCAGTTGAAAAAAGTCACCATCAAGAACAAGTATCCATTGCCGAGGATTGATATTTATTTGATCAGCTTCAAGGTGCCAAAGTGTTTTCGAAGATTGATTTGAGATCTGGCTACCATCAGTTGAGGATTAGGGCATCTGATATCCCTAAGATAGCTTTTCGGACTCGATATGGGCATTATGAGTTCCTAGTGATGTCATTTGGGTTGACAAATGCCCCAACAACATTTATGGATTTGATGAACCGAGTGTTCAAGCCCTATCTGAATTCCTTTGTGATTGTTTCATTGATGATATCTTGATCTAGTCCCGCAGTCGAGAGGAGCATGAGTAGCATCTTCGAGTCGTTCTCCAGACTCTGAGAGACAGCTAGTTATATGCTAAGTTTTCGAAATGTGAGTTTTGGTTGGGTTTATTTGCATTTTGGGTCACGTTGTATCAACAGAGGGTATTTGGGTGGATTCTAAGAAGATTGAGGCAGTCAAGGACTGGCCTAGACCCACATCAGCTACAGATATCCAGAGTTTCTTGGGTTTCACGGGTTATTACCGTCGGTTTGTGGAGGGGTTTTCATCTATAGCAGCCCCGATGACCAGGTTAACCCAAAATGGTGCCCAGTTCATGTAGTCGGACGAGTGTGAGGCGAGATTTCAAGAGCTCAAGATTGTTTTGACTACGACACCGGTATTGGTATTTCCCACAGGTTCAAGGCCATATACAGTATATTGTGATGCATCTCGTATCGGACTTGGTGTAGTGTTGATGCAGAATGGCAAGGTTATCGCATATGTTTTGCGTTAGTTGAAGATCCACGAGAAGAATTATCTAGTTCATGATTTGGAGCTAGCAGTCATTGTTCACGTGTTAAAGATTCGGAGGCATTATTTATATGGTGTGTCGTATGAGGTGTTCACGGATCACAAGAGTTTGCAATACTTGTTCAAGCAGAAGGAGCTAAATTTAAGGCAGATGAGGTGGTTGGAGATATTGAAAGACTATGAAATCACCATCTTGTGTCATGCTGGGAAGGCCAATGTAGTGGACGATGCTTTGAATAGGAAGTTAGCCAGTATGGGCAGCCTTGCGTATATTCCCGTCGGTAAGAGACCGCTTGCTTTGGATGTTCAGGCTTTAACCAATCAGTTCGTGAGGCTGGATGTTTCTGAGCCCAGCCGTGTTCTAGCTTGCACAGTCACTCGTTCTTCCTTATTTGAGCGTATTAGAGATCAGCAGTATGATGAACCGCATTTGTTTATCCTTAGAGACACAGTGTGGCACGGAGGTGCCAAGCAGGTTATAGTATGAGATGATGGAGTTTTGAAGATGTAGGGTTGTATTTGTGTGCCTAATGTGGATGCACTTTGTGAGTTGATTCTAGAGTAGGCCCATAGTTCCCGGTACTCTATTCACTCGGACGTCGCTAAGATGTATCAGGACTTGCGACAACATTATTGGTGGAGGAGGATGAAGAAGGATATTGTTGCATATGTAGCTCGGTGTTTGAATTGTCAGCAGGTAAAGTACGAGCATCAAAGACCTAGTTGTTTGCTTTAGAAGATTGAGATTCCTAAGTGGAAGTAGGGAGCGTATCACTATAGATTTCGTTGTTAGACTTCCACGGACTTAGAGGAAGTTTGATGCAGTATGAGTTATTGTGGATAGGCTGACCAAGTCAGCGCATTTCATTCATGTAGCAGTTTCCTATTCTTTAGAGCGATTAGCTGAGATCTACATCCGGGAGATTATTTGTCTTTATGGTGCGCCCGTGTCTATCATTTCTGATTGGGGTATGCAGTTTACCTCGCATTTCTGGAGGGCAATTCAGCATGAGTTAGGTATGTGGGTCGAGTTGAGCACAACATTTCATCCTCAGACAGACGGACAATCCGAACGTACTATTCAGATTTTGGAGGATATGCTCCGCGCATGTGTTATTGACTTTGGAGGTTCTTGGGATCAGCTCTTGCCATTAGCGGAGTTTGCCTACAACAACAGTTATCAATCGAGCATCTAGATGGCACCCTATGAGGCATTATATAGTAGACAGTGTCGGTCGGCGGTTGGATGGTTTGAGCCGGAAGAGGCTCGGTTTTTGGGTACAGATTTAGTGCAGGACGCTTTGAATAAGGTTAAGATTATTCAGGATAGACTTTGTACAACTCAGTCCAGGCAAAAGAGTTATGCCGACTGTAAGGTTCGTGATGTGGCATTCATGGTCGGAGAGTGAGTGTTGCTTTGGGTGTCACCCATGAAGGGCGTGATGAAATTTGGGAAGAAGGGCAAGTTAAGCCCTAGGTTCATTGGTCCTTTTGAGATTCTTCGGAGAGTGGGAGAGGTGGCTTACGAGCTTGCGTTGCCACCAGGTTTATCAGTAGTGCATCCAGTATTTCACGTGTCCATACTTCGGAAGTATCACGACGATCCATCCCACATGTTAGACTTTAGCACTGTCCAGCTGGATAAGGATCTTACCTACTAGGAGGAGCCGGTAGCTATTCTAGACTGGCAGGTTCGTCAAATGAGATCGAAGAGTTATCCTTCGGTTCGTGTTCAGTGGAGAGGTCAGCCTATTGAGGTAGCTACTTGGGAGTCTGAGTCCGATATGCGGAGCCGATATCCCCACCTTTTCACCGACTTAGGTACTTTTCTATGTCCGTTCGAGGATGAACGGTTGTTTTAGAGATAGCAAATGTGATGACCCAAAAGGTCATCTCATGTTTTAGGACCCAATTCGGGGTTCTAAGGCCTTTAAAACCTCATTTTCTTTATCCTTATTTTGCGTGCACAGTCCGGGCACGTTTCTGGAAAGCTTTTATGTAAAACTTTGAGAAAAATGCTAAATGTTGCCTTTAAAATTGAATTAAGTTGACTTCGGTCAACATTTTCAGTAAACGGACCCAAACTCGTGATCCGACGGTCCCGGAGGATCCGTAGGAAAATATGGGACTTGGGCATATGCCCGGAATTGAATTCTGAGGTCCCTAGCCCGAGAAATAAATTTTTGAAGAAAATTATTTAACTGAAAATATAATGGTTTTTGGAAATTGAATAACTTTATATCTTGTTGGTACCGGGCCCGTATTTTGGTTCCGGAACCCGGTACAAGATTAATATGGTATTTAAGTCATATTTGTAAAATTTTGTGAGAAACGGAATTCATATGACATGATTCGGACCCTCGGTTGTGAAAATAGAAACTTTAAGAGTTCTTGAGATTTTCATTGATTTTGATGCTAAATTCGTAGTTCTAGGTATTTTTTGGTGATTTGATCGTACGAGCAAGTCCATATGATGTTTTTAGACTTGTGTGCATGTTTGGTTTGGAGCCCCGAGGGCTCGGGTGAGTTTCGGATAAGCTTCGGGGTGTTTTGGACTTAGAGATTTCTGTTGTTTTGCTGTTGCAGGTGCTCAGATGTATCCTTCTCTCGCGAACGCGGAGGATCTCTCGCGAACGCGAAGAGTAGCTTGGTCTGAAGGAGAAATCCTTCTACTCGAACGCTTGGCATTGGTCGTGAACACGAAGAGTTGGGGGCATTACCCTTCGCTAACGCGACGAGTCTATCACGAAGGCGAAGAATGGGAACTGGGGGAGGGGAATGATACACTACGCGAACGCGGCAAGCGACTCGCGAACGCGAAGGTCGGGGGGACATACCTTCGCGAACACATAGTGTGTCTCGCGAGCGCGTAGTGTGTCTCGCGAACGCGAAGGTTAATAGGACCGCTGCTTTGCGAACGTGACAGGCATCTCGCGAATACGAAGAAGACCTATCTAGTGATTTTAAAACAGAACCTAAGTCGGGATTTGCTCAAAATTTCATATTTTCTTCCATAGAACTCGACCTTAGGCGATTTTTGAAGAGGGATTTCAACACCAAATCATAGGCTTGTGTTCTCAAACTCATTTCTTTCATATTCCATCAACACCCATTGATTTCTAGGCCTAAGTCTTGTTCTTTAAGGGTAGAAATTAGGGATTTCAGGAGAATTGGGAATTTTACTAATTTGGGGATTTAGACCTCGATTTGGGGTCAAATTTTGAAACCAATTGCATATTTGGGTTCGTGAGTGAATGGGTAGTCGGATTTTGGTTCGAACTTTAAATTTTGACCAAGCAGGCCCGGGGTCAGTTTTTGATTTTTTGGGAAAACATTGGGAAATCTATACTCATGCATTAGAATTGGCTTATTTAGCATTAATTGATGTTAATTAGTTAATTATGCATAGATTCGGGCGATTTGAAAGTGTAAATCAAAGGAAAAACGGTAATTGAGGCTTGATTTTGGCCGTAGAATCGAGGTAAGTATTTGGTCTAACCTTAGCTCGAGGGAATAGATGTTGTTGTCTTATTTGTTACGTGTTAGTATTGAGTACGACTTATAGGTGTGGTGATAAGTATCTATATGTTGGTGTCGAGCATGTAAGTGTGTCTTATATTGTGACTGTTGTGACTCTTATTATGTACTGTTCATGTTTAAATTGATGATTATCCATGTTGAACAAGTCCTGTGATACTTTCTTGGTATTTGATCATTGTTGGGTATTGACTCAAGATGAGACTTATTTTTTGAAGTTAACTGTTGAAACGAGATTGATTATAGCTAATTCCCTTGCCGGGATGCTATTGTTTCTATTGTTTGGGTGAGGAAGAGTGTAAAACACGAAGGGTGATGTCGTGCCTATTACTGTGAGTGTTAATGCACGAAGGGTGATGCCGTACCAAGATTATGAGAGAGTTAATGCACGAAGGGTGATGTCGTATCATTTCTATTGATTTTATAGTGAGGACGAGAGTAAAAGCACGAAAGGTGATACCGTGCACGTATTATTGTGTTATCATTTTTGTTGGTTCAAGTCCAATATTTACCTTGCTTCTTTACTTTATTACTGCCATAATCTGATATCCCCCTCAACATGCTTTCCCTTTCCCGTCTTTATCTGTTAAATTTTTGTTATTATTGTTTCTCGTATATGATTTAACTGCACAGATTTATATGGTTGTCGTGTCCTAGCCTCGTCACTACTTCGCCAAGGTTAGGCTCAACACTTACCAGTACATGGGGTCGGTTGTACTGATACTGCACTCTGCACTTTCTGTATAGATTTCGGTGCTGGACCGCGTGAGTAGTGTTGAGGTTTCTGCCTTCAGTCCACGGGAGACCCAAGGTAGATCTGCCGGCGTCCGCAAACCCTGGAGTCCTCCTTCCCCCTTTTGGATTATCTGTCTCTTTCCATTTTGAGAACAGTTGTAATTCTTTCAAACCAGTATTTGTAGATCTTCTTAGACGTTTGTGAATTGTGACACCAGATCATTGGGGTAGACATGTATTGGATTATTTTGAATTGTTATAACACTTCCGCACTTCATATCTATTTAGCTTTAGTTATTATTTATTTCTGTTTGGGTTAATTGCTAATGTGTTAAAACCGTAGTTGTTAGTTTGCCTAGCATTTCAGAGTTAGGCACCATCACGACCTGACGGTGGAAAATTCGGATCGTGACATCACATGATTAATTTCAAAGGCTTGCTTTAGAGTACAAGTTTCATAAAACTTTTTTTTTTCTTCTTAAAATACAGAATGTTGATCAATTTTCCAACACAGAATGTTGTTAGAAATATATCTTCATACTTTAACGATAATTTTATTCCCTCTTGAAAAGATATTTTATTTTATAATTTATATTTAGGTATGTTTACGAATGAAAGACAACTGGTTCCTTCTTAAAAAGATATTTTTCACTTTTATTTGTGTCAGGGAATTTTGAATTGAATCAATTTTATCTCTTCTCGAACATACACTGATCTCTTTTATTTATCATAGATTTTAGGAATTAAAAACAATTTGATTCCTTCTCGAAAAAGTTATTTTCTATTTATTTATCTTAGAAATATTAGGAATATGTTTTTTTAATTTACATTAGGAATTTTTGAAATGTTCTATCTCTTTTTTTTTTCATACTTTAAACATGTCACGATTTGGATTCTGACCATAAAGTAGGAGTGAGCATTCGGTAGTTCGCTTCGAAATTTAATAATTTCGGTTCGATATTTCGGTATTCGATTTATCAATGTGTATACTAAATACCGTACCAAAGTATTTCGGTACAGTTTTGTATTTATTATTTTGGATCTTGATTCTGATTTTTGTTAGAATTTGGGCCGGCCCAGTTTTAAGTCCTAAAACCATCAGACTCTATTATTCACAAACTTGGTAGACATTGATTCTTGTCCAAATTTAAAAGAATTAACCCAAATAGCCGCTCACCTAATCTCTTAAACGTAGAATAGCCCGCGGATATATAACATATGCATAATTCATGTGCAATAGAAGAATAATCAATATATAATCTATGTATACCGGCTAGAAAAAGTAAGCATTGAATCTGACCGGCTATTTGTGTAACAATCCTGCTATACTGAAAAAAGCTCTCCAAAAGGCAACGACTGAATACACAAGATCTCCCACACATAAAAAAGCTTGATTGGCTAAATGATCTATTAAGGAATTGCCTTCTCAATACACATGAAGCAATTGAAATTGGCAGCTCCCTTTCAATTGGCTTATCACCTCAACAATGTGGGATATTTATTAAAGGAACCTCCCATATATCTTCCAGGATTGTTCTTCATCACCAATGAGTCTATTTCCACAATTACTCAAGTAAAATTCTGGAGAACAAAATATTTTATAGCCTACATAATTGTCGTAGCCTCTGCCTCAATATTTGTAGTCTCATGGATTTCACTAGCTTGTGCATAAATAAGATCACTACTAGCGCCATTCGTATTGCATTTCACTACAGAAGGAGGGGGAAAGGACCTGCATACCTTTGTGGTCGATGATTTTCCAGAAATTAAATCAAATCAGGCCCATGAAAAGGAGCATTACACAACCAAGGCCATCTAACAAGTAACCACACTTGTTGTTAATAGGCCCTCAGATTACAGACGCCATCGGCCCACAATATGAGTACTAGCCCAAATCCCTTTGCCCTTGATAGAATAGCTTAAAAAAGGGAAGGGAAATTAAAAATATCCTAAGTTACATCTCGTAATTGAAAAATAGCTATAATTTTAAAAATAATTAAAATTTAGCCACTTTCATATGAAGATAAAATTAGAAACAATACACCCTTAAAATTCGAAAAATATGAGATTATCAGTTGTGCTGAAATTTCATAATGTGCTGGAGTTCCATCATAATATATTGGAAATAAGGGTGTTCATAAAAATCCGAAAAACCGAACCAAACCGAAAACCGAACCAAACCGACCAAAAAAACTGGTACTTTTTAGGTTTGGTTTGATTTTGGTTTTGAATTTTAAAAACTGATCAAATTTGGGTTGGTTTTGGTTTTAATCAAAAAATAACCGAAAAAATCGAACCAAACCGACTATAAAAGTAGTTATTCAAATTTATTATTACACCTATATATATATATATATATATGTGTATATTTTTATATAAAGTTTCTAATTCTAATAATCTAATTCTTTGCCTTTACATTCTAGTTTGATTGATAGTTTTCTTTCGCTAAATACAAGAATTTATTTCATGTTAAAAATAATCGATTTTTAGTTGAGAACTTAAATTATTCATCACTATTTAATTCAATTATCATCAATATATTTTGGTAAATGATAGATTTCTCAAAGAGCAATTGATTTGATAGTGTTACGTTGAAAATGTAGTCGCCCAGATATGTGTTTGGTAGTATATGTCTCATATGTAAGAAAAAAACCGATAAATAACTGAAAACAGAAAAACCGACAAAAACCGACAAAAATCGAATCGAGAAAAAATCAACTTAATTGGTTTGGTTTGGTTCCAATATTTGAAAAAACGACTTACTTGGTTTGGTTTCTTTTTAGGGAAAAACCGGCCCAAAACGAACCATGAATACCCCTAGCTGGAAGCTTATATGTAGGAGCTCCATAACAACAACAACAACAACAACAAACCCAGTTTGATCCCACCATGTGGGGTCTGGGGAGGGTAGTCTGTACGCAGACCTTACCCCTACCTAATGCAGGTAGAGAGGTTGTTTCCAATAGAACCACGGCTCAGGAAGGGCAAAAAGAAGAAGAGGGAAGAAAGGAAGGAAGAAAGATGGAAGAGAAAACAGGGAGAGATAAAGGATAAGTAGTATCAAATAACAACAACAGGGAATATAATATCTGAGGCGAACAAAATCACATATCATAATAAAAAAATCTAAGAATATGAAGGGACATGCATGCTACTAAGCCTATCGATGAACACTATAAACTACCTACTAACCTTGTACCTTAATCCTCAACTTTCACACTCTCCTATCATGGGTCATGTCCTCAGTGAGCTGAAGCAACGCCATGTCCTGCCTAATCACTTATCCCCAGTATTTCTTAGTCCTATCTCGATCCCTTCTCAAACTCTCCATAGCCAACCTCTCACACCTTCTGACATGGGCATTAATATTTCTTCTCCTAACCTGTCCGAACCATCTCAGTCGCGACTCCTGCATCTTGTCCTCCACGGAAGCTACTCTCACTCTATCCCGGATAGCTTCATTCTTAATCCTATTTCGCCTGGTATACCCACATATCCATCTCAACATCCTCATCTCTGCTACTCTCATCTTCTGCACGTGGGAGTTCTTGACTAGCCAACACTCAGCCCCATACAGCATAGCGGGTCGAACCACCACTCGATAAAACTTACCCTTAAATCTTAACGGCACATTCCTATCACATAGAACATCGGAAGCGAGCCTCCACTTCATCCATCCCGCTCCAATGCGTTGTGTGACATCTTCGTCAATCTCCCCGTTACCCTGGATAATAGACCCAAGATACTTAAAACTCGCTCTCTTGGGAATAACTTGACCATCAAGCTTAACCTCTATGTCTGCATCATGGGTCTCACTGAATTTGCACTCTAAGTATTCTGTCTTGGTTCTACTTAGTTTGAAACCTTTAGACTCCAAAGTCTATCTCCAAACCTCCAATTTCGTGTTAACTCTTCTACGCGTCTCGTCAATCAACACTATATCATCGGCAAATAGCATGCACTAAGGCACTTCCGCTTGGATGTGACGCGACAGTACATCCATCGCCAAGGCAAACAAAAATGGGCTAAGAGTCGATCCCTAGTGCAACCCCATCACCATAGGGAAATGCTCCGAGTCACCACCCACAGTCCTCACCCGAGTCTTAGCATCATTGTACATATCCTTAATTACCCTAATGTACGCTACCGGGATGTCGCTAACCTCCAAACACCTCCACAGGACCTTCCTCGGAACTTTATTGTATGCCTTCTCAAGGTCAATAAACACCATATGCTAATTCTTCTTCCTCTCCATGTACTGCTCCACTAATCTCCTTACCAGATGAATCGCTTCCGTAGTCGAACGCCCCGGCATGAATCAAAACTGATTCTCGGAAATAGATACGCACCTCCTCACCCTGGCCTCCACTACCCTCTCCCAAACCTTTATAGTGTGACTCGATAACTTGATACCCCTATAATTGTTGCAATTCTGGATATTACCCTTATTCTTGTAAAGCAGAACCATCGTACTCCACCTCCATTCTTCGGGTATCTTCTTTGTCTTAAAAATAACATTAAACAACCCAGTGAGCCACTTTAAACCTACCCGTCCCGCGCTCTTCCAGAATTTCACCGGGATTTCGTCTGGCCCCGTTGCTCTACCCCTGCACATCTTACGCATTGCCCCTTCCACCTCGTATGTCGTAATCCGCCTATAGTACCCAAAATCTCGCCGACTCTCGGAGTGCTCCAACTCACCTAGCACAATATGTCTATCCCTCTCCTCATTCAATAGTTTATGGAAGTATGTCTGCCACCTTCTCCTACTGAGTGCCTTGTCCATTAACACTTTTCCATCCTCGTCCTTGATGCACTTGACTTGGTCTAAGTCACAGGCTTTCCTCTCCCTCACCTTGGTCAACCGGTATAACCTCTTGTCCTCGCCTTTGCCCTCGAGCTCCTCATACAAATGAGCAAACACTGCATTCTTAGCTGTCGTAACTGCTAACTTTGCCTCTTTCCTCGCCTTTGTGTAACACTCCCGATAAGTCCTTTTTTCCTCCTCGTTTGTACTCTCTACTAGCTTCAAATAAGCAGCTTTC
Organism: Nicotiana tabacum; assembly: GCF_000715075.1. NCBI lineage: Eukaryota > Viridiplantae > Streptophyta > Magnoliopsida > Solanales > Solanaceae > Nicotiana > Nicotiana tabacum. The sequence goes on along the minus strand of NC_134087.1, from coordinate 189,354,213 downwards.
TTAGCTTCCACTTTACCTTGAACCTCTCCATTCCACCACCAGTCCCCTTTATGACCCCCAGAAGCCCTTCGTGACCCCTAAGACCTCTCTATCAGCTACCCTAATGCAATCCGCAGTCATGGACCACATACTAGACGCGTCCCCCATACTCGTCCAGACCCTCATAGCCAATAACTTCTCCCCTAACTCCTGAGCTTTATCCTTGGTCAAGTTACCCCACTTGATCTTAGGTTGTCTGCACCCCACCCTCTTCCTCCTACTCTTCTTAATCTCCAGGTCCATAACTAGGAGCCTATGTAGGGTCGTAAGGTGCTCACTCGGGATGACCTTGCAGACATGCACAAACTTTTATCGCATTTCCTGCAGAGAAGATAATCAATCTGAGTCTTGCCCATTAAATTTCGAAAAGTGAACAGGTGCTCTTCCCTCTTTGGAAAACTCGAGTTAGCTATAACCAAATCAAAAGCTCTAGCAAACTCTATCAGTGAATTACCTCCCTCATTCCTATCCCCAAAATCGTACCTGCCATGTATATCATCATAACCCCAGCACTAGCCCCAATATGACCATTGAAATCTCTGCCATTGAACAACTTCTCTGCATGCGGGATACTACGCACCATCTCGTCCAAATCATCCCAAAATTGCTTCTTGACCTCCTGGTTCAAACCTACCTGAGGAGCATATGCACTAATCACGTTTACAGTAAACACACCAACTACCAGCTTAATACTCATCAACCTGTCATTTATCCTCCTAACCTCAACCACAAGCTCCCTGAGATCCATGTTAACTAAAATACCTACCCCATTCTTACCTTCAGCGTTCCCTGAGTACCATAGTTTAAACCCGTCTACATCATATGCCCTAGTACCCTTCCATCTAGTCTCCTAAACATATGCTATGTTGATCTTCCTCTTCTGAAGAATCTTACCTAACTCTATAGACTTCCCCGTCAACATCCCAATATTCCAAGACCCAATTCGCAACCTAGAGGCTTTCTTACCCCCTTCCCACCCCTGGACCCCACCCCCAGCCCCGCCCGAGGACATGACCTTACTCTCACATAATCCAGCATATTATGCTTGGACTTCCTGTGTTCCAGCTCAAATAGTGCTATTTTTCAATGACTTTACAAACGCGACTATTTTTCAATTACCATTTCAAAAACTGGCTAGCCCATGCTATTTTCACTAAAAAAAACTCTCTAAACTTAGCACGAGTTATTAGTTGCACACATAAATTATTTATAGTTTTAATTACCCTTTGACCTGGATATTTGATGGTCTGGACAGTCTTATCCAAAGGGAAATGACATACATGCACCTGCCATATGGATTCTTTTTTCCTCTTGGCATGTTTAAAAATAAAAAATTCTTTTACCTTCTCAAATTTATAAATTTTTAGATAACTTTTTTCGAGTCAAATTAGTAAAAAGATGACTAGAACTCCACTATTAGGCTAAAAAAAACTATTTAACTAAAAATAATAGATTTAGCCAAACTTTTTACAAATTTGACCCAAGATATTATACAGTTGAAATAAATAATCTTTGTATCTAATGATAAAAAATAGTTAATTGAAAGTTCATTATTCTTGCTAAAACTTTTATTTGGCTAAAAATGGAGCTCTAAGAGCCAAGCACTTTCTACGGACTTGGTCCGATAAAGAAAGGAAAATTTTACCTCCTATAGCAAAGGTTTACACCCTTTTAAAATATTATTTTCTATAACTACCTTTTATTTTTTATAGAAAAATATGTATTTATAGTATACACTACCGTTAAGGCATTAAATACGCTGTCTAATATATTTTTCTCTCTCATTCTTTCAGTTATTCTCCCCTAAAATCACCGCACAGTATATCTACTTTCTCTCTCCACGATCTCTCTCTCTCACAACAAGTTTGTCTGCCATATTGTTGAACCACGATTCTCCCCATTGTCTTCCCCAAGCTTTATAGTTCTCTCATAGCGCCATTGTCTCTCTTAATTTTTAACTTTTTTTTCTCCAAAATATTGTGGTAAGTGTTAAATTTTTTGAGTTTTTGACCGGTTAAAGCTTCTTCTTTTTCTTTTCAACAGTTTTTTTTTTAAATATTCACCATTGTTATGTTTTCTGCAGAATACCCACTAAAGCACTCAATTTCGAAGGGCCATCTTTCGATTTGCAAATCATTCAAGAGGAACCTGTATTTGCAGGTTCATCAGCAACCATTGAAGCCGAAAGGAGAACAAAAATACGCAACGACCCTAATTGTAGATGTATTTATATGTATTCGAGTCCGCATATATTGCTTTTTAGTTTGTACAATGGTTTTCTCTTCTTGTATTTAGATGTATTTATATGTATTTGATTAGGCATACACTGATTTTTATTTTGAACAATGATTTTTGGCTATTGTATTTAGATGTATTTATATGTATTTGAGTTCATATAACAATATTTTTAAATACATTGTTAGTTCTATCATTTTGATGTTATTCATAAATTAGTTGTGCATTCAAATCTAACTGTATTCATCTGTATTTTCAATCTAACTGTATCCATTTGTATTTAAAATAACAATACAGTGAAATACAATAAATATTCTCAATACAAATACAAAATCAATGAATACAACCAATAAAATATACTCAATAAAGCAGTAATGCCATGTATTAGAAATAAATAAAATATTATGAATATAAAAATAAACTTGAATATATTGAACACAACTGTTAGATACAACAGAATACACACACTAGGTTTATTATGAAATATCCAGGCAGTAGGTTACTATGACAGGTTGTATCCAGCATAAATACATGATGTATTCATATATAGAAAATTGAATTTCAAAATATTTCTGTAAATACTTGCATCAATTCCGAGCAGAACCTCGAATAATGTCAGGAAAAAAAACTCGAACTGTATCAGAAAAAAAGAAGGGACTGAAACTCTGAAGAATGCTCTATTTTTTGGTGTTTAACGTCTGATAAATCTTCTCATTAATTGGGTTGATAATGTTGTGTGTTATAATTGATTTAGGTGAGTTATATTAGGAGTGTATCCCGTTAAATTAGCATCTTTCCATTATTAAACAACTGGAGAGACCTATTATTACGTTGATTGTCGTTACTGTATTCATGAATACATAGCATGAATACATGTGGATACAATGACTGACAGCTGGACTACCCTGCTTTTTAGCCGATTTTTGCTATTGTATTCATGAATACAGTAACTCGAATACGTCGAATACATTACCATAACAACTGGAAAGTAGCTATGGCAAGTAATTATGTATATGGTAGCTATAGGAAATTAATAGCCACTAAACAATAGTCATTTCTGAAAATTCCTCCAAAAGAAAATGTATATAGTTAGAATAAACAGTCATTACATCTAAAGCAAATAAAAACAAAGTACACAATTGTACTCCATTATTTTGATTGTAGCCTTTTTTTTTTTGGGCCTCGAAGGGAAAAATATACATTTACAATAAATGGTTATTACATCTAAAGAAGAAACAAAAGAAATACACAATTGATACTCCATTATTTTGACTCTAGCCTTCTTTTCTTTTTTTCCTCAAAGAGATTATATACATTTGTAATAAATAGTTATTGCATCTAAAGAAGAAACAAAAGAACTACACAATTGATACTCCAATATTTTGCCTAAAACTAATTCTATTTGGCGAAAATGAATCGTGAAAGGCGATTACTATAACATTTAAAAGTAAAAACACTTTTAACTAAAAATCAAAACTTAAAAGAAACTTTCATACTATAATAGTTTTTCAATAAATCAGATAATAAAGGCAATTACTACAAAGTTAAGTTTGATGAGGGAACGCTCAAGGTCAATATTGAAATTACAATACCTTAATTTTTTTTGAAATGAATCCATTGCACTATCGTAGGATAATATGATATTGAGTCCGTACTCATATACTTGAAATGTTTCAACTTGTACAGTGAACTTTGCAATATTCAAATATTATATCATTCTCATAAAATTCCAAAAAATTAAAATATTCCATCTTTTATGAATTCTTGGACTTGTAAGTCTCGTAGTATCTCTAATAGTAGAATTTGTCGCTTGACGAGTGGTTGGATGACTATATGATAAGTATGATGTGACTACGGGATGTGTTCAATTGTATTGAATATGACGAGAAGAGTTTGTTTGAGATGTAGAAAGGACTACTGGGTGCTTGATTCCTGTCTTGATAAGACGTATATTGTCGAATTATGAGTGTATTGAAAGATTTTTCATGTTGTTAACTTGTGGAACGAATTCGATTCTCGTATCTTGTCAATTCTTTTTTCTTTTTACAAATTTGGCTCCAAAAAAGAAGAAATGCGTAGTTAACATAAATAACCATTGCATCTAAAAAACAAATTGAAAAACACATAGTTGGGTAAAATATTGTATATTAAGGAAAAACAAGAGATACGCAAGTGAAACAAATAAACCACTGTACCGCACTATGTGCCAATTAACGTTGGAAAATATCTTATTCGGAAGCTGATTTTTCAATTTTCGTACTCCATGCCCCTAAAGTATAGTGTTCTGCATTCTTTGCCACGTGCATCTAATAATTAATTCGTGCCAAATTTGGGAAAGTTTTTGGGATATTCTGCCTACTATTATATTTGGTACTTGCATCAATTATTATAATTATAACCTTTAATATAGCTCATTATATTTTTAAATATAGCTCATAATTTAGTACTATAGGTTTGTTGTCACCAACCAAGCATTTGTGGAATGTGGAGACGTCTTCCATCATTCCTATCCCGCGTACAAACAGTGTACGAGGTGTACCTGCAGGCATCTTGCTTAATTATTTCATGTATTTTAAGTACATAATGTAGTACTAGTATTATTGTGTTTTTTTAATCAATCTATAATTCTTCAAGGAAATACGTAAATCGTTATTGTTTCAAAAATCATGATACCTAGTGAAGTCAATCTTCTTTTTTGTTTCTCTCGCTCTCGCTGATTTCAAATAGTGCAATAACTAAAGGTTGACTTCTTTTTATCATAAAAAACGAGAGAGTTAACAGTGGCATGATAGAGAGAATTTTTTGGAATAGTTATGGAAATTAACCACAGCAAAATAAGAGTGAATATCCTAAAACTCTCTTAAACTATTATGTTTTTGTCAGTTACAAACTTAAACTGTCTGGTGTCCCCAAAATTCCCTTTAACTATATCCCCGTATATATTAAAAAAAACTCCTCGTGATTTTTTTAATGAAATATATAAGCTAGCTCGCCAAAAGGCGCGTGAGAGATGCAATTATACATAAAAATGGGCCCAATTGCCATTTCTAATGGTTAATTACTGTTACTCTCTTTAAAGAAATTAATTTTTGTATTTTCCCTCTATTTTCTTTGTATTCTAGCCTTCTTCTTTAATTTTTTAATTTTTATTCTTAGTAAAAATAGCACGGGCTAGCTAGTTTCAGACTAGTCATTCAAAAATAGCCAGCGTTTGCAAAGTCATTGAAAAATAGTCACTATTTTGCTGCAACACGGCAAGTTCCAGCATAATATACTGGAGATTCGGTGCACCTGTGTATGAACTTCCAGCATATTATGCTGGATCTCCAATACGCGGAAAGCTCCAGTATAACATACTGGAGAGTGGAACACCGGTGCTCCAATATCTAGTATATTATGCTGGACCGGTATATTATACTGGAACTCCAATATAATATACTGGAGTTCCAGTATACTTATGCTGGAACTCTAGTATATTATACTGGAGTATTTTTCCGGTTTTGAATAGTGTTTTCGTTCAGATTTATCTTTACATAAAAAGTGGCTAAATTTTGATTACTTTTGAAACTGTGGCTATTTTTGAATGATCACTTGTAAATTTGGTTATTTTTGAATTTCTCCCTTATTCTTATGGTTTTCGTATGAATTTTTTTTCATGTCTTTCTTGTTTCTTCTAAAATTATCTTTCTTCTTCATTTAGGTCTTCTTCTTTCAACCAAACCCTAATTTTTTTATTCCAAATCTCGTATTAAACTATAATTCCCAGTGAAAATGAAGGTTATTGGGAAAAATTCAATGTTTAATCGAAGTTTAATGGTAAAAATCACGATTGAGACATGGTGTAGCCATTATCGGAGGAGATAGAAGAGATTTTATTTTTTACAAATGACCATGTGTTTATCCCTTCATCCTCTTCCTTTGATTTGTTAACTCCCAAACATTTACCCATTTAATTATTTTTTATTATTAGTTAAAATTCCTAACTAAATTGATATATATCAGATTAGGTTGAGTAAATAGAAGGGTGTATCACACTCACCACTAAAAAATCGACGAGGTTTTTTTTTACTATATAGGTGTATATAGTTAAGGGGGTTTTGGGGACACCGGATAGTTTAAGTAGGTAACCGACAAAAACTTGATAGTTTAGGGAGGTTTTAATATATTCATAGTTAAAGAAAAATGACACTATATAGCCGCTTTCAAAATAATAGCCGAATATATACACTTTTCGACTACCAAATATAAATAATTTCTAATAGGGTCTAAAAGTGATAATACCTCTCAAGTTAACATGAGGATATTATAACGATGGAACAAAAGGCTGGTGGTTGGCCAAGGAGCTTTACTGTCTTAAACGTACTAAATAAAAATTTATTCGCACTCGATATTTAAATCAAATTAATATACTTTCGGAGGTGGAGGTAAAGTACTACATTATGAGTCTGACCAAACTCAATAGCTTTTATATAAACTTTATATTTGTATTTGTATTAAAAAATTTATTAAATATATATAATTGCGACCCAATAATAAAATAAATAATAAGTTTGGTGGAAAATTAGAATCGATAAACTATAAATCTTAACTCCCGCCGCAAATGATAAAGAGGGTGGGAGGATGGCTTCCTTGATGGGTTATTCGGAAGAGAAAAAGGAAAAAGAAATCGAAAGAAATGATAGAGATAAAAACGGAAATAAAATGAAAAAGAAGAGAAAAGTAAAAATTATGTCAGTTTTCCACGTGGAGTACATCTGCGCATGTCTTATAAAGTACATAATTTACCGAATTTTGTATGTTTTGAGGGTTTTCTTTTTCTTTCGAATGACAAACTAAGCAGCGAAAGAAAATTAGTTACAAATCAAGCAAGGACTAAACTCCAATAATATCTCCAGCAAGAAATGCTAGAATTATGCATAAGTATATGTTCTTCGAAAAGAGACTCTTAACTAAAGGTCAAATTGGCTAAACCATCAGTATAGAATTAACATTACTGTAGATATGAGCAATAAAGACCACTCAAATCCTAATCAAGGGTGACGAATGCTGTAACGACCCGACCGGTCGTTTTAAGCTCTAGCGCGTCGTTTAGCGGTTTGAGGCCATGAACAACATCACTTCAGGTATTATGACTTGTACGCGTGGTTGGAATTGAATTTCGGGAAGTCCGGAGTTGATTTGGAAAGAGAATTCTCATTTTAGAAGCTTTAAGTTGGAAGAATTAATTAAGATTGGATTTCAGAGTAAATGACCTCGGAATCGGGATCGAAGGTTCCAGCATGTTCGTATGATGATTTCGTACTTGGGCGTATGTTCGGATCGGGTTTTGGAAGACCCGGGAACGTTTTGGCGCATATTGTGGAAGTTAGCATTTTGGAAGAAATTTTATACGTTTGGGTTGAAGTGCATTTCAGTGTTACCGATGCCCGTTTGGGATTCCGAGTCTGAGAGTAGCTCCGTATGGTGATTCTGGAGTTGGGAGCGCGATCAGAAGTGAATTCGGAGGTCTATAGGTCATTTTGGAGTCATTTGGCTAAAGATAGAAATTCTAAGGTTTTTTGAGAAGTTTGACCAAGAGTTGACTTTTTGATATCGGGGTCGGATTCCGATTCCGAAAGTTGGAGTAGGTCCGTAATATCAAATATGACTTGTGTGCAAAATTTGAGGTCAATCTGATATGATTTGATAGGTTTCTGCATTGAATATAGAAGTTTGAAATTCTAAAGTTCATAAAACTTGGATTGGAGGTCGATTCGTGGTTTATCGTTGTTTGATATAATTTGAGGCCTCGATCAAGCCCGTAATGTATTTTGGGACTGGTAGATATGATTGGTTGGGGTCCCGGGGGCCTCGGGTGGATTCCGAGTGGTTAACGGATCGAAAATAAAATTTTTGGAAGGCTGAAGTTGCTGGTTGCTGGTGTGAGAATATAGGTGCGGAGCCGCAGAAACGGCCAGAGGAGCCACAGATGCGTTTTGGGCAAAAAGTGAAGGGGACCGCAGATGCGGTTGAGCAGCCGCAGAAGCGGGACCGCACCTGCGGCGGTTGAGTCGCAAAAGCGGAAGGGAGGGCCTGGTGAGATATCCGCAGAAGCGGTAGAAGTGCCGCACTTGCGGAACCGCAGAAGCGATCGAGGGACCACTGGTGCGAAAGTGCTGGAGACAGAATGGTTCTTTTAAAAATTGGGATTTGGCCATTTTCTCTCATATTTTCTTGGCTTGGGCGATTCTTGGAATGTTTCAAGAAGGGATTTTCATCATCAACGATACGTTTTGGATTGTTCGGCTCCAAATTGGAGGTTTGAGCGCGTTCTTGAATAGGAATATAGGCTTCGGAGCGAGGTGAGTCTCCTTTCTAACCTTGTAAGAGGGAATTGTCCCCATAGGTGAGTTAATTGGTTATGTGCTCCTATTTGTGGGGGCTATGTATGCACGAGGCGACGAGAGTCCGTGCGTAGCTACTATTATGCTATTGTCCGGATAGTCTAGGACCCAAAAACATACTGTACTTGGAAATATTTGTAATCCTATCAACGATTTGAATTTCTTAAATCACATTGGATTAGTAAGTAAATTTCTAAAAGATTGAGCTTCATTTTCTTGAATTGTAAAAAGAGAATTGGATTTTCCTTGGATAGTCGTTCCCTAATGAAGTCTTGATTAACTGTTTGAACATGTGATTCTATGTGTACCTGCGTCACATGTATGATTCGCGAGCAGGGTGTTTGTTTATTTTATGTTGACCGCGTCACATGGATGATTCGCGAGCGGGGTAATAGATGCATCTATGGTTCGCACCGTTCGACCCTCGACAGTGCACATTTTACATTTATGTTGGATCGGGCCGTACGACCTCGGCATGATATGTGCATGCTTGTATTGTTGCTTGGGATTTATAAATGTTCTCATTTGCCTTTCCTGGCCTGAGATAAATTGATAAAGATAATGAAAAGTAAATTCTTTGGAAATTCATTATTATTTGGAAAGTTGTTTACCTGCTATATGGCTTTATGAATTATAATTGTTGTTTCAATAAAATTTCATGATCTCCTCACATTTTTACTATATTATCGTTGGACCACTAGTAAGTGTCAAAGTCGACCTCTCGTCTCTACTTCTTCGAGATTAGACGTGATACTCATTGGGTATATGTTATTTTCGTACTCATACTACACTTGCTGTGCATTTTTGTTGCACAAGTTCATATGTAGCTAGTGGCTTAGTGGCATTGCGGCATGGTTAATACGAAGACTTATGTGAGTTGCATTTATTGAGACGCCCGTAGCCAGCAGAGTCTCTTTCAGAGTATTGTACTTTATTTTCATTTCTGTCCACTTGTATTCCGGACAGTTACTGTATTTTATTTCATTCCCTAGAAATTGCTCATGTAATTGTGACACCGGATTCTGGGATGATCACAGGATTTTTCAGTAGTTAAATTTTGTAAAGACACTCTCTTTTATCTAGCGGAGTTTATTATTTATTATTTATTTGTTTAAAGGAAATGATTTCAAAATATTTTAAAATGAGAGATTGCTAGTAAATTGTAGTTGGCTTGCCTGACAGTGGTGTCCGGCGCCATCACGACCCTTTGTGGAATTTGGGTCGTGACAACATGGTATCAGAGCACTAGGTTCCCTTAGGTCTCATGAGTCATGAGAAAGTCTAGTAGAGTCTCGCGGATCGGTACTGAGACGTCTGTACTTATCTTCAGGAGGCTACAGGACTGTTAGGAGTACTTCCGTTCTTGATTCCTCATCGTGCGATTTGATTCCTTGAGGCTTATGCCCTTGTTTCCTTCCTACTCAATCTTACGCGACGCGAACCGCTTGTTATAAATCGAGAATTGAAGAATTGTAATGGTACTACAGATGTGGTGCGGGATATTTCTCCTAGTATAGTTGGTTGGGCTATTATCCTCGCCTTGTGGAAGGATTTTTCTATTGTTTCGGCTCGGTAGTAGTGCCTCTAAGAGCTTGGAGGCTATGCATAGGTTGCTATGATGCTCATGACTGGTTATCACATAGTAATTACTTGATGGTAGGACACTTGCCTATGTGTTGGGCGGTGAATGATTTGAAAGGAAGTCTGCTCAATGCACGATTCAAAGATCTGATATTTCATTTCCGGCAGAGGAAAAGCAATTGGCCTATGAATGTCCAGATTTGGGGTGATGGAGTAACGAGACTTGATATTTTTGAGCGTGGTGGAATTTTTATCTACGATGTAGTATCGTCGTCCTTGATTGTATGTGTTAAGTTCGCCGGTGTTATGGTCTTCTGTAATTCACCTTTGGGGTAAGATATTATGAAATAATATGGGAGAAACGACTGTCAGAGATCGCGGGGTACGGTGGTTCAGGATTGAATTGGTGTTTCTAATGTTGACGATTCAAGAAAGATTTTCTTCGGAAAAGTTTAAGGTTAGTAGCGATTGGGGGTTCAAGTGCTACGAAGGTAGATTTTATTAAGGCAACAACTGAGCAGCAAAGGATGAAGAAGGACATGTGGGAAGTGTCAACCGGTGGTTAAAACTTCTAGAAGGCCAGGTATAAGAAGCAAGGGTCGAGTAGTCGATTAAAGGGATGAGTTCCGCCAAAGTGGGAGAGTGGCGGAGTTGCATATGAGCATTGTGGTAGGATGACTATGCACCTTAAGGAGAGTTTGGAATGACTTGGGAATTTTAGTGATTGGTGATTGGGGTCTATGGATTTAATTAGAAGTATGAGCTATTATGCGGCAGAAGATTTGATATAACGGGAAAGAGCTGCTTGAAATGAAGAAGGATACAACATAACTTTGAATTGGAAGGATGTTGCTGCACATTTAATTGATTTCCACGAGGGGTGAATGGACTTGTGCAGCTAGAGAGTGAGCTCGGACTCAGGATGGGTTATTGATGTCATAGTGATTGTACCCTATGTAGCAGCGTTGGAAGATGTTGGGAAGTGATTTCCACAGGTGGGTTATCTCCAGTGAGCAGATCGGCGGTCGCAGCGAGGGGATCAGTCGTGCAAATGTGGTTGATGATTCCGAGTATAAAAAGGGGTTTTACATAAAGATTCCGAGAATTTTGACGGTTGATTGCGCAAGGTTATGTCAATAAGATATAAGGAATCCTGATGAATTTCAGAGTTGTGTAATAGTGGCTTCAAGCTAAGTGGGAGAGTCTCACCGCCTACGATTGGGTTGTATGGTTATCTTCTTGTGAGGTTTCGGGTTGTCGGCATATTGATAAGTTATTTCAGCTACAGAAAAAGAGCATAAGTGATAATTTGAGCAAAGGAATTGTTAAAGGTGTGCTATGATTGGCCTTATTGGCTCATGCTCAGACTTGGGGAAGGATTTAGGATTTTTATGCCTTGCATAAGTGCAGGTTTCAAGGGAAGTGATTTTGCCGGGTGCTTCGTCGAGAGGGTATGCATGTGCTAGGAGAATCATGGAGTTGATTATATTTGGGGCCCAGTCTGAGCGGGTGGCTCTCAACAACGATCCTAGTGAATTCAAAAGTTAAAGTGTGGTGCCTAATAATTTCGAGCCTACAAGTACGGTTAAGAATCAAACTTTTGTAGCAGATTATGAGAAGAGGCCCAGAATGCCCCATACCAGTTGAGGATGTGATTGCAGTGTAGCATTTGGGGGGTATGAAATGGTTCGTGGGATTTGAGACAGCATGGTCTCGTGATTCAAGGTCACTCGAGATGAGTGCGGATGGAGTGTGTTATGCGTTGAATGGAGTTATTATTATTTCTAAGGCAATCAAGGATAAATTGGAAGAAGATAGATTGGCTAGCCATAGTTGAGTTGGCATATTGGTGGTAGTGATCAGTTCCTTCAGCGTGATCAAGTTATGCAAGTGATTGTGACGGAACGTGTGAGGTTTGTCGGCCGCCGTAATTAATATTATTCAGAAGCATTCTATTGTTATGGCCTGTTATGGAGAGGTGGATCCCGGAAGGGCTATGGTGGCTTAGACCACTACTTAAGGATTTGCATATTCTACGGTTATGAGAATTCACCTGTGTGTTATTATGGTTCTCTTGAAGTGAGTTAGGTAAAAAGTTTTTATATGATGAAGCATTAACCTATTAGTGGTTCCAGAGTTATGATGAAAATCTTGTTCTATCACATATTGGCATGATGGGTGTAGTAAGTGGTATGGAAATTGAAGTAAGGATCAAGGTTGCGGTTCGGTGTTGACAAGGATGTCACGGGCTCAGATGAGCAGGAAGGGAGTTTCGATGTTTAAAATGAGTTGGTATTGTATTCGACGTCACCTGAGATTGTTGATTTGTGAAGAAGGCTTTGCATCCTGGTTAAGGATTCTTGATCGCTTTTCAGCATTGTGCGGCCGGTGGTTTGGATGTACAGACCTGTTCTGTTACGAAAGGTTGTGGGAGCGTGCCCCACGGAAAGGTTGTATAAGTGTGGCATGCAGTCACTTGATTGATTGAAGAATTTAAACCAAGTATGAAGATTGTAGCGATGTCGTTAAGTTGAGAATTTATGCCTGGAGGGCACTCGGTTTATTGGGTGTTGACTGTAGAGGATTACTCCAGCTATGATGGTTGTTCCTGTGTGTTATGAGGAAAAAAAGGAGTTATTATGGACCTTTGAAAGGTTATTAGACTAGTTCAGTGTGATCAGAATCATCTTGAGGTCTGTGGATGGATCTAAATGTGAATATGGGCTCTATATCAGGCCAGATATGTTCATTTCAGCAATACACTCCTTATGGAAGAGTAGTCGGGGTACTATTTCGTCGTCAGCTATTTCATGTAATGATATATTGCACCGTATGAGTTGCGAGACGGCTTGGTGAATTTCTTATGTGTTGAGGTTCCGCACAGAGATGATGTTATATGAGCAAGATGGTTCTCGAGATTCAGATCGTATATCGCACCTCAGTTGTGCTTGAGTTTTGTAGCCTATGACACTATATGTCTCCCCAGGGATGGTATTATGCACTTAGTGTGCTTGTGACCGATATTCAGTATTTTGTTGTAATGAGCAATCTAGCTTGATGTGTAACTCCTTTGTGAATTTTATGTGTGGATCGGGTGGCACGCCGCCATGAGTATGTTGTTTGGATCGGGTTGCGTGCCGCAACAGTGTGATGTTGAGTACAGTTCTCCATATCTGTTTTTATGTGTTTTGTTTCCTATTTTTTCTGAGGAAAGCTCATATTAGCTGTGTGCCCGCGTCGCATGTGTGATTCGCGAGCGGGGTGTCTGTTTAGTTATGTTGACCGCATCGCCTACATGATTCGCGAGCGGGGTAATTGGATTTCCTTTTCAGAGTTCGTTTTCCTTTTGTATCTCGTTCGAATTGGTAGCCTATTGGCACATTGTGGCATCATATGAGACTTTTGGTCATGTTTGGGTGGCTTATTGCATGAGCAGTTCGTACTGGGTGAGATGAGATCATTTGATTTAGGATCAGTGCAATCTGATTATATGAAGTATATTAAGGAGCTAAGACCATTATTTGGTTGAGAATGAGGTGATGGTTCTTGTCTGAAGTATAGGCCCAATGATTTGTGGATTCGGCAGTTGGTTATGAATTTCTACACATCTCTTCCATCGTGGCAGTATTGTAAGAGTTAGAGCAAGACCTATGTATGTCATGAGATGCAATGGGAGCATCGGATTCGTGGAATTTCGACTAATTTGATCAGAGAATATTATTGTGGTCCTGTGAGTAAAGTGGTGTAAGGTTCGAATCCGACTAAGGTATGCAGTCATGTCTTGGTGCTGCTTGTAGTTATTGATATGGTGAGCGTATGTTGGAAACATGCCTGGCATAGAATTTCGGATGTTGGAATTGGGCTCTAAGGCTTATTTGCTAGAATAGAAGGGAATATCTTCAGAATTGATCGAGCTAATGTGCTCAACTGAGTTGTGGTAGCACGGGAAGGTGCATGAGGTGTTAAACAATGATTTCGGACAACTCCAGTGCAATTCTTAGCACGTTCGAGGACGAATGTATGTTTAAGTGGGAGAGAATGTAACGACCCGACCGGTCGTTTTGAGCTCTAGCATGTCGTTTAGAGGTTTGAGGCCATGAACAATGTCACTTCAGGTATTATGACTTGTACGCGTGGTTGGAATTGAATTTCGGGAAGTTTGGAGTTGATTTGGAAAGAGGATTCTCATTTCAGAAGCTTTAATTTGGAAGAATTAACTAAGATTGGACTTCAGAGTAAACAACCTCGGAATCGGGATTCAAAGGTACCAACAGGTTTGTATGATAATTTCGGACTTGGGCGTATGTCCGGATCGGATTTTGGAAGACCCGGGAATGTTTTGGCACCTCTTGTGGAAGTTAGCATTTTGAAAGAAATTTCATAAGTTTGGGTTGAAGTGCATTTCAATGTTATCGATGTCCGTTTGGGATCCTGAGTCTGGGAGTAGCTCCGTATGGTGATTCTGGAGTTGGGAGCGCGATCGAAAGTGAATTCGGAGGTCTGTAGATCATTTTCGAGTCATTTGGCTAAAGATAGAAATTCTAAGGTTTTTTGAGAAGTTTGACCGAGAGTTGACTTTTTGATATCGGGGTTGGATTCCGATTCTGGAAGTTGGAGTAGGTCCATAATATCAAATATGACTTGTATGCAAAATTTGAGGTCAATCGGATATGATTTGATAGGTTTCGGTATCGAATACAGAAGTTTGAAATTCTAAAGTTCATAAAGCTTGGATTGGAGGTCGATTCGTGGTTTTAGCATTGTTTGATATGATTTGAGGCCTCGAATAAGTCCGTAATGTGTTTTGGGACTGGTAGGTATGATTGGTTGGGGTCCCGGGGGCCTCGGGTGGATTCCGGGTGGTTAACGGATCGAAAATGAAATTTTTGGAAAGCTGAAGTTGCTGGTATAACCGCACCTGCAAGAATTGGGCTGCAGGTGCGGAGCCGGAGATGCGGTTTGGACCAAAAGTGAAGGGGATCGCAGATGTGGTCGAGCAGCTGCAGAAGCGGGACCGCACCTGCGGCGGTTGAGTCGCAGAAGTGGAAGGGAGGTCCTGGTGAGATATCCGCAGAAGCGGTAGAAGTGCCACACTTGCAGAACCACAGAAGCGGCCGAGGGACCACAGGTGCGAAAGTGCTGGAGGCAGAATGGTTCTTTTAAAAATCGGGATTTGGCCATTTTATCTCATATTTTCTTGGCTTGGGCGATTCTTGGAGAGTTTTAAGAAGGTATTTTCATCATCAACAATAAGTTTTGGATCGTTCGGCTCCAAATTGGAGGTTTAAGCGCATTCTTGAATCTGAATATAGGCTTCAGAGCGAGGTGAGTCTCCTTTCTAACCTTGTAAGAGGGAATTGTCCATACAGGTGAGTTAATTGGTTATGTGCTCCTATTTGTGGGGGCTACGTACGCACGAGGTGACGAGAGTCCGTGCGTAGCTACTATTATGCTAATGGCCGGGTAGTCTAGGACCCAAAAGCATTGTACTTGGAAATATTTGTAATCCTATCGACGGTTTGAATTGCTTAAATCACATCGGATTAGTAAGTGAATTTCTAAAATATTGAGCTTCATTTTCTTGAATTATAAAAAGAGAATTGGATTTTCCTTGGATAGTCATTCCCTAATGAAGTCTTGATTAACTGTTTGAACATGTGATTCTATGTGTACCTGTGTCGCATGTATGATTCGCGAGCAGGGTGTTTGTTTATTTTATGTTGACCGCGTCACATGGATGTTTCACGAGCGGGGTGATAGATGCATCTATGGTTCGCGCCGTTCGACCCTCGGCATTGCACATTTTATATTTATGTTGGATCGGGCCGTGCGACCTCGACATGATATGCACATTCTTGTATTGTTGCTTGGGATTTATAAATGTTCTCATTTGCCTTTCCTGGCCGGAGATAAATTGATAAATATAATGAAAAGTAAATTCTTTGGAAATTCATTATTATTTGGGAAGTTGTTTACCTGCTATCTGGCTATATGAATTATAATTGTTATTTTAATAAAATTTCATGATCTCCTCACATTTTTACTATATTATCGCTGTCGACGCCCCCTTTTTCCCTCCTAAAAGAAGGCGAAATCGGGTTTACGACATTATGGGCAAAACAACTCTTATTCCCTTTTGAGGAATCGGGTTATGGAATTTGAAGAGTCGCCACCTAATGATTATAGTGCATTAGGACACTTTTAGAGAAAAGAAGAAGATTTTTTGGAAGAAAACCAGAGTTCGGGTAAGGGCTTGAGATTATCTCGAGGGGAAGGTGTTAGGCACCCCTCAAGATCCACTAGTGTGGTTCCCGGCCGTACTTAGTTGTGACTTTAAGAAGAGTAGAAGTAACAGTCAATGTTTGCACATAAGGAATACAAATAAGTTGAAAGTTTTGAAAGAAAAGAGAGAGAAAAAAGACATAAGTGGTTTTGGAAAGAAAAGATTGGTTGAAGAAAACATTACTTTTAAGAATACATCACATCGTATAAATAAAGAAAAAGGTCCTAGGTTTAAATACAATATGGATCACCTTGGTGAAATACCCAACAATCATTCTCACACGAGATATTAGCGCATCGGTCATCATATCCATATTCTACACTTCCCACCCCGTTAAGGTATTAAACGCGATTAGTCTCGTTTACTTATTGCATGCTAATACCCGTCCCAACCTATCAGTCCTGGAGTATTAGGACTTCTAATCCTAAGAGGGAAGAAAGGGATGTGGTCTTTATTGAGTTTAAAGGATAAAATTCTAGTTTCGACATTCAAAACAAATATCAAATAAAGGGATGAGTAAACAAGCAAACAAGGCTCAAATAAACCCCTTAAATCAGACAACACTTAGTTTAGCATGTCTTAGCATATACTGATTTGGTCTTAAGTTAAAAATTAAGCGGCGAGCGGACTGGTTCAACACATATATTTAGATAGAAAGTCTGCATTAGGCAACTCAGATCCAATTGTCAGAAATTGAAGTATTTTAAGCGAGTCATTTTTTTTTTTAAAAAAGCACTGTTTTCAGAAAGGACCTAACGCAGAATAGTTTAAGACAGAAGGTTGAAAATTTGCAGAGGTTCAGAGATGACTTGAAAATCAACAGAATTTTTTAAGTGAAACTACAGTAGAGTTATGAAGAAAAGTTTTCGAAAGTGAAAAGACCTTAAAGGAATAGTGAGTTAAAGGTTGTTTTGAAATAGTAGCTTCATGAGATGAATAAATTCAGGCAGAGGGTTAAAGGAACAGTTTCAAAAAAAAAAGAAAGATGCAAGTTTAGAAAATTTAAGAGCATTGCAGATTTGTAAGAGTTTCAAAAGCAAACAGATTTGGAAGAGTTTTTGTTGACAAAGTTGAAGCCAATTGACAGATTATTCTTACTTAAACACATTAGGCAAGTTTGAGCTCCTATAGGCATGGTATCTACGTCTTGATTTTTTTAAGGCTCGTTACTGTTATTAAACGTTAAGAAAAAGAGTATTTGATTACCCTATGGTTTGCCTAACGTTTCGCGTGTTCCCTATAGGTATGATTTCTATATGCAATTAGTTGATTATTAGGTCCTATAGTCAGGATTTCTAATGATTGGCAACATGGTTAAACATTAAATCCTATAGACATGATCTCTAAATGATTGAATGAAAGGAATGCAAAAGCCTATAGATATGATCTCTAGGTGATTTATATGTTTTACCTATAGGCATGATATCTAAATAATTAAACAACAATATTGATCCTATAGGCATGGTATCTACCCTTTAACATATGCAAGTAAATATAAACCCCCTCCCATACCCTTTACTAATACTCCCCAAGTTCTTTTTACAAAAATATTACAGAACCAGAAGAAAGAAAGGAAAATAATTAAAATACATCACAGCCTACAGCCAGATCCGAGCAGCCTAATTCAATCTTAATATCCAATAACATGTGTTCCACCAAATCCAGATTCCAGAATCCAAGTCCTTCTCTTATTCAGAGTGTTTCAAAGTTCCAAGGAGCTTCAAGAGCCCAGGCAATGCTTACACTCTGAAGAGTAAATATTGTAACAGAATAGTGCAAGTGTGGAATTACCAGCCCTCAGGCATCCAAGTTCAGAGAGAACTCCAGAGTCCCTAAGCATGGCTTACCAGGGGGGGGGGGGGGTAGAACTTAGGAAATAGGAATGAGTGCAAAGTGAGAGGGGAACCATAGTAGAAGGTGGTCATACCCAGCCATGGCATAGGCTGGCACACCCCTAACCCTTTGCTTAGGTCAACAAATAGGAGCAGACTCTGGGGAGTCAAACTTAGGGTCTGAGTGGTGATTAGGACACTACCAGACCCAAGTTAAAGCTCAACACATAAAGGGGAGAGGAAATGGGAAAGCATTTGAGTAGAGACTCAGGAGAGTCTGATTCTGGATCATGGTCAGCAATATCAGATGCTACCATGATTCAGAACAGTACTAGCACACAAAAGGGAATATGGGGGAAGGGATTTCCATACAGAAGCATACACTGACATTAAAAAAATATAAGAAAGCATAGCAGACTGCAGATGCAAGGAAATAGAAGAACATGTTACAGAAATAAACACACAGGGAAGAATGTGTAGAAGAAGAGAAGTGAATACACATAGTAGGAGAGTGTTATTTAACTTAGAAGTACATACCAGTTTTCAGTTCTAGTACAACAGAGAAACAACAACAAGTAGACAACCAGACAGTTAGCAGGAACAATTCAAAACTTCAGCAAGTACTTGGGAGTTCAGAGGAACTCCAGAAATGTTCAGACAGTAGGAGATACGGGAGCAGAGTGCTCAGTAGAGAGACAGTAGTAGAGAAAGTGGTAATAGAGAGAGTAGTAGTAAAGAGAGTAGTAGCCAGTAAAGACAAAGATGATTGTGTGTTGCAAAGGTGCAGAAAAGAGTTCTGAGAACTGTGTTGTGTTCGAGTGTTTGTGTAAGAAAAACTATGTCTTAGAACTTATGAGAGCTGTGAGCTTTTATAATGCAAAAACGAGTAGACAAGAAGGGAAGAAAATAAAATCTCAGTCAATCAAATAAAATCTCCCTTAGTCAAAGGGATTTGATTTCAAACGAGAGGGGTAATTAAGGGAAGAAAAACCTTTCAGAGTAGCATAATAAAGGGTAGGTTCATACAGGGTCTATTTAAGGTAAGAAACTGTAGTACACGGTTTTGAAAGAATAAGGAAACAAAGTAATCAAACAGCCGGAAAGTTTTAAAAGCTTTGAATGAACTTAGTCAAGAAAATAGGGAAAAGGCTAAGTTGTAAAAAAATCAGTAGCAAATCAATCGAGCCTCAGTAAAAAGAGATTGAAATCAATCACAAGCTAATAGTATCAATTCAAAAAGAACAAAACCCTCGTATATAAGCATGCTAGTATCAAGCAAGAAAGAAAGATTGGCATAAACAGTTTTAGAATCATAAGCAAAAGGAAAGCAAGTTTCAGTTCAGTCTATGAACTCAACACAAATTTGAGAGCCTAGGGTTTCTAGAGTAGAACCCTAGAACCAAAAGCTCGCAAAATCCCCAAATAGGGTTTCAGTCTGAGTAGGACACACAAAAAGAGAAGGCAAACTCAACAAGCCTGGGGAACTCTTTCAGAATTCCCTGAGGAAAACACAGACATACGTAGCAATCGAAAGCAGTAGAGTGCAAACTAAAACTCAACCAGTTCAGAAGAGAGAAGAGATGCCATAGAAGTTTAGGAATTAGTAAAAGAAGCAAGTTCAATAACACAAATAAATCCAGTAAGAGTAAACACTTTCAGTAGCAGAAATAGTAAAGGGACAGGCAAGATAGTCATATAAACATGCTTATAGAAATAATCAGTAAAAGCAGTAATAGAATAAAGGTAGAGAGACATGCATATTAACAACAAATCATAAGAAACAAACGAAAACCCCTAAAGCATGGCATGAACACACAGATTCACATAAAGAAAGAAGAAGAAGAAGAATCGTTTTAGGATTTTTTGAAAACCCTAATTTGAACAGACTAATTTTAAAAAGGGAAAATTAGGGGAAATCGTTAAAACATCGAATAGAGCATAGATCTGCTACAGATCTAAGAAAATAAGGAAAGAAAAACCTCGAATCAAGCTTTTTAGGGTTTCTCGGAAACCCTAGAGACAAAAAAGCCTGGAATGGTTTGGTCTCTGAACGAATTTGGGCCATGGCTAAGCCTTCAGAGCTTGAACACGCCGGAATAGAGCCGGAGGAGCCACATGAACTCAGGTCGGCGGAGGACCTGAACAGGTCTGTGGAAGATTGATCCTTGAAAGCCTCGAATAATCATGGCTTGGGGTGAAAGGGGAGAGAATATAGGCTGTCCATGGCCTGGGAAGCCATGGACGCCGGCGGGTTTGGTCGGAGACGATGATAGACGGCTAGGGTTTCGAGTGGCCTAGAGAGCATTTGAGAGAAGAAGGGATTTGGGGGTGGCGGTCTTAGAGAAAACATTTAGGGTTAGGGGGTCGGGTGAAATTAAAAAGGAAAGGAAGAAGGGTGGCCGTTGATTAATACAATCAACGACCAAGATTAAAAGCGAGAGACGAGCGGGTTAGGTTAATTGGGTTTGGATCGGGTAAAAATCAAAATTGGGTCGTCTAATTGGGCTGAGTTGGGGTCAAAATTGAGGTTCAATTGTGGCGAAAATTGAAATGGAAATGGGCCAGCTTTTAAATAGCCATTGCTCCTCTTTTTAATTAATTAAAATAGTTAAAAAATAATTTTAAAACAAATTGAAAGCACAACACTAATTGATAATATATAGACATTAGTCTAAAATATCTAGAACAATTTTATAATTATAAAACGCAGTTAATTATAAAAAGGCCATAATTGCAATTTCATGCAATTAAGCTTTAGAAATTCCGAATAAATTTGTAAAAATATGCAAAATCATATTAATTATATTTTGGTGTAAATATGAGAATGAAATAAGTTATTCATCAAAAATGATAATTTTGGGAATGATTTTGGATTTTTGTGGTATTAAAATAGGCAGTAAATTGGATTAAAAATCACCAAAAATACCAAAACTCTTGGGTGTGCTTATATATGCACATATATGTTATTTTGAAAATATTTTGGGTATAAAATACATGGGAAAAAATTGCATATCAAAAGCTGCTCCTCTTTACCCGAGGAGGATGAAAGAGTTGTCGGATAAAGACAAGATGGCCAATTTTGACAGGAAACGGTGATTGAAAAAGAATTTTGGCCGCTTTGGTTTCTGAGCTACCTACATATCCCTGGTTTTACAGGAATCAGGCCATATGTAGTTCAGGAACCATTGACGGAATGTGTCGATGGAGATTTGAAAAGACGGACGCGATGGTCAGATTTAAAAGGTGTTTGGAGTCGAATAGATTGAGGAGAACCGGAGCGGGATCGCTTTTGCTGATACGGCCGTTCGCTAGCCGGTGTACCTGTAGATGAGCAGATGCACATATTGTGCGTAATTTAAACATGATGCAAATTCCCGTTGGACCATGAATGCTATCTTTGGACGGTTAGGATGACGTCCTCAGACTATGATGTCCTGGGCCATGAAGAGCATAAAATAAAGATTCTCAGGTCATGAAACGGTGTTCTCGGGCTATGTAAATGGTGCCTCCGAACTATGACGCCTTCGAATAAGTTGGCGATTTTTCAGCCCATGAGAAGGTGGCAATCTTTCAGCCGAATGAATGTAAAGAGTGGCAATTTTTCAGCCAAGGCGTGAATTTGAATGCAGGTGCCGATATTTCAGTCGGAGCAAGAATTTAAATAAAGTGGCGATATTTCAGCCATGCAAGATGGAGACAAAGCTTAGTTTCGAAAGGCAGATAGATAGCCTTATGCAATATGGAGGTAGAGCTTAACCTCGAAAGGCAGAGAATAGCCTTATGCAAAATATAGACGGAGACAGAGCTTAGTCTCGGAAGGCAGATAGATAGCCTTATGGAGGTAGAGCTTAACCTCGGAAGGCAGAGAGTAGCCTTATGCCATATGGATGGAGACAGAGCTTAGTCTCGGAAGGTAGATGGATAGCCTTATGCAATATGGAGGTAGAGCTTAACCTCGAAAGGCAGGGAGTAGCCTTATGCAAAGTGCAGATGGAGACAGAGCTTAGTCTCGGAAGGCAAATAGATAGCCTTATGCAATATGGAGGTAGAGCTTAACCTCAGAAGGCAGAAAAGTAGCCTTATGCAGGTACAGATGGAGACAGAGCTTAGTCTCGGAAGGCAGATAGATAGCCTTATGCAAGAATGCAGATGGAGATAGAGCTTACTCTCGAAAGGCAGAAAGTAGCCTTATGCAGTGCAGGAATGTAAATGAGCAAATAGTAGTAATTTTCTTAGCTGATAGGCGGTTGCGATATCATGACTGCTGGGGAATATTGGGTGTAGTTAGTAGACCTTTGTGAGTTGAGTGATTGTTTCGAGGGTTTCGACTTTGAAGAGTGAATGCATTTTGCATTGCGATCTGAGTTCCTGCATCCAAAGAAAAATCGTGAGTTCTGTAGAGGGGGAAGGTTAGTTCGTATCCCTTGGCTCCTGACGTTACGTATCATTGGGGTAGCATTGCTAAACGATGGTGATGCAAATGATGTTTATGCATGATTCAGTAAATGTAATGTAAGTATATATAGTTTGAAAGAAAAAATGATTTTATTTCGGATGAACCAACAACTGCAACGTGGTTCAAGACACGGCAACCTTGCTTGCTCCGAAATTTTGAGGGTCCTCCTCAAAATCCTGCCCCAGTTTACTGGGCTAGCACTACTGACGGTTGTGCTGAATAACTAAAAGCGGATCGATTCCAGAATTTTGAGGGTCCTCCTCAAAATTCTGTCCCAGTTTACTGGGTTGATGTTGATGCGAAAGCCGACAAACTGACTTCGGAATTTTGAGGATCCTTCTCAAAATTCTGCCCCAGTTCCAATAGCGGGGAAAATGGAATTTTTATTAAAATGTGACCTAACCCATAGGGCTGCCTACATATCCCCTCTTAAACAGGAATCAGGTCAGGCGTAGTTCAAATTACATCATAAAGAAAAGCATACGATAAAATGTAGTATCTCTTTACTGCGTCTGAGTTGATTGGCTTCAGCCAGACTTCTCCGTCCATTTCTGATGGTATCCAACAAAACAATCGACAAACGACTGCAACTCATGTTTGGCACAGTTGTCAATCAATATATGTATATTCGACAAAGGAAAGTTGTCTTTGGGGCTGGCCCAGTTGAGATCCCGGTAGTCGACACAGACTCTAACCTTCCCATCCTTCTCTGGTACCGGCATGATGTTGTCTAATCATGTCGGATATTCTACCACCATGAGAACCCTGGCTTTGACTTGCTTAGTAACCTCTTCTTTAATCCTCAAACTCATGTCTGGGTTGAATTTCCTGAGCTTCTGCTTTACCGGCCGACATGTAGGATCAGTTGGCAACTTGTGAGCCACAATGGATGTGCTGAGGCCAGTCATATCGTCATAAGACCATGCAAAGATATCCTCACACTCTTTTAGGAACTCTGTGTACTCTTTCTTTTCTGATGGCGACAAATGTGCGCTGATATGTGTTTCCTTGACATTCTCAGTATCACCCAAATTAACGACTTCGGTCTCATCTAGATTAGACTTAGGCCTATTCTCAAAGTTTTCGACCTCTCTAACAACCTCTTCTAGTATATCATCCTCTTCTGAATCTATATCCGTTTGTTGTATTGCCTCATTGCAAGTCACAGTTGTTGGTTCATCATCAAGATATGTAAGAGCAACGCTGTGTAAAACGAAGTAAATGATAGAGAAAAGTAATAAGAGTGCAATATATAATGAATTTGAAATGCTTTGATTGAAATTCATAATCATTCGAGACATCAGAGCTCTTTTGGAAAGTAAAGACAATGCAGAAAGGAAAAGCAACTAAGAAAATAAAGATGCGATGCATGATGCTCGTTCAACCTTGCTACCCCGAAGATGTCCGGGCACTGGTGGTCCTGATCGACCAATTGGTGAGGCGTTTCCCTCGGTTCATGGCTTGAATGGAAGGGCCTTCCTCCCGTTCATCCTCGAAGATAACACAACAATCCATATCATCTTCCAGAAATAGGTTCTTTATTGCTGCTAGTGCCTCGTCTTCCTATGATCCGTACAAAGTGCCAGCTGGCTGAAAAGTCTGCTCCAACTGACGTATAGGGTTCTCCAGCGGATAGTATGGTCTGCGCCATGGAGGTGACCGGTGGTTGAACTCCTCCCAAGTGTACTCATACCCTAGGCCAAAAGTGGTACCGTGCTTCTTCAGCTTGATAGGTTTGGTGATACCCTGCAGGTTCTTGCCAAGTCCTTTTCCGGGTTCATACCCGCTCCAATTCAGGATGCTTTCGATCTTGCTATCGCACCACTTGTCTTTGTCTACAGCATTGACCCGCTCGATGTGGTGGTACGTTTCTCCTCCTATCCTTCTTTCGCCTCCGATCATCGGAATGGTTTGGCGACTGTATATAGGGTTGCTACCGTCGCCATGAATGATTACTTACTGATGATTCCATTCAAATTTTACAGCTTGATGCAAAGTTGATGCTACAGCCCCAGCGGCGTGGATCCAGGGTTGTCCCAGCAACAAATTGTAGGATGCTGGTACGTCAATGACTTGGAACTCGACATCAAACTAGGTGGGTCCCATCTGTAGGCATAGGCTAATTTCTCCAATGGTGGACCTCTGAGATCCATCAAAAGCTTTGACACTGATAGCCCCGTGTTTGACCTCGTGCAATCCCTTACCCAATGTCCTGAGAGTTATCAATGGACAAATGTTAAGGCTGGATCCCCCGTCGACCAAGATTCTGGTGATGAAATGATCTTCACATTGCACAGTGATATGCAACGCCTTGTTATGACTAAGCTCTTCTGGTGGTAACGCATCCTCGTGGAAGGTGATTTTGTGGCTTTCCAACACCTGTCCTACCATATTCGCCATTTCGCCTCCTGTTATGTTGCTGGGAACATAAGCTTCACTTAGTATCTTCATTAAGCCATTTTTATGTGTCTTAGAGCTTTGCAGAAGGGCCAAGATAGAAATCTGTGCCGGTGTTTTGTTCAGTTGTTCAATGACTGAGTACTCCTTGGCATGTATCTTTCTCCAAAGGTCATCGGGCCCAGTTTTGACAGGACGTCCAGAGGCTTACTTGCTGGACTCAGCTAAATATTCTAGGGTGTATACCCTGCCTGTTCTAGTCATGCCCTGTGCGGCGACCGCTTCTCCGGTATGTGTCTTCCCTTTTTTTCTAGCCTCAGCTGTGTAATCCCATGGTATGGCTTTCGACTTGAATGGGGTCATGTCTGTCATGGAAACCGGAATGGACACCCTTGGAGGTAACATAGCAACTTCAAATGGTGCGGGTGCCTTTGGAATCCCAAACTCAACCTCAATCAGTTTTGGCACCTTTGCAGGCGGTGCTTCAAACTCGAGTGGTACAGACACATTTACCACATCTTCTTTAGAAGGCTGAATCTGAACAACAATGGGAATGAGGGTAACCGCCGGCTTATGAGGTTCATCACCTTCAGCTATCAACCCGATTGACCCTTTGGGGTCCCAATCATCTTCAATCTCAATCATATGGATGCCCCTGCCCTTGTGGTCAGGCAGGGGGTTGTTGCGGACATTAGGAGCGGGATCCTTTGCTATAATGATCTTGTTGTCAATCAAGTTCTGAATCTTGTCTTTCAACGAGCGACACTCGTCGATGGTATGTCCCTTCATCCCGAAATGGTATGCGCTAGTCTTGTTTGGGTTGATCCATTGGGAAGGATTTTCTGCAGTTACGGCTGGAATAGGGGTAACGTAACCAGCTGCTTTGAGTTTTTCATATAATTGGTCAATTGGATCGGCTATGGCGGTATATTATCTGGGAGGTTTACGGTCGAAGTTTAGTCTAGGTCGGGGAAAGTTTTGGCGGGTAGGAGGTGATGGGTAGTGAGAAGGTTGGGAGTTGTATGCTTGGTATACGGGTGCAGGTTGAGAATATCTAGGTGACGTGGGTTGATACGTAGGCGGTGGAGGTGATTGGTAAGCAGGTGGTGGAATTTGGTAAGTGGGTGATGGTTCTTGGCAGTTTAGGGTAGGTTGATATGTGAGTGGAGCTAAGGGATAGGTTTGGTACTTCATAGGGGAATTGTTTCTTTGCGCAGCCATCACAGAATTCACGTCCTTTTTCTTTAACGTGCCACCAGACTGTAATGCCTTGTTGGTAGCTTGCAATGCCTCGAGGTTAGTGACCATACCATTTTTGATGCCTTCTTCAATCCTTTCTCCCAACTTGATGATGTCGGAGAACTTTTGGCCCTCTATTAGCATCAGCCTCTCGTAGTATTGCGGATCCTGAGCACGGACGAAAAACCTGTTCATTTGTTCTTCCTCCAAGGCCGGTCTGACCATAGCAGCTTCTAACCTCCAACGAGTAGCATATTTGCAAAAGGTCTCTGTGGGCTTCTTCTTGAGATTCTGGATATAGAACACATCTGGTGCGTTCTCAGTGTTGAACCTAAAACGGTCCATAAAGTCAGACGCCATGTTCACCCAACTAGTCCATTTCTTTGCATCCTGGCTAATATACCATGATAAAGCATCACCCTTCAAACTCCTCATGAACAGCTTCATGCGGATTTTATCATCCCTTCCGACTCCTACCAACTTATCATAATACATTCTGAGATGGACCCTGGGATCACCTGTACCGTCGAACATTTCGAACTTGGGAGGTTTGTACCCCTCCGGGAGTTCGACATCTGGCTGAACACAAAGATATTCATAGTTCAAACCTTCTACACCTTTGTTATCTTCGACACCCTGGACCCGACTGGTTAACCTCTTGAGCTCAGCAGCTAAATTCTGAATGAGGGAGTCTTTGCTGTCAGATTCAGGTGTATCCGAGATAGGCTGGGCATAGTGGGGTACAATGTCCACAAAGATGGGAGTGTTCTGGTCGTTTGTGGTGTTTTGGGGTTCGGGAATGAGCAGTGGAGTGTTGTTGCAGGTGTTGCAGGCTTGGGTATGAGCGGGTTGTGCTGGTGGTGGTATAGTATGGTTCTGGTTGTTGGCATCAGCAGCGGCAAGAGTGATTGACAGACTTTCCAGGTTTCGAACTTGTTCCAATTCTTCTCGAAATCTCAGCAAAGTTTGCTCAAGATGAGCAGCAGTTTCCTTAGTGATTGAAGCGTTCTGAGAGGTTTCCTCGATTTCCTTTCTAGCACTGGTATCTCCCATTTTGCCTTTGTTCCTATTTCTGGTAGGACGCAGAGGAGGAGGAGGTGGAGGGCCCTTGGATCTTGTTGAGTATGCTGATGGTGCCAGAATGCACGAACTAACCTTTGGGGAGGGGAATAAAAATAAAGAAAAACAAAAAAGGTAACAAGTTAGTGCGGGTTGTGAGAAGAAAATGTTGCAATATTTAAACACATTGTGCAAAGAATATAAATCGCGTCCTAATTTGGGTGCCTCGTTGTGCCTGAGGTAGGCCTAGCGACAAATTAACTTGGAGAACTTATAATGCTAAATGCCTCATTTTATTGATAAAAAATAAGATGACTCCAAAGCGACGCTAAATAATGGAAAATAAAATGTCACTAGTGGCCATCGGCCTTATTACATCATTAGAAGCAAAATAAAAGACTCCTAACTACTTGGTCCCAGACGGACCTTCCCCAGATCCGGTATTCTTGCCTCCCTCGTACAGCTGCACCAGCTCGTGCAGTCCCAGCAACAAGTAAGCTCGGGCCAGGTGCCCACCTTCATTACCCTCAGCATTCTGACAATCGTCGATCCTCTTCAGAAATTTACCTTCCAATTCCACTAAGCCTCGTACCAGATACCCCAGCCGGTTGTTGGCATTGACAGCCATATCCTTCCACTCGTTGATCAGCTTCTCGTGGGGTTCATGTATTTTTCGGTGCTCGTTCTCGCATTCTCGCATCCTTTTGCGCAGTTGATTGTATTTAACCTTTGCTGCAGTATTTTCATCAATAAGCCTATGACCATGGACAAACCCTGGGTGACCCAAACCAATGTGATCATCCTCCAACCAACCCAAATAGTACGGCACACATCCGGCATGATACCTGTCTGGTTCGAGGGATTCCCTTCCCAAAACAAGCTTGCAGTGCCACATGTGTTGAGCTTGACACCTGTGTGGGCTATCATCATCCTGAAAGTCGACTCTGAAGTGACTCATCTTGTCGACCCTTGGTATGATTTGTTTCCTCCCTGCTTGTCTCATAGCTCGGAGAGGGACATAAGGGTAAGTTCCTCTCAAGCTAATGAGTATAAGGAAAGGTGCATCCCGAGATCGAACAATAAATTCCCCGGTTGGGAACCACTCATACATCCATTGTACATGCTCTTCTTTCATATTCTCAAGCAGCTCTACCCATCCACTGGCGTCTTCTGGCTGAGCAAACATATTGGGCATAAAGTTCATTCGCTTTGGGTGATGAAAAGCTATATGGTCATCCTAATCCCTGCGTATGATTTTTTGTCTGTAGTCGCATTTCTGAAGGTGTTCTATGAGCCAAAGTTGAAGTAACAAGTTGCACCCTTCAAAGTGCGGGGCTCCTTGTTGACACTTTTCCAAAGCCCGGTATATTTCAGCAATGATCATGGGTACTATGCTGAAGGTTTGCCCATCAATACCCTCCATTAAAGTCTTGGTCACCATGGCTAGTCTGGTGTGGATCCTAGCCTTCTTTATAGGGAAAATTATCATGCCCAAGAAGCAAAACATGAACACAAAGACCCTTCTATGTATGTGTTCCAAAGAAGTGAGGGCAAACTCGTCCATGTAGGTGAGATAGGACTTGCTGTGGCCATATCTCTCGTACAAGAAGTCAAATGGTATGTAGGAGTCCTTTAAGCAAGAGAGGTCGGGATTTTTCTTGAGTCCCATCATCTTAATAAAGCCTCTACTTTTGCGGTTTTCCGGCATAAGCAAACCCGGAGTCTCCCAGGGGATACCAGCTAGGCCCCCTATCTCTTCTAGCAAAGGGGTCATTTCCAAGTCTCCGAAGCGGAACACTGATCGATCACTATCCCAAAACAAAGTGGCAGCCTCAATGATCTTGTTGTTGGGCTGGATTTCCAGAAGTGAGGGCAAATTCCCTAAGTATTTGCGGACGAGTGTCTGCTCACTAGAGTGAAGATGTTCCCACCAATTCAGCAGCCTTGGATGAATGTTGGATACCATACCGAATATGGGGACCTCGTGCCTCATTTTCTGCAAAACAAAATGTTAGGCCCTTAACCCCACCAGACTCGACTATTTGAATCAATAATTAGCAAAATGCATTTAGTTCTCCAAATAAATGCACATAACGTGGAGGTGTCCGTTTGGGTTTCAGGAAACCCGATGGACTTTGGTTTAGGCTATCTTAAAGAGTCATTATGTGGACAACATAACTGACTCGGCTAGGGTTGACCATGATGCATGAACAGTTTCAAGGGAATATGGTTTTTACTTTTTGAAATGCTAGACAAGGTACCCTTGAGCGGACAACTCAAGAGGGAAAGGCGCGGAACCGTCGACTATACCGTTGATCGACTGGTTTTACCGCAAATATGCCTTTGCCACATTTAGGGGGTTTATAATATCGGAAGGGTGCAACCACTCATTATAAGCGTTGCTATAGGATTAGTTTTGGCACGAGTGGAATATGATGTTGAGGAATGTAGTTATAACAATGAGACAAATTGCATGTATTTTCACGTTCATAAAGTAAAGATTACAATAAATGCTCACTAATTACAACAGAATTGAAATAATAAGGCAGTAAAAGAAAAAATTAAAAGGAAAGAAAAACATGAAGAGCCAAGTTAGTATTTTGATGAAATAATTAAAGATAGAAGGTAAATGCAATTAAGAAAGCAATAAAGTCACAAAGCACGTAATGGAAAAAGCCTTAAAGGTTTCCCCAGCAGAGTCGCCATGCTGTCGACGCCCCCTTTTTCCCTCCTAAAAGAAGGCGAAATCAGGTTTACGATATTATGGGCAAAACAACTCTTATTCCCTTTTGACGAATCGGGTTATGGAATTTGAAGAGTCGCCACCTAATGATTATAGTGCATTAGGACATTTTTAGAGAAAAAAAGAAGAATTTTTGGAAGAAAACCAGAGTTCGGGTAAGGGCTTGAGATTATCTCGAGGGGAAGGTGTTAGGCACCCCTCAAGATCCACTAGTGTGGTTCCCGGCCGTACTTAGTTGTAACTTTAAGAAGAGTAAAAGTAACAGTCAATGTTTGCACATAAGGAATACAAATAAGTTGAAAGTTTTGAAAGAAAAAAAAGAGAAAAAAAGACATAAGTGGTTTTGGAAAGAAAAGATTGATTGAAGAAAACATTACTTTTAAGAATACATCACATCGTATAAATAAAGAAAATGGTCCTAGGTTTAAATACAATATGGATCACCTTGGTGCAATACCCAACAATCATTTTCACACGAGATATTAGTGCACCGGTCATCATATCCATATTCTACCCATCCTACCCCGTTAAGGTATTAAACGCGATTAGTCTCGTTTACTTATTGCATGCTAATACTCGTCCCAACCTATCAGTCCTGGGGTATTAGGACTTCTAATCCTAAGAGGGAAGAAAGGGATGGGGCCTTTATGGAGTTTAAAGGATAAAATTCTAGTTTCGACATTCAAACCAAATATCAAATAAAGGGATGAGTAAACAAGCAAACAAGGCTCAAATAAACCTCTTAAATCAGACAACACTTAGTTTAGCATGTCTTAGCATATACTAATTTGGTCTTAAGTTAAAAATTAAGTGGCGAGCGGACTGGTTCAACACATATATTTAGACGGAAAGTCTGCATTAGGCAACTCGGATCCAATTGTCAGAAATTTAAGTATTTTAAGCGAGTTTGTTTTTTTTAAAAAAAGCACTGTTTTCAGAAAGGACCTAACGCAGAATAGTTTCAGACAGAAGGTTGAAAATTTGCAGAGGTTCAGAGATGACTTGAAAATCAGCAGAATTGTTTAAGTGAAACTATAGTAGAGTTATGAAGAAAAGTTTTCGAAAGTGAAAAGACCTTAAAGGAATAGTGAGTTAAAGGCTGTTTTGAAATAGTAGCTTCATGAGATGAATAAATTCAGGCAGAGGGTTAAAGGAACCTTTTCAAAAAAAAAGAAAGAAAGATGCAAGTTTAGAAAATTTAAGAGCATTGCAGATTTTTAAGAGTATCAAAAGCAAACAGATTTGGAAGAGTTTTTGTTGACAAAGTTGAAGCCAATTGACAGATTATTCTTACTTAAACACATTAGGCGAGTTTGAGCTCCTATAGGCATGGTATCTACGTCTTGATTTTTTAAGGCTCGTTACTGTTATTAAACGTTAAGAAAAAGAGTATTTGATTACCCTACGGTTTGCCTAATGTTTCGCGTGTTCCCTATAGGCATGATTTCTATATGCAATTAGTTGATTATTAGGTCCTATAGTCAGGATTTCTAATGATTGGCAACATGGTTGAACATTAAATCCTATAGACATGATCTCTAAATGATTGAATGAAAGGAATGCAAAATCCTATAGACATGATCTCTAGGTGATTTATACGTTTAACCTATAGGCATGATATCTAAATGATTAAACAAAAATATTGATCCTATAGGCATGATATCTACCCTTTAACATATGCACGTAAATATAAACCCCCTCCCATACCGTTTACTAATACTCCCCAAGTTCTTTTTACAAAAATATTACAGAACTAGAAGAAAGAAAGGAAAATAATTAAAATACATCACAGCCTACAGCCAGATCCGAGTAGCCTAATTCAATCTTAATATCCAATAACATGTGTTCCACCAAATCCAGATTCTAGAATCCAAGGCCTTCTCTTAATCAGAGTGTTTCAAAGTTCCATGGAGCTTCAAGAGCCCAGGCAATGCTTACACTCTGAAGAGTAAATATTGTAACAGAATAGTGCAAGTGTAGAATTACCATCCCTCAGGCATCCAAGTTCAGAGGGAACTCCGGGGTCCCTAAGCATGGCTTACCAAAAAGGGGTAGAACTTAGGAACTAGGAATAAGTGCAAAGTGAGAGGGGAACCATAGCAGAGGGTGGTCATACCCAGCCATGGCATAGGCTGGCACACCCCTGACCCTTTGATTAGGTCAACAAATAGGAGCAGACTCTGGGGAGTCAAACTTAGGGTTTGAGTGGTGATTAGGAAACTACTAGACCCAAGTTAAAGCTCAACACATAAAGGGGAGAATAAATGGGAAAGCATTTGAGTAGAGACTCAGGAGAGTCTGATTCTGGATCATGGTCAGCAATATCAGATGCTGCCATGATTCAGAACAGTACTAGCACACAAAAGGGAATAGGGGGGGAAGGGATTTCCATACAGAAGCATACACTGACATTAAAAAAAATATAAGAAAGCATAGCAGACTGCAGATGCAAGGACATAGAAGAACATGCAACAGAACATAAACACACAGTGAAGAATGTGTAGAAGAAGAGAAGTGAATACACATAGTAGGAGAGTGTTATTTAACTTAGAAGTACATACCAGTTTTCAGTTCTAGTACAACAGAGAAACAACAGCAAGTAGACAGCCAGACAGTTACAGGAATAATTCAAAACTTCAGCAAGTACTTGGGAGTTCAGAGGAACTCCAGAAATGTTCAGACATTAGGAGATAAGGGAGCAGAGTGCTTAGTAGAGAGATAGTAGTAGAGAAAGTGGTTATAAAGAGAGTAGTAGCCAGTAAAGATAGAGATGATTGTGTGTTGCAAAGGTGCAGAAAAGAGTTCTGAGAATTGTGTTGTGTTCGAGTGTTTGTGTAAAAAAACTTGTCTTAGAACTTGTGAGAGCTGTGAGCTTTTATAGTGCAAAAACGAGTAGACAAGAAGGCAAGGAAATAAAATCTCAGTCAATCAAATAAAATCTCCCTTAGTCAAAAGGATTTGATTTCAAACGAGAGTGGTAATTAAGGGAAGAAAAACCTTTCAGAGTAGCATAATAAAGGGTAGGTTCATACAGGGTCTATTTAAGGTAAGAAACTGTAGTACACAGTTTTGAAAGAATAAGGAAACAAAGTAATCAAACAGCCGGAAAGTTTTAAAAGCTTTGAATGAACTTAGTCAGGAAAATAGGAAAAAGGCTAAGTTGTAAAAAAATTAGTAGCAAATCAATCGAGCCTCAGTAAAAGGAGATTGAAATCAATCACAAGCTAATAGTATCAATTCAAAAAGAACAAAACCCTCGTATATAAGCATGCTAGTATCAAACAAGAAAGAAAGATTGGCATAAATAATTTTAGAATCATAAGCAAAAGGAAAGCAAGTTTCAGTTCAGTCTATGAACTAAGCACAAATTTGAGAGCCTAGGGTTTCTAGAGTAGAACCCTAGAACCAAAAGCTCGCAAAATCCCCGAATAGGGTTTCAGTCCGAGTAGGACACACAAAAGAGAAGGCAAACTCAACAAGCCTGGGGAACTCTTTCAGAATTCCCTGAGGAAATACACAGACATACGTAGCAATCGAAAGCAGTAGAGTGCAAACTAAAACTCAACCAGTTCAGAAGAGAGAAGAGATGCCATAGAAGGTTAGGAAGTAGTAAAAGAAGCAAGTTCAATAACCCAAATAAATCCAGTAAGAGAAAACACTTTCAGTAGCAGAAATAGTAAAGGGACAGACAAGATAGTCGTATAAACATGCTTATAGAAAAAATCAGTAGAAGCAGTAATAGAACAAAGGCAGAGAGACATGCATATTAACAGCAAATCATAAGAAACAAACGAAAACCCCTAAAGCATGGCATGAACACACAGATTCACATAAAGAAAGAAGAAGAAGAAGAAGAAGAAGAAGAAGAAGAAGAAGAATCGTTTTAGGATTTTTTGAAAACCCTAATTTGAACAGACTAATTTTAAAAAGGGAAAATTAGGGGAAATCATTAAAACATCGAATAGAGCATAGATCTGCTATAGATCTAAGAAAATAAGGAAAGAAAAACCTCGAATCAAGCTTTTTAGGGTTTCTCGGAAACCCTAGAGACAAGAAGGCCTGAAATGGTTTGGTCTCTGAATGAATTTGGGCCATGGCTAAGCCTTTAGAGCTTGAACACGCCGGAACAGAGCCGGAGGTGCCACAAGAGCTCAGGTCGGCGGTGGACCTGAATAGGTCTGTGGAAGATTGATCCTTGAAAGCCTCAAATAATCATGGCTTGGGGTGAAAGGGGAGAGAATATAGGCTGTCCATGGCCTGGGAAGCCATGGACGCCGGCGGGTTTGGTCGGAGACAATGATAGATGGCTAGGGTTTCGAGTGGCCTAGAGAGCATTTCAGAGAAGAAGGGATTTGAGGGCGGCGGTCTTAGAGAAAAAATTTAGGGTTAGGGGGTCGGGTGAAATTAAAAAGGAAAGGAAGAAGGGTGGCCGTTGATTAATACAATCAATGGCCAAGATTAAAAGCAAGAGATGGGCGGGTTAGGTTAATTGGGTTTGGGTCGGGTAAAAATTAAAATTGGGTCGTCTAATTGGGCTGAGTTGGGGTCAAAATTGAGGTTCAATTGTGGCTAAAACTGAAATGGAAATGGGCCAGCTTTTAAATAGCCATTGCTCCTCTTTTTAATTAATTAAAATAGTTAAAAAATAATTTTAAAACAAATTGAAAGCACAACACTAATTGATAATATATAGACATTAGTCTAAAATATCTGGAACAATTTTATAATTATAAAACACAGTTAATTATAAAAAGGCCATAATTGCAATTTCATGCAATTAAGCTTTAGAAATTCCGAAAAAATTTGTAAAAATATGCAAAATCATATTAATTATATTTTGGTGTAAATATAAGAATGAAATAAGTTATTCATCAAAAATGATAATTTTGGGAATGATTTTGGATTTTTGTGGTATTAAAATAGGCAGTAAATTGGTTTAAAAATCACCAAAAATAACAAAACTCTTGGGTGTGCTTATATATGCACATATATGCTATTTTGAAAATATTTTGGGTACATAAAATACATGGGGAAAAATTGGGTATCAACAATCGTTGGACCACTAGTAAGTATCAAAGTCGACCTCTCATCTCTACTTCTTCGAGATTAGACTGGATACTCATTGGGTACACGTTATTTTCGTACCCATACTACACTTGCTGTGCATTTTTGTTGCACAGGTTCATATGTGGCTAGTGGCTTAGTGACATAGAGGCATGGTTAATACGGAGTCTTAGGTGAGTTGCATTTATCGAGACGTTCGTAGCCAGCAGAGTCTCCTTTAGTGTATTGTACTGTATTTTCATTTCTGTCCACTTGTATTCCGGACAGTTACTGTATTTTATTTCATTTCCTAGAAATTTCTCATGTACTTGTGACACCGGGTTCTGGGATGATCACGGGATTTTAGTAGTTAAATTTTGTAAAGACACCCTCTTTTATCCAGCGGAGTTTATTATTTATTTGTTTAAAAGAAATAATTTCAAAATAGTTTAAAATGAGAGATTGCTAGTAAATTACAGTTGGCTTGTCTGACAGAGGTGTCCGGCGCCATCACGACCCTTAGTGGAATTTGGGTCGTGAAAAATGCGGCTGATAACATCACCATTCTAACGAGGCATAGACCTTCCAAACTACAACACATAAATCACACTAGAATTTTTAATTTGCAAGGTGGCACAATATCTGTCACGACCCAGATTTCCCCCACAAACCCAAATATATGATTTATTTTGAAATCAGACCTCAAATCGAGGTCCACATCCCCAATATTTGAAAAACCTAGGTTCTACCCAAAACACCCAATTTCTCCCATGAAAATCATTGATTTTGAGTTGAAATCATGTGAAAGATGTTAATGATTGAAGAAAATGAGTTAGAAATCACTTACCAATGTTTTGGAGAAGAAAGGTTATTTGAAAAATCACCTCTTATGTTTTTGGGTTTTTGAAAAATGAAAAATAACTGAAAATTCCGTCTTAATATACTACTCTCAGATGCCCTATGCGGACCGCACAAAATCAACCGCGGCCGCACAGTCACCAGTACGGACAACACAAAAACCAGTGCAGACCGCACTAGCAGGTTCAAAGATTTAAACTTCTCTGAATCTCCAATAGCCATGTTTTAAGCCTAAGACACTCCGGAACCTACCCGAAACTCATCCGAGCCCTCGTGACTCTAACTCAAAAACATCATATGGACCTACTCGTGCGATCACATCATCAAAATAACATGTAAAATCATGAATTAAACCTCAAAACTCAATATTTTCATCAAGAACTCTCAAAGTTCATAACTCTTCAATCGGAAGTCCAACTCACGTCAAATAAACTCCGTTTTCACCAAATTTCTTAGTTATCTTTCAAATAATATAACAAGTTTGTACCGGACTCCGGAACTAAAATACGGTCCCGATAACAATGGTTACAGACATTAATTCTTTTCTTTATTTCTTAGATAATTGAGTAAAATAATTTCTTTCAAAAATTGATTCCTAAGGCTTGGGGCCTCGGAATTCATTTCCGGGCATACGCCCAAGTCCCATATTTTACTGCGGACCTTCCGGGATCGTCGGAATACAGATCCAGGTCCGTTTGCTCAAAATGTTGACCAAAGCCAACCATAATCAAATTTTTAACTCTAAAATTTCTATTTCTCATATTTTTACATAGAAGGCTTTCCGGATATAGGTCCGGACCATGCACGTAAATCAGGGTAGGGTAAAAGGAGGTTTTTAGGCCTCAGAATACTGAATTCACTTGAAACACAAGGGTCATCACATTCTCCACCTCTAAAACAACCGTTCATCCTCGAACGGACATAAGAAGGAAGTACCTGAGTCGGGAAAAAGATGGGGATAACGACTCTGCATATCGGAATCGGACTCCCAGGTCGATGCCTCGGGAGGCTGACCTCTCCACTGAACACGAACATAAGAAAAACTCTTCGATCTCAACTGATGAACCTGCCGGTCTAGAATAACTACCGGCTCCTCCTCATAACAAAAGTCCTTGTCCAACTGGACAATGCTGAAATCTAACACGTGGGATGGATCGCCGTGATATTTCCAAAGCATGGACACATGAAACACTGGATGCACGGCTAATAAGCTCGGCGGCAATGCAAGTCTATAAGCCACCTCTCCCACTCGATCAAGAATCTCAAACGGGCCAATGAACCTAGGGCTAAGCTTGCCCTTCTTCTCGAATCACATCACACCCTTCATAGGCGAAACTCGAAGCAATACCCGCTCACCGACCATGAATTCCAAATCACGAACCTTTTGGTCGGCATAACTCTTTTGCCTGGACTGAGCTGTAGGAAGCCTATCCTAAATAATCCTAACCTTGTCCAAAGCCTCCTGAACCAGATCCGTACCCAACAAACTAGCCTCTGCCAGCTCAAATCATCCAACCGGAGACCGACACCGCCTACCATATAAAGCCTCATAAGGAGCCATCTGGATACTCGACTGGTAGTTGTTGTTGTAGGAAAACTCTGCTAAAGGCAAAAACTGATCTCACGAGCTTCCAAAGTGAATGACACAAGCTCAGAGCATATCCTCCAAAATTTGAATAGTCTGCTCGGACTGCCCGTCCATTTGAGGATGAAACGCTGTACTCAATTAAACCCGTGTGCCTAACTCTCGCTGAACTACTCTCCAGAAATGGGAGGTAAATTGCGTACCTCGATCCGAAATTATAGACTCGGGCACACCATGAAGGAGAACAATCTCCCGGATATAGATCTCAGTTAACCTCTCGGAAGAACAAGAGACTGCCACAGGAATGAAATGCGCTGACTTAGTCAGCCTATCAACAATAACCCACACTACATCGAACTTCCTCTGAGTCCATGGGAGACAAACAACAAAGTCCATAATATGCTCCCATTTCCACTCAGGCATCTCAATCTTTTGAAATGAACCACTGGGCTTCTGATACTCATACATAACCTGCTAACAATTCAAACACCGAGCCACATATGCAATGATATCCTTCTTCATTCTCTGCCATCAATAATGCTGCCGCAAATCCTGATACATCGTCGCGGCGCCCAGATGAATAGAGTACCGGGAACTATGGGCCTCCTCTAAAATCAACTCTCAAAGCCCATCCATATTAGGCATACAAACTCGACCCTACAATCTCAAAACTCCATCATCACCTAAGGTAACATGCTTGGCACCTCCGTGCTGCACCGTGTCTCTAAGGACACACAAATAGGGATCATCATTCTGCCGATCTCTGATACGCTCCAATAATGAAGAGCGAGCGACTGTGCAAGCTAACACATAGCTGGGCTCAGAAACATCCAACCTCACAAACTAATTAGCCAAAGCCTGAACATCCAAGGTAAGGCGGTCTCTCATCGACCGGAATATAAGCAAAACTGCCCATACTGGCTGACTTCCTACTCAAAGCATCAACTACCACATTGGCCTTTCTCGGGTGATATAAGATAGTGATATCATAATCTTTCAATAACTCCAACCACCTCCTCTGCCTCAAATTCAACTTCTTTTGCTTGAACAAGTACTGTAGACTCTTGTGATCCGTGAACACCTCATATGCCATGCCATACAGATAATGCCTCCAAATCTTGAACGCGTGAACAATGGTTGCCAACTCCAAATCATGAATTGTATAATTCTTCTCATGAATTTTCAACTGCCGCAAAGCATAAGCAATGACCTTGCCATCCTGCATCAACACCGCACCAAGCCCAATACGAGATGCATCACAATAAACTATATATGGCCCTGAACCTGTGGGCAACACCAACATCGGTGCAGTAGTCAGAGTTGTCTTGAGCTTCTGAAAGCTCGGCTCACACTCATATGACCATATGAACTAGCCACCCTTCTGGGTCAACCTGGTCATCGGGGCTACGATAGATGAGAACCCCTTCAAGAACCGACAATAGTAGTCTGCCAACCCCAAAAAACTCCGAATCTCTGTAGCTGATGCTGGTCTAGGCCAGTTCTTGACTGCCTAAATCTTTTTCGGATCAACCTAAATACCCTATACTGATACAACATGACCCAGGAATGCAACTGAACTCAATCAAAACTCACACTTTGAGAACTTAGCATATAACTGACTATCCCTCAAGGTCTGAAGAACCATCCTAAGATGCTGCTCGTGCTCGTCCCGGCTGTGGGAATATATCAAAATGTCATCAATGAAGACTATCATGAACGAATCCAAATAAGGCCTGAACACTCAGTTCATCAAATCATAAAAGCTACTGGGGCATTTGTCAACCCGAATGACATTACCAAGAACTCATAATGCCCGTACCGAGTGTGGAAAGCTATCTTAGGGACATCTGATGCCCTAATCCTCAGTTGATGGTAGCCAAATCTCAAGTCAATCTTCAAGAATACCTTGGCACCCTGAAACTGATCAAACAAATCATCAATCCTTGGCAATGGATACTTATTCTTGATTGTAACCTTGTTCAACTGCCAGTAATCAATATACATTCTCATCGATCTGTCCTTCTTCTTAACAAACAACACCGGCGCACCCCAAGGCGAAAAACTCGGCCTAATGAAACCCTTCTCAAGCAAGTCTTGCAACTGGTCCTTCAACTCTTTCAACTCAGGCGGGGCCATACGATATGGCGAGATAGAAATGGGCTGAGTGCCCGGAGCCAAATCAATGCAAAAGTTAATATCCCTGTCGGGTGGCATACCCGACAGGTCTGAAGGGAATACCTCATGAAACTCACGAACAACAGGCACAAAATCAATAGAAGGAACCTCAGCACTAGGATCACGAACATATGCCAAAAAGGCCAAACACCCCTTCTCGCCCATACGCCGAGCCTTCACATAAGAGATAAAACTATAGGTAGAATGACCAGGAGTCCCTCTCTACTCTAAACGAGGTAAACCCGGCAAGGCTAAGGTCTCAGTCTTGGCTTGACAATCCAAGATAGCGTGGTAAAGTGATAACCAGTTCATCCCCAATATGACATCAAAATGAACCATATCCAGAAGAAGCAAATCTACACGAGTCTTAAGACCCCCAATCATAACTATACATGAATGATGGACTCGATCTACCACAATAGAATCACCCACCGGTGTAGACACATAAACAGGAGCACTCAAAGAATCACTAGGCATGACTAGATACGGTGCAAAATAAGATGAGACATACGAGTATGTAGACCCTAGATCAAATAACACTGACGCATCTCTATCACAAACCAGAACTGTACCTGTAATAACTGCATCAGAAGCCTCAGCCTCGGGCCTGGCTGGAAGAGCAAAACATCGAGGCTGGGCCCCACCACCCTGAACTACATCTCTGGGATGGCCTGCTGCTGGTTGGCCTCCACCTTTAGCGGCCTGAGCTCCACCTCTAATACCTATAACTCCACCTCTAGCACCTCTACCCCCACCTCTAGCTGGCTGGGCGGGATGTGGAACACCTGGTGCCTGAACCATAGCATGACAACCCTGATGCTGTGAGCTGCTCAGTGCTCGAGGGCAAAACCTAGCAATGTGACCCATATCACCACAAGTGTAGCAAGCCCTCAATTGTTGAGATTGCTGGCCTTGACGACCTGAATGACCACCCCAAAAACTCTGAAGCGGCGGTGCACTGATAGGAGCTGGTGGTGTACTGTAGGACTGCTGATCAGAATACTGCATCTGAGGACCACGACTACCTGAAACACTGTGAGAAACCTGAAGTGCTGACTAAAAAGGCCTAGAAGGATGGCCTCTACCATATTAATCCCTACCTCCAAATGAGGTACCATTGAATCGTCCTGAATGACGAGGCCTCTTGTCCGACCCATGACCTCCTCCTTGTGACAGAACCATCTCAACTCTCCAAGCCACATTGGCCGCCTCTTGGAAAGAAATCTCACTCCCAGCCTCCCTAGCCATCTGAAGACAAATCGGCTGAATAAGTCCATCAATGAACTTCCTCACTCTCTCTCTCGGTGGGAAGTATGATAAGAGCATGAAGATCCAAGTCGATGAATCTAGTCTCATACTGGGTAACAGTCATAGAACCCTGCTGGAGGTGCTTAAACTGCCTCCGATAGGCCTCTCTATGAGTGATGGGGAGAAACTTCTCCAGAAATAGCTGCGTAAACTGATCCCAAGTCAAGGCTGGCGATCCGACTGGTCTAGCTAAGCAATAATCTCTCCACCAAGTCTTGGTGGATCCAGATAAGAGAAAAGTAGCAAAATTGACCCCATTGGTCTCAACTATCCCCATGTTCCTAAGAACCTCGTGATAGCTATCTAGATAATCCTGGGGATCCTCAGTAGACGCACCGCTGAAAGTAGTAGTGAAGATCTTGGTGAACCTATCCAACATCCACAAAGCATCGGCAGACATAGCTGCTCCATCGCCGGTCTAAGCTACCACACCCGACTGAACTGCTCCAACTAGCTGAACCGCTGGAGTCTGAAACTGGGGAGCTACCTACTCTGGAGTGCGAGTAATAGGAAACTTGGCTCCTCCTCCAGCCTGAGAGATGACTGGTGCTACAAGAAGAAAGCCTGCCCGGGTGACACTCTCCATAAGGCCCACTAGGCGGACTAGAGCATCCTGAAGAACTGGGTAGCAATAAACCCCTCTAGGACCTGAGCTGGGCCCATCAGAACTGTCGAGGCTGAAACCTCATCATCAAAGTCAACTTGAGGCTCCGCCGATGGTGCTGCTGCTATGGGCTGAGCTCTGCCCCTACCTCGACCTCTAGCACGACCTCCGCCTCGCCCTCTACCCCTCGTGGGAGCTTCTACTGGGGATCGACTATTGGTCAGTGGATGAGGAAGCATGTATTCTCACCATCTGCGAAAGAACAGAGTAGAAATTCAATTAGTATTGAGAAACCAAATCGCACGATACGAGAGAATAAATGTGAAGTTGTTCCTAACTCTGTAGCCTCTGGGGGATAAATACAGACGTCTCCATACCGATCCCTCAGGCTCTAGTAAGCTTGTCTGTGAAATGTGAGACCTATGTAACCTAGAGCTCTGATACCAACTTGTCACGACCCAGAATTCCCACCCTCGGGGGTCGTGATGGCGCCTACTAATATGAGCTAGGCAAGCCAATCATTTAACTACTTATTTCATTACTCAATTATTTCTTTAAAACAAGTATAAGACGATAGCATAAAAATAGCAAAACTTTAAATAATTAAGCGGAAGATAACAAATAATTATCTAAAATTTGCATCTATTACAACTCTTAAAACCTAAAGCACCCAAAACCTGGTGTCATAGTGTCACAAACGATCTAAGATTTACTACATACAAAGTCTAAAGAAAATGATAATACACTATTTCTGAATAAAAGGAAAATGA
Source organism: Nicotiana tabacum (assembly GCF_000715075.1). Taxonomy (NCBI): domain Eukaryota; kingdom Viridiplantae; phylum Streptophyta; class Magnoliopsida; order Solanales; family Solanaceae; genus Nicotiana; species Nicotiana tabacum. The sequence continues at coordinate 189,311,623 of NC_134087.1, read as the reverse complement.
AACAGGAAATAGGAATAGAGGAGATGCCAGGGCCTGCAGACGCCTGCAGGTCTACCTTGGATCTCCGCGTAGACTGAAGGTAGCCTCCACACTACGGTCCAAAAACTGCTCCGGGATCTGCACATAGTGCAGAGTGTAGTATCAGCACAACCGACCCCATGCCTAACCTCGGCGAAGTAGTGACGAGGCTAGGACTAGACTACCAAATAACTTGTGCAGTTCAAATACATATACAGCGGAAAAAATACAGAAATAACTAGTTAATATGGGAGGGGGAGCATGTTGTGGGGGAGATAACAATTCCAAATAGAAAGACATCAAGTAATGAAAGAAACAATATAACTCAAATATCAACAAAGAATCAGAAATCAACAAATGCACGACATCACCCTTCGTGCTTTTACTCTCGTCCTCACCAAAGCAATCATATAATAAAAATGTGCACAACATCACCCTTCGTGCTTTTACTCTCTTTACTCACCATATAATCAATAAAATTAGCACGGAATGGGTAATTGAGTTTTGGTTCGAACCTCGGGTTTTGACCATGTGGGTCCGGGGGCGATTTTTGACTTTTTGGGTAAAACTTTAGAAAACTCATTTTCATGCATTCAAATTGATTTATATAGTGTTTATTGATTTAATTAAGTACTTATGACTAGATACGAGCGAATTGGTGGTGGAATCAAGGGGTAAATCTATAATTGAATCGTGAATTGTATTCGTGGAATCGAGGTAAGTGTTTGGTCTAACCTTAGCTTGAGGGATTAGGAGTCGAGTCCTATTTGCTATGTGGTAATTGTTGAGTACGACGTATAGGTATGGTGACGAGTATATATACGTTGGTGTCTAGCATGCCCGTGAGTCTTATATTGTGATTATTATGACTTGGTTGTATCCTTCATGCCTTGGTAATGGTTTCTACTTGTTGTGTAAAGTTTGTGGAAGGAATTGTGACCTATGAACATTGAGGAGCATTGGCTCAAGTTGTATAACGAATTGTGAAAGTATAAGTGATAATTGAACCTCTAGAGCATTGACTCGAGTTGTGAAGTGAATTATGAAGTATAAGTGAGAAAGAGAAGAGATCACTATGTTGTCACCCTTGCTGGGCTATTGTTGATTTATTCGTTATCTCCCTTGCCGGGATGTTGAGTTTATTGATGATGTTCCCTTGCCGGAATTTATTTGTTGAATTGTTGTTCACTTCCCGGGATCTTTATTGCAATTTCATTTATTCCCTTACCCTATTGTTTGTGATTGTTGTTTGGGTGAGGAAGAGAGTTAAAACACGAAGGGTGGTGCCGTGCATTGTTTGTTTTGTGAGGAAGGATTGTAAAGCATGAAGGGTGATGTCGTGCTGCACGATGTACCATTCCGTGCTGATTTTATTGATTATATTGTTAGGAAAGAGAGTAAAAGCACGAAGGGTAATGATGTGCACATTTTTATTATATGATTGCTTTGGTGAGGTCGAGAGTAAAAGTACGAAGGGTGATGCCGTGCATTTGTTGATTTTTGATTCTTTGTTGATATCCGAGTTATATTGTTTCTTTCATTACTTGCTGTCTTTCTATTCGGAATTGTTATCTCCTTCACAGCATGCTCCCCCTCCATATTGACTGGTTATTTTTGTATTTCTTTCCACTGTCTATGTATTTGAACTGCACAGGTTATTTGGTAGTCTGGTCCTATCCTCGTCACTACTTCGCCGAGGTTAGGCTAGACACTTACCATCACATGGGGTCGGTTGTGCTGATACTACACTCTGCACTATGTGCAGATCCCGGAGCAACTTTTGGACTGTAGTGTGGAGGCTACCTTCAGTCCACGCGGAGATCCAAGGTAGACCTGCAAGCATCTGCAGGCCCTGGTGTCTCCTCTATTCATATTTCTTGTTTCATTTTCCTTTTATTCAGAAACAATGTATTGTCATTTTCTTCAGACTTTGTATGTAGTAAATCTTAGACCGTATGTGACACCAAGTTTTGGGTGCTTTAGGTTTTAAGAGTTGTAATAGATGCAGATTTCAGATAATTAGTTGTTATCTTCCACTTAATTATTTAAAGTTCCGTTGTTTTCATGTTATCGTCTTATACTTGTTTTAAAGAAATAATTGAGTAATGAAATTAGTAGTTAAATGATTGGCTTGCCTAACTCACATTAGTAGGCGTCATCACGACTCCCGAGGGTGGAAAATCCGGATCGTGACAATATCACTCCCTGTCCTGGGCTTCTTGAAGACCAGTGAGGACTCTCCACAACCCAGCTCTAAAAGATGTGCAAAGCACGATCTTAACTGAAAATTCACCAAGCCAATTACCATCAGAATCACAAAAGAAAAATCGTTAGGATTCCCAATATAATATTCTTCGAAGAGTCCCATCGGTGTTTGAAGCAACCCATCCAACACTAGGAGGTGAAACAATCCAGCTATCTGCTTACTGTTAGAAATCTCCCCAATATTGTTTCGATATAATCAAGAAGTGACACAAGCTCTAACTATGTTGGCAAGGAACGCGGAGTACTAGTTCTACTTTAAAATCAAGCATTGTTTTTTCATAGTAGAGTGATAATTCTATTTTCTTTTTTCATAGTTGTATTGAATACAACCAATGGGAAATAGGGGAGGGTTTATACGAAGGATACAACATGTATCAACCATATTCGTTTTCGCAGTGAATATAATCAAGGTGAAATATAAAAATACAGAAAAATGGAATGCTTTCATTGAAAGTCAAACTCATCAAGACCTTCGCTTACTAAGCGGAACGCTCTAACCAAGTGAGCTAGGAGACCTTGTTTCTCTCTTGTTTCAGTTTAAAACAATTGATCTCTTGATTTAGTACTACATGTGGATTTTCTATAGAATACAAATATAGCTATGAATGGTAATTTTGTGAAAGTATAGCTACAAATAGTAAATACTATGTATATGTTTATCGTACGTGTCGCATAATTTTTTCAAAATTTGATATAGATAGTCATTACATGTAAAGAAGAAATAAAAAAAATATATAGTTAGTACTCCATATTTTTGGCTAAATCTATTTCTATTTAGCTAAAATGATGGAGTCCTTGATCTTTTTCTTTAAAGCAAATCTAGCTCCAAAAAGAATATACACAATTAGAACAAATAGTCATTGTATCTAAAGAAGAAATTAAAAAAAAAACAAAAAGTTGGGTAAAAGATTGATATTATGAAAATTAAAGAAATACTCAATTAGAACAAATTAACCACTGTATCGGACTATGTGGTAATTAACAGTTGAAAATATCTCATCGAAAGTTGATTTTTTTTTAATTTTTCTTACTCTACGGCTACGCCCCTAAAAGACAGTGTTTCACGTTCTTTGTCATGTCAATACCTAGTATAAAGGCTATCAAATTAAATAGCTAAGTCTAGGGTAATTAGGACATCATAATTTGGATGTGCTAACTAATATATTAATATGTGCTAAGTTTAGGAGAATTTTTTGACTTTGCCTATTATATTTTCTACTTGCTGTATGAGATAAATTCCGTCTCTAAAGTATCTATGACAAGATAATATTATGAGAAGGATTCTCTAGTCGACGTTAGTCGAAGCATCCCAAGAAGCAACAAAGTCCTTGGTCGAAGTGTCGACATGAGCTGTAGTTGAAATGTCGACAATAGCCGTAGTCGTGATGTCAACAAGGGTCGAGGTCAAGGTCGAATACCGATGATAAGAACTGTAATGACTCGTTTGTCAGGATAGGACATTAAAAGGAAATATGCTAGTGGATATTCTCTGCACTTGTACTATTAGGGTTTCTTAGGAATATGACCTATATATATAGAAAAAAAGGGAGGATGATCGGGGCATCTAAGATTCACTTGTAAGAACTCATTTTGACAGAAAGATTCTTTCTCTCTTGCTAAGATACAAACGCCACATTTTCACTGACATTTTTATTTTTATTAATTCACACTTTTCCATCACATCCGAGAATAACTCGAATATTCAAGGATTTGTCTGTCATCATCATTGTCAGGAGGAACATCCGTCAATTTCGTCCTTTATAGGGTGAATCATTCCTTCTATTTACTTAAATGACATTTAGAGATATTAATTGCTATTGAATGCTACATTATTGCTCATGCTGTTTAGAATAGTTATCACACGTTGTCATTACTATCTGACCGAATTCATCTATTATTTATAGCACCCTTGAAAGCCTCATCTAGAGATATTATTGTTAACTAAGCTTAATCCCTAATTACATAAATTTAATTATTTGAGCCAAGATACATATTTTTGGGTCAAACAAATTGGTACCGTCTGTGGGTATTTCTTTGTTAAAATTTTAATTTTCTCTAGATCTACGACTAATACGGGTCACTAACGTCACAAAATCCAAGATCTCCTTTTTTGTGTGCACAAAACCTACATGGCAAGTAACCCAAGAAAGGACGAGAATAACAAGTGACCTCCCAACCAACCTCATAAACATCATCAACGAGAGCTATGAAATGGTGGGCGAGGACACGACGCCTAGTGCCTCCCCTAGGTGGGATGGGTCACCACCCATACACTGTAGCATAACAAAACCCTGTGGCAAAGGAGCTTCCATGTTTGTAGAGGAAGTGGCACCCCCAGCTATACAAAAACTCCTTGCGGCATGGATGACTAACACGCTATCGCGCATCCTCTACAAACCCACTCCAGGCACGACTGTAGAAACTGAAAGGACGTCCATGATACAACGAATAGACGAACAGTGCAACCTACCTCTCTCTTTAATGACATGTATTGCTCATAATGTCATTGATAGTGCAGGTGACAGTGAGCTCACGTCCATCCTAAAAAGGATGGAAGAAAAGGAAAATAAAAATGAAATAAGGCACGTTGAGATCAAATGAAAGAGCACCAAGAAAGGGTCAGCAAGATATCAGAAGCTCACGGACATGCATGATACAACGAATAGACGAACAGTGCAACCTACCTCTCCCTTTAATGACAATGTCATTGACAATGCAGGTGACAACGAGCTCAACTCCATCCTAAAAAGGATGGAAAAAAATGAAAATGAAGCGCTCTGAGATCAAATGAAAGAGCACCAAGAAAGGGTCGTCAAGATATCAGAAGCTCCTAAGCTGGTGCCTAAGAGGGACGTTGGCCGGTTCGTCGAGCAGCCCTACAGTGATGATGCAGCACCACATGCCATACCAAAAACCTTCAAAATGCTGCACTACATCAAGATATATGACAACACGACCGACCCTAAGGATCATGTGACTTATTATGCCATCGCCGTAAAAGGAAACAACTTCGCCAAAGAACAGGTGTCTTCCATCTTGCTGAAGATGTTTGGCGAAACCCTCACAGGAGGGGCGTTAACTTGATATTCACAGCTATCAGCACACTCCATAGAAACTTTTGAAGAAATGGCCGACAAGTTTGTAACGGCCCATTCCAGAGCCAAGAAGGCTGATGGAAGATTAAATGACATATTTGCTGTTAAATAGTCTTTGGGAGAGGGACTGAGGGACTTTGTCGCCTGGTTCAACTGAGTAAGGATGACTTTGCCAAACGTATTCGAAGGGATAACGGTCGCAGCTTTTCAGAACGGTCTGAGTAGGGATGGTTCGAGAGCAACTAGGAAACTATTGAGTCGGCTGATGAAGTACCCCCAACCACTTGGGACGAAATCCACAATGTTTATTATGCCTAGGTACGTGCAGATGAGGACGACTTTAACGGGCCAACCTAAAGACTAACCACGGTATAAGCCGAAGCAAGAAAGGATCAAAGAGACAACGCCAGAAGAGATCATCCAATCCCACGAACTAATAGGGAACGACATCAACCATATGCCAGGGCGGCCGTTGCGCCCTCTCCCCACTAGGAAGAGGGTCTATCCAGACTAAGGACGGGAACTCATCAGAACGACCGAGGTATGCCCCCTCTATTATCTGCTCACAATTTTTGTGTCTCACCTACAGAGATAGTCTACGATCTGGATAAACTCGAACCAAAAGTGAAGTGGCCACCGAAGATGAGATCGAACCCGAACACCAGAAAGTCTGACACCCTTTGTGAGTTCCACCAGGAACGAGGACACAAAACTGAGGATTACATCGCCTTGAGGAAAGATGTCATAAACATGTTACGACAAGGTCACCTCAAAGAGTTATTGCACGATAAGAGAAGAACCAACTTTGCTAGAGGACGCGCACACCAAAGACCGCCAAAACCACCCTCACCAGCTCAAACCATCAAGATAATCATCGGAGGTAGCGATGACACTTCCATCAACAGCGTGAAGTTCATCACTACCCACAAGCTAAAGCGATCAACCACCCGTGAGTAGTATGAAGAACTTGAAGAAAGTATCATCTACGATAAGTCAGACGCCGATGGTTTGACCTTTCCTCATAATGATGCCCTCTTTATTACTTTACGTATTTTGGATACTGATGTTAAATGCATTATGATAGATGATGGTAGCGGTGCATGCATTATCCGTCCTCGAGTGATCACCCAAATGAGACTCGATGACAAGATAGTGTCGCACTACATCACGCTAACTGGTTTTAACAATGCAGTTGAGCAGACATCCAGAGAAATCACACTTCCAATTTGGGCCGCCGACATGATTCTGGAAACGACATTCCACATCATGGACCAAGACACAGCTTACAACGCTATAGTGGGATGATCGTGGATACACCCCATGAAGGCTGTCCCCTCCAGCTTATACCAAGTCGTCAAATTTCCAACTCTGTGGGGAGTATTCAACATACGAGGAGAGTAACGTATGTCCCAGGAATTTTATCGCATAGATTTAGATAGCACAACCACCCAACAAAGGAAGGAAAAGGAAAAAGAGGCATAACAATCAGCAGGGTCGAGGTTGAGGCATGACGAGATCGGGTAAGGCATCAAAGAGCCCGACATAGTCAAAGCCGCAGGATCGACCATAGAATACCTTGACCCCATTCAATTAGATCCCAATGACCATAAAAGGAAGGACTATATCGGTTGCAAACTTTAGGAACTAGGTAAATTCAATCAATTTTTAAAAGCTAACGCGGATTTGTTTGCCTTCAGCCATGCAAATATGCCATGAATCCCAAAGGAAATCGCCAGGCACAGATTAGACATTGACCCCTTCCACCCCTAGTAAGGCAGGTCAGGAGTAAATTCAAGTCCGCAATCAATGATGCAGTGCGCGAGAAAGTAGAAAAACTATTAAAAAATGGTCTATTATGGAGTTGAAGTACGCCAAGTGGGTCGCCAACGTAGTAATAGTTAAAAAAAAGAATGGGAAATGGCGGATGTGCGTGGACTTCACAGTCTTGAACAAAGCATGCCCAAAGGATTCATTCCAGCTGTCTCGTATCGACCAACTCATTGATGCAATGGCAGGGCACGAGCTACTAAGGCCTCGTTTGTTTTTTTAAGATTAAGACATCTAAATCTGAATATACGCCTGAATATCAAGATGTGTATTAAGATTAAGACATCTGAATCTGAATACATATCTTAATGTTAAGATGTTTATTAAGATTTAAATAATAAATGATTAAGATTGTTTGATTTTTAACATCTAAATGTATAAAATTTATCTTTATTTGAAAATTAATAAATATAAAATTCAAATAATATACTAATTAATCTAATATTCCATCAATAAAATATATAGTTTTAAACCCCGAGAAGTGTGTGTTCGACGTAGCCTCAGGAAAGTTCCTAGGTTTCTTGGTATCACAACGAGGGATCCAGTCAACCCCGAGAAAATCAAAGCCATCGAGGGGATACCCGAACTCTTGACCACCAAAAAATAGGTCCAAAGTTTGACCGGCCGCATCGCCACCTTATCAAGGTTCATCTCGCGGTCGTCGGATAGGTGCCATTAATTCTTTGGCGTACTTAAGAAAGATAATGGCCTCCAACAGACTTTAGAGTGCGTCCACGCTATGAGGGAACTAAAAAGAATACATGTCATTATCGCCCTTGGTTTCAAAACCAGAACCTGGAGAACGTCTCCTGATTTATCTAGTTGTATCCGAGGTATCTGTAAGCGTAGTCTAATTCAAAAAAATAAAGGTACACAATCTCCCATCTAGTACATTAGCAAAACACTAGTCGATGCCAAAACGAGGTATCCGCACCTCGAGAAATTGGCTTTGATCTGTGTCATAGCTTCATGAAAGATTATACCATATTTTTAATGTCACCCCATCTCGGTCGTCACAACTTTCCCCCTAAGAAGCATTTTACATAAACCCGAGCTATCGGGAAGGCTGGCCAAATGGGCCATCGAGATAAGGGAGCACGATATCATGTACCATCCGTGAATGGTGATAAAGTCACAAGTGCTCGCTAACTTCATCGCCGACTTCAGCGCAATAATAATGCTTGAAGCCGAAAAGGAAGCCGTCCAAAATTCCCCCCAAGCACAAGACCTTTGGGTCCTATACATCGATGGCACATCCAACGCGTCAGGATCCGCACTGAGACTCCTACTCGAAGTCCCAACAGGCAAAGTAATTCATCCATAAGGTGCCAAGATATGACTAACAACAAGGTTGTGTATAAGGATGTTGCAAGTTTGAGACTAGCGCTCAAGTATGGGGCAAAACATTTAAAATTATGCTGTGATTCCCAGCTCGTGGTCAACCAAGTCACAAGGACTTTTCAAATCAAGGAACAACTATTGCAAAATACCAAACCGAAGTATGCAAGCAACTGCCCGAGTTCGACGAATACCAGCTCGACCAAATTCCTCGAGCACAAAATGTCAAGGCAGATAGCGTCGCTAAACTAGCAGCAGCCGCCAAAAGCATGACAACTAGGGACGTTCAAAATCGAACCGTGACCATTAACCAAACTGATGGCTTATTGGCTTATTGGTATCGGGTTATCGGGGTAATGGATGGTGAATGGATTAAGATTTTATAATTAACAGCTTAACGGTTTAGGGACGGATTACTCAATTTTCTTATCGGATAAACTGTTAACCTCTTAAGAATTTTTATATTTACATTTTTACCTCCTTATGCATGACAATATGTGTATCTTCGTTACGTAGTTGATTTATTCTAGAGAAAGTCATGACCTCTATGAATTGTATTTAGAAATGGGATCAACAGAAGCTAGAGGAGTATTATCAGAAAATAAATCTAAAAATGCCTTCAGGTTTTCAGTTATCATTTATTAAGTTGATAGACTTACCGATCTTAGTAGCAGATTTAGTCTTTATGGGTGAGCCCTACATCTTTCTCATAGTATTCAAGAGTTTCAGATTTTACCCATATTTTTATTAAGAGTATTCAAAAAAAATTGTCTGGGAGATTGTTCTGTATACTCCATGACAAGTCTTCATTGAGTAATATAATAAGGATTATGAATGGTAAGTTGAAATGATAAAAAGCCAGTCAACTATGCAGTTTGGCCGTTAGGTATTCACAAGGCTAGGATTGTTCAAAAAAGTTTATTTAGGTGAATCGATAAACCGCCTGATAACCGTCCGATAATCGTTAATCTGATACCAATCTGCCTGTTATCTTATTAGATGGCTAGCGGATTACTATATTTATAATCCGATAACCGATAAGCCGAACCATTAAGCGTAAATATCCGCCCGATAATCATCCCTAATCACAAGAGGAGACCAAAACATGGTCCATCTCCTCAACTCATCACTAGACCAAGTCGAGGTAATAACCATTAACTTAACTTGGGACTAGCACAATCGTATTATCGCATACTTGCAGGATGACACACTCTCAAACGATAAAAAAGAGGCCAAAATAATTAAGAATGCAAGCAGCCAGATACAGTATCCTCCACAATGACATGTACAATAGGACTTACAACGGCCATTTAGCAAAGTGCCTGGGTCCAAACCAAACTCGGTGCATCCTTGAAGAAATCCAAGAAGGTCATTGCGGGGCTCATTTCGGCAACCGAGCACTGGTCAGATGCCTCATACGGGATGGATATTACTGGCCCACCATGAAAAAGGAGGTTTCTGATTACGTCCAAATCCACTACTAAAAAGTAAATGGACACGATCGCATGCAATATAATTTACCCAACTATGAGTCGGGGTCGAATCCCACAGAGAACAATATGTAGGCGATTAGGAATGTAAGAGAATTATCACTTGTTATGCAATACCAAACACTTAGAATGGATTTTAGAAAATATCTATACCTAAATGCGGAAATGTAAACTAACCTAGAAAGCAATTAAAATGATCAATGGCTACAAGTATGGTTGCATCGGGAATTACACTCAAGTAATGATCCAATGTATTTCACGATTTTAAAAATATGAGCGAGTTTTTGTTAATTAGCCACGGGTAATAATTCTATACTAGCTTCTTCTAAAGACTAACAAGACTTCCTAATTGAATTATCCCTAAAACAATTAATAGATTAAACACACCCGGAATGGCTACAAGTAATTCAATCGTATCCCTAGGTGAAATATATAAAATGAGGGTTAACGCCTCAAGTTCTTGTTAATTAATCTTTCCCAACCCCAAATAATCTTTTCCAAAGTTAATTCAGAGTTAATGGGCGAGTCCTAGGGTTAGCTAATCCCTTTGGAAATATTAAAGAACAAGAATAATTAAAGTAACAATAACTCACTTCATAAAAACAATCATTCAATATATAAGCACAATAAGGTATTTAATCCACACTTTAAACATGAATACTTCCATAAACAAGATTCAAGTGTTGAATAAAATACTACACACTTAGATATGCAATACAAAGCAAGGAAATGAAGAAATGAACATAAATGGGTAAGAAATTCTCAACCAAAAGCTTCAAATCTTCAAGACCAACGTGTGTGTACAAAACCCTAGCTTCCAATCTTATTCTCTCTAGTCTTTAGAACTGAAAATAAGCCAAAGATCTCTTACAAAATGAGCTAAGTTGGGTATTAAATGGTTTGGGGCGAAAAAATGTGAAATTCTAGAATTGCCTAGAATTGAATCGCGCTTTTCGCATATGCGAACATAAGTTCCCAATTGCGAACTATGTCTATATTGTTTGACATCGCATTTGCGATAATTACTTCACATTTGCGAAGGTTGACTGCCTAGTTGACTTTCGCATTTGCAAAGTACTCTTCGCATTTGCGAAGACTACCTGAATGTCCTTTCTTTGCAATTGCGAGAAACCTCTCACAATTCCCATTACTGTTTGTTTCGATATTTTCAGGATTTTGTCGCAATTGCGACAACTGAGGGCATTTCCTAGATTTTCCTCTTTTTAGCTTCTTTTTGGCTCGTTTCACTTGGTTTATTCAACATCACTTCTAAATCACGTAGAACCTATAATATAGAAGTAAATGTCATTAAACACGTGATTTTAACACTCAAACATAGCAAAAATTAGGCTTAAAGACAAGATAAGTTGGTAAAATACCAACTTATCTGTTGCTGATTTCGTGAAAAGATGTGACCAATGCCAGAAGTACGCTCCTATGATTCACCAAGCATTCGAACACCTCCACTCAGTCACCTCACCTTGGTCATTCATTAAATAGGGAATGGACATCGTGGTCCCCCTACCGGCAGGGTGAGGTAACGTACGACCCCTTTTGGTTTTAATTGACTATTTCTCTAAGTGGGTGGAAGCAGGAGCATTCACCCAAATATGGGAACATGAAGTAATCACTTTTATATGGAGAAATATCATATGCCATTTTTGGATTCCCAAAGAAATCAATTGCCACAACAGACCCCGATTTACGGGGAAGAAAATCGCCGAATTTTTTGAGAAATGGCATATTAAAAGAATACTCTCAACCCTGTACCACCATGCTAGCAATGGAAAAGTAGAGTCCTCCTACAAATATATATTAAACATCATGAAGAAGAAGCTTCAGGACGCCAACGGACTGTGGTCTGAAATACTACCACAAGTATTGTGGGCCTACTAAACAACTCCAAAACGAGCACAGGAGAGATGCCCTACTCTTTGGTCTAGGGGACCGAGGCGGTAATACCAGTCAAGATCGGAGAGCCCAGTATAAGGTACTCCCATGAAATAGGCACAAGAAACGATGAGGGTAGAAGGCAAGATCTCGACGAAGTCGACGAGCGAAGAGATATGGCCTATATAAGAATGATCGCCGAAAAACAGCAAACAGAATGCTATTATAACAAGAAAGCAAAGGTCAAGTCGCTCAAAGTCGGGGATTACGTATTGAAAGCTAAAACTCACTCGAGCAAGGTGCTAGGGAAGTCAAGCTGTGAACAAATTGGGACGGTCCATACAAAATCACAGCAAAAGCAAATAAAGGATCATTTCAACTACAAACAATGGAAGGAAAGCTACTACCAAACAACTAGAATATCAACCACCTCTAATACTTCAACTTCTAAGAGAAAAATATCCCTCAAGTCGCACTCTTTTTTCCTCACTTGAGTTTTGTCCCAGTTGAATTTTCTTAGGAGGTTTTTAACGAGGTGACGGAGGGAACACTCTAAGTCGAAGTACATGAAGGAAGGGTCGCAGTTACTATTTCATTGCTCGATCTCTCACTATTCTCCAGATCGACCAATGAAGGGACTAGATATACTAGAACTGGAACGTCAGCCAATACCCAAATATCTGTAAATATCTCCAAGTATGTAATAAAAGCAATAATATCAAGGCAATAAACATTACGCTTATCAGTATATCTTTCTAAAATACAGGTTACGTTCGACCTTGTTCGAACTAACACCTACCGGCCCTCAGTCATAATTAAATTCAGGTTACGTTCGACCTTATTTGAGAGTTCTTCTTGGTTTTGATCAAGTTCCAAGGAAGAATTTTCGGCTTCAACCTCCGAGGAGGATTTTTGGCTTTCATTAACTTCGATGGATTTTTGGACCTCTAAAGCTTCAAGCATTTCTTCAATTTGCAAGTTTAACCTTTCAAGTGCCAAGTCATTTTGGAGACTATTTTCCAAAAGCTTCTCCAAGGCACTTTGTTCTTTGTTTCCTCCTTCAATTAGGCATTCTAACATGAGCTTGAACTCTCTATTTTGACTATGCTCAACTTCTTCCATTTTCATAGCCCTATCATTTTCATCACAAACAGTAGAATCATTATATTGGGGGCTTGGGAAATGGAAGGACAAATAAGCACAATACTCATAATGACCATTTTGACGACCACACTTATCATAAATACTCCACTCATGGGTTTGAGATTGTGCGCACAATCCACCTCTGGGAGAATTTGAACAATTTTGCCATGAGTTTGGTCCTCCACAATAAGGACAAGGGTCATCAAAGTATGAACAACTACCATCCGACCAATTTTCATTAAATGATGCCATTTTTCAAAACTAAGAAAATAAACAAGAAACAAACAAGAAAAATAGACCAAGGTAAGAAAAATTAATTATACAAATATTCACAAGTTTGGACCAAAGCACTTACGCTTATTTCCCAAACAACCTAAATTACGCCAAATTGTTCCCCGACAACGGCACCAATTTTGATGACGTCCAAATCCACTACTAAAAAGTAAATGGACACGGTCGCATGCAATATAATTTACCCAACTATGAGTCGGGGTCGATCCCACAGAGAACAATATGTAGGAGATGAGGAATGTTACAGAATTATCACTTGTTATGCAATGCCAAACACTTAGAATGGATTTGAGAAAATATCTATACCTAAATGCGATAATGTAAACTAACCTAGAAAGCAAGTAAAATGATCAATGGCTACAAGTATGGCTGCATCGGGAATTACACTCAAGTAACGATCCAATGTTTTCACGATTTTACAAATATGAGCGAGTTCATGTTAATTAGCCACGGGTAATAATTCTATACTAGCTTCTTCCAAAGACTAACAATACTTCCTAATTGAATTATCCCTAAAAAATTAAGAGATTAAGTACACCCAAAATGGCTACAAGTAGTTCAATCGTATCCCTAGGTAAAATCTATAAAATGAGGATTAACGCCTCAAGTTCTTGTTAATTAATCTTTCCCAACCCCAAATAATCTTTTCCAAAGTTAATTCAGAGTTAATGGGCTAGTCCTAGGGTTAGCTAATCCTTTGGAAATGTTAAAGAACAAGAATAACTAAAGTAACAATAATTCACTTCATAAAAGAATAAAAATCATTAAATACATAAGCACAACAAGGTATTTAATCCACACTTTAAACATGAATATTTCCATAAATAAGATTCAAGTGTTGAATAAAATACCACACACTTAAATATACAGTACAAAGCAAGGAAATGAAGAAATAAATATAAATGGGTAAGAAATTCTCAACCAAAAGCTTCAAATCTTCAAGACCAAAGTGTGTGTGCAAAATCCTAGCTTCCAACCTTGTTCTCTCTAGTTTTTAGAACAAAAAATAAGCCAAAGATCTCTTACAAATGAGCTAAGTTGTGTATTAAATGGTTTGGGGCCAAAAAATGTGAAATTTCAAAATTGCCCAGAACTGAATCGCGCTTTTTGCATTTGCGAACATAAGTTCGCAATTGTGAACTATGTCTATACTGTTTGACATCACATTTGCGATAATTACTTCGCATTTTCGAAGGTTGACTGCCTAGTTTATTTTCGCATTAGGGAAGTATTCTTCGCATTTGCGAAGTCTTTCGAATGTCCTTACTTTGCAATTGCGAGAAACCTCTTGCAATTCCCATCACTGCTTGTTTCGCAATTCCCAAGATTTTGTCGCAATTGCGACAACTGAGGGCATTTCCTAGATTTTCCTTTTTTTAGCTTCTTTTTGGATCGTTTCACTTGGTTTCTTCAACATCACTTCTAAATCACATAGAACCTGTAATATAGAAGTAAATGACATTAACCACGTGATTTTATCACTCAAACATAGCAAAAATATAGGCTTAAAGACAAGATAAGTTGGTAAAATACCAACTTATCAAACCCCTAAACTTAAACTATTGCTTGTCCTCAAGCAATGAAAGCGACAAAATTTCCTCCCAAGTGATTAACTCAACATTGCATCCTCTGGCATTCGGTGGTGGAACTAACTAAACTTGGTGTCAAAAGATACATAATTTCCTTACGAATAATACCCAATTGGTTTCAACTTCAGATCTATAGTCTATTTTTGTAGATCTTAATTTAATTTTCACAAGTTACTGTAGCAGACAGTGTTCTTCATTCAATTTCAGCGATTTAGCTAATTCTAGCGCTACTTTTCAGCACAACAACTTGTTTTGATAACGTGAAAGTGTTCTCTTCTCTTCTAAGATTGGTTTGAATTCTAAGCTTCATTTTAAATCGAAATTACTATTTTTTACAGTTTGGACTGTGAAATTGGATTCACAGCCATAAGCAGTAAGTAATGTGAAGCTAATTCGAATTACAGTAGCGTCGTTTTCTTGCAAAGCTGGTGCACCTTTGTCATGTAATTAAAGTGCTAAAGAATTACAACTATAATAGACACACAGGCAGGTGGCCAACCACCTTTTGTGGTTGCGCTGCCTACCCAACCTCCTCCAAACATTGCACAAATATCAGGGAACACAAATAACAACAAACAGCCGATGGATTACTCCAAAATTCTGAAACCTTGCACTTTAAATGCTGCAATGCATGAGCAACAGGAAGTTGAGCCAATTCCCATTCGTCCAACTACAATATTGAATGGAGAGCATGTTATTCAGTTCACAGAACCAGAAGTAGAAAAAATGGATATCATCGAAGGATTACAATATGCAATAATTGGTAAATGTTCTTATGGCAGCCCAGAAATTCAACAACTGCGTAAGTTAATACCAATTCAATGCGGAATTAAAGTTGAGTGTAACATTGGATTTCTAAGGTATAGGCACATTTTGATTAGAATGATGTTAAGGCACGACTATCTTCATTTCTCATCAAAAACTCATTACATAAAGGACAGGGATGGCTATCTATATCAGCTTAGGCCATTGATTTATGACTCAAAGTTTAGAACAAATGAAGAAACACCCAAGGCAATGTCTTGGATTTCATTCCCAGGTCTATTGCCAACCTTTTTTGTGAAGGAATGTCTATTTTCTCTAGCTACAGCAGTAGGTAAACCTATGCATCTAGACATGGAAACAATTAATAAAACTAGACCTAGTTGTGCTAGGGTGAAGGTACTAGTTGATCTACTTGCAGATTTGCCTAAAAAGGTGAGGATGAACATAATCAATAAAGCTAAAGGAACAACAAGAACTGAATGGGTGAGAATTCAATATGACATGCTACCTAAATATTGTAGACATTGTAAACTTCAAGGGCATGATCAATTTGAATGCTGGAGGATACACCCTGAACTATATGTGGAGAAGGAGAATGCTAACCAAGCAGATACAGCCAAGAAGCAGGACATAGGGAACTCACAACCTATAATGATTTTATCTAGTGGAAAGGTCGTGGGTAATGTGAATGTTACAGCAAAAGAGTAATGGAAGGAAGTGAAGGACAACAGAGTTAGAAATGTAGTATATCAAAATACTAGTCTCAATAATAATGGAATGGAGATGGCACCAGCTAAGCAGCTTGAAAACAATCAGAACAAGGAGGGTACAAGTACTGTTGATAGACAAGCAGGAGCACAAAGTAACAATGGTAAGGAATTGGTGGTAGTAGACAATGAAGATAATGATCATGTTCAAGTAGCTAACAAGTTTGCAATATTACAAGGGATGGATGAAGAGGAAGAACCTGTTAATCAATTGGCAATGGTGGCAGCTAATGCAGCAACAAACAGTCCAGCAGTTCATAACCAAGCATCTACAAAGCAAAAACCAAAACATATGGTCAATAATGAGGGAAAGCTAAATCCAGCAGCACAAGCTTTTCATCTTAACTCATCGGGGATTGGTTCGACTAATGGTCTAGTCAATGGAAATAAGGCATCAAAAGCAGAAAAAGATACTGCACAATGGGTAGAAAGAAGTTTCAAGGATAAAACAGGAGATGAAATAGTGAAGATCAATACATCATGCCAGGAAATCCCATCACAAGATACATTAGTGAACAAGGAACTTAATAAAACTCCAAATTCTCAAGCAGAAGGGTCAAAATCATCTACATTTAAAGAAAGAGTGCAAGGCTGTGGAGGTAGGCTATGGGATGCACAAAGGGAATACGATTCAAAGGAGAACGAAGTACCACTAGGAGCACAAGCTGATGAGGAACCAAATGAGAAGGACAAAGAAGAAGATGAGCAAAGTGTAAATGTAGAGCCCCATGCCAATGACAACAATACAACTGGTAATTTTTTAATAAAGGGAGGATCAGAAAATGTTGAGCACAACAATAATTATCAGATAGCAGAAGTCACAGAAATTAGAAACTATGAAGGAAGAGGCCTAGAGGTAAATGATTATGGAGGAATAGAAGATGATAAACTTCAAAAATCACAAGAAGACCCACAAGGACACAACACAACAGAGAAGGAGAAACAGCCAAAACAAAAAACAGAAATAGTAAATGTTATTGTTACATTGGAGAAAAAGCAGTTGCAGCTGTTAAAAAGAGGAGAAGAGAAGGCCTTGGTCCTTAAGAAGAATGCATTTAGAGCTACATCAGGAGGGAAGGAAGACAATGAAGAAGGAGAAAAACCTGGTAGATTAGGATACGACATGGATCAAGAATCAACTACCCAACACCTTATGAATGCTGCAAGGCAAGGTGACCTATCACCTACGCAAGTAGAAAAGGCAAAATCAGCAGCAAAAGGTAAGAAGAAGCAACAAAAAGATAATTTTGTAGCCCCAAAAGTTGGGGTGCACACAAGGAGAACGCTAACTAAATCCAACAATCAGTGATGAATGCTCTCATTTGGAATATAAGGTCAGTCAACACATAACAGGCCTTTGAAAGGTTGACAAAAATGCACAGGAAAAATCACTATGAATTTGTAGGATTAATGGAGCCAAAGCAATAAGCAAAAAAACTGGAAAGGTACAGAAACAAGATAGGACTTACACAGGCAATTTCAAATGTTTCCAACAAGATCTGGGCTTTTATAGATAAGGTATTTGAGGTAACTGTTATGTACAATATGGTGCAACAATTAACACTATGATTGTTTCATACTGAATCATATGTGGAGTTTGTCCTAACATTGATATATGTTAAATGTGATGTAATTGAAAGGATAGAATTATGTGATTCATTATATGCAATGGCAAGGGATATGGATGCACCATGGCTTGTAGGAGGCGATTTCAATGTAATATGGGACGAAGAAGAGAAGTTTGGTGGGTTACCTGTGTCACTGAATGAAATTGATGATTTTCGACACTGCGTCAACACTTGCAATCTCTTCGACCTTGGATTTAAAGACAACATATTTACATGGTGGAATGGAAGAGCAGAGGAAGACTGTATATTCAAAAGGCTAGACAGATGCTTGGCCAATGTTGAGTTCCAACAAACATTTCCAGGAATAGAGGTGCAACATTTGTCAAAGACTGGTTCTGATCATAGTCCAATGTATCTGAAGTGTGATATTGAGACTCCACCAATAAAAAGCCTTTTAAGTTCTTGAATTTTTGGGTGGAACATGCGACTTTTAAAGATGTGGTGAAAGAGAATTGGACAGCTGATTTCAGTGCAAATCCTTATATTCTTTTTAATCACAAGTTAAAAAAATTAAAGAAGGCCCTTTCATTGTGGAGTAAGGCTACATTTGGAGATATTTTCCAAAAGATAGCAAGCATGGAGGAGGTAGTGATGGTTCATGAAGCAGAATTTGAAGCAAATCCTACAGGGATGAACAGGAAAAGGCTACAAAAGGTTCAGACAGAATTGATCAAATGTCTTGCACTAGAGGAGAAATATTGGCAACAAAAGGCAGGCATGACTTGGTTCAAGGAAGGGTATAGGAACACTAAGTTCTTCCACGCACAAGTGAGAGGTAGGAGGAAGAGACTTTATCTTAACAGAATTCAAAATAGTGGAGGAACCTGGATTGAAGAAGAACAAGAAATTGCAGAAGAGGCTATCAAATTCTACGAGGAACAGTTCACAGAAGCAGCTACTCCTTCATCATTTGATATCGTAGAGCATGTTCCTAATCTGATTAACACTGAGCAGAATGCAGAATTGATTAAGCAGCCAACAAAAGAGGAGGTTAAAGTGGCAGTACTTGGACTTAATGGTGATAGTGCTGGGGGGCCAGATGGTATGACAGGCAAATTCTATCATTCTTGTTGGGACATAATAGGGGATGACCTATACGATATGGTGAGGGCTTTTTTCAATGGTCATGAGCTACCCAAGTGTGTAACACACACCAACCTAGTTCGGCTACCAAAGAAAAAAGAAGTTACCACTTTTTCTGATTTAAGACCAATAAGCCTCAGTAATTTTTCAAATAAGTTTATATCGAGGGTGGTACATGAAAGGCTAGTGAAATTTCTCCCAAGTCAGATATCGGAGGAATAGTCAGGTTTTGTTAAGGGCAGGAATATAGTAGAAAACATCCTTCTAACTCAAGAGATAGTGACTGACATTAGGCTTAGAACTAAGGCTGGACCTAATGTCATCCTGAAGCTAAATATGACCAAAGCTTATGATAGATTATCTTGGCTATTCCTAACCAAAGTACTGAGAAAGATGGGATTCACAGAAAGGTTGATAGAGATTGTCTTTGGATTAGTTTCAAATAATTGGTATTCTATTCTAATCAATGGTCAAGCTCATGGGTTCTTTAAGTCCTCAAGGGGAGTAAAACAAGGTGATCTTGTATCTCCAACTTTATTTATCTTGACAGCAGAAGCATTATCTAGGGGTCTCAATACACTACATACTAACCTGTATTTTGTGGATTTGGGATGTCAAAGTGGAGTCCAAAGATCAATCATTTGGCGTATTCAGATGACATGATTATTTTCTCATCCTCAGATGAAACATCTCTGATGTTGATTATGCAAGTGCTGAATGCATATGAAGCTGCATCTCGGCAGCTTGTTAACAAGACCAAATCAGCTGTGTACCTACATCATTTAATAGAAATGGAAGTGTTCAGCAAGGTGGAAAGGATCACAGGCATTCATAGGAATGATTTTCCAATCATATATCTAGGTTGTCCTATATTTTATGCAAGGAGAAAGCAGAATACTATCAGCCTCTAATTACTAAGGTAATGGACAAACTGCAATCATGGCAGGGTAAGTTATTATCAGTAGGGGCAGGTCAGTTCTCATATCCCATGTACTGCAAAGCATGCCTATTCATCTATTATTAGCTGTAAACCTTCCAAATTATGTGATAAATAGGTTGCACAAATTGTTTGCTCAGTTTTTCTAGAGCAGCTCTGTAGGAGGAACTAGTAGGCATTGGGCTTCATGGAATACATTATGCATGCCAGTTGAGGAAGGAGGAATAGGTTTCAGGTCACTGCATGATGTAGCAAAGGCATTATTCAGCAAGTTATGGTGGAATTTCAGAACAAAACCAAGCATATGGAGCTCTTTCGTATGTTAGAAATACTGTAAGAAATTGAATTCTGTAATTGTTCCATGGAAAAGGGGGTCTCACATTTGGAGAAAAATGTTGGAATGCAGACATCTGATTGAACATCAAATCTTTTGGCAAACAAAAAGGGGATCCTCACTATTTTGGTTTGAAAACTGGACAGGTCTTGGGGCACTATGTTTTTTAGGTCCTCAGGACTTTGGCATTGATGAAACTGTACATAATGTACATGATGTTACCTTAGATGGTGAGTGGTATGTGGACAGGCTATTTGAACTGCTTCCTGAAGACTTAGCAGTACACATTCTGGAGAAAATCAAACCACCTTCACCTTAGCAGGTTCTGGACATGCCTTGTTGGATGCTGGAAACAAGAGGATATTTCAGTGTTAAGTCAGCATGGGATTATACGAGAAGAAGAGACGAACCAAGAACAACTTATAGGATGATTTGGGTAAAGGGATTGCCTTTTAAAATAGCTTTTTTCATGTGGAAAGTGTGGAAAGCAAAGTTACCTTTAGATGATTTCATGAAAAGGGTAGGCTACTGCATGCCATCAAAATGTTGGTGTTGTGTACAGCCTGACGAGGAATCTCTTCAGCACTTGTTTTTTAGATCAGAAACTGCAAAGACAACTTGGAAGTATTTTCTATCGAGGGCAGGAATAGCTATGGAGGGATTAACATTGCACCAAGCAATCACAAAATGTTGGACTGCAAATGTGTGCTTAAGGCTCAAACCAGTAATGCAAGCACTCCCCTCATGTGTAGTCTGGGAACTCTAGAAAAGAAGAAATAGTATGAAGTATGGTGATGTTGTGACAACTAGCACGGTGATTTATCAAGTTTCATCAAATCTGCAGGCATTGGTGAAAGTGAGAAAGTCTGGGATGGACATGGTACCTCACAAATGGCAAGATCTATTAGCTATGATGGAAAATTTCACTCCTAAACTTAAAGTTACCAAAGTCATGTGGGAATTTCCAAGTAC
Organism: Nicotiana tabacum; assembly: GCF_000715075.1. Taxonomy (NCBI): domain Eukaryota; kingdom Viridiplantae; phylum Streptophyta; class Magnoliopsida; order Solanales; family Solanaceae; genus Nicotiana; species Nicotiana tabacum. Next base: position 189,290,191 of record NC_134087.1, on the reverse strand, counting down.
AGGATGGCTAAAAGTTAATACGGATGGTGCATCGAGGGGAAATCCAGGCAGGACCTCAATAGGTTTTTGTATAAGAAATAAAAATGGTGACATAGTCAAGTCAGTAGGGAAGGAGATTGAGGAGACAAAAAATACAGTAGCTGAAGTGAAGGCCATGGTAGACGCACTAAGGTTCTGCAGATTTCAACAATACTCTCATGTATGGCTTCAAACTGACTCAATGTTATTAAAAAGGATAATGGATGGGATCTGGAAACCACCATGGATCATATCTGAGCAGGTAGAGGAAATGATGCAACTAATGAATGGGGGCAATTACACAGTTACTCATATTTATAGGGAGGGCAACAAGCTGGCAAATCACTTGGCTAATTATGCTTTAGATCACGGAGAAATAGAATGCCAACAATTCTGGCATCTAGATGCACAGGGAAGGAGGTTAGTTAATGAAGATAAGCTGCAATGTCCAAGTCTAAGGGTGAAGGTGGACAGGAGATAAGAAGCAAAGAGAAAAGGAAGAACAGGAGGCATGTCAACTTAATCGACCAATATATTCAAATCCTAAGGGAGGAGGATATAATGGTTGGTATTTCTAACTATCTTTTCTCTTGTGCGGGTGCCACAACGAGTATATTATCCTATGCTTTCAAAAAGCCAAGAATTAAAACGCATATATGGGCCATGACTTGGGAATGTCTTGTTTTTCATCAAGACAAAAGGAACGACAAAGGCAGGCACGCCTGGAGTTTTAATTTAATACAAATGCATGGGATCGAGGAATTATCGTTAGAAGCAAAATTCGAACTTTTTTGTAAGCACGCGTCCAGCAGCTGGATAGAATATGAAGGCATGTGCATTGGGATAACACCACTGGGTGTAATCTTTGACAAAACCAAAAGCTGGCGCAAAAAATTGGACCACTCTTGCTGCATACATAAAAAAGAAGAGGCGTTGGGATTCCACATTCAAACGATTTTTTATTGGCAGAAGAGTGCAGCTGTTACTTTTGGATTTTTTTATTACTGACAAGTGCATAGGCTATTCACGCCTAGCTACATGCCAAGAAAAAAGGTCCAGATGGAATCTTTGGGATATTATTGACCGAATGCTTTCAAACATTGCATGTGGAGCTTTGCATGAAAAGCTGGACATATGCTTTTTCAAATTGACAGCATGCTTCAACAAATGGAAAGAGGATAGACAATCTTAAATGGACAAACTAGAAAAAATAAGGCACACCTGGAGTGCACATGACAGAATATTTTGGAAACATGGATCATTAAAGAAAGGGACAATGCATGGGAATCATTGTAGGCATGTGCATTACTTTGGGTGCAAATGCCAAGGACATTGGACCCCTCAATAGTGTGGGAATATCAAGGGGACATCACATGATCACGTGCTACAGTAACCGTATGCTATAGTAATAGTATGCTACAGTGCCGTATGCTACAGTACCATATGCTACAGTACCGAGCTACCAAATTGGTGGAGTCTACGTGAAGTTGCTGAAAAGGGGCTATTTACGCAAATCAAATTTCACACTGGAACTGGGACGCTTTGGACTAGAGATACAACGTCGACATGTACTCACTTGGGCTGTTTTTACAATTACAAAGTATTAGTAGGCATAATGTGATATCAATTTGAGTATTATGCTCAATTTTGATAGTACGTTACATTAGAGTGCAAAGTCTATTTCCTTTCATTGAAGGAAGACAATGACAATTTCCTAATTGTTATATTTTTCTTTTCTGTTATTAATAAAAAAACTAGCCCTAGGCACTTGCCTAGCGGATTAAAAAAAATAAAAATTGCATCCTTATCATGCCATGCCAAAAAGGTCTACTATAAGCACAGACGCATGACTTCAATTGGTACGAACAATTAAACCAACGCATATGAATTGTCGAACACTTTCATGAACTTCATTACATTTAACGTGCTCAAGCACTATGCATATCAAAGTAGCAAATCAAGTCATGACACTAAAGCTTCAAAATTTACCTCTCTATCACAATTATCTCTCTTTGGTCATTCCTTCCAATTGAAAATGGGATTAAATTCAAAACTCAAATCTCATGTGTCCTCACATTTAAGAGAGAATCCTACACTCATAAATCTTAATTCAAAACAAAAATGGGATATCAAATGGAAAGAATTAACTCTCTCTCACAAAGATGTTCAAATGCATACAAGTAGTAGCATAGGCTTGCCCTTCATGTATTTCTCCACTAATGTAGACAACTTGGTTCAAAATCAGTTAGGACTTAAAGGGTTGTAGTTTAGGCTTTTGGTTAAGGTAGGACACAATTTTGGTTAGAGTGACTGAAAACCTCCCCAAGCACTACAAAATTTACAATCAAAATCCACTTCCTTCAAAAACATTCTCCATCCTTTCTTCACTTTTCATTCCACACCTAATTTTTCCTTTATTCACAACTTCTTATTATTTTATTGTATTTTTCTTTTCTTCTTTCCTTTTCAACATCAAGGAAGGTTTCACTTTTTTATCATTTTTTTCTACCTTCCACCTTTTAAACAACTTCCATATCACAACTTTTCCAACCTTCACCCCCAAACTTAGGCTTTTGCCTATGTTTACACTTTCGAAGTACTTAGAGAGGTAGGGTGCCAAAAACTAGATCATTAAAGAACAAAGGATTAAAGCTTGTAGCATGGTTGCCAAAGAACAAGGTTAAAGGCTCAAAATGGGTTGACTAGGGAAAATATTCAAGGGTAGGAGTTTTAAGGCACAATATCGGTCCAAGGAAAGCCTAATATTATTTTTCAACCAAGTTAGTCTATGATTTCGCCTTGAAACACATTCCGGGCAAGTTCTAAACTACAAGTAATGCAAAAGAACTCACAATAAATCTCACCACACATGGCACATGAACACTCAAGTGGAATACAAATCCAAAATCTAATTGAAACCAATGACTCAAAGAGGTTACATATAGCATATGAAGCTATTTAGTGAATCAAAGAGCCAAAATTTAAGTCTAAACGTCATGACATCTTTACTTCAATTACTTTTCTTTTTTAACCACCAAAAATTCATATGCCGAGGTTTAAATCATGTTGGTACCAAGCAAGACACAATTGGTCAATGGGCACAAACCCCAACTCAAACCATTTAATCTTCATAAATTAACATAAGCTATATCTAAACTGCAAGACTTCTTCCCTTAAGAAAGTTGTCTATCTATCCATCATCGGGCAAAGTTGACAAAAATTTACTAATAATTACCCGGTTCAAAAAGAAAACTGGCATCCTTGGAAAAATAACTGTGGTATAAAGAAAACCAAGGATATCGCCACTAACATAAAACATACTATATATATATTTAAAAAAAATTAAGAAGTTAATAAACATCAAGTAACTAAAACATAATATATATATATAAAAACAAGAAGTTAAGAAGCTAATAAACATAATAATATCACACATCACATGAAAATATAATAACAACAAAATAAAAGCAACCACAATACCAATCTGCCATATCCACAATTAAACAAAAACAACAGTTTTACAAGAAGCCACCCCCAACTAAAGATCATGCATTGTCCCCAATGCAACTAAATATGATAGAGTAAATGGTGGAAAGTGCTCCCTGAATACTGCATCAGGTGCTCTCCTTGCTGGCTGACTTAGAGGCATCCTCCTCTCCTTCTTCCTCGGACCAAGAAACATGAGCATCATCATCATCTACCGGCCTGGTCGATGGCATTAGTTCTTGAGGCTTTAGGACTTTCCACAGCCCCTTCACACCCTTCCACATGCGAGTAAAGAATTTGTCTCTTTTCTTCTCCCTTTTCTTCATTTGGGTATGTGCCTTTGCTAGAGTGTCATGAGAACTGCTCAACTTACCATGCGCCTTGGCCAGATCAGTATATGCCTTCTCCAGTATCTTGAGGTGATCCCCCTGCTTACTCTGATCATCAAGATATTTCTAAAAATCTTTCTTTAAAATGTATGCGGGTCCCTCCGATGTTTCCCTAGGTCCCTGTGGAAGGCCGACTACTAGCTCGCGAATCACCCGTATCTCCTCACTAAGCACAACAAATGGTCCTCCTGTAGAAGATGATGGCTGACTACTCTGATCAACCTGAGAAGAAGAAACCATCTTTCTCTTTTTGCTCTTTACAACGCCGTCCTCTCCTCTTATCTTCAATGGATTTAGAGGCTTTCTCGGCTCTATCCAGTTGTCTCTCGGAGCTTCTTCCACCCCAGCAAGTTGGCACAGCTCAGTGATAAGCGATGGGAATATCAATGCTAGACTATTCTGGATCTGATACTCTCTCAGTTCATTGATGAAGATTTCACCAACATTTAGCTGAATACCCTCAAGGATGCAGGCTGTCATTTGAGCTCTTGTAACAGGTACATTTCATATGTTCGACACAGGGGAGATATGACTACATATGATGGCCAGCAATATCTTTGCTTCGGCCGTGAACTCTTTGGATGTGATCCCTTTTTTCTCAACTGCCCATGGAACATCTACACCCGGACATAATTTAGACACCAACCACTCCCCTGAGGCACAGTCTTTTGCATGGAATGGGGCCATGTCGTGGTCTGGCAGATGATACACTTGATTCATAGCTTCAACTCCAAAGTGCACCATTTTGCCGCGAATTCTCATCTTGGGCTTCCTTAGCTTGATAGTTGGGAGGTTTGCATAAAATTCCCTCACCTATTGCTCATTTTCTCGGCAAGGTTGAAGGGCAAAATAGTTCCATCCCATGGTTATCATCCTTTGATAGAACTCGGAAAGACATTCTTGGACGTTGTCTAGCAGTATACCACTCTCCGGGAGCACCTTTTTTGAGATCAGGTCAGCAAAGTACCATTCTTGGCATTCCAATGACGTGAACCGATATTGGTCATAGTTCTGCTCAGCTTCCAAGGGGTTGTCATTTGGGGATCCTTCAGAGTTAGAGCTCATTTTCAATTATAGTACCTGTCAACAAATGATAGGAGTGAAAACATGGTATGGCTATAAAGAATAGTGCAAAATGAATCAAATATGCTAAAGGAATGATCGGACAGTCGAAACTCAGCCATAGCAAAAAATTCAGGATTTTGAAATTTTCAAGAGACTGCTCTCTGATGTCACAAATGCCAAGAAAACCTCGCAATTGCGGAAAATTTCTCGCAAATGCGAAGAAAACATACTTCTGATAAGATCGCAATTGCGATGAAAATTTTGCAATTGCGAAGGTTGCTGGATTTGCGATTTTTTGCAATTACGACCACCTCTTCGCAAATGCGAAGAGGCCATCGCAATTGCGATATCGTCGTCCCCAGCCTCACCTTTTTCAGAGAACAGTTCTAAGCCCTAAAATTTTGAAATCCAAGCCATTCTTAATGAACCCAATCATCTTTTAAACATAAATCAAGCACTAGACTTCATAGACAACCATGAATGAACAAAAATATCGATGTTTCGGCCAAGAATCTCATTCGGGCCTTTCATCGATCACATAAGAAGCACAAAAAATTCACTTCTATTTGACAAGACTTGGGTACTCAGACTTTCCCAAATTTTTAACAAAGAGCAAAACACACACTCTCAACCAACCTCACCCAAATATCAACTTATGAGAAGAAGAAGAGGAGGAGGAGGAGGAGGAGGAGGAGGATGAGGAGGATGAGGAGGAGGAGAAGAAGAAGAAGAAGAAGAAGAAGAAGAAGAAGAAGAAGAAGAAGAAGAAGAAGAAGAAGAAGAAGAAGAAGTGATTAAGCTTTCATACCTGGTTTCCTGCAATTAGGAGTGAGAGATGATGGATTTTTACAGTGGTGAGAGAGAGGGAGACAAAGGGTTGAGAGCCTTAGAACTTTTTCTTCACTTTTGTTCAAAATGAGGGAATGACCCTGTTTTACCTCTCTGATGTCGCAGTTGCGACACAACCTTCGCAATTGTGAAGGTAAATAAACCTTGTAGTGTTCGCAATTGCAACAAAAGTCTGGGAAATGCGATGGACCAGGTTCGCAAATGTGAACCACTTTTTACAAATGCGAAGCCTGCCCCTGCAATTTTCATCAGCGACTGTTCTTCATGCTCTCCGTCGCCCCGACCTACTCAAATCAACTCCAAAAATTATGAAACTTGGAAGATTGGTTAGAAACAATATAATAAGCTATTTAAAAAAAGAAAATTTCAAAGATGACTAAAAAACTTTGAAAAATGATGGGTTGCCTCCCACCAAGCGCCGCATTTAACGTCATGGCATGACGCAACTCAATTTTACCACTTTTGTAGCCACTTGGATGATATGAATTGGGCACCAAACTTGGAATCAAGCTTGTGACCACGAGCGGTGGGGGTGGTATGTTGGTAAGTTGATGATCAAGCCAAACCACAATTTGTTTATTTTGCATTTCTTGGCTTTCATATGAGGAATGTCATTTTGCCTTCTTGTTCCCTTAAATTGTAAAATGTATGGCCTTTGTCTTTCCTCCTCGCAATCCCTCATTGACTCGTGTAGTTCAATTCCCATATCAACACACAATTCCAATGTTGAAAATTGAATGTGAAATCAAACCTCCAAGTTGCAATTCTTCCCGTATTTGGGCATCCTCTTTTTCCCACGGATTAGAGTCAATCTCAACCAAATTTTCATTTATACCGGTTGACTCTAACTCCATATTTTTCTTGGCATCACTAACACTCATGAGTCAGTTGGCGGAGGTTCAATTCTTGATTCCTTAAAGTAGATCTCACTTTCTTCCTCGAAATCGGACTCTTCTTGACTTCCTTCTACACTCTCAAGTTGGTGGGCATAGTGAGCCTCAACCAATATTTTCATTTGATTTTCCAAAGTGCAAAATATGTTCATCATTGTGAGTCAAGGTTTATTTCAATTCCTCGAGTGCAAAGTTGTGCTTCTCCTCATTTTCAAGAATGGTCTCCAATATGAGCTTCATCTTCTCATTTTGAGCATTTGAGAGTTCTTCTTGGTTTTGATCAAGTGCCAAGGAAGGATTTTCGGCTTCAACCTCCGAGGAAGATTTTTGGTTATCATTAACTTCCAAGGATTTTTAGACCTCTAAAGCTTCAAGAATTTCTTCCATTTGCAAGTTTAACCTTTCAAGTGCCAAGTTATTTTGGAGACTATTTTCCAAAAGCTCCTCCAAGGCACTTTGTTCTTTGTTTCCTCCTTCAATTAGGCATTCTAACATGAGCTTGAACTCTCTATTTTGACTATGCTCAACTTCTTCCATTTCCATAGCCCTATCATTTTCATCACAAAAAGTAGAATCATCATAGTGGGGGCTTGGGAAGGAAAGGACAAATAAGCACAATACTCCCAGTGACCATTTTGACTACCACACTTATCACAAATACTCCACTCATGGGTTTGAGATTGAGCGCACAATCCATCCCCGGGAGAATTTGAGCAATATTTCCATGAGTTTGGTCCTCCACAATAAGGGCAAGGGTCACCAAAGTATGAACAACTACCATCCGACCAATTTTCATTAAATGATGCCATTTTTCAAAACTAAGAAAATAAACAAGAAAAAAACAAGAAAAATAGACCAAGGTAAGAAAAATTAATTATACAGATATTTACAAGTTTAGACCAAAGCACTTACGCTCATTTACCAAACAACCTAAATTACGCCAAATTGTTCCCCGACAACGGCGCCAATTTTGATGACGTCCAAATCGACTACTAAAAAGTAAATGGACACGGTCGTATGCAATATAATTTACCCAACTATGAGTCGGGGTCAAATCCCACAGAGAACAATATGTAGGAGATGAGGAATGTTACAGAATTATCACTTGTTATGCAATGCCAAACACTTAGAATGGATTAGAGAAAATATCTATACCTAAATGCGGAAATGTAAACTAACCTAGAAAGTAAGTAAAATGATCAACGACTACAAGTATGGTTGCATCGGGAATTACACTCAAGTAACGATCCAATGTATTTCACGATTTTACAAATTTGAGCTAGTTTAAGTACACCCAGAATGGCTACAAGTAGTTCAATCCTATCCCTAGGTAGAATCTATAAAATGAGGGTTAGCGCCTCAAGTTCTTGTTAATTAATCTTTCTCAACCCCAAATAATCTTTCGCAAAATTAATTCAGTGTTCATGGGCGAATCCTAGGGTTAGCGAATCCCTTTGGAAACATTAAAGAACAAGAATAATTACAGTAACAATAACTCACTTCGTAAAAGAATAAAAATCATTCAATATATAAGCACAATAAGGTATTTAATCCACACTTTAAACATGAATATTTCCATAAACAAGATTCAAGTGTTGAATAAAATACTACACACTTAGATATACAATACAAAGCAAGGAAATGAAGAAATGAACATAAATGGGTAAGAAATTCTCAACCAAAAACTTCAAATCTTCAAGACCAAAGTGTGTGTGCAAAACCCTAGCTTCCAATCTTGTTCTCTCTAGTCTTTAGAACTGGAAATAAGCCAAAGATCTCTTACAAATGAGCTAAGTTGGGTATTAAATGGTTTGGGGCCAAAAAATGTAAAATTCCAAAATTGCCCAGAATTGAATCGCGCTTTTTGCATTTGCGAACATAAGTTCGCAATTGCAAACTATGTCTATATTGTTCGACATCGCATTTGCGATAATTACTTCGCATTTGCGAAGGTTGACTGCCTAGTTGACTTTCGCATTTGTGAAGTATTCTTCGCATTTGCGAAGACTGCCTGAATGTCCTTTCTTCGCAATTGCGAGAAACCTCTCACAATTCCCATTATTGCTTGTTTCGCAATTCCCAGGATTTTGTCGCAATTGCGACAACTGAGGGCATTTCCTAGATTTTTCTCTTTTTAGCTTCTTTTTGGCTCGTTTCACTTGGTTTCTTCAACATCACTTCTAAATCACGTAGAACCTGTAATATAGAAGTAAATGTCATTAAACACGTGATTTTATCACTCAAACATAGTAAAAATATAGGCTTAAAGACAAGATAAGTTGGTAAAATACCAACTTATTCGTTTCTGATTTCGTGAAAAGATGTGAGCAATGCAAGAAGTATGCCCTTATGATTCACCAAGAATTCGAACACCTCCACTCAGTCACCTCACCTTGGTCATTCATTAAATAGGGAATGGACATCGTGGGCCCCCTACCGGCAGGGCAAGGTAACGTACGATTCCTTTTGGTTTTAACTGACTATTTCTCTAAGTGGGTGGAAGCAGGAGCATTCACCCAAATATGGGAACATGAAGTAATCACTTTTATATGGAGAAATATCATATGCCATTTTTGGCTTCCCAAAGAAATCAATTGCCACAATGGACCCCAATTCACAGGAAAGAAAATTGCCGAATTATTTGAGAAATGGCATATCAAAAGAATACTCTCAACCCTGTACCACAATGCTGGCAGTGGAAAAGCGGAGTCCTCCTACAAATTGATACTAAACATCATGAAGAAGAAGCTTAAGGACGCCAACGAACTGTGGTCGGAAATACTACCACAAGTATTGTGGGCCTACTAAACAACTCCAAAACGAGCACATGAGAGATGCCCTAATCTTTGGTCTAGGGGACCGAGGCGGTAATACCAGTCAAGATCGGAGAGCCCAGTCTAAGGTACTCCCATGAAAGAGGCACAAGAAACGATGAGGGTAGAAGGCAAGATCTTGACGAAGTCGACGAGCGAAGAGATATGGCCTATATAAGAATGATCGTCGAAAAATAGCAAACAAAATGCTATTATAACAAGAAAGCAAAGGTCTAGTCGCTCAAAGTTGGGGATTACATATTGAAAGCTAAAACTCACTCGAGCAAAGATGCTAGGGAAGGCAAGCTGTGAACAAATTGGGACGGTCCGTACAAAATCACAGCAAAAGCAAATAAAGGATCATTTCAACTACAAACAATGGAAGGAAAACTACTACCAAACAACTAGAATATCAGCAATCTCAAATACTTCAACTTCTAAGAGAAAAATATCCCTCAAGTCGCACTCTTTTTTCCTCACTTGAGTTTTCTCCCAATTAGATTTTCTCAAGGAGGTTTTTAACAAGGCGACGGAGGGAACACTCTAAGTCGAAGTACATGAAAGAAGGGTCGTAGTTACTATTTCATTGCTCGATCTCTCACTATTCTCCAGATCGACCAATGAAGGGACTAGATATACTAGAACTGGAACGTCAGCCAATACCCAAAAATCTGTAAATATCTCCAAGTATGTAATAAAAGCAATAATATCAAGGCAATAAACATTACGTTTATCGGTATATCTTTCTCAAATACAGGTTACGTTCGACCTTGTTCTAACTAACACCTACCGGCCCTCGGCCATAATTAAATTCAGGTTATGTTCGACCTTATTCGAATTAACACCTACCGGCCCTCGGCCATAATTAGATCCAGGTTACGTTTAACCTTGTTCGAACCAACACCTATTGTTCCTTGGCCATAATTAAATCCAGGTTATGTTCGACCTTGCTCGAACCAACACCTACTGACCCTCGGCCATAATTAAATACAGGTTATGTTCGACCTCGCTTGAACTAACACCTACCAGCCCTCGGCCATAATTAAACTCAGGATATTTTCGGCCATGTTCGAACAAACACCTATTGATTCTCGGCCGCAATTTAATGAAGGGTCACGAGCAAACAAGTCAATGACCTCGGCCATGTCTCAATGCACAAAATAGAAAAGAAGCAAAGACAACCAAACATTAGAAGCAAAAAGCATACAAGTACAGAAAATAAACCATAGAAAAGGAAACAGGTGCAGAGAACAAGCTTGGCATTTCATACTTAAACATTTTTTATAAAGGCTTGTGAATACACCAACAAAAATACAGAAGTTCACAAAAAAAACTACTGATCGCCACCATTATGATACCCTGCACCTTCACCACCCACCATCGATGCCCAGGTCGCCTCGATCCCCCTCGTCAACGTCATCTTCGCCCTCAGGGTATGCAACATCATACTAGTCATTCTCTTCAAATTGATCCACTCCCTCGCCCCCTCGTCATCGCCGGCCTCAGGCGTGGCGGGATCATATCCACAATCTATCCGAGCCTCATGGGCCTTAACACGAACTTCATCAAGGGCGACTACAAAAATAGACCCCGCCTTATGCAAATCTCAAAACACGTCTAACTGAGCCTCGGCATGAATCCATTATTCATATAGGTCCCGAGGAACGTTGGGAAATTCTGAAGTACGAGAAAAAGACGAATGTGCAAGCAGTTGGGCCTTTTCAGTTTATAAGGAGGCCACCCGATCATAGAGGAGGGAATCGTCTTTCTCCAACTCTCCTCTCCTCTCCTCTAGTTAATCTTCTTTTACCTTCGCCGTGGATTGGTCAATCTCCCGCTCGGCCCGAAGAGTCCTATTCGCCAGCTTTAGCATCTCCGATTTTCTCTGAGCCTTCAAATGGGAAGACTCCACCTTCTCAAGCTCGTTCTACTTCTCGGTGACTTTACCATTAAGGACCCCCATCTGAAGCCGACATTCTTCCAACTGCTTGCATAGCTTGACCATTTGTGCCTGAAGGTCGCCGCACTGGGCCTCCACAGCTCTGCTGACCTCAAGCTCCTCCTCCCTACTCCTCAACGTCCCCTCAAGGATGCTACACTTCTCAATGACTCTCACCAGCTTATCATCCTTCTCTTTCAACTCATCACGAAGGTCCTGCAAATTGACACCCTCACCAAACTGCCTGTGAAACTCGTGGTACTTACCACAGTACTCGAAATACTTGTTTTTGAACCTCAAAATTATTTCCCTGTGCTTCTCCTCCCTTTGGGCGCTTTCAAACTCCAAAATCATAGTGTACAAACACATACAAAAAAAAGAAGCAAGGCAGACATGGAAACGCCCCTGCTAACAAAGGAAAAGAGAGAGGGACAAAACACCAAGCACTCACCCCGAGAGCAAGACCTGCTATACTCCTCGACAAGGTGGTATTGTCCAATTCTTGAAGGGTCTTACCCTTTATGTAGGAGCAAAGAGGGCCGACGGCAGGTACCATATTCTTCGTATTCTTCAGCAAGTCGTGGTCCGTGGGGATCATGATAGTCCTTGTAGACCCCTCCAATCTTACCACCAATTGGGTAAAACCCTTCTCCATCATCTTCATGTCATCAGCGTCAACGTTCGACCCCGACTCCTCACCTTCCTTAGCCACATATGTACCTCTCTTATTGGTCGACGAAGAGGTATCAACGGTCGGTTGAGAATTCGATGCCTCCTCTTGCCTCAAAGTATCGAGCACTTTGGCAGCCTTCCCTTCCACCTCTATCGCCATAGACGATATATCTACTTCGGTGGCCTAAAACCTCGGATTCCCAAACTCTAGATCGATGTCATCCCTAATGATAATTGTCGCCATCTCACGTGGCAAGAAATTACCCGCCACTGAGTCAATGGCCCGAGTGACCCCGTCGCTAGCATCCATAGATCTCCTCTTACGGGGCATCAAAACCTCCTCGCCCAGCAAAAGCTCATTGTCTTCATCTATAAAACAATATGTGGGAGTGGCCGATATCTCCGTGGTCGCAGTGTCTATGGCGACAGAGGGCACAGGATCAGGCACCATAACAGGAGGGGAAGAGGTGCGAGCAGAAGTAGCCGACATTGTAGATGGAGTGGAAGAAGGGGGCGTAACATCTTTCTTTTTTGGAACGAAGGGACGGGGGCTCTCGACCTCCTTGAAGATCCCCTAGCCAAAGCTAGAAGAAACATAGGAAAAAGGGAAGGTCAGTAAAGTAAACGGAAGGAAAATAAACCGAGACTCCAACAAAACAAGGAACTTACCAATCGAAGAGGGAGTTGGCCCAAACCTCTTGAAGAAGCCTGGCCACTCACGGATCCCCACGATGTGAGGCAGGAGACGACTAACCCAGTCTGAAATATCCTTGACCAGAAGAGGAGGCGAGGTCTTGGCTGCGCAAAAAAAAAGAGAAAGGACCAGAAATCAAAACCCACAATCAAGCAAGGGAGAAAAATCAAATACATACGAATAAGGAAACTAAGTACTTATGAACGCAATTCCAAACCTCAGGGAAGCCGTTGACATTAGCCACCACGTCTTCGGTTCTGACGAAAAAGTAGTGTAACCAAAATTAGTGATTAGCTTTGTCATCCATCTTCACCAACATGTATCCCCCCGGGTAGCGAAGGTTTAACATAATCCCCCTGTAAATCCTATCATTATTAAATATATTAAAAAATCCTATCCGTTTATTTTTGAACCAGTTCCGTCCTCATTAGAATTCTCACCATAAAAAATGCCTAAAATCTAGGGAGGCCTAACCATTCGTTCAGCCTACAATTTCAGGTTGATTAGACCTCTAATTGACTACTAAAGCTACCTTTATCCATTAAATGACCCTTTCTCTTTAAACACCCATTATTACCTTCTACCACCCTCATTATTGTAAACCGTCAAAAATACTTTTTCACTCCAAATTGTTTTCTTCTCCAAACACTTAATTCACAAACTCTTTCAAGCCATCAGCTAAAATGTCGAACCCTCAAGATAACCCAAGAAATCCTTCACCACCATCCCCTTCCGGTTCCTCCACACCTCCTCCACCTAGTACAAAACCCCAGCCTAAGAAAAGACATGTTAAAATTCTAGAAAGAAAAACTGTAGCCTCTAGTGCATTGTCAAAGAAAGTAAACGCACAATTGAAGGCTGCCCAAGCCCAAGATTTTGAGAACTCAGACGATTCATTCAAATCTGCGGGTGAGGGGGAATTACCTGGGTCGTCTGACTCTACGAAGACATAAAACCCCCTTTCTGAGGTAAGTTCTACTTTGGCTGAAAATTTAGAAAATAGGTTTGTTTTGGTTGGACCTGTTAGGGATGCAGAAATGCCTGAATTGGGAAGGAGTGGAGGTAAAAAGAAAATTGAAAAAGAAAAAATAGAGAGAGGGTGTGTGTGGTGATGTGAGGGGAAAAGGGAAAGGAGTGGCTCGTTCTTCACCCACTTCTGAATTGCTGTTACCAGCCGCTGAAGGGTGTATGTGGTGATGTGAGGGGAAGTGGTTCTGGGGAGGCTGCTGAAAGATTGGTTAATCTAAGTTCACAGGTAGATGAACCTGATTCATCTATTGAGGAGACCATAACAGTATAAAGAAAGTAGGTGCCAGTTATGATCTAAAGAAAAGGACAACTCCAAAATCAAAAGCCCCCAGTGCTGCTAAGCCTTCCAAGAAACAAAAGGCTTCCTTTCCCACAACTACTGAAAATCCCTTGCCAAAGGAAAGAGCCACAAGAAGAAGGGTGAAACAGAGTGAGAGTGACCTACAGAAGGCTTTGGCTGAAAGTAAGAAGAAGAGGATGGATAAAGGTAAAGGTAAGGTTACAAAGTCCTCTGAAGCTGTTGAGGTTGAGGAGATGGAACAGGTCCATCAGGAGGAATATACAACAATGGAGGTTCAGACCCCTAAGCCCAAAAAGTCCAAGACTTCTTCCAAGAAGTCTTCATCTGTGTCTAAGGCTGCTGAACCTTCATTGGTCAAGAGGACAAGGTCTGCAGTGAAAAGCAAACAAGTTAGAACTTGTAAAGATGAGGAATGGAGTGGTGAAGAAGAAAGTGAGTCTGATGGTGAACAAGACAAGCTGGCGGCAAAAGGAAAATTTTGAAGGGAAGATTGCTGAAAGACTTAGTGGAACCAGGAATGGTTCGTTTGGTTGATGCCCTAGCTGTTCAGGGTTGGAAGGACATAGTCTTTCAGATGGATGGAAGGTTAGCCAGGAATGAGATCATTGAATTCATGGCAAATGCTAAAGTCAAAGAAGGCAGAGTCACCAATAAAGTAAAATGAGTTCAGGTGATATTTGATGCAGAGAAGCTGGGAGAGATTCTAGACACCCCTATTGAGGGATATGATAACTACACCAGACAGAGATGACCAAGTCTGGATTCCCTTCCTTCTGCCCTTGAAATCACTAGGAGATTTTGTGATGTTAAAGAAGTGAATGAGGCCATGTTTGTGCACAAGAGTCAGATGAAGACACAACACAAAGTCATTTTTGAGTTTGTCAACAAGTGCCTACTGCCCAGGTAGGAGAGAAGGTATATTGCAAATTATATGGACTTAGTTCTGATGGGGTGCCTTGAAAGTGGAAGACAAATTAACTGACCTGTATTCATCATCAAGCTACTGGACAGGGTTATCAATGGCTCCAAGGCTCATGCCACCCCCTATGGCTTTATTCTGACTACGGTTCTAAATAGGTGCAATGCGCCTCTGAAGAAATGGGAAATGGACACAAACAAGGATTACTTTGGCATTAATACTCTGCTTGCTTGTGACTATTTAGTCAATGCCATTCCAAATGAACCTGATTCATCCAAGAAGACACCTATCAACAGTAAAGTCAGGGCTCTTGTTCAGGAAAGTAACGCCAAAGATGCTGAGATAGCTAGACTAAAGGCTAGCTTAGCAGAGGTTGAATCTGAGAGGGATGCTCTCAGAACTGAGCTTACCAAGGAAAAGGAGAAGAATGATGAGATTCTTCACAATATGCTAAATCATCTCCAAGCACAAACCCAGCCGTCTAGCTCCCCCAAGCCTTATGAATTCCAGCCTTTATCTCCTGAACCTGTCTAGTACCTTCAGTAACCCGCATTAGAGATTTTTCTTTCTTTTTGCTCATGTTTTGAATATTTTTGCTTTCTGGTTGTAGATTGTGGTAGCAACATATCTTCTATCAATGATATCTACTGTATTTGCTCTTGTTGAATGTTAATATTTCCTTGATAGTTTAAATATGTTTGCTTGATTATCGATGATTAATCCATGATTGTACTTGCAGTTGCTACAGTGGCCATGAGTACTTGTTAAAATCTAGGAATCACATTTGTCGACGCCCCCTTTTTCCCTCCTAAAAGAAGGCGAAATCGGGTTTACGACATTATGGGCAAAACAACTCTTATTACCTTTTGAGGAATCGGGTTATGGAATTTGAAGAGTCGCCACCTAATGATTATAGTGAATTAGGACACTTTTAGAGAAAAGAAGAAGAGTTTGAAAGAAAAACCAGAGTTTGGGTAAGGGCTTGAGATTATCTCGAGGGGAAGGTGTTAGGCACCTCTTAAGATCCTCTAGTGTGGTTCCCGGCCATGCTTAGTTGTGACTTTAAGAAGAGTAGACGCAAACAGACAAGGCATACAAATAAGTTGAAAGTTTTGAAAGAAAACAGAGAAAAAAAAGACATAAGTGGTTTTGGAAAGAAAAGATTGATTGAAGAAAACATTACTTTTAAGAATACATCACATCGTATAAATAAAGAAAAAGGTCCTAGGTTTAAATACAATATGGATCACCTTGGTGCAATACCCAGCAATCATTATCATACGAGATATTAGCGCACCGGTCATCATATACATATTCTACCCTTCCCACCCCATTAAGGTATTAAAGCGCATTTAGTCTCATTTACTTATTGCATGCTAATACCCGTCCCGACCTATCAGTCCCGGGGTATTAGGACTTCTAATCCTAAAAGGGAAGAAAGGGATGGGGCCTTTATGGAGTTTAAAGAATAAAATTCTAGGGCGTCAATCAAAACAAATAGCAAATGAATAGGGAATGAAACAAACACACAAAACGCTCATATAATCCCATAAATCACATAGCAACTAGTTTAACATGTCTTGCGTGTACTGATTTGGTCTTTAAAAAAATAAACAGCGGACAGATTGGTTCAACACGTAGAGTTGGATAAAAAGTCTACATTAGGCAGCCCGGATCCAATTGTCAGCAGTTGAGGTATTTTAAACAAGTTACTGATTAAGCACCTAATGCAGAAGAGTTGAAGACAGAAGCTTGAAAATTGCAGGAATTCAGAGATGACTTGAAAAATCAGCAGAATTATTTAAGTAGAAGTACGGTGAAATTGTAAAGTAGAGTTTTCAGAAGTAAGAATGCTTTTAAAAGAAGAGTGAGTTTGAAACCTATTTTGAAAGAGAGCTTCATGAGACGAATAAAAATTCAGGCAGAGAGTTGAAAATGTTTCAAAAAGAAAAAGAAAATGCAAGTTTAGGAAAATTGCAGACAAGTATGGACGAGCTTTGTTTGAAAAAGCCAATGGTCTGGTTATCACTTACGCAGATTTAGGCGAGTCTGAAACCCTATAGGCAGGATATCTATACCTTGATTTTTAAGACTTGTTACTGTTTTTAAACACTAAGGAAATGAGTATTTGATTACCCTACGGTTTGCCTAATGTTTCATGCATTCCCTATAGGTATGATTTCTATATGCAATTAGTTGATTAGTAGGTCCTATAGGCAGGATTTCTAATGATTTGTAACATGGTTGAACATTAAATCCTATAAACATGATTTCTAAATGATTGAATAAAAAAGAATGCGAAACTTATAGACATGATCTCTAGATGATTTAAAGCGTGAACCTATAGGCATGATATCTAAGTGATTAAATAACAGCATTGGTCCTATAGGCATGATATCTACCCTTTAGCAATAAAGTAAACTCCTCCCACACCCTTTACTAATATTTCCCCGAGTTCCTTTTACAAAGTTATTACAAAATCAGGGGAAAGAAAGTAAACAAAAATACATCATAGCCTACAGCTAGATCCGAGCAGCCTAATTCAATCTTAATATCCGATAACATGTGTTTCACCAAATCCGGATTCCAGATTCCAATGCCTTCTCTTGTTCAGAGTGTTTCAAAGTTCCAGGGAGCCTCTAGGAGCCCCAGGCAATGCTTACACTCTGGACACAGTCATAACAGAATAGTGCAAGTGTGGAATTACCAGCCTTCAGGCATCCAAGTTCGGAGGGAACTCCAGGGTCCCAAAGCATGGCTTACCAAAAGGGGGTAGAACTTAGGAAACTAGGAATGAGTGCAAAGTGAGAGAAGAAACATAGCAGAGGGAGGTCATATCCAGCCATGGCATAGGCTGGCATACCCCCTGACCCCCTCCTTAGGTTAAACAAATAAGAGCAGACTCTGGGGAGTCAAACTTAGGGTTTGAGTGGTGATTAGGACACTACCAGACCCAAGTTAAAGCTCAACACATAAAGGGGAGAGGGAATGGGAAAGCATTTGAGTAGAGACTCGGGAGAGTCTAGTTCTGGATCATGGACAGTAACATAAGATGCTGCCATGGTCCAGAACAGTAGTAGCATGCAAAATGGAATAGAGGGAAGGGATTTTCATACAAGAAGCATACACTAACATTAAGGAAAATATAAGAAAGCATAGCAGACTGACAATGCAAGGGCATAGAAGAAAGAATAGAACATGCCACAGTTACAAGACATAAGCACATAGTGAAGAATGTGTAGAAGAAGAGAAATGAACACACATAGTTGGAGAGGGTTATTTAACTAGAAACACATACCAGTTGCAATTCCAGCACAACAGAGAAACAATAGCAAGTAAACAGCCAGACAGTTAACAGGAGCAACTCGAAAACCTCAGCAAGCACTTGGGAGTTCAGAGGAACTCCAGAATATTCAAACAATAGGAGAGAATGAAGCAGAGTGCTCAGTAGTAGTAGAGAAAGCAGTAGTAGAGGGAACTGTTATTCAGTATTGAAAAAAGAAGTATTTATGATTTTCTGAGGTGTGAAGTGTATTGCCAAGATGCAGAAAGAACTGTTCGAGAGAGAGCTGTATAGAGTTGAAAAGGTTGTCCTTTTTTATAGTGCAAAAACGAGTAAACAAAAAGGCAAGGAAATAAACTTTTTGCCAATCAAACAGAATCTCCCTTAGTCAAAGGGATTTGATTTCAAACGGGAATGAGTAATTAAGAAAAGAAAAATAATGAAAACCTTTTCAGAGTAGCATAATAGGGGTAAGTTCATGTAGTCTATTTAAGGCAAGGAACCCACAATACACGATTTTGAGAGAATAAGGAAAATACAGTAATCAAACAACGAGAAATTTTAAAAGTCTTTGAGTGAACTAAGCCAGAAAAAAGGGAAAGGGGTTAATTTGTAAAAATCAGTAGCAAATCAATCGAGCCTTAGTAAAAAGAGATTGTAATCAATAACAAATTAATAGAATCAATCCAGAAGAGAAAAGACCCTCGTATATAAGCATACTAGTATCAAGCAAGAAAGAAAGATCGGCATAGACGAGTTCAAACCCCCGAGCTAAAAGCAAATTTCAGCTCAATTTATAAACTCAATATGAGTGTGAGAGCCTAGGGTTTCCAGAGTAGAACCCTAGAACCAAAAGCTTGCAAAAATCACAAACACAGGGCTTTAGTCCGAGTAGGACACAGAAAGGAGAAGGCAAGCCCTTACAATAAGCCTAGGGAACTCTTTCAGGGTTCCCTGAGGAAATACAAAACACACGTAGCAAGTTAGAAGCAGTAGAGTGACAAAATTGCAAAGGACAAGCCTAAGAGAAAGCTCAGAACTCAAGTGAAGTCAGAAGAAAAAAGAGATGCCATAGAACTTCAGTAAAAGAAGCAAGTTAGAAACCAAATGAATCCATTAAAGGCAAACAATCTTAGTAGGAGAATCAGTAAGAGGACATGCAAGGTAAACATGTAAATCACACTTGTAGAAACTAGTAGAAGTAATAACGGAGTAAAGATAGAGATACATGCGTATTACCAGCAAATCATAAGAACAAACGAAAACACATAAGATATGTCATGGACAAACAGATTCACAGAAAGGAAAAGAAGAAGAATCGTTTTAGGATTTTTAAACCCTAATTTTGAACAAACTAATTTTGAGAAGGAAAATTGAAGCATTAAAACATCGAGTATAACACAGATCTATTACAGATCTAAGAAAACAAGGGAAGAAAAACTTCGAACAAGCTCTTTAGGGTTTCTCAGAAACCCTAGAAACGAGAAGGTCTGGAACGATCTGGTCCTGAACGAGTTTGGGCCATGCTAAGCCTTGTCAAAGCTCGAACATGCCGAAACGGAGCCGAAGAAACCAAAGGAACTCAGGTCGGCGGAGGACCTGAACAAGCCTGTTGAAGATCGAATCCTCGAAGAACCTTGAATAATCATGGTTTGGGAGTGAAGGGAAGAGAACACAAGCCGTACATGGCCTGAGAAGCCATGGACTCCGGTGAGAACTAGTCGGAGACGATGACAGAGACTAGGGTTTCGAGTGTTAGAGAGCATTTGAGAGGATGAGAGAATTCGGGGGCGGCTACTTTGGAGAAATGATTAGGGTTAGGGGCTGGGGCGGAATTAAAAAAGGAAAGAAAGAACGAGGGCCGTTGATTAAAACAATCAACGGCCAGAATTTAAAGATGGGAAGCGGGCGGGTTAGATTAATTGGGTTTGGGTCGGGTAAAAATTGGAATTGGGTCGTCTAATTGGGGATTGCAATTGGGTTTAAAATTGGGGTCAATTTGGGCTAAAATTGAAATAAAAGGGGCCAACTTTTAAATAGCCATTTTCCCCTTTTAAATTAATAAAATAGCTAAAAAAAATTTAAAAATAAATTGAAAACACAGAACTAATTAATAATATATAAATATTAATCCAAAAATACCAGAAATGATTTTATAATTATAAAATGCGGTTAATAGTAACATAGGCTATAATTGCAATTATATACAATTTAGCTTTAGGAATGCCAAATAAATTTGTAAAAATATGCAAAAAATCATATTAATTATATTTTGGTGTAAATATGAGAATGAAATAAGTTATTCATCAAAAATGATAATTTTTGGAATGATTTTAGATTTTTGTGGTATTAAAATAGGCAGTAAATTGGTTTAAAAATCACAAAAAATACCAAAACTCTTGGGTGTGCTTATATATGCACATATATGCTATTTTGAAAATATTTTGGGTATAAAATACATAGGGAAAAATTGGGTATCAACAGCTGCCCCTCTTTACCCGAGGAGGATGAAAGAGTTGTCGGGTAAAGACAAGATGGCCAATTTTGACCGAAAACGGTGATTGAAAAAGAACTTTGATCGTGCTTTGGTTTCTCAGCTGCCTACATATCCCTGGTTTCACGGGAATCAGGCCACATGTAGTTCAGGAACCATTGACGGAATGTGTCGATGGAGATTCGAAAAGACGGACGCGATGGTGAGATTTAAAAGGTGTTTGGAGTCGAATAGATTACGGAGAACCGGAGCGGGATCGCTCCTACTGAGGAGGCCGTGGGCCACCTGGTGTACCTGCAAATGAGCAATGCGGCGTATATTGTGCATAATTAAAACATGAATCAAGTTCTCATTGGACCATGAATGTTGTCTTCGGGCGGTTAGGATGACGTCCTCAAACTAGGACGTCCTGGGCCATGAAGAGCATAAAAATAAAGATTCGCAGGCCATGAAATGGTGTTCTCGGGCTATGCAAGTGGTGCCTCTGAACAATGACGCCTTTGGATAATTTGGCGATCTTTCAGCCCATGAAATACAGAAGGTGGCGATCTTTCAGCCGATGCAAGACGTAAATAAAAGGTGGCGATATTTCAGCCGATGCAAGAAAGCTAAGGTGGCGATCTTTCAGCCGATGCAAGAAAAATAAAGTGGCGATATTTCAGCCATGCAAGAAAATAAAGTGGCGATGTTTCAGCCATGCAGGATGGAGACAGAGCTTAGTCTCGGAAGGCAGATAGCCTTATGTAATATGGAGGTAGAGCTTAACCTCGAAAGGTAGAGAATAGCCTTATGCAAAAATACAGATGGAGACAAAGCTTAGTCTCGAAAGGCAAATAGATAGCCTTATGCAATATGTAGGTAGAGCTTAACCTCGGAAGGCAGAGAGTAGCCTTATACAAAATGCGGATGGAGACAGAGCTTAGTCTCGAAAGGCAGAAGATAGCCTTATGCAGGATGGAGGTAGAGCTTAACCTCGGAAGGTAGAAAAGTAGCCTTATGCAATATGCAGATGGAGACAGAGCTTAGTCTCGAAAGGCAGATAAGTAGCCTTATGCAGGATGGAGGTAGAGCTTAACCTCTAAAGGCAGAGAGTAGCCTTATGCATGATGGAGGTAGAGCTTAACCTCGAAAGGTAGATAGATAGCCTTATGCAATATGGAGGTAGAGCTTAACCTCGAAAGGCACAGAATAGCCTTATGCAAAAATACAAATGGAGGCAAAGCTTAGTCTCGAAAGGCAGATAGATAGCGTTATGCAATATGGAGGTAGAGCTTAACCTCAGAAGGCAGAGAGTAGTCTTATGCAAAATGCGGATAGAGACAGAGCTTAGTCTTGAAAGGCAGATAAGTAGCCTTATGCAGGATGGAATGTAAAGGAGCAAATAATAGTAATTTTCTTAGCTGATAGGCGGTTGCTATATCATGACTGATGGGGAACGTTGGGTGTAGATAGTAGACCTTTGTGAGTTGAGTGATTGATTTGAGGGTTTCTACTTTGAAGAGTGAATGCGTTTTGCATTGCGATCTGAGTTCCTGCATCCAAAGAAAAATCGTGAGTTCTGTAGAGGGGGAAGGTTAGTTCGTATCCCTTGGCTCCTGACGTTACGTATCATTGGGGTAGCATTGCTAAACGACGGTGATGCAAATGATGTTTATGCATGATTCAGTAAATGTAATGTAAGTATATATATTTTGAAAAAAAATGATTTTATTTTGGATGAACCAACAACTGCAACGTGGTTCAAGACACGTCAACCTTGCTTGCTCCGAGATTTTGAGGGTCCTCCTCAAAATTCTGCCCCAGTTTACTGGGTTGATGTTGATGCGAAAGTCGACAAACTGACTTCAGAATTTTGAGGATCCTCCTCAAAATTCTGCCCCAGTTCCACTAGCGGGGAAAATGGAATTTTTATTAAAATGTGACCAAACCCATAGGGCTGCCTACGTATCCCCTCTTAAACGGGAATCAGGTCAGGCGTAGTTCAAATTACATCATAAAGAAAAGCATACGATCAAATGTAGTATCTCTTTACTGCGTCTGAGTTGATCGGCTTCGGCCAGATTTCTCCATCCATTTCTGCAAGAATAAGGGCTCCTCTGGTTAGAACTCGGTGAACCATGTATGGACCCTGCCAATTGGGAGAGAATTTACCTTTGGCTTCGTCTTGATGTGGAAATATCTTCTTCAACACCAGTTGTCCTGGTGTAAACTTCCTTGGTTTAACTCTCTTGTTGAAGGCTCTGGACATTCTGTTCTGGTATAATTGACCGTGACAGACTGCATTCATCCTCTTTCCATCTATGAGGGCTAACTGCTCGTAGCGACCTTTTACCCATTCTGCGTCATCTAACTCGGCTTCTTGTATGATCCTTAATGATGGAATTTCTACCTCAGCGGGAATGACCTCCTCTGTACCATAAACCAGCATGTAGGGAGTTGCCCCGGTTGATGTGTGGACTGTGGTACGATAACCCAATAAGGCGCATGACAACTTCTCATGCCATTGTTTGTGCCTCTCGATCATCTTCCTTAGTATCTTCTTGATATTTTTGTTGGCCGCTTCTACGGCTCCATTCATATGCGGTCTATAAGCCGTAGAGTTCTTGTGTCTGATCTTGAAAGTCTCACACATTGTTTTCATCAGGTCGCTGTTAAGATTGGAGCCGTTGTCGGTGATGATTGACTCTGGAATTCCGAACCGACAAACAATACGGTCGCGGACAAAATCTGCTACCACCTTCTTGGTAACTGCTTTGTATGATGCTGCTTCAACCCATTTAGTAAAATAATCAATTGCTACCAAGATGAACCTTTGCCCGTTTGATGCGGTAGGCTCGATTGGACCGATAACATCCATTACCCAAGCGGCGAACGACCATGGTGAGCTTGTTGTATTAAGCTCGTTTGGAGGCACTTTTATCATATCTGCATGTATCTGACAGCGATGGCACTTTCGGACATACTGGATGCAGTTTGTTTCCATAGTCATCCAGAAATATCCTACTCGGAGTATCTTCTTTGCTAAAACAAAACCATTCATGTGCGGTCCGCAGGTCCCTGAATGTACTTCCTCCAATAACTTGGTTGCTTCCCTTGCATCGACACACCTTAGTAAACCCAAATCAGGAGTCCTCCTGTACAGGATTCCTCCGTTGTGAAAGAAATTATTGGATAGTCTCCGAAGCGTGCGTTTCTGGGTAGCATTGGCAAGCTCTGGATATTCTCCTGTGGTCAAATACTCTTTGATGTCATGGAACCATGGTTTCCCGTCGGCTTCTTCCTCAACATGAGCACAATAAGCTGGTTGGTCATGAATATTGACCTGGATGGGGTCAATGAAATTTGTATTTGGATGCTGAATCATAGATGACAAAGTGGCAAGTGCATCGGCGAACTCATTATGTACCCTGGGAACATGCTGGAATTTCTTCTATCTAAACCTCTTTCTCAATTCTTGTATGTGATGCAGATAAGGGAGTATCTTGGGATTCTTGGTTGCCCATTCTTCTCGAACCTGATGTATGAGTAGGTTCGAGTCTCTGATTACTAGTAACTCCTGAATGTTCATATCAATGGCCAGTTTTATCCCTAGAATGCAGGCTTCATATTTGGCCATGTTGTTAGTGTATGGGAACCTGAGCTTGGCAGATACCGGGTAATGCTGACTGGTTTCTAATACCAGGACTGCTCCTATGCCAGCTCCTTCGAAATTTGCATCTCCGTCGAAAAACAACCTCCAACCATCATAGGATTCAGCAATATCTTCTCCTATGAAAGATACTTCTTCATAGGGAAAATACGTTTTTAGGGTCTCGTATTCTCCGTCTATGGGATTCTCGGCGAGATGGTCCGCCAAGGCTTGCCCTTTGATTGCTTTCTGGGTTACGTAAACAATGTCGAATTCACTTAGTAGGATCTGCCACTTGGCGAGCTTGCTAGTGGGTGTGGGCTTCTGGAAGATATACTTCAGAGGGTCCATTCTGGATATGAGATAAGTAGTGTAAGCACATAAGTAATGCCTCAACTTCTACGCGACCCAAGTCAGAGCACAACAAGTGCGTTCTAAAAGAGAATATCGGGCCTCGTACGGGGTGAACTTCTTACTGAGATAGTAGATGGATTGCTCTTTTCTCCTTGTTTCATCATGTTGTCCTAAAACACAACCGAATGCTCTATCCGATACCGCAAGGTAAAGCAATAGGGGTCTTCCTGGCTCAGGTGGAACCAAGAACGGTGGCGTTGATAGGTATTCCTTGATTCTGTCGAAAGCTTTCTGACAGTCATCAGTCCATTTGGTAGCAGCGTCCTTCTTCAACATTTTGAAGATAGGTTCACAAATGACCGTGGATTGAGCTATGAACCGGTTGATATAGTTGAGTCTTCCCAGGAAACTCATCACGTCCTTCTTGTTCTTTGGCGGTGGAAATTCTTGGATAGCTTTGACCTTTGATGTATCCAATTCTATTCCTCTACGACTCATGATGAAACCCAATAATTTTCCAGCAGGAACCCCGAATGTACACTTGGCAGGATTCAGTTTCAGATTGTACCTCCTCAGTCTGTTGAAGAACTTTCTTAGATCTGCCATGTGATCCCTGGCTTTCTTGGATTTGATGATGATGTCATCCACATATACCTCGATCTCCTTGTGTATCATGTCATGAAAGATGGTAGTCATGGCTCTCATGTAGGTGGCACCAGCGTTCTTCAAACCGAATGGCATCATTTTGTAACAGTACATTCCCCACGGCGTGATGAAAGCCGTTTTCTCTGCATCTTCCTCATCCATCCATATCTGATGATACCCAGCGAAACAATCAACAAAAGACTGCAACTCATGCTTGGCGCAGTTGTCGATAAGAATGTGTATATTAGGCAAGGGGAAGTCGTCTTTGGGGCGGCCCGATTAAGATCCCGGTAGTCAACACAAACTCTAACTTTCCCATCCTTTTTTGGCACTGGCACGATGTTGGCTAACCATGTCAGATACTCTACTACCCTGAGAACCTTGGCTTTGACTTGCTTGGTAACCTCTTCTTTGATTTTCAAACTCATGTCGGGTTTGAATTTCCTGAGCTTCTGCTTTACCGGCGGGCATGTTGGATCTGTTGGCAATTTGTGAGCTATAATGGATGTGCTGAGACCAGTCATATCATCATATGACCAGGCGAATATGTTTTCATATTCCTTTAGGAACTCCGTGTACTCTTTATTTTCTGATGGTGACAAGTGAACACTGATGCACGTTTCTTTGACATTCTCTGCATCTCCCAGATTAACGACCTCAGTTTCATCCAAATTAGACTTAGGCCTATTTTCAAAATTCTCAACTCCTCTAACGACCTCTTCTGGTATATCATCCTCTTCGGAGTCCGTATCTGTTTGTTGCGTTGTCTCGTTGCAAGTCACAATCATTGGTTCATCATCAAGGCAAGTAATAGTAATACTGTGTAAAATAAAGTGAATGATAGGAAAATAATAAGAGCGAGATATATAGTAAACTGAAATGCTTCGACTAGATTCATAATTTTTTTGAGTATCAGAGCTCTTTTCAGAATTAAAGACAATGCAGAAATAAAATCAGCTAGTAAAAAGTAAAATGTGATGCATGGTGCTTTTATTTAGCCTTGCTACCCCGAAGCTTTCCGGGCCCTGGTGGTTCTAATTGACCAATTGCTGAGGCACTCTCCTTGGTTCACAACTTGTATAGGAGGGCCTTCCTCCCTTTCCTCCTCGAAAATAACACATCAGTCCACTTTCTGGCGCTTGAATCTCCCATTCTACCTTTGTTCTTGTTTCGGATAGGACTCGGAGGAGGAGGAGGTGGAGGTCCCTTGGATCTTTTACTGTATGATAATGGTGCCAGAATGCATGAACTAACCTTTGGGGAGGGGAATAATAAAAGAAAAGAAAAACAAAAAAGGTGACAAGTTAGTGCGGATTATGAGAAGAAAATGTTGCGATATTTAAACACATTGTGCAAGAATATAAATCGCGTCCTAATTTGGGTGCCTCGTTGTGCCCTAGGTAGGCCTAGCGACAAGTTAATTTAGAGAACTTATAATGCTAAATGCCTCATTTTATTGACAAAAATAAGACGAATCCCAAAACGACACTAAAATAGCGGAAAGTAAAATGTCACTAATGGCCATTGGCCTTATTACATTAAAAGCAAAAAGAAAGACTCCTAACTACTTGGTCCAGAAGGACCTTCTTCAGGTTGAATGTTCTCGTTGATCAAGTTCTCCAGCTCGCGCAGATTTTCCAGTAAAAATGCTATCGCCAGACGTTCTCATTTGCCTTCCTCAGCATTTTGACAGTCGATGACTTTTTTCCTCATTTTCCCTTCCAATTCCAGCAAGCTGTACTCTAGGTATTCTAGCTTCTCACTAGCCTTGGTAACTCTCTCTTTCCATTCGTTGATTTGGTTGCTCGATGGGAGGTTTCTCCACCAAGACTGCAAGAGTGAAGGTATGTTTACCATACCGAAGTTAGGAACTTTGTCATTCATTTTCTGCAAAAACAAAAGGGTTAGGACATCACCCCCCACCGGACTCGACCATTTAATACCAATAATCAGCATAACAAGCATTTAGTTCTCCAAATAAATGCACAGAACATGTAGGTGTCCATTTGGGTTTCGGGAAACCCGATGGACTTTGGACAAGTCTATCTTAATGAGTCATTATGCGGACAACATAACTGACTCGGCTAGGTTTGACCATGATGCATGATCAGTTTCAAGGGAATATGGTTTCTACTTTTTGAAGTGCTAGACAAGGTACCCTTGAGCGGACAACTCAAGAAGGAAAGGCGCGGAACCATCGACTACACCGTTGATCGACTGGTTTTACCGAAAATATGCCTTTGCCACATTTAGGTGGTTTATAATATCGGAAGGGCACAATCACTCATTATAAGCGTTGCTATGGTGTTTGTTTGGCACGAGTGGAATATGATGTTGAAGATGTAGTTTACAAGAATGAAACAAATTGACATGTATTTTCACGTTCATAAGATAAATAATTACAATAATTGTAGTAATTACAACAGCATTGAAATAAAGCAATAAAGGAAAGCAACTAAAGGAAAAAAAGACATGAAGAGCCAAGTCAGTTTCGTAGTGAAAGAATAAAAGACAGTAAATAAAGCAATTAATGAGATAGTAAAGTCACAAGCAACATGCAATGGTAAAAGCCTAAAGAAATTCCCAGGAGAGTCGCCATACTGTCGACGCCCCCTTTTTCCCTCCTAAAAGAAGGCGAAATCGGGTTTACGACATTATGGGCAAAAAAACTCTTATTCCCTTTTGAGGAATCGGGTTATGGAATTTTAAGAGTCGCCACCTAATGATTATAGTTAATTATGACACCTTTAGAGAAAAGAAGAAGAGTTTGAAAGAAAAACCAGAGTTCGGGTAAGGGCTAGAGATTATCTCGAGGGGAAGGTGTTAGGCACCCCTCAAGATCCACTAGTGTGGTTTCCGGCCATGCTTAGTTGTGACTTTAAGAAGAGTAGAAGCAAACAGACAAGGCATACAAATAAGTTGAAAGTTTGAAAGAAAAGTGAGAAAAAAAGACATAAGTGGTTTTGGAAAGAAAAGATTGATTGAAGAAAACATTACTTTTAAGAATACGTCACATCGTATAAATAAAGAAAAAGGTCCTAGGTTTAAATACAATATGGATCACCTTGGTGCAATACCCAGAAATCATTCTCACACGAGATATTAGCGCACCGTCATCATATCCATATTCTACCCTTCCCACCCCGTTAAGGTATTAAAGCGCGTTTAGTCTCGTTTACTTATTGCATGCTAATACCCGTCCCGACCTATCAGTCCCAGGGTATTAGGACTTCTAATCCTAAGAGAGAAGAAACGGATGGGGCCTTTATGGAGTTTAAAGGATAAAATTCTAGGGCGTCAATCAAAACAAATAGCAAATGAATAAGGAATGAAACAAACACCCAAAAGGCTCATATTATCCCCATAAATCACATAGCAAATAGTTTAGCATGTCTTGCATGTACTGATTTGGTCTTTAAAAAAATAAACAGCGGACAGATTGGTTCAACACGTAGAGTTGGATAAAAAGTCTACATTAGGCAGCCCGGATCCAATTGTCAGTAGTTGAGGTATTTTAAACAAGTTACTGATTAAGCACCTAATGCAGAAGAGTTGAAGACAGAAGCTTGAAAATTGCAGGAATTCAGAGATGACTTGAAAAATCAGCAGAATTATTTAAGTAGAAGTACGGTGAAATTGTAAAGTAGAGTTTTCAGAAGTAAGAATGCTTTTAAAAGAAGAGTGAGTTTGAAACCTATTTTGAAAGAGAGCTTCATGAGACGAATAAAAATTCAGGCAGAGAGTTGAAAATGTTTCAAAAAGAAAAAGAAAATGCAAGTTTAGGAAAATTGCAGACAAGTATGGACGAGCTTTGTTTGAAAAAGCCAATGGTCTGGTTATCACTTACGCAGATTTAGGCGAGTCTGAAACCCTATAGGCAGGATATCTATACCTTGATTTTTAAGACTTGTTACTGTTTTTAAACACTAAGGAAATGAGTATTTGATTACCCTACGGTTTGCCTAATGTTTCATGCATTCCCTATAGGTATGATTTCTATATGCAATTAGTTGATTAGTAGGTCCTATAGGCATGATTTCTAATGATTTGCAACATGGTTGAACATTAAATCCTATAAACATGATTTTTAAATGATTGAATGAAAAAGAATGCAAAACTTATAGACATGATCTCTAGATGATTTAAAGCGTGAACCTATAGGCATGATATCTAAGTGATTAAATAACAACATTGGTCCTATAGGCATGGTATCTACCCTTTAGCAATAAAGTAAACTCCTCCCACACCCTTTACTAATATTTCCCCGAGTTCCTTTTACAAAGTTATTACAAAATCAGGGGAAAGAAAGTAAACAAAAATACATCACATCCTACAGCTAGATCCGAGCAGCCTAATTCAATCTTATTATCCGATAACATGTGTTTCACCAAATCCGGATTCCAGATTCCAAGGCTTTCTCTTGTTCAGAGTGTTTCAAAGTTCCAGGGAGCCTCCAGGAGCCCCAGGCAATGCTTACACTCTGGACACAGTCATAACAGAATAGTGCAAGTGTGGAATTACCAGCCTTTAGGCATCCAAGTTTAGAGGGAACTCCAGGGTCCCAAAGCATGGCTTACCAAAAGGGGGTAGAACTTAGGAAACTAGGAATGAGTGCAAAGTGAGAGAAGAAACATAGCAGAGGGAGGTCATATCCAGCCATGGCATAGGCTGGCACACCCCCTGACCCCCTGCTTAGGTTAAACAAATAAGAGCAGACTCTGGGGAGTCAAACTTAGGGTTTGAGTGGTGATTAGGACACTACCAGACCCAAGTTAAAGCTCAACACATAAAGGGGAGAGGGAATGGGAAAGCATTTGAGTAGAGACTCAGGAGAGTCTAGTTCTGGATCATGGACAGTAACATAAGATGCGGCCATGGTCCAGAACAGTACTAGCATGCAAAAGGGAATAGAGGGAAGGGATTTTCATACAAGAAGCATACACTGACATTAAGGAAAATATAAGAAAGCATAGCAGACTGACGATGCAAGGACATAGAAGAAAGAATAGAACATGCCACAGTTACAGGACATAAGCACATAGTGAAGAATGTGTAGAAGAAGAGAAATGAACACACATAGTTGGAGAGGGTTATTTAACTAGAAACACATACCAGTTGCAATTCCAGCACAACAGAGAAACAACAGCAAGTAAATAGCCAGACAGTTAACAGGAGCAACTCGAAAACCTCAGCAAGCACTTGGGAGTTCAGAGGAACTCCAGAATATTCAAACAATAGGAGAGAATGGAGCAGAGTACTCAGTAGTAGTAGAGAAAGCAGTAGTAGAGGGAATTGTTATTCAGTATTGAAAAAAGAAGTATTTATGATTTTTTGAGGTGTGAAGTGTATTGCCAAGATGCAGAAAGAACTGTTCGAGAGAGAGCTGTCTAGAGTTGAAAAGGTTGTCCTTTTTTATAGCGCAAAAACGAGTAAACAAAAAGGCAAGGAAATAAACTTTTTGCCAATCAAACAGAATCTCCCTTAGTCAAAGGGATTTGATTTCAAACGGGAATGAGTAATTAAGGAAAGGAAAATAATGAAAACCTTTTCAGAGTAGCATAATAGGGGTAAGTTCATATAGTCTATTTAAGGCAAGGAACCCACAGTACACGGTTTTGAGAGAATAAGGAAAATATAGTAATCAAACAACCAGAAATTTTAAAAGTCTTTGAGTGAACTAAGCCAGAAAAAAGGGAAAGGGGTTAATTTGTAAAAAACAGTAGCAAATCAATCGAGCCTTAGTAAAAGGAGATTGAAATCAATCACAAATTAATAGAATCAATCCAGAAGAGAAAAGACCCTCATATATAAGTATACTAGTATCAAGCAAGAAAGAAAGATTGGCATAGACGAGTTCAAAACCCCGAGCTAAAAGCAAATTTCAGCTCAATTTATAAACTCAATACGAGTTTGAGAGCCTAGGGTTTCCAGAGTAGAACCCTAGAACCAAAAGCTTGCAAAAATCACAAACACAGGGCTTTAGTCCGAGTAGGACACAGAAAGGAGAAGGCAAGCCCTTACAATAAGCCTAGGGAACTCTTTCAGGGTTCACTGAGGAAATACAAAACACACGTAGCAAGTTAGAAGCAGTAGAGTGACAAAATTGCAAAGGACAAGCCTAAGAGAAAGCTCAGAACTCAAGTGAAATCAGAAGAGAAAAGAGATGCCATAGAACTTCAGTAAAAGAAGCAAGTTAGAAACCAAATGAATCCATTAAAGGCAAACAATCTTAGTAGGAGAATCAGTAAGAGGACATGCAGGTAAACATGTAAATCACACTTGTAGAAACCAGTAGAAGTAATATCAGAGTAAATATAGAGATATATGCGTATTACCGGCAAATCATAAGAACAAACGAAAACACATAAGATATTTCACAGACAAACAGATTCACAAAAAGGAAAAGAAGAAGAATCGTTTTAAGATTTTTGAAAACCCTAATTTTGAACAGACTAATTTTGAGAAGGAAAATTGAGGGAAAGCATTAAAACATAGAGTATAACACAGATCTGTTAAAGATCTAAGAAAACAAGGGAAGAAAAACTTCGAACAAGCTCTTTAGGGTTTCTCAGAAACCCTAGAAATGAGAAGGTCTGGAACGATCTGGTCCTGAACGAGTCTGGGCCATGCTAAGCCTTGTCAAAGCTCGAACATGCCGGAACGGAGTCGGAGAAATCAAAGGAACTCAGGTCGGTGGAGGACCTGAACAAGCCTGTTGAAGATCGAATCCTCGAAGAACCTTGAATAATCATGGTTTGGGAGTGAAGGGAAGAGAGCACAAGCCGTACATGGCCTGAGAAGCCATGGACTCCGGTGAGAACTAGTCGGAGACGATGACAGAGACGGCTAGGGTTTCGAGTGTTAGAGAGCATTTGAGAGGATGAGAGAATTTGGGGGCGGCTACTTTGGAGAAATGATTAGGGTTAGGGGCTGGGGCGGAATTAAAAAAGGAAAGAAAGAACGAGGGTCATTGATTAAAACAATCAACGGCAGGATTTAAAGATAGGAAGCGGGCGGGTTAGATTAATTGGGTTTGGGTCAGGTAAAAATTGGAATTGGGTCGTCTAATTGGGGATTGCAATTGGGTTTAAAATTGGGGTCAATTTGGGCTAGAATTGAAATAAAAGGGGCTGGCTTTTAAATAGCCATTATTCCCTTTTTAATTAATAAAATAGCTAAAAATGATTTAAAAATAAATTGAAAACACAGAACTAATTAATAATATATAAATATTAATCCAAAAATACCATAAATGATTTTATAATTATAAAATATGGTTAATTCTAACATAGGCTATAATTGCAATTATATACAATTTAGCTTTAGGAATGCCAAATAAATTTGTAAAAATATGCAAAAAATCATATTAATTATATTTTGGTGTAAATATGAGAATGCAATAAGTTATTCATCAAAAATGATAATTTTGGGAATGATTTTGGATTTTTGTGGTAATAAAATAGGCAGTAAATTGGTTTAAAAATTACAAAAAATAACAAAACTCTTGGGTGTGCTTATATATGCACATATATGCTATTTTGTCAATATTTTGGGTATAAAATACATAGGGAAAAATTGGGTATCAACAACATTTTATTTATGCAACTTTTCGATGATGCCAAAAGGGAAGAGATATTGTGCTTTACATATTCTGAATAAGTGATATTTATAACCTAATTAACCTGGTCCTTGATGATAAATGAATTTTTCTAAACTTTGTATTGATGGTTAACTGAGTTCTTAGAGGGTCTAAGTGAGTAAAAAGCATAGAGTTTGTCATCATCAAAAGGGGGGAATTTGTTGCCCAAGTAAATGTGAAGTTTTGAAGAGTGACAAAAGAACTCAGATATGGACCAGGTCCATCTTGTGAAGCAAAGTCATAATCAACCCAAACATGTGAGATGCACGTGAAGGAGATAAATCTAACTTATCAGAAGTAATATCTCCTAATCTGATCGAAAAGGTTGCATATTGGATAAGGAGAGAAAGACTCCTTACACGAAGAGAACACAATTTAGGAAGAGTATAAAGTTAGAGTATGAGATCAACTAGAACTCTTCTACCATAGAAGAGTAGCATCTATATCACATTCAATCTCTAATTACTAACCCCTTAAATATCAGTGTTGTTCTGTTTTACAGGTAATGCACATAAGCAGCAGTTAAACGTGAATTGAGAGCAAAATAGCAAGGCAATTTTGCAAGCAATTTATGTGTGACTCAAACGTTCAATCCTGAAGCTACTTAAACCAGATAGAAGAATCAGTTCCAAATGTCTATCTTTATTCTAGTTCAATTGTAGTAGGTGATTTTACATTGTACCTTTCAGCTTTTATAGAAGAAATTATATTAGGTACTTAGAGTTTTCAAGTTGAGTTAACTTGAAGTTGTCGCAACAGTTGAGGTTGTGTGCCACAACGGGATTAGAGTTAATCCTAGGTTTACAAAAGAATTTTTGTAAATGCAGTTTTTGGCTCAGTGATTTTAGTGGAAGTTTGGGAAAATCCTACTGAGTAGTAGCTCGTGGTTTTTTCACCTTTTGAGCCAGGTATTTTTCACGTAAAAATCTTTGCGTTCTTTATTTTCTTTACTAATTATTCCGTAAACAGTAGTAGTTGGAACACATAGAAGAACCAGGTCCTTCTATAATCAAGATAAGCGAAAATTGGGTACCACACAAATCATCCCCCCCTCTTGTATGGTATTGAAGTATAAAATATCAATAATGCATGAACATGACTGAGTATAAAATATCAATGAAGATAATGATATGACATCAAGAAAAGACCACTCGGGTCTCAACAGTATCGGTGTAAAGCCCTAGTAGGATATCTAGCATGTTTTCACAACACATTTACTTAATCATATGATAGAAGCACGGATATCAACAAGAAAGAGTTACTAAGCAGTGCCATGGAATGATCCAATCCGCAATTCTTACGGTGCACGCCCACACGCTCGCCACTTGGCATTTGTGTTACCTCAATAGTAATCATAGAAGACATAGTTCAGGGTTTCGAACCCTCAAAACCAAGTTTAGAAGCGTTACTTACCTCAAGCCCAAGCCAAACTCTAGCCCGCGACACCCTTGCCTCTCGATTTGGCCTCCAAATGCCCTGAATCTAACCAAAATTAGAACAATAACATCAAAATATGCTAAGGGAATAAAGCCCACGCGAAAATAATCAAATTACATCAAAAATGCCGAAATTGGTCAAACCCGACCTCGGGCCCACATTTCGGAATCCGATAAAAATTACATCAATAAAATTCTTATCCTCCCACGAGTTCATACATACCAAGAACATCAAAATCGAACCTCAAATGGCCCATCAAATACCCAATTTACACTCTCCAATTTCAAGCCCTAATCCCCCAATTTTAGGCTTTAAATCCCACTAATTTCATGTCTAATTAGGTAGAAATCATCATTAGAATCGAGTATTGAGTTCAAAAATATTACCTCCAAGTGTTTCCCTTCGAATCCCTCTTCAATCCCTCTCAAAAAGCTTCAAATCTGGCCAACAATTGTGAGATATGGCCTAAAAATCGCGAAGATGACTATTTAAACATTCTGCCCAGGTAATTTTCCTTAATCGCAATCGTGGGAAGACCATCGCGATCGCGAAGAACAAATCTTGCTGATTCATAAATAACCCTACGCGAATGCTTCACTCTCCATGCGAACACGATACACAACTCCCTTACTCCTACGCGATCACGGACCAGGGACCGCGTTCGCGATGAACAAACGCGTCGTCCAGCTTTGGTCCAATTAACCTTATGTGAACGCGGCTTAACCCATGCGTTCGCGATGCTTTACCTGGTCTACTCTTGTGATCGCAACCCTTAATATGCGAACGCGAAGAACAATTTGACTGCCTCCTCAAAAGCTCTACGCGATCGCGAGCCTCTTCACGTGATCGCAACGAAGAAAACTCTGCAACAGAATAGAAGAAAATCTGCAATTCTCCAAATCACGAACTTGGTTCGATAACCTCTCGAAACTCACCCGAGGCCCTCGGTACCTCAACCAAACATGCCAACACATCCCATAACATCATTCAAACTTAGTCGAGTCTTCGAATTACTCAAATCAACACTAAAACACCAAATCAACCTCGGATTAAAGCCTAATTACTTAGAAACTCTCAAATTCCACAAACGACGCCGAAACCTATCAAGTCAACTCTACATGACCTAGTATTTTGCACACACGTCACAAATGAAACTACGAACCTACTCCAATTTCTGGAATTCCATTTTGACCCCGATATCAAGATTTCCACTGGCAACCGGAAAGCGCCAAAATTCCAATTTTGCCAATTCAGCCTAAATCTACCATGGAACTTTACATTCTGAACACGCTCTAAAGTCCCAAATCACCTAATAAAGCTATCCGAACCATAATAACCAAATTCCGAGATCGTTTACTCACAAGTCAACTTCCGGTTGACTTTTCGAACTAAATGGCCAACTTAAGAGACTAAGTGTCTCATTCCTCTACAAAACCATTCCGAACCCAAACCAACCAACTCGATACCACATAATACAGCTGAACAAGACATAAAGAAGCAAAAATGGGGGAAATGGAGCAGTAACTCATGAAATGACCGGCCGGCTCGTTACATCAGCATTGTTGGAAGATGTCAGCATAGAATTTCCACAAGTGGGTTACCTCTTGTGAGCAGGTTAACGGCTGTGTGGTGTTGATGAAGCTTCTACGAAGAATTCTACTGGCTATCCAGTAAGAGGTCGAACATGTGAATGTGGCTAGTGATTCAGAGCGTTCATGAAATGATTAACAGGGAGATTTTGAGGAATTTGGCGGGTCGGTTGTGCGAGATCATGTTAGTCAGAAAGAAGGAATTTTAGTATGATACAGGGTTATGTAATGGTAGCTTCAAGCTAAGTGGGAGAGCCCTACCACCTACGATTGGATTGTATGGTTGTCTACTTGGGAGGTTTCTGGTTATCGACACATTGGTGGGTTATTGTGACTAAGGAAAGAGAACATCAGTGATAATTTGAGCAAAGGATTTGAGGAATGTGTGCTATAATTGGCCTTATCAATTCATATTCAGGCTTTGGGAAGACTCAAGATTTATACTTCGTGTAGAGGTAAGTTACAAGGAAGGTGATTCGGCCGGGTATTTCTTTGAGAGGGTGTTTATGTGCTAGCAGAGCCTTGGAGTTGATTATATTTGGGACCAAGCTAGATCGGGTGACTCTCAACAACAGTCCTAGTGCATTCGAAGGTTAAAGACGGTGCCTGCGAATTTCGAGTTCGTAGTATGGTTAAGTACCGAGCTTTTGCAGCGGATTGTGAAAAGGGGGCTTGGAGTGTTCTATTCTATCTTCGGTCTGCAATGTAGCATTGGAGGAACGGGAGAAAATAACTTTAGATTCATGGAAGAATTTTTAGAATGGGTGTACCAGTTGAAGATATGAATATGCGCACAAGGAGGGTATGAGATGGTTCGTGGGTTTTGAGACAACGTGGTCTCATGAAATAAGTCACTCGGAATGAGTATGGATTTGGGTTTGTTATGTTTGAATGGAGCTATTATTATTCCTAACGCAAGTCCAGAGTAAATTAGAAGAAGTCGTATCGATTAGCAATGGTTGAGTCTGTATGATAGTGGCTATGATCAGTTCCTTCAGCGTGTTAAGATATACATGTGCTTTGTGGCGGTACGTGCAAGGATTGGCGGCTGCCGTAATTGATTTTATTTGGAGGCTTTCGAGTATTATAGCCTGTTATATGCATATGGATCCCAGAAGAGTTATGGTGGTTTAGACCACTACTTGAGGTTCATATTTTCTGCGGATATGAGAATTCAGTCATGTGCTGTAATGGTTCTCTTGAAATGAGTTAAGTGAATGGTTTCTATATGATGAATTGTATACCCTATTAGTGGTTCAGGAGTTATGATGAAATTCTTGTACTCTTGCATATTGGCATGATTAGGTGCAACGAGTAGCATGGGAATTTGAAGTTGAGGATCAAGGTTGCAGTTCGCTGTTGATAAGAATGTCACAAGCTCGGATGAGCGGGAAAGGATTCAGATGGTTAGAGTAAGCTGGCATTGTCTTTAGAGTCACCTAAGATTGGTGTCATGTGTACCTTGTGTACAGATTTATGGGTCCTTAATTCACTTTACAGCATTAGTATAGCCAGTGGTATGGATGCGCAAACTTGTTACCTAGTGCAGAAGGTCATGGGAGCGTATCCCACAGAAAGATTGTATAAGTGTGACATGTAGTCACTTGACTGATTGAAGATTGAAACCAAGATGGAGATTGTGGTACAACTGCTAATGTGAGAGTGTAGGCTTGGAAGGCGTTCTATTCATTTGGTTGTGAATTGAGGATGTTTGTTCCGAATTTGAGGGTTGTTCTTGTGTGTAATGAGAAAAAGGGTTACCGGGGATCCTTGAAAGGTTATTAGCCCAGTACGATATCGTCAGAATCGGCTTGAGGTCCATGGATGGATCTAAATGTGAATGTGGGCTCTATATCAGGCCGGATGTGTTCATTTCAGCATAGTGTTGTTTACGAAGGAGTCTTCAGGCCTTGGATGTTATTTTTGTCATCAGCTATTTCATGTAATACTCTATTGTGCCGTGTGGGTTGTGAGGTGATTTCATTAGTCACACTCGTATCGAGTTCCCGTGTAGTTTGTGGTGCTATATGAGCAGGATGTCTCTCGAGATGCAGGTCATTTATTGCACCTTAGTTGTTCTTGAGTTTCGTAGCTTATGGCTATCCGTCTCCCTAGGATTTGCGTTATGCACTTCGCGTGCTTGTGGTTGATATTCGGGTATTTCGCAAGTATGAGCATTTTAGCTCGGTAAGTATTTCCTTATAGATTATTATGTGTGGATCGGGTGGCACGCCGCCATGGGTATGTTGTTTGGATCGAGTGGCACGCCGTAATGGTATCATTGGTGGATCGGGTTGCACGCCGCAACGGTATTATGTATGGATCGGGTTGCACGCCGCAACAGTGTGATGTTGAGTACAATTTCCCACATCTATTCTTGTGTGTTTTGCTTCTCATTTTTTGAGGAAGGTTCACAATATATTTTTGGTTGTTTAAATTAGTTACGTAGGTTGAGCAATTCTTTCCAGAGTTCGTTTCCTTATGTATCACATTCGAGTTTGTAGCTTGTTGGCACATTGTGGCATCATATGAGACTTTTGGCAGTGTCTGAGGTGGCTTATTGCCTGAGTAGCTTGTACTAGGTGAGACGAGATTATTGGAGCTAGGTTAGTGGGATCTGATTTATATGAGGCAGATTAAAGATTAAATATCGATATTCAGTCTAGCATGAGGTAATGGTTCTCGTCGGGAGGAGAGACTCTATGAATTGTGATTTGGCGGGTGGTTATGAGTTTCTACACATCGCTTCTGTCATGGCAGTATTATGGGAGTTGAAATGGGACTTATATGCTTCATAAAGTGTGTTGTGGGCATCAGATTTGTGGGATTTCCACTATTGCTGTCAGAGGATTTTAGTATGGTCATATGAATAATGTGGTGCATGGTGTGAATTCGGTACGAGTATATAATCATGTATTAGTACCTTTTGTAATGATTGATATGGTGTTCGTATGTTGGGAACAGACCTGGTAGAGAATTTCAGATGTTGGAATTTGGCTCCAAGGCTAACTTGACTAAATAAAAGGGAGAATCTTCAGATTTGCTCGAGCTAATGTTCTCAGCTAGGTTGTGGTAGCATGGGTAGGTGCACGAGGTGTTAAACAACGATTTCAAACAACCCCAGAACAGTTCTTAGCACGTTCGAGGACGAACGTATGTTTAAGTGGGAGAGAATGCAACGACTCGACCAGTTGTTTTGAGCTCTAACTCGTCGTTTGGCATTTTAAGGCCATGAACAACATCACTCCAAGTATTATGACTTGTACGCATGGTCGGAATTGAAATTCGGGAAGTTCGGAGTGGATTTGGAAAGAGAATTCTCATTTCGGAAGCTTTAAGTTGGAAGAATCAACTAAGGGTTGATTTTGAGAAAACGACTCCGGAATGGAATTTTGATAATTCTAATAGCTTCGTATGGTAATTTCGGACTTAGGTGCATGTTCATATTTGGATTTGGAAGTCCGTAGGACAATTCGGCGCATTTTGGTGAAAGTTGGAAAATAGAAGATTTTTGGAAAGTTTGACCGAGAGTTGACTTTTTGGTATCGAGATCGGAATTTGATTTTTAAAATTGGAACAAATCCTTTATATCATTTATGACTGGTATGCAAAATTTGAAGTCATTCCGGATTGATTTGATACATTTCGGGCAAAAAATAGAAGTTGGAAGATTTGAAAACTCATAATTCGATTCGATGCGCAATTCGTAATTTCGGCATTGTTTGACGTAGTTTGAAGCCTCGACTAAGTTCGTATTTTATTTTGGGACATGTTGGTATAATTTGTAAAGGTATCGAGGGCCTTGGGTGGATTTCGAAAGGTTAACGGAATGGATTTCGGACAAAGGGAGATGCTGGAATTTTTCTGTTGCAGCAGCTGTTTGCCAGAAATTTCTGATGCATGGAGCCGACTTTGGAAGCTTAAATCTCGAAATCTATAAGGAACCTAAAAATTATCAAAACATAAAAGTTGTAGCTCTTTGATTTTAGTTTCTAGAAAGTTAAACCATTCATCATTTGGATATTTGTACAGAAAGCTATTGTCTATTAACTGAAGGCTGGTAGCAGTTTATATTCTCTTGAAAATCAGGCAAAGTCTCATTTGGTACATGTGACTTGCCTGGGCAGAATGCCTAAAAACGGGAGTTAGCCATTTTTACTCATTTTGAGTTTCAAATTTGGGCGATTCCAAAGGGATCTTTCACGACTTCGACTTGGGTAAGTATTCTATATCCGAAAGTGATTATATTTCATAAATCTATGTCCATGTTCATCAATTATTTCGGATTTAGGTGGAAGAAATTGGGAGTTTTGTAAAATCTTCCAAAAATAAAAATTTAAGATTTGAAAGCCAGTCCGATATCGAAATTCGATAATTTTTGTATGGTTGAACTCGTATCGGAACGGGTGTTCGGATTTCGTGAGTTT
Organism: Nicotiana tabacum; assembly: GCF_000715075.1. NCBI lineage: Eukaryota > Viridiplantae > Streptophyta > Magnoliopsida > Solanales > Solanaceae > Nicotiana > Nicotiana tabacum. The sequence continues at coordinate 189,249,628 of NC_134087.1, read as the reverse complement.
TTTCGGGATTCGATACGTAGGTCACATTGTCAAATTTTTTATGAATTTTGGATTTTAATCCGGAAAAATAGTAAATTCTTATGGAATTAAATCCTATGATTTGTATTGAGTATATCAAATTGTTTATGACTAGATTTGAGGCTTTCGGACACGAATTAGCGAAGTAAAGGTTTATTGGAATCTTGAATTTGGTTGCGGAGTGAGGTACGTCTCCTTTCTAACATTGTAAGAGGGAAATAAACTCATAGGTGAACTAAATTAATATGTGCTTCTATTTGTGGGGGCTACATACGCATAAGGTGACGAGAGTCCGTACGTAGCTACTATTCATGTTTATGTTCGGTAAGTTTTAGGTTTACACCATGCTTTGTGGACAGCGTTACTTGATTATATTTGTTAATTATATCAAATGGAACTAAGTTGAGGATTTTTAAAGATTTAAAAGCTTCAAGGTGAATTGTCTTTATTTTGAAAAGAATCAGGAAAGAGTTATAATTTAATGAAAATTTATATATGACCGCGTCGCAAGTATGATCTGAGAGTGGAGAAATTCCTTAAATTCACATTTGACCGCGTCGCATGTATGATTTGCGAGCGGGGTAATTAGATGCATTTATGGTTCGCGCCGGTCGGCCCTCCACAGTGCACAATTTACATTTATATTGGATCGGACCGAACGTCCTCGGTGGAATTCGTGTGTGATAATAGAACTAGAAGCCCCTTTTATAGTTAGTATAAATTCATTGTTTGTGTGACCATATGTTTTAAAGGAAGGAAGTGACTTAGGTTCTTAAATATGGTAAAGACTTGTTCAGTTATTTCTTGTTCTGAGTCTTATTGTTGTATATTATGCTTAATTAGAATTTCATATTATCATATCATTATATTATGCTTAATTAGAATTTCATATTATCATATCATTAGACCACTAGTAAGTGTCGGAGTCGACCTCTCATCACTACTTCTTCGAGGTTAGACTGGATACTTACTGGGTACGCGTTGTTTTCGTACTCATACTACACTTGATGTACTTTTTGTTGTACATGCACATGTATGTCTAGTGGCCTTGTGGGCGAAGCGGCGTGGTTGATACGGGGACTTAGGTGAGCTGCATCTTATGAAACGATCCGTAGCCAGTAAAGTCTCCTTCAGAATACTTGTATTTTCTTTTCTGTCCAAATTTGTATTTCGGACAGTTATTGTATTGTATTTTAACTCCTAGTAAATGCTCATGAACATGTGACACCGGGTTCTAGGATGATTATGGGATATTTAGTATCAAAATTTGAAAATATTATTCATTATTCGGTAAAGTTCATCTTTTTACTATTTAAATTGAAGGAAATTTATGGTTTCAAAAATATTAAAATGAGAATTTAATTAACTATTTAGTGTTGGTTTGTCTGACAGTGGTGTTCGACGCCATTACGACCTTTAACGGATTTTGGATCGTGACAGTTATATGATGAGTATGATGTGACTAAGGGGATGTGTTCAGATGGATTGAATATGATGAGAAAAGTTTGCTTGAGATGTAGAAAGGACTATTGGGTGCTTGATTCTTGTCTTGATGAGACGTATAGTGTCGAATTGTGAGTGTATTGAAAGATTTTCATGTTGTCAAATTGGGCTCCAAAAAAAAGAAATACTTAGTTGACATAAATAGCCATTGCATCTTAAAAAAAATTGAAAAACACATAGTTGGGTAAAATATTGTATATTAAGGAAAAGCAAGAGATAGACAATTGAAACAAAATAAACCATTGTACCGATCTATGTGGCAATTAACGCTTAGAAAATATCTCACTCGGAAGCTGATTTTTCAATTTTCGTACTCCACGCCCCTAAAGGATAGTGTTCTGCGTTTTGGGAAAGTTTTTGGGATATTCTTCCTATTATATTTTGTACTTGCATCAATTATTATAATTATAACCTTTAATATAGCTCATTATATTTTTAAATTTAGCTCATAATTTAGTACTATAGGTTTGTTGTCACCAACCAAGCATTTGTAGAATGTGGAGACGTCTTCCATCATTCCTATCCCGCGTACAAACAGTGTACGAGGTACCTGCAGGCATCTAATTGCTTAATTATTTCATGTATTTTAAGCACATAATGTAGTACTAGTATTATTGTGTTTTTTTAATCAATCTATAATTCTTCAAGGAAATACGTAAATCGTTATTGTTTCAAAAATCATGATACCTAGTGAAGTCAATCTTCTTTTTTGTTTCTCTCGCTCTCGCTGGTTTCAAATAGTGCAATAACGAAAGGTTGACTTCTTTTTATCAAAAAAAACGAGAGAGTTAACAGTGGAATGATAGAGAGAATTTTTTGGAATAGTTATGGAAATTAACCACAGCAAAATAAGAGTGAATACCCTAAAACTCTCTTAAACTATTATATTTTTGTCAGTTACAAACTTAAATTATCTGGTGTTCCCAAAATCTCTCTTAACTATATCCCCCTATATATTAAAAATACATCTCGTCGATTTTTTAATGAAATATGTAAGCTAACTCGCCAAAAGGCACGTGAGAGATGAAATTATACATAAAAATGGCCCCAATTGGCCATTTCTAATGGTTAATTACTGTTACCCGCTTTAAAGAATTTAATTTTTGTATTTTCCCTCTGTTTTCTTTGTATTCTAACCTTCTTCTTTATTTTTTTTATCTTTATTCTTAGTAAAAATAGCATGGGCTAGCCAGTTTTCGGATTGGTCATTCAAAAATAGCAGGCGTTTGTAAAGTCATTGAAAAATAGTCATTATTTTGCTGCAACACGGAAAGCTCCAGCATAATATACTGGAGAGCAGACATTCAGAGAAATCACACTCCCCATTTTGTCCTTCAGCGTGATTCTGGAAATGACATTCCACATCATGGACCAAGACACAGCTTACAACGCCATAGTGGGATGATCGTGGATACACCCCATGAAGGTTGTCCCCTCCAGCTTATACCAAATCGTCAAATTTCCAACTCTGTGGGGAATATTCAACATACGAGGAGAATAACGTACGTCCCGGGAATACTATCACATAGCTTTAGATAGCACGTCCACCAAACAAAGGAAGGAAAAGAAAAAAGAGGCATAGCAATCAGCAGGGTCGAGGTCGAGGCATGACAAGATCGGGTAAGGCATCAAAGAGCCCGACATAGTCAAAGCTGCAGAATCGACCATAGAATACCTCGACCCCATTCAATTAGATCCCAACGACCATAAAAAGAAGGAATATATCGGTTGCAAATTTTAGGATCTAGGTAAATTCTATCAAATTTTAAAAGCTAATGCAGATTTGTTTGCCTTAGCCATTCAAATATGCCATGAATCCCAAAGGAAATCTCCATGCACAGATTAAACGTTGACCCCTTCCACCCCCTAGTAAGTCAGTTCAGGAGTAAATTCAATTCCGCAATCATGATGCAGTGCGCGAGGAAGTAGAAAAACTATTAGAAAATGGTTCTATTAGGGAGTTGAAGTACGATAAGTGGGTCGCCAACGTAGTAATGGTTATAAAGAAGAATGGGAAATGGTGGATGTGCGTGGAATTCATAGTCTTGAACAAAGCATGCCCAAAGGATTCATTCCAGCTGCCTCGCATCGACCAACTCATTAATGCAATGGCAGGGCACGAGCTACTAAGGCCTCATTTGTTTTTTTTAAGATTAAGACAACTAAATCTGAATATACGCCTGAATATCAAGATATGTATTAAGATTAAGACATCTGAATCTGAATACACATCTGAATGTTAAGATATGTATTAAGATCTGAACAATAAATGATTAAGATTGTTTGATTTTTAACATCTAAATGTATAAAATTTATCTTTATTTGAAAATTAATAAATATAAAATTCAAATAAAATACTAATTAATCTAATATTCCATTAATAATATATATAGTTTTACAAAATATGATACCTGTTGGTGGTGATGGATAACAGTAGTGCTTGTGAATACCGACTAAAAGCGGTGGTTGGTGGTAGATTTGGTTGATGGTAGTAGTTTAGGGTAGTAGCTAGTAGTGATTGGTAGTGGTAGCTATTATGATTGAGGATGGTGGTAGTGGGTGGTGATACTTAATAATGGCGGGTGGTGGTTGTGGTAGTTGTGATTGAGGAAGATGGTAGTTGGTGGTGGTAGTTTATAATGATGGGAAGTGCCAACTATGACTGTTGATGTTAATGGGGCGGTTAGTTGTGGTAGTTGAGGTGGATGAGTGTTGGTTGTCATTAAGAATGATGGTGGTGGAAGTGGTGGGGATGATGGGTAGTGGTAGTCGACAATGGTGGTGGCTATGATTGAGGATGATGATGGTGGTGGTGGTGGTGGTAGTTGAGTGTGGTGGTGGTAGTGGTGGTAGTTGAGTGTGGTAATGGTGGATGACATGGTGGTAGTTGATAATGGTAGGTGGTGGCGGCAGTTAATAATGAATATGAATAATAGCATCTTAATGAAATTAAGACTCTGTTATAGATCTTAATCATACAGACCCATTAAGTTGTTGTAAAGTAAAAAACAAACAAACACACTTAACGATTAAAATCTGAATAATTAAGATTCAGACTTTAAAAATAAACTCATTTAATGTCTGAGATCTGAATGATTAAGATTCAGACCTCCATTAAGTGCAAACAAGTAAAGCCTAAGCTTCTAAGACTCTTACTCAGGCTATAATCAGATCCTCATGTAAGAGGAAGAACAGGAAAAAACCACGTTCATCACCCACCAAGGAACGTACTGCTACAGGGTCTTGCCCTTTGGGCAAAAGAATGCAGGGGTGACTTATCAAAGGTTGGTGACAAGGATGTTCAAGGATCAACTCCGTAAAACAATAAAAGTATATATAGACGACATGTTGGTCAAATTCAAAAGGGGAGAAGATCACATCGACCATCTGAATGAAACATTCGACATACTCAGACGATATGGAATGAAGCTAAACCCCGAGAATTATGCGTTCGGCGTAGCCTCAGGAAATTTCCTAGGTTTCCTGGTATCACAACGAGGGATCAATTCAACCCCGAGAAAATCAAAGCCATCGAGGGGATACCCGAACTCTTGACCACCAAAAAACAGGTCCAAAGTTTGACCGGCCGCATCGCCACCTTATCAAGGTTCATCTCGCGATCGTCGGATAGGTGCCATTACTTCTTTGGCGTACTTAAGAAAGATAATGGCCTCCAATGGACTTTAGAGTGCGTCCACGCTATGAGGGAACTAAAAAGAATACCTGTCGTTGTCGCCCTTGGTTTCAAAACCAGAACTGGGGGAACGTCTCCTCGTTTATATAGTTGTATCCGAGGTAGCTATAAGCGTAGTCTAATTCAAAAAAATAAAGGTGCACAATCTCCCATCTAGTACATTAGCAAAACACTAGTCGATGCCAAAACGAGGTATCCGCACCTCGAGAAATTGGCTTTGGCCTGTGTCGTAGCTTCATGAAAGTTTAGACTATATTTTTAATGTCACCCCATCTCGGTCGTCACAACTTTCCCCCTAAGAAGCATTTTACATAAACCCGAGCTATCGGGAAGGCTAGCCAAATGGGCCATCGAGCTAAGGAAGCACGATATCACGTACCATCCGTGAATGGTGATAAAGTCACAAGTGCTCGCTAACTTCATCGTCGACTTCAGCGCAACAATAATGCTTGAAGCCGAAAGGGAAGCAGTCCAAACTTCCCCCCAAGAACAAGACCTTTGGGTCCTATACATTGATGGCGCATCCAACGTGTCGGGATCCGCACTGGGACTCCTACTCAAAGTCCCAACATGCGAAGTAATTCATCCATAAGGTGCCTAGATATGACTAACAACAAGGTTTTGTATGAGGCCGTTGCAGGTTTGAGACAAGCGCTCAAGTATGGGGCAAAATGTTTAAAATTACGTTGTGATTCCCAGCTCGTGGTCAACCAAGTCAGAAGGACTTTTCAAATCAAGGAACAACTATTGCAAAAATACCAAACCGAAGTATGCAAGCAACTGCCCGAGTTCGACGAATGCCAGCTCGACCAAATTCCTCGAGCATAGAATGTCGAGGCAGACAGCGTCGCTAAACTTGTTGCAGCCACCAAAAGCATGACAAATAGGGACGTTCAAAATAGAACCGTGACCGTTAACCGAACTGATGGCTTATTGGCTTATTGGTATCGGGTTATCGGTGTAATGGATGGTGAATGGATTGAGATTTTATAATTAACGGCTTAACGGTTGGGGACGGATTACTCAATTTTCTTATCGGATAAACTTTTAACCTATTAAGAATTTTTATATTTACATTTTTACCTCCTTATGCATGACAATATGTGTATCTTCAATACGTAGTTGATTTCTTCTAGAGAAAGTCATGACCTCTATGAATTGTATTTACAAATGGGATCAACAGAAGCTAGAGGAGTATTATCAGAAAATAAATCTGAAAATGCCTTCAGGTTTTCAATATCACTTATTAAGTTGATAGACTTACCGATTTCCATCTTAGTAGCAGATTTAGTCTTTATGGGTGAGCCACACATCTTTCTCATGGTATTCAAGAGTTTCAGATTTTACCCATATTTTTGTTAAGAGTATTCAAGAAAATATGTTCGAGAGATTGTTCTGTATACTCCATGACAAGTCTTCATTGAGTAATGTAATGAGGATTATGAATGGTAAGTTAAAATGATAAAATCCAGTCAACTATGCAGTTTGGCCGTTAGGTATTCACAAGACTAGGATTGTTCAAAAAAAATTATTTGGTTTAATCGATAAACCGCCCGATAACCATCCGATGATCGTTAATCCGACACCAAACCGCCTGTTATCTTATTAGATGGCTAGCGGATTACTACATTTATAATCTGATAACCGATAAGCCGAACCATTAAGCGTAATTATCCGCCCGATAAGCACCCCTAATCCCGACCGGAGACCAAAACGTAGTCCATCTCCTCAACTCATCACTAGACCAAGTCGAGGTAAGAACCATTAACTTAACTTGGGACTAGTACAATAGGACTTACAGCGGCCATTTAGCAAAGTGCATGGTCCCAAACCAAACTCGGCGCATCCATGAAGAAATCCACGAAGGTCATTGCGGGGCTCATTTCGGCAACCGAACACTGGTCAGATGCCTCATACGGGATGGATATTACTGGCCCACCATGAAAAAGGAGGTTGTTGATGACGTCCAAATCCACAACTAAAAAATAAATGGACACGGTCACATGCAATATAATTTACCCAACTATAAGTCGGGGTCGAATCACACAGAGAACAATATGTAGGCGATTAGGAATGTAAGAGAATTATCACTTGTTATGCAATGCCAAACACTTAGAATGGATTTGAGAAAATATCTATACCTAAATGCGAAAATGTAAACTAACCTATAAAGCAAGTAAAATAATCAATGGCTACAAGTATGGCTGCACCGGGAATTACACTCAAGTAACGATCCAATGTTTTCACGATTTTACAATATGAGCGAGTTTATGTTAATTAGCCACAGGTAATAATTCTATGTTAGCTTCTTCAAAAGACTAACAAGATTTCCTAATTGAATTATCCCTAAAACAATTAAGAGATTAAGCACACCCGAAATGGCTACAAGTAGTTTAATCCTATCCCTAGGTAGAATCTATAAAATGAGGATTAACGCCTCAAGTTCTTGTTAATTAATCTTTCCCAACCCCAAATAATCTTTTCCAAAGTTAGTTCAGAGTTAATGGGCGAGTCCTAGGGTTAGCTAATCCCTTTGGAAATATTAAAGAACAAGAATAATTAAAGTAACAATAACTCACTTCATAAAAGAATAAAAATCATTGAATACATAAGCACAACAAGGTATTTAATCCACACTTTAAACATGAATATTTTCATAAATAATATTCAAGTGTTGAATAAAATACTACACACTTAAATATACAATACAAAGCAAGGAAATGAAGAAATAAACATAAATGGGTAAGAAATTCTCAACCAAAAGCTTCAAATCTTCAATATCAAAGTGTGTGTGCAAAACCCTAGCTTCCAACCTTGTTCTCTCTAGCCTTTAGAACTAAAAATAAGCCAAAGATCTCTTACAAATGAGCTAAGTTGGATATTAGATGGTTTGGGGCCAAAAAAATGTGAAATTTCATAATTGCCCAGAACTGAATCGTGCTTTTCGCATTTGCGAACTATGTCTATATTGTTTGACATCGCATTTGCGAAGGTTGACTTCCTAGTTGACTTTTGCATTTGCGAAGACTGCCTGAATGTCCTTTCTTCTCAATTGTGAGAAACCTCTCGCAGTTCCCATCACTGCTTGTTTCGCAATTCCCAAGATTTTGTCGCAATTGTGACAACTGAGGGCATTTCCCAGATTTTCCTCTTTTTAACTTCTTTTTGGCTCGTTTCACTTGGTTTCTTCAACATAACTTCTAAATCACATAGAACCTGTAATATAGAAGTAAATGGCATTAAACACGTGATTTTATCAATCAAACATAGCAAAAGTATAGGCTTAAAGGCAAGATAAGTTGGTAAAATACCAACTTATCATACCCCTAAACTTAAACTATTGCTTGTACTCAAGCAATAAAAGTGACAAAATCTCCTCCCAAGTGATTAACTCAACATTGCATCCTTATCATGCCAAGCCAAAAAGGTCTACTATAAGCACAAACTAATGATTTCGATTGGTACCAACAATTAAACCAACGCATATAAATTGCAGAACACTTTTCATGAACTTCATGACATTTCACGTGCTCAAGCACTATGCAAATCAAGTCATGACACTAAAGCTTCAAAATTTGCCTCTCTATCATCATTATCTCTCTTTGGTCATTCCTTCCAATTGAAAATGGGATTAAATTCCCAACTCAAATCTCATGCGTCCTCACATTTAAGAGAGAATCACACACTCATAAATCTTAATTCAAAACAAAAATGGGATATCAAATGGAAAGAATTAACTCTCTCTCACAAAGATGTTCAAATGCGTACAAGTAGTATCATAGACTTGCTCTTCATGTATTTCTCTACTAATGTAGACAACTTGGTTCAAAATCAATTAGGACTTAAAGGGTTGTAGTTTAGGCTTTTGGTTAAGTCAGGGCACAATTTTGGTTAGAGTGACTCAAAACCTCCCCAAGCACTACAAAATTTACAATCAAAGTCCACTTCCTTCAAAAACATTCTCCATCCTTTCTTCACTTTTCATTCCACACTTAATTTTCCCTTTATTCACAACTTCTTATTATTTTATTGTATTTTTCTTTTCTTCTTTCCTTTTCAACATCAAGGAAGGTTTCACTTTTTATCATTTTTTTTCTACCTTCCACCTTTTAAACAACTTTCATATCACAACTTTTCCAACCTTCACCCTCAAACTTAGGCTTTTATCCTATGTTTACACTTTCGAAGTACTTACAGAGGTAGGGTGCCAAAAACTAGATCATTAAAGAACAAAGGATTAAAGATTGTAACATGGTTGCCAAATAACAAGGTTAAAGTCTCAAAATGAGTTGACTAGGGAAAATATTCAAGGGTAGGAGTTTTAAGGCACAATATCGGTCCAAGGAAAGCCTAATATTATTTTTCAACCAAGTTAGTCTATGATTTCGCCTTGAAGCACATTCCGGGCATGTTCTAGACTACAAGTAATGCAAAAGAACTCACAATAAATCTCACCACACATGGCACATGAACACTCAAGTGGAATACAAATCCAAAATCCAATTGAAACCAATGACTCAAAGAGGTTACATATAGCATAGGAAGCTATTTAGTGAATCAAAGAGCCAAAATTTGAATCTAAAAGTCATTACATCTTTACTTCAATTACTTTTCTTTTTCAACCACCAAAAATTCATATGTCGAGGTTTAAATCATGTTGGTACCAAGCAAGCCACAACTTGGTCAATGGGCACAAACCCCAACTCAAACCATTTATTCTTCCTAAATTAACATAAGCTATATCTAAACTACAAGACTAATTCCCTTAAGAAAGTTGCCTAGCTATCCATCATCGAGAAAAGTCAACAAAATTTTACGAACAATTACCCGGTTCCAAAAGAAAATTGACATCCTTGGAAAAAGAACCGTGGTACAAAGAAAACCAAGGATATTGCCACTAACATAAAACATATTGTATATATATTAAAAAAAATAAGAAGCTAATAAACATCAAGTAACTAAAACATAATATATATAAAAACAAGAAGTTAAGAAGCTAATAAACATAATAATATCACACATCACATGAAAATACAATAACAACAAAATGAAAACAACCACAGTACCAATCTGCCATATCCACAGTTATCCACAATTAAACAAGAACAATAGTTTTACAAGAAGCCACCCCCAACTAAGATCATGCATTGTCCCCAATGCAATTAAATATGATAGAGTAAAATGGTGGAAAATGCTCTCTGAATACTGCATCAGGTACTCTCCTTGATGTCTGACTCAGAGGCATCCTCCTCTCCTTCTTCCTCGGTCCAAGCAACATGAGCATCATCATCATCTACCGGCCTGGTCGATGGCATTGGTTCTTGAGGCTTTAGGACTTTCCACAACCCCTTCTCACTTTTCCACATGTGAGTAAAGAATTTGTCTATTTTCTTCTCCTTTTGTTTCATTTGGGTGTGTGCCCTTGCTAGAGTGTCATGAGAACTGCTCAACTTACCATGTGCCTTGGCCAGATCAGTATATGCCTTCTCCAGTATCTTGAGGTGATCCCCCTTCTTCCTCTGATCATCAAGATATTTCTGAAAATCTTTCTTTGATATGTATGCGGGTCCCTCGGATGTTTCCCCAGGTCCCTGTGGAAGGCCAACTACTAGCTCACGAATTACCCACATCTCCTCACTAAGCACAGCAAATGATCCTCCTGCAGAAGATGATGGCTGACTACTCTGATCAACCTGAGAAGAAGAAACCATCTTTCTCTTTTTGCTCTTCAACTCCCTCTCCTCTTTTTTCAATGGATTTAGAGGCTTCCCGACTCTATGCAATTGTCTCCTGAAGCTTCTTCCACCCCAGCAAGTTGGCACAGCTCAGTGATAAGCGATAGGAATATCAATGATGGACTATTCTGGATCTGATACTCCCTCAGTTCATTGATGAAGATTTCACCAACATTTTGCTGAATACCCTTAAGGATGCAAGCTATCATCTAAGCTCTTGTAATAGGTACATTCCATATGTTCGACACAAGGGAGATACGACTGCATATGATGGCCAGCCATATCATTACTTTGGCCGTGAACTCTTTGGATGTGATTCCTCTTTTCTCAGCTGCCCATGGAACATCTGCACCTGGACATAATTTAGACTCTAACCACTCCCCTGAGGCATAGTCTTTTGCATGGAATGGGGCCATGTCGTGGTCTGGCAGATGATACACTTGATTCACAGCTTCAACACCAAAGTGCACCATTTAGCTGCGAATTCTCATCTTGGGATTCCTTAGCCTGATAGCTAGGAGGTTTGCATAAAATTCCCTCACCCATTGCTCATTTGCTCAGCAAAGTTGAGTGGCAAAATAGTTCTATCCCATGGTTATCAGCCTTTGATAGAACTCGGAAAGACATTCCTGGACGTTGTCTAGCAGTATACCACTCTCCGGGAGCACCTTTTTTGAGATCAGGTCAGCAAAGTACCGTTCTTGGCATTCCAATGATGTGAACCGGTGTTGGTCATAGTTCGGCTCAGCTTCCAAGGGGTTGTCATTTGGGGATCCTTCAGAGTTAGAGCTCATTTTCAATTATAGAACCTGTCAACAAATGATAGGAGTGAAAAGATGATATGGCTATAAAGAATAGTGCAAAATGAATCAAATATGCTAAAGAAATGATCGGACAGTCGAAACTCAGCCTTAGAAAAATTTCAGGATTTTAAAATTTTCAAGAGACTGCTCTCTGATGTCGCAAATGCCAAGAAAACCTCGCAATTGCGAAGTTATCCGAAGCCGCAATTGTGAAATATTTCTTGATAAGATCGCAATTGCGATGAAATTTTCGCAATTGCGAAGGTTGATGGATTTGGGATTTTTCGCAATTGCGACCACCTCTTCGCAAATGCAAAGAGTCCATCGCAATTGCGATATTCTCGTCCCCAGCCTCACCTTTTTCAGAGAACAGTTCTAAGTCCTAAAATTTTGGAATCCAAGCCATTCTGAATGAACCCAATCATCTTTTAAACATAAATTATGCACTAGACTTCATAGACAATCATGAATGAACAAAAATATCGATGTTTCGGCTAAGAATCTCCTTCGGGCCTTTTATCGATCACATAAGAAGCATAAAAAATTCACTTCTATTTGACAAGACTTGGGTACTCAGACTTCCCCAAATTTTTAACAAAGAGCAAAACACACACTCTCAACCAACCTCACCCAGAAATCAACTTATGATTTGAAATTTTTTTAAACAATTTCGGGCAAAGGAAATGCTACCCATTTGAAAACCTAAGGTTTAAGAGAAGAGAAGAAGAAGAAGAAGAAGAAGAGGAGGAGGAGGAGGAGGAGGAGGAGGATGAGGAGGATGAGGAGGAGGAGAAGAAGAAGAAGAAGAAGAAGAAGAAGAAGAAGAAGAAGAAGAAGAAGAAGAAGAAGAAGAAGAAGAAGAAGTGATTAAGCTTTCATACCTGGTTTCCTGCAATTAGGAGTGAGAGATAATGGATTTTTACAGTAGTGAGAGTGAGGGAGACAAAGGGTTAGAGCCTTAGAACTTTTTCTTCACTTTTGTTCAAAAGGAGTGAACGACTTGTTTTACCTCTCTGATGTCGCAATTGCGACACAACCTTCACAATTGCGAAGGTAAATGAAACCTGTAGTGTTTGCAATTGCGATAAAAGTCTGGGAAATGCGAACCAATTTTTTCAAATGCGAAGCCTGCCCCTACAATTTTCATTAGCTACTATTTTTCATGCTCTCCGTCGCCCCGACCTACTCAAATCAACTCCAAAAATTATGAAACTTGGAAGATTGGTTAGAAACAATATAATAAGCTATTTAAAAAAAACGAAAATTTCAAAAAATGACTAAAAAACTTTGAAAAACGATGGGTTGCCTCCCACCAAACGCCGCATTTAACATCATGGCACGACACAACTCAATGTTACCACTTTTCTCGCCACTTGGACGATATGAATTGGGTACCCAACTTGGAATCAAGCTTGTGACCACGAGCGGTGGGGGTGGTATGTTGATGATCAAGCCAAACCTCAATTTCTTTATTTTGCATTTCTTGGCTTTCATATGAGGAATGTCATTTTGCCTTCTTGTTCCCTTAAATTGTAAAATGTATGGCCTTTGTATTTCCTCCTCGCAATCTCTCATTGACTCGTATAGTTCAATTCTCAGATCACCACACAATTCCAATGTTGAAAAATGCTTGGAATGTGACATCAAACCTCCAAGTTGCAATTTTTCCCGGATTTGGACATCCTCTTTTTCCCCGGATTAGAGTCAATCCCAACCAAATTTTCATTTACACCGGATTAGAAAGTTTGGCTGGAATCTGATGTGTTTTGAGTGATTTGATGTTGTTTGAGGTGTTTTGGTGATTGGAACAACTTTGAATAAGGTAATAGGATGTGTTTGTCCCTTTGTTTGAGGTCCCAAGGGCCTCGGGTGAGTTTCGGGTGGTCATTCGCATCATTTTAAAGTTGAGAAATTGTAGAAAAATCTGTTCAGCAGTTGCAGGGATTTTAGCCTTCGCGTTCGCGAGTGGACCCTCGCGTTCACGAAGGGTCAGTTGGGGAAGGCAAAGATTAAGCCTTCGCGTTCGCGATGGGAGCTCCGCGTTCTCGAATGGCTGAGGATTGGTGCATCACGTTCACAGGATAGGTGTCACGTTCGCATAGAAGGAATGGCGAGGCTGAGCTTCAATGGATTTAACTCATCGCGTTCGCGATGAGCTGAACGCGTTCGCAGAGCTTTGCCTGGGTAAAGCATCACGTTCACGATGGTCGTGTCGCGTTCGCGAAAGAGGATTCTGGTAAAACTTATTTTTTTGCTTGACGAACGCGAGGCTTTGACCGCGTTCGCGAAGAAGGAATTTATGCCTGGGCAGAAGGTTTTAAAACTCGTCTTGTCTGCGAGGATTGGGTTTATTTTCTCCATAGTTGGTCATTTTGGGAGATTATTTAAGGAAATTAAAGAGGGATTCAAGGGGAATCGTTGGGAGTTAAGATTCTTGGACTTAAAACTCGATTATTATGTGAATTCCACCTAGAAAATCAATGAATCTAAGCCTAAAATAGAAGAACTAGGGCTTGAAAATTAAGCCTTTTGATTGGGGATTTGAAGGACCATTTGGGGTCATATTTGAGAACTTTTGATATATATGAACTCGTGGAAAGATAAGGAATCTATTGGCGTACAAATTTCTGAATTGGGAGATGTGGGCCCGGGAGTCGGGTTTTGATAATTTCGGGATTTGTGCCCTTTATTGATTGTTTTCACTTGGGCTTTGTTCCCTTAGCATATTTTGACGTCCTCGTTCTGATTTTGGATAGATTCGACGCGCGTGGAGGCCGATTCGAGGGGCAAAAGTGTCGCGAGTTAGAGATTTAGCCGGTTCGAGGTGTGTAATGATTGTAAATGATGTTCTGAGGGATTGAAACCCCGAATTGCACATCATAGTGCTATGTTGAGGTGAGGCACAAGCTTGATAACGAGCGTGGGGACTGTGACTTGGTCCGTCCCGATTGATGATTTTAACGCGTATTTGATTGAAATCTATTTGCTATCATCATTATTTGGGATGAATGTCATATTTGGGCTTAGTACCAACTATTTGAACCCTTCGGGGATTTTTATTAATATTTATTCACTATTTTGACTTTATACTTGAACTCAATCATGTTATTTTACACTGTTTTACTACTCAACCATGTTTACTCAGTTTTAATACTTAAATGATGTTTTGACTGAGTAAGGCTGAGGGCCTATGTTGTAAGGAAACACTGATACTGATTTGAGGCCGAGGGCCTGAGATATGTACACCACGAGGTGGCTTGATTAATATGAGGCCGAGGGCCTAGTTTGATGCCACGAGATGGCTTGTTATTGTGCTTGGGTCGTAAGGTACCCCTCCAGGAGTCTGCACACCCCCAGTGAGAGCGGGTACCCATTGTGATGTGAGATTGAGCCTGAGGGGATGGTATTATTCTGAGATGTTGCCCGATGGGCTGATTTGTTGATACTGTGCCCGAGGGGCGAACTTCTAATGGTTTACTTTGCCTTAACTGCCTGTCAATTACCTGTTTACTTGTTGAAAAAGGATTGTTAATTAACTTTTCACTGTTTTACTGCTTTTAAATGGTTTTACTATATCACTATAGAATGCCTTGTGCCTTATGTGTTTTCTTACTTTCAGTCCTTATTTACATTTGTTACTTACTGAATTGGAGTACTCACTTTACTCCCTGCACCCCATGTGCAGATACAGGTTTAGCTGGTCTC
Organism: Nicotiana tabacum; assembly: GCF_000715075.1. Taxonomy (NCBI): domain Eukaryota; kingdom Viridiplantae; phylum Streptophyta; class Magnoliopsida; order Solanales; family Solanaceae; genus Nicotiana; species Nicotiana tabacum. The sequence goes on along the minus strand of NC_134087.1, from coordinate 189,234,170 downwards.
GCTCCCGAGTGCTGATTTATTCCAGCTTCAGGCGGATCTCGAGGAGTCTTTAGGTAGATGTTGGCGTTCGCATCCCGGAGCTCCTCCCTATCTCTTTCCTTTATGTCCTTAGTTCAGTATTTCAACTCTGTAGTTACATTTGAGGACTTAGTGTTGTTGGATGCTTGTGACTTGTGACACCCCGGTTAGGGCTATGTCGGGTTGTACTTTCGCACTTACTTGCTATTATTCGCTACTTAGTATCGTTAAATCATGTTTTAGACTATTTTTATGTTGTTTAACTGGTTAAAAAGTGAATTGGGTTTAATTGGCTGGCCTTGTCTTCACGATATGCGTCATCATGACCGAATTTGGGGTTAGGGTCGTGACAAGTTGGTATCAGAGCCTAGGTTACATAGGTCTCACGAGTCCTGAGCGGGTTTAGTAGAGTCTCGCGGATCGGTACGGAGATGTCTATATTTATCCTCTAGAGGCTGCAGAACCTTTAGGAAAAATTTCATATTCTTGAAATTCTTGTCGTGCAAATTTGTTGACCTGAGTACTACACTTCTATTATTCTATTCTCTCACAGATGGTGAGCACGCACGCTACCGCTCAGTGTGGACGACCACCAGTACCACCAGCTATGGCCACCAGTGGACGAGGATGCGGCCGTGGTTGTGGTAGGGGTAGAGCCGCGAGGGCAGCACCTGTAGATCCACCAGCTGCCCCAGTTCAGGACCAAGTCCCAGCTATGGATGCTCCAGTAGCACCAGCTCAGGCACCAGTTGTGCCTATTGTGATTCCGGGTCTTCAGAAGGCCTTAGCTCAGATCTTATCAGTTTGCACTCGCTTGGCTCAAGCGGTTTCAGCCACTACGGTCGCACTACTTCTCAGGCCAGGGGAGGCAATCAGACTCCCGCTGCTCGCACACCTGAGTAGGTCGTGCAGGGACTTCAAACGCGGGGGGCGCATCCAGCCCAGCCGGTGGCAGCTGCTCAGGACTATGTAGTTCCTGTCATACCGTAGGATGAGCAGCGTAGGTTGGAGAGGTTTGGTAGATTGCAGCCTCCGACCTTCAGTGGCGCAGAGGGCGAGGATACCCAGGGCTCTTTAGATAAGTGTTAAAGGATGCTTCGTACAACAGGTATTCTGGAGATCATCGGGGTCTCTTTCACTACTTATCAGTTTTCAGGAGCTGCTTTCACTTGGTGGGAGGATTTTTAGAGGCGTAGGCCTGTTGGTGTAGCACCCCTTACCTGGCAGTAGTTCTTCGCTCTCTTTCTGGAAAAGTATATGCCGTAGTCTCGTAGTTTGAGTGGTTGCGTCAAGGGGAGATGATCATGTCGTAGTATGAGTTAAGGTTTTCCGAGTTAGCTCGTAATGCCATTTGGTTTGTACCGACAGATAGAGTGAGTATTAAGAGGTTTATTGATGGCCTCAATTATCAGCTTCATATTCTCATGACCAGGGAGAGGGTGACTGGTGCTACTTTCGAAGAGGTTGTGGATATCGCCCGTGAGATTGAATTTGTTCGTCGTTAGGAGTGAGAGGAGAGGGAGGCCAAGAGGCCTCGAGGATCTGGCAGCTATAGTGGTACTCCTTCGAGGGGTCAATTTCAGCACGGCAGAGGCCGTTCATTCAGGTATGCTCAGCCAGCTCGCCTAGTTTATCGTGGGGCATCTTCGGGTCATGGTTATCACGGATCTCAGCAGGGCCATTCATCACTCAACGCCCTTCCAACTCAGAGTTTAACCTGTGCTCCATCAGCTCTTCTATGCCAAGTGCATCTGCTAGTCACTCCGTTGTGAGGGGTTCCCTTCAGTCCCATTCTCCAGCACCTGGGGGTTGTTATGAGTGTGGTGATATGGGTCATATATAGAGGCAGTGTCGTCGTCGTCTTGTGAGTTCATCTCAGCAGAGGGGTTCGTCATCGGCTTCAGCTCCAGTTACTTCACCACCAAATACCCAGCCAGCTAAGGGTGGAGGCCAGTCAGCTAAAGGTCTCCCCAGAGGAGGAGGTCGATCAGGGGGCGGTCAGGCCTATTTCTATGCACTCCCAAGAAGACCCGATGTTATTGCTTCAGATGCTGTCATTATAGGTATTGTTTCAGTCTGCCACAGAGATGCCTCTATATTATTTAATCTCCATTCCACTTTTTCTTATGTGTCATCATACTTTGCTCATTATTTGGGTACGCCCCGTGAGTTTCTTGCTTCACCTATTCATGTATCTACCCCAGTGGGCGATACTGTTGTTGTAAACCGCGTGTACCGGTCGTGTGTGGTGACTATTGGGGTCTAGAGACCCATGTGGATCTTTTATTATTGTTTATGGTGGATTTCAATGTCATTTTGGGCATGGATTGACTATCTCCGTGTCATGCTATTTTGGACTTTCATGCTAAGACAATCACATTGGCTATACCGGGTGTGCAACGGATCGAGTGGCGAGATGTGACTGATTATGTTCCCAGTAGAGTGATCTCATTCTTGAAAGCCCGGCATATGGTTGGGAAGGGTTGTCTTTCGTATCTAGCATTTGTGAGGGATGTCGATGCTGAAACTCCTAGTATTGATTCTGTTCCAGTTGTGAGGGATTTTCCCGATGTGTTTCCTGTATATCTACCGGGCATGCCACTGGACAGTGATATTGATTTTGGTATTGACCTGGTGTCGGGCACTCAACCCACTTCTATTCTGTCGTATCGTTTGGTACCAGCGGAGTTGAAGGAATTAAAAGAACAACTTCAGGAACTCCTTGATAAAGGGTTCATTCGGCCTAGTGTATCACTTTGGGGTGCTCCGGTTCTGTTTGTGAAGAAGAAGGATGGCACTACGAGGATGTGTATTGATTATAGGCAATTGAATAAGGTAACAATTAAGAACAAGTATCCTTTGCCTCACATTGATGATTTATTCGACAAGCTTCAGGGAGCGAGAGTGTTCTCCAAGATTGATCTCCGTTCAGGTTATCACCAGCTGAAGATCAGGGATTCGGATATTCCTAAGATAGCTTTCAGGACCCGTTATGGTCATTATGAGTTGTTGGTGATGTCTTTTGGGCTGACCAATGCCCGTTCATGCATTTGATGAACAGCGTGTTCCAGCCTTATCTCGATTCGTTTGTTATAGTTTTCATTGATGATATTCTGGTGTACTCGCGTAGTCAGGAGGATCACGCAGAGCATTTGAGAGTCGTGTTACAGAGATTGAGGGAGGAGAAGCTTTATGCAAAGTTCTCCAAGTGTGAGTTTTGGCTCAGTTCAGTGGCTTTCTTGGGGCACGTGGTGTCCAATGAGGGTATTCAAGTTGATCCGAAGAAGATAGAGGCGGTTTAAAGTTGGCCCAGACCATCCTAAGCCATAGAGATTTGCAACTTTCTTAGTTTAGCGGGTTATTATCACTGTTTTGTTCAGTGATTCTCATCTATCGCATCGCCCTTGACCCAATTGACTCAGAAGGGTGCTTTAGTTGTATGGTCGGACGAGTGTGAGAAGAGCTTTCAGAAGCTCAAGATAGCTTTGACCACAGCTCCAGTATTGGTTTTGCCATCAGCTTCAGGTTCATATACCGTGTATTGTAATGTTTTGAGAGTTGGGATTGGTTGTGTGTTGATGCATGAGGGTAGAGTTATTGCTTATGTTTCTCGTCAGTTGAAGACCCATGAGAAGAACTACCCCGTTCATGATTTGGAGTTGGCTGCCATAGTTCACGCGTTAAAGATTTGGAGGCATTACTTGTATGGCGTATCTTGTGAGGTGTTCATTGGTCATCGCAATCTTCAGTATTTGTTCAAGCAAAAGGATCTTAATTTGAGATAGCATAGATGGTTGGAGTTTCTTAAGGATTATGATATCACTATATTGTACCATCCGGGAAAGGCCAATGTGGTGGCCGATGCTTTGAGCCGAAAGGCAGTGAGTATGGGGAGTTTGGCATATATTCCAGTTGGGGAGATACCTCTTGCAGTTGATATTCAGGCCTTGGCCAATTGATTCGTGAGGTTAGATATTTCGGAGCCCAGTCAGGTGTTGGCTTGCGTAGTTTCTCGGTCTTCTTTATATGATCGCATCAGATAGCGCCAATATGATGATCCGCATTCGCTTGTCCTTAAGGACAGAGTTTAGCATGATGATGCCAGAGATATGACCATTGGTGGTGATGGGGTGATGAGGATGCAGGGCCAGATTTGTGTGCCCAATGTGGATAGGCTTCGGGAGTTGATTCTGGAAAAGGCCCACAGCTCGCGGTATTCCATTCATCCTGGTGCCGCGAAGATGTACCAGGATTTGAGGCAGCATTATTGGTGGAGAAGAATAAAGAAAGATATTGTGGGATTTGTAGCTCGGTGTCTAAATTGTTAGCAAGTGAAATATGAGCATCAGAGACCAGGTGGCTTGCTTCAACGGATAGATATTCCCGAGTGGAAGCGGGAGAGGATCACTATGGACTTTGTTGTTGGACTTCCACGGACTTTGAGAAAGTTCGATGCTATTTGGGTGATTATGGATCGGCTGACCAAATCTGTGCACTTCATTCTGGTGTGTACTATCTGTACTTCAGAGCGGTTTGCAAATATCTATATCCAAGAGATTATTCATTTGCATGGTGTCCCTGTTTCCATCATTTCAAATAGGGGCACTCAGTTTACTTCACAGTTTTGGAGGTCTGTGCAGCGAGAGTTGGGTACTAAGGTGGATTTGAGCACAACTTTTCACCCTCAGACGGACGGGCAGTCCGAGCGCACTATTCAGATATTGGAGGACATGTTGCGTGCTTGTGTTATTGATTTCGGAGGGTCATGGGATGACTTTCTACCGCTTGCAGAGTTTACTTATAACAACAGCTACCAGTCGAGTATTCAGATGGCTCCATATGAGGCTTTGTATGGGAGGCAGTGTAGATCTCCAGTTTGTTGGTTCAAGCCTAGTGAGGCTAGGTTATTGGGGACTGATCTGGTGCAGGATGCTTTGGAGAAGGTGAAGGTGATTCAGGAGAGGCTTCATACAGTCGTCGAGGCAAAAGAGTTATGCTGATAGGAAGGTTTGAGATGTGTCCTACATGGCTGGCGAGAAGGTTCTGTTGAAGGTTTCACCCATTAAGGGTGTTATGAGGTTTGGGAAGAAAAGGAAGTTGTGTCTGCGGTTCATTGGGCCTTTTGAGGTGCTTCGGAGGATTGGGAAGGTGGCTTATGAGCTTGTTTTTCCACCCAATTTGTCGAGTGTACATCCGGTATTTCATGTTTCTATGCTCTGGAAGTATATTGGGGATCCGTCTCATGTTCTAGATTTTAGCACGGTTCAATTGGATGATGATTTGACCTATCATGTGGAGCCAGTAGCTATTTTGGGTCAAAGGATATAGCTTCAGTGAAAGTGCAGTAGAGAGGTCGGCCCGTGGAGGAGGCTACCTGGGAGACCGAGCGGGAAATGCGGAGCAGATATCCTCACTTGTTTGAGGCTTCAGGTATGTTTCTTGATTCGTTCGCGGATGAACATTTGTTTAAGTTTAGGAGGATGTGATGACCGGGCCAGTCGTCTCATGAGTTACCGCTCCATTTTCCCTATTTTTGCTTCTTTATGGTTCGTTATCCGTGTTTTGTGGTATCGGATTGGTCGGATCGAGCCCGGAATGATTTTTGGCAAGGTTTGAGACACTTAGTCTCTTTTATGGAAGTTTAAGTTGGAAAAGTCAATCGGATGTTGACTTATGTGTTAGAGGGCTCGGATGTGAGTTTCGATTGTTCAGTTAGCTTCAGGAGGTGATTTATGACTTAGGAGTGTGATCGGAATGAGATTTGGAGGTTCAGAGTAGATTTAGGTTTGAATTGGTGAAGTTGATATTTTGGCAATTTCCAGTCGATAGACGAGATTTTGATATAGGGGTCGGAATGGACTTCCGAGAGTTTCAGTAATTCTGTTGTGTCATTTGGGATGTGTGTGCAAAATTTCAGATCATTCGGACATGGTTTGGTTGGGTTTTTTATCAAAAGCGTAATTTGGAAGATTTTAGAAAGCTTGGCTTGAATCCGATGTGTTTTAAGTGATTTGATGTTGTTTAAGGTGTTTTGGTGATTGGAACAAGTTTGAATAAGTTATTAGGATGTGTTCATGCCTTTGGTTGAGGTCCCGGGGGCTTCGGGTGAGTTTCGGGTGGTCATTCGGATCATTTTGAAGTTGAGAAATTGCAGAAAAATCTGTTCAGCTGTTGTAGGGATTTTACCCTACGCGTTTGCGAGTGGACCCTCGCGTTCGTGAAGAGTAAGTTGGGGAAGGCAAAGATTAAGCCTTCGCGTTCGCGATGGGAGCTCCACATTCGCGAAGGGCTAAGGATTGGTGCATCGCGTTCGCATGATAGGTGTCGTGTTCACATAGAAGGAATGGTGAGGCTGAGCTTCAGTGGATTTAACTCATCGCGTTTGCGATGGGCTGAACGCGTTCACAGAGGTTTGCCTGGGTAAAGCATCACGTTCGCGATGGTCGTGTCGCGTTCGCGAAAGAGGATTTTGGTCAAAATTATTTTTTTGCTTCACGAACGCGAGGCTTTGACCGCGTTCGCGAAGAAGGAATTTATGGTTGGGCAGAAGGTTTTAAAACTCGTCTTGTCCGCGAGGATTGTGTGTATTTCCTCCATAGTTGGTCATTTTGGGAGATTTTTGAAGGACATTGAAGAGGGATTCAAGGGGAATCGTTGGGAGGTAAAATTCTTGGACTTAAAACTCGATTATTATGTGAATTCCACCTAGAAAATCATGGAATCTAAGCTTAAAATTGAAGAACAAGGGCTTGGAAATTTAGACTTTTGATTGGGGATTTGAAGGACCATTTGGGGTTGGATTTGAGAACTTTTTGTATGTATGAACTCGTGGGAAGATAAGGAATCTATTAGTGTAAAAAATTCTGAATTTCGAGATGTGGGCCCGGGGGTCGGGTTTTGGTAATTTCGGGATTTGTGCCCTTTATTGATTGTTTTCGCTTGGACTTTGTTCCCTTAGCATATTTTGACGTCCTCGTTCTAATTTTGGATAGATTCAACGTGCATGGAGGCTGATTCGAGGGTCAAAGGCGTCGCGAGTTAGAGATTTAGCCGGTTCGAGGTGAGTAATGATTGTAAATGATGTTCTGAGGGTTTGAAACCCCGGATTGCACATCGTAGTGCTATATTGAGGTGAGGCACACGCTTGATGACGAGCGTGAGGTCGTGCACTATTAGGGATTGTAACTTGGTCCATCCCGATTGATGATTTTACCGCGTATTTGATTGAAAACTATTTGGTATCATAATTATTTGGGCTGAATGCCATATTTGGGCCTAATGCCAACTATTTGAACCCTTCAAGGATTTTTATTGATATTTTCTCACTGTTTTGACTTTATACTTGAACTCAGTCATGTTATTTTCCAGTGTTTTACTACTCAGTCATGTTTACTCAATTTTAATACTTAAATGATGTTTGGGCTGAGAAACACTGTTTTACTATTGCCCGAGGGGCTTGTGAGGATTTTTGACTTTGTAAGGCCGAGGGCCTATGTTGCCGAGGGCCTAGTTTGATGCCACAAGATGGCTTGTTATTGCACTTGGGCCGTAAGGGGCCCCTCTAGGAGTCTGCACACCCCCAGTGAGCGCGGGTACCCATTGTGATGTGAGATTGAGTCCAAGGGGCTGGTATTGTTCTGAGATGTTGCCCGAGGGGCGGATTTGTTGATACTGTGCCCGAGGGGCGAACTTCTAATGGTTTACTTTGCCTTAACTGCCTGTCAATTACCTGTTTACTTGTTGAAAAAGGATTGTTACTTAACTTTTCACTGGTTTACTGCTTTTAAATGGTTTTACTGAGTCATTATAGAATGCCTTGTGACATACGTGTTTACTTACTTTCAGTCAATATTTACATTTGTTACTCACTGAGTTGGAGTACTCACTTTACTCACTGCACCCCGTGTCCAGATTCAGGCGTAGCTGGTCCCACTCCCTTTGCTGATTCATTCCAGCTTCAGGAGGATCTCGAGGAGTCTTTAGGTAGTTATTGGCGTTCGCAGCCCAGAGATCCTCCCTATCTCTTTTCTTTATGTCCTTAGTTCAGTATTTAAACTCTGTAGTTACATTTGAGGACTTAGTGTTGTTAGATGTTCGTGACTTGTGACACCCCGGTTAGGGCTGTGTTGGGTTGTATTTCCGCACTTACTTGCTATTATTCGCTACTTAGTATCGTTAAATCATGTTTTAGACTATTTTTTTGTTGTTTAACTGTTTAAAAAGTGAATTGGGTTTAATTGGCTGGCCTTGTCTTCACGAGAGGCGTCATCACGACCGGGTTCAAGGTTAGGGTCGTGATAATAGATCTCCTCTTACGGCGCATCAAAACCTCCTAACCCCGCACAAGCTCGTTGTCATCATCTATAAAATAATATGTGGGAGTGGTCGATATCTCCGTGGTTGAAGTCTCTATGGCCACGGATGGTGCAGGATTAGGCGCCGTAACAGGAGGGGAAGAGGCGCGAGCAGAAGTAGCCGACATTGTAGATGGAGCGAAAGTTGGGGCGTAGCAGTTTTCTTTTTCGGAACGAAGGGACGGGGGATCTCGACCTCCTCGAAGATCCCCTAGCCAAAGCTAGAAGAAACACAGGAAACGGGGAAGGTTAGTAAAGTAAACGGAAGGAAAAGAAATCGAGACTCCAACAAAATAAGGAACTTACCAGTCGAAGGGGGAGTGGGCCCGAACTTCTGAAGAAGCCCAGCCACTCACGGATCCCCACGATGTGAGGGAGGAGCCGACTAACCCAGTCTAAAAGATCCTTGACCAGAAAAGGAGGCGAGGTCTTGGCTGTGCAAAAAAAAAGAGAAAAGGACCGAAAATCAAAACCCACAACCAAACAAGGGAGAAAAATCAGACACATACGAACAAGGAAACTAAGTACTTACGAGCGCAATTCCAAACTTCAGGAAAGTCATCGACATTGGCCACCACGTCTTCGGTTCTGACGAAAAAGTAGCGTAACCAAAAGTAGTGATTAGCCCTGTTATCCATCTTCACCACAAGGCATTTGCCCCCCCTCCCCCCGGTGGCGAAGGTTTAACATCATCCCCCTGTAAAAGCTAGGGGCCAACAGGTGTATCAAATGTCGGGTGAGAGTTCGACCCCGGCCAGCTCAACGAATTTGGTAAGCATCTTTATAAGCTTGTAAACATATTGGGCGAGATGGGCTGGGTAGACACCGTAATAATAGAAAATTCCTCTGCTAGTGGAAGGAGAGGGAAATTATAGCCGACTTGGAAAGGGTAGGCGTAAAAGGCGCAGTATCCAGAGCGATGGACCTACACCGTATCCCACTCAGCCGAGATAAATTCGAGGCGATAGGGGATGTCGTACTTAACTATAAGTTCTCCCAATTTCTTCTCCGTCATTACTGATAGAAAGGTTCCAGGGTCAGCATTAGGGGACTTCGAGAAATCTGACCTAGTGTCAGGATTGCGATGAGTTATCTCCTCCACCAAAGGGAAACCTCCATCCCCGACGGCGACAGGAGCATTCCCCTCATGAGGAGGGAGCACCATCGCTAAAGGGACCGGCTCACTCCCTTCACTACACTCGAAAGGCAAGTTAGTCATGTTTAATCGGAATAAAGGGAGTATCAAGCAATGGAGGATCAAAAACAATGAAAGCCCCTAGAATAGAGAGGAAAAGTGTTAAGTCAAAGAGAAGAAAGAAGGAGATATTGGGTTTCGAAGTAGAAAGTTTAAAACTTCAAAATTACACCCTAACACCTCTATTTGTAATAACCTGGGCACTAGAAATGAAAACGACTCATCATTACCGGCGCCTTAACTGAAGAGGCAGATTCAATCAAAAGACGCACGCAAAACGAAGCAACGCATCGGAAAAATACGTCTTAATGATGCATGACGTCGTCTTAATTTTTGGACAACCCAACTCCAACAAACCAAGCGATAAAATGAGACGTTTTGGAATAAGTTGTCCGCATAGGGCCATGTTGTCGATTCATCATGACCACCGCGACCTGAACTGCTCGCTCAATTATTTCTACCATAACGAGCAAATCCACTCATCGACCCCGTCTGAAGACGGTCTCAATAAGCGGAGGGACTAACTGTATAAAGTAAAATTTGTCTCTAAAGTATCTAAGCCAAGATAATATTATGGGAAGGATTCTCGAGTCGACGTTAGTTGAAGCAACCCAAGAAGCAGCAAAGTCCTTGGCCGAATTGTCGACATGAGCCGTAATTGGAATGCCGACAAGAGTCGTAGTCGAGATGTCAACAAGGGTCGAGGTCAAGGTCGAATACTGATGATAAGAACTATAACGGCTAGTTTGTCAGGATAGGACATTAAAAGAAAATATTCTAGTGGATATTCTCTGCACTTGTACTATTAGGAATTCTTAGGAACATGTCCCATATATATAGAAAAAAAGGGAGGATGATAGGGGCATGTAAGATTCACTTGTAAGAACTCACTTTGATAGAAAGATTCTTTCTCTCTTGCTAAGATACAAACATCACCTTTTCACTAACATTCTTGTTTATATTATTTCACACTTTTCCATCAGATTCGAGAATAACTCGAATATTCAAGGATTTATCTGTCATTCATCATTGTCAGGAGGAACATCTGTCAATTTCGTCCTTCGTTAGGCGAATCATTCCTCCTATTTACTTAAATGCTATTTAGAGATATTAATTGCTATTGAATGCTACATTATTGTTCATGCTTTTTAGAACAGTTATCACACGATGTCATTACTATCTGACTGAATCCATTTATTGTTTATTGCACCCTTGAAAGCCTCATCTAGAGATATTATTGTTAACTAAGCTTACCCCTAATTACATAAATTTAATTATTTGAACCAAGATACATATTTTTGAGTCAAACAATTGCATCAATTATTATAAACCTTTAATATAGCTCAGTTTATTTTCATTAAAATTTAGCTCATAATTTAGTATTATAGGTTTGTTGTCACCATCCAAGCTTTTGTGGAATGTGGAGACGTCTTCCGTCATCAAATGCCGCGTACAAACAGTGTACGATGTACCTGCAGGTATCTTGCTTAATTATTTCATGTATTTTAAGTACATAATGTTGTAGTATTATTGTGTTTTTTTAATCAACCTAGAATTCCTCAAGGAAATAGATCGTTATTGTTTAAAAAATCATGGTAGCAAGTCAAACTTCTTTTTTGTCTCTTTCGCTCAGCTCGCTGGTTTCATATAGTGCAATAACTGAAGGTTGACGACTTCTTTTTATCAAGAAAACGAGAGAGTTAATGGTAACATGGTAAAGATAATTTTTGAAATAGTTAAGGCAATTAACCACAGCAAAACGTAAACAAGGATATTATAACGATGGAACAAAAAGCTGGCCTAGGATTTTAATATTATGGTGCTTTACTTCCTTAGACATAGTGATACTAAATAAAAATTTATTCACACTCGATATTTATGTCAAATCAATTTACTTTATGAGACGGAGCCAAAGTACTACATATGAGGTCGATCGAAATCATTAGTTTTTACATAAATCCTATTAAGGGTGTACATAGGCCGGGTTGGTTCGGATTTTACAATTATCAAACCAAACCAATTTTATCGAGTTATTAAATCTAAAGACCAAACCAAACCAATAAAAATCGGGTTTTTCAACTCAGTTTTTCTCGGGTTTTCGGGTTTTTTGGGTTTTTTTGGGGTTTTTTCCGATAAAATCTTCGTAGAACAAAACATATAAAATTTACTCAAAATATTTCTTTAATCCTAGTAAGATACAACTATATAAAGTATTTTCCAAGAAAATAATACAAAATATGAGATGTGTCATGGCATTATCCTAAAATATTCAACAATAAAGACTATAAAATTATGTAATATAAATATTGCTAATTAAAAAGCCATAATAAAAATAAACATAATCTAAAAGTACTAAGTCATGCTAAAATAAATAGACTAATAAGGGAGTATTAATTACATGACTAAACACTAAAGAAAAATAAAAATAGGTTATGCATTTTTATCTAATTTGTTGCAAAATAAAAAAATAGATATTTAATACATTCTCGTTCGTAATATTGAATTGAATTGAATGTCTTTTGTTAGCATTAGTATTGATTTGATTTTGGTTTGGACTTTTGTGAGCATTATTTAATTTACTAATATTAATGGCTATAAAATTTATTGAAGCATTCAAAAGTTCTTGTCCAACCTTGAAATAATACCTTAAAAGATAAAATTATAAAATATTTTAAGAAATATTTATAAATTACATCACAATAAGTATATTTATGTAGTAAATATATCTAAAATTTCTATATATGTATTGTTGGGTTGGGTTGGTTTCGGTTTGACTTTCTTTAGTTAAAACCAAACCAAACCAATTATGGTCGGATTTTTTTTCCAACATAAAACCAAATCATAGTCGGGTTTTTTTTTCTCGAATTATCAGGTTGGTGCAGTTTGTCGGTTTCCTTTGTACACCACTAGATCCTATATTTGTATTAAAAAAGTTCATTAAATATATGTATGAATATGTGTAATTACCCATTAATAAAACGAATTATGAGTTTAATAATAAGTTCAGAATCTCTAAATTTTAATCTTGGCTCCACCTCTGATGATAAGAGGGTAGGAAGTGGCTTCATTGATGGGTTACTCCGAAGGGAAAAAGAAAAAAGAAAAAAAAATGATAGGGTTAAATTAAAAACGAAAAAAATGGAAAAGAAAAGTAAATATTACGTCAGTTTTCCCCGTGGAGTACATCTGCGCATGTCGTATAACGTACATCATTAACCTAATTTTGTATGTTTGGAGGGGGTATTATTTTTCTTTCAAATGAGAAACAAAGAAGCAAAAGAAAATTAGCTAAAAGTCAAGAAAGAGAATAAACCCCAACAATATTTTTCGAAACAAGTGAAAAAAATGCTACAATTAGGCATAAACATATGCAATTCAAAAAGAGACTCTTGATTAAATACCAAATTAACTATAGCATTAGCTACCGAATTAGCCTCCATGTAGATATAAAAAATAGAGACATTCCTAGACAAGAGGTCACGAATACAGTTGACAACATCACTATTTCAATGAGGCGCAGATCCTCCAGACTGCAACACATGAATCACATTAGAAGTATCAATTTGCAAGACGACTTGACACTACCGCTTGTCTTAGGCTTCCTTAAGACCAGTGAAAACTACCCATAGCTCAGTGTCACGATCTGAATTTCTCATCTCGGGAGTCGTGATGGCGCCTACTAGTGAAAGTTAGGCAAGTCAACCAACTAAACTATTTACCTTGTTTTCATTTTTAATCCGATAACAGTTAAGAGCCAACAATTAGATAACAACAGAATCGAATAAGCGGAAGGCTGCGTTGTAAAGTTTTAATAATACTACTAATATCAATCCATAACAAATCTACCCAAGACTGGTATCACAACTTCACAGACTGTCTAGGAGTACTACAAATAAAGGTATGAAAGAAATAAATATAACACTGTCTCTAGAAATACATGAAAGAAACAAGAATAGTAGATAGAAGGAGACGCCAAGGCCTGCGGACACCTGCAGGACTACCTCGGGTCACCTGATGAACAAAAGACAGCAATCTCACTGCGGTCCGAAGTCTACAGCGCTGGGATATGTACAAAAGAGTGCAGAGTGTAGTATCAGCACAACCGACCCCATGTGCTGGTAAGTGCCTAGCCCAACCCCGGTGAAGTAGTGATGAGGCTAGGACCAGGATACTAACTAAACCTGTGCAGTTATGTTATGTACAGCGGAAAATAACACAAAAATAAACAATTAAAGATGGGAGGGGGACATGTTGCGGGAGAATACCATTTATCAAAAGCAATTCAAGAGAAAAGCATAAAAACAATTTAGAATTCACAACAAAAGAATAAGGAAATCGTAACCAACCAACAAACACTTTTATTTTCTACTGTTGCGGCGCGCAAGCCGATCCAAATCATAAAAACACTGTTGCGGCGTGCAACCCAATCCATATCATTTATCACTATTGCGGCGTGCAACCCGATCCGGTTATATTGTTGTTGCAGCGTGCAACCCGATCCAAATATATTGTTGTTGCGGCGTGCAACCCGATCCAAACATAATATTGTTGCGGCGTGCAACCCGATCCAAATATAATATTGTTGCGGCATGCAACCTGATCCAAATATAATATTGTTACGGTGTGCAACCTGATCCAAATATAATATTGTTGCGGCGTGCAACCCGATCCAAATATAATATTGTTGCGGCGTGCAACCCGATCCAAATATAATATTATTGCGGAGTGCAATCCGATCCCAATATACAATTCACCACCAATCACAATGGAGCCCCGATAATGGAACAATAAGGGAACGATAATATCCCGACAAGGGAATCAATAACATCATAATAGAATCAAGTAACAACAGAAAATCAGTAAATAAACGTAAAGGACAACATAACTCAATTATCAGCAAGATTCAGGAAAATCAAGGATAAGTGCACGGCATCACCCTTCGTACTTTAACACTCTCTTACCAAAACAATAATCACAAGAAATAAGGGCAAGAAAATAAATGAAATCACAATAAAATCCCGTCAAGGGAATAACAGTACAACAATCGAATCCCGACGAGGGAACAATATAAAAAATTCTCTTCTCTTTTCCTTTTCACATTTACTTCACAACTCACTTCACAACTTGAGCCAATGCTCTATACTGTTCAATTGCCAATTATACTTCCACAATTTATTTTACAACTTGAGCCAACACTCTTCAATATTCAAATACTAATATTACTTCCACGAGCCTTGCTCAACAATAGAAATCATCACAAAAGGCATGAACAATACAAACGCAGTCACGTTAATCATAGTATAAGACTCACTGGCATGCTTGACACCAACGTATAGATACTCATCATCATGCCTATACGTCGTACTCAACAAATAACACATAGCAAATAGAACGAAACTCCTAATCCCTCAAGCTAAGGTTAGACCAAACACTTACCTCGATGCCACGAACACAATTCAAGTCTCAACTATCGCTTTACCTCTTGATTCCACTACCAAATCGCTCGTATCTAGCAACAAGTTACTTAATTACGTCAATAAATGCTAAATGAATCAATTCTAATGCATGAAAATAAGTTTTCCCAAAGTTTTACCCAAAAAATCAAAAATCACCCCCGGGCCCACATGGTCAAAACCTGAGGTTCGAACCAAAACCCGATTACCCATTCCCCCACGAACCCAAATATATAATTTGTTTTGAAATCAGACCTCAAATCGAGGTCCAAATCTCCAAAATTTTGAAAAACCTAGGTTCTACCCAAAACACCCAATTTCCCCCATGAAAATCATTGATTTTGAGTTGAAATTATGTGAAAAGATGTTAAAGATTGAAGAAAACTAGTTAGAAATCACTTACAATTGATTTGGAGAAGAAGTTGTCTTTGAAAATTCGCCCTAGAGTGTATTGATTTTGAAAGAGTGTGAAAAATTGTTGAAATGCGTCTAAGTTATGAATTTACAGGTTACAGATGTCGCAATTGCGACCAGGGTTCGCAATTGCAAAACCAGACTTCTGCTAAGCTCGCATTTACGAAGCAACCTTCGCATTTGCGAAGTCACTTTTGCGAACAATGTGTCGCATTTGCGACGACTGGCTCAAAAGGGGAAACATAGCATTTGCGATAAATTCCTCGCATTTGCGAGGTAGGCTGCCCTGGGCTATTTTTCGCATTTGTGACATAGCATCGCATTTGCGAACTCACATTTGTGAGCGAGGCTTTGCAAGCCTGCAATAGAGCAGCTGGAACCTGCAATCTCTCAAGTCCAAAATCCACCAAGTGGCCTATCCAAAACTCACCCGAGCCCTCGGGTTTCCAAACCAAACATTCATACCAACCTAAAAACATCATACAGACTCGTTTGTGCATTCAAATCATTAAAATAACATCAACAACTATGAGTTTAGCATCAAAAATCATGAAATCACTTAAGAACTTCAAATTTTCCAATTTTCTCAATTACGGTCCGATTCACATCATTTCAAGTCCGTTTCTTACCAAATTTCACAGACTTATCTTAAACCACATATAAGACATGTACCGGGCTTCGGAACCATAATACGGGCTCGATACCATCAAATTTTAAGCACATTTCATTTTCAAAACTCGTAAATAATTCCAGAAAACAATTTTCTTTAAAAAATTCATTTCTCGGGCTTGGGACCTCGGAATTCAATTCCAGGCATACGCCAAAGTCTCATTTTTTCCTACGGACCCTCTGGGACCATCAAATCATGGGTCTGGGTCCGTTTACCCAAAACGTTGACCGAAGTCAACTTAATTAATTTTAAAGTCAAAATTCATCATTTCCACAGATTTTCACATATTGGCTTTTCGGCTATGCGCCCGGACTGTGCACGCAAATCGTGGTGAGCCAGAAAGAGGTTTTAAGGCCTCAGAACGCAAAATTGTTTTCTAAAACAAGTGATAACCCTTTTGGGCCATCACATTCTCCACCTCTAAAACAATAGTTCACCCTCGAACAGACATAAGAAGGAAGTACCTGAGTCGGGGAAAAGATGGGGATAACGGCTCTGCATGTCAGACTCAGACTCCCAGGTCGATGCCTCAGTAGGCTGACCTCTCCACTGAACACGAACCGAAGGAAAACTCTTCGTTCTCAATTGACGAACCTGCTGGTCTAGAATATCTACCGGCTCCTCCTCATAAGACAAGTCCTTGTCCAACTGGATATTGCTAAAATCTAACACGTGGGATGGATCGTTGTAATACTTCCGAAGCATGGACACATGAAACACTGGATGCACGGCTGATAAGCTCGGCGGCAATGCAAGTCTATTAGCCACCTCTCCCACTCGATCAAGAATCTCAAACGGGCCAATGAACCTAGGGTTAAGCTTTCCCTTCTTCCCAAATCTCATCATGCCCTTCATAGGCGACACTCGAAGCAATACCTGCTCATCGACCATCAAAGCCAAATCATGAACCTTACGGTCGGCATAACTCTTTTGCCTTGACTGAGCTGTACAGAGCCTATCCTGAATAATCTTGACCATGTCCAAGGCATCCTGTACTAGATCTGTACCCAACAACCGAGCCTCTCCTGGATCAAACCGTCCAACCGGCGACTGATACCGCCTACCATACAAAGCCTCATAAGGATCCATCTGGATACTCGGCTGGTAGCTATTGTTGTAGGCAACTCTGCTAAAGGCAAAAACTGATCCCACGAGCCTCCAAAGTCAATGACACAAGCTCGGAGCATATCCTCCAAAATCTGAATGGTCCGCTCGGACTGCCCGTCCGTCTGAAGATGAAATGTTGTGCTCAACTTAACTCATGTGCCCAACTCTCGTTGAACTGTTCTCCAGAAATATGGGTTAAACTGCGTACCTTAGTCCGAAATGATAGACACGGGCACACCATGAAGTTGAACAATCTCCCAGATATGGATCTCAGCTAACCACTCGGAAGAATAGGAGACTACCACAAGAATGAAATGTGCTGACTTGGTCAGCCTATCAACAATAACCCACACTACATCGAACTTCCTCTGAGTCCGTGAGAGTCCAACAACGAAGTCCATAGTGATACACTCCCACTTCCACTCAGGAATCTCAATCCTCTAAAACAAACCACCAGGCCTCTAATGCTCGTACTTAACATGCTGACAATTCAAACATCGAGCCACATACGCAACGATATCCTTCTTTATCATCCTTCACCAATAATGTTGCCGCAAATTCTGATACATCTTAGTGGCGCCCAGATGAATAGAGTATCAGGAACTACGGGCCTCCTCTAAAATCAATTCTCGAAGCTCATCCACATTAGGCACGTAAACTCGTCCCTGCAGCCTCAAAATTCCATCATCTCCTAATGTAACCTGCTTAGCACCTCCGTGTTGCACCGTGTCCCTAAGGACATACAAATGAGGATCATCGAACTGCCGATCTCGGATACGCTCCAATAAAGAAGAACGAGCGGCTGTGCAAGCGAACACATGACTGGGCTCAGAAACATCCAACCTCACGAACTAATTGGCCAAAGCCTGAACATCCAAAGAAATCAGTCTCTCAACGACCGGAATATAAGCGATACTTCCCATACTGGCTGACTTCCTACTCAAAACATCGGCTACCACATTGGCCTTTTTCCGAATGATATAAGATGGTGATATCATAGTCCTTTAATAGCTCCAACCACCTTCTCTGCCTCAAATTTAGCTCTTTATGCTTGAACAAATACTGCAGACTCTTGTGATCCGTGAACACCTCACATGCCACGCCATATAGATAATGCCTCCAAATCTTCAACGCGTGGACAATGGTTGCTAACTCCAAATCATGAACCGGATAGTTCTTCTCATGAATCTTCAACTGTCGTGAAGCATAGGCAATGACCTTGCCATCCTGTATCAATATCGTACCATGTCCAATACGAGATGCATCACAATAAACTATATAAGGCCCTGAACCTGTGGGCAAAACCAACATCGGCGCCGTAGTCAAAGCTGTCTGGAGCTACTGAAATCTCACCACACACTCGTCCGACCACCTGAACTGGGCACCCTTCTGGGTCAACCTGGTCATCGGGGCTACAATAGATGAAAACCCCTCCACAAACCGACGATAGTAGTCTGTCAGACACAAGAAACTCCGAATCTCTGTAGCTGATGCGGGTCTAGGCTAGTTCGTGACTGCCTCTATCTTCTTCGGATCAACCTGAATACCCTCTACTGATACAACATGACCCAAGAATGCAACCGAACTCAACCAAAGCTCACACTTCGAAAACTTAGCATACAACTGACTATCTCTCAAAGTCTAAAGAACCACTCTCATATGATGCTCGTGCTCATCCCGGCTGCGGGAATAGATCAAAGTATCGTCAATGAAGACTATCACGAACGAATCCAAGTAAGGCCTGAACACTCGGTTCATCAAATCCATAAAAGTCGTTGGGGCATTTGTCAACCCGAATGACATCACCAAGAACTCATAATGCTTGTACCGAGTGCAGAAAGTTGTCTTAGGGACATCGGATGCCCTAATCCTCAACTAATGGTAGCCAAATCTCAAGTCAATCTTCGAAAATACCTTGGCACCCTGAAGCTGATCAAACAAATCATAAATCATTGGCAATGGATACTTATTCTTGATTGTAACCTTGTTCAACTGCCGGTAGTCTATACACATTTGCATCGATCCATCCTTCTTCTTAACAAACAACACTGGCACACCCCAAGGAAAAACACTAGGTCTAATGAAACCTTTTTCCAGCAAGTCTTGCAACTGCTCATTCAACTCTTTCAACTCAGGCGGGGCTATACGATACGGCGTAATAGAAATGGGTTGAGTTCCCGGAGCCAAATCAATGCAGAAGTCAATATCCCTGTCGGGTGGCATACCCGGCATGTCTGAAGGGAATACCTCAGGAAACTCACGAACAACAGGCACATAATCGATAGAAGGAACCTCGGTACTAGAATTGCGAACATATACCAAATAGGCCAAACACCCCTTCTCGATCATACGTCGAGCCTTCGTATATGAGATAACACTACAGGTAGAATGAACAGGAGTCCCTCTCCACTCAAGACAAGGCAACCCCGGCAAGGCTAAGGTACCGGTGAACACGATCTACTACAATAGAATCACCTACTGGTGTAGACACATAAATAGGAGCACTCAAAGAATCACTAGGCATGACCAGATATGGCGTAAAATAAGATGACACATAAGAGTATGTAGATCCTGGATCAAATAAAACTGAAGCATCTCTGCTACAAACCAAAACAGTACTTGTACCTCCACCTCTAATACCTCTACCTCCACCTCTAGTACCTCTACCTGCACCTCTAATACCTCTACCTCCACCTCTAGCTGGCTGAGCGGGCTGAACAAGTCCCTTAATGAACCTCTCTCTCTCTCTCTCTCTCGATGGGAAGTATAAGAAGAGCATGACGAGTCAAATCAATAAACTTGGTCTCGTATTGAGTAACAGTCATAGAACTCTGCTGGAGATGCTCAAACTACCACGGATAGATCTCTCTCTGAGTGACAGGAAGAAACTTCTCCAGAAATAGCTGAGAAAACTGATCCCAAGTCAAAGCTGGTGACCCAACTGGTCTATCCAAACAATAATCTCTCCAACAAGTATTGGCGGATCTAGACATGCGAAAAGTAGCAAAGTCGACCCCATTGGTCTCTACTATCCCCATATTCCTGAGAACCTCAAGACGGCTGTCTAAATATTCCTGGGGATCCTCAGAAGATGCACCACTGAAAGTGGTAGTAAAGAGCTTGGTGAAACTTATCCAACCTCCACAAAGTTTCCGAAAACGTAGCTGATCTATCACTGGTCTATGTTGCTGCTCGGCTGAAGAAGCGGTACGTCACCTCGCCATTAGCAAAAGGACAAGAGTACAGGTTTCAATTTAGCATTGGGAGAACAAAATCACATGATATAGAAGAATAGAAGTGAAACTTTTCCTAACTTTGTAGACTCTAGAGATAAATACAGACGTCTCTGTACCGATCCCTCAGACTCTACTAAGCTTATATGTGAGTTGTAAGACCTATGTAACATAGAGATCTAATACCAACTTATCACGCCCCGAATTTTCCACCTCGTGAGTCGTGATGATGCCTACTTGTGAAAGCTAGGTAAGCCAACCAACCGAACTATTTACCTTGTTTCCATTTTTAATCCGATAATAGTTAAGAGCCAACAATTAGAAAATAACAGAATCGAATAAGAGGAAGGTTGCATTGTAAAATTTTAATAATACTACTAATACCAATCCATAGCAAATCTACCCAAGACGGTTGTCACAACTTCACATACTGTCTAGGAGTACTACAAATAAAGGTATGAAAGAAATAAATACAACACTGTCTCTAGAAATACATGAAAGAAACATGAATAGTAGATAGAAGGAGATGCCAAGGCCTGCGGATGCCTGCAGGACTACCTCGGGTCGCCTGATGAACAAAAGACAACAATCTTACTGCGGTTCAAAATTCTACAGCGCTAGGATCTGCACAAAAGAGTGCAGAGTGTAGTATCAGCACAACCGACCCCATGTGTTGGTAAGTGCCTGACCCAACCCCGGCGAAGTAGTGACGAGGCTAGGACCAGGCTACTAACTAAACTTATGCAGTTATGTTATCTACAGCGGAAAATAAACAGAAATAAACAATTAAAGATGATAGGGGGACATGATGCGGGGGAATATCATTTATCAAAAGCAATTCAAGAGAAAAGCATAAAGACAATTTAGAATTCACAGCAAAAGAATAAGAAAAACGTAACCAACCAATAAACACTTTTATTTTCTGCTATTGCGGCACATAACCCGATCCAAATAATAAAAATATTGGTGCAGTGTGCGACCCGATCCATATCATTTATCACTGTTGCGGCGTGCAATCCGATCAAATTATATTGTTGTTGCGGCGTGCAACCCGATCCAAATATATTATTGTTGCAGCGTGCAACCCGATCCAAACATAATATTGTTGCGGCGTGCAACCCGATCCAAATATATTGTTGTTGCGGAGTGCAATCCGATCCAAATATAATATTGTTGCGGCGTGCAACCCGATCCAAACATAGCATTGTTGCAGCGTGCAACCCGATCCAAATATAATATTGTTGCGGCGTGCAACCCGATCCTAATATACAATTCAACACCAATCACAATGGAGCCCCGACAAGGCAACAATAAGGTAACGACAATATCTTGGAAAGGGAATCAATAACATCATAATAGAATCAAGTAACAACAGAAAATCAGTAAATAAACGTAAAGGACAACATAACTCAATTATCAACAAGATTCAGGAAAATCAAGGATAAATGCACGACATCACCCTTCGTGCTTTAAAACTCTCTTACCAAAACAATAATCACAAGAAATAAGGGCAAGGAAATAAATGAAACTACAATAAAATCCCAGCAAGGGAACAACAGTACAACAATCGAATCCCGACGAGGGAACAATATCAAAAATCTTCTTCTCTTTTCCTTTTCATATTTACTTCACAACTCACTTCACAACTTAAGCCAATGTTCTATAGGGTTCAATTGCCAATTATACTTCCACAATTTATTTTACATCTTGAGCCAACGCTTTTCAATATTTAAATACCAATATTACTTCCACGAGCCTTGATCAACAATAGAAATTATCACAAAAGGCATGAACAATACAAACGGATTCACGTTAATCATAGTATAAGACTCACGGGCATGCTTTACACTAATGTATAGATACTCGTCACCATGACTATACGTCGTTGTAGACATGTGATTTTTGACCCTCCTCAAGATTTTTCACATTTTAACGCGTAAATATTTTATTTAGGCACAATATAAATATTTTAAGTAATTTTGACTCTTTTATTTTATTTTATTACAAGAAAAACAAAAAATCACAAAAATAGGTTCATTAATATTTTGTAGTCATTTTTAATCTAAAAAAACTTTTAAAAAAATATACAAAAATAGTATCGTATTTTTATTTTAATATGATATTTGAAAATACAAAAATAGATATGTTTTAATGGTTAGTTTTATTTTAATAATTATTTGAATAGTAGGACTAATTAATAAATGAGACCGTATTTTTAATCTCGTTTGCATGGAAAGAATAGAACTTGGGCTCGAGCAACTCATTTTTAGGCCTAATTTTGGACCTAGCCCACAATTGTCAAGCCCATAATTCCTAGGTCCATACCCCTTAACCTAAAAACCCTACCAAAAAACCTACAATATAAAAAAGAAGCAAAGTCTAAGACTAAAAAGACGAAGAAAACAACGCTGAAAGAAGGCGAAAAAAAAGGGACAAAAAGCTGAAAAGCAAAATCAGTGCAGCCTTTCAGAAGGGACCCCCCCTGCCCATCGTCCTCTCCAAACGACCAAAGCCCTACGCCGAAGAACCCATCGTTGCTGCTTCCTCTTCCCCGATTGAAAAACCAAAAAATCAACCCACGACCCTTCCCCGTTTTGCTGACGACAAAACAGTAGGACGCACAAACAGACGGAACCAAATCTGACCGAAAATGTATGATTCCGACGACTTGCCATAGAATCCGGCAAACCGGGTTCGAACCCAGTGGTAAACCTAGCTCCAAAACTCCCTGAAATTAACCCAAATAAGTGCGAAAGTCAGCTCGAAATCGCTACCCAAATCCATGTCGAGTGAATTTGTTCAGGTCGCTGTGTCCGGTCCGTCGTGGTGTTCGTTGATACGCTGTCCTAGATTCCGTCTATTTTGAGTTTCTGTCGAGGTTGCGGTGTCGATTTTTGTTTGTGTAATCACTGGACACTCTGAGATATTGAAAATTCACCATTCAGGTGCAATTCTTCCTTCCTCTAATATTTCTCTAATGGTGTGGTTGAAATATGATAAGAATT
Organism: Nicotiana tabacum; assembly: GCF_000715075.1. Taxonomy (NCBI): domain Eukaryota; kingdom Viridiplantae; phylum Streptophyta; class Magnoliopsida; order Solanales; family Solanaceae; genus Nicotiana; species Nicotiana tabacum. The sequence continues at coordinate 189,210,721 of NC_134087.1, read as the reverse complement.
ATAGGGGATTCCCATCTATTGTGATCGGAATTTGATCTAATTTTAATAGAGTTTGGGTTTGGAATTAGCTGCTAGTTGCGCTCAAAAGAGATATTTGTCGATCTGTTTTTGTTATCCGATGTTCTCTCTTGCTGTTTGATGTGTTTGAATGTGAGTAATTGAAAAATATGAAACGTTTAGGCACATAGCTTCATTTTGGGTTCGACAGAGTTGCCTTCGATTCATTGAATCTTTATTTCATCTGTCTTGGTTAGTTTCTTAATATCAGATTTGGAGTAAAGTGAATTTATCAGTTGAAAATTGAAAGCGTCCAATATTTAATGACGGGGTAATAAATTATTGAATTACAGCATTTAGCCTTTACTATAGCACTAATTTTACGAGCATGTGTATTTACAAGACTTGTCTGGAAAAGCATTTGAGGTATATATATACTGCATATTGGAAATATGAATTTGTACGGAGTTGGTTGGATTCACTGTATGCATTGTTTTGTAGGAAGAATGTTATATCTTTGTAAGATTGTGATGAATATTTGATTGGGTCCTACTTGGATTATAATGTTTGTAAGCATCTGGCATTTTATTAATCGAATTGAACGCATCTTGACTGAGGAAATCAATAGCGTAACGTTGCATTACTTACAAAATTTATGGCCCTCACGAGCTAGCTTAGAAATCTCTTGATTAGAATAAATCGAGGTGCGACATGACAAACAAAAATGACAATTGCATGGTCCTCGCTTAGTTAATATGTGAATCCTTAGAATTCGAGGTGTGCCATTTAGTTGAATTTTCATTGCCCTCCCAAAGTTGAAAGTACTTAGTTGCTTTAGGCACACTATTTTAAAATTACCTTCCTAAAATCGGGTGTGCATTTCATGTGACCCAAATCAAATCCCAAAATGTTGAATAAAATATGTTTAGGATTGCGGGTGCATTTCATGTGGCGCGATCCAAAGACATGTTTTAAACGACATTTAATCTTCTTTAAAAATTAAATAAAAGCGGTTGAAAAGTTAAAATCGACACATAGGTTCATAATTGATTAAAATCAGATAATTAAGCCGAATATAACAGTTAAGTGACCGTGCTAGAACCAAGGAACTCGGGAATACCTAACACCTTCTCCCGGGTTAACAGAATTCCTTACTCGGATTTCTGGCTCGCGGACTGTTAAATAGAGTCAAGTTTTCCTCGATTCGGAATTCAACCGGTGGCTTGGAACACCATAAATCTCCCAAGTGGCGACTCTGAATTTTAATAAAATAAATCCCGTTTCGATTGTCCTTTAATTGGAAAAATTCTTTTATTCCCTTTGCGGGGTGTAGTAAAAAAGGAGGTATGACAGCTCTGGCGACTCTGCTGGGGATCGAACCCAGAATCTCTGGTTCGGGGTTCAAGAATTCGAACTTAGAATAATTGTTATAATTGGCTTTATCCATTATCTGAATTTGTTACATGATTTAGTCCTAATGTGCTAATTGATTGCTTTTACCGCTTTGATATTCCGTGAACTGTATATAAATTGTTGCGAAATCCCTCTTCTCTTTGAGTCTTCTAAATCATGAAGAAGTGTTCACTTCGTGTGACTTCTTTTCTGTTAGAGTCATATTACAAATTTAGAACGAGGTTCGGACAAGTTGCAAAGTCGATGAAGCTTTTGTATTCCTGGTACGCTGCCCCCTCGGCTCGAGCTGTCCGCTCGGGTAAGCCAGGTCTAGAACAATAAACCCAGGTTTTGAACCTAGAAAAACAAGACCTCATGTCGGATCCCTAGTAGGAACGTTTGTTGCATCACATGCATTTGACTTAGGGGACTCAACAAAGGGGTTGGGTCCATCTAGGACAGGTGTACCCAAAATAACAGACCATCTTGATGCATCCCGTGTGCTACATGTTGCATTCTTTCAAGGGTAAAAGGGTCATTTGGCGGACCAATAGTAGTTGAGGGCAAATAAAAAATGAAGAAAGAAAAAAAAAGAGAAAAAGATAGGGTGAAGTGTGAAAATAAATCAAGTAGGGCCTAGTTATGTTTTTTTTTGTTATATTCTATTAAGAAAAAAGAAAAAGAGCATGGAAGCTTCAAAAAGATTTTGAACTTTTTATCATTTTTCAAAAATAAAAAAAAATAAAAAAAAAATCCAAAAAGATTTTATATGTTTCATCATTTTTCGAAAAAAAAAATGTGTTTTCTATATGTCAGTTGTTTTTTCTATTTATTATTCTCGCCCGTATCCAATCTGCCCAAATTACGCATACCTGATTCTCGTCTTTCTGGGCGTGATACGTAGGCAACCCACATAGGGTCCGGTCTTCCTAGTAAATCTTAGGTTCTTAGTTTTGCGGGGTCTTAGCCAAATTTTGCACTTCTAGCCACCTTTGGCCAAATAAGCCATTTTGCAAAAATAGCCTCAATCATGTCTTGCATGTGTCTTAGGGAATGTTATTGTCTTACATAGTGTTGGTTTAAGTTTTCTCATACAGGTGTGGATCTACTTACCGGAGTTTGAGCATGACAGATACCCCAGGATCACTACATTCAGAAGCTGCTCGAGGAGTCGTTTTATGTTTTTGAGTTAATTATTTTTGTTTTATTTTCTAGTCCTGTATAGTAGTATTTAGTCTTTTAGGTGATGTTAGAATTTGTATTGCCTAGTTAAGTTTGCATAGTCTTTTGTCATTGTATTTCTTATTTTGCATTTGGAAATGTGTTACAAGTCAAAAATCGAAAAAAAAGAAAGAAATTTTGCGTTTTTATATTTTCGTTATAAGTTTTCTTTAGAATATTAATTCTAGAAATGAGAAAAAAAATTCTTTGAGATTGTTTTTTCTTTAGGCAATTAATATCAAAATAAAAATTGTTTTTATATTTTCTTTACTATATTGGGACCAAAATTCAAAAAAAAAAGAAACTTTTCTTGTAGTACCTCTTTAAAAGTTTTCTTTAAGGCATTAATTCCAAAATCCAAAAAGATTTTCTTGTGAGGTGTTTCTTTGGGAAATTATTGAAAGATGAAAAAAAAATCTTTTTATTTTCATTAGAACTTTAAGATATTGTACATAGAAAAAAAACATACTTTATCTTTTGTTTGTCATTAGAATTTTGAAATCCAAAAACAATTTTTGTCTTTTTCATTTCTCATTACGAATTATTCTTCGGGGATATCAAATGAAAATTCAAAAAAAAAAAGAGTCAAAAAATATCGTTCTCCCTTCTAGGATTTTTCTTTAATAGAGTATTTGTTTCAAAAAAAAACCGTTAAGCTTGAGTTTAGAATAGGTTATAGAACATTAAGTCTAGAAAATTCAAAAAAGAGATTTGTTTCTTTTATTTCTTTTTCTCATCAGAGTAGTCACTAAGGTAAAAAGAAAATGAAAAAGAGAACGTTAGTTTGTTTGCTTTACTCCCGATCTTCCACAACTACGCAAAGATCTGATTCATGCGAGGTCATGATACGTAGGCAACCTACATAGGGTTCAATCGAATCATTTTTTTATTAAAAGAATGTGAAAAAAGGGAAAAGAGAAAAAAAAAGATAATATGAGATCATGGGATGTAAGAATGAGAGGGAAGAAAAGAGCGATAATCAGAAAGAAAGGACGAAGGAAAATGATCAAGCAAGTGTTGGAAAAGAAAAGAAAAGAGAGGATTGAAATGAACAAATTGGGATGATGCCAACTGATCTTTGTACTCTCGAAGTCATTTTAAAACCGATAACTACGGCTAGGTGCATTGCACATAAAGTGAGATTATCTTATGTTAATTGCCCTAACGCTAATGTGATGGCTTCATTTTGTTATATTCATAGCAGAAGGGTGGTTGGTTTGTAGTTTTTAAAGTGGTAACTCCTCTCCACATCATAAAGTCAAAAGGCAATGGCAGACAACAACAAAAATGAGTTGGTTAATACAGGTGCCCAAAAGCAATTGGTTGAACAGGACAATGGGTTGGTTGAAGAGGTCAAGATGTTAAGACAACACATGGCGGACATGTATCAGGCCTGGATGACTGGGAAGGCACCACCCTTGCCACCACCTAGCTTCCTAAATACTATCCTTACCCAAGCTCCGAACACAATGCTAGAAAATTCTCCATACTCTCTAGATCTACCCGCTTATCACAGCTTTCCCAACCGTCTTAGTAGCTCCATCACTCATCCTCCAATTACCTCTCCCCAAAATCGCCCTCCTGTCACATCTACTATCCCCGACAATGAATACTCATTCAAAGCTCATGATGCCCAATATTACCCCTCAGAGGTTGCCCACAAGGTTTCCAACTCATACAAGCAGGGTTCGCGGGATGGGCCTCATGTTGTAAATGAAGAGTTCACAGGAAGAAACGGGCGAGATGGGATACCCAGGAGGCTGAAAGGCATAGAACAGTGTTACACCCTATGTTTTCGTATGTTAGAGTATTCGTAAGTCAATTGATATAAGCTCAGAAATGAGATCAACTTTGAAAGTATGTAAAGTAAGTTAATCCTTTTATAATTGTGGTTACAAATCTTTATGATCATGAATAACGAGTACCAAAAGGGTTGGAAAGCTTAGGTGCTAAATGAATTAAAGAAAATAAGTTTCGTCGAATGTCGACAAGTTTGGAATGTTATAACCTATACTTTTGGGGTGAGACAAGGGTGATTAACATGATGATGAGGTTATGTTATGAGTTAGTTTAGTCTTATGATAGTCGTGTGTTATGTTTTTAAGTCAAGCAAGTTGTGGAACAAAAGTTAGAAAAGGTCATAACAAGTTACATTCAAAAATGAGTTGAAACTTAGGTTAAATGTAGCTGAACCTTTCTCCAAACATACTTTGAATCAAGGGATGATATACATATGAAATTGCATATCTATGAGTCTAGTTTTCAACTCATTAAACCGCTTATCAATACGATCTCGGAGTATAGAGATATTCGCATTTTCGCGAGACCGCGCAGCTAGTAGGTGACAAGTAGGTGCATTACCTACTTGCCAAAAAGAGAGGCCTCAACTAAGTTGGTCAAGAGGGTACTTTTAAGGGATTATAAACTCACTTATTTAACCTATCTTTCAGACCAAGAAAACCTAATTTAACCCTTGCAACTCCTCCCCAAAAACCCCAAACAAACCCTAGGGTATTCCGGGTGTTACGACGCGATTCTAGTGCTGAAAAGTCCGGACAGCTTGCTAGTTTCTCTTTCTCCTTCTTGTAGCCGTGTTGAGGAACTTATTTTTGATAAAAAGGACCGGGTTTCGTGGGTTATACTCAGTACAAGGTAAGTTTATGCTTCTCTTTCCATTATCTATGTGTTTGCGAGTTATAACTCGATCGTAAAGAATAGACCTAGCTAGTTTCGAAAGAATGGTATGTTGTTTGTTCTTCTGTAATGGTTGGATGGTTGTAAACTTATTTTGAAGTTGAATTCATGGCTGGTTTGTTGGATAAGAGGTATAATGATGTACTTTTGGTTGTATTTTCCAATTTGAAAGAAAAGACAAGTCGAAACGTGTTTAAGTAAATTGAAAGATTATTTTTGAGTTGATGAACTTGTGGGAATATTTTTGGGCTTTTTATGTTGGTATTGGGTTGTCTCTTTTACTACTATTTTTATGGAGTTGAGAGGAGGAAGGTTGTGGAGAAACACCACATAATGGCAAGGTTGTTTGTTGGTCGTTCGTCGTAACATTTTCGGGTTGGTTGACACTATTATGGTTGTCGTGTTGTGTATGAAGTGATAGGGGTATGTTGGGCTGTTTGTGATTGTTTTGACTAGTGTGAAGTCATATATATAGGGGAGGTTCTGTCCGTTTCATTGTAAAATAGGTTGTGGTCGATACATAATAGTTACGACGCTTAAACGATAACGAGAGTGTCATTTCTCTTATTGTAGACTAATGAGCCGTGAAATTGCATAGCTTGAGGTTGGGAAGAATATACAAGGTATGTTAAGGCACTTACTTATTTCTTTTGGCATGATCTAAAGTGACATGAACATAAACGGTACGCTAATTCATAACGGATCTACTCCTAGAAACTAAGGTTATCCATGTTGTTCTTTCCTTATAAAATTATTCTAAACAAGTGTGTATGATCCTTAAATCCCACTAAGGTTCATATTGATGGTAGGGATGTCCATAATGTTAATAGAAGGTGCAATGACCTTACATCACTCCGAAAGGGTTAGAACGTGATTCCATGAGTCGAGCATGCATTATATATATGTATCTATTTTACTCTACCGAGTCGCGCTATAGTCGGCCGGGTATGGCACCTATTGTGTAACCACTGATCAGTTGGGTTTACCGAGCTCCACGTGGCCGGGTATGATTCTACCGAGACTTATGATGACTGGGTACGTTTTTACCGAGTCCTCTTTGAGGCCGGGTACGATATGATGATGATGATGATGCCCACAGAGGCGAATGTTTTTAAAAAGTTCATGTACATATATGTATTATGCATTTCATGTCAGTATCCCCCCGAGGCACTCAGATGTTACAGGTTGTATCTCCTCTATCTCTCCTTACATTACTGTTCTTGTTTATGCTTTCCTACCTTACATACTCGGTACTTTATTCGTAATGATATCCCTTTTGCTTGGGGATGCTGCGTGTCATGCCCGCAGATCCCGATTGATAGGTTGACAGTCCTCCTAGTAGGTTATCAGCTCAGCGAAGGTGTTGGTGCACTCCACTTGCTCCGGAGTTACCTAGTTGGTCAGTATGCTTTGGATATGTATTGATTGTATGGCGGGGCCCTGTCCCGATCTTTATGATTTTATGTACTCTTAGAGGCTTGTAGATAGATGTCAGGTGTAGGGACACTTGTATGGCCTTGTCGGCCTATGTTTTGAGTTTACAAATGGTCATGTCGGCCTTATAGGCCTGTATGTCACATATATAAGTTTGTATATCATTTTGGGTCTTCATATGTTGAGTATTCCCTTATGTTTTATTCTTGTTATCTCATGACCGATTTTTAGCTCATTTACTCATGATAGTATGATAAGAAAGATATGTTATGTTGGTACTCGGTTGAGTAAAGCACCGGGTGCCCGTCGCGGCCCTCTGATTCGGGTCGTGACAAACAGTCTTCAAAGAACAAGCAAGGAACGGGAGACCAGGGTAGCATGTCTTACAAAGAATTGTCTATGTCCCCCGACGTTCATCTGCCTGCGAGGTTTAAAGTGCCAAAGTTTAACTTGTACGATGGGTGTGGGGATTCGGTAGCCCATTTGAGGGATTACTGCAATAAAATGAGAAGTGTTGACAAGAAAGATGATTTGTTGATGGCGTACTTCAGTGAGAGCCTGACTGGGGCAGCCTTGGAATGGAATAATCGTCAAGATGTTGGTAAGTGGCCTACATTGGGTGACATGGCTCAAGATTTTGTTCAATACTTTCAATACAGATCAGGTGTTACCCCAGACCGCTCCTCCCTATCTAAAATGGAAAAGAAGCCGGAGGAAAGCTTTAGGGAGTTTGGGCTCAGATGGAGGGAGCAAGCTGCTCGAGTCAATACCCTGATTGGTGAAGAAGAAATGGTTGAGCTTTTCCTACAAGCCCAGGGGCCCACCTACTTCAGTCATTTGATCCTGGCCTTGGGAAAGCCTTTCAAAGATGTGTTAAAAATAGGGGAGCTAGTGGAAGAGGGAATCAAGTCAGGCAAAATCATGAGTTGTTCGAAAGACATTCAGAACACCCAGTAAGCTTGGGTGGAAGAAAGAGAAACAGAAAAGATGATCTGATGGGCTTTCCCGATCAACACTTCCAGCCTCGACATCGTCCCTGTAGATATCCTTGTGCGCCAGGTGATCCTCCCCAATGCCACTTCTCTCCACGGAACTCCCAAAATCGTACATCACTTTCCCAGTACCTAGCTCCACAAAATGCCTATTCACCCCCACGAGCCTACCAAAAACCTCCTGGATCAGGTTTTCGACCCAATCAGGCATTTAAGAATGAGAGGTTGCTGAAAAAAGAAAAAGTTTTCACTCCATTAAGAGTGTCATATGCCAGTCTGTTCCAAAAGTTGAAGCAATTGGACATGTTGAAGCCGACCAAGATAAAAATGTTAAACCCTCTTCCAAAGAAGTTTGATTTTTCTCAAAGGTGTGCCTATTGCTCAGATGCCCCATGGCATGACATAGAGAAGTGTTGGAATCTAAAGAATGCAATTCAGAATCTTATCGATGCAGACGACATTGTCGTGCAAAATCCAGATGCAGCAGACACTAGCCAAAGTCCATCAACTGTTTGTAATGAGATGCATATGGTGAATTTGATTTGTTTTGAAAAGGAATATGAGAATTCTTCTGAGATCCTTGAAGGTCCACGCGCTGCAAAGTTTTCAGTGCTATCAGAGGTTGATCTTAAGAACGAGCCAGCAAAGGGAACCCAAAAGCAATTTATTAAGAACAATGTGATGGAAGTTTGTGAAGGTCCTAGTAATGTTGATGCGGAATTCAGTGGCTAAGATGCCGAGCTTGGAAATTGGAGGACGCTCCTTTCTTGGTTAGCCAGGGAGGAGTTTTGGTGGTTTATTTAGTTGTCATTTCTGTTGGCCGGGTTATTTCAGGGTTGTAATCCGGATATTGTCTTGTGACTCAAACCCTTCTATCCTTTTATTTTGCCTAGCTTGTTTAGTCATAGTAGCCTGTCTAGTGTTGTCTAGGTTTGTAACCCCAGTTTAGTTTGTTTGTTTTGTTGTCCAAACCCTTTCACCATATGTTTAATGCAATTTTCTATTTTCTGTAATTTCTAATCATTTTTGTTTAGTTCTCTTTTCTTTTTATGGTTCTTTTCCTATCGACTCTAGTGACATGACATGCACGCATAATTCTCAGCTTGGTTTTAAAAGTCAGTTTAGTCACGAAGCAATGAAACAATGTTGAAGATGTAGGGACATTTGAGGGAAATAAGTAAAGGCATTTTGAGATCACTTCAAACCCGAATTGTGTGAAACTGGGGCAGATAGAATATGAAGAAACCCTATTGAAATGCCTCATGCCGCATCGGTTTGAAGCTAAAGGCAAGTTTGCCCAAATCGACAGGGGCCGTTCGTGGTAATGAGAGTGAGAGTGTTGTCCAATGGTGCTTTGTATTTAACAGATGTAGAAGGCGAATGTGTGGATATGGTTATCAAGTCTGATACAATCAAAAGGTGTTACGAAGGTTTTCCTTGGTTAGTTTAATTGTGTTGTTTGTACTTGGCATGTTTTGAAGATTGGAATGATGAAGGCATTTTGTTCTGCTATCTAAACACTTTGTACTTCGTTACCCCTTTGAGCCTCATTTATTTTCTTTCATACCTCTCTTTTGGAATCAGTAGCAAAGTTCAGAAACGCAAGCGCAAAAGATAAGTAAAGGAAGAAAAAAAAAAGAAAAGAGAAAAAGAGAAAGAAAGAATGAAAAGAGAAAGAAAAGAATGAAAAGGAAAAAAACAACAAAAACAACAAAAAAGAGAAAAGAAAGCAAAAAAGAGAAAGAAAAGAAAGAGAAAAGAGAAAATCACAACAACAAAGTAATTCCTATGTCATGAACTACGTTCGACCTGATTCCTTTTAAGGATACGTAGGCAGCCTCACGGTTCGGTCTCATTAAAATAAACATCCAAAATCCCCCAAGCAAAAAATTGGGGGAGAAGTCGTGGTTGTTGTAAGAAATCTGATTCCGAAAGTTGTAATTTTGAACCCATTTGAATTGTTTTGAGCCTTTTATACCCTTTCTTTCTAACCCTATCCAAAAGCCCACATTACGGTCCAAAGAAAGACCTTCTGATCAGTTTTTGAGAAATGCCAAGTCGAGCATGTAAAGGTAATTCATGTCAGAGGCAACACTCTGGTTCAAGCATGTAAAATAAAATGAGAGAGTCTTATTGATGAAAACCTTCACAGGCACCGTAAGGCGACGGGAGTTGAGAGAAATTAAAATGAGAAAGTCTTATTGGTGAAAACCCTTACGGGCACCTTGGGGCAAAAGTGATTTGAAAAGTCAACAAGTGAGAAAGGTCTGTTAGGTGGAAAACTGTTTCAAGGCACCGCAGGATGAATAAGGTCAAGGTTTGGGTAAAGTAATCAGGTCATGGAAATTTTGAGGCGAAAAAGTACAGCAACTGAAAGTTGATTAGTTGGACAGATTGGGCCGATTAATCCGAAATGCATGTCATGATCATTGGTACCAGCTGTTCCACTCAGATAAGTTTCTTTTTCTTTTTCCCTTTGTAGCAGTCATCTGGTTTTGGATTCTTCTTATCCTTAACCCGCAAAGTCATTGCATTTCATTTTCTTTTGGGATTATTTGTATAAGATGTTTTAATGTCGGTCATGTCCCAAGTAAGTGGAAAAGAATTTCAAAGCTCACTACCAATTTCCAAAATTGCAAATCACAAAGTGGTCAGAGCATACTAAAGACAGCATGATGAAAGGTGGGATACAGGGGATCACCCGAAGTTTCACCGGTGGAATGATTTGGTAATGTCATGGGAGATGCAAAGGTTTAGATAAAAGGGGTCAGAGGTGTGAAACAAAAACATGGGTATAGAACACTCGATTCGTCAAAGGTCATGAGATTTGAAAGTCAGTCAGAAAGTCAAAGCGGTTTAGGGCCAGTTCGGGAAAGCCATTCAGAACAAAACAATGCAGTGGAAAGATCTTCAGCAAGAATGCCATCAGCTAACCACCACTTTAAACTGACAAAATTTTCTTTGATTGAAACACGGGCAGAAAACTCATTTGTTTCGGAGAAACCTTCCATAGAGAAAGGTAGTCGCCAAATAGGTTTGATTTTTCATTTTCAAGACCCTCCTGGAAAATGGGACCTAGTTTAAAGTTCAGAAATAGCATAATCTAGCATAAATGTATCCTAAAAGAATATAAGTTAGCCTAGAAGTTTGCATGTTCGAGATAGGATTCAATTAGGAGTTTTTAGGACCCTCTTGAATAATGGGACTTAGTTTAAGATTTTAATTAGATAACAACATTTAGCATAAGTTCTGTTGTAGGGTAGTATAATTCAGCCGTAAAAGTTGTCACTCTTAAGATAAGACTTGATGTTTGATTTTTCAAGACCCCCTTGATAATGGGATGTAGTTGTAAAACCTTCTTAGATAACAGGATTTAGCAGAAGTCACACATTCAGAAGATATAATTTAGATTTTTAAAGCCATCATTTAACTAGGAGTTTTCAGGATCTTCCTGGATAATGGGACCTAGCTTTCAATTCTTAGTAATACTTGGTAAAATGATTTAGTTTTACACTCACATTGGTGCCCAACCACCAAACTGGGCAGAATATTTTCTTGGTTTTGTCTATTTTGAAGTCAGGAGCCCGCCTGGAGAGCAGGGAGCACATTTCAAGTTGAAGTCAGGAGCCCTCCTGGAGAGCAGGGAATACATTTCGAGTTGAAGTCAGGAGCCCGCCTGGAGAGCAGGGAATACATTTCAAGTTGAAGTCAGGAGCCCGCCTGGAGAGCAGGGAATACATCACGTTTTGAAGTCAGGAGCCCACCTGGAAAGCAGGGATTACTTTCAAGCGCAATAGTCAAGAGCCGAAGTTTTAGCTTTCAAATTCTTTGTTTTGTCTATGTTAAAGTCAGGAGCCCGCCTGGAGAGCAGGGAGTACTTTCAAGTCAGCAGTCAGGAGCCTGTCTGGAGAGCAGGGAATACTTTCAAGCGTAGCAGTCAGGAGCCCGCCTGGAGAACAAGGGAGTACAATTTAAATTGTAGCTTTCAAATTCTTTGTTCTGTCTATGTTGAAGTCAGGAGCCTGCCTGGAGAGCAGGGAATATATTTCAAGTTGAAGTCAGGAGCCCGCCTGGAGAGCAGGGAGTACTTTCAAGTCAGTAGTCAGGATCCCGCCTGGAGAGCAGGGAATACTTTCAAGCGCAGCAGTCAGGAGCCCGCCTGGAGAACAAGGGAGTACAATTTAAATTTTAGATTTCTAATTCTTTAGTCTGTCTATGTTGAAGTCAGGATCCCGCCTGGAGAGCAGGGAATACATTTCAAGTTGAAGTCAGGAGCCCGCCTGGAGAGTAGGGAATACTTTCAAGCATAGCAGTCAGGAGCCCGCCTGGAGAACAAGGGAGTACAATTTAAATTTTAGCTTTCAAATTCTTTGTTTTGTCTATCTTGAAGTCAAGAGACCGCCTGGAGAGCAGGGAATACTTTCAAGCGTAGCAGTCAGGAGCCTGCCTAGAGAACAAGGGAGTACAATTTAAATTTTAGCTTTCAAATTCTTTGTTTTGTCTATCTTGAAGTCAGGAGCCCGCTTAGAGAACAGAGAGCACTTTCAAGTTGAAGTCAGGAGCCGCCTAGAAAGCAGGGAATACTTTCAATTCAGCAATCAAGAGCCCGCCTGGAGAACAAGGGAGTACAATTCAAGTTTTAGCTTTCAAGTTCTTATTGATATTTGGAAAATGTGATCCATTTTACACTTACATCTGTGCCCAGCCACCGAACCTCGGCAGAAAATTTTCTTTGTTTTGTCTATTTTGTTGAAGTCAGGAGCCCCCTGGAAAGCAGGGAATACATTTCAAGTTAGCAGTCAGGAGCCCGCCTAGAGAGCAGGGAATACATTCATGTTTAGCAGTCATGAGCCCTCCTGGAGAGCACGGAATACATTTTTAGTTGAGAGGTCAGGAACCCGCCTGGAGAGCAGAGAATACATTTCAAGTTAGCAGTCAGGGGCCCCGCCTGGAGAATAGGGTCAGTTTTTACTTTAGTCAAGCTTAGTTTATAGTTTTCCTAGTCTATTCTTTAGTTTAATTTCATCATTGCATCAATAGTACAAGTGGTTTACAATTTTGCTAACAACTCACAAATCTTCCTAGTGCAAACTGGGGCAGAAAAATTTCTTTGTTTTGTCTATTTTGTTGTAATTAGGCGCTCACCTGGAGAACAAGGGGGAACAACTCAAGTTTCTAGGGAAAGCAGTTTCGAAGGAAGACAGTTCAAGTTTCAAGGGAAAATGGTTCAAGGTGCAAAGGAAAACAGTGTCAAGTAACAAGAGAAGACGGTTCGAGTCCAACAGTCAGGCGTCCACCTGAAGAAAAGGAAAAGCATCTCAGATTGCAAGTCAAGTCAGCAACCAAAGAATCTCGTGGCAAGAATGCGAGTCAACAGTCCGAGGTGATCAACAGAAGTTAGTCACGATAAAGAAAAAAGAAAGGCAAGAAGTGAATCCAAATGCAGAAGTTGATGAAAGATGTGGGTTGCTCAAAACATGGTCGAGGTAACAAGCATTGCATACCTGGTCTTGATCCGAAAAGTTGAAGAAGGATGAACTAGCACCTGTAACTAGCAAGCATCAAGGTTCAAATCTAAAGTCTACATGAAGAATCATTCAAGACTCAAGATCAAGCTTCAGAAGACTTATAGATAGGAATCTTGTAACTCGTAATTGATAGGCTTAGCTAGTCTTTTTCATGTTTTGATTTTGATGTAATAGCAGGACTGCGGACCGGAACCTCGACGGAACGGTACCTCGACCGGCTCTCCACCTCGGCATACGCTATCATCTCATCACCTTTAAACTACACGTGGCCTAATTCCTTTATAGCCAAGGATATGTAGGCAGCTCAGATCCCAGAGCTCGGTCACATTCCCCTTTTCTCTTAGTTTTAGTCTCTCCAAATAAGGGTCGGGTCAAAAACCTGTCTAGTCATTCTTTGTCTGAAAATACTACGTCTTTCCTGTCAAAGAGAGGCGGCTGTAGACATGTGATTTTTGACCCTCCCCAAGATTTTTCACATTTTAGCGCGTAAATATTTTATTTAGGCACAATATAGATATTTTAAGTAATTTTGACTCTTTTACTTTATTTTATTACAAGAAAAAACAAAAAATCACAAAAATAGGTTCATTAATGTTTTGTAGTTATTTTTAATCTAAAAAAAATCTTTAAAAAAATATATACAAAAATAGTATCATATTTTTATTTTAATATGATATTTGAAAATACCAAAAATAGATTTATTTTAATGGTTAGTTTTATTTTAATAATTATTTGATTAGTAGGACTAATTAATAAATGGGACCGTATTTTTAATCTTGTTTGCAAGGAAAGAATACAACTTGGGCTCGAGCAACTCATTTTTAGGCCTAATTTTAGACCTAACCCACAATTGTCAAGCACATAATTCCTAGGCCCATACCCCTTAACCTAAAAACCCTACCAAAAACCTACAATATAAAAAAGAAGCCTAAGACTAAAAAGACGAAGAAAACAACGCTGAAAGAAGGCAGAAAAAAAGGGACGAAAAGCTGAAAAGCAAAATCAGCGCAGCCTTTCACAAGGGACCCCCCCTGCCCATCGTCTTCTCCAAACGACCAAAGCCCTACGCCGAAGAACCCATCGTTGCTGCTTCCTCTTCCCCGATTGACAAACCAGAAAAATCAACCCACGACTCTTCCCCGTTTTGCTGTTGAGAAATAGTAGGACGCACATACAGACGGAACCAAATCTGACCGAAAATGTGTGATTCCGACGACTTGTCATAGAATCCGGCGAACCGGGTTCGAACCCAGCGGTAAACCTAGCTCTAAAACTCCCTGAAATTAACCCAAATCAGTGCGAAAGTCAGCCCGAAATCGCTGCCCAAATCCATGTCGAGTGAATTTGTTCAGGTCGTCGTGTCCGGTCCGTCGAGGTGTTCGTTGATACGTTGTCCGAGATTTCGTCTGTTTTGAGTTTCTGTCAAGGTTGCAGTGTCGATTTTTGTTTGTGTAATCACTGGACACTTTGAGATATTGAAAATTCATCCTTCAGGTGCAATTCTTCCTTCCTCTAATATTTCTTTAATGGTGTGGTTGAAATATGATAAGAATTATAGGGGATTCCCATCTATAGTGATCGGAATTTGATCTAATTTTAATAGAGTTTGGGTTTGGAGTTAGCTGCTAGTTGCGCTCAAAAGAGATATTTGTCGATCTGTTTTTGTTATCCGATGTTCTCTCTTGCTGTTTGATGTGTTTGAATGTGAGTAATTGAAAAATATGAAACGTTTAGGCGAATAGCTTCATTTTGGGTTCGACAGAGTTGCCTTCGATTCATTAAATCTTTATTTCATCTGTCTTGGTTAGTTTCTTAATATCAAATTTGTAGTAAAGTGAATTTATCAGTTGAAAATTGAAAGCGTCCAATATTTAATGACGGAGTAATAAATTATTGAGTTACAGCATTTAGCCTTTACTATAGCACTAATTTTACGAGCATGTGTATTTGCAAGACTTGTCTAGAAAAGCATTTGAGGTATATATATACTGCACATTGGAAATATGAATTTGTACGGAGTTGGTTGGATTCACTGTATGCATTGTTTGGTAGGAAGAATGTTATATCTTTGTAAGATTGTGATGAATATTTGATTGGGTCCTACTTGGATTATAATGTTTGTAAGCATCTGGCATTTTATTAATCGAATTGAACGCATCTTGACTACTATGGTTATTCGTGCAATCAAATTGAGGAAATCAATAGCGTAACATTGCATTACTTACAAAATTTATGGCCCTCACGAGCTAGCTTAGAAATCTCTTGATTAGAATAAATCGAGGTGCGCCGTGTCAAACAAAAATGACAATTGCATGGCCCTCGCTTAGTTAATATGTGAATCCTTAGGATTCGAGGTGTGTCATTTAGTTGAATTTCCATTGCCCTCGCAAAGTTGAAAGTACTTAGTTGCTTTAGGCACGCTATTTTAAAATTACCTTCCTAAACTCGGGTGTGCATTTCATGTGACACAAATCAAATCCCAAAACGTTGAATAAAATATGTTTAGGATTGCGGGTACATTTCATGTGGAGCGATCCAAAGACATGTTTTAAACGACGTTTAATCTTCTTTAAAACGTAAATAAAAGCGGTTGAAAAGTTAAAATCGGTACATAGGTTCATAATTGATTAAAATCAGATAATTAAGCAGAATATAAAAGTTAAGCGACCGTGCTAGAACCACGGAACTCGGGAATGCCTAACACCTTCTCCCGAGTTAACAGAATTCCTTACTCGGATTTCTGGCTCGCGGATTGTTAAATAGAGTCAAGTTTTCCTCGATTCGAGATTCAACCGGTGGCTTGGGACACCATAAATCTCCCAAGTGGCGACTCTGAATTTTAATAAAGTAAATCCCATTTTGATTGTCCTTTAATTGGAAAAACTCCTTTATGTCCTTTGCGAGGTGTAGTAAAAAAGGAGGTGTGACAGTCGTACTCAACAAATAACACATAGCAAATAGGACGCAACTCCTAATCCCTCAAGCTAAGGTTAGACCAAACACTTACCTCGATGCCACGAACACAATTCAAGTCTCAACTATTGCTTTACCTCTTGATTCCACCACCAATTCGCTCGTATATAGCCACAAGTTACTTAATTACGTTAGTAAATGCTAAATGGATCAATTCTTATGCATGAAAATGCATTTTCCCAAAGTTTTACCCAAAAAGTCAAAATCGCCCCCGAGCCCACATGGTCAAAATCCGAGGTTCGGACCAAAACTCATTACCCATTCCCCCACGAACCCAAATATATAATTTGTTTTGAAATCAGACCTCAAATCGAGGTCCAAATCCCCAAAATTTGAAAAACCTAGGTTCTACCCAAAACACCCAATTTCCCCCATGGAAATCATTGATTTTGAGTTGAAATTATGTAAAAAGATGTTAAAGATTGAAGAAAACTAGTTATAAATCACTAACAATCGATTTGGAGAAGAAGTTGTCTTTGAAAATTTGCCATAGAGTGTTTTGGTTTTGAAAGAGTGTGAAAAATGGTTGAAATGCGTCCAAGTTATGAATTTACAGGTTGCAGACTTCTGCTAAGCTCGCATTTGCAAAGTCGCTTATGCAAACAATGTGTCACATTTGCGACGACTGACTCAAAAGGGGAAACATCGCATTTGCGATAAATTCCTCGCATTTGCGAGATAGGCTAGCCTGGGCTATTTTTCACATTTGCGATATAGCCTTCGCATTTGCGAGCCAGGCTTCGCAAATGCGAAGCCTGCAAGCGTGCAATAGAGCAGCTGGAACCTGCAATCTCTCAAGTCCAAAATCCACCCCGTGGCCTATCCAAAACTCACCCGAGCCCTCGGGGCTCCAAACCAAACATGCATATCAACTTAAAAATATCATACGGACTCACTCGTGCATTCAAAATCACTAAAATAACATCAACAACTATGTGTTTAGCATCAAAAATCATGAAATCACTTAAGAACTTCAAAGTTTTCAATTTTCTCAATTATGGTCCTATGATGAGCCAAAAGGTCATCACTTGTTTTAAAAGAGAATTCTGTGTTCCGAGGCCTTAAAAACCACTTTCGGCATCACCTCAATTTGTATGCGCAGTCCGGGCGCGTAGCCGGAAAGCCATTTTGTGAATACCTATGAAAAATGATGAATTTTGCATTTAAAATGAGTTTAAGTTGACTTCGGTCAAGATTTTTGGTAAACGGACCCGGACCCATAATTGGACGGTCCCGAAGGGTCCGTAGGAAAATATGGGACTTGGGCGTATGCCTGGAATCGAATTCCGAGGTCCCAAGCCCGAGAAATGAATTTTTAAAAAAATTATTTTCTGAAATTATTTATGAAATTTGGAAATGAATTTTTATTAGAACTCGATGGTATCGGGCCCGTATTTTGGTTCTGGCGCCCGGTACAGGTCTTATATGTTGTTTAAGATAAGTCTGTAAAATTTGGTAAGAAACGGACTTGAAACGACGTGAGTCGGATCATTTTTGAGAAAATTGAAAATTTGAAGTTCTTAAGAAAATTCCATGATTTGATGTTAAATTCATAGTTGGTGATGTTATTTTAGTGATTTGAATGCACGAGCGAGTCCGTATAATATTTTTAGGTTGGTGTGCATGCTTGGTTTGGAGCCCCGAGGGCTCGGGTGAGCTTTGGATAGGTCACGGGGTGGATTTTGGACTTGGTGAATTGCAGGTTTTTAGCTGGTGTGTTCAGGCCTGCAGACTTTGCATTTGCGAAGCCTGGCTCGCAAATGCGAGGGCCTTGTCGCAATTGTGAAAGCAGCCCAGGCCATCCCATCTCGCAATTGCGAGGTTTTTGATCGCAAATGCGATTTCCCCCAGCTTCAGCCAGCAGTCGCAAATGCGTCACAGTAGTCGCAATTCCCATCTCGCAAATGTCAACATAACAGAGGTCGGGGTTCGCAATTCCCATATCTGCAACCAGCAATTTTTATACTTAGCCGAAAATCAATCATTTTTCACATCTTTTCAAAACATAAACTCCCTAGGGAGATTTTTCAAGAACAACTCTTCTTCCAAATCGATTGTAAGCCAATTTTAATTCGTTTCCTTCAATCATTAACATCTTTTAACATGATTTCAACTTAAAATCAATAATTTTTATGGGGGAAATTGGGTGTTTTGGGTAAAACCTAGGTTTTTCTAAAATTGGGAATTTGGACCTCTATTTGAGGTCCAATTTCAAAATAAACTATATATTTGGGTTCGTGGGGGAATGGGTAATCGGGTTTTGGTTCGAACCTCAATTTTGACCATGTGGGCCCGGGGGCGATTTTTGACTTTTTGAGTAAAACTTTAGAAAACTTATTTTTATGCATTGGAGTTGATTCATTTAGCGTTTATTGATGTAATTAAGTAACTTGTGACTAGATACGAGCGAATTGGTGGTGGAATCAAGGGGTAAAGCTATAATTGAGACGTGAATTTTGTTCGTGGTATCGAGGTAAGTGTTTGGTCTAACCTTAGCTTGAGGGATTAGGAGTCGAGTCCTATTTGCTACGTGGTGTTTGTTGAGTACGACGTATAGGCATGGTGACGAGTATCTATACGTTAGTGTCAAGCATGCCAGTGAGTCTTATATTATGATTTTTATGACTTCGTTGTATCGTTCATGCTTTGGTGATGATTTCCATTGTTGGCAAAGTTTGTGGAAGTAATTGTGGCGTTTGAATATTGAGGAGTGTTGGCTCAAGTCGTATAATGAAATGTGAAAGTGTAAGAGGTAAATTGAACCCTATTAGAGCACTGGCTCAAGTCGTAAATTGAGTTGTAAAGTGAAAGTGAAAAAGAGAAAAGAATGTCTCCCTTGCCGGGATATTGTTGTTGTTTTGATGTTGTCCCTCGCCGGGACTTGTTGTTGAATTATTGTTCCCTTGCCGGGATTCTTATTGTAGTTTCATTTATTTCTTTGCCTTATTGTTTGTGATTGTTGTTTGGGTGAGGAAGAGTGTTAAAGCACGAAGGGTGATGCGTGTATTATTTTGGTGAGAGAGTGTTAAAGCACGAAGGGTGATGCCGTGTATGATTTGTGAGGAAAGAATGTAAAGCACGAAGGGTGATGCTGTGCCGCACAATGTACCATTCCGTGCCGATTATACGGATTATATGGTGAGGACGAGAGTAACAACACGAAGGGTGATGTCGTGCACATTTTCATTACTTGATTGCTTTGGTGAAGACGAGAGTAAAAGCACGGAGGGTGATGTCGTGCACTTATTGATTTATGATTCTTTGCTAATGTGTGAGATATGTCGTTTCTTTCAATTACCTGTTGTCTTTCTATTCTAAATTGATAGCTCCCCCGCAGCATGTTACCCCTCCCATACTTGTCTATATATTATTATTCTTCTTTTCCGTTGTATATAGTTGAATTGCACAGGTTTATTTGGTAGTCTGGTCCTAGCCTCGTCACAACTTCGCCGAGGTTAGGCTAGGCACTTACCAGCACATGAGGTCGGTTGTGCTGATACTACACTCTGCACTATGTGCAGATCCCGGAGCAGCAACATTTGGACTGTAGATTGGGTGGCTACCTTCAGTCCACGCGGAGATCCAAGGTAGACCTGCAGGCGTCCGCAGACCCTGGCGTCTCCCTCTATCCCTTTATTCCTGTTTCATTTCCTTAATTCAGAAACAGTATATTGTTTATTTTCGGACTTTGTATGTAGCATTCTTAGATCGTCTGTGGTACTATGACACCAGTTCTGGGTGGTCGAGGTTCAAACAATTGTATTAGACATATATATTCAGATAATTTACTGCATTTCTTCCGCTTATTAAAAAATTTCGCTGTCCACACGCTTTGGCTTTATAATTGTTAAAAAGTATAAAATAGATAAAGAAGAAATTTGTTAAAATAATTGGCTTGCCTAGCTCACATTAGTAGGCGCCATCACGACTCCCGAGGTGGGAAATCCGGGTCGTGACAGGTCCGATTCACGTCATTTCAAGTCCGTTTCTTACCAAATTTTACAGACTCGACTTAAACCACATATAACACCTGTACCGGACTCCGAAACCATAATACGGGTCTGATACCATCAAATTTTAAGCACATTTATTTTTAAAACTCAAATAATTCCAGAAAATAATTTTCTTTAAAAAATTCATTTCTCGGGCTTGGGACCTCGGAATTCGATTCCGGGCATACGCGCAAGTCCCGTATTTTCCTACGGACCCTCCGGGACTGTCAAATCACGGGTTTGGGTCTGTTTACACAAAACGTTGACTGAAGTCAATTTAATTCATTTTAAAGTCAGAATTCATCATTTTTCACAGATTTTCACATATTGGCTTTCCCGCTACGCACCCGGATTGCACACGCAAATCGAAGTGAGATAGAAAAAGGTTTTTAAGGTCTCGGAATGCAGAATTTATTTCTAAAATAAGTGATACCCTTTTGGTCATCACACTCAGCTTCAAAAGGATTAGCAGACCCCAATCTTAACCGAAAATCTACTAAGCTACGTACCATCAGAATCACGAAAAACATCGGTAGCAGTCCCCATCATAATACTTTTCGAAGAGCCCCATCCATCCATAGTTACGAGGTGACCCGCCCAGCGAGACTATCTGTTTACTGTTAGAAAACTCCTCAATATTCTTCAAAAAAAAAAAAAAAAAAAGGCAAGAAATGGCACAAGTTCTAACCATGTTAACCAGGACTGTTACCTTTTTGTCAATCGAAAAAGGCTCAAGGGGCTATTAGTTATTAACGTTTTTTTCCATACTAGAGTGATAATTCTATTTTCTTTTTTCGTTGCAAATTGATTTGTGATTCAATCAAATATCTGGTAGTACTCTTAAGTAAATTCAGTAAAATCAGATTAGTTAGTAAACTACTAGATCAATACAAATTAAATTAACTTGAAATACTTTTTATTATTTATGAATATTATGTTAAATATATAAGAGCTACTGGACTTGAGACAGATAATTAATTGCTTCATGCCGTACAGATCTCTAAGTCGTTTCTTTGTACCTATGCCTATACCACAAATAATGATCAATACAGTCAAACCTCTCTATAACAGCCTCGTTTGTTCTGAAAATTTTTGGATGTTATAGCGAAGTGTTGTTATAGAGAACATATACAGGGGCGGAGCTACGTACTAAATTTAGATGCTTCAACACCCATTACACTTTGCACAGCATAGGTATAGTTATATAAAAAATTTGAGGCATCTGATATAAAAGGAAAAGAAAGCAGCTACCAACCAAAAAATTAAGTAGTTACTACATATCAAGAAAAATTAAGCACTCACGAACATAAAATTCTGAATCTGCCACTGAACATATATTATAATATAACATAAAAATTGGTTCCGGAAAAGATTGACCTTTATAATAAAATGTTATTATATAGGATGTTGTTATAAAGATATCTGACTATATTTAATACTCCTACAATTTTGGTCAACTCCAAGAAAAGACAATTTTTATTAAAAGTAGAAAAGACAAAAGAAGTGATGAAAAAAAAAGAAGACAAAAGAAGCATATACCTAATGCTAAGATGCTGCGATTGGAGAGTACATAATAACCACCAAAGGATGTGGTGCAATGGATGAGACTGCTACTCTTTTAACCAGAAGTCTCAAGTTCGAGCCCTGAATATAGAAAAATCCTTATTAGAGAGCGCTTCCCCCCCGAATGGGACCCTACGCAGTGCGAATCCGAATATAATCGGGCTCCAATACGAGTACGGGACACCAAATGTAAAACCAAAAAAATGAAAGTACATAATATGATCAATGATAGGGAAATTTTTCACAAAAGATGGAGACTTTTGAAAAGAGTATGGTTAATGTCATTATTTGGATTACGAGGGAGAAACATCAGGGTTCTCACTTATTCGTAGCATTTAAATGATTAATGTCGTTATCTGTATTACTAAAAAGAGTTATACTATTATTGTTATTGACGTTATTGTTATTGTTATTGTTATTGTTATCACAGTTATTTTTAAGAGTAACTATCAAAGCTTTACGTTGCAATTTTAATATAAACTTACTGTACTATTTTAAATTTAATTATGTCAATGTAAATGAGATTGTTAAAACAAATTTAACTGATTCACTTAATATGAGCATGCGAACATCACTATGAACTTAAAATTAATGTTAATTCAACCTAAATAAATGATATATTACATACTCCTAGTAGATTGGTAAACCCCTGGCCCCTGCTCTTTTTAATTAATTTGACCTTTTTTGGGGGATAAAAATATTCTTTTTCTTCGTCATTTGCATTCAAAGAACGGATTAAAAAAATAATTTAATCACGGGCTCGAGAATTGATTAACTTGTCTATAATGAAAGGACTACCTTTTGGATATAGGACAAATTTGCAGAAGGTGCCTAAACTAATGACTCATTGAACTGAAGTACTTAAATTAGATTTTGTAATAACATGAATACACCTAAACTCTACCTTTATATATTACAGAAAGTACAGATCCACATTTTCTTACATAATAAGCAATTCCAATTTAAAATAAAATATATACACAAATTATTTTCGGAAAGTTAACTCACCTGTTACCCATATTTTTAAACCCACTTCTCCATTACTTAATGACCCATTTTAATTATCATCCCAATAAATTACACCCACCATTGTTCTATAATAAAATTGAGAAGGTAGCCAAAAAAATATACTTCCCATCAGTATACTTCGTATATTTAATTATTGTAGAAATGGTGGGTGTAATTTATTGGGAAATCTACTTTGTATGTCCTTTGGAAACCCCAGTTAACCCCCAGTACCATTAAAATATTTATCTTTCACTATACACCCATTTTGTATTTCTTTTAATCCATTTTGTATTGCAAATAATTATTATATAAGAAAATGTGAGTTTATATATATTCTAGTTAAAAAATTTAGCTTAAAGTACTTCAGTACAATTGGACATAAGAATTGTAAAATTTTGAGAAAAGTAAAAATAATTCAAGTGAAAATGGTATTTGAAAATTAGAGTTAAGTATGGACATGAATATAATTTTGGGTTGTTTTTGAATTTTTGTGAGTGATCTGAAGGAAAAATTTTGAAAACAGTTTTTGAAGTTTTTTTAAAATTTTAAAAAATACCGAAATTCATCTTCAAATTAAAATTAAAATTTTCATGACCAAACACTTATTTCGAAAAAAAATTAAAAAAGTGAATTTTTTTTTATGGCCCAGCGCGCCAAAGTCTCGATGAACACCCTTTAGATATATGACAACTGCAGTATCCTTTTATTTCCTGCAAAGTACATCTTAGATTTAGAAAGGTACTTCTATATTTTTTTACCTTCATTATAACGTCCTCTTGTTTACTTTTGCTGTGACCAATTGTTACAACTTTTCTCCCCCAACTAAAAAAATATCAATCTTGCTAATGTCAACTCTTTCGTTTTCGTAGTAAATCATGTGTGCCCCGAAAGAAATCGTCAGCCTCTCGTTATTAATATAATAATATTTAGAAATAACGAGACCAAAAAATGTTAAAATGTGTGTTATCTCATCTAAAAATTTAAATTAATTATATATAACATTGTATATGGTCAAAATCACATGACTCCGATTTATAGGCTCGACGGTCCGTTCTAGTCCCGAGTCCGGGCGAGGTCGAATTCGAGACCGGTGGACCATACTCGAGCTCGAAGATAGAGCGTAATGCTCTGAGATAGGAGTTCGAGGAATATCAAGGTCAAGCATGCTCGACCCTAAAATAGTACCGTTATGGAATTGTACCAGAATTAGCTAGATTCCTGCCACGTCTCCAAAGTCATGGCGCTAATCCCGGAATAGGGTTGTACAATTCTGTACTAAGCGGTTAGACAACTGCACCAAGAATATTCCTTACTGTAAATAGAAATATTCCTTATTTAGGGTTCCCCTATTATATAAAGGAGACCCCAATCATTTGTAAAATCATCTTACCATTGAGCAAAGAATATACTCTCTACATTTTGCCTACTGTTCATCAGAATTGTCCTTTAGCTTTATTATTCTTACTTTACTTTTTTCACTTATTGTTCTTACTGCCCTAAGCCACCTCGAGGTAATTAAGCTCGAGGTCATTGCTGCTAAGTAACATTGGTTTGATTCACTTCTATCTTTCATTTCTACTTCATATTTCTTGATTATTAATTAGTATTGAACTAAATCACATATCTTTAAAACCACTAATCAAATTTAATTGTTACTCGTATTTTCGAGGTAAACAGTTTGGCACCCACCATGGGGCTAAAGATAATAGTGATTACTTCTTTACTGATTTTCATTGCACACGTTGTTTTTACTCTTTTTCTTGTCAAATTTTTTGATTCTCAGGCTGAAACATGTCTAGCACACAAAATGCACCTATTCATGACAACGAAGGTCTTGGAGAAAATAACAGTATAGGGGTCAGTGTAACACCAATAAACCCTAAAGAAGTGCCAAATATGGAGCCAGTTGATATCGGTTCACATAATACTCTAAATGCGAATTCAGGCACAGACCCCGTAGGGAATGAACGTAGGAAAGCCCGATCTGGTGGCCAAGGAGCACGAGGAATGGGGGATGGAGGAATAGGCCTCCAAGTGATATTCGAGATGTTGCAAGCTCAGCAAATCGCCATCGCTCAACTTCAAAGTCAGAATAAGACTCTGAGCGTAGCTGAACATGAAAATACTCGACATGTCAAACCAGAACCGGAGAGGTCAAACGGAAATAATTCGGGGACTGACCCCACCATTATGCGTATGCTCGAAGAGCTCGCCAAGAGGATCGAGTCCGTAGAAAAGAAGATTGAAGAAAATGACAAAAAGGTGGAGACTTACAACTCCCGTGTTGATCAAATACCGGGGCACCTCCGGTCCTGAAAGGTTTAGATGCCAAGAAGTTCATACAAAAACCATTCCCCCGAGTACGACTCCGATGCCCATTCCAAAGAAGTTTCACATGCCCGATATACCCAAATATAATGGGACAACCGACCCTAACGAGCATATTACTTCATACACTTGTGGAATCAAAGGAAATGACTTGAATGACGATGAAATCGAGTCAGTGTTATTGAAAATTTTTTGGGAAACACTATCAAAAGGAGCTATGATTTGGTATCACAACTAAGGTTGTATTGTGGTCTGGGCCTGGCCTGGGACAGGCCCAGGACCGCGGGCCAAACGGGCCGGTTCAAGCGGCCTGGGCTCTAGTGGTGCAAAAGCCCGTGGTGGGCCGGTTCAACACAAATAACCCGTGAGCCCGGGACCGGCAGGCGGGTCTGGGCCGGTTCAACCGGGCCCAACGGGCCCCAACAGCTATTTGTTTTTTAAAAAAAAAAATTAAAATGCCCAACGGCTAGATTTTAAAATCTGACCGTTGGGCTTCAAAATTGGTCCGTTATGCACTTTAAAAAATAGCCATTTGGCCCCCAAACTTTTCTTTAACCCCAAACTTTTTATAATTACACTTTTTCCAAATTCTCAACTATAAATACCCCCCCCCCCCCCCCATTCTTTCATTTTTACTCACAAATTCATCAATCTCTCTCCAATTTTCTTCTATAATTGCTTACTTTATTATTGCAATTTCGTGAAAAATTGTGAAGTTGGTGAATTGAAGTCTTCAACGATATTCAATTTTCAAGAAGTTGTTCGTCAATTCGGTAAACTCGTTCCAACTCTTTTTACTATTATAGTTTTATTAGTTTTATTTAGTATAATTATAATTAATATGGCATTTTCTTTAAAAAATATTTTTGGTGGTAAGGTTAAGGGAAAATCTAAAATTGGTGAATCTAGTAGCCAAGCTACTACTCTTCCCCCGGCTCCCCAACCCAGACCTGGTACCCGTCCTCCTCCACCTATTATTCTTGATAGTGATAACCCTTGTTTTCAATTTTCCGATAGTCAATTTTGCCATGATGTTGCACCGGGTCAACAATTAAATGAAGAAGTTATGAATGCTCTTTATCCTAATGAAACTATCTTTGAAAATGATGAGGAAAATGATGATTTAGATGAAACGCAGCTGAATTTAGATGATACACCTTCTAGTCCTGTTAATAACCCAACTGATGCCCCTCCTGACCCTCCTGTAGCAACCCCTACTTTTAATAGAAAACCTTCTAAACGGCCCGAAACATCTCTTGTTTGGCATTTTTTTACTCAACTAAGAGAACAAAATAAGGCTAAGTGTAAAATCTATGGGTCTCAACTAGTTCATAAATTTACTGGAGACCGTAGCGGTACGGGTAGTTTGACTAGACACATATTGAAACACCCTAGAGATAAAGATATATTTTTACAAATGAAAGTTGCGCAAGAGGGGACAAGTGTAGATAGTACGGTTAACCCTAGTACAGGTTCAAATCTAGTTCAACCGGGAATTAACACTGTTACCGGTGGCATTTTATATTATGATCCAAATAAAGATCGTGAAGAATTGGCAAAAATGGTTATTGTTATGTGCTTACCCTATAGTTTTCCTTCTAACCCTCATTTTGTGCATTATATTAGAAGAGTTTTTAATCCTACTTATAAAGGATGGCCTCGCGCAACCGTAAAGAGCGATATTTATAAATATAAACATGAATATAAACAATATTTGCGCTATTTATTTACTCATATAGATTGTCGCATTACTATTACTACTGATATTGGTAGAGGTGGTAATGACTGTGATTATCTAACTGTTACAAGTCATTGGATAGATGAGGAGTGGATAATGCAAAAGCGCATTATTGCTTATAGAATAATTAATTCACGCCACACAGGTAAGTTTATTGCTAACACAGTTGCAGATATTTGTAGATATTTTTGCATTAGAGATAAAATTATGTCGGTTTCAATGGATAATGCTTCTAGTAACACTAATGCTATAGGCTTGCTTACAACTACACTAAATCTGCATTTAGTAATATTTTTCATGTTAGATGTATTTGTCATATTTACCATTTAATCGTCGGTGCTGGTATGAAAGTTTTAAATGTAGAAATTGAAAAGGTTAAAATGGCTCTTAATTGGCTTTTTTATTCAAACCATAGAAGTAGACTTAGAGACTATTTTAAAAAATGTGATGAATTTGGCCTTAGAGAAAGAAAGGTTCCTAAACCTTGTCCGACCAGATGGAATTACATATATGAAAGTTTAGTTGTTGCATATGAATATAGGAACCGAATAAGCGCAACGTTTAATGCTCGTGTAGGTGATGGTGATGGTGATGATGATGAGCACCTTACAAATCAAGATTGGAGTAATGTTAAAATGCTTGTAGACTTTTTAGAACCATTTCATATTGCTACAAATGAATTATCTGGCCAATATTATCCTACTATTTCTAACTGTTTAGTTTATATTGCAGCACTTGTAGATTTATTTACTCAATTTTCAGAGGGTGGAGTAATTTATCAAGAAGCTATTAATTCTATGAAAGCTAAGTTTAAAAAATATTTTTTCCCTATCCCCCTATTTTTGGTGTTGCTGCATTGTTAAATCCTACAATGAAATTAGGAGGTCCTCACTTTTGGTATTCAAAAATTTATAACGCTTTATCACTTTCAGCTGAGGAATTTGCTACACTTGGAGATGCAAAAACCTCAATTAAAATAAATACTCAAACTATTTATAATGCTTATCAACTTGCCTTAGATCAAGCTAGACCAAATGTTCCAACTCCTACTTCGTCTAGTTTGCAAGCATCTAAAAGAACTGCGGGCCTAAAAGCCCTTAGTTCTTGGACGGAGTTCAGGGGTTCTCAAGGTGATAATTTTGGTAATAGTTCACAACTAAATGAGCTTCAAGTTTATTTATCGCAGGGACTTGAATAAGAGAATCCCGACGGCTCCTTTGATGTTTTGGAATGGTGGAAGGACAAACAAAAACACTATCCAGTTCTTTCAAGGATGGCTCAAGATATTTTAAGTGTTCAAGCTTCAACAGTGGCATCGGAGAGGGCATTCAGTCAAGCGAGACTTCAAATCGTTGATCATAGAGCGTCTATGAGGGAGAGCTTGGAAAAATCAGTACTCTTCAGAGATTGGATCCGTTCGGAAAGAAGAAATTTTGGACTTGCAGAATCACAACCGGAGATAGATGAAGCTTATGAAGAAATGCTAGCGGAACTTGCGCAGGATGTTGCTTCGCCCGGAAGCGGTGATGAACAAGCTTCTTTTCCACCACCACCAACGGAAATTCCTCCATCTCTTGAAGAATTTATGAGATTTGTTAGAGATAATACATAGACTAACATGTAACTTGTATTTTGGCACATCTTCCTTAGTTTTTTTCCTTTTAATGGTGGTATTAGTACCTTGTTGTGCTCATTCCATTAGGGGGAGGAAGACTAAGAAAGATATTGTCATTCTTTGTTAATGTCGTAATAGTAAAATATATAAGACATTCCCTTGAATATTTCTTTGCAATTTATTTTGTGTTTAAATTTGATATAGTATATATATATATTATATATCTAATACATATAAACTATATATATATAAGGCAATACATACATACTATACATACTATATATATTATATATATTTATATAGCTATATATAAGCAATTTATACTAGTATATACATATATAGTTTACAAGAAAGTGCCTTAGATAAAAAAAAAAAGCCTATATATATGTGTATATATATATATATACATACACATATATATAAGGCACTATATATATCTCTAATACATATAAACTATATATATATATCTAATACATATAAACTATATATATATATATATATATATATATATATATATATATATATATATATATATATATATATATATATAAAGCAATATATATTACATAAGGCAATATATAATTATATATACACATAATACACCCTTATATATACATACTATATATACTATATATATTTATATAGCTATATATAAGCAATTTATACTAGTATATACATATATAGTTTACAAGAAAGTGTCTTAGATAAAAAAAATTAAAAAAATTAGTGTGTGTATGTGTGTGTGTATATATATATACATACACATATATATAAGGCACTATATATATCTCTAATACATATAAACTATATATATATATATATATAAGGCAATATATATTACATAAGGCAATATATAATTATATATACACATAATACACCCTTATATATACATACTATACATACTATATATATTTATATAGCTATATATAAGCAATTTATACTAGTATATACATATATAGTTTACAAGAAAGTGCCTTAGATAAAAAAAAATTAAAAAAAAATAGCCCGAAACGAAAAAAGCCCGTTAGGCCCGCGGGCCCGGCCCATTTAGCCCGGGACCATGTGGGCTTAGGACCACCGTGGGCCGGTTCCACACATTGGGACCGTTTGGCCTGGGACCGCCTCAAGCCCAGGCCCGTTTAGGGATGACTAGTTGGGAGCCCTCTCAGGCTCAGTTCATCCTAACAGATTCACAGTCAAGCCCCCAAGGGACACAGACCGGGAATCAAGATTCAACAAAGAATGGTATCAGCCATATGCCGATCAAAGGAACGGTGGCCCGAGCCGTAATGCTCTTCGGAGCGATCGGAGAAACGATCAAGGTCAAAGTTCTTGGGGACTCATGAGTAAGAGCGGGTTCGATAAACATGTCGAACCTGCAGAGGCTCCCCGATTATCGGAGTACAACTTCAGCATAGATGCATCAGGGATTGTCTCAGCTATTGGGAAAATCAAAGATACCAAGTGGACTAGGCCTATACAGACCGATCTTTGTCAAAGAAACCCGAACTTAATATGCAAGTATCATGGCACGCATGGTCATCAAACAGAAGATTGCAGACAGCTAATAGAAGAAGTGGCTCATTTGTTCAACGAGGGCCACCTTCGAGAAATCCTAAGTGATCGAGCCAAAAATCACTTCAGGGAGAGAGATGCAAGGAAAAATGAAAAAGAAGAACCACAACATGTAATCCATATGATCATTGGCGGAGTCGATGTCCCTCAATGACCTGTGTTCAAGCACACCAAGTATCAATCACCGGAGGAAAACGGAATCGGAGCTATGTGCCCGAGAACGTCTTATCATTCTATGACGAGGAAGTAGAAGGCATATCTCAGCCTCACAACGACGCCCTGGTAATTTCTATCATTTTGAATAAATTTCAAGTTAAACGTTTTTTAGTGGATCCAGGTAGCTCAACAAACATAATTAGATCGAGGGTCGTGGAACAACTCAGCCTACAAGATCAGATCGTACCTACATCCCGGGTCCTGAATGGCTTCAACATGGCAAGCGAAACAGCAAAGGGAGAAATTATCTTGCCAGTAAACGTAGCCAAGACCATACAAGATATGAAGTTCCATGTCATCGAAGGTGACATGAGGTATAACGTACTTCTTGGAAGACCATGGATACACAATATGAGGGCAGTGCCTTCAACTTTTCACTAGATGATGAAGTTCCCGCCAGAGGAAGGAGTAAAAATAGTCTACGGGAAGCAACATGCTGCAAAGGAGATGTTTGCGATCGAGGAAGTGGTACCGATACCAGATCCTTTGACTTCGGAGAAATCAAGTATCGGGGGTAAACAGGCGGTCAAATAGCAATCACCGCCTCCACCCTCGATAGAATCGGAGCAACAGGTAATCGAAGATGAAGATGAGGATTTCCTTACTCCTCAAACCTTCATCATTCCCGAAGATTCTGATGCAACCAAATCAACTATCGAGGAGTTGGAGCAGGTCATTTTGATCGAATACATGCCCGAGAAAAAGGTATAACTGGGAACGGGATTGACCCTCGAACTCAAAAAAAAAACTCATTCAATTTCTTATTGCAAATATGGATTGTTTTGCTTGGTCCCATTTAGATATGATAGGGATTCCACTGGAGATCATCACACATCGACTGAGCACCGATCCCAGGTTCAAACTGATAAAGCAAAAAAGGAGGCCTTAGTCCGAGGTAAAGCACGCTTCATAAAGGACGAGATAACCAAACTCTTTAAAATAGGATCTCGGGAGGTAAAGTACTCTGAGTGGTTAGCCAATGTAGTTGTAGTTCCTCAAAAAGAAAACAAACTTAGAATGTGTGTAGATTATAAGGACTTGAACAAAACATGTCCAAAAGATTCTTTCCCACTGCCCAACATCGATCGTATGATCGATGCCACGGACGGCCACGAGATCCTAACGTTTCTCGACACCTACTCTAGGTACAATCAGATTTAGATGAGCCCGGGAGACCAAGAAAAGACTTCGTTTATTCCTAAATTTGGGACTTATTGTTTCAATGTAATGCCTTCGGGCTAAAAAATGCAGGAGCTACATACCAACGCCTAGTTTAAAAAAAGTTTGAAGAACAAATAGGGAAAACAATGGAAGTTTACATTGATGATATGTTGTTAAATCCCTGCGCGCAAAGGACCATTTGACTCATTTGCAGGAAACATTCGAAATCTTGAGAAAATATAACATGAAGCTTAACCCGAAGAAATGTGCCTTTGGAGTCAGCTCGGGTAAGTTCCTCGGCTTTATGGTGTCGAATCGGGGCATTCAAATTAACCCCGATAAGATCAAGGCCATAGAGTACATCACGATCGTGGACAGTGTGAAGGCCATGCAAAGGTTGACAGGTCGAATAGTTGCTTTGGGTTTATTTATTTCGAGGTCATCAGATCGGAGTTACAGGTTCTTTTCCTTGCTCAAAAAGAAAAAAAGACTTCGCTCGGACCCCTGAATGTCAGTAGGCGTTAGAAGAATTAAAGCGATATTTGTTAAGCCGGCCTTTGTTTCACACCCCGAAGGTACATGAAAAACTTTATCTATATTTGGCAGTGTCCGAGATAGTGGTAAGTGGGGTACTGGTTCGATAAGAGCAAGGTACGCAATTTCATGTTTATTACGTAAGTCGAACTCTAAGAGATGCTGAAACTAGGTACCTTCACTTAGAAAAATTAGCACTTGCATTGATAAGTGCATCTCGAAAGTTAAAACCGTACTTTCAATGTCATCCAATATGTGTATTAACCATCTGCCCCCTTCAAAATGTTTTGCATAAGCCCGAGTATTGGGTCGATTGGCCAAATGGGTCGTCGAACTTAGAGGGTATGATATCGAATATCAACCCCGAATGGCTATCAAGTCTCAAATCCTAGCTGACTTCGTGGATGATTTTATGCCGACCCTCGTACCCGAGGTGGTATGGCCCTTTTTACGGATGGTGCTTCGAATGTGATGGGGTCCAAGCTCGGTATTGTCTTAAAACTACCCACGGGTGATACCATTTGGAAATCTATCAAAACTCCAAGATTAACTAACAATGAGGCCGAGTATGAGGCCATAATTGCAGGTCTCGAGTTAGCTAAAAGCTTGGGAGCAGAGGTCATCGAGGCCAAATGCGATTCTCTATTGGTGCTAAACCAAGTAAATAAAATCTTTGAGGTTTGAGAAGATAGAATGCAACGGTACTTGGATAAGCTACAGGTAACTTTGCACCGCTTCAAGGAATGGACTTTGGATCATGTGCCTCGAGAATAAAATAGCGAGGCTGATGCACTTGCTAAGCTGGGATCCTCGGTCGAAGAAATGACATCGTCCCGGGGACTGTCGTCCAATTATTGAGGTCTGTAGTTGAAGAGGGTCATGCCAAGATAAATTCAATAAGTTTGACATGGGACTGGAGGAATAAGTATATCGACTATTTGAAGAGTGGAAAACTCCCATCGGACCAAAAAGAATCGAGGGCCTTACGACCCAAGGATACTAGGTTCGCATTAGATAAAGATGGAACATTGTATCGAAGAACTTTTGATCGACCATTGGTGGTATGCTTTGGGCCAGGGGACACCGATTATGTCATTCGAGAAATCCATGAAGGCACTTGCGGGAACCATTCCGGTGCCGAGTCTTTGGTCCGCAAAATTATCAGAGCAGGTTTCTATTAGGATAGCATGGAAAAAGATACTAAGGAATTTGTCAGAAAATGTGTTAAGTGTCAACGATTTGCACCAATGATCCATCATTTCAGAGAACAACTCCATTCAGTCCTATCCTCGTGGCCTTTCATGAAATGGGGAATGGACATAGTTGGACCGGACCCTTACTAACGGCCCCAGGTAAAGCTAAATTTATTTTATTTATGACTGATTATTTTTCTAAGTGGGTGGAAGAACAGGCTTTAGAGAAGGTCCGAGAAAAGGAAGTTATTGACTTTATCTGGGACCACATCATATGCCGATTCTTTTTAGTATTCCTTCAAGTTGTTTTTCCGTTCGTAAATATGTTGTTCCTCATTTTAAAGGTCATTCCTATTTTATCACAAAATCAGTTTCATAAAGGGGTTTGTTAGTTTAGTTTAATCCATAGTTCGTTGGAATTGCATTTTTGTTGTTTTCCTGATTTTTGGCTAAGTTTTAGTTTTCATTTCAAATTTGTTGGTTAATCCTGGTGCTTAATCATTGAGATTAGTTAGTGTTGTCCATCATATGCGTTGATTTTTATTCCAATGGCTTTTTCCGAGTTTATGTTTATGTGAAAATGATCTAAGTATAATTCAAAGGTTCAGGTGTACTCCTTGTGGGTCATTCAAGCATGTTTTATCAGTTTTCTAGCATTTTGAAAATCCCATCTAGGTTCTTGTGATAGACCAGGTCCTCTTGATTTAATGTGATTCACAGTTGTTAGGTGCATTCCTAGTCCTATATTTTATCTATTTTCGATCCATCTCAAGGTATTTGCTCGTTTATTCTTTGTTTGTTTATATTTGTAGATATTCAGTACTTTAAGGGGGATAATTGAATAATCAGAAACTTAAGGGGTAGTTTGGGGATTGTCCAACTGGGGGAAATCTTTCAATAACTGATTGGGAGGCTTCTTAGATGGACAACTGCCCAAATTCATTAGGAAAATAGGCTGAAAGATGAAAATATCTGAAAGAAATGGACAGCTGTCCAGAATTCAGTTTTAAAAGATGCCTTGTGGGGGTATTTTGGGCAATTCGATTGCCTTGCCTTGAAAGGCACACCACATACCCTCCCCTCCTATAAATGAAACCTTCCCTTCACTCAATGGGGAGCTTTTGAATACTCTAAAAATCTAAAATCTTAAAATAGCTAAGAAATCCATAGAAAGTTACTGTTCTATTGAAATCCTTCTTTTATTTTCTTAGTTTTCAATTGCTGAAAGTCAATGGAGTTTGTGTTTTTTGCTTGGTTTTAATTTTCTGAATCACTCTGTTGGTTTAAAATTTCTGGAAAACTTCTGAAAAAATGAGAATCTAGTGATAAAATGAGTTGAGCTTGGGGTTTAGAAAGAGCTTGGTTTAGTTTGTCGGTTGGTTCATTGCTCTGTTAAGTCTCTTCTGAGGAATCTCATTTTTTCATTGCTGGGTTGATTGGATCTGGGTTGTTTGCTGCTATTACTGCTGCAGTCCTTACCATTTTCTTTGTTTTTTCCCCATCCAGGTACACAATTCTGCAACCTTGTCGATTGTGAAGTGAAAATTGGAAGAATGAAATGGAAAATAGAAGTTCGAAGCCTAGCATCAACTCTTTAATTCATAGTTTTATCTCTGTTGTCTTTCTGAATCTTCTTGTTCAGGTTCATTGGATGCATTGTGTTTGACTAAGTCTGATTTTGAACTGTTGTGAAAACCTGAACGTATAACTGGTGTAACAAAGTCATTTAGTTATATACTGCATTCCATCATAATAAATGGTGTTAGCTGTGCTAGACCTCTCTTAGTTGTGTAATTCGTTTAGGCTGTCAGAACAGTGGTGTGCATGGACGCCTAAAAATGCTTTGAACGTTCCTTGTTTCCCTTTCGTTTGATTAGCTTAAAAGAAATGAAATGCAAAGTATCAACTTCTTGTGTTGGTCTGTGGATTCGAACCAAGTATCTCATATTTTGCCGAGGCTGCCTTATTTCGACTTGGGCTCCTTTGGGCCCAACCTAGACTGAAGTCAGTTGTTGACTCAAGACGGCCTCACGTCCATGGGTTGTTGGGCCTCACACTGTCCCAAATTTTTAACTCCAAAAACCATTCGCCTCTTTCTTATTTTAAATGTAGTCTCTTAAATTGAACCGTAGTAGAATCCTTACCCATTAATGTGGAATAATTAAACTTCTCCAACTAGTGAAGCGAGCCATGTTAGATAATAATAGTCCATAGCCCTCATTTTAATTAGACTTTGCTTTAATCCTTAGAATTCGAGGTGTGCCGTTTAGCAAATTCCATGGCCCTCGCAAAGTGCAAACGCGTAATTGCTTAGGCGCGTATTCTAATAATCTACTTTCCTAAACTCGGGTGCACATTTATGTGACCCAAATTCGAATCTCAACGATGTTAAAATATGTCAAAAATCATGGGCGCATTTATGTGATGTGATTCGAGGCATGTTTTAATAACGTTGCAATTTCTCACTAAAAATGGATAAAAGCGGATAAAGTTAAAATGCACATAGGTTTAAAAATGTCTTAAAATCATATAATTAAGCCGAATATAACAGTTGAGCGACCGTGCTAGAACCACGGAACTCGGGAATGCCTAACACCTTCTCCCGGGTTAACAAAATTCCTTACTCGGATTCTACTTCGCAGACTATTGAACAGAGTCAACCCTTTCCTCGATTCGGGATTCAACTGGTGACTTGGGACACCATATATCTCCCAAGTGGCAACTCTGAATCTTTTAATCCTGTTTCGATTGTCCTTTAATTGGAAAAACTCCCTTATACACCCTTCCGGGGGTGTAGGTAAAAAAGAGGTGTGACAAGAAGTTGTGACGACCCAAAGGGGCATCACTAGCTTTCAGTTGATTTTTATGTCTTTGAGACCTTGGAAACCTCATTAGAGTCGCCTCAATTTGCGTGCATAGTCCGGGCGTGCAGCCGGAAAGCTTAAATATGAAACTTTATGAAAAATGCTAAGTTTTGATGTTGAAATGAATAAATTTGACTTCGGTCAACATTTTGGATAAACGGACCCGGATCCGTGATTCGATGGTCCCGGACTATTCAGATATTATAGGATATGCTCTGAGCTTGTGTTATTGACTTTGGAGGCTCGTGGGATCAGTTTTTGCCTTTAGCAGAGTTTGCCTACAACAACAGCTACCAGTCGAGTATCCAGATGGCTCCTTATGAGGCTTTGTATGGTAGGCGATGTCGATCTCCGGTTGGATGGTTTGGGCCGGGGGAGGCTCTGTTGTTGGGTATGGATCTGGTTCAGGAGGCCTTGGACAAGGTCAGGATCATTCAGGAGAGGCTTCGTACGGCTCAATCTAGGCAGAAGAGTTATGCAGACCGCAAGGTTCGAGATGTGGCTTTTATGGTTGGTGAGCGGGTATTGCTCCGAGTGTCTCCTATGAAGGGCGTGACGAGATTCGGGAAGAAGGGCAAGCTTATCCCTAGGTTCATTGGTCCATTTGAGATTCTTGATCGAGTGGGAGAGGTGGCTTATAGACTTGTATTGCCGCCTAGCTTATCAGTCGTACATCCAGTATTTCATGTGTCCATGCTTCGAAAATATCACGATGATCCATCCAACGTGTTACATTTCAGTACTGTCCATTTGGACAAGGACTTGTCTTATGAGGAGGAGTCGGCGGCTATTCTAGACCAGCAGGTCCATCAGTTAAGATCGAAGAGTTTTCCTTCGATTCGTGTTCAGTGGAGAGGTCAGCCTCCTGAGGCATCGACTTGGGAGTCCGAGTCCAATATGCGTAGCCGTTATCTGCATCTTTTCCCCGACTCAGGTACTTCCTTCTTCTGTCCGTTTGAGGATGAACAGTTGTTTTAGAGGGGGAGAATGTGACGACCCAAAGGGTCATCACTTGCTTTCAGTTGATTTCTATGTCTCCGAGGCATTGAAACCCTTATTAGAGTCGCCTTGATTTGCATGCGCAGTCTGGGTGCGTAGCCGGAAAGCTTAAATATGAAACTCTGTGAAAAATGCTAAGTTTTGATGTTGAAATGAATAAATTTGACTTCGGTCAACATTTTGGGTAAACGGACCCGGATCCGTGATTCGACGGTCCCAGAGGGTTCGTAGGAAAATGTGGGACTTGGGCGTATACCCGAAATCGAATTCTGAGGTCCCAAGCCCGAGAAATGAATTTTTAAGTGAAATTATTTTCAAAAATTATTTAAGGAAATTTGAAGTGAAAACTGATTAGAAAGCAATGGTATCGGCCCCGTATTTTGGTTACGGCGCCCGGTACAAGTCTTATATATGACTTGAGTCATTCTTGTGAAATTTGATTAAAAACGGACGTCGTTTGACGTGATCCGGACCTTAATTGAGAAATTTGATGTTTAAAAGAGTTTTGAGAAATTTTATTGATGTCGAGGTTTAATTCGATGCTCGTGATGTTATTTTGGTAATTTGATTACACGAATATGTTCGTATGATGTTTTTGAGGTTGTGTGTATACTTGTGTTGGAGTTTCGAGGGCTCGGGTGAGTCTCGATTAGGTTCTGGAATGCCTTAGGCTTAGAATGTCAGATGTTGTAGGTTCAGGAAGTTGTAGTCTCTGAACCCTATAGTGCGGTCCGCGAGAAATCGCGTGCTACCGTGGAGAGGCCAGCGCGGCCGCAATCACCTTTGTGCGGTCCGTGGTGGAGGCTGTGCGGCCGCAGTCGCCTTTGTGCGGCCCGTACAGGGTGCTAAACTGCAGGTCTTCAGTGAGGGGCCAGCGCGGCCGCGATCACCTTTGTGCGGTCCGCGGTGGAGGCTGTGAGGCCGCGGTCCATTTGATGCAGTCCGCACTGGGGGTCTGAGAGGGGTATAAATAAATGGGAATTTCAGTTATTTTTCACTTTTCAAAACCCCAAAAACATAATACGCGATTTTTTAAACAACCTTTCCTCTCCAAAACGTTGGTAAGTGATTTCTAACTCATTTTCTTCACTCCTTAACATCTTCTAACATGATTTCAACTTCAAATCAAAGATTTTCATAGGGGAAATTGAGTGTTTTGGGTAAAACCTAGGTTTTCTAATATTGGGGGATTTGGACCTCAATTTGAGGTCTGATTTCAAAACAAATTATATATTTGGATTCGTGGGGAAATGAGTAATCGGGTTTTGGTCTGAACCTCGGGTTTTGACCACATGGGCCCGCGGGGTGATTTTTGACTTTTGGGTAAAACTTTAGAAAAATCATTTTCATGCATTGGGGTTGATTCATTTAGCACTTATTGATGTAATTAAGTAACTTGTGACTAGATTCGAGCGGATTGGTGGTGGAATCGAGGGGTAAAGCTATAATTGAGACTTGAGTGGTGTTCAAGGCATCGAGGTAAGTGTTTTGTCTAACCCTAACTTGATGGATTAGGAGTTGAGTCATACTTGTAACTTGCTTCTTGAAACTTGTGACTAGATTCGAGCGGATTGGTGGTGGAATCGAGGGGTAAAGCTATAATTGTGACTTGATTGGTGTTTAAGGCATCGAGGTAAGTGTTTGGTCTAACCCTAGCTTGATGGATTAGGAGTTGAGTCATACTTGCAACTTGCTTCTTGTTGAGTATGACGTATAGGCATGGTGACGAGTATCTATACATTGGAAGTTGTTGTGTGTCCTTGAATGACACTTTGTATGCTTTAATTAATGATCTTCTATGATTGAGCATTTCCATTAATTGAACTAAGTACCAGCTAAGTGAGATTGGTTATAGCTGATTCTCCCTTGCCGGGATGACTATTTCTGTATCGTTGTTCCCTTACCGGGAAATTATTATATCACTTATGTTCCCTTGTCGGGATTTCTTGTGACTGTGTGATGAACTGTAAAAGGGAGAGGGTGGTATGCCTACCACAAGATAATGAAATGAGAGCGGGTGGTACGCTAATGATAATGAAATGGGAGCGGGTGGGTATGCCTATCACAAGATAATGAAATGGGAGCGGGTGGTACGCCTACCACAAGATATTATAAAATGGGAGCGGGTGGTACGCCTACCACAAGATATTATGAAATGGGAGCGGGTGGTATGACTAACACAAGATATGATGAAATGGGAGCGGGTGGTACGCCTACCACAAGATATGAGAAATGGGATCGGGTTGCACGCCTACAATAAGATGGAAACTGAAAGTGAAAGATACCTTTACTTCTCTTTATCAGTATTAGAAGTTATATTGTTAGCTTCCTTATTATTTCTTGTTATTGTGTTTTGTCAGCTACCCCCGAAGCATGTTCCCCTTCCCCAGCTTTAATTGCTTATTACTTGTTACTTTCCGCCATATGTTATATAACTGCACAAGTTTATCTGGAGTCTGGTCCTAGCCTCGTCACTACCTCGCCGGGGTTAGGCCAGGCACTTACTAGCACATGGGGTCGGTTGTGCTGATACTACACTCTGCACTGTGTGCAGATCTGAGAGCAGCTTTCGGACAGTAGTTGGAGGGCTTCCCTCAATCCACTCAGAGATCCAAGGTAGATCTATAGGTGTCTGTAGGCCCTGGCATCTCCCTCTATCTCTATTTCCTGTTTCATTTCCTTTGTTCAGAAACATGGTATTGCATTTCTTCAGACCCTGTATGTAGAAACTCTTAGACAGTCTGTGATACTGTGACACCAGGTTTTGGGGTATTTGAGGTTTTAAAAGTTGTAATAGACGTAGCCTTCAGATATTTCATGGTTATCTTCCGCTTAATTATTTAAGTTCTGCTATTTTATGTTATTGCACGTAATTATTAAAAGGAAGTAATTTGGTAAGGAATTAGATAGTTAGGGGTTGGCTTGCCTAGCTCTTATCAGTAGGCGCCATCACGACTCCCAAGGGTGGGAAATCCGGGTCGTGACAGGAGTAAAGCCAACTAGCATGTAAAAGCAAAAAAAGTGAACTAAAAGTTTACCCAGGTTACAAGCTTGGTTCCTTCCTCCAAAAATGATTCATCTGTTGGCTTTCTCCCAGTTAGAAGCTCTAGTAAAACAACTCCAAAGCTGTAAACATCTCCTTTTGATGTTGCCTTTTGAAGTTTATATTTACCTAGTTGAAGTTTATGAAGTAAGGTGTTGAATTATTCAATTCTAACTCTTTGTGTGTTTTTTCACTTCTTTTTTGTGGATTACAAGGTATTGGGACATCCGCCACCATGCAAAATGAGGACCTTGAGGAGATGCGGAGAATAATTCAACAGCTTTCTAGGAATTATTTGGATGAACGAGAAAAAAGAAAGCATGAAGAGAAGATTAGAGATTCACTTAGGAATGACATTGAATCCCTCAGGGCTCAAGTGAATCACTTAATCGGCTTGTCCCGCTCTCCGCCAAAAAGCCACATTTATGAAGAAGATGAAAGTGATAGAAATAATGCAAATGATGAAGAAGATGGGGGGGAACCCGAAGATGAGTGATTTTATGTTTGGTTGGATTGTTGTTTTGTTGGATGTTATCTTCGAATGTTACGTTTTGATGTTTGGTCGGATAGTTTTGATGATTGATGGGATAATTTGGATATTTGGATGTTTGATGGGATAATTTGGATGTTTAGATATAGTTTATAAAGTTTTGTTGTTGTTAAGTTGAGTTTTATTGTAGTTGCATTTTAGTTTGTATTGTAATATTCTGCTGGCAGGTGGTACAACAAAAAATAGGCACTGCCTGCCAAAAATGTATCAAAGACTTACCGATAGAGTCCGTCGGAAAAATTATTCATTTTCAATTCAGAATCTTTAATTAGAGAGGGAGTCTGTCGGTATTCTTGAACCAAATTTTCAAATTTTGTTGAAAATACCGACGGATAGCCATCGGAAAATGAATTTATTCATATTTTTAATTTTTATATTACTAAATTAAAATTCTAAACTTACCGATGATGTCCGTCGGTAATATTAAATTATTATTTTTAATTTATCGACGGATATCCGTCGGTATTGATATTATTATTATATTATTTTATAATATACCGAGGGATATCCGTCGGTAAGTAAAATTATTTTCTCGGAAATGTACCGATGGCTTTCCGATGGGGTCTGTCGGTACTTACCGACGGATTCCGTCAGTCTATTTTACCAAGGAAGGATTTACCTACCAACCACTTACCGATGGACTTCCGTCGGTAAAGCCTTGTTACCGACGGACATCCGTCGGTAACTCACGTCGGTAAACAGGTGATTTTTAGTAGTAAGTCGAATAAATTTTCTTTGACCATATCTTTTGCAATAGTTTTTAAATATTTTGAATTGCTAACTATTGTAACGTATAGCATTTTTTTTAATGTAATTTCTAAGTATATAAATTCTTATTTTAAAAACTAAGGAATCTATGTCCGATTTCATACCTATATTTAGTCAATTTGATCATCGTACACCAAAACGATTTAAATAATTGAAACAAAGTATATAATATAATAGTTTCTATTGAATAAATTATATTATGATTAAAGTAAGCTGTAGAAAGTTGACCTTAGTACGTTTGTCATGTTAAGAATCTTTGTCTTTGTCACTTTCATTCAATCTCCTTCTAACATTGATGAAGGCTTAGTAAATTATTTGAAGGGATGACGTGGAAGGTAGAAACATGTGCTAGAAACGAGAATCTTTAACATATGATAAGATTCCTAGTCTTCTTCATTATTATTCTTTTAAGTAAAGGAAACCATCAAGCTAAGCAATATTTTTTAAGTTATCTTTGTATGGCCTATAAGTTACGGCTTTAAGTCATAGAATCTGTCAATGATATTTGTATCAGGATAGGCCGCTGATAAGTTAGGATTTTAACATGTTTTATGCCCTTACTTGCCTATGATTTGATCATATATTGTTACAAAATAATCCTAAAAGGCTCACAAGTTGTGCTTGATCGCAGATTTGATCGACAAAGTGACGAAATGTCAAAGATCGACTCAAAAAGGAGTGAAACCTGTTCAAGTATCAAAGACCAAGAAATATTAAGAAAAGAAGGCCTAGTGCGGACCGCGCAAAGTGGAATGCGGTAGCACTAGGTGGTTCAGAGAGTTGGTGAATTAGGACTAGAAGAAGCGCGGCCGCGGTACACATCTCGCAGTCCGCGGTGAAGGCTCCGCAGCCGTACTACTCTTTTGTGCGGTCCGCAGTCATGAGGTTCAGAGAGATTGAGTTTGCAAAGCTAGAGCCATATGGTCCGCGGTCGTGGTTGCGAGGACCACGCCAGCTCCCTCTGGGGCTGCAGTCCGTTCTATGCGGTCTGCGGAGTCCAAGTTCAGAGAAGCAGGGGTGAGCCCAGTGCGGCCGCGGTCCATTTAATGCGGCCCGCATTTACCCCGCAGGGGTATTTTTGTCCGATTTTTCCAACCTAGTATAAATAGAATATTTTACCATTTTTAGGTAATCAGATACATCAGTAGAGAGTTGTGCTCGTAAGAACGTATTTTGTAGCCATTTTTGGCACTTTTG
The DNA here is from genome assembly GCF_000715075.1 of Nicotiana tabacum. Lineage (NCBI taxonomy): Eukaryota > Viridiplantae > Streptophyta > Magnoliopsida > Solanales > Solanaceae > Nicotiana > Nicotiana tabacum. The sequence continues at coordinate 189,168,146 of NC_134087.1, read as the reverse complement.
CTTTACATTTGCGATAAATTCTTGCAATTTAATTTTAGCAATTAATTGATATGCTTAGTTGTTCGTCTATTTCTTCAATTTCGTTATCTAGCATGAGTAGCTAAACTCATTAGCTAGGGTTGTGGCTCAACCCTAGTGTGGGTAATTGATGGGTGTTGCCATCTAATGTTAGATTGACTCTGGGTGTTTGCTATTTGGGTTGATTTTATGTTTTAATCTAGGATTGGTGGTTGCAAACACTGATTCAAGCTTTGTGGGTTTAACTCCTCTTGAAAAAGAGAGTCTATAACCCAAAATTGACCCAACAAGGAATTGGGATGGACTCATGAGAAATGATAGTCCCAATTAACGGGGTAAACCTCGAGAGAGTAATTACCCTACTTGAACCCTAGTTGCTTGGTCTAATTTGCCTACCCATTTGGTCTCGGGAGAGTCAATTGGGCAAAGTCACTTTCTCTACTGAGAGGTGTGAGAGTGGGTAAAATTGTGCAACGGTTATAGCATAAGCCCCAATTATATCAAACAAACCTTAGTAACATCTACCCGTTAATTATGCCACCTAGGTAGTGTCATGACCTAGTGACCTTCTTCCCATTAGATACAACATAGCAATATTCTCGTAGCATAATTTAGTGTTAATCAATAGTTTTACAAAAATAGTTATAATTTGAAAACCCAAAAATGTTTGAAGTGACATTAGAAGTAAAAACACATCTCTAGGATAGACAGACAATCCAACTCCACTACTAGCTCCCTGAGAAATTCGATCCCGACCCTCATATCGGGTAAAAGCTATTGTGACCTGCTTTTCCTACCTTAGTGTAGCGTTGAATTGGCAGTGATCAACTTTTTGACGCATGTAACGACCCGACCGGTCGTTTTAAGCTCTAGCGCATTGTTCAGCAGTTGGAAGTCATGAACAACTTCATTTTAGGTATATTGACTTGTACGTATGGTCAGAATTAAATTTCAAGAAAATTCGGAGTCAAATTGGAAAGAAACTTTTCATTGCGGCAACCTTAAGTTGAAGAAAATGGCTAAGATTGGAATTTTGAGTAAATGACCTCGGAATTGGAATCTGAAAGTTCCAACATGTTCGAATGATGATTTCGGACTTGGGCGTATGTCCAGATTTGGTTTTGGATAACCCGTGAGCATTTCGGCGTATATTGTAGAAGTTAGTATTTTAGAAGAATTTCATAAACTTGGGTTGGAAGGCATTTCAGAGTTATAGATGTCTGTTTGGGATTCCGAGTCTGGGAATAGCTCTGTATGGTGATTCTGGAGTTGGGAGCGCAATCGAAAGTGAATTCGGATGTCCGGAGGTCATTTTGAAGTCATTTGGCTAAATATAGGAATTTGAAGGTTTTTGAGAAAATTCGACCGGAAGTGAAAATTTTGATATCGCGGTCGGAATGCGATTCTGAAAGTTGGTGCAAGTCCGTAATATCGAATGTGACTTGTGTGCAAAATTTGAAGTCATTCGGACTAGTTTTGGTAAGGTTTGAGACACTTAGTCTCTCTTAAGGAAGCATAAGTTGGAAAAGTTAACCGGATATTGACTTATGTGTTAGAGGGCTCGAAATGCAAATTTTATGGTTCGGATAGCTTCGTTAGGTGATTTGGGACTTAGGAGTGTGTCCGGAATATTTTTGTGATGACCGGGGTAGAATTAAGCTTGAATTGGCAAAGTTAGTATTTTGGCAAATTCGGGTTAATTGGTGAGATTTTGATCCGGGAGTTGGAATGGAATTCCGAGAGTTGCTGTAGCTTTGTTATATCATTTGTGATGTGTGTACAAAATTTCAGGTTATTCGGACATCGTTTGGTCGGTTTTTTGATTGAAAGTGTATGTTCGGAAATTTTTGGAAACTTAGGCTTGAATTCGATGAGTTTTGGATAATTTGATATTGTTTGAGGTATTTTGATGATTGGAGCAGGTCTTAATGATGTTATGAATTATGTGGGAATGATTGGTTGAGGTCCCACTGGCCTCGGGTGTGTTTCGGATGCCCAACGGGTCATTTTTGGAAGATTTTTGCCGTTCTGAGCATAAATGTAATGATCTAAAGGTTCATTTTTAGTTCTAGAGATCCAAATTTGATTTTAGAAAAAATATAAAGGACATGAGTAAAGCAATCAAAGCGGCTGATAGAGACCTTGACACCTCGGGGAGTGAGTACGAGCCCTCCCGGGAGATCTATTCATATTCAGTCCCTCTATACATCCTATATCCGGAGAACGTCATACATAGAGACACTCCCCCATCTTCCCCCAATGCTCGAGCCTCAATCAACATTTCTTCTAGGTCATCTGAGGGCTCAGCGGTAGGTAGTGGGGATGAATGCTCTACCTCTCCCATAGCATCAATATCTGGAGAGGGTGCTAGAGGTGATGAGGGAGATGGGGAGTTACCGGGGGTGGTGTGCCGTAGGTTGGGGGTGTTGACCGGACTAGGAATACCACTGTTTGGGAGGATAGATTTGCCAGCTAGGTGGCGTTCCACAAGTTTAGGGAATGGTGGCCGGCACGAAAATTGATTCTTGAGAGGACTTTCATTGACAGAGACCTCCTACCCCTACACTCCAATGTACATAGACAATTTCAGGCTCGAGTGGGTTGGGAGTTCTTTAAAGATAATTGTGTGAAGGCGAATGAGCATATGGTCAAGGAATTCTATAGCAATGTGGCCCACATCTTGAAGGGCACTAAGGTGACCAAAGTGAGAAACAAAAATATGGTATTTACCGGGAAGGCACTAAATGAATACCTAGGGTTCAATGATGAAGATGAGTCCCTTTATAATGAAAGTTTGGCAATGGGCGAGGAGGTTCGTCCGTGGTTAGCTTCATACCTGGAAATCCCGGGTACGGTTCCAGAGTGGTTGCAAGTAGGGGCCAAAATACTTCGGAGAACTTTCAACTTTGAGGCTAGAGGGTGTTTGACTTTTGTGTGCAGTCGGCTCGACCCCACTACTCATGATCAGACTATTCCACTTGCCCGGGCTGTTCTTGTTGCTTTTATTATGGCAGGATATCCTATCAACGTGGGCAATGTGATGTCCCGCGTCATTTCTGCAGTGGGGGTTGAGCATGACTGAAACTACCCTTTTCCCAGCACCCTCACTATGTATGGCCTATAAGTTACGAAGAGACCTTTTGATGTAAAGGTCAAACCTGTGGCTCCGTTCTCATGGTACAGTTTTAAGGGGTCAGACAACCCCAAGGACAAAAATTACAAGCCGCCTGCTTCTACCCCAACCGGCCAGTTTGAAGAGCCGGTTGCGGTAGAGCCCTCCACTGAGCCTACGTCCACAGTTGCTAACATGCCTCCCGGACCTTCCACTACTGCTGGTCCCTCTACTTTAGCTGGACCGGGGATTCCATCTTTCCAGGCCCATCCTATCACCGCCCACCAGCTGAGCCAGACACTTCATAGCTTGAACAACTGGATGGCGACTGCTTCATCCAAGTTGTCCACCTTGACTTCTACCATTGCGTCTCAATCGGCACCACAGCCAGTGTAAGTACCCCAGTCTATCGAGGATTCACTTAAGGAGATTCTTGCCAACCAGCAAAAGATCCTCGACTCTCAGGTTGCCTTGGCTAAGGCGGTGGATTCACATGGTAAGGCCCTGAAGAAGCTTGCCAAGGAGCACAAGAAGCTGCGCAAAACACGAGTTTCCAAGGAGTCTGTGAAGGCGCTGAGGGAGGATGTTGACAAACTGAAGGCAGACCAGCTTCCTTTAGACTTGCTATTCGAGGATCCAGACCCAGCAGCAGCACCAGTAGTAGAGACAAGGCAGCTTCCAAAGAAGAAGAGAAAGCTCCCTAGTGCAGATGAGGCGATCATCCAGTTGGCAGACCCACTGGAGGCTTCCTCCAGTCAGCCACAGGATGTTCCTGATATTCAGCCCGTACAGGTCCAGGCCTCAGTCCCAGCAGCTGAGCAGTAGGAGACCGGGAACCAGTCTGAGGTTCCCGTACATATAAAGGACCAAGGGACCATTCATGTTCCCATGCAGACAGACGAGGCTTAGGGAGCTCATATATCCTTTCCTCTTGATTTTTTTTTATGCTTATTTGTTTAGTTGGCATTGGGGACAATGCCAGCTTTTATTTGTGGGGGTGCTCCCTACTTTTTATCTGGATGATTGTACATATTAGTTTACTTAGTTTATATTTCTGTTGATTTTTTTTATTTGGTTTGTATATAACTTTACATTTAGCTACTTTTATCGCACTTTTTCTCTTCTCTTTGGTCTGTATATAAAGTTACATTTTCTATATATATATATATTCATCCCCTGTTGTATATGCTAATCCCCTATTGTAAATATTTATTTTATTTTCTATTTTCGTACAAATTTTTCATTCTTCGCTTAGTAGATAGGCTCACAGCGTTTTTGTTTCGGTTTTGGTGCTTTAAATAAACCCTTGGTTTTCTTAATGTCACGGTTCTTTCCAAGGTGGAGTATTGTGCGAACTAGGTGGCTCCTCCCGATGATGGATGGCGTGACAACCTTCTTAAGGGTTTGAGTCCGTTTTTGATTTTTCCCTGGTTTTTATTAGTTTATAGTTAAGGGTACCTTAAGCAAAGCTTCACTTGGGCCTAACACATTTTCCTTTGATCCCGTGGTCAAAGACACGTGGTTGTGTTTAGGATGGTGAAAGTAGTGACTTTGAGACTCTTGTTTTGACCAAACAAACATCATGTGGTCTTTCGGGACTATTGTGTGCTCAATCGTATCTAAGATTGTTGTGGACCCCCGACTCTATGTCTTTAGCAATCCTTGAGTGTGTGTGGTGAGAAATCGAATTGTGATTCCAAGTCCCGAGCCAATGGTCTAGAACTTGTCCTGAATGTTTGTTGAGGCGAAATTTTGAGTGAAATTCGATTTGAGAAATGATTATAGGCTCTCCTTGATCCAAACAATAGTCGAACAATTCCATAGCCTACCAATTATATAATCCTTAGCTAACCTTTTTGAGCCTTAAACCTTTTTCTTTCAAGAACCAATGCTACAAGCCTATACCCGTTCTAAATTATACCCTCTCTTGGCACTCAAATCGTCCCTTAAGTAATGGCAAAAGTCCAAGTTTGGGGGGGGAGACAAGAAAGGAAACAAAGGGGTAAAAGGAACAAAAGCAAAAGGAAAGGAAGGCGATGAAAAAGAAAGAAAAGAAAAAGACTAAAAGAAAGCCCAATGTGCAAAGAATAAAATGGGATTCAAGAAAAACAAAAGTGAAAAAGGTGTGGAATAAAGTAGAAAAAGGAGAAATGCTTTGAATTGCATAAGAAAGAGTGACAATGTATCTCTCTAACCCCTTGAAAAGAAGTGAAATACTTAAAGAGTCAAAGAGATTTGTGCCAGAATGAATCAAAAGAAGTGCTTAAGGGAAGATGGAACTCATATAGACCAACAACTTTTCCTAACCTGAACCAAAAGCCTTCACATTGACTCCACAAAAGCCCTATATGATCTTGAGTTGGATGACGCTCGCATTGGTGGATACTTACTTGAGGGTCAAGCATATGGTACTTAGACCCGGACTTGTGACCTTTCCTTGAGAGAGACGAGTGACTTCCCATTAACCTTGGTTTGCTTGCTTATACGATAAAAAGGTGAGGTTTGCTTAGGGAGAGTTGAGGATGTGTGAGTTTGGGGTTCACAGTGCCCAAAGTAATTGAGAGAGTTCTTTGATGTAATGAGTCAATTCTTGATGCTCTTGTGTCATACTTGATCCATAGTGTTTCAAAGTTTAAATTTTGTTAATGATCCATTCATATTGAGGGCAATTGTTAGTCTCAATTGATGCTTGTTGAGGTTACGTTAGGACAGCTGGAATTGCTTGGATTTTCCTTTAAGAGGTGGGTCTTATTTTGTTTGCTTGAGGACAAGCAAAGGTTTAAGTTTGGGGGAGTTGATAAGTTAGGATTTTAACATGTTTTATGCCCCTACTTGCCTATGCTTTGATCATATATTGTTACAAAATAGTCTTAAAAGGCTGACAAGTTGTGCTTGATCGCAGGTTTGATCGACAAAGTGACAAAATGTCAAAGATCGGCTCAAAAAGGAGTGAAACCTGCTGAAGTATCAAAGACCAAGAAATATTAAGAAAAGAAGGCCTAGTGCGGACCGCGCAAAGTGGAATGCGGACGCACTAGGTGGTTCAGAGAGTTGGTGAATCAGGACTAGAAGAAGCGCGGTCGAGGTACACATCTCGCGGTCCATGGTGAAGGCTCCGCGACCGCACTACTCTTTTTTGTGGTCCGCGGTCATGAGGTTCAGAGAGATTGAGTTTGCAAAGCTAGAGCCATGCGGTCCGCGGTCGTGGTTGCGCGGACTGTGCCAGCTCCCTCCGCGGCCGCGGTCCGTTCTACGCGGTCAGCGGAATCCAAGTTCAGAGAAGCAGGGGTGAGCCCAGTACGGCCGCGGTCCATTTAATGCGGCCCGCACTGACCCCGCAGGGGTATTTTTGTCCGTTTTTTCAACCTACTATAAATAGAATATTTTACCATTTTTTAGGTAATCAGATACATTAGTAGAGAGCTGCGCTCGTGAGAACGTATTTTGTAGCTATTTTTAGCATTTTTGCTTTACATTTGCGATAAATTCTTGCAATTTAATTTTAGCAATTAATTAATATGCTTAGTTTTTCATCTATTTCTTCAATTTCTTTATCTAACATGAGTAGCTAAACTCATTAGCTAGGGTTGTGGCTCAACCCTAGTGTGGGTAATTGATGGGTGTTGCCATCTAATGTTAGATTGACTATGGGTGTTTGCTATTTGGGTTGATTTTATATTTTAATCTAGGATTGGTGGTTGCAAATACTGATTCAAGCTTTGTGGGTTTAACTCTTCTTGAGAAAGAGAGTCTGCAACCCCAAAACTGACCCAACAAGGAATTGGGATGGACTCATGAGAAATGATAGTTCCAATTAACGGGGTAAACCTCGAGAGAGTAATTACCCTACTTGAACCCTAGTTGCTTGGTCTAATTTGCCTACCCATTTGGTCTCGAGAGAGTCAATTGAGCAATGTCACTTTCTCTACCGAGAGGTGTGAGAGTGGGTCAAATTGTGCAACGGTTATAGCATAAGCCCCAATTATGTCAATCGAACCTTAGTAACATCTACCCGCCAATTAGCCACCTAGGTAGTGTCATGACCCTAGTGCCCTTCTTCCCATTAGATACAACTTAGCAATATTCTCATAGCATAATTTAGTGTTAATCAACAGTTTTACAAAAATAGTTATACTTTGAAAACCCAAAAATATTTGAAGTGACATTAGAAGTACAAACACATATCTAGGATAGACAGACAATCCAACTCCACTACTAGCTCCCTGAGGAATTCGATCCCGACCCTCATATCGGGTAAATGCTATTGCAACCCACTCTTCCTACCTTAGTTAGCGTTGAGTTGGCAGTAATCAGCCACTTACATTACATTTCCTGATTGTGTGATCTCTACTCGAACCCTATGTGAACGCCGGATATTTTTAGCTGCCTTTTTTTTAAAAATCATTTAAACCCGAAACTCCAAGAGCAACCCCTTGGAATTTTCTTAGATGATTTTTCAAATATCAATTTTGAGAGCTGCTTTTTGAAATATAATCAACATTTTAAGGCAATTGAAAATAATTTTAACTTAAAGAAGCGATAGTCAACATAAAATATGAAATTATGTTATTAATGATTGGTACTACGAAGTGTTACTGTTAAGAAGCAGTTAGGCCATTCCGGTAGTTAGTTAGTTAAGGTCGTTACAGTTAGTTAGTTGAGTAGTTGTACTGTTAGTTAGCTAGTATGATAGCTATAAATTAATGATTCCAGCTCAAGGTTGTTAGTAGAGTCAACTTGTATATATACATTACACCGTAAATGAATAGAGCAAGAAGTTAATATTTCAGATATTTTCTCCTCTTCTTCATTCTCTCGTTCACATGATTTATATTCTGCAGAAAGAGAATTGAGCTTATTGCTCGTTCAACAATAGTAGATCACACAGATTTTAGCATGGTATCAGAGCCATTCATGCTCGTTAATCTATGAGGATTATCTCTATCTAGGTATTCTGTTTCCTCTACTCAATTAGCTTAATTCCATTTCCGTGTTCATTAATGAGAGTTATCGGCAAAAAATGCTTACTCCCTTTGCTTCGAAAAGAATGAATCTATTAACATTTGGGGAGTCACTACTAAAAACATCTGTTTACCGACGCAACAGTAACGAGGGAATTTTTACCGTCGGTATTCCGAAGGACTTTCCGACGGAGTCTCTCGATACTTTTGAACTTTTTAATTTCTAATTCTTTTAAAAAAGAACCGACGGACTTCCGTCGGTAAATAATGATATTTTGACCGGTCAAAATTTAAATGGTTGTACCGACGGACTCCCTCAGAACATTTTGTATTATATTCTTGTATTATTTTTTTAGGTAAATGGTTGTACCGACGGACTCTGTCGGTAATTTATCGACGGACTCCCTCGGAACATTTTGTATTTATATTTTTGAATTATTTTTTTAGGTAAATGGTTGTACCGACGGACTCCCTCGGAACATTTTGTATTTATATTTTTGAATTATTTTCTTTAGGTAAATGGTTGTCCGACGGACTCCCTCGGAACATTTTGTATTTACGTAATTATCTTAGTGGTTGATTAGCCTATTTATTGAAATTTATACTAAGTGGAGGTAATACACTACTCAAAAATATATTAGTGGCAATTAGCTTAGTAATTTATAATCACACAAAGTAAAAGTAAATTTGTAGTATCCATAACTATATAGATTAACCTATACATTAATAATTACACACTAAGAAGAAGTGTATTAGTCATTTCCATAAGAAATATTAGTGATGGTTTATCTTATAAATAGATAATTACTGTAAGTAGAAGTGTATTAATGCACGGTGTCCTTAACTACCGTTAACAATTAGTGAACTAGTGGTATCCTTATACAAGTGACGTTAGTGATTGATTAGCCGATACATTGATAATTATACACTAAATAGAAGTGTATTAATGATATTTGTGAGAAATGTTTGTGATTGTTTATATTTAGTTTGATAATTAATGTAAGTGGAGGTTTATTAGTGGTATCGTTAAGTAATATTAGTGGTATTCTGAAGTAACACTAGTGATTCATTAGCCTATATATTGATAATTATACTAATTAAGTATGTATTAGTATAGTCTTAAAAACTATTACTGATTCATTAGCTTATTCATTAAGAATTACACTGAGTAAGAGTGTATTAGTAATATCAATAAGAATGTTAGCGATTGATTAACTTATAAATTGATAATTACATAAAGCAGATGCATATTAGTGGTATGCTTAAGTAATGTTAATGATTGATTAGCCTATCTATTAGTAATTACACTGATTAAGTAAAAGTTTATCAGTAGTAGTCTTAAGAACTATTACTAATTGATTAGCTTATACCTGAGAAGTGTTAGCGATTAATTTGGTTATAAATTGATAATTACAAAAATTAGATACGTATTAGTGGTATCCTTAAAGTAGACACTATGTAGATGTGTGTGTGTGTCTATATATATATATATATATATATATATATATATATATATATATATATATATATATATATATATTCTACTATATAGTAGAAGTGTATTAGTAGTATTCTTAGTTCTCACACTCATCAGAAGTGTATTAGAAATATATCAGTAAGAAATAATAGCGATTGATTAGTTTATAATTGGATGATTACAGAAAGTAGATGCGTATTAGTGGTATCCTTAAGTAATATTAATGATTGATTAGCCCATGTATTAATAATTAGACTAATTAAGTAGAAGTGTATTAATAGTATTCTTAAGAACTATTACTGATTGATTAGCTTATACATTGAGAATTACACTAAGTAGAAGTGTATTAGTAATACCAGTAAGAAAAATTAGTGATTGATTAGTCTATACACTAAAAATTATATTAAGTAAAAGTGTATTAGCAGTATTCTTAATAAATATTACTCATTGTTTAGCTTATAAAATGATAACTACACTAAATAGAAGTGCATTAGTGATATCCTTAAGAAATATTAGTGATTGATTAGATTATTAATTGATACTTAACTACGTGAAAGTGGTTTGGTAGTAATTAGCTTGTAAATTAATAATTACATTAGCTTATGATTTATTTTAAATTGTTAATATTAATTTCATTGTTAATTAATGCTAAAAGATGAATTACTAAGTAAAAGTATATTAATAGTATATTTTAACTAATATTAGTGATTGATTAGATTTTACATTGAAAATTCTACTAAGTAGAAGTGTATTAGCAATTTCTAAAGAAATATTACTCATTGATTAGTTTATAAAATGATAACTACACTAAGTAGAAGTGCATTTGTGATATCCTTAAGTAATATTAGTGATTGATTAGACTATTAATTGATATTTAAGTGGGTAAAAGTGGCTTAATAGTAATTAGCTTATCAATTAATAATTACATTAAACTTAAGATTTATTTTAAATTATTAATAGTAATTATTGTTTTAACGTTAGCTTGTAATTAGAAGGCGGGAAAAGGAATTGGGAAAAAGAACAAAACCCTACTAACACCTTTCTCCCTGTTTACGCTTTTCCTTTCCCACACGGCGAACTCTCGAGGAAGCGCTAACTCCCTCTAGATTTTACGCGGCTAACTCTCTACTCAGCGCTCTCGCCGATGTTCTAAGCGGCCATCAGTGACCTTCAGGCAACTTTATCTCGGTGAGTTTTTTCTCTCTATTTTCGAATTATTTCTGCCCTAAATCTCAAAATTAGGGCAGTGTTCATCTTCTTGCCGCGTGTTTATGACTTCACGTAATCTTGTCGCTATTGGATTCTTTCTCTAAATAGTTCTGTGTTGTAGTTTAATATCTAATTTGACATTGTATATAGAAAGATTCTTGTAAGCAGGAGATTATTTTGTTAGTGACTATTGGCTAGTCTATTATAGTTAAGCAATTCATAACAATTTTGAGGAGAAGTAGCTTAACTTACTATACCTGTTAACATGCATTTTCCATGGGAATGCATAAGTCTTTCAAATGACAGGTAAATAGTAAGGTACTCAATGTTTTGGTTTAAATAGGTCAGACAATAAGGGATGGTTGCTCTCTGTGAACTTTTAACAGTATATATGTATCAATACTACTTTTCAGAAAGAACAACGGATTATTCTCCAAGATCCTCATATCCTTTTTCCCTTTACTTTACAACCATTACATGATAAGTCCAATCAATAGTCTTCGATTTAGTTTAGAGTAACTATGTTTCTTATGTTATAATTGTTATAAAAATAAATGAGTAAGAATAATAAATATGTTGTTTGTATATGTAGATGGAACATCGTATGTGGATGTATGATATGAATCTTTTTAATCGGCGAGGTTTAAGAAATGAATTTGTACAAGGTGTTGATGAGTTTATTAATCATGCTAAGTCATTTAGCCAAAATAAGGAGATGATTAGGTGCCCTTATGCGAAATGCAAGTGCAGAAAATGGTTGAAACTAGAGGATGTTAAGACTGATCTATATAGTAAGGGCTTTATGGATAATTACTATGTGTGGACTAGTCATGGAGAGACTAAGGGTAGTGATGGTAATATTTATAACCATAATTTTGATATTGGTGAAAGTAGTCAAGATCCTAGATTACATGAAATGGTTATGAATGCTTTTGGAATGTACAATGAGGGTGACAACCAACAATATATTGATCAAGCTCCCAATGAAGAGGCAAATCATTTTTATGCACAGTTAGAGTCTGCTAGTCGTCCACTTTGCAACGACATGTCACACTCTAAGTTGTCTGTACCAACTAGACTACTACGTATTAAATCAGATGCCAGTGTGTCTAAAGCGGGCATGAACTCAATGATTGAGCTTATGAAAGAACTTAATCCGAACCTAAACATACCCGATAATTACTATAAGGCAAAAATATTGGCTTCCAAGTTAGTGCTTTCTTCAGAGAGAATTGATTGTTGTGAAAAGGGTTGCATGTTGTATTATAAAGATGATGCAAACTTAGAGAACTGTAAATTTTGTGGAATGTCTCGTTTAAACAGCTTGCCAGCGGGAATAAGGTTGCGGTTAAGTTTATGCATTATTTACCTCTTATACCAAGGCTAAAAAGATTGTATGCATCGATGAGTTCCGCTCCACACATGAGATGGCACTATGAAATTAAAAGGCCACCTGATGTTCTATGTTCTGTATAAAGAAGCAGTGGAAGAGCTCGTTAGGAGTCAGCCGACCGATGAGCAAGACCAGCCAATCATGCCATCGGAGGAAGAAACTCTCCCATTATGGTTGAACGTGGTTGGAGGCGTGTATAAGGGTAGAGCATACGGCCTTTCCTCTGAGTATAATTTTCATCGCCTCACGTGTGGACTACAAGTTATATACTTTTAGGGTTAATAAGATTTTTTTTTGTTAAGAAACTCTTAGGTTTGCAAATACTACTTCATAGGCTATCCTTTCCAGCTAAATGTTTTAAGTCTTCTATGAGAAACCTTAGAGATATTCAAATAGATATCCTTAACCTCCTATTTGAATTATTGAAATTTTTAAGCAGAGGATGACAACATAAACTTTTGGTGATTAGATAAAAAGAAAAACAACATGACATTTTGATTATTATATCTTTTGTGGTATTGGTCTTGGCTGGTTCTTGTAAGTTCCCTACATTCTTTCTTTATCCTCAAAGACATAATAACATCGCGTTCCAAGTCCAAGGTCCACATTAAGGTGTAAATTCAACAAGGTTTCATTTTTGCTAAGACTAGTTACTAGTCTTGTTCAAATGGGAGGTTGAGGCTATTGCATGGTTTCTCTTCCCTATTTCTCTGGTCCTCTCATTCAGTGATCTTATTTTGGCACAAGACATATGTATTATGTTGTGCTTCTTATCTGGTTTCATGGCAGGTAGATATGTATTGCCACTTTCAAGTAGTAACCCCTCAAAAGTCAAAGAAAAATAGAAGCAAAGGAAAGAAACATTTTGTTTGTCATTCTCAAAAAACGAAACATTCTGTTTGTTCTCTATAAGATGTAATGCTAGAAAAATTTCTTCGTGGTCACCCTCTTGAATGGTAACATGCTTTAGTGGAGCATTAGGTCCAATTTGAATATCATCACAAATTATCTCTTGGTAAAAGGCTTCTAGTCGGGCTTGACATGCTCCTTTGCATATGGTTCTTCTATTAATGTCTCACTAATCATTAATCACCATAAGAATAAAAAGTTAGAAAACTTAATCTGTAAGTTTTTTTTTGTACAACTGGTGCCTTGTCAAGTGAGTCAAGTGACATAAGAATTTTTGAGAAAAATTGAGGTTTGACTTGGGAATTTTGGTTTCCCTATTAAGTCCATAGGCTTATGTCCACTTTAGCTATTTGCACCTCACTGATAAGCACATTGTACATTACAATTCTAAGAGTGTAAATACTTTGAAATATTCCTATGTAAAAGGAGTAAAGCCAGCTAGCATGTAAAAGGCAAAAAAAAAGTGAACCAAAAGTTTACCCAGGTTACAAGCTTGGTTCCTTCCTCCAAAAATGATTCATCTGTTGGCTTTCTCCCAGTTAGAAGCTCTAGTAAAACAACTTCAAAGCTGTAAACATCTTCTTTTGTTGTTGCCTTTTGAAGTTTATATTTACCTAGTTGAAGTTTAGGAAGTTAGGTGTTGAATTATTCAATTCTAACTCTTCGTGTGTTTTTTCCACTTATCTTTTGTGGATAACAAGGTATTGGAACATCTGCCACCGTGCAAAATGAGGACCTTGAGGAGATGCGGAGAATAATTCAACAGCTTTCTAGGAATTGTGCGGATGAACGAGGAAAAAGAAAGCATGAAGAGAAGATTAGAGATTCACTTAGGAATGATATCGAATCCCTCAGGGCTCAAGTGAATCACTTTATCGGCTTGCCCCGCTCTCCGCCAAAAAGCCACATTTATGAAGAGGATGAAAGTGATGGAAATAATGCAAATGTTGAAGAAGATGAGGGGGAACCCAAAGATGAGTGATTTTATGTTTGGTTGGATTGTTGTTTAGTTGGATGTTAACTTTGAATGTTACGTTTTGATGTTTGGTTGGATAGTTTTGATGATTGATGGGATAATTTGGATATTTGGATGTTTGATGGGATAATTTGGATGTTTAGATATAGTTTATAAAGTTTTTTTTATTGTTAAGTTGAGTTTTATTGTAGTTCCATTCTAGTTTGTATTGTAATATTCTGCTGGCAGGTGGTGCAACAAAAAATAGGCATTGCCTGCCAAAAATGTATCAGATTTACCGAGAGACTTACCGATAGAGTCCGTCGGAAATATTATTCATTTTCAATCCAGAATTTTTAATTAGCGAGGGAGTCCGTCGGTATTCTTCAACCAAATTTTCAGATTTTGTTGCAAATACCGATGGATAGCCATCAAAAAATGAATTTATTCATATTTTAAATTTTTATATTACTAAATTAAAATTCTAAACATACCGATGGTGTCCGTCGGTATTAATAATTTATTATTTTTAATTTATCGACGGATATCCGTCGGTATTGATATTATTATTATTATATTATTTTATAATATACCGACAGATATCCGTCGGTAAGTAAAATTATTTTCTCAAAAATGTACCGATGGCTTTTCGATGGGTCCTTCGGTACTTACCGACGGATTCCGTCGGTCTATTTTACCAAGGAAGGATTTACCTACCAACCACTTACCGATGGACTTCCGTTGGTAAAGCCTTGTTATCGACGGACATCCGTCGGTAACTCGCGTCGGTAAACAGGTAATTTTTAGTAGTGAGTCGAATAAATTTTCTTTGACCATATCTTTTGCAATAGTTTTTAAATATTTTGAATTGCTAACTATTGTAACGTATAACATTTTTTTAATGTAATTTCTAAGTATATAAATTCTTATTTTATAAACTAAGGAATCTATGTCCGATTTCATACCTATATTTAGTCAATTTGATCATCGTACACCAAAACGATTTAAATAAATTGAAACAAAGTATATAATATAGTAGTTTCTATTGAATAAATTATATTATGATAAAAGTATGCCGTAGAAAGTTGACATTAGTACGTTTGTCATGTTAAGAATCTTTGTCTTTGTCACTTTCATTCAATCTCCCTCTGACATTGATGAAGGCTTAGTAAATTATTTAAAGGGATAGACGTGGAAGGTAGTATGTGCTAGAGAATCTTTAACATATGATCAGATTCCTGGTCTTCTTCGTTATTATTATTTTAAGTAACAGAAACCATCAAGCTAAGCAATATCTTTTAAGTTATCTTTGTATGGCCTATAAGTTGCGGCTTTAAGTCATAGAATCTGTCAATGATATTTGTATCAGGGTAGGCCGCTTACATTGTATTCCCTGATTGTGTGATCTCTCCTTGGACCCTACGTAAATGCCGGATATTTTTAGCTGCCTTTTTTTTTAAAATCATTTAAACCCAAAACTCCAAGAGCAACCCCTTGGAATTTTCTTGGATGATTTTTCAAATATCAATTTTAAGAGCTGCTTTTTGAAATATAATCAACATTTTAAGGTAATTGAAAAATAATTTTAACTTAAAGAAGCGATAGTCAACATAAAATATGAAATTATGTTATAAATGATTGGTATTACGAAGTGTTACTGTTAAGAAGCAGTTAGGCCATTTCCGTTAGTTAGTTAGTTAAGGTCGTTACAGTTAGTTAGTTAGTTGAGTGTTGTACTGTTAGTTAGCTTGTATGACAGCTGTAAATTAATGATTCCAGCTCAAGGTTATTAGTAGAGTCAACTTGTATATATACATTACACCGTAAATGAATAGAGCAAGAAGTTAATATTTCAGATATTTTCTCCTCTTCTCCATTCTCTCGTTCACATGCTTTGTATTTCGCAGAAAGAGAATTGAGCTTGTTGCTCGTTCAACAATAGCAGATCACACAGATTTTAGCATGGTATCAGAGCCATTGATGCTCGTTAATGTCACGACCCAATTCCCGAACCTGGTCGTGATGGCGCCTCTCATGAAGACAAGGCCAGCCATTCAACCCAATTCATCCTTTTAAGACAATTAATTAACACAATTATAGTATAAACATGGTCTAATAATATTCAATAGCGGAAAGTATAGATAAAATACGGAAATCCAACCCAACTCAGCTCTAACCGAGGTGTCACAAGTCATGAGATACTACATAGTTTACTAAAATTCTACAAAGTATGGAATTAGGAACAAAGTCTGAAGATATCATAAATAACAGAAGATAAGGGGGAAAACGGGTCTGCGAACGCCATGCAGCTACCTCGATAACTCCGATGAAAACTGAACAGCATAAAACTCGCTCTATGCCTCAAGAATACATGTACCTGCACACATGGTGCAGGGAGAAATGTGAGTACTCCGACCCAGTGAGTAATAAATATAAATAATGACTGAAGGTAAGAAAACACGTTAAGGCACACAACATCCTATACAGAAGCAGTGAAATCATTTAAAATAACAATTTAGTGAAATATCATGTGAAATTTATTTTAAACCAGTGAACCAAGTAATTTGGCAGTAAAATGACGAGTAGAAATCTGCCCCTCGGGCTCAATATCAAAACAACAAGTAGAAATCTGCCCATCGGGCTCAGTATCAAAATAATAACTAGAAATCTTCCCCTCGAGCTCAGTATCAAAATAATAAGTAGAAATATGCCCCTCGGGCTCAGTATCAAAATAATAATTAGAAATCTGCCCCTCGGGCTCGGTATCAAAATAATAAGTAGAAATCTGCCCCTCGGGCTCAGTATCAAAATAATAATTAGAAATCTGCCCCTCGGGCTCAGTATCAAAATAATAAGTAGAAATCTTCCCCTCGGGCTCAGTATCTCAGAATAGTATCAGCCCCTCAGGCTTAGAACAGTATAAAGCAACTAGTCAATGAAATAAGAGCATATAATTATTATGGAAGATAATGCAGATAAAGAATAAATGCATGAGTGCAATGCAATGCATATGACGGTACCCTCTGGTACCCACTGCGGCGTGCAGCCCGAGCCATCCATATTTATTTATCGTCGACGACGCTCACTGGGGGTGTGTACAGACTCCGGAGGGGCTCCTACAGCCCAAGCGCAATATCAAGCCATCTCATGGCATCAAATCTAGGCCCTCGGCCTCATATCAATCTCAGTATAATCACCCAGGCTCTCAGCCTCAATATCAATGTAATCAACCAGGCTCTCGGCCTCAATATCAATGTAATCAACCAGACTCTCGGCCTCAATATCAATATAACACTGCTGCGGCGCGCAGCCCGATCCATGCTCAGTCCAGAAATCATCATAAGCCCCTTGGGCATTTGTAAAACAGTAGTTCTCAGCCCGAAATATCATTTAAGTTTTCAAATATTAGAAAGATGATTGAGTTTGCAAAACAGTATTTAAAACCTTGGACTGAGGTCAAATGATATACAAAATATGCGAAAGCAGTGATATCAATCCCTGAAAGATTCAAATAATTGGCAAGAAGCCTACAATTGGAAACATGACTGAGGATATAAATTCTTTAACAAAATAAGTGAGGAAAATCAGTCAAAAATCCCCTAAGGGTTCTACAGGTCGGCACAAGGCCCCAAGCATGGCAACAAGCCCAATTCACAATAATAAAGTATACATCTCAACCAAAAATGTAGTAAAATATCTCTCGGGACGGACCAAGTCACAATCCCCAACGGTACTCTACCCCACGCTCGTTATCCGGCGTGCAAGTCACCTCAATATAGCGTTACGATGTGAAATTCCGGGGTTTCAAACCCTCGGGACATCATTTACATCTATTACTCACCTCTAGCCGGCCAAATACTACTCCGCGATGCCCTTTCCTTTCGTATCGACCTCCTCGCGCGTCGAATCTGGCCAAAACCAAACCGAATACATCATAATAGGCTAAGGGAATATAACCCAATCGAAAAGTCTCGAAAAATATCAAAAATTACGAAATTTGCAAAACCCAAGCCCCGGGCCCACGTCTTGAAATCCAGAAATTTTTACATCAAAATGTTCATTATCTTGCCACGAGTCTATACATACCAAATTCATAAGAATCGGAGTCCATTTGACCCCTCAAATCCCAAATTTAGAATTTCAATCTCAAGCCCTAATTTCTTATAATTTGGCTATGTTTTCATGGATTTCTAGGATGATTCTTCAATAAAATCATGTATTTAACTCATAAAACTTACCTCCAATCGATCTTAGTTGAAACTCCCTTCAATCCCCGTCCAAAAGCTCTCAAAATAACTAAAAATTGTGGAGAAATGGGATGTTTTTCGCGAATGAAACGTAAACATTCTGCCCAGAATTTTTCGGAATTACTGTTCACCTCGTGTTACTGTTCACCTATGTTACTGTTCACGGGGTATTGTTCATGCACGGATACTATTACGGGGTACTGTTCACGGAACTATTCACGAATACTGCTGGGGGTACTGTTCACGACACTAGTCACGGATACTGTTACGGGGTACTGTTCATGGGTACTGTTCATAACTACTGTTCACAGCGCTGTAAAAAAATGCAACAGCTTTATTTTTTTCGTGCCTAAATCGATCCGTTAACCTTCCGAAATACACCCGGGGCCCCCGAGACCTCAACTAAAAGCACTAACATGTCTTAAAACATTATCCAAACTTACTCCAATCGTCAAAACACCTCAACTAACGCCAAAATCATCAAATTATATCGAATTCAAGCCTAAGTTCTTTTAAAACTTCTAAAACACACATTCGATCAAAAACCTGACCAAACGATGTCCGAATGACTTAAAATTTTGCGAACATATCCCAAATGACACAATGAAGCTATATCAACTCTCGGAATTTCATTTCGATACCCGGATCAAAATCTCACCTATCAACCGAAATTCGCCAAAATACTAACTTCGCCAATTCAAGCCTAATTCAACACCGGAGCTCCAAAATTACTTCCGGTCCTTCTCCTAAGTCACAAATCACCTCCCGGAACAAACCGAACCGTCGAAATTCACATCCGAGCCCTCTAACTTATAAGTCAATGTCCGGTTGACTTTTTCAACTTAAACCTTCTTAAAAGAGACTAAATGTCTCATTTCTTATCAAAATCGCTCCAAATAATAAATTCTAATGCACCCAATACCGATAATGAACATGAGGAAGCAGAAAATGGGACGAACGAGACAGTAACTCATGAGACGACGGGTCGGGTCGTCACATTCTCCCCAACTTAAACAAACGCTCGTCCTCGAGCGTACCCAGAGTTGTCCTAGAAGCCAACCAAAAGTTGAATGACCTTATCAAGCATAAACCTGGGGATGATCCCACGTCACCCTATCTCATATGGGTCTGATAACACGTTGTAACTAAGATCACACAATCTAGTCTAGCCCATAAATCATAGAGCCACATTTCACCT
Source organism: Nicotiana tabacum (assembly GCF_000715075.1). Taxonomy (NCBI): domain Eukaryota; kingdom Viridiplantae; phylum Streptophyta; class Magnoliopsida; order Solanales; family Solanaceae; genus Nicotiana; species Nicotiana tabacum. The sequence continues at coordinate 189,148,667 of NC_134087.1, read as the reverse complement.
TTTCGGAATCATACACAAGATCAGAACCTCACACCTACATTCAGAATAAGTTTGAACCAGCTGTAATAGACCATGCCTGCAACCTTAGGTGCAATTGTATGATATACCAATAACTCAAACAAATGCAGCAATAACTTCCATTCACAGCAGCTGCCCACAACAACCAAATACCGATAGAAATCTCTTATCAGCCAATGTCTCATTCCAACACTCTCATATATTGTCAATGATAATTGAAACACACAATAAATCATAACCATTGCTCAGATCAACCATTCATGAGGCCATTTCTCCTTTAACAATTATAGTAACAATTTTTTTTTTAAAACTGAACCTCGATATTTACCCATCAAACATGCTGAAATCAAATCCATTCGTATTCATCAATGACCCCAATGATCACCTCGAATCCAACACACCACTCTGGTGATATGACACCTCAATACAGGCCTAAGCCACAACTTTCATAATACGCGCACCAATAAGAAACGGCCTGAACATACTCAAGTCATGAAAAATGACTCAAACGAAAGAGCCGTACCTTAAGCTCATCAGTACCATCAGCGGACCCAACAAGAACATGCCGCAATACTACCGAAATATCATTAGTTTAATAACATTACCTTTTTATGAGACATATACTCTCGTCAAGTCACTTTCAATTAGCAATACTATTTCCCCAATCATCCGAAGATCATTCGCCCTAATTATCTGAAGCTTTTTTTCTCTAATCACCTAGAAGAAAATCGCTACACATCTCATGTTCTACATGATGTACATAGGTATTGTTCTAACTCTTACAATATTGACATGACGGATGAGGTATGCATAAATTCATGACCACTGTCGAGACAACGATTTGTTGGTTCTACACTCCTGGCAAGAACTATCACCTCATTTTGAGCAAAATCATGGTCTTAGCTCCTTAATTTACTTCATATACTCAGATTGCACTAATCTCAAATTCAATGATCTCGTCTCACCCAGTACGAACTGCTCAGGTAATAAGCCACCCCAGACATAATCAAAAGTCGCATATGATGCCTCAATATGCCAATAAGCTACCAATTCGAACGCGGTACAAAAGGAAAACAAACTCTGGAAGGAATTACCAATCTCACACACTAATATAGACTTTCCTTAGAAAACAGGAAGAAATGCATACAAAATAGCATATAGAAAACTATACTCAACATCACACTGTTGCGGCGTGCAACCTGATCCACATAACATACCTATGGCGGCGTGCCACCAGATCCACACATAGATCTCACATAAGGAGATGCACATCGAGCCAAATTTGCTCATTACAACAAAATACCGAGTATCGGTTGTAAGCATTCTAAGTGCATAATAATATATCTGAGGGACATATAGCATTATAAGCTACAAAACTCAAGCACAACTGAGGTGCGATATACAATCTGAATTTCAAGAGCCAAGATGCTCATATAACGTCATTCCTACACAGATTCTCAACACATAGCAATTTCTCAAGTCGCCTCACAACTCACATGGCGCAATGTATCACTACGCAAAATATCTAATAATGAAACATCAACCTAACTACTCCTCCATGAGGACCGCATTACTAAAATGCACACATCTGGCCTGATATAGAGCCATTATTCACATTATATCTATCCATCGACTTCAAGCCGATTTTGATCACACTGAACTAGTTTGATAACCTTTCAAAGGTCCATAATAACTCCCATTTTTCTCATAACACACAAGAACAACCATCACAATCGGGGTAATCCTCCCCAGTTCACAACCCAATATGCCAAGTGCCCTCCAGGTATGAATCTTTAATTTAACGACACCATCACAAACCTCATACTTGGTTTACATCTTTAATCAATCAAGTGATCACATGCCACACTTATATAATATTCCCGTGGGACACACTCCCACAACCTACCACAACAATATCTGGAGCGTACCTCCAAACCATCACTAACGCTGAAGAGCGATCAAGAGTCATTAACCGGGACGCAAAACCCTTTTTACAAAACACCGATCTTAGGTGACGCTGAAGACAATTCCAACTTACCGTAAACATCAAAACTTATCTCCTGCTCATTCGAGCTCATGACATCTTGTCAAAAAATTTCCTTCACTCGTGCCATTCTCGGCCTAATTTCCACAACCAGAACTGATTCACCAGCATGCATCAAATCGGAACTAACATAGTACATAACCGTACAATCCGCTAACCAATAGCAAGCTCCCCAACTTGGCTCGAAGCCATAGATCACAACACATATACTCTATTGTTGTCGTAATACCATGGTGAGATTAAACTCACTCCTTCATAAGCTTGTGGAAACACGAATCATCGAAAATTTTAACTCTTCTGCAATTTTTGCATTCACTCACACAACAATTAAGCCCACTCTTTAGTCGACAAATTTTTTTACTAAGTCCCAAATTTTTCAAAAATTTAGGCAGAGTTTCCTTAGTAATTGGGCCTATCCACCTGCCAGAGAATCACCAAAACCATCCTAACAACACGTCCACAACTTGACAAAGCATCACAATGTATATCAACAACATTAATCTCAATATTACATGTATTATATTATCAAAATTGATACATGGACATGCGTTGCACCTATTTGAATCATAACACATAGAAAATACCTTTCAATCCTCCATTATTGGGCTATTCAACCGAGTAAGAACATATTCTTTCTTTAATGTTTTCGACCTCAAGGTGGTCTCCTTGACTCAACGATTTCGTCATAATACATTTACAGAAGCGATCTCAGCTCCCAGACTTATCTAACTAGTATGACAAAGATTACCCTCATAAGCCAATTACCCACTAGCTTTATCTTTAGTTAATATTTTTTTGTATACCTTCCACTGCCATACACATTACACAATCACTTAATCTTCCTGAGTTTAAACTCATACTGTAACATGAAATTTACTTCACTCCAAATAGGAGATATAAAAAGATTCTTCACGCACCCATAACTTGGGACTACACATCCTATCACAATGGAAATCATACACTCAATAGTTCATCTATCATCCAGTAGACTTTCCTCGTCACTTCCAAGTCATATAGATACATCTCGCAGTACTATCATACTCCTCACGTAGCTATCCAGCCATGATTCCCACTAATAGGGACAATACCGAACATAAAGGTTCAAAACACTGTCGAGATTGTATGTGACAATGGAAAGCGATTCATCGGCAGCAAGGTAAGGAGTTCTTCGAAGCACATAAAATAAGAGGATTTTATCAACACCGTACCGTCCGACTGGAAATGGACAGGCCGAGTCAACAAACAAAACTATCATCCAAAACCTGAAGAAAAGGTTAGACGATGCAAAGGGAAAATGGAGAGAAGTTTTACTCGAGGTCTTTTGGGCATGTCGGACAACATCTAAGTCTAGCACGGGAGCTACCCATTTTCTCTAGTATATGGTTCTGAGGCCCTCATCCCTGTCGAGGTCGGGGAGCCCAGCGCCAAGTTTTGACATGCATCGGAGGAGTCAAATCACGAGGCTATGAATACTAACCTCGAGTTGTTAGATGAAAAGCAAGAAGCAGCGCTTGTTCGGATGGCCGCGCAAAAGCAAAGGATCGAAATATACTACAATAGAAGAACCAACCTTCGACATTTTGGAATCTGGGACTTAGTCCTACGAAAAGTCACCCTCAATACTCGAGACCCAAATGAAGGAAAATTAGGCCTGAATTGGGAAGGGTCGTACTGAGTCCTTGGAGTTGTCGGTAAAGAATCTTACAAACTTAGCTCAATGGAAGGTCAACAACTGCCGAACAATTGGAACATGTTGTTGCTCAAATGATACTACTGCTAAGGTATGACTTTATCCTTTTAGTCCATTTGAGTTTAAAACTAACTCACTACAGATTTTTGAGCGAAGCTATCGAAGGCATACGATCTCGAAAGCATCGTTTTTACACGAAGGCCTTTAGGTTTTAAAGCATGAGTTGCACTCTTTTTCCTTTAGATCAGGTTTTGTCCCAAATGGATTTTAGCGGCAAGGTTTTTAACGAGGCAACAACTATGTGCTACCTAAGGAGAACTCAATAGTATCCAACGCTTCTTTCAATCAACCTCAAATATTGGGGGCATCACCCTTGGGGGTTATATTTTTGAGAAAAATACTTCACGCCTCAGAGGGCCTCGATAGGAGAACTTTGTAATGGGCCAAACGGTCAAATGAACCGTGTCCATGTAGAATAATCGAGCCCTGGTGGCAAGGCATGTACGCATGTATCAATTATTTGAAGAAGCATTCTGGTTATATCAAAAACACTTTGTATCTCAAAAATATTTACTATCATACGATCTCTACACTTACAATCCTACGGGAAGCGGCTCAAGGGCCAAAACACCCCGAATACTCAGGGACTGTCATCGACAGACAATACATCCAAGTCATCGAAAACTCAGACTCATCCGGTGGCAAGGCATGTACGCATGTTACAATTATTTGAAGAAGCATTCTAGTTATATCAAAAACACATTGTATCTCAAAGAAATTTACTATCATACGAGATCTACACTTACAATCTTACGGGAAGCGGCTCAAGGGCCAAAACACCCCGAAATACTCGGGGACTGTCATCGATAGACAGTAAATCTGAGTTATCGAAAACTCTGACTCACAAGACCTCAAAGAGGCACCCCCTCGAAACAAAGTCCAAGGCCAATATACTTGGGGACTAACTTTTCGGACAAGTTCGAAAAAATTATCCGGGAACAAGTCCAAGTGACATACTCGAAGGCTACGGCCATATTAAAGACTACGGTCATATAAAGGCTACGACCAAAATAATGCGGCTCGGAGACGTCCGACTTCCGCCATAAATTAAAGGCCTTTGAATATTGAAAAATCGGTTAAATCAGGCTACCCTCGGCAAAAGCAAATTATAAAGGGCTTTGATAAATTCAGCCCTCGAAAAATCTAAGGGCTTCGATAACATCAGCCTTCAAAAAAACCTCAAAAGGTATTCGATTATGTTTACAAAAACAAATTACTAATAAGGTCCCGATATGTCGAACCTTCAAAAAACCCGAACGGTACAAAAAATACATGTTAAGGCATACAAAAAGTTTTACTAAGTCTTTTATCCGGAAAGAGGGAAAAATTATAGCCATTTTAAAGGTCGAAACGACCCAACTTAAAGAGACTAAGGGCTGATATATAAGAGCCTAAGGGCCAACTTAAAAAGGCCTAAGGGCCAAAACATATAGAGGTCGAGATTCCGTTCTCACTCAATTCAAACTCGAGAACTCCGACGTCCTGAGCTCACGTCAAATCAATTTAAATTTAGCTCGAGGATTAACAAAACCCTAAGGGGTATATATTGACCAAATAAAAACTTAAGGGTTTACTACGTTCTGAGTCCGAACCGGTACGCGAGCTGATTATTTGAATTATTGAAATCTTCCACAAATGAAAACAAAATAAAATTCAACACAAGTTAGAACAAAAAGATACTTTATATTCATAAGGGAAGTTTTACAAAACATATTTACAATTCTCATAAGGGGCCCTTGCATAAAAAAAGAAAAAAGAACCTAATCTATTTTCGGAGCCACATCCCCGCGAGCGACGTCCTCAGAAACTGCACCTTCGCCAGCCTTATCTTCAGGAAATCCCTCTTCCTCGGAGGCGCCCTCTTCGCCTTCCCCATCCCCAGAAGCACTCACAGCGTCCTCATCATCGGAGGAGACGAGAAACCTGCCATCGGTTTCCAGCGCCTTTGCTTCGGCTATCTCCTCAGTAAGGTTGAACTCTCGGGCATGGATTTCTTTGAGAGTCTCGCTCCGGGCCTAGAACTTGGCCAGATCATTGCTCCATTTTTCTCGGTCGTAGGCCTCCCTCAGCTCAGCTTGAGCGGCCGCAACATCCCTTAAGTATATGGCGATGGATTTATCAGCCGCAACCTTCGTCTTCTCAGCTTCGGCCCGAGCTCTAGCAAGCTCTGCCTCAAACTCCTCAATTTTCCTGGCCTGAGCCAGGCCTTTCGCTTCAAGGACCCGGAGTTGGCTCTCAACCGAGGTCAGTTTGGTTGTGATAGCTTCCTTATCAGCAGCAAGCTGGTCCATATTCTTTTTCCACTGAAGGAAGGCAGCCCTAACTTGATCAACCTCGCCTTGAAGCTACCCAATCATCTCTAACTTCTGTTACAGCTGATATATCAAAGTATTAGCCTCCGAAGTAAAGCCAAGAAGGCCATACTCTATTAAAATCACAGTTACCTGCTGATCTAGCTCGGTCTCGTTTTCCCGAGCTTTGGCCAATTCAGCCCGAAAATCCTTAAGCTCTTTCTCCTTTTGGTCACAGAGGAGCCTCAGGGACTTCTCTTCGCCTGAAACCTTCCTAAGCTCGGCCTCACATTGGCTCAGCTCGGCTCTAAACTTGATGATGGCCTATGCATGAAACAAAGATAGGTCAGACAAAGGAAAAGAAAGAAAGAAAAATTACAACAGTAAAAGTTAGTATTTACCCGAGAGAGGAGACGTTGAGCCTCTTAAAAAATGGTGGATGCATCATCGAGGTTAGTGTTATCGTCGACCCCAGCGAAGCAACTTTGAAAGGGATCTTCTTCGAGGACCTTGCTCGGATCGGGCATACGTAGAGCGCTAACCTCTTCGATTGCCTCCTCAAAATAATTTGGCAAAGAAAAAGAGTGACATGTTGTCATGGCCCTGAACTCTTTACTCGGGGCGTTCTCATTAGCTTTGGGGGTCTCCGTATTTACCCTCTCTAGTATAATTGTTGAAGGAGGAGGAACAATCTCAACCTCCGGGAGTACGGGGGCCTTGCCCGAGTCTTTCTTTAGGCTTCCCTCACCTCGGGATGAGGTCTCTAGTTTTGAGAGCTTGGCGATCTCAATTGGTTTCCTGGTTCGATGCACCAGATCCGCCTCTTCACCATCATTCTCTTCGTCGTCCAGGGAATCATGGGCCAGATCGGCGTCCACATGAGCAAATCTCTTCCGCAGCGTTCGAGTTGGGGCTTTCTTATCTTGAGGGTCTTCGAGCTTCAAAACCCTCTTCCTTTTATTGTTTGTCCCTACTTTCGGGATCGGGGACTCGGTCGACGTGGCTGGCCTCATTTCAGAGACATCTCCTATGCATGCAAATAAGCCCGAGTTAGACGGCATCACTAATAGGAGAAAATATATCGAAATCTAGAAGGAGAACTTACCATGATGTTTTGCCTCCCATTTACCCTTCGACAAGTCACGCCATTTACACTCGTCATACGAGGAGGTAGCGGCCAACTTTCTGACCAAGTCCTCGAGGTTAGGAATTGCATGTGGCATCCAAGCATCAATTGCATGAAAGGTGAAGGCATCACTCAATGCGAGAATAAAACACAAGGGAACACCGGAAAATAAATTTTTTACTTACGTCGGAAGTTCCATCTCTCAGGAAACAACATTTTTTCCTCGGGGATGATGTCTGAGGTCTTCACTTGGATGAATTGACTCATCCAGTCTCGGTCTTTGGTCTCGTCATTACTGCAAAGAAATTTTTTTGGATCGACATTGGAGCTTGATCAGTCCATGGAAAAGCTGAGGCCGATACAATCTGATGAGGTGATGGAGGGTAAACTCCAGTCCCTCGGCCTTGCTAGAAATATAGCGCAGCATAATGACGATGCGCCAGAAGAAAGGGTGGTTCTGCCTTAGGGTGAACTCGTACCTCTTACAGAAATCAATCACCACTAGATCGAGGGGACCCAGTGTGAAGGGGTGTAGACATGTAATTTTTGACCCTCCCCGAAATTTCATCCATTTTAGCGTAAAATATTTAATTTAGGCTTAATATAGTTATTTCAACTAAGTTTGACTCTTTTACGTTATTTTTATCACAAAATTAAAAATTACAAAAATAGTTTCATATTTCTCTATTTAATTCACGCATTAGATATTATTAGGAAGATATGTTACTTTGAACCTATTTTATTTTTACATAATCTTGAAAAATACCAAAATAGTTTCATAGTATAATATTATTTGTTTTAATTGATTAGGATTAGTTTTGTATTTTTATTTTGTAAATTTTATATCATTTTCAGAAGGAAGAGTGAGTTTTTGGCTTAGTTTATCACATTTTTAGTAAGAGAGGTCCATTCTTGATCTTTTGGCCCAATTTCAAGACCAACAAGACTTAACCCAATACCCCATCAACACCCCAATCTTCTTCATCATCTACTACAACATAAACCCTAGATATAAGGGAGGAGGGATCCATGGCAGCTTTCTTAAGACACCACCCAAAAACCTAGCTGAACCCTAGCACCCTTAGAGACCCCAGCCGCCCTCAACTTGCCATAACTACCCCAAACCGACGAACCAGCCCCGCCAGCCATGCCGCCAGTCCACCAGAAAACACAGTTCCCATCCATCGAGCAGCCCATCTTCTTCCTCAGCTGAACGACCAAACGACCCCTGACCTCTCCAACACCACCAATATCTCCGCCGCCAGACCACCCTAGCTACTGGACCTCCATCTTCAGCAACCTAATCTCTATGCTAGCCACACCCTCACCAACAAAACTTCATCGTCGGACCTCCCTTCACCACGCAACAGCCATAAACGAAGCTTCACCCTCACAAAACCACCGAAGCTTCCTCTTCCTCCAAAGAACCTAGAAAAAGCTAGGCTGCTTCTTCTTCTACCGGGAACCATCGCCGCTGTCAACTTTTCGACGATCAATGAAGCTTCGTGGCTTTAGTCCTCTCCTCTCCTCCATGTGCGACGAGTTTCAGATCTGGTCGAGTGTTTGGTTAAATCCGGTGACCCTCCATTGAATTCGGCGAATTGCTATCACGCCATTCTCGTTTCTCGTCTTTTCTCTCTCTCTTTTCACTGTTAAATTGTCGGAAATGACGAGATCCAGTAGCTTTGACTGCCTCTAATGTTTTCCTGCTCGTACATTCATTTGGTTGACTCTACTGGATTTCGTCATCGACAAGTTTTCAATTTGCAACCGGTGGAGTTTCATTTGAGTCGAGTTCGCCGGTTCGAGGTTCCGTCGATAACTTGTTATGCTTCTTCATCAGGTGAAAAAACTTAATTCCTTTGATCTTCAATTAAAATTCTTCAAGTTTGTTGAATCTTCAAGTTCACTTTTGTGTGTTGATCTATTTTCGTTCTGTCCGTAGACCTCTAATTCGATTGTTATCATATTGAAATAGCAATAAAAAGGGCGTGTATATTTGTTATAAACTGGATCTGCGTTTCTGCATTGAATGAAACTTTTGTTGTCATTGTTTGTTCTGATTCGTGAAGTGAAGTATCGATTCTCTGTCAATACTTTGCACTAAAGTACTAATTTAGTTCTCTAGTGGATTGTTGTGCTCTATTCTGGAGACTAGGATTTGAATTAGCAACATCTAATTGATATGTGCGTTGTTGTATATAAAGGAACAAAGCTGTACAAGTGACCATTTTTGGGTATAACTTGGCAAATTGCAATTGACGTGGGCATAAAGACGATAACAAAGTAAAATTTCTTTTACATTGTCACTTTCTATAAGCACAATATAGGTTAAATAATCTCTTAAACATAGTTGTGAGGTCTTCTACATATTAAATGTTGTTATAATGCCAAAACATTCATATTTTTCAAGTGGCTTGCACAGTCTGGTCTAAGCTAGTTCACACTCCATGGAGTTTGCAAAGTGGTGGCCAGTTGTTGCTATTAATGCAAGTTCATCCCAGATTAGTACCATGTAGCAAATATGCTTATTTATGAGTTCATGTCACTTATTACTTATAAACATATGTGGTTTGCTTTAGTTGAATACATTCTTTTGAAATAAATTAATGTGTGCCATGCCAAATAAAATTCCAGAACCTATGACCCTCCCTTGATTAATTTTGAATCCTTAGAAATCGAGGCGTGTCATTCAGTGAATTTTCCATGGCCCTCGCATAGTTGAAAGTGCGTAGTTGTTTTAGACGCGCTATTAAAATGTTACTTTCTTAAACTTGGGTGCGCATTTATGTGACCAAAATCCCAATCTCAACAACATTAGATAAAATGTGTTACGGACTGCGGGTGCATTTATGTGACGTGGTTCAAGACACATTTTAAATAACGTTGCAATTTTCTTCAATAATTACCAAAAGCGGTTTTAAAGTTAAAAATGTGCATAGGTTTAAAAGTGTACTAAAATCAGATAATAAGCCAATTATAACAGTTGAGCGACCGTGCTAGAACCACCGAATTCGGGAATGCCTAACACCTTCTTCCGGGTTAACAGAATTCCTTACCCGGATTTTTGTGTTCGCGGACTGTATACAGAGTCAATCTTTTCCTCGATTCAGGATTTGAACCGGTGACTTGGGACACCATAAAATTATCCCAAGTGGTGACTCTGAACTTAATAAATAAATAATCCTGTTTTGATTGTCACTTTAAGTTGGAAAAAACTCCCATTTACACTCCCTTCTCGGGGGTGTAGGCAAAAAGGAGGTGTGACAGCTCTGGCGACTCTGCTGGGGATCGAACCCAGAATCTCTGGTTCAGGGTTCAGAATTCGAGCTTAGATGAATTGTTATATTTGGTTTTGTCAGTTATCTGATTTTATTACATGTTTGGGCCTAATGTGCTAAATGTTATTTTTACCGCTTTGATATTATCTGAACTGTATATAAACTGCTACGAAACCCTTCTCTTCTCAACTTCGGGGATGTGCACGCTGGCCGTGACTCACTATTCTGTTAGTGTCATACCTTGAAATAAGAAGAGGCTTGGACAAGTTACTAAGTTGGATGGCCTTTTGGTTCCCGGTATGTAGCCCCCTCCTCGGCTCGAGTTGTCCGCTCGGGTACACAGTCTAGAACACATACCCAGGTTTTGAACCTAGAATAACTTAGCCTCATGCCGGATACCTAGTAGGAACGCTTGTTTGCATCACGTGCATCTGACTTTGGGGACTCAACACAGGGGTTGGGTCCGTCTAGGACAGGTGTACCCAAAATAACAGACCATCACGATGCATCCTATGTGCTACATGTTGCATTTCTTCAAGGGTAAAAGGGTCATTTGGTGGACCAATGATAGTTGAGGGCAAATGAAAAAGAAAAAAAAAAGAAAAAAGGTTGAAGTGTGAAGATAAAGCGAGTGGGGCCCGATTATGTTTTCTGTCACATTCTTGTTAAAAACAAAAGAGAGCTTGAAAATTCGAAAAAAAAGATATTTTGCATTTTTTCATCATTTTCCGTAAATCAAAAAATCAAAAATCAAAATAAAAATAAAAAAATCCAAAAAGAAGTTACATGTCTCGTCATTATTTTTAAAAAAAGACAAAAAAAATATGTTTTCTCTAAATTAGTTGTTTTTTCAATTCTCGCTCGTGTCCAATCTGCCCGAACTACGCATACCTGATTCTCGTCTTTCGGGGCGGGATACATAAGCAACCCACATAGGGTCCGGTCTTCCTAGTAAATCTTAGGTTCTTGTCTTTGCGGGGTCTTAGCCAAATTTTGCACTTCTAACCATCTTTTGGCCAAATAAATCATTTTGCAAAAATAGCCTAAATCATGTCTTGCATGTTTCCAACAGGAAGGGTTATTGTCTCACATAGCGCTCTAGGTCTTTAACTTATGTGGTTTTAATTTTCTCATACATGCGTGGATTTACTTATCGGAGTTTGAGCAGGACAGAGCCCCGGGACATCTAGTCAGGATCGCTCAATCAGGAGTGGATTAAAAGAAGATTTTCTTTTCTTTTTATGTTTTGAGTCTGTTATTTTATTTTATGTCGTCTTTTATCTTTTAGTTTTGTATAGTAATGTCGAGTTTTATTATTATTATTGTACTTTCTATTTTGCATTAGAATACTAATTGTAGGAATGAAAAAAAAAGTATTTTGGAGGTGGTTTTTCCTTTAGGCAATTATTATCTAGGACTTAAATAAAAATTGTTTTTATATTTTCTTTACTATATTAGGACCAAAATTCAAAAAATAATTCCTTTTAGTACCTTTTAAAAGTTTTCTTTAAGGCATTAATCTCAAAAATCCAAAAGGATTTTTCCCATAGAGTGTTTGTTTCAAGAAAGAAAAAAAAAGCAAAAAATATATGCTCGTTAAGCTTGAGTTTGCAATAGGTTATAGAACATTAAGTCTAGAAAATTCAAAAAAAAAAAAGAGATTTGTTTCTTTTATTCCTCTTTTCTTATAAGAATAGTCCTTAAGGTAAAAAAAAAGAAAAGAGAAAAGAACGTTAGTTTGTTTACTTTATTCCCGTTCTTCCAGAACTACGCAAAGATTTGATTCATGCGGCGTCATGATACGTAGGCAATCTACATAGGGTTCGATTGAATCATTTTTTTTACTGTTAAAAGAAAAGAAAAAAAAGGAAAAAGGAAAAAAAAGAGATGAAATTGTGGGATGAGAGGAAAGAAAAGAGTGAAATTAGAAAAAGTGGAAGGAAAATGATCAAGCAAGTGCTAGAAAAGCAAAGAAAAGAGAGGATTGAAATGAACAAATTGGGATGATGCCAACTGACCTCCGTACCCTCGAAGTCATTTTAGAACCGATAATTGTGGCTAGGTGCATTGCACATAAAGTGAGATTATCTTATGTTAAATGCCCTAACGCTAATGCGATGACTTCATTTTGTTATATTCATAGCAGAAGGGTGGTTGGTTTGTGGTTTTAAAGTGGTAACTCTTCTCTACAACATAAAGTCAAAAGGCAATGGCAGACAACAACAGAACTGAGTTGGTTGATACTGGCGCTCGAAAGCAGCTGGTTGAACAGGACAATGGGTTGGTTGAAGAGGTAAAGATGTTAAAACAACACATGGCTGACATGCATCAGATTTGGATGACTGGAAAGGCGCCACCCCCGCCACCACCTAGCTTCCTAGATGCTGCCCTTACCTAAACTCCGAACATAATGTCAGATGATCCTCCATACTCTCCAGATCCACCCGCTTATCTCCAAGCTTATGATGCCCAATATTACCCCTTAGAGGTTGCCCACAAGGTTCCCTACTCATACAAACAGGGCCCCAGGGATGAGCCTCATGTTGAAAATGAAAGGTTCACAGGAAGAAAAGGGAAAGATGGGGCACCCAGGAGGCTGAAAGGCATAGAACAGTCCTTAAAGAACAAGAAAGGAATGGGAGACCAGGGAAGCATGGCTTACAAAGAACTGTCTGTGTCCCCTGACATTCGCCTGCCTGTGGGGTTTAAAGTGCCAAAATTTAACTTGTATGATGGGTGTGGGGATACGGTAGCCCACCTGAAAGTTTATTGCAGTGAAATGAGAGGTGTTGGAGAGAAAGATGACTTGATGATGGCGTATTTTAGTGAATTTCGTTTGAATTTCTCCACAAAACTCCCAAAGTCGTACATCACTCTCCCATGACCCAGTTCCACAAAATGCCTATCTACCGCCACGAGTCTACCGAAACCCCCCTGGATCAGGTTTCCAGCCCAATAAAGCATTTAAGAATGAGAGGTTATGGAAAAAGAAAACCTTCACTCCATTGGGAGAGTCATATGCCAGTCTGTTCCAGAGGCTACGGAAATTGGACATGTTGAAGCTGATCCAGATAAAAATGTCAAACCCTCTTCCAAAGAAGTTTGGTTTTTCTCAAAGGTGCGCATATTGCTCAGATGCCCCGGGGCATGATATAGAGAAGTGTTGGAATATGAAGAATGTGATTCAGAAGCTTATTGATGCAGGCGACATTGTTGTGCAAAATCCAGACGCAGCAGACAGTAGCCAAAGTTCGTCACATGTGCATAATGAGACGCATATGGTGGGTATGATTTTATTTTGAAAAGGAATGTGAGAATTTTTCTGGGATCCTAGGAAGTCCACGTGCTACGAAGCTTTCAGTGCTATCAGAGGTTGATCCTAAGAACGAGCAGGCAAAGGGAACCCAAAGGCAATCTGTTAAGAACAATATGATGGAGACTTGTGAAGGTCCTAGTATTGTTGATGCAGAAGTCAGTGGCTAAGATGTTGAGTTTGATGATTGGAAAGACGCTCTTTTCTTGGTTAGCTAGGGAGGAGTTTTGGTGGTTTATTTTGTTGTCATTTCTGCTATCCCGGTTATTTCAGGGTTGTAATTTGGATATTGTCTTGTGACTCAAACCCTTCTATCCTTTTATTTTGCTTAGTTTGTTTAGTCATAATAGCCCATTTATTGTTGTCTAGGTTTGTTCTAGGTTTGTAACCCCAGTTTAGTTTGTTTGTTTTGTTGTCCAAACCCTTTCACCATCTGTCTAATGCAATTTTCAATTTTCTGTGATTTCTAGTCATTTTCGTTTAGTTTTCTTTTCTTTTTATAGTTCTTTTCCTGTTAACTCTAGTGACATGACATGCATGCGTAATTCTCATCCTGATTTTAAAATTCAATTTAGTCATGAAGCAATTTTGAAGATGTAGGGACATGCGAGAGGAAATAAGCAGCGGAATTTTGAGATCACTTCAAGCCTGAATTGTGTGAAACTGGGGCAGATAGGACATAAAGAAACCCTATTGAAATGCATCATGCCGCATCGGGTCGAAGCTGAAGGCGAGTTCGCCCCAAATTTGCAGGGGGTCATTCGGGGTAATGAGAGTGCGAGTGTTGTCCAATGGTGCTTTGTATTTAATCGAGGTAGAAGGCAAATGTGTAGAAATGGCTATCAATTCTGATGCGGTCAAAAGATATTATGTATGATTTCTTTGGTTAAGTTGTGTTTGTTTGTACTTGGCATGTTTTGAATATTGGAATGACGAAGGCATTTTGTTCTGCTATCTAAAGACTTTATCCTTTGTTACCCTTTTTAAGCCTTATTTATTTCTTTTTCACACCCATCTTTTGGAATCAGTAGTAAAGTTCAGAAACGCAAGTGCAAAATGTAAGTAAAGGACAAAGAGAAAAAGAGAGAGAAAAGAATGAAAAGAGAAAGAAAAGAATGAAGAGAGAAAGAAAAGAATGAAAAGAAAAAGAAGAAAAAGAAGAAGAAAAAGAGGGGGGAAAACAACAAAAAGAAGAAAAAAAGAGAAAGAAAAAGAAAAGAAAAATCACAACAAACAAAGTAATTCCTATGACATGAACTACGTTCGACCTGATTCCTTTTAAGGATACGTAGGCAGCCTCACGGTTCGGTCCCATCAAAATAAAAGTCCAAAAGTCCCCAAGCAAAGAAACTGGGGCAGAAGTTGTGGTTGTTGTAGAAAATCTGATTCCGAATGTTGTAATTTTGAACCCATTTGAATTGTTTCGAGCCTTTGATACTCTTTCTTTCTAACCCTATCTGAAATCCCACATTACGGTCCAAAGAAAAACCTTCCGATCAGTCTTCGAGAGATGCCAAGTCAAGCGAGTAGAGGTGAATCATACCAGGGGCAACACTCCGGTCCAAGCAAGGAAAAATGAAAAATGAGAGAGTCTTATTGGTGAAAACCCTCACGGGCATCGTAAGGTGATGAAAGCTGAGAGAAATAAAAAATGAGAGAGTCTTATTGGTGAAAACTTTCACGGGCACCTTGAGGCGGCGGTAAGTTGAGAGAAAGAACAAATGAGAGAGGCTTGATGGTGAAAACTCTCCGGGCACTACAAGTCGAATAAGGATTGTGAATCCGATTGGATAATCGGAGCATTGAAGCTCAGTTTCACGGTTTAAAGGTACAACAAGAGTTGAACATCAGGCTTACTTGACAGAATAGGCCATAGGTGCATGTCATGGTCATTAGAGTTGGTATCCACAACTGATAAGTTTCTACTTTGTAGTTTTCTCGTTAGGAATCATTTTTTTTCCATTGTCCTTTACTCTGTTCTTTTTGTCTTGTTCATTTCCTCTTCCTGAGTTTGTGCGGTTAGAACAAGTGAGAAATGACTTCAAAATTTGCCACCAGCTGTCCAATTGCACAAAACGGGGTCTGGCTAACACATCAAAATGTCATAAGTCAGAAAAGAACAACTAGCGCATTGAGCTGGTAATAATCAACATGTTTTGGGATCCTTGTGAAATACAAAGGTTTGGTACATATCAATTCATGAACAATGCAACAAGATGGAGGGTGTTAGGTGAACGAATCAAAGGTATTTTCGGTGAAACACAAAGGTTTGGTATATATCAATTCATGAACAATGCAATAGATGGAGGGTGTAGGGTGAACGGATCAAAGGTATTTTCTGTGATAAGATTAACAAAGAAAGTGGTTAACCAGTGACAAGCAAGGTCTTCCAAGCAGAAATCAAAGTTATCATGGCAAGTAAAGGAGCAATAGACCTCAAGGCCAAGGCCAGTGGTTTAAGTCAAGGAAGAACAACATATGCACTGAGTAGGTGGTAATTGACGTACTTTGGGATTCATGTGAGACACAAAGGTTTGGTGAATGCCAGTTCATGAGCAATGCAATAGATAGAGGGTATTGGGTCTGAACGCAGAAGAGGTATTTTTTATGATAAGGGTGACAGAGAAAGTGGTCAGTCAATAAACAGGCAAGGTCTTTCAAGTTGAAACCAAAGTTATCATGGGAAGTGAAGGAGCAATCGCCCTGAAAGTCAATGCCACAAACCAACCACCATATTTATAAACTCACAAGTTTTCTTTGTTTGAACATGGATAAAAATTGTGTCCAAATCAAAGTTTGAATTTTGTTGCAATGTCATGCCCAAATTTTATCAGCACAAAGGCGGTTTGAGAAGGGGAAAGGAAAATTTGTTCGATCTGTAGGAACGCTCCATGAGGAAAAGCATGGTTCAGAGGCAAGGAATTTTGTTCGTTCTGCAGAGATCCTCCAAAAAGAAAGCATGGCTCAAGTAAGTTCATTCTCGGCTTTTCAGGACCCTCCTGGATAATGGGATTTAGTTTTAAGTGTTCAGGACCCTCTTGGACAATGGGATTTAGTTCGAAGGCCTTCATAGAAAATAAGATTTAGCGTAAGTTTTACCTTTAGGAAATAGGATTTAGCTTTGAAGTTGTCACTCTTAAGGTGAGATTTATTTTGGAGTTCTCAAAACCCTCCTAAAAAATGTGACCTAGTTTAAAATTCAAACAATCATAAGTAGTAAAATCTAGCATAAATGTAACCCAAGGAATGTAAGATGGTTTCAAAGTTTGCATTATTGAGATAGGATTCAATTAGGAGTTTTCAGGGCCCTCCTGAATAATGGGACTTAGTTTTAAGATTTCAATTAGATAACAACATTTAGCATAAGTTCTGCTGTAAGGTAGTATAATTCAGCCGTAAAAGTTGTCACTCTTAAGATAGGACTTGATGTTTGATTTTCAGGACCCTCCTGATTCATGGGATTTAGCTTTCAAATTCATTCAATTAACACTCATAGATGCACCCAGCACCAAACTGGGGCAAAAGTTTTCTTTGTTTTTTGTCTGTTTTGTGGAAATCAGGCGCCCACCTAGAGAACAAGGGAATACATTTCAAGTTCGGCAATCAGGCACCCACCTGGAGAACAAGGAAATTCATTTTTAAGTTTCAGCAATCAGGCGCCCACCTGGAGAACAAGGGAATACATTTTCAAGTTCAGTAATCAGGCGCCCACCTGGAGAACAAGGGAATACATTCAAGTTTCAGCAGTCAGGCACCCACCTGGAGAACAAGTGTTTTTTGTCTGTTTTGTGGAAATCAGGCGCCCACCTAGAGAACAAGGGAATACATTTCAAGTTCGGCAATCAGGCACCCACCTGGAGAACAAGGAAATTCATTTTTAAGTTTCAGCAATCAGGCGCCCACCTGGAGAACAAGGGAATACATTTCAAGTTCGGCAATTAGGCGCCCACCTAGAGAATAAGGAAATACATTTTTAAGTTTCAGCAATCAGGCTCCCACCTGGAGAACAAGGGAATACATTTACAAGTTTAGTAATCAGGCGCCCACCTTGAGAACAAGGGAATACATGCAAGTTTCAGCAATCAGACGCCCACCTAGAGAACAAGGGAATACATTTCAAGTTCGGCAATCAGGCGCCCACCTGGAGAACAAGGAAATACATTTTCAAGTTCAGCAATCAGGTGCCCACCTGGAGAACAAGGGAATACATTTTTAAGTTTTAGCAATCAGGCGCCCACTTGGAGAACAAGGGAATACATTTTCAAGTTCAGCAATCAGGCGCCACCTGTAGAACAAGGGAATACATTTTTAAGTTTAGCAATCAGGCGTCCACCTGGAGAACAAGGGAATACATTTTCAAGTTCAGTAATCAGGCGCCCACCTGGAGAACAAGGGAATACATTCAAGTTTTAGCAGTCAGGCACCCACCTGGAGAACAAGGGAATACATTTTTAAGTTTCAGCAATCAGGCGCCCACCTGGAGAACAAGGGAATACATTTTCAAGTTCAGTAATCAAGCGCCCACCTGGAGATCAAGGGAATACATGCAAGTTTCAGAAAACAGGCGCCCACCTGGAGAACAAGGGAATACATTTTTAAGTTTCGGCAATCAGGCGCCCACCTGGAGAACAAGGGAATACATTTTCAAGTTCAGCAATCAGGCGCCCACCTGGAGAACAAGGGAATACATTTTCAAGTTCAGTAATCAGGCGCCCACCTGGAGAACAAGGGAATACATTCAAGTTTCAGCAGTCAGGCACCCACCTGGAGAACAAGGGAATACATTTTTAAGTTTCAGCAATCAGGCGCCCACTTGGAGAACAAGGGAATACATTTTCAAGTTCAGCAATCAGGCACCCACCTGGAGAATAGGGGAATACATTCAAGTTTCAGCAGTCAGGCGCCCACCTGGAGAACAAGGGAATACATTCAAGTTTCAGCAGTCAGGCATCCACTTGGAGAAAGGAAAAACATCTCAGATTACAATTCAAGTCGGCAACAAAGGGATTTCACCGGGAGAATACAAGTCAATAAGGCAACAAGAATCACAAGATCAAGTTTGAAGATATAGATAAGAATCTTGTAACTTGTAGTTGACAGGCTTAGTTAGTTTTTTTTATGATGATTTTGATATAATAACGGAACCATGGACCCGGACCTCGGCGTAACGGTACCTCGATTGGCTCTCCACCTCGGCATACTCCATCATCTCACTCATCTCTGAACTACACGTGGCCTGATTCCTTTATAACCAAGGATATATAGGCAGCTCAGATACTAGGGCTCGGTCAAATTCCCCTTTCCCTTAGCTTTTGGTCTCTCCAAATAAGGGTCGGGTCAAAAACTTGTCTAGTCATTCTTTGTCTGAAAATACTTCGTATTTCCAGTCAAAGTGGGGCAGCTGTAGACATATAATTTTTGACCCTCTCTGAAATTTCACCCATTTTAGCGTAAAATATTTAATTTAGGCTTAATATAGTTATTTCAACTAAGTTTGACTCTTTTACGTTATTTTTATCACAAAATTGAAAAATACAAAAATAGTTCCATATTTCTCTATTTAATTCACGCATTAGATATTATTAGGAAGATATGTTACTTTGAACCTATTTTATTTTTACATAATCTTGAAAAATACCAAAATAGTTTCATAGTATAATATTATTTGTTTTAATTGATTAGGATTAGTTTTATATTTTTATTTTGTAAATTTTATATCATTTTCAGAAGGAAGAGTGAGTTTTTGGCTTAGTTTATCACATTTTTAGTAAGAGATGTCCATTCTTGATCTTTTGGCCCAATTTCAAGCCCAACAAGACTTAACCCAATACCCCATCAACACCCCAATCTTCTTCATCATCTACTACAACATAAAGCCCAACAAGACTTAACCCAATACCCCATCAACACCCCAATCTTCTTCATCATCTACTACAACATAACCCTAGATATAAGGGAGGAGGGATCCATGGCAGCTTTCTTCTTCAAGAAGACACCACCCAAAAACCTAGCTGAACCATAGCACCCTTAGAGACCCCAGCCGCCCTCAGCCTGCCATAACCACCCCAAACCGACGAACCAGCCCCGCCAACCACGCCGCCAATCCGCCGGAAAACATAGTTCCCATCCATCGAGCAGCCCATCTTCTTCATCAGCTTAATGACCAAATGACCCCTAACCTCTCTAACACCACCAACATCTCCGCCGCCAGACCACCCTAGCTACTGGACCTCCATCTTCAGCAACCTAATCTCCACATCCATAGAACCCTTACCACCAAAACTTCATCGTTGGACCTACCTTAACCACGCAATAGCCATAAACGAAGCTTCACCCTCACAAAACAACCGAAGCTTCCTCTTCCTCTAAAGAACCTAGAAAAAGCTAGGCTACTTCTTCTTCTGCGGGGAACCATCGCCGTTGTCAACTTGTCTACGATCAACGAAGTTTCATGGCTTCCGTCCTCTCCTCTCCTCCATGTGCGACGAGTTTCAGATCTGGTCGAATGTTTGGTTAAATCCGATGACCCTCCATTGAATCCGACGAACTGCTATCATGCCATTCTCGTTTCTCGTATTTTCTCTATCTTTTCACTGTTACATTGCCGGAAATGACGAGATCTGGTAGCTTTGACTGCCTCTAAGGTTTTTTTTCCTACTCGTACGTTCATTTGGTTGACTCGGTTGGATTTCATCATCGACAAGTTTTCAATTTGCAACCGGTGGAGTTTCATTTGAGTCGAGTTTGCCGGTTCAAGGTTCCGTCGATAACTTGTTCTGCTTCTTCATCAGGTGAAAAACCTTAATTCCTTTGATCTTCAATTAAAATTCTTCAAGTTTGTTGAATCTTCAAGTTCACTTTTATGTGTTGATCTATTTTCGTTCTGTCCGTAGACCTCTAATTCGATTGTTATCATATTGAAATAGCAATAAAAAGGCTGTGTATATTTGTTATAAACTGGATCTGCGTTTCTGCATTGAATGAAATTTTTGTTTTCATTGTTTGTTCTGATTCGTAAAGTGAAGTATCGATTCTCTGTCAATACTTTGCACTGAAGTACTAATTTAGTTCTCTAGTGGATTGTTGTGCTCTATTCTGGAGACTAGAATTTGAATTAGCAACATTTGATTGAATATGTGCGTTGTTGTATATCAAGGAACAAAGTTGTACAAGTGACCATTTTTGGGTATAACTTGGCAAATTGCAATTGACGTGGGCATACAGACGATAATAAAGTTAAATTTCTTTTACATTGTCACTTTATATAAGCACAATATAGGTTAAATAATCTCTTAAACATAGTTGTGAGGTCTTCTACTTGTTAAATATTGTTATAGTGCCAAAACATTCATATTATTCAAGTGGCTTGCACAGTCTGGTCTAAGCTAGTTCACACTCCATGGAGTTTGCAAAGTGGTGGGCAGTTGTTGCTATTAATGCAAGTTCATCCCAGATTAGTACCATGTAGAAAATATGCTTATTTATGAGTTCATATCACTTATTACTTATAAACATATGTGGTTTACTTTAGTTGAATACATTCTTTTGAAATAAATTGATGTGTGCCATGCCAAATAAAATCCCAGAAGCTATGACCCTCACTTGATTAAATTTGAATCCTTAGAAATCGAGGTGTGCCATTCAGTGAATTTTTCATGGCCCTCACATAGTTGAAAGTGCGTAATTGTTTTAGACGCGCTATTAAAATGTTACTTTCTTAAACTCGGATACGCATTTATGGGACCCAAATACCAATCTCAACAACGTTAGATAAAATGTATTGCGGACTGTGGGTGCATTTATGTGAAGTGGTTCAAGACACATTTTAAATAACGTTGTAATTTTCTTCAATAATTACCAAAAGCGGTATTAAAGTTAAAAATATGCATAGGTTTAAAAGTGTACTAAAATCAGATAATAAGCCAATTATAACAGTTGAGCGACCGTGCTAGAACCACGGAATCCGGGAATGCCTAACACCTTCTCCCGGGTTAACAGAATTCCTTACCCGGATTTCTATGTTCGCGGACTGTAATACAGAGTCAATCTTTTCCTCGATTCGGGATTTGAACCGGTGACTTGGGACAACATAAAATTATCCCAAGTGGCGACTCTGAATTTAATAAATAAATAATCCCGTTTCGATTGACACTTTAAGTTGGAAAAAACTCCCATTTACACTCCCTTCTACGGGGTGTAGGCAAAAAGGAGGTGTGACAAGGGGTAAGTGTAAACACTTAAAAAACCCTCCACATGTGATGCTCTCATTCGGAGCCGGGATCTGTTTAGTAACCTCGTCCCCCCAACCACACTCCTTCCTCAGAACCTCGAGATGCTTCTCATTTATTGTACAGATGTACCTCGATGCATGTTCACATCGGCCAGGTACTGTAGGTGGGTTTTCGACATCGAAATCCTTCTTTAAAACACAGGTGGTCGGAATAATCTCATGGAGGGACATCGCTTTATTGCCGGCCGATTGGGAAATAGAAGAAGACGATACCTTTTCCTTTTGAGGGACTGTTTTAGAAATTTTTGCCATGATTTAGGGTTACAAAAGATGGCGAGGTCTGGTTGTTTTCGGTATTAAGAAAACGGTAGTAGAAAACAGATTAAGAGAGAGGTATGGAGGAGGTTCAGAGATGTTTGAAAATTGAAGTAAAGCTTTCTCAAAGGTAGGACCTTATATTTATAGATGGGCGGCGACGGTTCAATAACGCTAGTGGCCGACCAACATTGGTATGCATTTAATGTTTTGGGGTAGCGAATCGATGGGATGTTTCAGTCACTTCGAGCGCCTACGTCACGAGAGTGACGTCATCGTTATGGACTCTGGGGGATCGAGGTTCAAGTCATTTCTTATCATCTTATTCTAAGAAACGCGGGGACTATCTGCATACGATCAAAATCACATGACTCCGATTTACATGCTCGACGGTCCGTTCTAGGCCCGAGTCTGGGCGAGGTCGAGTTTGAGACCAATGGATCATACTCGAGCTCGAAGCCAGAGCGCAATGCTCTGAGATAGGAGTTCGAGGAATATCAAGGCCAAGCACGCTCGACCCTAAAATAGTACCGTTATGAATTTGTACCAGAATGAGCTAGATTCCTGTCATGTCCCCAAAGTCATGGCGCTAATCCCGGGATAGGGTTGTACAATTCCGTACTATGCGGTCAGACAGTTGTACCAATAATATTTCTTACTGTAAATAAAAATATTCCTTATTTAGGGTTTCCCTATTATATAAAGGGGACCCTAATCATTTGTAAGATCATCTTATTATTGGGCAAAGAATATACTCTCTACTTTTTGCCTACTGTTCATCAGAATTGTCCTTTAGCTTTATTGTTCTTACTTTGTTTTTCCCACTTATTGTTCTTACTGCCCTAAGCCACCTCGAGGTCATTAAGCTCGAGGTCACTGCTGCTAAGTAACATTAGCTTGATTCACTTTTATCTTTCATTTTTACTTCATATTTCTTGATTATTAATTGGTATTGAACTAAATCGCATATATTTAAAGCAACTAATCAAATTTAATTGTTACACGTATTTTCGAGGTAAACAAACATACTTTTATTTACTTAGTTATGTCTGAACATGCTCCTTCACATGTAATCCTGATTCTTTTTATGAACTTATAACTATCTTATTTAAAAGTTTAAATTAAAAAAATATACTTTTTTTACTTAATTATATTTATTAGGCAGGAAAAAAAAGATTGACTTCAGTGCAACCATGATATGACAACCTTAATTTCTTGAAGAATTCAAAGGTCAGACTTATAGAAAAAAACATAATAATGCTACTCCATTATTTTTTTAAATTACACGAAATGATTAAGAAAGATGCGTGTAAAGAAAGGAAAGGTTGAAGGGAGCACGATGGATTATTAAAATTTTATAGATTTAATTCAAGATTTTTATTTTTTAACAGTGAACTTATTGTATGATAAAAATAATAATTTCAAATTTCAATATTTTCTTTGTGCCAATCTATGTGTCTTTTTAATTTTGACCAATGAAGTGGGAAATAAATTTTTAAGTTTTTTACAATAAAATTTAAATATTTAAAACTACGTAAAAAATATTATAAGCCACAATAATTAAATTGTACTGAAGTACTTTAAACTAAAATTATATATTTTAAAATATATATTTTTGTTCCAATTTATGTGGTTATACTCGAATTTTAAGAATGAAACGAATTTTTTTATTGTAATTTTTTATATGTCTTTTAAATATTTAAATTATTAATTATCGTGGCTTATATATCTCTATCGTGTGAAAAATAGAGAGTTCGTTTGAACCCAGCCCACCATA
This sequence comes from Nicotiana tabacum, assembly GCF_000715075.1. Taxonomy (NCBI): domain Eukaryota; kingdom Viridiplantae; phylum Streptophyta; class Magnoliopsida; order Solanales; family Solanaceae; genus Nicotiana; species Nicotiana tabacum. The sequence continues at coordinate 189,124,522 of NC_134087.1, read as the reverse complement.
TGCCTCTGGAAATGAGTGGATGGGGGTCGGGGGAGGGTTGACATGTCTATAGGCTAAAACCTAGTATAACCTAGTACAACCTAGTACACATGGGTGTATATACGGCATTCATATAAATATATAGGAATTATTCGAGATGCCTTCACAAAGGCTCTGATGGTGATAACAACCTAAGTATATAATTACTCAATTATGAGGGAGTATATAATTAAAAAACAACACTTCCTTACATATACTTGGTTTTACTTTATCTAAAAAAGAATGTCATAACTTAACTTTAAGTTTCTCGTTTTACTCTTAGTGAGATGATTTATAGTCACATAAATAACTATCACTGGTTTTAGACCAACAAATTTCAAAAATATTTTTTTTTCTTAAATTTCGTGTTCAGTTAAACACCGTGGGAGTATGAGCTATAATAAAGGTTACTCCCTCCGTTTTAAATTAGATTAGGTACTTTCCTTTTTAGTCTACATCAAAATAAATGATACATTTCTAAATTTGAAAATAATTCAACTTTAAACTCTTCATTTTACCCATTTTACGCCTTAATGAGAAGCTTTTATAACCACGCAAATGTCATGGCCCTACAAAGCTTTTAAGACCACAAGTTTCAAAATCTTCTTCAAACTACCTCATTTAAATTGAAACGGAGGGAGTATAATAATTGCTGCAAGTACAAAATATTAGGGAAAAGGGGAATTAATCTGGGGTGGTATTCAACTTTGAGTGCCCATATAAAGAGCTAAGTGGCCAGTGGCGAATGAAAGAAAAAGAGAAGCCGTTGAGAGAATAGAAATGGCGAGCTCAGATAGTGAACGTCACACAGAAGAGGCTGCAGAAAACAAGAGCGATAAACAGCTCAAAGATCGCAAATTCTCATGGGCAAAGTTACATCGTGTTGATTCCCTCAATTTGGAAGCTGGAAAAGTTTCAAACTCTGCTGCACGACACGGCTCTAAGGTATATATTTCACATTTATGTACTGACATTGTAAAAAACAACATCGACAAAATTAGATCACCAAAAAGTAAAAGGATAGCCCAGTGCACAAAGTATCCCACATTCATGCAGGATTTGGGGAAGGGTCGCACCCCAAGCGGTGATATAGATACTCTACCCTAATGCAAGCATTACTAGATGTTTTCACGTCTCGAACCCCTGACCTATATGTCACATGGAGACAACATTACCGTTGCTCCAAGACTCCCCTTCATATCATTGAAAAGTACAACTGATAAATAACCTTGTAATTTACATTGATAGTCAGTGGTAGATGCAACTTATTATCTATCTGTTCAACTGAACCAGTATCTCATCGGAACATGGACATATGTTGAAATCACTAAAAGTTTAATAAATATTATATTCTGAACGTCCACTAAAGTTATTGGTACTAAGAATTTTGAAGGTCGAATCCATCAAGTTTAAATCATGAATCCGCAATTACTGACAGTAGATACTCCACTTATTTTAACATGATTACGAAGAACATTTGCAACTGCAGGCTGACTGGAGGACGATATTGAGTCTAGCATTTCAGTCAGTAGGAGTTATCTACGGAGACATAGGGACTTCACCTCTCTACGTTTATGCAAGTACTTTTACTGATAAAATTGGACACAAGGATGACATTCTCGGGGTATTGTCCCTCATCATATATACCATAATCCTCGTACCTATGACTAAGTATGTCTTCATCGTCTTATGGGCCAACGACAATGGCGATGGTAAGTTACAGTATGTCCCTCTCTGCAATTGATTATTTCTCATTCATTTTTATGCGATACAGTTTTCTTTTTAGTATGTTACAAATTAAAAAGAACGATATAAATTTATATTTTAAATATTTTGTTTTTAAAATCTTTGTTTTACCCTTATGACATGCTCTTATAATTATAAAGATATGACATGTTTAATACGACAACCTTCAAAGGTACTTTGGGATGTACCCAGACCCAAAGGCCGAACCAAGATTTTTAGTTTATGGGTTTTGAATTCTAGAAAATATAGCTTACTTCTGGATAAATTATTAATAAATATTAAGTGAATCTTTTAACATAGATACAACTTCTGGCCAAAATCTACTGGATTATGCCGGACTGTAGTTAGTAAGCTAGCTCCTACCATGGATGTACCAAATGTTTTCCTTTCTGCCTAAACTTCGTGTCCACAGTCAAGATCATCATAAAAAATAAAATGGAGGGATTAATTAATTTCTTTTTTAAGTATCTCCCCTTTACATGTTTTATTTCCTTCTTTTGCATGCAGGTGGAGCATTTGCGTTGTATTCTTTAGTATGTCGATATGCAAAAGTGAGTCTCATCCCAAACCAAGAGCCAGAGGACAGAGAGCTTTCACATTACAATCTAGAGCTACCATCTAATCAATTTAGACGAGCTCAGAAGATCAGACATAATTTAGAAAAGAGTAAATTTGCAAAAGTATTTCTCGTCTTCGTCGCCATCCTCGGAACTTCTATGGTCATTGGTGATGGAGTTCTCACTCCTTGCATCTCAGGTCTCTAATTAAATACTTATTAATTGAACATATGCTTCATCATATATACTCATAGATTTATTATCATTTCAAGCAATATGATCGACAGTTTTGTTTAATGTGGTGCTTTCTCATGCAGTTCTCTCTGCCGTAAGTGGAATAAAGCCCCTCGGCCAAGGTAATTAGTAATCTGTTAGTACAACATTTTGCAACGCCCGTTTTTTTTGTGGCGACCGCCTATCTCTTACTACTACATATTTTTTGCAAACTGGATTTTCGGATGGATTTGTGACAGAATGGAATTGTCCATCACAAATATAGAAAAAAAATTTATGTAATAGTATGCTAAAGAATTATTCCCTTCGTTTCATTTAATGTGATATTATTTTCTTATTAATTCATTTACAAAATAACACATATCAGACTATCATTATATATTTGAAAATAATTTAAAGACCCGTTGGCCATGAGTTTTGCCAAAATAAATTTGGGATTTATGGCAACTCATGTTTGGCCATAAATTTTACCCATATTTTGGCAAAATCCCAAACTCCAAATCCCAAAATCACCCAATTGCTGATTTTAGGCCAAAATCCCAAAACTTGAGAATTATATACATGTTTTTCTAAAATAAAGTTGGAAAATATGTTTTGAAAACGTATGTCTAAACACATTTTTATCTTCAAACCAAACTTCACCAAAATCAAATTTTTCAAACAAATTTGGAAATCTATGGCCAAACGCTAGCTAAATTTGAACTCACTTTATCCTTTATGACATTATAACATAAGGAATCTCATGACATATTTAAAATCATATGTTTCAAATCTTTTTTAAACTTCGTATCTAGTCAAACTCCACCACACAAACTGAAACCAAAGGAGTAACGTTCTCTCTTCGTTCCTCCCCTTTTTTTGGTTTTGATTGATGATTGAACAACTAATGGATAAAGAGTTTTTGCAGAGGCTGTTGTGGGTATTTCCATCGCAATACTGGTAGCCCTTTTCTGTGCGCAACGTTTGGGTACAGACAAGGTGGGATACACATTTGCTCCAGCCATATGCATTTGGTTTTTGTTTATAAGTGGCATTGGTCTCTACAATTTGTTCAAGTATGACGTGAGCGTCTTACGTGCCTTTAATCCCAAATACATTATTGACTACTTCAAAAGAAACGGTACAAAAGGATGGATGTCTCTTGGTGGAGTTTTCCTCTGCATTACAGGTTACAATTCTATTTACACTATCAGTACAATTTAATTTAGCCAATTATTGAATGTACTTGTCATATCTGAGATTGCAAATCTGTCTGCACTTATTTTCATCTGTTTAATGACTTTTTTGAAACTCCGCAGGATCTGAAGCTATGTTTGCTGATTTGGGTCACTTCAGTGTGCGTTCTATTCAAGTAAGTCTTCTTCAATTTCTTTTTTTTTTTTTTTTCCTTTCCAACTCTAGCTTCCTGACAGTAACATACTTAGTATTTGAACAATCTTTTGTCATAATTCAACTTGTACACAAATTTTGATACCTGTCGAGTTTTAAGGCTGTACTTTGTATTCTAAAATAATGTCTACAAAAGTACTATGATTACTCTCGTGTACTTAAAAACAGTCTATGTAACACTAGTTGATTAAGAAATTACCTAATGGAAAACATGGACAAATAAGATTTGTATACGGACAGTAACCCAAAGTTGGACAAGTGAAACCTACATAACTGAAGAAATTTAATTGATCTTTATTTTGTTTTTCTTTTTTATATTTTGTTGTCAATCGAAGTGAACTCACCATGTCTATATATGTAATGCAGATAAGCTTCAGTTGCCTCGTATTTCCAGCGTTGCTCTCAGCTTACAGTGGACAAGCTGCTTACCTCTCAAAATTCCCTGAAGATGTTGAGAATACTTTCTATGCCTCCATTCCAGGCAAGTAGAAATTTATTAACCCTTTCAACTTTAATATAGTCAACGACAAGGAAATCTTGAGAACAGAGGAACAGTATACGATTATATGCCATCCCAATACTAACTATGTATATATAACACTTTATATCACAAGTTATTTACTCTTTTTCCAAATTGGAAAGCATTTCCTTCCTCTATTCCAATATATGTGACACTATTTCTTTAAATAGAATGATACAATTCTATATTTGGAAACATTTAACTTTGACTTTTTTATTCTACCATTAATGAAAGGCTTTCATACCCACACAATTTATAGTATGTTTAATTAAGATCACAAGTTTCAGAAGCCTTCTTTTCTTTCTTAAACTCTATATCCAGTCAAATTATGTCACATAAATTGAAACAAAGGGATTGACAATACTTGTTATTGCAAGTCAATTTAACCTGATAGTAGGGCTATCAAATTTGGATCAAGCCCAAATGACCCGCCCATTTGTTGAACCCAGCACATCTTGACTCGACTCATCTCAACCCATTTAGAGTTGAGCTGATTTTTAATCCAAATTGATCCACGAGTAACTTTGCCAAAATATCTTACAAATAATTTATTTATTTTGTTTGATAAGTTATATATGACCATAAAAAAAGAAAAAAACTCTTATATAGTAATTATACAATTCATAAGAAAATAACATATATTACTAAAGATTGATACGGGTTGGCCGGGTTGGGCTATGACCCAAATTTTAGTCCATCTTGACTCAACCCATCTTAGCCCAAGTAACTTTCGGGCGGATCATTTGTCCCACCGAATTATCGATTCAACCCGTTTTGACCCGCCCAAAATCGGCCCAACCCGCCCATTTGACACCCATTACTGATAGTATAAAAAACGTAGTATGCACTATCAGTGCAGAAAACCTAAATTCATAGAGATTATGTTCTTAAGCGATAGAGCAAGCCACGGATAATGTAACACCATTCATAATTTGGTTTGTTAATGTTACTTACAGATCCATTGTACTGGCCAACATTTGTAGTGGCTGTTGCTGCAGCCATTATTGCAAGTCAAGCAATGATATCTGGAACCTTTTCTATTGTGGCTCAGGCCCAAGGTCTAGGCTGTTTCCCAAGGGTGAAGGTAATTCACACATCTGCCAAATATGAGGGTCAAGTTTACATCCCAGAGTTAAACTACTTCCTCATGATTGCATGTGTTCTAGTTACTCTAAGCTTCAAAACCACAGAGAAATTGGGGCATGCTTATGGTATTGCTGTGGTTGTTGCTGAGATTATAACCACAAATATGGTGACACTAGTAATGCTTGTTATATGGAAAATCAGCATATGGTGGATTACCCTATTCTACGTGGTGTTCTTTTCCATAGAATCTACATATTTTTCCGCCCAGCTGACAAAATTTACGCAAGGTGGTTATCTACCCTTAGCCTTTTCAGCCGTGCTCGTGATCATTATGGGAACTTGGCACTATGCTCAAAAACTTCGATACCAATTCGAGCTCAATAACAAGGTGTCAAGTGAGTACGTCAGGGACTTGGCTAATAATCCTGACATCAAAAGAGTACCTGGAATAGGATTACTCTACTCTGAACTAGTGCAGGGGATTCCACCTATATTTCCTCATTTTGTCTCCAATATTCCGTCAGTCCATTCAGTCATAGTCCTGGTGTCGATAAAATCCATTCCCATCAGTAAAGTAGCAGTACAGGAACGTTTCTTGTTCCGACACGTTGAGCCTAGGGAATACAATGTGTTCCGCTGTGTAGTGAGATTGGGGTACAAAGATCAACTTGGGGATACAGAGGACTTTGAAAACCAATTGGTGGAACAATTGAATGAGTTCATTAGACATGAACATTATATTCTTGCAGCAGATCAACAAGTTATAACAGAGGGAGAGACTGTACCACCAGTATCTGGACAATTAGTAGCTGGAAAATCATCCAGGGTCCACATGGAGGAAGACTTGCAGCGACACGTGGATTCTAGAGTTTCGTCAACTGGTTCAATTCGATCAATGAACACTCCAGCAGCTCAGTCAAATCGTTCATCAAGTAGAATACAAACGGTGTCCCCAAATTTGGAAGAAGAAGAGATGCAATTTGTGAAAAAGGCAAAGGGACAAGGAGTGTTCTATCTCCTGGGAGAAGCAGAGGTGGTGGCTAGACAAGATGCTTCGTTTTTGAAGAAAGCATTTGTCAACTATGGCTATAATTTCTTGCGCAAGAACTTCAGGCAAGGGGACAAAGCTATGGCTATTCCTCAGACTAGGCTGCTAAGGGTCGGCATGACTTATGAACTATAATTGTGAGCTACTCCAAAATCATACAGTGAAAGTGTGCAGTGAAAGTGTGGTAGCAAATAGTCGCATAACAAACAGAGTGATTTACATGATTTTCTGCAGTTTGTATATCTTTACTTTTTTATCCTTTAATGTGTGCAAGCTTTCAGTTTGAGTCTGAGTAATTTAACTGTATCGTTTCAAACTTGTTCGGAAATGTATTACATACTCCTCTTCCATCTATCCAAGTTCCAACTTGTTTGATACTACAATTTATTTGACGAGATCAAACAGTTTTCTACTATTATAACTTTTTCAATAGCAGAAAGAATGACTTAAGTCACTCAAAACTCCTTCAATAACTTCAATAGCATCAATAGCAAATTGTTAACAGTGTAATTAAACACTGCTGGAAGCAAATTTTCATCAGTGTTATAAAAAAGACATGTACACTTAGAACTCTATATAAAGAGACTAAGAGTAACCAGTCCTTCCCACGAATAATAAATTCAGGAGCTCTTTTTCTCTTCCAAATTTTGTCTAACAATGGAACCTAAGCCAAGAACTTATCGTGCTCGCACTGCTTGTAAAGAAATGGTGTTCAGAGTACTGACGATATAAATATAAGTTTAACCACCAAAAATATGCTAACAAAAAAATTGGAGGGAATATTACCCTGTAAAGCTGAATCATCAAAGGATTGTTCAAACGTTGAAGGAGGAAACTAAATCAGGAGATGAATTCACACGAATCATCTTTTCAGCATCATATAAAGTTAATATATCAAATTAATTAGGCTGCACATGTTCATGTCCAAAGTAGTAGAAGAAAACAATAAACAGGATGTATTCTAGACATCAAATCAAATAAGTAAAAAAAAAAAGCAAAAATTGAGAAAATACATAAGTGTAGTGGAAGAAAATGGTAGACAGGAAAGGAAAGAGATTCAAGAAAAGAAATAAATGATAATAATGCTGAATGACATAAATAGGATATAATTAATTTTGTTGCAGATTTTGTAGAAATCAAATAAGGGGAAAAAAAGCAACAAAATGAGAAAATAGATAAATGTAGTTGAAGAAAACGTAGACAAAGGAGTAAAGGGGAGAGAATTCAGGAAAAGAAATAATGATACTCCTAATGAGGAATGCCATAAATAGGATGTATTTAATTTGTGCAGATTTTCTAGACATCAAATTAGGAGAAAAAGCAAAGTAATGAGGGAAAAGTATTTAAGTACTATTTTATCTAAGTAAGTTCAATGATCTGCACATTTTAGTCTTTTCCTTTTCCATGTCTTTACATATTCCAAGTTAATTAAAAGAGGGAAAACTAATTAAATCCTGACCTTTGATTTACATATATATTAGATTCAGATTACATAGATTAGAGATTAGATTATAATTTCTGCAAGTACAAAGTATTAGGGATGAAGGGAATTCTGGAGTCTGAGTTTTGTGAAGGCTTATAAAGAGCAAAACTGGTGACTGGCAAAGCAAAAACAAAGAGAAAAGAAGCCCTTTTGTGAATCGAAATGGCGAGCTCAGATAGAGATCTTCATACAGAAGAGGTTGCAGAAAACAAGAGCAACATCGGGCAGCTAAAAGGCCACAAAGTCTCATGGGCGAAGTTATACCGTGTGGACTCCCTCAACTTGGAAGCTGGAAAAGTCTCAAATTCTCTGGCTGGACATGCCTCTAAGGTATGGATTTGTAATTGGTGGCAGTGACAGAACTTGGAATTTTAATAAGGGAATTCAAGAAAATACAAGAATTTCACAAAAGAAATTCAAACTTGTGACCTAAAGCAGTTTTTGAGTCACCTTTGCCACTTCAGTGCACTACAAAGAAAAAAATCAGCTAAAAAATTCATTGGTAACTATTGTTAAATAACCTTAGTTAACAGGATTTTTGCATCACTGATCCGTCACTAAATAAGATTAGAGACGACAGATTAGCAATGGATTTTTAATGTTTAGCGATAGAATGTGTCCGTCGCTAATTCATGTTATCTTATAGTGTTATAAGTTTTCTTTTTATTAAGGGGATTTAAAATTTTTATTTATATATTAAAAAATTGTTTACACTATTTAGACATTAAAATTTTGTGATGAAGAGCATTCACTTGAACCCCTTCATTTTAATATAGTTTTGTCTCTGATTAGTGCATCTTAACTCTTTATAACATGTCATTTACTTTATCTTCTGTATTATTAATTCAGGGATATTATAGAGAATCATACATCTTAACCTCTAAAAAAATTAGAAACTCACGCACAAAAATTAAACTACCAAGGCATATACTCAAGTTTTATATAGTACTGACTAGGTCAATTCAAGATTAATACAATTAGGTCATTAGAAATGTGATTATAAGTAACTGTCTATATTAAATACTATGAATTAGTAGTCTGAAAAAATGAGCCGAGGGTCCATCGGAAACAACCTCTCTATTTCTATAAGGTAGGGGTCTCAAGACCCCATTTATGGGAATACACTTTGTTTGTTGTTGTTCTTGTTCAGTAGTCTGAAAAATATGGTAAGTAATAACTTTGTAAATTTGTACTGATATTATAAAGATAATCTATAGTGTCAAATGTATAAATTAAGTAAAATACAACAACAACAACAACAACAACAACCCAGTATAATCCCACTTAGTGGGGTCTGGGGAGGGTAGTGTGTACGCAGACCTTACCCCTACCCTGGGGTAGAGAGGCTGTTTCCAAATAGACCCTCGGCATCCTTCCCTCCAAGAACTTCTCACCTTGCTCTTGGGAAGACTCGAACTCACAACCTCTTAGTTGGAAGTGGAGGTTGTTTACCATCAGAGCAACCCCTCTTGTCATTAGCTAAGTATATAGATAATCGATGGTCATTGATGATTATACATGTGATATTGTGGCATGGCTGCAGGATGATAGGAAGACGATACTGAGTTTAGCATTTCAGTCCGTAGGAGTTATCTACGGAGACTTAGGGACTTCCCCTCTCTATACTATTCAAAGTACATTTACTGAAAAAATTGGAGATAAGAATGACATTCTGGGCGTGTTGTCCCTCATCATATATACCATATTCCTCGTACCTATGACTAAGTATGTCTTCACTGTCTTATGGGCAAACGACAATGGCAATGGTGAGTTATAAGATGTCCCTCACTGCTATCTCAATAGTAGTTTAATTTTTCTATCCCATTTTATGTAACGCTATCATTATATGGAGAGTTAAACAATTTGTCTTTGATTAAAATTGTCAAACTCTCTTTAACATTTTGAATTAGTAGTTATTGTTGAAGTTTGGCAAATTTGTCCCACATCGGTGGGCTCTTGAATTTTGGGGGGATTTTCCCCCTATAAAAGAAAGCCTAATGTTTAGGATTTAAAAACACCTCTCATTTGCCTTCTCATCTGTTTAAAGCATTTGTATCTTCTCTCTTTAGTATTATTTCACTTGTATTTTTGGAGTGAAATAAAATATTGGTTGTGTCCGAGGAGTAGGCAAAATTAGCCGAACCTCGTAAATTCTGGTGTTCCCTTTATTGTCTTATTTATTATTTGGTGGCTGTCATAATTTTTGGTATAGTAGTTGTGACTTATTCACACTATATACATTTGGCTTCCGCAACAATTGGTATCAGAGCCAAGGTACTGTCTAAGTATGCTCTGTGGTTGCAGCATAGTCTGATCTTCCACATCAGAAAAGATTTATCTTGGTAACTGAGTCAAGGTTCTGTCTGAGTATGCTCTGTGGTTGCAGCTTAGTCTGATCTTCCACACCAGAAAGGAAATAATCTTAATTTGTGTCGTCAGCTATTAAATAATATTTGTGTCAAAGATGGGAGACAATAAACAAGAAGAATCTACATCAAGTGTCAATAATACGTCATCATTGGCATCTTCGCTTATGACAAGAATTGTGTCAAATGCGAAATTTGCGGTCGAAATATTTGACGGTCCGGACATTTTGGGATGTGGCAAGGCGAGGTTCTAGATGTCCTTTTTCAACAAGGGCTAGATCTGGCCATTGAAGAAAAGAAACCAGATGTTATTGGAGAAGAAGATTGGAGAATTATCACCGTGTTGCTTGCGGTACCATTCGATCCTACATTGCTAGAGAGCAGAAATATCCATACACAAAGGAAACTTCTGCAAGTAAATTATGGAAAGCATTGGAGGATAAATTTTTGAAGAAAAACAGTCAAAATAAATTGTACATGAAGAAGAGACTGTTTCACTTCACTTATGTTCCTGGTACCACGATGAATGAACATATCACCAGTTTCAATAAGTTGGTCACAGATTTGCAAAATATGGATACAACTTATGATGATGGTGACTTGGCCTTAATGTTGTTGGCGTCACTTCCTGATGAGTACGAGCACCTTGAAACTACTCTACTCCATGGAAATGACGAAATTTCTCTCAGAGAAGTTTGTTCGGCTTTGTACAGCTATGAACAAAGAAAGCGAGAAAAACAGAAGGGCGGAGAAGGAGAAGCACTGTTTGTGAGGGGTCGTCCTCAAAATCAAACGAGGACAAAGAAGGGAAGATCCAAGTCAAGATCCAGACCCAGCAAAGATGAATGTGCCTTTTGTCGAGAAAAAGGGCACTGGAAGAAAGACTGTCCGAAGTTGAAGAATAAGGCCAAACATAACAATGGAAAGGGTATTATGGATTCAAATGTAGCTTATTGTGATGATTCAGACTTCTCATTAGTTACAACAGAGTCATCAACATCATCAGACATATGGTTGATGGACTCAGCTTGTAGCTATCATATGTGTCCCAACAGGGACTGGTTCGTGGAATTTCAAGAAGGAGAATATGGAGTCGTCCACACAGCGGATAACAACCCTCTTACCTCATATGGCATGGTTCAATACGATTAAGGAACCATGATGGAATGATCAGAACATTGATAGATGTTCGATATGTACCGGATTTGAAGAAGAATCTCATCTCTGTGGGAGCCCTAGAATCAAAAGGGTTCAAAATCATTGCAGAAAATGGAGTGATGAGAGTATGCTCCGGTGCACTAGTGGTAATGAAGGCTAATCGGAAGAATAATAATATGTACCGCTATCGTGGCAGTACAGTTATTGGGACAGCGACAGTGACATCCAGTGATGACAAAGAAGCAGAAGCAACCAAGCTATGGCACATGCGCTTGGGACATGCTGGAGGAAAATCCTTGAAAATTCTATCAGATCAAGGATTGTTAAAAGGAGTAAAGGCTTGCAACTTGGAGTTTTGTGAGCATTGTGTTAAAGGGAAACAGACAAAGGTTAAATTTGGTACAGCGATCCATAATACTAAAGGCATTTTGGATTATGTACACTCAGATGTTTGGGGTCCTTCCAAAACACCTTCATTGGGTGGGAAGTACTATTTTGTAACCTTTGTTGATGATTTTTCCCGAAGAGTATGGGTGTATACAATGAAGAGCAAAGATGAAGTGTTGGGAATTTTTCTCAAATGGAAGACGATGGTGGAGAATCAAACAGGCAAGAGGATCAAGTGTATTCGCACAGACAATGGAGGTGAATACAAAAATGATCATTTCAATAAGGTCTGTGAAAATGATGGCATCGTCCGACACTTCACTGTTAGACATACACCACAACAAAATGGAGTGGCAGAACGTATGAACCGGACCTTGCTGGAGAAGGTACGGTGTATGTTATCCAATGCTGGCTTGGGCAAAGAATTTTGGGCTGAGGCAATTACATATGCATGCCACCTCATTAATCGTCTACCATCTGCTGCTATTGATGGCAAGACACCATTTGAAAAATGGTATGGAAAACCTGTTGTAGATTATAACTCTTTGCACGTGTTTGGCTCAACTGCATATTATCATGTGACGGAGTCAAAATTGGATCCAAGGGCAAAGAAGGCTATTTTTATGGGAATTACTTCTGGAGTCAAAGGATATCGCTTATGGTGTCCTATGACAAAGAAAGTAATATTCAGCAGGGATGTTACCTTTGATGAATCTGCTATGGTAAATAAGGTAACAGAAGATACCAAACAAAATAAAGGTGCTTCTAAGCAGGTGGAGTTTGAGGGAAAATTTATTTTTCCTACACAAGAAGCAGAGGAGGAAACAAATGAAGATTACCCCCTGGAAGGAGAGACAGTAGAGGAGATTCCAACTCAGGAACCTCAACAACAACTTGAATCAATAGCAACCAGCAGGCCAAAAAGAACAATAACGAAACCTGTTCGTCTCATAGAGACATTTGCTTGTGCAACCTCAATTGTAGATGATGATGTTCTTACCACTTATAAAGATGCTGTCCAAAGTTCAGAAGAAGATAAGTGGAGGATTGCCATGAATGATGAAATACAGTCCCTTCATCAGAATCATACATGGAGATTGGCCAATCTCCCGAAGGGAAAGAAAGCAATTGGGTGCAAATGGGTATTTGCAAAGAAAGAAGGATTTCCTAACCAAGTAAATGTTCGCTACAAAGCAAGATTGGTGGCCAAAGGATATGCTCAAAAGGAGGGAATTGATTACAATGAAGTGTTTTCTCCAGTTGTAAAACATTCCTCCATTAGAATTATGTTGGCTTTGGTAGCACAATTGGATTTGGAACTAGTTCAGATGGATGTAAAAACTGTGTTTTTACATGGAAACTTGGAGGAGGAAATTTACATGACTCAGCCAGAAGGATTCAAAGTTGCTGGAAAAGAAAATATGGTGTGCAAACTTGAAAAATCGTTGTACGGATTGAAACAATCTTCTAGACAATGGTACAAGCGATTTGACGAGTTTATGTTGCGGCAAGGGTACAAGAGAAGCAAATACGATCATTGTGTGTATTTGCACAAGCTTAAAGATGGTTCCTTTGTATATCTTCTCCTATATGTTGATGATATGTTGATAGCTTCCAAGAATTCGGAAGAAATTGATAAGTTGAAGATTCAACTGAAGAAGGAGTTCGAGATGAAGGATTTGGGTGAGACAAAGAAAATTCTTGTCATGGAGATAATTAGAGATAGACGTTCAAAGAAACTCTGTTTATCTCAAAAGGAATATTTGAAGAGAGTACTTCAGCGTTTTGGCATAGATGACAAGACTAAGCCAATTAGTACTCCACTTGCTTCCCATTTTAAGCTAAGTACTACTATGTCGCCAATGGATGAAGCTGAACGAAAGTATATGTCAAAGGTACCATACGCAAATGTTGTTGGTAGCTTGATGTATGCAATGGTTTGCACAAGGCCTGACATTTCACAAGCTATTGGAGTTATTAGCAGATATATGCACAATCCAGGGAAGGAGTATTGGCAAGCTGTGAAGTGGATTCTACGGTATATTCATAATACTGTAGATGTCGGGTTAGTTTTTGAGCAGGAAGACAATCAGTCTGTAGTTGGATATTGTGACTCAGATTTTGCGGGTGATCTGGACAAACGAAGATCAACTACTGGTTATGTGTTTACTTTTGCAAAGGCACCAGTTAGTTGGAAGTCTACTTTGCAGTCAACAGTTGCTTTGTCTACAACAGAGGCAGAGTACATGGCTATTACAGAGGCTGTGAAAGAGGCAATTTGGCCTTAAGGATTGCTAAAGGAGCTTGGTGTTGAACAAAAAGGTATCACATTTTTTTGTGATAGTCAAAGTGCTATTCAATTAGCGAAGAACCAAGTGTATCATGCAAGGACGAAGCACATTGATGTTCGGTATCATTTCGTACGAGAAATCATAGAAGAAGGTGGAGTCACGGTGAAGAAAATTCATACTACAGAGAATCCTGCTGATATGCTGACAAATGTGGTGACTGCGGTCAAGTTTCAACATTGTTTGGATTTGATCAACATTGTTGAAAACTGAAGATTAAAGATGAAGACATAATCAAAATTTGTTATTGAGAGAAAATTGAAGATGTGGAATTTTGCCAAGGTGGAGATTTGTTGAAGTTTGGCAAATTTGTCCCACATCGGTGGGCTCTTGAATTTTGGGGGGATTTTTCCCCTATAAAAGAAAGCCTAATGTTTAGGATTTAAAAACACCTCTCATTTGCCTTCTCATCTGTTTAAGACATTTGTATCTTCTCCCTTTAGTATTATTTCACTTGTATTTTTGGAGTGAAATAAAATATTGGTTGTGTCCGAGGAGTAGGCAAAATTAGCCGAACCTCGTAAATTCTGGTGTTCCCTTTATTGTTGCTTTATTGTCTTATTTATTATTTGGTGGCTGTCATAATTTTTGGTATAGTAGTTGTGACTTATTCACACTATATACATTTGGCTTCCGCAACAGATACCTAGTTTGGAGAAGCACTTTTCAACTAGTTTCAAACATGTAAATTTTATTTCAAAAAATTTGAGGAATTTATGCCCGAGTTCACACAAAATATTAAGTGCTTTGATTGTTAACACCCAACGTGTTTAATTATTTGCTTCTTTTGCACACAGGGGGAGCATTTGTGTTGTATTCCTTAATATGTCGACATGCA
This sequence comes from Nicotiana tabacum, assembly GCF_000715075.1. Classification (NCBI taxonomy): domain Eukaryota; kingdom Viridiplantae; phylum Streptophyta; class Magnoliopsida; order Solanales; family Solanaceae; genus Nicotiana; species Nicotiana tabacum. The sequence goes on along the minus strand of NC_134087.1, from coordinate 189,109,344 downwards.
AACGTGAGTCTCATCCCAAACCAGGAGCCAGAGGATAGAGAGCTTTCCCGCTACGGTCTGGACATACCATCAAATCAATTCAGAAGGGCTCAGAAGATCAGACATAAGTTGGAAAACACTAAATTTGCAAGATTTTTTCTTGTCTTCCTTGCGATCCTTGGAACATCGATGGTCATTGGCGACGGAATTATCACTCCTTCCATCTCGGGTCTCTAAATATCAATATATACTCTCTATCTCATCCCTTGATCATCATATCAGACTAGGACTGCCTAAATTAACTCATAAAGATATAAACTGTCCAACCTGCTGAGTATATTTTAATGGCGAGTCAATTTGGGCACATCCCAAGTCAGCGCATCTAAAGGTTGGGCTGGTCTTGAGGTATAAATATGTAACCCAAATTGAGCCATAATATCACTTATCAAAATACATCTAAATTTTTTTTAATTAGATATGCAAGATATAGTCATACTCCCTCAGTTCCATATACTCTAACAATAAGAGAATTTTATACTATCAAATCACCCAAAAGAAAACTACAAGTAATAGTCAATAATAAACAAATAAACAAGACAGACAATCTGCTACAACAGAATAAATAACACAAATAATAATTTATATAAGATAAATCATTATTTAATCTGGTGTGTTTCATGTGCAGTTCTCTCTGCCGTAAGTGGGATCAAGCCTCTAGGCCAAGGTACAGAAATTAAAAGGATGCTAATGAATTCTTCTTTTTCGCTTATTCCTTTTCAATGATCAAACAACTGGAAAAAAATGGATAATGGTTCTTGCAGAAGCGATTGTGGGTGTTTCCGTTGCAATACTGGTAGCCCTCTTCTGTTTTCAACGTTTTGGTACGGATAAAGTGGGATACTCATTTGCTCCAGCCATATGCATTTGGTTTTGTTTAATAAGTGGTACCGGTATGTACAACTTGTTCAAGCATGATGTGAGCGTCTTACGTGCCTTTAATCCCATATACATTTTTGACTACTTCAAAGGAAATGGTAAAAAAGGATGGCTTTCTCTTGGTGGAGTTATCCTCTGCATTACAGGTTAGAATTTTATTTACAGTATCCGTATAATTAAACGGTTATACCATGCATGTTATAAGTTATCATATTTTCAAATCATAAATCTACACTTGATACAAACAGTACCTTTAATCACTTGATCAACGACCTGATTGTGTATATTATTTAGACAGCCCATTTATAAAAGTTAATCTCAGTAGCTTATTACTCCTGCATTATCTCCAGTGGAGTTTCTCTACTCATCTCTCTTGCCCTACTTCCTGTCTGTGTTCTTATCTGGTGAAAGACTATTTTATGAAACTATTACAGGATCTGAAGCTATGTTTGTTGATTTGGGTCACTTTAGTGTGCGGTCTGTTCAAGTAAGTCTTCTGCATTTTTTATTTTCTTCTTTGCCCTAAGTAATCGCAAAGATGTACTTCCTCTGTCCCTTTGTATGTGGCGCACTTTTCGTTTTAAATTGCCCTTTATTATATTTGATATTTGTTTCCAGTTTTTGGTCAATCTGAGTGAACTCACCATGTATATATGTTGCAGATAAGCTTCAGTTGCGTAGTATTTCCATCTATCCTCTCTGCTTATATTGGGCAAGCTGCTTACCTTACAAAATTCCCAGAAAATGTGGGGAATGCTTTCTATGCCTCTGTTCTGGGCAAGTCTCCTATGTATATGTGACAAATTTGTTAACTTTTTCATATTCCTTATATATATTGAGGCCTTTTGGGTTAAAGCCCAATAGGAAAATACTGCGAGGCACCAAAGATCGGACCAAAGCGGACAATATTGTGGCAGTTGAGCCTGGGTCGTGAAAGATAAACTAATCATAAAATTATTTACTTTATCAATACCATGCATAATATTGATTTTGTTGGTGCTGCTTACAGATCCAATTTACTGGCCAACATTTGTAGTGGCTGTTGTTGCGGCCATTATTGCAAGTCAAGCAATGATATCTGGAGCTTTTTCTATTGTGGCTCAGGCCCAAAGTCTAGGTTGTTTCCCAAGGGTGAAGGTAATTCACACATCTGCAAAGCACGAGGGTCAAGTTTACATCCCCGAGTTGAATTACTTCCTCATGGTTGCATGTGTTGTAGTTACTCTCAGCTTCAAAACCACAAGAAATTTGGGGAATGCTTATGGAATTTGTGTGGTTAGTGCTGAGCTTACAACCACAAATATGATGACATTAGTAATGCTTCTTATATGGAAAATTAGCATATGGCGGATTATCCTATTCTACGTGGTGTACGTTACCATAGAATCTACATATCTATCCACTCAGCTGACAAAGTTCGTGCAAGGTGGTTTTCTACCTTTGGCTTTCTCATTTGTGCTCGTGATCATTATGGGGAATTGGCACTATGTTCAAAAACATAGATATGAATTCGAGCTTAAGAACAAGGTTTCAAGTGACTACTGTGAGCACGTGATTTTTGTCTTACGCGACAATCGCTCCAAAAGAAATAAAAAATAATAACAAATGGTCCTGCTGTACAATTTTTGGATTTTACGTGGCACTTTGTTAATTATTTATGATTTTTTGCCCATTTTTTATTTTTATTAAAACAAAATACAAAAAATGTATGTGTCATGCGTAGTTTGAACCGTAATCCGGTTATTAAATAGAAAAATCATAAATAGGCATCTTTGTCCGTGATTTTTGTTTTGTTGATTTTACCTGCTTTAAATATTTTAATATATGTGTGCAAATAATTGTATTAAGTGTTTATGTAATTTTAATTTGATTTACTTAGGTTTTGTTTTTAAAAATAAAAAATAAAATAAAAAGAGAGTGCAAATTGGGCTGAAATCAGTTTGGGCCTATTTCATTTTAATTCGAGGCCCAAACTCAAACCCAAAACCCCTGTGTAACCCGGTCCACAACAGCTGACACCCAGAGCGTCCAAACGACGTCATAGTGACCTAGTCTGATCTAGGCCGTTGATCTCAGATTGATCAACGGCCAAGATCACTTCCCCATTAACCCATGAACAAACCCGATCCATTCCGCCCGGACCGACCCAACCCCCTTATGTCTAAAACGACACCGTTTCCAGTTAGTTGAAGGATCCTAGCCCTTCATCGTGCCTCATCCAACGGCCGAGATCAGCCCACCCATTCCATATATAAGCCTCCTACCATACCCTGCCCCCCTATCCAAGACCCCGCCTTCGTCCTCATCCCTTTCCCCACGAAACCCTAGCCGCCCCCTTATTCCTCGCCATTAATCCCGGCGGCATAAACGCCGGTGACCTCCACCTTAACACCATAGGACCGCCTCACCCCCCTGAACATGGATCTGTTGACCATTTAGTTCGAATCATCCCTTAGGTTCTCGAATCTTCATTTGAAGATTCGAGCAAAACTCGATCCACACCGATGCACCCCAGTTTCATACCAGATAGTCCCCGGACCTCCCTCGTGACCAAACCATGCCTGGTTTGGTCCGAATCTAACCAAGGAAACCCAAGTCCCAAATCTACCATCTACGAACCCTAGAAACCCCAAGCCTGGTCCGTGTCTGTTCAAGCCAAGAGATTAGGGTCTAATGAACCTTAATCGAAGTGTTTCTCATTTGAGAAACACTTCGATTAAAGTCCGTTCAACCTTGAGGAGGATCTGTTCAAAACACAAGTGGATTTTTCTGATTTTTTCTTTCAAAGCTTTAAGGTAAGTTAATTCTCTTTTCTTTATTTCAGTTCGTGTGTTTGTGTGTTGTTAAAGGTCTGTCCGTATGGCCAAACGCCTTGTTTTAGTTTGTGTTTTTGAACTGCTATTGTCCACCTTGTCCGGACCTTTGTATTAGGTCAAGTCTTTCTTCATAATGTGTGTGTGTAAACTGTATATTCAATTGAATTCGTAATTGGTCATTCAATTAGCTCCCAAGGTCGTTTCTGTATTAACATTGCAATCTGAACCCCTTGTGTGATACTCTTGGATTTCTGATTTTTGGCTACGATTGTACATGTTATGATTAATATAGTCGAGTCGACATGTGTCGTCAATTAGTTTCAGTTGTCTGATCAATAACAAATTGACCTGCTTCTGTTAAGCATGGCCTGAATCTATTAAAAACTGAGTTCAGCTGCTTATAATTGTTAATTTGAATCAGAAATAAAAGGGTTGGATTGTTAGTTAAGGTCTGAATTGGAGGGCATGGGCATTGGGGCACAACATGTGCATAAAGACCCCTTTTTGATTAAAATAGTTTGACAGCACATGCTATCAGATTATATTCTTGCTGCCCATGGCCTGTTTAGTTTAAATATTAAAGGGTACTGTCAGGAATATGATGGGAAGGTTTTTATACTTAAATGTTTGAGTGGAAACTGAAAAGAGGTTAGCACATGGGAGGGGTGTTCTGATTGTCCAACAGGTTGTTAAAGGGCTGATTTTAGGTGTATAAAAGGGAGAAAAAACTTCAGTAAAAAAACAAAAAAAAAGAGGACATTGATAATAAAAAAGATACAGATAGAAAACTCATAAGGAATATTTGAGAGTTGAGTTCTGAAAAACAGAAAACTGGAGAGAATTCTTCTTGACAACTCAAGTAAAATTTCAAAACTGAAAATTGGCACTGGATTTTGAAGAGAAAAGAGATAGTGAGAGAAAATAGAGGGGCTTATACAGATACACATTCGAGAGGAAAATATACAGAAAATTAGCAACTGTTTCTTCCTTGTTTGTGTGACTCTCAGTTTGTTCAGCCTGTTCAATCAACTCTGTTTTCTTTCAAGTATCAGCTGAGTTCATTGGTTGATTCACATTGTTTGTTTCTCCTGGATTTGGTCTGCCTTGGAGTTTTGTTCCTACTGTATTGTTTGCTGTTGTCTTTCTGCCATTTTTTCATCGGCTCTTACTGTATCTTGCACTGGGAGCTGTCCTATTTGTACCTGCTGTTACTGTTGCTGTTTGGTATTGCTTCTATTGCTCTACTGACCCCTTGCTTCTTCTGTTGTATCCAAACATCCAGGTACATACTAAGACTTTGCATATGATGTAACAATGAAAACATGAAATCAAAGATATGCAGGAGTTTAATCATTCGTTTGCTGCAGTTACAGTTTTTACGAATGTTATTAGATTTGTGTAATTCATTTAGTTTGTAATCCAATAAAGAAACACATTAGGTAGCCTTGTACTTAATCGCAACTTAGTTCGTCCTAAATTGTGATTTCGTTTGCTTAATGGGTTGTCTGATAAGGAATGTATGAGTGTTTTGGCACACAGATAATTAGGCAATCTTTCAACTAATATTCTGCATGCATAGAACAGAATGCCTTAATCTTGCCAGATATGATGTAGTTTTATTGAATCGTTGTAGGTAGTTCACATGATCCTGTTCAAACTCTATTAGTAATAGTTTCCGATAAGTTAATTCCACTGACCTGGTTTAAATAGGCGAGTTTCGAACTCGTCTGAAGAACATTTATCATACACTTTTAGCAGTTCTATTAATCTTGTATATTAATTTCCCCTGACAATTTAACAACATGTTCATCCATGAAATAAGGCACAAAACAATTCATGCCTCATAAAATCAGATAATCAAATAAGGATCTGAAGCTGGTCAAGCATGTAATTAGCACGTAATCCTCTTTCTTTCATTTTATTAGAGACGAACACAATAGAAATGTAGTCGCTATAGGTTTATCCTCTTAAATAAAATCGAGACGAGCCTCGCCAAATAAAAATGCAAATTGCGGGGCCCTCAATCACTAACCATAATAAATATTTAGAATTCAGGACAGGCCGTTTAGTGAATTTCATGGCCTTCCCCAAAAATAATAACGCGTTTAGACTCTTTAGGCGCGGCTCAATTAAATTACATTCTTAAACTCGGGTGCACATTGATGTGACCCGAATCCAAATCTCAACGGAGTCGAAATGTGTTAACAACTACGGGTGCATTGATTGCGACGTGGCTCGAGATACATTTTCACGACGTTGCAATTCTATAAAAATAAATGATAATAAAAGCAGTTTAAACTTAATAAAAGCACATAAGTCACAACATGTATTTAAATCAGATATTTAGCCATTATAACAATTTAAGCGACCGTGCTAGAACCACGGGATTCGAGGGTGCCTAACACCTTCCCTCGGGTCAACAGAATTCCTTACTTAGAATTTCTGGTTCGCAGACTTCATTTGGAAAAGTCGAAAATTTCCTCGATTTGGGATTCAAGATAAACCGGTGACTTGGGACACCAAAAGCCAAACCTTTCCCAAGTGGTGACTCTGAATTAAATAAATAATCCCATTTCGAATATTGTCACTTAAATTGGAAAAACTCCCTCACGCATTTTACCCTCCGGGGCGGGCGTGCAAAAAGGAGGTGTGACAGCTCTGGCGACTCTGCTGGGGAAACTTGACCCAGAACCACTGGTTCAGGGTTCAAGAATTCGAGCTTAGAATAATTGTTATATTTGGCTTTATTATCTGATCTTTACTACATGTTTTTTCATAACGTGCTAAATGTTGTCTTTTACCGCTTTGATATTATCTGAACTGTATATAAACTGTGCCGAAACCTTTCTCTTCTTACCTCCGGGGAGAAGCTCGCTGGTCGAGACTCCCTATTCTGTTAGTGTCAATACCTGAAATAAGAAAGAGGTCGGACAAGTTACAAAGCCGGACGATCTCGCGGGTCCCCGGTACGTAGCCCCCTCCTCGACTCGAGTTGTCCGCTCGGGTACACAGTCTAGAACAAATACCCAGGGTATAAACCTAGTATAACGAAACTTCATGCCGGATCCCTAGTAGGAACGTTTATTTGCATCACGTTGCATTTGACTTAGGGGGCTCAACACAGGAGTTGGGTCCGTCTAGGACAGGCAACCTGAAGTGAAAAGACCACTCTGCTGCATCCTATTTGTTTTGCGCATCTATTTGCTTCGGTTCCGCATGCTGACCGGTTTCTAAAAAAAAAAGGGAAAATAGCAGTGTAGGGAGATAATTACTTATTTTGGAAAAATAAAACCAATGTCAAAGTAGTGTCAAAACCTCACCGGAATTTTCCTAAAAAAAAATTCTTCTAGTTTGATTTATTTAAAAAAAAACATATAAAAAAAATTTCTTTTTTTATCACTTTCAAAATAAAAAAGGATATTTATTTAAAAGCAAAAGATAAAAAAAAACGAGAAATTCATAATTCAAAAAAAAAATGTTGTTTCTTTCGTAGTACCTCCTTTCTAAATTCAGATAAATTCAGACTAATAGTCCAAATACTTCCTTAAAAAAATAATATTTTCTTTAGTCTTTATCTCTTTTCAAAAGAAAATAATAAAAAATATATTCTTGCTTTCTGGGTTTAATTGATTTTCTCTATTCATGATGTACCGAACTACGCCGGTTTGATTCTCACCGGATGTGAGATACGTAGGCAACCCCCATCGGGTTCAACCCCACCTTTTACTAAAAAAACGAACAAATAGTAATAATAATAATAGTAAAAATGTGTCAAAATTTTAATTCTGTCACGAATAAATCAGGTGATGTTGTTTTGTCATAAATAGGCGAATGTTCCCGAAAGGGACGCCGGAAGGCTGACTTTGCATAAATAACCACCTTTGGGTCATTTTTTTAGGATTTTCATCCAATTGACCCACACAGCCTCAAAATCTTCGTCCCCGAAGTGCTGAAAGGTCGTGTTCGAAAACTTGATCCTCCTTGTAAAATATTTTGAGTCAAGTTAGTTTTGTTAAAGAACACCTTAATAAATGTGCAGGATGAGCACAATGCAAAATGAACATTTTTCAATAATGACCAAAATCCCTGTCAAGTTACGGCTATGGTGGAATGATCTAGGTGCTGAAGGACAAAATGAAGTCAAGAAATATCTGAAAGGTCTCGTGGGTTTGTTGGAAATCCAGCCTCGGGGAGATATCATAAGAGCTTTGGTTACCTACTGGGACCCGGCGCACAATGTTTTCCATTTCTCTGATTTTGAACTCACCCCGACTTTGGAAGAAATGGCTGGGTACATCGGAATTGCTGAACTTCCTTTAAGGCAAAAATACTTGGTTGCCCCAAGAGCTGTCACGGTGCATCGGTTCCTAGATTCGCTGAAGATACCTAGAACGGTCCACAACCCGGATCTGGCTGCCGGTTTTTGTACTCCATGCTTCATATATGATAGGTACGGTCATGAAGAGGGATTCAATAATCCAATCAACAAACTGTGCAGGAAAGGTATTCGTCAGAAGTGGGACAAACACAGACGGGTAGCCTTCATGATGATGTTCCTGGGCCTTCTGGTATTTCCAAGGAAAGACGGAAACATTGATTTGAAGATATCCGGGGTCGTCAGCACCCTACTCACGCAAAGTGACAGTACTCTCGTGCCTATGGTGGTATCTGACATCTTCCGAGCTCTCACAGCTTGTAAAGCTGGGGGAAATTTCTTCGAAGGTTGTAACTTGCTCCTACAAATGTGGATGACCGAGCACCTCTGCCATCGTTCCGAGATTTTGAGCCATGGTTCCCCGGAAAAGACTTGCATAGAAGAATTTTACACGAGAACCAAAGAGATCAGTTTGCCCAAAGGAGTCCTGGCATGGACCTCGTTCTTTCAAGCTCTTACTGCCAGCCAAATACAATGGACGCTGGGATGGTTGCCTGTTGATGAGGTCATATATATGCCGGCAGCTAAAACTCATTTCTTACTGATGGGGCTTAAGAGCATTCAACCTTACGCGCCCTGCCGAGTTTTGAGACAGCTCGGAAGATGCCAGACAGTACCTCATGAGGAAGATCTTAGCACTCAAGCAGTTGAGATAAGTCCTAACGGACAGTTTCTAGAAGCGAAGATTCGCCAAATCTGGAGTGAGTGTCAATATTTGAAATCAGATACTTGCGTGCGGGATCGAGCCAAAGGTGAGACGGCGCCGGGTTATCTTGCATGGTATAGAAGGGAACTTGAGCATGAAAGGCCGGCTAAGAGACCCCACATCCTGAATTTCGCCGAATCGTCGCAAAAGCAGTGGGATTGGCTAGCAAAAGAAAGAGGCTATTGCGCCGAAATCAGCAGGTTAAAGCAACAAGTGGAAAGCCTAAAATATGATCACAACGTGCAAGTTGCTACCAACCTGGGAGAACGGAACAGGTTGATTCAGGAAAACGAAATGCTCAGAGCCCAGATCAAACAGATAAGGATGGATGCGGATAAACAGCCAAGGCGTCGATCAGATGAGCAATTGATAAAAAGGCTAAAAGGCAAAGTCAGGGAATGGCAAGAGGATTTAGAGAAATCTAAAAACGTCATAGCAGAGCTCAAGGCACAGGGGGATACAAGAGCAGATAAGCATCGCCGATACTTGAATCAATTGGAAGGCGACCACGAGAAAACTGTTGCTAAAATGAAGAGAGAGATGGCTACACTTGAGATCAAAGCAGCTAATCAGGCCAAGGATTTCCAAATTGAGAGCAGATACTGGTACGACTTGTTGGCCCAGATAAAGTTAGAAGTACGGCAACTGAAGCATCAGCATATGCAGGATGCTCAGGTATTCAAGATATGTAGCGATCAGATAAAATGCCTACTCGTAGAGAAGAAGCAAACCAGAGATAGGATCAAGGCCATTGCCCATGCCATCACCAGACGATGTCTACGATGTGAGAACATGACCAGCGTTACCGTCCTCTCGGCAGTGATGGGTTATGTCAAGCAGACTATGCATGAGCTGGAGAAACTTGAGAGGGATATCGCACCTAGGACCGCGGCAAGGCCGAACGATGCCCCGCGGACACCAATTTTCAAAACCATAATGTACTCATAAGTCAAGTCTGTATCTTAGCATCTTCTGCCTGTTTTTCCCATCAGTTTGTTTAGTCTAGGTTGAGTCTAGGTTTATTTTTAAAGTTTGCTCTTTCTTGTGCAAAATGTAGTTTGTAATAGACCGTTTCAACAATAAAAGGTGTGTTTCTTTCATTTGTGTTTTGAACTACGTAATGATCTGATTCACGTGGCGTCGTGATACTAGGCAATCCTCATCGGATCCGGTCGCATTTTTCCGCAAAATAAAAACATAAAAGAAAAAAAAAGAGAAAAAAAAATGATAAGAAAAGGGAAGCCTAAAAAGAATGCCGGAATGACGCATGCTTTCGTCGTAAACATGTAGAATTCACTTAACTGTATAGGTGCATCATGCTCAACGTGAGGTTGCTTATCTGTTATTTATTTCGATTTAACCACTCGTGTGTCGTTGAGTTCTCCAGGTTTTTGGAAAAGACGGTTGGTTTGGTGAAAGTTTGGCCTCGCACTCATACTTCACGAGGTCAAAGAGAAGTGTTCAACTACCTGTTGATAAGACCGGAAGCAGTACTCACACTTACTTCACCAGGTCAAAAGGAAGTGTGGAAATGTCTTCAGAAATTTCGTTGCAAACAGTCCCTGTTTCCGAGGAGAGCTCGATCTCGTCCGTCCTCACACCTGAAATCCGCAACTGCGGAAGAAAATAGAATCCTACGGCTCCGTATGTTGGAAATGCTGGACGACTGGAATAACGGAAAAGAACCGCCAAGTGTCGTCCCCGGATTCCCTGAGTTATTCTCCAGGTCAAGCGGTACTTCTAATGTCCCCATAAATTATCCCGCTACCCCATTCGGGTACCCAGCCACTTCAGCCTTCTCTGCTGGATCGCCTTCTGAGCCTCATCCCCGAATGTCAACCACCGATGCAAGCATGAACATCTTTACTGCACCGCCCTGCCCGATTACGGCACAGCCCGCTACGTACAAGCCAAGCTTTGATTCATTGTCTTTTACATTCCAGGCACCCTCGTTCTCAATGGAACCAACTAGGTTCGCTACCAGCACTAATCCTCCACCGCCTCAGTGCGAGCTTGCACTCGGGCAAGATCAGAACCCCAGAATTGCAGAACAAAATGAGATGGCCAAAAGAATGAGAAGCCTTGAACAAAGTTTGAAGAATATGCAAGGTTTGAGCGGACAGAAGAGTGTCTCTTACGCCGACCTATGTATGTTCCCTCACGTACACCTGCCAGTGGGTTTCAAGACCCCAAAGTTTGAGAAATACGATGGGCACGGTGACCCCATTGCACATCTTAAGAAATATTGCAACCAATTGCGGGGAGCCGGCGGAAAAGAAGAACTGCTAATGGCATATTTTGGGGAAAGTCTAGTAGGGATAGCCTCGGAATGGTATATGGACCAGGAAATGTCCCGATGGCATATATGGGATGATCTCGCCAGAGATTTTGTGAAACAATTCCAGTATAACATCGACATTGCACCAGACCGAAATTCTCTATCGAATTTGAAGAAGAAACCTTCAGAAAGCTTCAGAGAATACGCTATTAAGTGGCGTGAGCAGGCGTCGAGGGTGAAGCCTCCCATGGATGAGGTAGAAATGGTCACTACTTTTCTCCAGGCTCAAGAGTCTGACTATTTCCAAAACATGATGTCAGCCATGGGAAAACCGTTTGCAGAAGTAATTAAGATTGGAGAGATGGTGGAAAATGGTCTGAAAACAGGTAGGATTCTGAGTCAAGCAGCCATAAGGGCAACCTCCCAAGCCGTCCAAGCGGGTCCGGGGGAATGGCAAGAGGGAAGAAGAAGAAGGAAGAAACGACCATGGCAGCCTCGGAAGCAAGGGAATATCGTAATCCTAGACCCCGTTTTCCGGAAAGAACCCCACAACACTACTATCCCCACTCAAATCTGGCATATGCTCATCCACCCTATATGGTCATGAATGCCCAACCTTATGCCCATCCACCGCAACAAGCCAACCGAGGCCAAGCTCCACCTCCCAGAAATCAGCCTCCTTACCGCAACCACTATAACCCATAACCTCCGCAGAATAACTTCCGCCCTCAGGAACCACCTAGAAGGCGGACTTTCACGCCCATCGGCGAACCGTACTCTACTTTGTTCCCGAAGCTAGTCCAGTTGGGTTTCTTGCAACCAATCCCTCAAACGAGGCAAAACCCAACGTCACCTTCTTACAAAGCTGGAGTCAGATGCGCCTATCATTCAGGGGCCGAGGGGCACGATACAAATGACTACTGGTCGTTGAAAAGAGTGGTCGAGAATTTGATAGAGCAAGGGAAAATAGTGCTAAGGGACGAGGAGATCCCAAATGTGACTAACAATCCATTACCTGCTCACAATAATGGGCCGCTGATCGGAATGATTTGCGAAGACAAAGAATTCGACCCTGCTCTGAAAGCTATAATCGCCATTGTCGACACGGGGAAAAGGCCTGAGACAGACCAGAAACCAGAAAAGGGGGAGGAGGCCAAGGCTATAAAGAGCGAGCCTGAAAAGAAGGTGGAGAAGAAAGTGGTACCAGTAAAGGATGGAGTTCTCTACATACCACGAGGTCGAGCTGAGAAGACGCAGAACTTCGGGATCAAAAAGGCAAAACCTATGTACGTGCCAAAAGGGGCCTATGTGGTCCGGGGGACGATTCAACCACTTCGGCTGAATGAGCCAGTGGTTATCGGACGCGTGCCACAAAAGCCAATGACAAACCTGTCCACAGTACCGTGGAATTATCAGAAGACTTTGGTAATGTACAAAGGTAAAGAGGTCATGGGAGAACTTCCAGAAAATACTTTCATTGGAAGGTATTCAAATACCCAAGAGTTGAACAACGCCACACAGAGGCGCTTCCCACCAAAGAAGCCTGTAAGCGTTGAAGAAGCGGAAGTGTTCTTCCAACAAATGAAAATGCCGGATTACGAAGTGATAGATCAACTGCGCAAGTACCCCGAGCAAGTGTCCATGCTATCATTATTGATGAGGTCGGCCGAGCATCAAAAGATCTTACTGAAGACCCTGAATGAAGCATATGTGCCAGTTGAAACCTCGGTTGAACAACTAGAGCGGATAACAGAAAGATTCTTCGCCGTCAACCAAATCTCTTTCAGCAAGAATGATTTACCCCCGGAAGGAGCGGCACATAACAAGGCCTTGCATCTAACAGTTAAATGCGAGGACTACTATGTCAAGCGGGTAATGTTGGATGGGGGATCAGGTGTTGACATTTGCCCGCTCTCCACGCTACAAAGAATGGAAATTGGGACTGGAAGAATCCGACCCAACAATGTCTGCGTAAGGGCTTTCGACGGCATCAAGAGAGATACCATAGGGGAAATAGACCTGTTGTTGGTCATAGGACCAGTCGAGTTTGAAGTAACTTTCCAGGTGCTCGACATGGATACATCCTACAATTTCCTCCTCGGCAGACCTTGGATCCATGCGGCAGGAGCCGTGCCTTCCACTCTTCACCAGATGGTGAAGTTCAAGTACGAAGGCCGAGAGATCGTGGTCCATGGAGAAGACGAGCATGTTATCTATCGGGACCCATCCATCCCATATCTTGAACCGAGAGAAGGGAGCGAACATACGGTCTATCAAGCTTTCGAGATTGTACTGGCAAAGCAGCACGAAGAGGGAATACCCTGCCCCCAGCCTTTCTTGTCTAACGCCTCGGTTATGGTGGCCAAAGAGAAGATCAGGCACGGATTTAGGCCAGGGAAAGGGCTTGGACGAACCCTTCAGGGAATAACAGAACCCATCACCTTGCCAGTCACCAAGAAACCTTTTGGACTAGGTTTCAAACCTACTCCAGCAGACGAATAGTAGGTAAAGAAAAGGAAAAATGAGGGTTGGAAGTTACCTCGACCATTGTCGGATTTGTATGCAACTTTCATCAGGCCAACGTACGCCGAAGAAGAAGACGATGAGGTCTTCACAGCTGAGGAAATTGAGGAGATATGTGGGACGATGAGAGAAATGCTCTACGAGACTCATATGGTTCAAACAGATGAATGCACAAGCACTGCTGAGATGCTGTACGTGGGGCCGAACGCCAAACTTCGAAACTGGGAGGCCACGCCATTCCCGACTAGACGGAAGTCCGGGTAGACCTGTCCTGCCACCTTTCCTGTGTCACAAGTTGTCTCCAGGACATAACTTGAACGTTTTCTTCCTTTCAATTGTTGTTTTGAATTCCTAAGTTGTAAACATTGTTGTCTTCCAACTTTCCAAAGAAAATAGAAAAAAAATCATCATTGCTTTCCCATTCTTTCTTTTGTTCTGATTTTTGTTATTTTTCCTTTTATCTTTCCTTTCAGTTATAATAATGCGGCTTTAAATATGACATGCTTGCGGACTTCACGCCCAGATCACAACGAGCTATTTAACTGTGAATTAATGAACCCAGAACCAGAATATGATGAAGAAGAAGCTTTTAGGGAAATAAATCGAGAGTTGGAACATTTTGAGAATAAACCTAAGCCAAATCTGAATGACACCGAACCGGTTAATTTAGGAACTCTTGAAGAAATCCGGGAGACCAAAATAAGCATTCACACGGACAAGAAAACGCGAGAGGCGATAATTCAACTTCTTTTTGAATTTAAAGACGTGTTTGCTTGGTCATATGATGACATGCCGGGACTAGGTGTTGATCTAGTGGTTCATAAATTGCCGATTCATCCTGATTGTCCTCCAGTTCAACAAAAGCAGCGAAAGTTCAAAACTGAGGTCAGTGACAAGATTAAAGAGGAGATCACCAAACAACTGAAAACGGGAGTGATTCGGGTAGTCCAGTATACGATGTGGTTGGCAAATGTGGTTCTAGTACCGAAAAAGGACGGGAAAACTCGGGTATGTGTAGATTACCGAGATCTGAATAGAGCAAGTCCTAAAGATAATTTCCCACTGCCCAACATCCACATCCTCGTTGATAATTGCGCCAAACACGAAATACAGTCTTTCGTAGATTGTTACGCTGGGTATCATCAGGTATTGATGGATGAAGAGGACGCCGAGAAAACTGCCTTCACCACGCCTTGGGGCACCTACTGTTATCGGGTCATGCCGTTTGGTCTGAAGAATGCCGGGGCTACTTACATGAGAGCCATGACTGCCATTTTTCATGACATGATGCATCAGGAAATAGAGGTGTACGTGGACGACGTGATAGTCAAGTCCAGGACGCAGGATAATCACATCCAAGATTTGAGGAAGTTCTTCGAGAGACTAAGGAAGTATGACTTGAAGCTGAACCCAGCCAAATGTGCTTTCGGAGTTCCGTCGGGCAAACTTTTGGGCTTCATCGTAAGCAGGAGAGGTATCGAACTAGATCCAACTAAGATAAAATCCATCAGAGATCTGCCTCCCCCGAGAACAAAGAAAGACGTGATGAGTCTGTTAGGCAGATTGAACTACATCAGTCGATTTATTGCCCAGCTGACAAGCACGTGTGAGCCCATATTCAAGCTGTTGAGGAAAGACGCGGCGATCAAATAGACGGCTGAGTGTCAAGAAGCCTTTGATAAAGTCAAAGAATATCTTTCGAATCCCCCAGTTTTGGTCCCGCCAGAGCCAGGAAGACCACTGTTCTTGTATCTGACAGTCTTGGAGAACTCTTTCGGTTGCGTCCTCGGGCAACATGACATAACCGGAAAGAAGGAGCAAGCAATCTACTACTTGAGCAAGAAATTCACCGGCTACGAGGCCAAATACACTCTGCTGGAAAGGACATGTTGCGCTCTAACGTGGGTTGCTCAAAAGCTGAGACATTATCTCCAAGCCCACACTACGTTCCTCATAAGCAGGTTGGATCCTTTGAAGTATATATTTCAGAAACCAATGCCTACTGGGAGACTGGCTAAGTGGCAAATCTTGCTTACTGAATTCGACATAGTCTATGTCACTCGCACGGCAATGAAAGCCCAGGCATTAGCAGATCACTTGGCCGAAAATCCGGTCGATGAGGAATACCAGCCATTGAGTACTTACTTTCCCGATGAAGAAGTAAACACCGTAGAAGTGGTCTCAGAGGACGCTCATGCTTGGAAGATGTTCTTTGATGGAGTCGTGAATGCCAAAGGTGTAGGGATTGGGGCAATTTTGATCTCGCCTTCTGGTCAGCATTATCCCGCCACAGCTAGACTGCGTTTCTTTTGCACAAACAATACAGCTGAGTATGAAGCCTGCATCATGGGCATGCATATGGCAATCGATCAGGATGTCGAAGATTTACTGATTATGGGAGATTCCAACCTGATTATCCGGCAAGCTCAAGGCGAATGGGAAACTCGGGATGTCAAACTTATCCCTTACCGACAGCATGTGGAGGACCTCGGCAAGCGCTTTACATCAATAGAGTTCAGGTATATCCCGAGGTGTCACAATGAACTGGCGGACGCACTTGCTACTCTGGCTTCAATGCTACCCTACCCGGGCAACGCCCACGTCGATCCTTTGGAAATCCAAATCAAGGAAAGACACGGTTACTGCAATGTAATCGAGGCGGGACCAAATATGCAGCCTTGGTACCATGACATCAAGAGGTTCTTGAAGACGCAAGAATACCCCGAGCATGCTACTGGAGATCAAAAGAGAACCATTAGGCGACATGCAAGTGGTTTCTTTCTGAGCGGTGAATTGTTGTACAAGAGGACCCCGGACCTCAACCTCCTAAGATGTGTCGACGTCGAGGAGGCGAGAAAGATCATGAACGAAGTACACGCAGGTGTGTGCGGACCTCACATGAACTGGTATGTCTTAGTGAAGAAAATCCTTCGAGCAGGTTATTACTGGATGACCATGGAAAAGGACTGCTTTAGCTTCGTTCGGAAGTGTCATCAGTGTCAGGTGCACGGTGATTTGATTCATGCACCTCCCACGGAACTGCATCCCATGTCTGCACCTTGGCCATTTGTCGCCTGGGGCATGGACGTCATTGGGCCAATCGAGCCAAAGGCTTCGAATAGACACAGATTTATACTGGTTGCCATCGATTACTTCACAAAATGGGTAGAGGCTGTCACTCTCAAGTCGGTCACCAAAAAAGCCGTAGTGGATTTTGTACACTCAAATCTTATCTGTCGTTTCGGTATTCCTGCAACTATCATCACAGATAATGCAGCAAACTTGAACAGTCACTTGATGGGAGATGTATGCGAGCAATTCAAAATAACGCATAGGAATTCTACTCCTTATCGGCCAAATGCCAATGGTGCTGTAGAAGCGGCGAATAAAAACATCAAGAAGATTTTGAGGAAAACGATCCAAAGTTCCCGACAGTGGCACGAGCAGTTACCATTTGCATTGTTGGGGTATCGCACTACGGTACGCACGTCAGTAGGAGCGACTCCTTATCTTTTGGTTTACGGGACCGAGGCTGTAATACCGGCAGAGGTAGAAATTCCTTCGCTTCGAACCATTGTCGAAGCGGAAATCGAAGACAGCGAGTGGGTCAAGACTCGGTTAGAGCAATTGACTTTGATTGATGAAAAGCGAATGGCCGCGGTTTGTCACGGACAGTTGTACCAACGAAGAATGGCCCGTGCTTACAACAAGAAAGTCCGACCCAGGAATTTCGAAGTAGGTCAGCTGGTACTGAGGCGTATTCTGCCACATCACCAGGAGGCAAAAGGGAAGTTTGCTCCAAATTGGAAAGGCTCATACATCATCAGGAAAATACTGCCGAGATGAGCATTGTATCTAGGTGATATCGAAGGAAATGACCCCGAAACAGCAGTAAATGCAGATGCAGTCAAGAGATACTACGTCTGAGTGACGCCACGACGATCCTGACACATTTGAAATGCTGAAGGTTTTTATTCCCACTACCAACTCTCTCTACAAGCCTTTGATCCGCTTACAAAAAAAAAACATTGATTGAGTCTTGAACTACGTTTGACTTGATTCCGAAAGGATACGTAGGCAGCCTCTCCCTGAGGTTCAGTCACACCAACAATAAAATCTCATTCACCCTGAAATTGAAACTGGGGCACGTCAAGCGGCCTAGAAGTTAGTATCATCTGCCTCTCTTTGCCAAGCACAAGCTTTTAGATCAAATTACCAAAGATAGTGGGAAGCCAATAAGCGTCACGAATGGAGACCGACACACTCTAAATTGAGAGATAAAAATGAGAGAGTCTCGTTGGTGAAAACCTTCGGGCACCACGAGGCGACGGGAGTAGAGAAACCAAAATGAGAGAGCTTGTTTAGTAAAAACTCGCAAAGAGTGCTATCAAGCGATGACAGGAAGAGAAATGAGAGAGGTCAGCCAGCGAAAACCCGCAAAAGGGCGCTGTTGGCCGAAAAGAATGACTCCACCCCAAGGAGATCTCGGCAAAGTTCCACCGGTTTGGAATCATAGATCCGTTTTGGTTCGGCAGGAAACACAAGTTCATTGAAGATCAGGCGTCCAGTCCAAAAAGCATGTCATGTTCATTTAAAGCCAGCATTGTTTTCCTCAGATAAGTCTTTCTCGTCCCGAAGGCGATACTCCTTTTCTAAAATTCGTTTTCTCTTTTCTTTGTTTTTCTTCAAATCTCTTTCATGTTTAACCCCAAGTTCTAGATATACCGGAAAGGACAGGTGGCAGGTTTGGTTGCATGGAATTCCGTTTCATGAAGGAAAACACCTCGTTTCGTTGGTACGTCTGTCTAAACCTGAAGAATCATGATGTTTGATGGCGTTCGAAGTAAAGAGGAAAGAGAGAAATTTCCCCAGCAAGTCCGCCTCGCACAAATCCCCACAAGGTTTCCTTTTGTACAGATCCGCACAAAGAATCCACTTTGTAAATATTCCCCAAAAGGTCTGCTCCAACGAAATCCACACAGATTTTCTCTTGTACAGATCCCCATAGGGTCTTCCCTTTGTTAATAAAAAATAGGACACAAATCTCCATCACATCCCTAGCGAGTCCCTTTGTAAAGATTCCCCAACAAGCTTACCCCAACAAATCCTAGAAAGCCCGGTTTGAAACAAATCCCCAGCATGCCCCATTGTACAAAAATCCACACAAAGAATCCACTTTGTAAATATTCCCCCACAGAGCTTCCTTTTGTACAAATCCCCACAGAATACCTCCAATAAAATCCCCGTTGAGAATCTCCAAGCAAAACGGGACAACAAAAAAAAAGAAAAAAGAAGAAGAAAAAAGAGCCTTACGAGGCAAATCATCACAGAATCTGGAAATACAAGCATGAGCAGTCTAAAGGGTTTTGCCATTTGAATCAAATCAATGGCGGGACTTCGCAACAGAAATAAAGACGCAACAAAGCAACTGGGAACGATCAAGGTCACCGAACCGACCGTCATTTCCGAACTAACAATTGTTCTTTGTCTGAAAAGTTGAAACAGGTATAATCCAAGACAACCGTGCAAGAAGCAGGTGTCGCCCAAAGAAGAAGGTACATGGGTACAAGAAATATTTTGGCAATAAGGAATTCACTCGAAAGGTAAGTTTCCACGAGACTCCCTTTTATCTTCTACTAAAACAAGAAAATTCAAAAAAGAGGTCAGTTAGTATTCTCGAACTTTGTCCCCAGTCAGTCAGCATTAGGGTTTTAAACCCTAAAATGAATTTTTCCATTTAGTCAGCATTAGGGTTTTAAAACCTTAAACTGAACTCTTTCTTTTCAGTCAGTATTAGGGTTTTAAACCCTAAACTGAACTTTTCCAGTCAGTCAGCATTAGGGTTTTAAACCCTAAACTGAACTTTTCCTTTCAGTCAGCATTAGAGTTTTAAACCCTAAACTGAACTTTTCCATTCAGTCAGCATTAGGGTTTAAAACCCTAAACTGAACTTTTCCTTTCGGTCAGCATTAGGGTTTTAAACCCTAAACTGAACTTTTCCTTTCGGTCAGCATTAGGGTTTTAAACCCTAAACTGAACTTTTCCTTTCGGTCAGAAACTTTTCCTTTCAGTCAGCATTAGGGTTTTAAACCCTAAACTGAACTTTTCCATTCAGTCAGCATTAGGGTTTTAAACCCTAAACTGAACTTTTCCTTTCGGTCAGCATTAGGGTTTTAAACCCTAAACTGAACTTTTCCTTTCAGTCAGCATTAGGGTTTTAAACCCTAAACTGAACTTTTCCTTTCAGTCAGCATTAAGGTTTTAAACCCTAAACTGAACTTTTTCTAGTCAGTCAGCATTAGGGTTTTAAACCCTAAACTGAACTTTTCCTTTCAGTCAGCATTAGGGTTTTAAACCCTAAACTGAACTTTTCCTTTCAGTCAGCATTAGGGTTTTAAACCCTAAACTGAACTTTTTCCAGTCAGTCAGCATTAGGGTTTTAAACCCTAAACTGAACTTTTCCATTCAGTCAGCATTAGGGTTTTAAACCCTAAACTGAACTTTTCCTTTCGGTCAGCATTAGGGTTTTAAACCCTAAACTGAACTTTTCCCTTTAGTCAGCATTTGGGTTTTAAACCCTAAACTGAACTTTTCCTTTCAGTCAGCATTAGGGTTTTAAACCCTAAACTGAACTTTTTCCATTCAGTCAGCATTAGGGTTTTAAACCCTAAACTGAAATTTTCCTTTCGGTCAGCATTAGGGTTTTAAACCCTAAACTGAACTTTTCCTTTAGTCAGCATTAGGGTTTTAAACCCCGAACTGAACTTTTTCCTTTAGTCAGCATTAGGGTTTTAAACCTTGAACTGAACTTTTTCCTTTAGTCAGCATTAGGGTTTTAAACCCTAAACTGCACTCTATCCATTAGTCAGCATTAGGGTTTTAAACCCTAAACTGAACTTTTCCCTTTAGTCAGCATTAGGGTTTTAAACCCTAAACTGAACTTTTCCTTTCGGTCAGCATTAGGGTTTTAAACCCTAAACTGAACTTTTCCTTTCCGTCAGCATTAGGGTTTTAAACCCTAAACTGAACTTTTCCTTTTAGTCAGCATTAGGGTTTTAAACCCTAAACTGAACTTTTTCCAGTCAGTCAGCATTAGGGTTTTAAACCTAAACTGAACTTTTCCAGTCAGTCAGCATTAGGGTTTTAAACCCTAAACTGAACTTTTCCATTCAGTCAGCATTAGGGTCTTAAACCCTAAACTGAACTTTTTCCTTTAGTCAGCATTAGGGTTTTAAACCCTAAACTGAACTTTTCCTTTCAGTCAGCATTAGGGTTTTAAACCCTAAACTGAACTTTTCCTTCAGTTAGCATTAGGGTTTTAAACCCTGAACTGAACTTTTTCCTTTCAGTCAGCATTAGGGTTTTAAACCCTAAACCGAACTTTTCCATTGAGTCAGCATTAGGGTTTTAAACCCTAAACTGAACTTTTTTCCTTCAGTCAGCATTAGGGTTTTAAACCCTAAACCCTAAACTGAACTTTTTCCTTTAGTCAGCATTAGGGTTTTAAACCCTAAACTGAACTCTTTCCATTCAGTCAGCATTAGGGTTTTAAATCCTAAACTGAAGTTTTCCCCAGATGGTCAGTATTAGAGTTTCAACTCTAAAACGGAACTTCTCCCCAACTAGTCGGTATTAGGGCCCCAACCCTGAACTGAGCATTCATATCTTCTTTCATCAATTTTATGAACTTCCTGGCGAATAATTCATGAAATTTCCTAGTGAAACTGGGGCAGAAAATTTCGTTCGTTTGTTTTTCCCGCAGGTCTAACCTCGAGCCACACGGATCGAAACGACCCATGAGATGAGTCTCAACTCAGAATCTAAGAAGAAAAAGGCAAAAGAAGATGTCCCGAGATACCGGAGAAAATGGAAGGCGGATCGCTCCAGGATTTGATTAAGGTCCAGAACTCTGCCAGTCGCGTCTCACTGAGTATCCCGGAGATTAAACAAGTCGCCACAACTCGCAAGCATCAAGATTCGGATCGAAGTCTCCAAGCACAATCAGCTAAGACCCAGGATCAAGTCGCAAAAGAATCATAGATAGGGATCTTGTAACTAGCAGTTGACATGCATATAAGTATTTAGTTCAGTTTCAATTTTCCTTTGGTTGTAATAAGGCGGTCAGTAAAGCAACGGTGACAACAGCAACAGCAGTAACAGCAAGCATTGCAATACCGTGGTAGTCCCAGCTACCAAAACTTCCCGAACTACATTGACCTGATTCCTGTTTAGCCCAGGATATGTAGGAAATCTTTGAAGCAAAGATTCGGTCAAATCTTTCAAAAACATGCTTCACACGGAGTAGTCCATAGGCAAAAAATCGCTCATATCCGCTCACTTTATCTTTGCACGAAAACTCTTCGTGTTTCCGAACAAAGAGGGGCAGCTGTGAGCACGTGATTTTTGTCTTACGCGACAATCGCTCCAAAAGAAATAAAAAATAATAACAAATGGTCCTGCTGTACAATTTTTGGATTTTACGTGGCACTTTGTTAATTATTTATGATTTTTTGCCCATTTTTTATTTTTATTAAAACAAAATACAAAAAATGTATGTGTCATGCGTAGTTTGAACCGTAATCCGGTTATTAAATAGAAAAATCATAAATAGGCATCTTTGTCCGTGATTTTTGTTTTGTTGATTTTACCTGCTTTAAATATTTTAATATATGTGTGCAAATAATTGTATTAAGTGTTTATGTAATTTTAATTTGATTTACTTAGGTTTTGTTTTTAAAAATAAAAAATAAAATAAAAAGAGAGTGCAAATTGGGCTGAAATCAGTTTGGGCCTATTTCATTTTAATTCGAGGCCCAAACTCAAACCCAAAACCCCTGTGTAACCCGGTCCACAACAGCTGACACCCAGAGCGTCCAAACGACGTCGTAGTGACCTAGTCTGATCTAGGCCGTTGATCTCAGATTGATCAACGGCCAAGATCACTTCCCTATTAACCCATGAACAAACCCGATCCATTCCGCCCGGACCGACCCAACCCCCTTAGGTCTAAAACGACACCGTTTCCAGTTAGTTGAAGGATCCTAGCACTTCATCGTGCCTCATCCAACGGCCGAGATCAGCCCACCCATTCCATATTTAAGCCTCCTACCATACCCTGCCCCCCTATCCAAGACCCCGCCTTCGTCCTCATCCCCTTCCCCACGAAACCCTAGCCGCCCCCTTATTCCTCGCCATTAATCCCGGCGGCATAAACGCCGGTGACCTCCACCTTAACACCATAGGACCGCCTCACCCCTCTGAACATGGATCTGTTGACCATTTAGTTCGAATCATCCCTTAGGTTCTCGAATCTTCATTTGAAGATTCGAGCAAAACTCGATCCACACCGATGCACCCCAGTTTCATACCAGATAGTCCCCGGACCTCCCTCGTGACCAAACCATGCCTGGTTTGGTCCGAATCTAACCAAGGAAACCCAAGTCCCAAATCTACCATCTACGAACCCAAGAAACCCCAAGCCTGGTCCGTGTCTGTTCAAGCCAAGAGATTAGGGTCTAATGAACCTTAATCGAAGTGTTTCTCATTTGAGAAACACTTCGATTAAAGTCCGTTCAACCTTGAGGAGGATCTGTTCAAAACACAAGTGGATTTTTCTGATTTTTTCTTTCAAAGCTTTAAGGTAAGTTAATTCTCTTTTCTTTATTTCAGTTCGTGTGTTTGTGTGTTGTTAAAGGTCTGTCCGTATGGCCAAACGCCTTGTTTTAGTTTGTGTTTTTGAACTGCTATTGTCCACCTTGTCCGGACCTTTGTATTAGGTCAAGTCTTTCTTCATAATGTGTGTGTGTAAACTGTATATTCAATTGAATTCGTAATTGGTCATTCAATTAGCTCCCAAGGTCGTTTCTGTATTAACATTGCAATCTGAACCCCTTGTGTGATACTCTTGGATTTCTGATTTTTGGCTACGATTGTACATGTTATGATTAATATAGTCGAGTCGACATGTGTCGTCAATTAGTTTCAGTTGTCTGATCAATAACAAATTGACCTGCTTCTGTTAAGCATGGCCTGAATCTATTAAAAACTGAGTTCAACTGCTTATAATTGTTAATTTGAATCAGAAATAAAAGGGTTGGATTGTTAGTTAAGGTCTGAATTGGAGGGCATGGGCATTGGGGCACAACATGTGCATAAAGGCCCCTTTTTGATTAAAATAGTTTGACAGCACATGCTGTCAGATTATATTCTTGCTGCCCATGGCCTGTTTAGTTTAAATATTAAAGGGTACTGTCTGGAATATGATGGGAAGGTTTTTATACTTAAATGTTTGAGTGGAAACTGAAAAGAGGATAGCACATGGGAGGGGTGTTCTGATTGTCTAACAGGCTGTTAAAGGGCTGATTTTAGGTGTATAAAAGGGAGAAAAAACTTCAGTAAAAAAACAAAAAAAAGGATATTAATAATAAAAAAGATACAGATAGAAAACTCATACGGAATATTTGAGAGCTGAGTTCTGAAAAACAGAAAACTGGAAAGAATTCTTCTTGACAACTCAAGTAAAATTTCAAAACTGAAAATTGGCACTGGATTTTGAAGAGAAAAGAGATAGTGAGAGAAAATAGAGGGGCTTATACAGATACACATTCGAGAGGAAAATATACAGAAAATCAGCAACTGTTTCTTCCTTGTTTGTGTGATTCTCAGTTTGTTCAGCCTGTTCAATCAACTTTGTTTTCTTTCAAGTATCAGCTGAGTTCATTGGTTGATTCACATTGTTTGTTTCTCCTGGATTTGGTCTGCCTTGGAGTTTTGTTCCTACTGCATTGTTTGCTGTTGTCTTTCTGCCATTTTTTCATCGGCTCTTACTGTATCTTGCACTGGGAGCTGTCCTATTTGTACCTGCTGTTACTACTGCGTTTGGTATTGCTTCTATTGCTCTACTGACCCCTTGCTTCTTCTGTTGTATCCAAACATCCAGGTACATACTAAGACTTTGCATCTGATGTAACAATGAAAACATGAAATCAAAGATATGCAGGAGTTTAATCATTCGTTTGCTGCAGTTACAGTTTTTACGAATTAGATTTGTGTAATTCATTTAGTTTGTAATCCAATAAAGAAACACATTAGGTAGCCTTGTACTTAATCGCAGCTTAGTTCGTCCTAAATTGTGATTTCGTTTGCTTAATGGGTTGTCTGATAAGGAATGTATGAGTGTTTTGGCACACAGATAATTAGGCAATCTTTCAACTAATATTCTGCATGCATAGAACAGAATGCCTTAATCTTGCCAGATATGATGTAGTTTTATTGAATCGTTGTAGGTAGTTCACATGATCCTGTTCAAACTCTATTAGTAATAGTTTCCGATAAGTTAATTCCACTGACCTGGTTTAAATAGGCGAGTTTCGAACTCGAATCTGAAGAACATTTATCATAAACTTTTAGCAGTTCTATTAATCTTGTATATTAATTTCCCCTGACAATTTAACAACATGTTCATCCATGAAATAAGGCACAAAACAATTCACGCCTCATAAAATCAGATAATCAAATAAGGATCCGAAGCTGGTCAAGCATGTAATTAGCACGTAATCCTCTTTCTTTCATTTTATTAGAGACGAACACAATAGAAATGTAGTCGCTATAGGTTTATCCTCTTAAATAAAATCGAGACGAGCCTCGTCAAATAAAAATGCAAATTGCGGGGCCCTCAATAACTAACCATAATAAATATTTAGAATTCAGGACAGGTCGTTTACTGAATTTCATGGCCTTCCCCAAAAATAATAACGAATTTAGACTCTTTAGGCGCGGCTCAATTAAATTACATTCTTAAACTCGGGTGCACATTGATGTGACCCGAATCCAAATCTCAACGGAGTCGAAATGTGTTAACAACTACGGGTGCATTGATTGCGACGTGGCTCGAGATACATTTTCACGACGTTGCAATTCTATAAAAATAAATGATAATAAAAGCGGTTTAAACTTAATAAAAGCACATAAGTCACAACATGTATTTAAATCAGATATTTAGCCATTATAACAATTTAAGCGACCGTGCTAGAACCACGGGATTCGAGGGTGCCTAACACCTTCCCTCGGGTTAACAGAATTCCTTACTTAGAATTTCTAGTTCGCAGACTTCATTTGGAAAAGTCGAAAATTTCCTCGATTTGGGATTCAAGATAAACCGGTGACTTGGGACACCAAAAGTCAAACCTTTCCCAAGTGGCGACTCTGAATCAAATAAATAATCTCATTTCGAATATTGTCACTTAAATTGAAAAAACTCCCTCACACATTTTACCCTCCGGGGCGGGCGTGCAAAAAGGAGGTGTGACAACTACATTAGGGACTTAGCCAAAAATCCAGACATCAAAAGAGTACCTGGAATAGGACTACTCTACTCTGAATTAGTACAGGGGATTCCACCAATATTTCCCCACTTTGTCTCCAATATTCCGTCGGTCCATTCTATTATAGTTCTGGTGTCAATTAAATCCATTCCTATAAACAAAGTAGCACTGGAGGAACAGTTCTTGTTCAGACATGTTCAGCCTAGAGAATACAAGGTGTTCCGATGTGTAGTTAGGTTAGGGTACAATGATCAACTTGGGAAACCAGAGGAATTTGAAAACCAATTGGTGGAACATTTGAAAGAGTTCATTCGAGATGAATACTATATTCTTGCAGCACATGCTGATCAAGTTGCAGATAGAGAAATTGAACCTGCAGTATCTGGCCAACTAGTGGCTGGAAATTCACCTCGGGTCTACACGGAGGAAGAACTGGAGCAACAAGTAGATTCTAGAGTTTCATCAGCTGGTTCGATTCGATCAATGAACACTTCAGCAGCTCAGTCAAATCATTCATCAAATAGAATACAAATGGTCTCACCAAGTTTGGAAGAAGTAGAAGTGATGCAGTTTGTGGAAAAAGCAAAGGAGCGAGGAGTGTTCTATCTCCTGGGAGAAGCAGAGGTGGTCACTAAACAAGATTCTTCATTCTTGAAGAAATTTGTTGTCAACTATGCCTATAATTTCTTGCGCAAGAACTTCAGGCAAGGGGAGAAAGTTATGGCCATTCCTAGGACTAGGCTGCTAAGGGTCGGCATGACTTATGAATTATAATTTTGACATATCAGACAGTATTAAACTTACTACCAAATACTTCGCATAAAAAACAAACAGAGTGAAAGATCTCTGCATTTTTCGTGTAACTTTATTTTTATCCTTTAATACTGTGTGCAAGCTTTCAATTTGAGTTAATGTACTATTAAAACCTGTATGGATACGTTTACTCCCTCTATCCTCTCTATCCCATGTTCTAACTTAGTTTGCCACTATTATCATTGATGACTTTCTACTATAAAAACTTTTTCAAACACTCCTCAAATAGCTCTAATTTTAGAAGAAGTCCATTCTGGTACTTCGGTATGACCTTTCTATATGAACCATTTACATCTCATATACTACATTAAAGCATTTTATTTTCAAAAAAAAATATTTTCTGAACCATAGAAAAGTAGAAGAACATCAGTAACAAGGTAATACCTGGATTTTTAAGCTGTCAAATATAAAACCTTTTAGGGCATATGTTTTGCCACTGACAATGAGTCCATGATTTACCAAACGAGAGAGATCTGAACAGAAAAAGAAATCATACAAGAGAGGATTAGCAAGTCAAAATTAACTCCAAAAGAAGCACTTCATTAAGCATTCCAAAATATACTCCAATTGATTTATTTATTTCTTTGTTTACATATGGAGAAAGACAACTTATTATAAGGACAATCAACACATAGTTCCTTAATTACCTTTTACATTTCATGATTACATTAAATAGGAAAACCCTAAAAGTAAATAATCTCTAACGAGCAAATACAGAAACTTACCGGTAGAACGACGTTGCGAAAGGAAGGAAGAAGCAAAGTCTAGCTCCTTTCCATCACTGATCAGCATAGGCAAAGTAGCAGTCGATCGAGAGGAAATATGAACAAAGGCTAAGTGGTTGTCAATTTGGGTTGGAATCGTTTATTTTTTAAAATTTATTTTGTTAATTTAAATATTGTTTAATTGTTTATGTTTTAAATGTGGAATATGATCTGGTGGATTTTCTTATTAAAATTTTATGACGTGGCATGTATATGGCAAAATGTTTTTTTTTTTTTGAGAATAAGAATATTTTAATTTAAAGAGAACTAAGGTAGTACAGTACTATTACAAACCCTGATGGCGCTACCACAGATGCCATTGATGGATCAATATTGGTTTATTAAAACACAAAAGTTTATTTAAAGTAGATTGTCTTGATCCTTCCTTTGCTATTTGATGGGCCGTTGCATTTCCTTCCCTGCAACTATGCCTGAGAACCACTTGCCCCATTTTGACCATTAGCCATCTGCAGTCAAAAATAATATAATTAAATCATAAATTCTTTTTTGAGGTAACGTATAACATCTGGTGAGTTTGTCTCCATTTCTAGTGGAGTGAGGTTGTTTTGTTCTGCAAGGATTAATCCTTGGTGGATTGCTTGAAGCTCTACATAAATGGGACAATTTGCATGGACTGATTTTATGAATCCAAAAGTCCAATTTGAATCAGCATCTCTAATGAGTCTGCATATCCCTGAGATTGGAGTAGCACTTCTAAAGGCACCATCAACATTGAGTTTGAACCATCCTATTGGGGTGCATGTCATGTAATATGTAGGGGAATTTTTCTCAAAGTGTGGTGTTCCTTTTGAGTGAAGAGCTTTATTCTAGTGCATGTTTTACTGTTATTGAAGGTGATAAAGGATGAGTGGTAGTATTGATGTTATTACTATTTCTAATTAGCCAAAGGTTCCAAATGATAAAGAAGTCTTCCCAGTTTAGAGTGTTGGGCATTGTAGGTAGATTAAATATAAGGGGATTCATGTTTTTTATGTAGATTAACCAGTCCTCATTAAGGTTATGTAGGGATAAAAGAGGTGGTTGAGTTAGTAGTGAGTGCCAAAAAAAATTTGCCAAAGTACAATGAAGAAAAATGTGTTCGATATTTTCTTCTTCTTTGCGACAACATGTGCAAGTTGGGTCTATATTGATGTCAATGTATTGTAAATATTTTCTAGACGGAATTCTCTCATGGTAGCAAAGCCATAAAAGAATTTTATTTTATTAGGACAATTAAGGGACCAAATTCAATCAAAGTTTTTTTCTATCTTATGATCACTACAATTAGTGATGAGTTTATAGCAAGACTTTGTAGTGAAGAGGCCACTAGCGGTTTCTCCCCAGTAAATTCTATCTACGAGGCCACTAGAAGGAATAATAATAGAATAAATTCTGTCAGATATTGTTGCTGGTAATTCAAAAGAAATTTTATTAAAGATCTAATTGTTATTGTGATGGAGATCTTTAGGTGTGACAAGAGGACCTACTAGAAGTTGGCGGAGTGCTTGACCATTTGGAATCCATCTAGAGTTCCATATATCAAGAAAGGAGTTGTGACCAATTATCCAAGTCGTACCTTTAGAGCAACTCCTAACCAATCTTAAAACTTTTCCAGCTAAAAGAAGTGTTCTTAGGAGAGTTGTTTATGTACTTAGTTATAAGGAGGTTGGCCCAGGGGGAATGGGGGTAGTTTAATAATCTCAAAGCAAGACTTGCTAGTAATATTTTATTTTTGGAACAGGCTTTATTGACTCATAACCCTCCATTGGATTTGTCCTTTGTCACAGTGTCCCAATTGATGAGACACAATTGTTTTTGCTATCTGTGATTTCCCAAATAAAGTTCTTAATAATTCTATCAATAGTTTGAAGAATTTTGCTAAGTAAAAGCGTAATTTGCATTATATAATTAGGGATGTTGGCTAGGGTGGATATAGCAAGTGTGGTACATCCAGTAATGTTTAAACAATTGGTTTTCCAGTTGTTTAGCTTGTAACGCAAATTATCCAAGATGTAGTAGAAATCCTTTGTTTTAGGGCAGTGATTGTGTATAGGGAATCCCAAATATTTACCAAAGGTGCTAGTGCTTTTGATAGCTAATTGATTTGATACATAAGAAATATCATTTTTGGAGCAATTGGAGGAGAAGTATATCACGACCCATTTCCATAATAGATCGTGATGGCGCTCAACACCATTGTCAGGCAAGTCAACGCGAAAACATAATTAAGTTCTCATTTTTACTTTCACCAAAAAAATTAAGTGTAGCATTTCCTTAAGTTAAAGTTAAAACCAGAAATGATTAGTAATGTGCCAAAAGTAATTGTACAACCCCAAAATAATTGTCTACTAATGTGTGTGCCAAGATCTAGTGTCACAAGTAGTGGGCAACTAGTAGAATATACAAAAGAATAAAACTATCCTACTGTCCGAGATAGAATAGACAGCAAAAGTAAAGGAAGACTCCATCAAGCTGCTGAACGGTACAGGAAGGGAGCAGCTCACCGTGAAAGTCTCGGTCTATGAATCAGGGGCACGCACCAGTCTGATAGCCAGATATACTTGCCTCAGATTCTGTACAATTAAGTACAAAAGTGTAGTATGAGTACATAAACAATATGTACCCAGTAAGTATCCTGTCTAATCTCGAAAAAGTAGAGACGAGAGGTCGACATGACACTTACTAGGGTCAAATAACATGGTAAGTGATATACTACGCATGGATGACACTATAATTAACAATCTATAGCATGAAGCAACAAGTTCTTTCATAGGTGATATCACAGTTAGCCATTTACATTTCAAGGCATATAATCAAGTTCCGTCCACAGCAAAATACTAATCAATAATCATGCGC
Source organism: Nicotiana tabacum (assembly GCF_000715075.1). Classification (NCBI taxonomy): domain Eukaryota; kingdom Viridiplantae; phylum Streptophyta; class Magnoliopsida; order Solanales; family Solanaceae; genus Nicotiana; species Nicotiana tabacum. The sequence continues at coordinate 189,078,915 of NC_134087.1, read as the reverse complement.
AAGTAGTGTCGAGGTCGTACGGCCCGATCCAACATAAAAATAAAGTGTGCACTGCTGGAGGGTCAAACGACGCAAACCATAGATGCATTTATTACCCCGCTCGCGAATCATACATGCGACGCGGTCAATTGTATTTAATCACAACAACAGGTAGACAAGAATAGACATCAGGAGAGTAAGTACTCATAATTTATCAACTTCTCTTTAAAAAGGGCAAGAAAGTAGTGTTCCACTTATTAGATCTGCTTATCATATTCAACATGATTTAGGCAAATCTTAGATTTATCATAGAGTCACAAGAACATCACATAAAACATGTTTTAGGGTCCTAAACTACTCGTACTTAAGCATAATAGTAGCTACGCACAGACTCTCGTTACCAAATGCGTACGTAGCCCCCGTATTTAGTGGCAAATTATTTAATTATTACACCTAGGGGGACAATTCCCTCTTATGAGGTTAGATAGGAGACTCACCTCGCTCCAAAGTGCACTTCCAATACCAAGAACAAGCTCAAACCCTCAATTCGGAGTCGAGCGATCCAAAACTAGTTAAATGAGGTAGGAACTAATCAATATAAGCTCACAAGATCGTATCTAGCTATTTAAGCAATTTCCCAACCTTTACCACAAGTTTCCTAAAATCCGACCCTGGGCTCACGTGTCCGGATTCCAAAATTTTTCGAAGGAAGTTGTTCTCTATAACCTAAGGATCAATAATATATGATTTCTAATTCATTCTGTAACAAATTTCGTGGTTAAATCTAATTTTTGTCAAAACCCTCAGTTTTACTCTAACCCCATGATTTTACCTTAATCCTAGTATTTAATCTACCTTAGACGCAAGTATTAAACTAGGAACAGGTGGGATAAGCTTACCTCAAGATGCTAGGTAGAAGTCTTCTCTCAAAAGCTCCCAAAATCGCCAATGGAGGAGTGAAAAGTGTCAAAAATGACTTAGAGCCCGTATTAAATGAAGCTCACTGCTTCAGCGATTTCCGCATATGCGGTCCCGCTTCTGCGAGAAATTGAGCGCATCTGCGGAACCAGCCAAGCGGGTTGCGACCGCTTCTGCAGTCTGGAAACCGCTTCTGCGGGTGTGGACCTCTCCTACCATGGCCACATCTGCGATAGGCGGACTGCTCATGCGGTCGACCAACTGCAGGTGTGGTTATGACAGAAGCAGATGATTCAGCACTTCTCAACATTTCCAACTTCACTTGACCCTCGTCCGATTGACGCTCGGGGCTCGGGGGCCTGCCCGAACATTCTGACAAGTCTGAAACCACGAGATGGACCTACTCGAACCTTCGGAATGCCTGAAACAACGCTAAATCTAAGAATCACCTCCTAAAACCAAATGAATCAAACTTATGAACTTCAAGGTCTTAATTTTCCTCTAACGAGCCGAAACCCACTTAAACTACTCGGATTGACATCAAATTTTGCGGGCAAGTGTTAAATGTTATATCGAACATGTACCGAGCTCCAGAACCAACATACGAGCCCGATACCCATGGAATCAATCATTAATTAGTTTCTTTAAATCCTTAAAACTTCAGATTAACAATTTCTAATAAAAATTGATTACCCGGTCTAGGGACCTCGGAATTCGATTCCAAGCATATGCCCAGGTCTCATATTTTCAAATCATGAATCCGAGTCCGTTTGTTCAAAATATTGACCAAAGTCAAACTTAGCCTTTTAAGAAAATCTTAAGGAATCAAATGAGCATACTTCAGTCCAAACTCTTCCAAATCCTGAACCAACTATCCCCGCAAGTCGTAAATTATTTAAAGCAAGCGCGAGAAGTTTTATTTAAGGGTACGGTGTTATACCCCATTTAAAACTGGTTAAAATAAAATACAACATATAGGTAATTCAGAATTTGATTAAAGTTAATGAATCGCCACCTAATTAATTGTGGTGAATTAGGACACCTAATGTTGATTAAAGTTAAACTCTGTTTATGGTCTACTTAACCTAAAGATTCTACATAAAGGCTCAATAAATCTAAAGGGAAGGTTTTTAAGGCACCCTTTAAAATCCATATTAAATGATTAACCGACCGGACTTAATTTTAATTAAGGCTAAGTGTAAGTGAATGCGTATAAGAATACTTGGCAAATGCATACTTAACTTGAAAAGCTAATGAATGTTAAAATATATTCTTTTGTCGTGGACTAAAAGTAAAAGTTGGCTGATGAAAGTTAGTCACTTCATGTCCAGGTTTAACATAGTTGGAAACAAAAGATTATTAATCGCAATATAAACGACGTCTTATAGTTGCTTCAAAACATTTTGGATTTTAACGTGTTATGCCGCAACAAGGTAGATTCTACCAAATTAGGCTTTCAAAAAAAATATTACCTCTAAGACCTTACTGACGAAGATAAAAAATGACTAATTTAAGTACCTATAAGTAATGTATTTTAAGGTTAATTGGTAACTGGAGGTAAGATCTACTATGACTCTAATTATAAAGAGTAAGTTTCATCTATATGTGAGAACCAAGAATTAAATACTTCAAATAAAATCAAAGCAAACATATGTCATAAGAATTAATTAAAAGAAAACTATAGCAGGGTATTCTGCTACTACTTCCCCCTCGCCTCTCTCTTAGCTTCTGCCCAAATGGTCCTTGAAGGGAGGAGGAGAAATTTGGATGAAAGAGTGAAATGCAGGTTTCCGGGTCTAGCGGCAGCACCAAGTCTCAACGCGAGACTCAAGAGCGGCTCCCATATGTTTATGCAAAACAGAAAAGAAATAAAGGAGAGTTAGAGGGGAGAATTCCATTCTTGACATTGTGGATATAGACAGTAAGTAAGTAGGATAAAGAAAGCAATGTAACATTCAATTTTGAACCATTTATAAAGTAAAGAACCTTCCATACAATGTACCATCCATAATAGAAAAGACTTGAGCATGTATCCATTTTTATACTTGAAAAGAAACAACATTTGACATACTGAAATTGAAGTTATACAACTTTACTACACTATTAACGCAACACAGTATAATCATAACAAAACTTATTACTTTTTCAAAGTTCTTTCTTTTTAAAATTGTTGCCCGAGTAGGTTGAGTTCCATATAATATACTTAACTGACTATCAATCATGTTGTGGAAGACCCTTTTAAAGTAACAGGAACAAAGAGGATTTATTTACCTCTCCTAGTTATTGAGTCCGGAACCAAAATGTGGCTTTTTTTTATTCAAACTACACAAATAGGTGGTAAAAAAAAGTTACATTTTTATATATAGCGTCACAATACCTAGCGCTATACAGCAACAGTAACGGAACCGTTAATGTATAGCGCCAGGTATTGTGGCGCTATACTGTATAAGCTAACATGGTCAGGTATAGCGTCACAATACCTGGCGCTATACATAGCGCATTCCGGAGTCAAAATTTCAATCTTTTTGCTTTGCCAAAATTCTAAATCGAGGTATTTCGATTTATTTTAAGTTGAAACATTTATAATAATGTATATTATTTGATTTGTATGTGTTTTATTTCGGTTTGTGTTTTTTTTTCGAAACTAGCATGTTAAATTTATCCGAATTTAATATTAGTGTTTTCTAATAAAATATAAATTAGTAAAATAAATTTGTCTGTTAATATCCTGATTTATATATATGTTTTTTTATTCCGTTTTATATTTTATTTGCAATTAAATTTATTTGTTGTTTATGCTTAGTTTAGATTATTTTTTAGCGTAGTAAAATCTAGACCTTTTTAGCATAGTAAAACGTAGACCCTTATAGCGTAGTAAAATTTAGAGTCTTGTAGCGTAGTAATGTGTAGTATTTTAGCTTAGAATTCTTTTTGTTTAAGTATCTTATACTGGTATTTGAAAATGCAAACTTTGTACAATTAAGTTAATAATTGTATCAACATACATAATTAGTAATTTGTACAATTAAGTTATTAAAAAATATGAATTTAAATTATAATAAAAACACATATATATATATATATATATATATATATATATATATATATATATATAATTTGTACAATTAAGTTATTAAAAAATAATAATTTAAATTATAATAAACACACACACACACACACACACACACACACACACACACACACACACACATATATATATATATATATATATATATATATATATATATATATATATATATATATATAATTTGTACAATTAAGTTATTAAAAAATAATAATTTAAATTATAATAAAAACACATATATATATATATATATATATATATATATATATAATTTGTACAATTAAGTTATTAAAAAATATGAATTTAAATTATAATAAAAAACACATAATTATTAATGATAGTTTACAGTTGACGACATGGACGCGACTATACATCCCGGCCCTCGGACGTTGGATCTATTAGCCCTACAGCCCCAGCATAGATCCGAGTATATATGGGACGGACAGTTGCTTACGCAGACTTTCCGGGCTAGGAGAGTGGATCTATTGTGGGAGTTTTTGAGTCCTCCCCGCGTTCTACATCCCCGCGTGGTCCATTACCTGGAGGAAATGGGATTATATAGGATTATTAGGATTGGCCGGATACAACTCGACTATGCTTTGATCACGGCCTTGATTGAGCGCTGGCGACCGGAGACGCACACTTTCCATTTGCCAATCGGCGAGGCCACCATCACACTACAGGACGCTGAGATTTTATATGGCCTGTCCGCTGATGGCTTGCCAGTTTTACTGTCTGCGACCATGAGATATTATTCGCGGCAGGCATATTGGGATATGCTGCACATGCTCACGGGTTTCATGCCGGAGGACGAGGAGGTAGCGTCTGGGTCCAGTCGTATACAGTTGGTCCCCATTAGAGACCACCTGGTGCAGATCCACCATACTATCACCGACGAGTCAGCGGAGGTGGATGTACAGCGATATACGAGGCTGCTGTTGCTCTTTCTATTTGGGGGGGTCTTGTTCCCGAACACTTCGGGGAACCTAGTGAGCCTCCGTTTTTTGCATCATATTACCCGGTTCGAGGATACATCCATCTACAGCTGGGGTGGTGTTGTCATCTCATACCTGTACAGGCAGATGTGTCGGGCTTGCATCGGCACACAGAGAGACGTTTGTGGCTTTCTGCCGCTTCTACAGGTGACAATATATTTAAATAATATGTCCATTAGTTACAATTCTACTTAGTTATAGTTAATCTTATAATTTACGTCAACTTTGTATGTTAGGTTTGGGCCTGGGAGCGATTTCTGCAGTTTCAGCCACCTCTACCACAGCTACCGGCTAATGTAGAAATTCCGCAACTCCCTCTAGCCTGTAGGTGGGTTATGCGTCGTACTCTTGCACGAGAGTATGATGCCCATCATAATCTCCCCCTCTGCAGGGATGTGTTGGATCTGCTGGATGACGCACAGGTGAATATCTAACTAAACTTACCTGTTATAGATTAACTTAGTGCTGCGCATACTAACTTTTTGTGTTCTTATTTGATAGTTCATCTGGACGCCGTATAGCGATGAGGTGATAGGTACCCTGCCAGCGTATTGCACGTTCGGCCGACATATTTGGCGAGCTTCTGTCCTGCTCATATGCCTCGATATTGTCGAGCATCATGCCTCCGAGCGGGTATTTCGCCAGTTTGGCCTGTCGCAGCCTATACCGACTCTGCCTGCATGGCATGCTTTACATTATGAGAGGGATGATCGGTCCAGGGCGGACGACACATTTATGGCATGGCTTAACGAGCAGCTGGGTACTTGGGACAGGTGAGAGGACTTGATCCCACCTCCGCAGCACTTTCCTATTCAACGTTATATGGCATGGTACCGCACTATTTCCCGACTTTTTATCGGGAACCCAGTTCATCAGGCACACGGTCGGTACGTCCCATACGCCGGGAGACACGAGGCCCTGGTATGTTTTCTGTTATTATTAATTATATACCTGTAATTTAGTGTCAAATATGTAGTTTATATTTTTTACTTTGTGCAGGCGATTGGATTGCATACTGTCTATCATATGGGGCAGCAGATGCAGAGTTATGTCCACGATCCTGTGGCCATGCAGGAGTATAGTCGTCGATTCATGGATGTGGCTGCCCAGACACTGCAGCGAACCCAATCGGATCAGCGTTTGGCACACGAGGCTGATTATATGGACCCAACGCAGTACCATCGAGGTCGTGGTATCCCACGAGCTGGTGGTGCCCGACGTGCAGGTGGTGCCGGACGACGTGGTCGTGGGCGGAGAGGAGGTGGTCCCCAGCAAGGGGGCGTTGAGGCTCCTGCTGATGTTGCTGCTGATATGGCAGGTGGCATGCATGAGACGGACATGTCGTCTTACGGCCTTGGAATTTACCACTCCAATGCCATCGCAGGTGACCCCATTGGGTCAATTATTGATCACGGGCTCGGATATTCAAGGAGTGGATATCCTTCCCAGGCCCGTCCACCACTGTTGAGGATCGACCGACCCGAGATTTTTATAGTGGGCGCCGACTGAGTTATGGCTCCACATCACATGTGCAGGTATGAATTTATTAGTATTGAATTTGAATTTATTTTAACTGTAACTTATTTATTTTCTTTAACTTTATTAATTTCTTTTTTAAGGGTTCATGCGATGCTGCGACAAATGACTATATTCAGGATCCAGACATGATGATGGTAAGACAATATAAAATGTTGTGAATTGTTATGTATTTTCCTATACTAAGTTTCATATTATTATGTAGCCTTCTACTGGAGCTGACAACACCACGGATACATGTCATCCTGCGCAGCATCCAGCTATAAGGAGACGACTTGATGATGATGATCCTGATAGCGTACCCGGGCGAGAGGGGATGCGCCTCAGGCCAACGGCTGCATTGAGACACACTGGATGCGAGACACATTGACATTGCCCAGACAATATTTTTGTATAAATTAACAACAATATTTAATCGAATATGCTCATTACTTTTTTTAGTTCTCCATTCGTTTGATAGTTTCATAAAATAAAATGTAGAACAACACAAACAGTTAAACTTAACTTCTACTTCAATTAAAATAAAATTTAGTACAACAAACAAGGAAAACATTACTACAGCACAAACACAAATATAGCAGGCCAACACAATCAAAATACATGAAATATGAAAAATACACTAAACACATACATGGCCTGTTTAGCCCCTGTTGCCATTTATTTTTCGCTCCAACCACTTAAATCGTTCTTGCAGTTGTTCTTTTTCTTCTTCTACCTCTTTCAGTTTCTCCTTCATCCGCACCATGGCTGTGACGGGCAATCCTCTTGCTGACTTTAATAACCTGTTGAAGGACTCTGACACGTTTGTAGTAAGAATTCTCCATCGTCTGCCACCATCCGCATGCAACATCCACTTTTCAGGGTCATGTCGCATTAACCAACGATAGGCTGCCTCGTCTTCTTGCCTGATAGAATCCACATGCCTCCGGAATTTATGCTGTTGGTGGTCTGTTGCTGCCATCCACATCAAATCATGTAGATCCTTGTTGGGATGTGCCTTCTGGAAATTGGCCTTAAAGTGCCTCACACAGTAACGGTGGTATGCATAAGGTTCTTGCCATGCAGGCAAGTTCTCCACAGAACTTAATATACCACCGTGCCGATCAGATATTAGACAAATACTTGAACGTTGTTTGACAACGTGCTCTTTCAGGTGGTTCAAAAACATCGTCCACATCTCTGTGCTTTCATTGGCACAAACAGCAAAAGCTAGAGGAAATATCTGTCCATTAGCATTCACTGTCACGGCTATCAATAGCTTGATATCGTACTTTCCATAGACATGAGTTCCGTCTATGGATATTACGGGCCGGCAATGCAAAAAACCATCAATTACTAACTTAAACGCCCAGAACACATAATTGAATATGTATTCTGGTGTTCTCGGACTCTGCTCAAGCTTCCATTCAACAACTGTCCCGGGGTTAAAGTGCTACAATGCGGCCATGCACTTTGGCAGAAATGCAAATGACTTATCCCAATTACCATAGATAATTTCAAATGCTTGTTTGCGCCCGAGAAATGCCTTTCTTTTCGTAATGGTATGGCCATATTCCTGGTGGACTGATGTAATGCACTCTTTGATTGTATACCTTATGGATGCTTCGAGGTACGGAATAAGTACAAGAGATATCAAGTCAATATCCAAGTTGAAGTGATTACCGTTGAATGTGTCCATTTCGCATGTGTGGGTGGGAATATATTTACCCACTTTCCACATACCTGTCTTCTTCTTGGTCGCACGCAACATCCAATTACATGGCCAAAACCACATGCGGCAAACAACCTTGTATACCATCAGACTTGACTCTCATACATGCATCTCACGACTCTTTTATGTTGTGCATTTTACAAGCCCTGCTTAAGCGTACTTTATCAAAAAAAGCATTCCCTTTGCAAGCACCGTTGGTCTAGACTCATCCCACATTGCTGTCCGGATTTCATCAAAATCCCTTGTGAGAGCTTCCACATCCGGCACGGTTGGCAAGTTATCAATGTAAGGAATCTCCCTTGAATGAAATGACACTTCGGACTCGTACACTCTTCGTCTAGGTGGGTCTCTCTTCAAATCAGGTCCTTCCTCCTCATCCTGTTCATCACCATCCTCACGAAATAAGGGTGTCTCGTCTCCGGATTCATCGACATTGTTATCGTAATCACTGTTCTGTTTCTCACTCTGTGCATCTGCCAGATCCCGATGTAATACGTCATTTTTCGTCAACTGAGTGAGTACAGGTGGTCCAACTTGCTCGTTTTCACTGCACAACCAACAAAAATATAAGCTACTGAATTAATAAATGATATCCATATGGTTTTATATCATTTCACTTACAAGTCGTAATGTGATGAAATTCCATGATGGACGTTTTCAATTAGGTGATGAGTACCGGATGGGCCACTTGTAAAATTCATATTCGGCCGGTACCCCCTATTAAATATATGAGCGTTAATACAAATTCAAGTACGCCAAAAATATACATAATTAACACAAATAAAAATTAAAGCTTACCACTCGTCTTGTGAATTATGGAAAGCAGGGTATAAATTATTTTCTCGTTGCTCATTCGCCGCCAGTGATAAGTTTAAATCAATGCAAACTCTTTCATCCGGAACCTGTCCGGCAAAAACTGCTCCAGAATAACCACCCGATGACTGAGGGTTATCTCTGCTACGCACAACCTCGTTTTTGGGAACGTCTTCGACCTTCACGTACATCTCCAACATTGTGATTACAAGAAATTCCCGACATTCGTCCGGAGTCCTCAAAAAATCACTCAAAGTTTCATCATCGTCGATGTTAAACTCCGAGTAAAAAACAACCCCTTGCGAAGTGACGGAATACGAATATCTTCCGGTTACTTTAACTATAACTGAACGTTTCCTCACACTCAGTTTTTTGCATAATAACGATATCAATTTATCGTACTCTATTGTAAGTGGCAATTTAACATGACACTGAACAGGTAAACTGTAGCCCACAGAATTATTCTCTATCACAACCTCACCCCCCAATATAATGAAATTCTTATTCTACGCTCTTCAGACATAATGAAAAATTGTTGGAGAATTTAAGAACAATAAACGTTTTAACAAGAGTTAACAAATTTTTTTGGATGAATTTCTATACAATCCTAACCTCTTTATATAGGAAATGGCTAGCCGAATTTTTTTTATATGTATAGCGCCAAAAACGTTGGCATTATACTCTTTTGAATTATTGAAGTCCGAAATTATTGGTGGGGCCAAGAAAATCTATTATAGCGCCACAATACCTGGCGCTATACATTAACAGTAACGGAACCGTTAATGTATAGCGCCAGGTATTGTGGCGTTATACCTGGCGCTATACCTGGCGCTATACATTAACAGTAACGGAACCGTTAATGTATAGCGCCAGGTATTGTGGCGTTATACTCAAAGGCGCTTTTGCAGTATAGCGCCTTTGAGTAATATCATAAAGTAAACTCTTTTCAACTTTCATATTTTTTTCTGAGACCCATGAATAGATGATAAAATATTATGACACGTGAAAATTCCAGAACATAGATGTCTCTAATACTTCTATGAATAGAGTCATTTATGACATTTGTGCATTTGTACGTTTCGTTCGTATCGTGAGGATCATGCCAAAAGAAATAAGAGATAGCCTTAACATACCTGGAGTAGGGAAAACTCCGTATAATATTCTTGGAAAATATTGCACCGTACTCATTTAGAACCACAAAATTCCGTTGTTATTATACAGTATAATTTTGTACGAACTCATCTGCTATATAAAGAACTTACGTTGCTAATACAGTATGAAGTGTTGTCACGAATTTCGGAACAATATTTACTCCTATGCCCTTCCTGTCCACAATTTCTATAGTAAAATTTCACTTCTACAGTTAGAAAAATCAGCTATTATCTTCATCTTGAAGAGAAACGTGCTTTCATTTTACAATTTTCAAACAAAATAGCATATTGAATTCAGTATAAACAGAAGACCTTAATGAGAGTATCACTTGATATTCAGGAATATGTGCCAAGACATTGGCTTTTCTGATAAGTGAAAAGGATAATAATGCCACCTACTCAAATAGTGGCCTTCTGCCATGTTTTGTTGCAGAGGGATTTAATCTTATCCACTTATTAGTTAACCGGGTAATGTTTCGTTATCCGGTAATTAATCTATTACCCGTATACTTTAAAAATTACCACAAATTACTTAAAATATTACTCACTTTCTACATACCTTATACACTTTACTATCATGGCCATGTAGTATCTTGTATGGCACTAGTCCATAAATATCGGGTATTTTAACTCGGGCCGTATTTTACTCTAACATGCCAAACTTCGACAAAATTCATTTTCTTCGATATTACTTACCTTCTTACCTTCACGAATTTACTTATCACTTATAATCCTTATAATCCCCAAATAATCTTTTCCTTGGACTGATGTCAATTACGTTATGGCAAATTCAACGTACATTACTGCAGGGTGCAATATCGTTGTAACTTATTACTGCGAAGCGTAACATCACCGTAATGTAATACTGTTGGGTACAACACTGTCGTAACCTAATACTGCAAGACGCAACATCATCGTAATATATTACTGCAGAGGGTAACATCATCGTAATATATTACTGCAGAGCATAACATTGTCGTAATATAATACTGCTGAACGTAATATCGACGTAATATTGTGGGGTGTAACATCATTCCCCCCTTTGGAACATTCTTCCTCGAATGTTAACTGATGTTCTTATCATTTTCGTAACTTATAACTCTTGTGAATATCTTAATACTCTTATTGTCAAATAAGCAGTTGCTTCTATGAATAAATCCAAAGTCTAGGGTATTCCCCCCTTTAGTCTTTTTGCACATATCGAAATCTTCCTAATCTTGCAACTTCTGTTACCTCCTGTCATGCAGCCTATATGACCCTGGCTTTATAGGTGCACTTATGCGATTCATCTTTCCTTTTTCCTTTTATCTTTTAGTCAGTCTCTAGGCCTTACTTTGTATATACAAGGCTTAATAGGATACCTCTCTGGGCCTCTATAGGTATACTGAAGTCCTTTGCTCGATACTTTGTAGAACTTGCGAATATGGCCATATCTTATTTCATAGATCTGGTTATCCATTCATATGACTTTACTGCATTTCCATGGGTTATAGTATACCATAATATTTGCTTCAATCTACCTTTACTGCAGTATGCTTACCAAATTCCCAGTTACTTTTGTTGCCTACCCTTTAGGTATAAATCTCAGTCCTTCAATGCCCCTTCATTACCGTTCGTCTTAAGAATCATGGCCTAATCTCATGTCATACTTTGTAACTTATATCTAACCATTGTTGATTCGCCTCAATGTTGATCTATAATACTTTACTTTAAGACTTGAAACTTCATATGTAATACACTACCGCTAGGGCTTACGTTGTATTGAGGAATATTCTAAGCAATTCCCATAATCGTATTTCATAGTGTCTCAATGTGATTCACCTTATGGGGCTATCCTAATTTCGTGCCGCCAGCAAAATCTTTTCTCCTTCTCTTCTTCTATTTTTTTTTTCAAATCATTATTCAAACGAAGGCCCAAACGTCATCCTTTATCTGTCACAATTATACCCTCATTTTATTACTAGGTCAACATTTCATTTTTTCTAAATGCTATTAATCTTAGACTCCTTTGAGTTCATTAAGGCTATACTGAACTTTCAATAACTTAGAAAAACTATTATCTCTCTTGTTTTCATAGACTTAATCCTGAGGACTTATCCATTTTCGTCACCTTTTCACTTGCCTTTCCTCATCCTTACTCATGTTTCCTTAAAACTTTGTCTTTCCACCATACTTTAGCTTTTGACCTATACATATTCATATATAAACTTTCCTTCAACTTGCTTGCACCCTAGATTTCCTTATGTTATTCTGGAATTTCAAGCGAGACATCACATCGTCTCCAAGTTTTCTCTATTCTCTTAACTAGATCTCTCAGTACTTAGAAACCATAGGCTGGAAGACATGCCGCTGACGATGTCGCTATCATTCTTGGTTATTGGATTCCTGTGCTTATAGCCTTCTATCCGAAGTATGGACTGTCACACCTCCTTTTTCGCCCGCGCCACCGCAAAGGGACGCGGAAAAGAGTTTTTTCCAATTAAAGGACAATCGAAACAGGATTTATTTATTTATTTCAGAATCGCCACTTGGGAGATTTATAGTGTCCCAAGTCACTGGTTTTAATCCCGAATCGAGGAAAAGAATGACTCTGTATTACAGTCCGCAAATTAGAAATCCGGATATGGAATTCTATTAACCCGGGAGAAGGTGTTAGGCATTCCCGAGTTTCGTGGTTCTAGCACTGTCGCTCAACTGTCGTATTTAGCTTAATTATCTGATTTTATACAATTATGAACTTATGTGCAAAGTTTAAACTCTTTACCGCTTTTATTATTATTATTATTATTATTATTTTAACAGAGAATTACAACATTGTGAAAAACGTATCTCGAACCACGTCACATCAATGTACCCGTGGTTATCGACACATTTCGACTCTGTTGAGATTTGGATTTGGGTCACATAAATGTGCACCCGAGTTTAAGAAAGTAAATTGTTAAAGGCGCACCTAAAGCGACTAGCGTATCATTATTTTGGGTAAGGCCGTGAAATTTGCTAAACGGCCGATCCCGAAGTCTATACAATTATTAACCAATTATTGAGGGCCCCGCAACTTATGCGTTTTATTTGGCGAGGCTCATCTCATTTATTTTAAAAGGATAATCCTAAAGTGACTACATTTTTTCTATTTAAGTTCGTCTCTAAAAAAAGAGAAAAAATTCTAATTAATTACATGCTTGAAAAGGCCGCTACTTCTTTATCGGATTAAGACAAATGCAAACTGAAAATTGCAATCGAGACAAAGGGAGATTGTTTCATGCCTTATTGTATAATTGAATATTACTAAAATTGAAATTATAAATAGAATACGGAATTTACAAATAATATTACCAAAATAAACTAATTATCCTCTAACTAATTTAGACCCACATTGTTAGATGAATTGAACTGTTGGAATTAATTGTTTACAACTATTTGAAACTGGAATTAACCTTAATCACTAATGCTTATTCGAAAGTTTGTTAAACTTAATCGTTAACTCGTCTTGTTTGAACTCAACTCATGCCTATTGGATTAATGATCATAGCAATTACTACTACGATCCTAACTTAAAATATAGTGGGCCTACTGATTCTACGAAATTACTGGCCATTTTTTATTCTGCCTAATATTTATAGATCTCCATTACTAACATGATTAAAAATTCACAAGCTTTGACTCATTTCTATTCCGGTTTGCATGAATTCAGAGTTATACTTCACTAATTAAACTAAATCAAAATAATCTCCAGTAATGACTATCTATCAATTCATGTACCCATAGGCATATAGAAAACAATTCAAACTACTTAGAATAGTTCTAAGTACAGTCCAATTTTCAGTGTAGTTGTACAATGTAAATACATGTCTAAGATGAGCATAAACATATACAATATTTCCTAATGTATATTCTAATACATTAATTGAACACACTTTAATAGGCAATCTGTTAAGCCTTTTAATTCAGCATTTTTTGCAGTTTGAAGTCACCTCAAAACTAATCTCAGAAATGTGTACCTGGAAAGGGACCACAAGGAAAATGAAGAAAAGGGTCAGCAGGAGCAGTAGCAACAACACAACAACAACAACAGTAACGGAAACAGAACAACCCAGTAACAGTGTTTAATAAAACCATCAGAATTCCAGCAACACCCCAATGAAACAATAACAAATAACTAACCAAATTCAATGAACAAACCAAATGAAAGCCCAGAAACACCAACAACAATCAACAGGCAGAAACAAAGCAAGACCTCACTCTTTCAGTTTTTAGTTCTTAAATTACTCACCTTTTTTAGATTGAAAGACCAGTTAATGTTTTACCCTTAAATTCTCACCCCCTTAACTTGTGTCAACCTCCTCTTATTTATATCCAAACTTGAAGCACTTAAATTAATTATTTTTTAAAACTTAAAATCCCGAAAATGCCCCTGAAAATACTGTAATTTACCATTCTACCCCCATCCCTTTCAATCTGTACCAAAACCATATCAGCTATAACCAATTCACCTAATCAACGATCCAATTAACAAACAAACTCTGAATAACAAACTCACCCAAACAAACTCCTAATCGACAACGTTCATGAATTAACAACAGAGTCAGATTCATATCCGAACTTAAACGGGACAAACAAGTAGATTTAAATCACTAAACTCAACATCAGTTGAACTCAAACTAAATCAAACAACATCATAACAAATATGAATGATTCAAACTAAATCAAAAACTAAAGACCAGCACATAAACACTCGACATTAAATCACTTGATGAAAAACTAACGAACTTCAAATAAAAAAATGAACACGAATTATCTCTAATACAAACAAAGACCTGGGTTCGAATTCAAACCAACCTATCGGAACACGAACATAATCATAGAAAGAAGAAAAGGAGCGGAAGATGAATTCACTGAACGAAAACTAAAAGAAAAGAGAACGAAAACCTACTAGTTTGAAGTCCGAGTTCGAACGGAACCTCGACGAACAACACCGAATGGGAACCTCAAAAGTGGTTTCATGGCTACACTGTTGTGAATGGGAAGCGGCAGAAGAAGCGACGATGATGGTAAAGCTCAGAGATGACGGGGAAACAACAGTTGGCTGTTGGTGCCTGGTCGTGGAAGTTGCTACTGGTTTGGGGGCGATGGAGGCAACGATGGTCGTTTGGACGTGACGACGACGGGGCTGGGGACGATGGACACTGGTTTGTTTCTGGAATGACGGACTGGAGGACGTGAGGGAGCTGGTTGGTTTCGAGAGGGACATGGTCGTGGGCTGTTGGACGTGAGGGAGCTGGTTGCTCCGACGAAGAAGAAGGCGAAGCAGAAGAAAAAGGCAGCCATAAGAGGGTGGTTTTGAGCTGGAGCTCAACGGTCGTTCATGGTGGTTCGTCCATGGATGGAGTTGAAGACGAAGAAGGTGAAACAGAAAGGGTGGTCGATAGAGCAGCCTGTGAAGCTGCACGAAGCAGCAGCTCACGTCGAGGAATGGGGAGGAGCAGGGACGACGGGGAGGGCAACCATGGATGGTGATGGTGGAGGGGTCGTTTGGAGAAGGAGAGGAGAGGGGGGGGGGCAACTTTTTTTTAGGGTTTTGGGGTTGGGAAAAATGATAAAATGAAAATGGGGGGTTGAGATTCGTTTGGGTTATGGGGCGGACTGGGTCGGGTCGACCCGGTGGGGGTTATTTGGTTTGGGCCTGGTTGATTTAAATTAAAAGGTGGCCCAATCCGATTTTCTTCTTATTTCCAATGCTTCTTTTTCTTCTTTTATTTTTTCTTAAACTAAAACTAAATTCTAAAAATCCTAAATTATCCTATAGAACTAAATTAATTTATAAAAGTGCAAATTAACTCTCAATAACAATTAACACACAATTAAATAGCAATTACGATAAAATCACACAATTTGGACATTAAATGCTAAAAATACAACGTAATTATTTTTATGATTTTTTGTTCTTATAAAACAAACTTACAACAACAACAACAACAACGACTCAGTATAATCCCACAAGTGGGGACTGGGCAGGGTAATATGTACGCAAACCTTATCCCTACCCCGAAGGGTAGAGAGGTTGTTTCCAGGAGACCCTCGGCTCAAAAAGCCATAGGAGATGATATATTAGTACCATAAAAATGCGTATTAAAAATAACAACAATATATAAGAGATATAAAATATGAAATACAGAATACGAAATACGAAATACGAAATACGAAATACGAAATACGAAATAGATGGCTGGTATAGTACAACTAGAAGGTAAAGCCCTGCATCAATAGACGACCAATGTCTCCTAATTATAAAACAAACTTAATTGCTCCTAATTGTAGAATTAAATCCTAAATGCAAATGCGACATATTTTTGTATTTTTTATTAATTTAACAAATAAACATGCACGTACAAATACAAATAATTATCCAAAAATGCCACGAAAATTCTCAAAATTGCACACAAAGAAAAATTATTTTATTTTGAATTTTTGGGATTATTTCTCACATAGGGCAAAAATCACGTGCTTACATAGACTAGTCACGATCTTCTGCCTTTAGGTATCTCGTACGTTGTTCACCTTTATCTTACTTACCTTAAAATCTCATATCGTATCTTCTATCTCTTTCGTGACCTCCCTTCCACCTAGGTATAATTCTTGTCCATAACTTGAATTTCTATTATAATACTCGCACCTCTGGTACATACACAATCTGGTGGGAGCTTCGTACTGACTTCGTATGAGGCTATTACTTCTTCTAACTGGCTTCCTTGAAGAGTCATTATAGATTATGGTTGTTGTGTTATTTCTCTTGAACATCTGATATTAAGAGTGATTCTGTCATGTTCTCCAGCACAACTTCTATAATTTTTCTAGGTCCAATAATCAGACTCTTGATTTACTTAGGTGATGTAATTCTTTAGTTTCCTCTTCCTTCTGATTAGCCTTTATGTAAGTTTAAGCTATCTTCCGATCCGTGGCTTATGGTATCAGTTATTACCTTAGCCTTTCATGGGCGTTATGGAATATTCATGATACAATCTTCTAACAATTCAATCATTTGTCTATGCCTTGGGCTTAATTATTTCTTTTAACTTATACCGGAGTCTTCTATGGCTATATGATTATCAACAAATATGCTGCCTGGATAATGCTCCAAAATCTTGAGTGTATCCATAACGTACTAACTCTGGATCATTGATCAAATAATTCTTTCGTTCCATCTTAGCTTTCTTTCAACGTGTGAGCACGTGATTTTTGCCTTATATGAATTACTCCCACAATTTCAAAACAAAACCATTTGTTTTTATTGTTTGCAAATCTGTGGATTCTTGTGACATTTTTTGTCAATTACTTGCATTTGTGTACGCATGTTTATTTTATTTAATTAATGAAAAGTACAGAAATGTGTGCATTTTCATTTAGGATTTAACTTTGCATTTTTGAATTAAGTAGTAAATTATTTATTTTATAAGAATCGGAAAATCACAAAAAAATAGTTTATTTTGCTCTTTTAATTTTAAATTTCGAATTTGGGTAGTTTTTCCTTTAAATTGGTCTTTTTTTATTAGCTTAGGTAATTATTAGTTAGAGGTGATTAATTCAATAGGGAAGGATTAATTTGATTTTATGGCTTAATTTAGGATTTTACTTTCAATTTTGAGAAATAAAAAAGAAGTTGGAATAAAGAAAATTAAAAAGAAAAAGGGTAAAGAATTGAAAGAACCAGATTTTTGGGCCAAGTCTTCAAATTTTCCAAGACCAAACCAAATCCCCTCCCTTAAACCCGTCCAAAACCCTTCCAAAAGCCAGCCCAGATCCGCCCCAACCCGGTCCGGTCCACCCTTTTTAAAACCAAACGACGTCGTTTGGGGTTGACAGATCTGAACCGTTGATCTCCTTTCATCCAACGGACCGAAACTCCTCACCCTACCCATATATATGTCCGAACAATACCCCCCCTCGACCCCCCTCCCATATCATCGTCTCATACCCTCAGAGACCCCAACCAAACGCCACCTTGAACCAGCATCCGTCGCACGCCGGAAATCGCCCACAGTGGCGGTCAGTAGCCAATCACCCCCATTTTTACACTATTGCTTCTCCTCCACCTCCTCATCCCAAATTCACACTCCACTCCTCTTAAATCCCATCAGAAAGCCTCAAATTTTAGAAATCCTAGCGCCGCCATGATGTTCTCCGGTGGCGACGCCACCCCAAACCGCTCCAAACTAACACCCTGAAACCCCCATGACCCCCTCTTTCCAAATCCCTAACCCATATCCCTCGAATCCCTCTCAATCCCTTCGAATCTCGAATCAAAGTTCGAAGCCCTAAAAGCCAAATCGCTCTGCCTTTGATTTTGTGGCTTGCATGACCACAGGCGTCCGAAGTCTCAAGATTTTCGAGTCTAATTTAGCATAAGCAGTGTCGGTCGTTTGTTCTTAATAAAAAACAAGCGACTAACACTGATTGTGTTAAATTAGGGAGTCCAGCGTTGGGGTCGAATTGTAGTCGGTAAGCATTCCTTGTCCTTTCCTTTTGTCCGCTTCTGATTCATGTCCTACTCCTCTTCTTTTTCTTTTCCCTCATCTTTCTTGAAGTAGACTGATTCGAACAGGGTTCCGAATGGCGTTAATTTTATGTTCGTTTTGTCGCTCAGTTTTCTTTTCAAGGTTCAAAGGTCCATTTGCTGATTTTTTGTTAACAACGTGCTTGAACCTTTGATTTTGATTTTGATTTAGTCTCACAAGTTAATATAGTTTGGTCGTCTTACTTTAATAATCTAATTCACTCTTTGCTTGTTTTTGCATTTAGTCAGTCGTGTAGTTCAAGTCTAGTTTTCAAATAAGTATTTATTTTCTGCTCTTGGTAAAATCAAAATTTAGCTGGATCAATTGTTGTTTGGGCCCTGGGTTCAATTTTGACCCATGTTCAAAAGAACAGCCCATTCATCTTGAGGTTGAAGTAAATGGGGATTTGACACGTTTGGATACTTGAAAGTAAAAAGCATGGATTTAAGGGGGTATTTGTCACACCTCCTTTTTTACTTACACCCCGTAAAGGGTATAAATAAAGGGAGTTTTTTCAATCAAAGGACAATCGAAACGGGATTTATTTACTTATTTCAGAGTTGCCACTGGGGAGATTTATGGTGTCCCAAGTCACCGGTTTTAATCTCGGATCGAGGAAAATATGACTCTGTTTAACAGTCCGCGAACCAGAAATCCGAGTAAGGAATTCTGTTAACTCAGGAGAAGGTGTTAGGCACTCCCGAATTCCGTAGTTCTAGCACGGTCTCTTAACAATTTATACTTGGCCTAATTATCTGACCTATTACACATTTCAAACTTATTACGTATTTTTAACTTTTATTACCACTTTTAACTTGATTATTTGTAATTATAGAAATGTCTTGAAACGAATCACGTGTACGTATATTCATTTTTTTATATGTAAGGAATCATGTCACGCGTATGTGTACATAATTAAATTAATAACATATTTTTTTTATTATAACAATGAATTTGGCCGAAGTTGTGCGTGCTTAAAACAAACGACGAACATTTATCATTTTGGTATGATTAAACGGTAGGCGGCGCACCTCGGACTATATGAACTAATTTAATTTAATAACCTCCGAAAACCCATTTTTATTAAGAAGATTTGCTCGAAGTTGCGCGAACGCATACCCCGAATTGTCTTTAGAATTGTAATCATGTCACGCGAACGTGTCCACAACTACACTGATATTTTATTAAGATTAAGATTGCATCGCCCGATGTTACGCGAACGTATACTCTGATTTTTTCCTTTCAAGAAATCATAACCGTGTCACACGGACATGTCCTCAATCACAATAATATTTTAAACGACCCTAAAGGTTTCTCTAAGAATGTTTATTATTTGTATATCTATATTAATATGAGAGCCGTGGGAATTTACTGAATGGTGCGCCTCGATTTCCAGAGAATCAAGATTTATTAGGTGTTGGCCATAGGTTATATGATTTAAATGTGTGAATGGCACGCCTCAAAACTATTCAAATAGAAGAATTAAGGAGATAATTAAAACTAATTTGAAATTAAAAATTACAACCTCACCGCGAAAACAGTATCCGTGATTCAATTATGTGCCTAGAGCTTGATCACCATATTCACAAGTTGTTGGTTCTCTTCCTATGCTTGGGACCAAGTGTATGTGTTTTAAAACATTGCAAAGTGGTTTACGTGTAAAGTTGGGAGAAAATTAGCTGATATGCATACCATTTGTTTCATGAAATAACCGTTATTCCACCCCGAATCCGGGGAGAAGGTGTTAGGCACTCCCGAATTCCGTGGTTCTAGCACGGTCGCTTTGATCCTACTTGGATTATTAAATTATTTACTGATTTTAGAACCTATGTGCTTTTGCCTTTTTCACCGCTTTTAATTAAGGAAGTTATCTTGCAACAGGTTACGCGTACGTATATCCATTTGTTTGGCGCGTCAAAAATCGTTTCACGCGAACGTGTCCACAATTAATAACGCTTTATTATTATTAAGAGTGTTTGGATGAAGTTGCGCGAACGCATACTCCGGTTTTGTTTTTAAATCATAGTCATGTTACGCGAACGTATACACAACCACAATCGTATTTTAAACTGCCCTAAAGGCTTGTTACGAGAATCGTCATTTTATAACTATATTATGAAATTATTACGGGGCCATGCTTTATGGAATTGGGCATTACGGTATCTTTAATGTTAAAGGAATGATGAATCAATAAAAAGGCATCTAGAATTGTAAACATTCAAATATGAAAAGGGGCTCCTCTGTGGCCCAGACTAGGAAATTACATTCTTATAAAAGGCGAAAGGCTAACAATATGAAATCATACTTGGGCCCAGCACAAGGATTGAGGGTACGTGGATGGGAATTGTTATGGGCTCCAATTAATGTTAATCTAAATTGGCCCATGAGGGAGCCCAAATTCACCACCGGCCGGCTTCAACCAAGGATGGGATCCTTGGTTCGACCTCGCACAACAACAACCGGAACAAAACTTTTTTTTTTCCACTCAATTCTCAAATTTCAAATACTACAATCAACACAACGCCTGCTTGAATTACAACAGCCATCAGATAATCACCATTGAAGTTAACACATGATTATTCAAATCTCATGCTCAATTAATGCTCCTTCCCATTCCATTTCCCATATGAACCATTATTAATCAATAGTCAGACCAACATGAAATTCTTAATTACCAAATTGAATAGTCGTCTAACCCTTGCGTTTGCCATCAATCCCAACTAGTTTCAAATAAGAAATAGACATGCTTACAAACAAAGCTAAGAAAATACCTACAAGTCCATACATAACATTTTAGTGAATCAAAACAGCCATCAAAACTGAAAAGAAAATCTGTATATAGTTTTTAACAACACTGAACCAGATCTATGACTCCAAGCATTAACTTAACCTCTGTTACAAAACCTTTTCACAATCATCACAAATTGTTCTCTCACAGGGAATTAAAACACACACATGGTGGGCTTAACCTAATTAACACATGATTCAAAATATAGCTATTAGGTATTAAAACAATAAAAGAGACATGGAAATCAGCTTCAAATATATTTTCATTTCAACAACACTTCATTTGGATACAAGTTCAATTCAAAGGCCAGAAAGATACCTGAAAATGAGAGTAAAAAGGGGTAAGATTCAGCAGTAGCAACAGCAAGACCCATCAGCAGAAATACATCAAGGAAAACCAATTTTTGAGCCAAATTCAAACCAGTAGAAAGATCAAATGATGATCAGTTCATCAAAATGCAGCCAACACTTGAACCAAACACTTGAAAATCAACAAATTCAAATCATTTTTAACATCTGATTATTCAGGAATTATTTCAGAAATGAAAAGCCTTAAGAATTTCAGAAATTTTAATGGAACAGTAATATTTTGTATCCTTTCCAATATTTTCCTGAATGTTTTTCCCTTCTTTTTTTTTTCCGAATCCTCTTTTTAACTCTCTTGAACTCTATCTCTATATCTTTTCTATCTCTCTCCCTCTCAGAATGTTCCCTTAGAATGACCTAGCCTTTTCCAATGTTTTTTTCTTTTCAGAATCCTCTCCTCTCTCTCTGAATGTTTTTTTCTACAGACCTGATTCTGCCCTCTTATACAGGCCTGCCCTCCCTTTCCAACTTACTGCCTTACCCCCATTCTTCCACTAATAATCTAAAAAATTTCCACTTTAAAATCCCACTAAGGAAAACTTTTCCTTATTTTCAGCCCCCATTCCCTTTTGTTCCCCATTACCATATTAATTTATTCATTAGTTTAATGGTATTTTAATACTTAGTGGACAGAACACTCAAACCACCCATCTTCCCTGTTTTCAATTCCCAAATTACCCTCCTAAAATCCCTGAAATTGCAGCTATAGCCAATGCTCCTAAGGTCTGAATGCAGCCTTATGACTCACTACTATCTAGTTGACATTATCCCCAATACTAAATTCAAATCAGTTGTCAGATTCATTTCAGACCCTAGACAGTAGGATTCGATTCATCAATTGCTTAAACTTGAATCAAACAACAACAAAATAAAGGCTAAGGCTATCGATTGACAGGGCATGACATAGCAGGTTTAGGTGACAACCAAAATAGCAGCTGTGATGAAGCAGGTCGATTGACCAAGCAATTCAGAACATTTCAAATGATCAAGCAAAAACAATGTGACGAACTGAATATACCCACAGGCTCAGTACTAAGTTCAACTATACCAACAGGCTCGTTTCAACACAACATTTAGGACAGAAACGAAGTAGGAGGGGAAACAGACTAGCATGAACCATGAAATCAAAACCAACATTACACTACTATCATGTTATATTAATATTCAGGCCTACCGGACTAATCGACGTCACTTATTCAATCGATTACACAAATTATAACATATAACAATTACAGCAAACAGAAGCAATGATAGAATTGGACCAAATAAAAGGTCTACTGAAGATGAACAGAATTAATTAAAAGAAAAGTAGAAAAATCACACAAACTACTAAAATATGCAAAGAGATACAAATAGAACACATGAACATAAGGAAGGAAATGAAAAATACCTCTGAATCTTAAGAACAAAAATGACCCAGTCTCGAACTGGACTCGACCTCTTTGAGGTCGAACGAACTTTAATCGAAGTGTTCTCAACTGAGAACACCTTGATTAAGGTCTATTAGACCCCAACCCTTCGTTTAATTGGACAGACCCCAAGGTTCTGGATTTCTAGGGTTCATACAGTCGATTTGGGGCTTGAAGGTTTCTGGTTAGATTCGAACCAAACCAAGCTTGGTTTGGTTACGAGTGAGGTCAGGGGAGTAACTGGTATGAATTTGGGGTGGTTTGGCATAGATGGGGTTTTGGCTCGAATCTTCAAATGAAGATTCGAGAAGATGGAGATTGATTCGAGCCAAGGGAGTAGTGGATTCGTAACCAGGGTGTTAAGGTGGATCTATGGTGTTAAGGAGGTGGCCGGCAGCGTAGTTGCCGCTGGGTTTCAGGCGAAGGGGAGCTATGGCAGCTAGGGTTTGACCTAGGTTCCGTCTCTGAAACGAGAGAGATGAAGTGAGGAAGGGGGGGGGGGCGTTTGGCTATGGGAGCGTGGGGTGAGAGATGGGGTCTTATATACGAAGGGGAGGGATGGATCCTGGCCTTTGGATCAGGTGAGATTGATGGCCAGGAACTCTTCACTTAAGGGAACGGTGCCGTTTTGATTGAGTGGGGATTGAGTCGGTCTCAAACGGGAGTGGTTCGGGTCATGAGGGAAAGCCTGGGAGCCGTTAGATCAAAAGCAATGAACGGTCCCGATCAAATACAACCATACGGCGTCGTTTGGTTTAATGAAAGAACTGAACTGGACCGTTAGATCTGTTTGATCAACGGTCCAGATGGAAAGTGCCAATACGTCGTCGTTTCCTTCGTCTGAGAGACCAGTTAACCGGACTGGGTCAAATGAGTTGATTTGGGCCTGGTTTTTGGTCTCAATTTTAAGCCCACATCTGAATTCCTTCATTTTTTGAACTCTTTTTCTTTTCCTTCTTTAATTTCTAATTTAAACACAATTCCTAATTAAATTGTAAAATCAAAAATAAAACTACACAAATATTAATTAACACTTACAACAATTAACACACAAATTAAAACCTTAAAATAAAATCACACAATGACAACAAATAGAATAAAATGCATATTTTTGTGATTTTCCTTTTAGAGCCAAATGATGGTTTAATTAATTCCTAAATGCATAATTAAATTCTTAATATGCATGCAACATGTATTTTTGTATTTTTCAATTAACTACAACAAGGTAAACATTTACGGACAAAATAATTACCAAAATGTCACGCAAATTCTCAAAATTGTACCCGAAGGCAACTTGCTTTATTTCTCGATTTCTTTTGGAGTAATTTCCGTGAAGCAAAAATCACGTGCTCACAGTATTCTGGGTAATTGATTAGGGGAATCTTTGAATAACTGAATTAGGAAGCTTCTTGGAAGCTGGGGTGGGGACTTACATGAAATCTGACAGTTAGGCTAGGGATTTCTGAGTAAAAATGAAAATGTAAAAAGGGTTTAATTGCAAAATTTGAATTCTTTGAGGCTGCCCTAATGCCTTGCCTATAAAGGCACCAAGACTTGCTATTCAAGTAAGATTTTGAAGAGATTTGAAGAGACAAAAAATCCAGAAAAATAAAAAACGACTGTTGCCTTGAAGAAATTATGAAATAACTTATAATTCTAGGATTTTATGAGAAACTACTGAAACTTTTGCTTGGGTTTTGGTTATTCTAATCCTAATAGTCAGTTGAAATCACTTAACCTTTGATAGTTTTGCATTCTGGGCTAAAAATGGGTTGAATTCTGGATATTTTAAAGCTGGTTTGGGTTTACTATTTGGAAAACATTGTTTTATTGCTGGGCTGAGCTGGTTTCTGCTGCTATTTCTCCTGCTGAGTTATTGCTCTTGCTGTTTATTGCTGCTATTGTTTACTTCTGGATCTCCACTTTAGTTTCTGATTCTATTTTTGCTATATTCAGGTATGTACTGACCCCCTGAGTAGCATGTGAAATGCAAAGATGAAAGTCATGTAGCCAAGCTTGAAGAGAAATGATAATTGCTACGTTTTTCTTTGTCAAATGATGCTAGAGTTCATTACAATTTTTTCATGTGTTCTTCAGTTTAGTTCACCATATATAGTCATCCATGTCATTAATGTTCTATTTCATTTTAAGGTTTGGATTTGAGCTTGCTCGAATGTAGTGATTCAAAACTGTTTAGACCTTTTAATGTGTATTGATTGAGGACTGTAGCTCTTAGCTGATTGGTTGAAACTGTTTGTCTGTGGATGTGCCTTTCATGGTCATGGTTCAAATGTATTAATTCAGATTTTTGGGTACAACACAATTGATCCATGTTTTGCCTTCCATTTGGTCTTTAAAACCTGCTTTCTTATGGTTTGAAGCATAGTTTAGTAACTTCAGAAGCTTGTTGTTCAACCTTTCCCTTTTGTTCATGTGATGATTTGTTTTCAATGAGGGGTTTCAAATGAAAGTCAAATCTGTTTTTTTTGTTCTGAGAATGTCTCAGCCTAGTACAGTTCTTCACATATTTCTTTTAACAAGTTGGAATCATATGGCTGTTTCGTGGCAATTTCACAGGATTTGCTGAGGTTTACACCCATGTCAGTACTTAGAGTTAACGTGAGGTTTTGAGATTTGAAGTTGCATATCGTTTAGTTGTCAAAGTTGAACATCAATTTTGTGTTTAAAGAATTTCATGACTCAGCAGTTTGCCCTTGTTAAAATTTGTTTCCTTCATGGCTTTTCGGACGCAATTTGGGTGCTTCAGGGATTCGAGGTCGAGTCTTTGCTCGTCATTCTCATGCTCACGAGTTTTTGGGCTCATATTGGGCCTGAATCTGAAAAGACTTGCCCAGAATCAAAATTGCTTATTTGGCATCATTTGGGCCTGCTTGATTTCGTTGGCCCAGTTTCCTTGCTTGCTTGTTTGTTGATAGCAAATTTAGTTCGGGCTTTTAGCATAGTGGATATTCTGAACTCCTAGGGTTGCTTCTCTTCCATAATTAATTAGACTCTCTAAAATGAACTTGAGGTGCGTCGTGCCAAATAAAAATGACAATTGCATGTCCCTCTTTTAATTAATATTCTTTAAAATCCTTAGAAATCGAGGTATGCCGTTTAGCCAATTTCCATGGCCCTCGCGAAGTTGCAAACACATAGCTGCTTTAGGCGTGTCATTTTAATAATTTACTTTCCTAAACTCGGGTGTGCATTTCATGTGACCTAAATCCAAATCTTAACAACGTTAAATAAAATGTGTCTCGAACTGCAGGTGCATTTCATGTGGCGTGGTCCAAAGACGTGTTTTAGATGACGTTGAAATCTTCCTTAAAATAATTAAAAGCGGTTTTAAAGTTAAAAAATGCACATAGGTTTAAAAGTGTTTTAAAATCAGATAATTAAGCCAATAATAACAGAGCGACCGTGCTAGAACCACGAAACTCGGGAATGCCTAACACCTTCTCCCGGGTTAATAGAATTCCTTACCCGGATTTCTGTGTTCGCGGACTGTAATATATAGTCAATCTTTTCCTCGATTCGGGATTTGAACCGGTGACTTAGGACACCATAAATTATCCCAAGTGGCGACTCTGAATTTTTAATAAATAAATAATCCCATTTCAATTATCACTTAAATTGGAAAAAACTCCCTTAATACCCCTTACGGGGGTGTAGGAAAAAGGAGGTGTGACACAACGTAAGCTATTACTTTTCCTGGTCTTTCTGCCTCCTCGTTGCGTCCATACTTAGCTTATCTTAGTGCCCACACTTGCCAGAATTTTCATACAACTCATATGATCTCGAATATTACTTTTAATTCTTACTTCCCGTTCATTAGTCACGGTAGGTGCTACTCTCCTTTGGAATGCTTACAATATTGTTGCGAGATTGTTCTTACATGGCCATTTCCTCTTTAGGTCGTTGTGCTTATGTTGAAGCCTTCTTTCTTATTTCCTCAGCTAGTCCTTCGTTGTAGTAATTAGGGAGAACCCTTGACTCTCGTAAAGTTGTGAGCTTATTACGGACCTTTTTGATGTCCTTACTTGCCTATAATCATCTGTAATTGCTTATTTCCATGCCCTTGTACTTGTATGGTTGCTTTTGAACTGATATTTTGACTGCCTTCCCAGTGGCACTTTCTTTTATCCCCGTAACACTCATATGGTACCTTTAACTACCCCGACTCTTGTTTGAATATATCTCAAGTATTATAATAATATTCTCCGAGGCTGAATTCTCCATGTTGGGTCCCTGTTTAGCCATAATTGAGATCTTCCTAACTAATTACTAACTACTCGTTGGCCAATTCTCATATCAATATTCCTCATAATATTTCTTGGGTTATTTACTTTGTTTTAACTTACGTCTCGCATTGGCTCCTTATTTATTAATAACAGCTCGGGCTGGGACCTTTACTTCCTCTCCTTGACGTTGTGCTTGCACAATATTCTTGAATCATAGCGTATCTGTAAGATTTGGATAAGTGTCGTCTCATTCCTCTTTCATTTATCGCATTCTTCCTTTATCATTCCATAGTAACTAGAACCACTTAATTTTGACTTAATGCCATGTCACTCAATATTCCCCCCCTTAGGGGTGTACTAAGAGCTGAAGCCACGAGGATCTACCTATAGTTATTTTACCTAATCATCTTTGGCGTCGTTTCTCAATATTAATGATACTTACTCGCCTTGCGGCAATCCTTCTTTACCAAGGATGACAAATCCTCTTACTCGCGAGGGTGACACTTAATGTAACTGGTACATACGGTCCCTTAAGCTTAACTTTGTTAACATTGCTTGCTTTAGGGAAGCTTCTTCCTGAATGACCATTCTCTGAATTTCTCATGAACCTTCTTCTGTTGTCCGTCCTATTATTGCCGGAATGTGATCTGAAATTCTCATGATGCTGACTATTACCAAATCTCTCAGTCCCTATTTCATATTTAGTTTATCTTATTCACTAGCCCATACTGATTTCTTGTTACTCTGGGATCTAACTTTTCCTCTTGGTAATCGCGCTAGAGTTGTGGACTTATTTCTCGAAATGAGGACATGACTGTATGGCCTATACTCTTTTGTTGTCCTATGACTTGTCACCCCTCGTCTCTTCCTTCACTTAACTATAGATTTTGTAACATTGTCATCTTTTGATCTACCGTTGTCATCCATGTACCACATCTTACTCATAATGATTCATTAACTCTTTTCTTATTTCTCGCTAACATTTATGCCGATCACTTTATTTTGAAAACTCGAACAAAACATTCTTTTACTTTTAGCTTCCCTTTGCTCCCTCCAATGGCTCTTCAAGTTGCTTAACGTTCTCGCTTTACTAGAGACGCGAGATACACTAAGGTAATATGTATCCCTTCAAGGCTTATAGTGCATGTCTTTGTAGTACTTATTTATGGCTGCACTATTTTAAAGTGTACCATCTGGGTGTCTCACAAGGAGATCTATTGGAACATTTGCAATATCATTTGGAAATGTCAACTGTCACAAACAATTCATCCATCATATCTTCTTATACTACTTGTATTAGCCCCCATAGGGCATATCTGTAATGGGTGCGACCAATTGTATATACCTCTGTTACTATTGAATATAACTCAAAAAGCTTATGTGCCTCTACCTGAATTATAAACACTGTTATCCTTTGTTAACTGGACGCCTCGTACTATTCTTTATCTTGCTTCTTTTGCTCGTTGAAACTTGTATTTATCTTCTTAATATCTCATTTTCTTTCATCATAAAGGTGGATAGGCATTCTTGCCTTAAGGCTTCTTATCAAGATGCTTACACCTTTCAGTACGCACATGATCTGCTGAAGATCTCATATTTACTTATCATAAGCATGATACAAAATCGAGTTCCTCTAATTCAACACTTCCACAGCTATATCTCTTATCGATAATCTTTCTGAACGTAGGCATTGTCTTATTATGAATAAAAATAGAAGTTTGGGACATGAATTCTTATAAGTGAGCTCTACCACACGATCTAGAGTAAGAAAAAAGAGTGACAGTCTTAAATGCCATGTAGCCTCCTGCTTATAAGTGTGGTGCATGACACACCCATAAACAAGACTCTACTAGACACGACTTGTAGACTTCCTCGGACAGAACTGCTCTGATACCACTTTTGTCACGACCCAAACCGATGGGCCGTGACGGGCACCCGGTACCTTACTCAACTGAGTACCAACATAACGTATCTTTCTTGTTACATCATCATATACACATGATATACGGGCCTAATAGGCCAATATAATCATTTATAAACCCAGAACATAGGCCGACAAGGCCGTACAATCTTTCAAGTACACGACTTATGTCTACAAGCCTCTAAGAGTACATAAATATCATAAAGGTCGGGACAGAGTCCCCCTATACCAAACAATACACGTCTTAATCATACTAAGCAAACGAGCAACTCCGAAGCAAATGGAGCGCACCAACATCTTCCACTGAGCTGATAGCCTACTTGGAGGGCTCTCGACCTGTCTATCAGGACCCGCGGGCATGAAATGCAGTGTCCCCAGGTAAAAGGGACGTCAGTACGAATAATGTACCGAGTATGTAAGGCACATAAATAAATCCATAAGAGACATGGAAGAAATATAGAGTACATGACTCAACCTGTAAGTCTGAATAACCTTGTAAATCATAAATTACTTTTAGCATCATGCATATGCATATGAATGTCATGCCGTGCATAGGTACATGCTTCATAACATCATCAGCCTCTGAGGGCATCCCATCATGTCATATCGGCCACTGTGGGCAAAATCATCATCGTATACCAGCTGATCAGGTAGTGGTGCGTATATAACGCCATAACCTTTTCCATATCCCATATACATATATATACATACATATATACGCGTATATAACACCGTTTGAATACATACATATATACGCGTATATAACGCCATTTGAATTATATTTTAGTCACCATAGACAACATCATCATCATATACCAACTGATCAGGTGGTGGTGCATATATAACGCCGTAACCTTTTTCCATATCCCATATACATATATTTACATATATACGCGTATATAACGCCATCTGGTCATGAGTCAATGCACATAAATGCAATGCATGAAAAGTACGTTAATAAAATCTTTTGGAGCTTTATAAGATCATTTTGCCTTTGAGTAATATCATAAAGTAAACTCTTTTCAACTTTCATATTTTTTTCTGAGACCCATGAATAGATGATAAAATATTATGACACGTGGAAATTCCAGAACATAGATGTCTCTAATACTTCTATGAATAAAGTCATTCATGGAATTTGTGCATTTGCATGTTTCGTTCGTATCGTGAGGATCATGCCAAAAGAAAGAAGGGATAGCCTTAACATACCTGGAGTAGGGAAAACTCCGTATAATATTCTTGGAAAATATTGCATCGTACTCATTTAGAACCACAAAATTCCATTGTTATTATACAGTATAATTTTGTACGAACTCCTCTACTAAACAAAGAACTTACGTTGCTAATACAGTATGAAGTGTTGTCACGAATTTCGGAACAGTAATTACTCCTATGCCCTTCCTGTCCACAATTTCTATAGTAAAATTTCACTTCCACAGTTAGAAAAATCAGCTATTATCTTCATCTTGAAGAGAAACGTGCTTTCATTTTACAATTTTCAAACAAAATAGCATATTGAATTCAGTATAAACAGAAGACCTTAATGAGAGCATCACTTGATATTCAGGAATATGTGCCAAGACATTGGCTTTTCTGATAAGTGAGAAGGATAATAATGCCACCTACTCATAAATCAATATGAGTCAATTTCTCAAATAGTGGCCTTCTGCCATGTTTTGTTGGAGAGGGATTTAATCTTATCCACTTATTAGTTAACCGGGTAATATTTCGTTATCCGGTAATTAATCTATTACCCGTATACTTTAAAAATTACCACAAATTACTTAAAATATTACTCACTTTTCACATACCTTATACACCTTACTATCATGGCCATGTAGTACCTTGTATGACACTAGTCCATAAATACCGGGTATTTTAGCTCGGGCCGTATTTTACCCTAACATGCCAAACTTCGACAAAATTCATTTTCTTCGATATTACTTACCCTCTTACCTTCACGAATTTACTTATCACTTATAATCCTTATAATCCCCAAATAATCTTTTCCTTGGACTGATGTCAATTACCTTATGGCAAATTCAACGTACATTATTGCTGGGTGCAATATCGTTGTAACTTATTACTGCGAAGCGTAACATCACCGTAATGTAATACTGTTGGGTACAACACTATCGAAACCTAATACTGCAAGACGCAACATCATCGTAATATATTACTGCAGAGGGTAACATCATCGTAATATATTACTGCAGAGCATAACATTGTCGTAATATAATATTGCTGAACATAATATCGACATAATATTGCGGGGCGTAACAGAATCAATCATCAGAGACTCTACGGTGGTGTCCTGAACATAAGCTAGATAAGCCAAAACACCCCTTCTCGACCATTTCCTAAGACTTCAGGTATGAGATAACCCGACTAGATGTATCAACTGCGGAGCCCTTCCACTCCAACCCTGGCATCACTAAAGTAACAGTCTTGGCATGGCAATCTAGGATGGCGTGATATGGAGATAACTAATCCATGCCCAGGATAACCTCAAAATCGATCATATCAAGCAATAGAAGATCTGCTCTAGTCTTGAAACCACAGAATGTGACTACACAGGATCGGTAGATCCGATCCACAACCACAGAATTGCCTATAGGAGTGGACACATGAACAGGAGTTCCCAAGGGCTCAGGAGAAATAACCAGAAAATAAGAAAATAGAGATGACACATACGAATAGGTAGACCCTGGATCAAATAACACTGAAGCATCTCTACCGCAAATGAAAATAATACTTGTGATGACGACATCTGAGGCCAATACATTGCCTAGCTGGAAGGGCATAGAATATGGTTGGAGCACCGGCTGGCTGGCCTCCACCTGACTGAGCAGTAGCTGACTGACCTCTCCCTATTTGGCCTCTACCTCTAGGACGACCTCTACCACTCTGCCCCGCGCCCCTGGGTGGCTGGTAATCGGTGCTGAAATCATAGGCTGCTGACCCTGTTGTATCGCCTTACCCCGAAGCCTGGGGAAAGTCCTCTTCAGGTGGCTTAGGTCTCCACACTCATAGAAAACTCTGGGCACCATAGCCTGCTGTCCGGAAGCCTGGCTAGAGGACGGTATGAACTCTCTAGCATAACACTGAAATAGGAATCATAAGAACCCTGGGGACCTGAATGCCCACTGGAGGAACCCTGAATAGCTGGCGGGCGATAAGAACTCTTTGGTATGGCACCAAAATAGGGGCGCACTGGAGCACCCTAAGCAGGTAGTGGTGCTGGATGTGGGGGCCTGCTAGGCTGACCCCTACCAAACTGGCCTCTACCCCTAGCCGGGGTGCCTCTGAACTCTCTGAAGAATCAGGCCCTCTTGTCCTGCTGCGCCTGCTCTCTACCTCGCAGATGGTAGCCCTTAATCCTCCAAGCAATCTCCACCACTAGCTCATAAGAAGTCCCCATGTCCACTTCTCGAGCCATATTGGCCCTAATGCCTGAATGCAACCCTGCAGCAAACCTCCGTACCCACTTTGCGTAAGTAGGAATTATCATCAATGAATGGCGGGATAGCTGAGAAAACCTCGCCTCATAATCGGTCATAGACATCTAACCCTGCTCAAGCTGCTCAAACTGATACCGCAGATCTTCCTTCTTATTGGGTGGAATATACCTATCCAGAAACAACTGCGTGAACTGACTCTAAGTGATAGGAGGAGAACCTGCGGGTCTACCCAGAACATAAAACTGCCACCATCTGTGGGCCCTACCCTATAGCTGAAAAGTAGTGAAGTCAACCCCATGCAACTCCAATGTCCTCATGTTGTGCAGTCTGTCCTTGCACCTATCAATGAAGTCTTGAGCATCCTCATGATGCTCACCCCCGAAGACATGAGGGTGAAGTCTAGTCCATTTATCTAACAACTTCTACGAGTCACCATCTGCAGCTGGTCTGGGCTCGGGTATCACTACAGCAACTGGATGAGCCCCTTCCGCGGGTAGTGCACTCGGAGTCTGATACACTGCAGCTGTATGACCATGAGCCAGAGCAGTAGGGGTCTATACTCCCCCTCCTTCCTGTGATGTAGCTGGATCTGCTGGAAATAAACCAGCCTGAGTCATGGTATCCATGAATCGTAGCATACGACCCATGACCTCCTGGAATCCCGGTGCTATCATAAAGTCCGCTGGGGTAGGCTCAACTGCGGGCACCTCGCCCTGCTCCTTGATGATATGATCTCCCACGGGATCTGCTGGTGGTACTACTGGGATAACTCTGGGATGCCTTCGTCCTCTACCTCGGGCCAGTGCCTTCCCCTAGCCTCTGCCTCGGCCTCTAGCAACAGGGGGAGCAGCTCCTCCCGGGTCTGGAACATCAGCCGTGCGTGTCCTCACCATTTGTTAGAGGATAAAAAAGGGAAATTTAGTATACCAACCACTGCACGATAGGAAATGAATAAAGAGTAGTTTTCCTAACACCCTATAGCCTCTCAAAAATAAATACAGACATCTCCGTACCGATCCGCAAGACTCTATTAGGTTTGCCCATGACTTATGAGACCTACGTGAACCTAGTGCTCTGATACTATATTGTCACGACCCATTTCCATAATAGATCGTGATGGCGCCCAACACCATTGCCAGGCAAGTCAACGCGAAAACATAATTAAGTTCTCATTTTTACTTTCACCAAAAAAATTAAGTGTAGCATTTCCTTAAGTTAAAGTTAAAACCAGAAATGATTAGTAATGTGCCAAAAGTAATTGTACAACCCCAAAATAATTGTCTACTAATGTGTGTGCCAAGATCTAGTGTCACAAGTAGTGGGCAACTAGTAGAATATACAAAAGAATAAAACTATCCTACTGTCCGAGATAGAATAGACAGCAAAAGTAAAGGAAGACTCCATCAAGCTGCTGAACGGTACAGGAAGGGAGCAGCTTACCGTGGAAGTCTCGATCTATGAATCAGGGGCACACACCAGTCTGATAGCCAGATGTACCTACCTCAGATCCTGTACAATTAAGTACAGAAGTGTAGTATGGGTACATAAACAATATGTACCCAGTAAGTATCCTGTCTAATCTCGAAGAAGTAGAGACGAGAGGTCGACATGACAGTTACTAGGGTCAAATAACATGGTAAGTGATATACTACGCATGGATGGCACTATATTTAACAATATATAGCATGAAGCAACAAGTTCTTTCCTAGGTGATATCACAGTTAGCCATTTACATTTCAAGGCATATAATCAAGTTCCGTCCAAAGCAAAATACCAATCAATAAGCATGCGCAAGTAGTGCCGAGGTCGTACGGCCCGATCCAACATAAAAATAAAGTGTGCACTGCCGGAGGGTCGAACGACGCGAACAATAGATGCATCTATTACCCCGCTCACAAATCATATATGCGACGCGGTCAATTGTATTTAATCACAACAACAGGTAGACAATAATAGACATCAGAAGAGCAAGTACTCACAATTTATTAACTTCTCTTTAAAAAGGGCAAGAAAGTAGTGTTCCACTTATTAAATCCGTTTATCATATTCAACATGATTTAGGCAAATCTCAGATTTATCATAGGGTCACAAGAACATCACATAAAACATGCTTTAGGGTCCTAAACTACCCGGACTTAAGCATAATAGTAGCTACGCATGGACTCTCATCACCAAATGCGTACGTATCCCCCGCATTTAGTGGCAAATTATTCAATTATTACACCTAGGGGACAATTCCCTCTTACGAGGTTAGATAAGAGACTCACCTCGCTCCAAAGTGCACTTCCAATACCAAGAACGAGTCCAAACCCTCATTGAGAGCCGAGCGATCAAAAACTAGTTAAATGGGGTAGGAACTAATCAATATAAGCTCACAAGATCGTATTCCAGCTATTTAAGCAATTTCCTAACCCTTACCACAAGTTTTCTAAAATCCAACCCCGGGCCCACATGCCCGGATTCCGAAATTTTTCGAAGGAAGTTGTTCTCTATAACCTAAGGATCAATAATATATGATTTCTAATTTATTCCGTAACAAATTTCGTGGTTAAATCTAATTTTTGTCAAAACCCTAGGTTTTGCTCTAACACTATGATTTTACCTTAATCCTAGTGTTTAATCTACCTAAGACACAAGTATTAAACTAGGAACATGTGGGATAAGCTTACCTCAAGATGCTAGGTAGAAGTCTTCTCTCAAAAGCTCCCAAAATCGCCAATGGAGGAGTGAAAAGTGTCAAAAATGACTTAGAGCCCGTATTAAATGAAGCTCACTACTTCAGCGATTTCCGCATCTGCGGTCCTGCTTCTGCGAGCAATTGAGCGCATCTGCGGAACCAGCCAAGCAGGCTGTGACCGCTTCTGTGGAGCCGCTTATGCGGGTTTGGACCTCTCCTACCATGGCCGCATCTGCGATAGGCGGACCACTCCTGTGGTCTCGCACCTGCGGTCGACCAACCGCAGGTGCGGTTATGACAGAAGCAGATGCTTCAGTACTTCTCAACATTTCCAACTTCACTTATGCCTCGTCTGTTTGACGCTCGGGGCTCCCAGGCCCCGCTCGAACATATCGACAAGTCTGAAACCACGAGACGGACCTACTCGAACCTTCGGAACGCCCGAAATAATGCTAAATCTAAGAATCACCCCCGAAAACCAAATGAATCAAACTTATGAACTTCAAGTTCTTAATTTTCATCTAACGAGCCGAAACCCACTTAAACTACTCAGATTGACACCAAATTTTGTGGGCAAGTCTTAAATATTATATCAGACCTGTACCGGGCTCCGGAACCAACATACGAGCCCGATACCCATGGGATCAATCATTAATTAGTTTCTTTAAATCCTTAAAACTTCAAATTAACAATTTCTAATAAAAATTCATTACCCGGGCTAGAGACCTCAGAATTTGATTTAGGGAATACGCCCAGGTTCAATATTTTCCTACGGACCCTCCGGGACCGTCAAATCATGAATCCGGTTCTGTTTGCTCAAAATATTGACCAAAGTCAAACTTAGCCTTTTAAGAAAATCCTAAGGAATCAAATGAGCATATTTCACTCCAAACTCTTCCAAATTTCGAACCAACCATCCCCGCAAGTCATAAATTAGTTAAAGCAAGCGTGAGAAGTTTTATTTAAAGGTAGGGGGTTCTAAAAGGCAAAACGACCAGTCGGGTCATTACAAAGTAAATTCTAGATTTCAAGTGGTTAAATTGTTGGCCGGATAGCTCACAGAAGGTATTTATACAACTAAGGATAGTATTGGCAGTTCTTCTTGGTAACCTTGCCCATTAGAGTTAGGTTATCCGCAAAAAAAAGATGTGAGAATTGATTTGGAGTTACTTTTATAGGATCCCGGAGATTAATATCCACTAAATGGTTTACATAACGGGATAACATCTCCATGCAAAGGATACAAATATAGGGGGAGATGGGATCTCCTTGACGAATACCCTTACTAAGCCTGAAATAACTAGTTTTGTGGCCATTTACTAGGATGGATATTTGGCTAGTGGTGATGCATGATATGATTAATTTTGTAATTTTTGGAGGAAATTTGAGGTGATGAAGTGTTTGGTATATGAATGACCATTCAAGTCTATCAAAGGCTTTTTCAAAATCAATTTTAATAAGCATATTGCCAATTTTGCTTTTTTCCTATTAATAGAAGTGATAAGTTCCTGAATGATAATAGCATTATCGTTGGCCCTACAATTGTTTTGTAAAACTGGCTTGATAAGGACTAATGATGGTTGCTAGGAAAGGTTTAATTCTATTGGCGATAATTTTCATGATGCTTTTGTAAATGGTGTTGCAAAGACTTATTGGTCTAAAATTCTTAAGATTATTGGCATTAGGAATTTTTGGAATAAGACAGATATAGGTGTTGTTTGTGGGAGAGGAAATAGAGCACTCCTTGAAAACTTTGTGGTAAAAAGAGGTGACTCAGGTGCCTACTATATGCCAATATTTCTGGAAGGAGAAATGATGTAGGCCATCCGGGCCAGGGGCCTTAAAGGATTTAAAGAAATAGAGGGCATTTGTGATCTCTACATTTGATAAAGGCTTGTCTAATGATGAGAGATTAAGAGTAGAGTAGCTCGTAGGGTTATTCTTGATAAGCTTCCAATTTATAGAAGTCTCAGAGGTTGTGAAAAGATTTTTTAAAAAGTTGGCAGTATGATCTATAATGTCTTTGTGGTTGTCAAAATAATTACCTTTATCATCTTTAAATAAGACAATTTAATTTTTTTCTTTTGCGATTGGAGGCACTTATATGAAAAAGTTTTGTGTTTGCATCTTCGTTGTTAATCCAAACAATTTTAGATCTAATTTTTCAATAATCTTCTTCCATTTTTAATATATCATTATATTCTTTTTGAAGGTCGTCTTCAAGATTTTTAAGGAAGTGGCTAGTGTGATAATGATTAGAAACTTGTAGGCCACTTAATCTAGCATAGGATTTTTTTTTTCTTCCTAAAAATGTCCCAAATGTGATATCTTTCCATTTTATAACTTGATCTTGAAATTGACTAGTTGCAGTGATGATATTATTATTTTTCCAACTAGAATAAACTATGTTAACAAACTCAGGATGATTGCACCAAAATGATTCTAGCCGAAAAGGCTTAGGACCTAAATTGATATTATTAATAGATAGGGTAAGTAGTAGAGGATTATGGTCGGAGTACGTTTTTGGTAGGTGAGTAACAAAAGCATTTGGAAAGATATCAAGCCAATTTTCATTGACGAACACACGATCTAGGCGTTCCATGATCAGACCCTTAGATGTCTTTCTATAGTTTGACCATGTGAACTTACATCCCATAAATATCAATGAGTTTACAATCACTAATATATTTTCATAGGAGGGACAATCTTTTAGGATTAACAGGTATGCCACCAAATTTATCTTGTTCCATTAGCATATCATTGAAATCCCCTCCCACCATCCATGACCCTTTATAATTAGTATGAATATTTTTTAGATTTTTCCAGAGAATATTTCTATTAGTAGTGCATGTACTAGCATAAATGGAACTAAACAACCAAGTTTTTCGAGTTGGGATTACCTCAATCATTACATGTATGGCTTGATCTCTTCTTGTGAAGTTGTGGACGTTTACATAGTTGATGTTCCATAGAATGAGCATTCCTCGTGCTTGTCCCTCTGCTTGTCTGAGTTGGAGCCTTTTTAGTTTCGCCTTTAGCCACAATAGTAACAATAGTTTCTTGAGCAGTATCCTGAGTGTCGGTGTCAGAGTTGCGAGTACGAGCCATTTCTGCGAGTTTTGGAGAAAAGAATACATTAGATAATTTCTTAGAGGTAGGCTCTACTGCACGATCTAAAGTATGAAAAAAATAAGACTTTTCCTAAATGCTTGTAGCCTCCTGTTTATAAGTATGGCGTGATTCATACCCATAAACAAGACTCTACTAACACGGCTTCATAGACCCCTAGGACTCCACAAACCTGAGGCTCTGATACCAAGTTTGTCACGACCCATTTTCTGAACAAGCCGGGACCGGCACTCGATCACTAAACATGACCGAGCGAACCATTTCTTCTTATCAAATCTATTATAACTCCAAACTTTATATGCAACAAGGCAATACTCTAATCAAATACTTTTGATTAATTTAAATATTTAAATAAATCAACTCCAAAACTTTATTTGTAGTAACTATTGAATTACTGCTAAGTTATTATCTAAAACATCTTAATCTTAACCCAACTAAAGCCTCTACTGATAAACTGACGCATTGCTCAAGAGATGAGATTTCCTGGCCAATTATCTAAGTAAACAAAGAAATAACTAAATAAAGATGACTCTAAGGAATACTCCACGAACAAAAGCAGAGCTCACCAATAGTACTGGAAGAGAAGGAAGTCCTAACACGTAGCTTGCTTGCCTGCAAAATCGGTTCCTACGTTGTACCGCAGACCAACGTAGGTTCCCAAAAGAGAACATCAATACCATCCATTGTACTCATTGAGTCTCAACAACAGGGGGCGAAACTTTAATAATATATACATTACGAGCAAAGGTTCTAAATGCATGTAAAATATAAAGCCTATAAGAATAATTCTAAAATAATTGCATAATAGCAGTTTATGAATATTCTAAAAGAAATTCTTTTCTTTTTCTTTCTTAAAAAAAATACTTCACTTTATACTTTAAGAGTTCCAACTATCCTGACTTAATTCTGTCTCAGTCACCGTGTGATCGGCACGGGTTCGATCCCAACCTGATCGAATAGGCCCAATCCACGAGGTGCCACTCGCTTCATGTTCTCAGCGCTCATGTATCATACCTTAGCATGACTAAGTAAATTCTCAGTAACGAGACCCTCGGCTTGTGCGCTCCCTACTTTAGCACAAGTAATTTCAGGAAGTCAACGCCTTGGTCATGACCCTCGTCCTGGACGATGACCCCTTCTCAGAATAAAGGATACTCCCAAAAATCTTTTCTTTCTAAAACTTCTTCTTTTGACTTTTCAAGTCTAAATCTTTTCTTTATAGAACATCATGTACATGCTCATGCTGGCATCCTTAAATGTAAAGCATGACATAAGAATGAAATAAACATGTAAAAAGTGTTTCTAAAGATTCTTGCTTCTTCATAAATTTCAACATGAAAATAACATATAAGAATAACACAAAAATCTGAAAATTTATGCACATATATCATAATAAATCATCTAAACTTTTGCTAGAACAATTCTAAGTTAATAGGTACTCACTCGCTCCAATTAAGTAAATATAAACTCTTTTAAGTAATTCATCAAACACCTTGTACGTGTGCTTTTGTGAGTTAAACCACTTTAGAAAAGGGTTATATCAACTCACCTAAAAAATTTCCGTTCCTGCATGCCTTGCGATTGCTGCGTGCCGAAGTCTTGCATTCCACAACCCTTTATGGGCTAAGGCACGTGCTCCGATCCCTTCTTTTTTGTTTTTTTTTGTTTTTTTAACTAGTATTTAATTATACCTACTTTTAATAATTAATAATATTAAAATTATTAATATTTTCCTAATTGTATATCCAATTATTTATAAATAGAGAAGTAACTCAAAATTAATCACAAGAGTTTAAATTCGTACTAGCAATATAATATAAGGAAAAAAATATTAATTCTATATTTAGCGAGTGTTTAAACTTCTATAGATTTGAATAGTGCTACATTAATATCAGGTTGCAGTAAAAAGCTGCCCCAAAAACAAAAACAAAAAACTGCAAGCGAAATGTTAGGTGTGTCTAAACAAATACTTAAAGGTTTAAAATCCTAAAATTCTTTAAACTAAAACTTCTTTACTCCACTAAAATAAAATTTTGAATTAATTCAATTACATATTACTCATTATCGTACCTTTGGGATATGTTTGTCTTTTTAAACAACCATTGAACTTCGGAGCTAATTAATTTGTATGTGACCTTCTCAGTTCGTTTAACAGTATGAAGACTTTGAAAGAGTCCCCACTATTGTCGAAATCAAAAATCTCCATTGTATCTAAGTTGGAGTCAAATAAATCGTAATTACCGATAGAGCAGAAATCGAGCCGAAATTAAAAATATCAAATTAAGTAATTGATACAATATTTTAAAAAAATCACTGAACCGAAACTTCAAAACTATATCGTACCATGAATACCCCTAAATCCTTGATACGTTAGTTGGGCACATGAAATATACAGAATATCCACAGAAATCCCAACTGCATGCAATAGAAACATAAAATGAGTACTCCTTTTCGTTTTTTAGTTTAAGATTATTAGGATTAATTAGTTTCCTTCTTATGATTGGATATAAGAGTAATGCTGTACCAACATTGCTGTACAAATATCTTTTTGTCGGGCCTTTTTTTTTTCTTTCTGTAATAAAATGTAAACTGCACCTTATATTCAGGTACAATTGTTGTGATGTCTTATTATTAATAGTAACATCTATTCCTTCCAAAAATAGTCTAGCTGTTGCAACACTAAATAAAAGTAACGGGCGACACTTTGAAAAGACATGATCCCTACGTTATAGGAATATTACAACAATGAACAAATGCAAGAGAAAAAAGAAGCTTCGAACAAATGCAATACAAAAAAGAAAGAAAAAGAGAAAGAAAGATAAGAAATTAATAAAATGGATCATGCAATAATTCCTTAAGTCAAATTGTCATTTTCTCTAATATTTTATTCCTTCGGTATCTTTCCAGAAAGAATTCTCCTTCTATTTCTTTGAAGTTACAGGTATTTCTATGCACCTCATGTGAGTTTGCAATAGATATTCAGTTTTAATTCCTTGAGTAAGGGGAAAAAGGTATACGAATAGAAATTTCTTTTTACAGCAAAACGTGTTCAACACGAGGTAGGTAATTAGCTCTCTCCATTTTTATTATGTAATAATAGCATTGTTTTGGATCATTTTGGTCTTTGGATTTGGAAAGGTGATGAAGCAAGAATAAAAGGACTCCTTCAGTTTGTGTGGTTTATGTATTATGCCTTCTTCCATTTGACGCAAAAATTTGTAAATCAAATGGCCTAGCAAAAACAGAGGATACCTGACACCTCTAATGGAATGCAGATGTCGATCTTAAAGATGAAAAAGCCGCAACAAGAATTCTTCATGCGAGACTTAGGGCTCATTAAAAAATGAACCTTGGCGTTGAAATCATGATCTGGCATGTACAGAATGAAAACTTCATTCTCGATTCTACAATTTTTTTCTTTGCACAACTATCATTAATTGTGTGAGACCTCTTTTTATCTCATATATATCTTGCATATTTGGGTCCACAAAATTCTGGGATGACAAAGTTGTGAGACAATAAAGAGGCCTGTACAAAATAAAATTTTAGAAAGGTCTCTTTCTGGTAGGACAATTGGCTGGGGCTGGGGCATTAACCTCTCAGGGAATAACTTTCCAGTAGGCTTTATTAAGTTGGAAAGGATATTTATGTGACAGTTGCATGCAACGGGAAAGGTAATTCTTGGAGTATCACATTCAAAAGAAATTTAAATTAATGGGAACTGGATAGAATTTTAGAGTTTCATATCATCCTCTCCTCAGTCCAAGGTTACAGTAACATAGAAGATTAAATGAAATAGAAAAGGCAGGGATGTCATCTACATAGTAAGATGATACTATAAATTTACATGGGCATTTAGGAGAGAAATTTCAAAAAGAATAGCAAAGGAACTTTCATATCTACATGAAAAAGTGAATCCCCACATTGCACGCAGAGATACTAATGGCAACAATATACTTGTTGATCAGAATTTTACACCAAAAATTGCAGATTATGGTTTGTGTAGGCTATTTCTAGCAATAAGAATCCAAAGGTCTAAACACCTGATTTTCAGTTAAATGTCCACCATCGACGTATTATGGAGAAAGATAGCCTCTTTAGGCATAAGGTAATTAAGTCAAGTAATTAACAACATGATCAGCAATAAACACTCAAATGTAGATCCAAAATGAGCAGAATGTAGTTTGAACTTACAATGTTCCAACAACTCGGGTAGTTACGTGGGAAGTTTTAAAAGTGGAGAGTAGAAATTACTAAGTGAGGAGGAAGTTGAAAGACTATCCAATAGTAATTTATATGGTGAAGGTAAACATCTAATATAGTCTAAACATCATATCACCAAACTTTTTTATAAACAAATTTTATAGATATTGTTTTCGAATGAGTGAGTTTTGAAGGAAGAGAAGTAACAGGAAGTTGAACTAATATGCAATACAAAAATCCAAGGCTATAATAAGAATCTAATAGAGTTTAAAATTAATAACACTAAATTATATATAAACAACATTTTTAGATATAGATTTTGTCCATAGATATAAGAATTCTTCTGGTTGATGAGCGTGAAATAATTGCAGGTTCCATATTATTTTATGCATGAATCAGTAGGGGCGGATGCAAGCTTACTAGAAGAAAATTTTACTAAATATATGTATTAATATTGTATAGAAACGAATAAGTGAATGAGAAAGAATTGCTATTTGAAGGCGACAGCAGTAGGAGTCCTAGCAGTCAACTCCAATGTTTGTTTGGTTTAGTAATATGCGGTGATTTGCTTGGTTCCTTA
Source organism: Nicotiana tabacum (assembly GCF_000715075.1). Taxonomy (NCBI): domain Eukaryota; kingdom Viridiplantae; phylum Streptophyta; class Magnoliopsida; order Solanales; family Solanaceae; genus Nicotiana; species Nicotiana tabacum. Next base: position 189,035,401 of record NC_134087.1, on the reverse strand, counting down.
AACGACTTATCTCCAAATTAAGTCAGTTGCATGACACATGGAGAGCAAGTAGATCCTCGCAGCAACCACTAAGATAGCAAAAGTTGTGTTAAGTGTTGGGTGTTCGTTATTGCTTGCATCGAAAAAGGAAGGTAGAAATACATCAGATATAACTTTTGCGACTTTGAGAGCTAAGATATATAGCAAATTGAAAATTTTGAGAAACTGACAGAGTAGAGATAACTTTTTTTTTTGTATACATGTTTGGAGATTGGTTATTACATTTTAAGTTGGAAAAATAATGTACTTTAAACTAAACATGAGCAAGTAGTGTGTATTTTTTTTGTCAAAGAGAAAATTGTATATATTAAAAAGTACATTACAAAGTGCAAGCACTGTGAATTTGTTAAACGACAATGATATCTTAACCACTATTATTTGTTTTTCAGATTAACAGAATTAGAAAGATTTGCGACCATAGTCAAGTAACCTCATTAATAATCAAACTCAATCTTACGCCCTCATTAAATTATAAAGTTCGAACTCTATAAACCATGGCTGCCCTACAAATATAGTCACACTGCCAGTACGAAGTCCAAACATAAGTAGAAGAACTCCATCATAACCAATCATTGTTTTTTGGGAAAACATTGTAGTATGAAAGAATAATGACGTTATAAGTTCTTATTTGGAGTGAAAATATGTCACGACCCGGATTTTCCACCTTCGGGAGTCGTGATGGCGCCTACTAATACGAGCTAGGCAAGCCAATTAATTGCACAATTTACCTTTTCACCCGTTTTATATTCATTAACAATTGCGAAGTAATAACATTTAAGCAGCGAAATTTAACATTAGGGGAAGAAAAACAATAAGTTACCTGAACATGAATATCTAATACAACTGTTTGAGTCTCGACTACCTAGAACGAGTGTCACAGTTTCACAGACGATCTAAGAATACTACAAATAAAGGTCTGAAAGAATTAAATACAACATTGTCTCTGGAAATACATGTAAGGAACAGGAAAGTAGATGGAAGGAGACGCCAAGGCCTATGGACGCCTGCAGGGCTTCCTCGGGTCGCCTGATGAACAAAAATCAGCAATCTCACTGCGGTCCGAAGTCCACAACACTGGGGTCTGCACAAAAGAGTGCAGAGTATAGTATCAGCACAACCGACCCCATGTGCTGGTAAGTGTCTAGCCTAACCTCGACGAAGTAGTGACGAGGCTAGGACCAGACCACCAAATAAACTTGCGCAGTTATATAATATACAGCGGAAAGTAAAGTAGGAATAAACAAGTAAAGATGGGAGGGGGAAACATGCTTCGGGAAATAACAGGTAAAAATAGAATATCAAGATAACTATAAAGGAATCAAAATCCAACCTCTAACAAGATTAAGGAAAACAAAGGCAAATTTCACTTTCTTTTCACATCTTGTTGTAGGCGTGCAACCCGATCCCATTTCCTGTATCTCGTGGTAGGCATATCACCCGCTTCCATTTCATTATATCTCGTGGTAGGCGTACCACCCGCTCCCATTTCATCATATCTCGTGGTAGGCGTACCACCCGCTCCCATTTTATCATATCTTTGTTGCGACGTGCAACCCGATCCACATATAATATTGTTGCGGCTTGCAACTCGATCCACATACAATATTGTTGTGGCGTGCAACCCGATCCATATATAATATTGTTGCGACGTGCAACCCGATCCATATATAATATTGTTTCGGCGTGCAACCCAATCCATATATAATATTGCTGCGACGTCCAACCCGATCCATATATAATATTGTTGCGGTGTGCAACCCGATCCATATATAATATTTACAATTATAACAAGGGTCTCAACAAGGAATCAATAAGGTCTACACTATCCCGGCAATGGATTCGACTGCATAAGTAAATACGTCCCGACAACGGAGAAACAACTATAACTAAACTTGTTACAACATCTAACTACCTCAGCTATGATCAAACTTATTACAACATCTAACTACCTCAGCTATAACCAAACTTGTTCCAACATCTAACTACCTCAACTATAACTCAACTAGTTCCAATATCTAACTACCTCAACTATAACTCAACTAGTTCCAACATCTAACTACCTCAGCTATCATCAAACTTGTTCCACGAGAATAACCTTAATCCTTACCCGACACAAAGAATCATCAACCTAAGCATCCGTAATATCCACTAAGAACACAATGCCAGGGAACCACAACTAAACAATAGCCTGGCAAGGGGGCGACATAATGATCTTTCCTCTTTCTCACTTTTACTTCACAATTCACTACACAACTCGAGCCAACGCTCTAGAGGTTCAATTATCACTTATACTTTCATAATTCGTTATACAACTGGAGCCAACGCTCCTCAATGTTCATAGGTCACAATTCTTTCCACAACTTTACACAACAAATAGAAATCTTCACCAAGGCATGAATAATACAACAAAGTCATGAAAATCACAATATTAGACTCACGGTCATGCTTGACACCAATGTATAGATACTCGTCACCATGCCTATACGTCGTACTCAACAAGAAGCAAATAGCAAATAGGACACAACTCCTAATCCTCAAGCTAAGGTTAGACCAAACACGTACCTCGATGCCACGAACACAATCCACGATTCAATTTAGCTTTACCCCTTGATTACACCATCAATTCGCTCGTATCTAGTCACAAATTACTTAATTACATCAATAAACGCTAAATGAATCAACCCCAATGCATGAAAATGAGTTTTCCAAAGTTTTACCCAAAAAGTCAAAAATTACCCCCAAGCCCACATGGTCAAAACCCAAAGTTCGAACCAAAACCCGATTACCCATTCCCCCACGAACCCAAATATATAATTTGTTTTGAAATCGGACCTCAAATCGAGGTTCAATTCCCAATTTTTCGAAAAACCTAGGTTCTACCCAAAACACCCAATGTCCCCCATGAAAATCATTGATTTGAAGTTGAAATCATGTTAAAAGATGTTAAGAATTGAAGGAAGTTAGTTAAAAATGACTTACAATTGATTTGGAGAAGAAGAAATCCTTGAAAAATCGCCTAAGTGTGTTTATGTTTTGAGAGAATATGAAAAATGGGTTTAAAATCGTCTAAGTATAAAAGTTCGAGTCTCCCCAAGAGCAAGGTGGGAAGTTCTTGGAGGGAAGGATGCCGGGGGTCTATTTGGAAACAGTCTCTCTACCCTAGGGTAGGGGTAAGGTCTGCGTACATACTACCCTCCCCAGACCCCACTAAGTGGGATTATACTGGGTTGTTGTTGTTGTTGTTGTAAGTATAAAAGTTGCAGGACTCTGATATGGGAATTGCGAACCCCGACCTCTGCTGGCTTGGGAAATACGAAACAGGGTTCACATTTGCGAACCCTTCAGGAAAATGGGATCTTCGCATTTGCGAAAGGCATGTCGCATTTGCGACCATTGGCCCAAAGGGAAACTTCACAATTGCGAAGAGGATCTTGCATTTGCGAGAGGGAGCTGGCCTGGGATGGTTTCGCATTTGCGATCTAGCCTTCGCATTTGCGAGCCAGGCCTGGGCATACCAGCAAAATTTTCTGCAATTTTCCAAGTTCCAAATGCACTCCGTGGCCTATCCAAAATTCATCCGAGCCCTCGGGGCTCCAAACCAAATATACACACAACCTCAAAAACATCCTACGAACTTATTCGTGTAATAAAATCACCAAAATATCATCAAGAACATCGAATTAAACCTCAAAATCAATGAAACATCTCAAAACTCTTACACATCCTTTTTTTTTCCATTTAAGGTCCGAATCACGTCAAACGGACTCCGTTTCTCACCAAATTTCACAAGATCATCTTAAATCATATATAAGACATGTACCGGGCACCATAACTAAAATACGATCCCGATACCAATATGTTCTAATCAAATTCATTTCAAATTCCTTTAAACAAATTTCAGAAAATAATTTTCTTTAAAAATTCATTTCTCGGGCTTGGGACCTCGGAATTCGATTCCGGGCATACGCCCAAGTCCCATATTTTCCTACTTGCGGGTCCGGGTCTGTTTACCCAAAACGTTGACTGAAGTCAAGTTAATTCATTTATAGTCAAAACTTATCATTTTTCACAGATTTTCACATTTAAGCTTTCCGGCTACTCGTCCGGACTGCGCACGTAAATCGAGGTGATGTAAGAGAGGTTTTTAAGGCCTCAGAAAGTAGAATTTTATTTTAAAATAAGTGATGACCTTTTGGGTCGTCACAAAACATAAGTGCGAAGAAGTTTCTGAGTGTACCTGAATCGTTTGTTTGTGTTATGTTTGCCCAGGCCTATAAAATTAGATTAGGTTCCATAGAAGTTAGTAAGAGCAAAATATGTATAAAAGGATTACAGACCGGGAATTATGGAGCGAATACGACTTTTCTCTGAAACTGTGTGTGTGTGTGGGGGGAGGGGGGGGGGGACGGTGTTCTTTAGATGTCTTCATTGGCGGAGAGTGAAGCAATTTTTTTAGCGGAATAGATATAACGTTTGCAAATCAGAAGTAACGCAATGAAGGGAGATGTAGTTGAGTAAAGCATATGTTTTTGAATGTCAGTAATTAAGAGGCGTGGGGGTATTTGAATAGGGGAAAGGGAATTGTAAATGCAAAGAAGGTTGGGTAAATTGGAGTAGGGGCAACGTAATTGGGAATTTAAAGAAGCGGCGCTGGAGGAAGGGAAAGTGGAAGCGCAGTTGAAAGTTTAGATGTGGTTTGTTTGATGTGAAGAAGCGGAGACGAAAGAATATGCGAAGTATTTTTTTTTGTGTGAAACTCCCGGTAAAAAACCCGAGGCTAGAAAATTGAATTGCTGGTTATTGGGAGTGCCACCTCACTGGGGTTAGGGCCCTCTATTATGTATATACTAGATAATTTGCTCGCGCTTCGCGCAATTATAATAAACCTTTTTAAATTAACAAAATATATCATTTAGTTTTAACAGGGGAGATGGAAGACATAAAGTCTTTAGCAGAATGATAAAGGCATCTTCGTTGAACCAATTGAACATCCATTTGAAACGACAACTAATATTTTGACATTAAGAATTAACGGAGTCACTATTATATCATATTAGGAAGTACACACTGAAGAATCAAGTGTAGCGTAAATGATATCTTAGTGCTTTAGACGGTCTGCTAAATGGTTTGATCTTTCAATATCTTTGTAATAAAAGTGACAATTGGAGGAGAAATACATTTAAAATGAACATAAGAGCAGCAAAAATTCATCTTTTGCCATATGAGTTTAATGTTTAGTGTAAATGGAAATCATGAAAATTATATATTCTTTCTGGGAATGTTAACTGAAGAATAATATACAGTCACCGATAAAAAAAGAATGATACATATTTGCTTGGATTATGAGATGATTATAACTATTCTTGCGATACCTTCCTCACTTTAATACTAACTTGAAAACTTAGAGTTTGTTTCAATGGTAATATATGCATTTTCTTTCAACAAAAGTTACAAGACTCCGACGTTTCTTATCAGACATTTTGTAAACTGTTTATGGTCTCCGCAATTGTTACTGCATGATTGTTTCCCAATTCGCTAGTGTCTCATGGTTTATTGCTTTGGAGGGATATTATTTGATTGTTCAGTTATAGCCCTGCATAAAAATAATACTTATTTCGTTACTAAGTTGCAGTAATATCACCCTTGTAAGGCTACAATATAATTATGCTCCATGTTACGAAATATCAAGCAAAAATCAAGAGATTTTCTATACTTTAAACTGAGCATAGAACATTAAACTCCAAGATTAATAAGACATGGAGAAGGTAAGAGGAAGGAGTTCTCGATCAACAAATCTAATTTAAGGAAAACCTAGTCAAAATATTAAAGGTTTACCTATTGTACTTGATTACATTAATTATCAAGTACGGTAAGATATTGAACAAAAATAAAAGAGCAAGGAATTCATGAAGCTATAAGGTATCATACTCGAGGTTTTTTCCCCTTGAAATCCTTTAAACTTTTGGGTTCAACACTCATTACATGGAAGCAATATAAGTCTGAACTCCAACTCATTAGACCGGTCATCAATCAAATGATCCCTTGAACTTATACATGAAGTGGAGATAGTAATAACTTTTCTCACGGGCTACGAACAGAGCAAAGAGCTATATAAACAACAAAAATGTCTAAAAGTATGTTCGAGGAAACTAACATAAAACCTATGAAAGTCAAGCAGTAGACTTGAACAACAATGGAACACATTAAAAGCTAATCAAAATAATAGGCAATCAAACGGATGAATATGAAAGTAATTAAGTTATGAAGTAGTGAGTTTAAATGGGGAAAGGAACATGGCTATAGGCTACTTATTTAAATTGGAAAACTACTTAGAAGAGACATATCAAATTAGTTTTTTCTTTTTAAATAATAAATCAATATATCCAAAAAGTAGAACACAGTCAAAAATTTAAGAATAAAGTTAAATAGATCCTGGAAAGACTTTAAAAGATGAAAAATAAATAGAGATTATATCTCATTGGAGTAGCACATTATGTATCTCCGTTTGGGTCTAAAATTTGTATATACAAATGACATATCAACTGTAAGAAATAATTTATCAAATTTACTACACTTACAGTAAAGTTTCAAGCTTCTCAATCATCATTATCAAAATTAGGTGCGCGAAAAAGATAAAACACCCCAAAAGGCTTATTTCTTATGGGTATCCTATATGAAACATGACCCTTATACAATCCAACCAAAAAGTATCAACCAATAAATTCAAGAAAAAGTAAAAAATACAGAAACATCAACTTTTATGAAATTACTCAAAGGACAAACCTCAATGGAAGAAGTAGGGGTAGAGCCACCATCAGTACCACCAGTCTACCTTGTTGCTTCTGATGTTAAACTTTGGCGAAAACCAACACGATTGGTTATTTATAACAAAATCAAATAAAATAAGATCGGCAAAAGAATCAGCAAAATTAATATGTGTTTGTCTACTTTCAATCTAAAAATTCATATTGATCGAATATAATTAAGCGCTAACAAATTACGTAAAGAAACATATTAGATATTCCCTAAGTTGATATAAACATGGGGTGTGAACGATAAAATATGTATTATTAAGATAGCTACTATTAGTCGCAAGTTTATGTTAGTGTATAAGTGATACAAATTCGGTTAGTAGACACAATAATTAAATAAAAGTAGATGTTGATACAAAAATTAACTTAGAAGGAAAAGAGGAGAAGGAAGGCATTACCAAGTAATGATAATAGTGGTTGATCTTTTACTTTGAAAAAAAAAAGTTTCTTTTCTCTTTTGTGATTGCAGCACCAACAAAGTGAATGCAAGTGATGAAAAACTTGATTTATTTGTGACTAACATATACTGAAATCACAATCAAAAATTATTTTCCCAATAAACAGAAAATCAAGAGAGCAAAAAATGAAGAACATCAAATTTAAAGCAAAAATTTTAGATCCGTAAAATCTGAAATATCCACTTTCAGTTTTTGATATTTTTTAAAAAAGGAAAAAGATTTACCGGCCCTTTTTGTCGCTTAAGCTACCAACTTGAATGACAACTATTGGATTTCCATTCAGATCACGACATGCGATACAATTTTTTCATTAGTTTGATAGATTTCCAGTGGTTGGTTTTTTCCCGTGGAAGAGAAGAGACAGTCGAATCAGGAAAAGGGTATTTTAGAAACTGTTGGAAATGATTATAAGTGGAAACGTTTTGGGTTTTCTAAATAATTTTACCGCTGACGTTTAGAGAGACTAATAATGGAAAAATAGTAGGAAGTACTAAAAAATTGAGAGAAAAGAAAAAGACAATCCCCGCGCGTCAAGACATGCCACGTAACTGGCCCTAGACCTCTCAATTATATATATATATATATAGATTTTTGTCAACTAACTCTGTATGAAAAGACAAAGAGGCATGTACCTATTGCTAAATCAAGCCAAACATTCTCATTTTGATCAATTATTTGGGTCGTAGATTAACAACCGGCACCTTTATTGGAGGATTATTAGTACGTAATTATATATTTGCCTTGTCCTAATGCTAGAAATTTTACTATTTAACGTTGTAAAAAATCACACACCAAATCTTGCTTTGTTGCGAGTGGAGGAAATTTCTGGATAATTTACTATTTTACTATTTAATGTTTTATGGAAGATTTTTTTTCTGATTTTGAATCTATTTTTTCTTCTTTTATCACCACATAAGTATACTGTAATTCCAAAAGTTAAGAAAAAAATTGCTTCTACAATCATGATAGAAAATAATACGCATAGAGCATTTTAATAGCTGCATTTATAATTAAGGAGTCGTTTGATAGGATATATTAGAAAAAATAATACATATATTAGCTTTGATATTATTAATCCCTTGTTTGGTAGTAGTTTTTCACCCTATGTATAGTTAATATGTGTATTGGTTATACACTCTATCTCGTCCTATACATAACAAACCATATGGCATTAGCAATACCATGATCTTTAGTAAATGGATAAGTATGTATAAAGATAAAATCTTTTCCCAAATCCTTTACAACATCTTTGGAGGGTACTTTGTAAACAAATAATTTTAAAAAGATTATGCAATTCATATTATTTTTAATATACCAAAACAACTAGTCGATGAGAAATAATCACAGCTAGAAGCGGAGCTATTTGAAGTTTATGTATTCTAAACATGTCGTCGAACCCATAGCTTGTTATAGTTACTGGTGTGGGGTCCAGCCCACATTTTAAGGAAGTTATTTTCTTCCTTTCTTCTTCATTTTCAAAGTTGGCAGAAGCAGGTAGCCCACGTTTCTCATTTTTCTGTCAAAAATGACAGGCTGCAGAAGTTGAAAGGTCAAGGTTGGTAGGCATATTTTGCCTATAAAATGAGAGCTTCGTCTCTCATTCTTTCATCACAATCTCAGAGGAAAATATATCTGAGAGCTAGAAAGAAAGAGTGAGGTTTCACAGACAGGGTATAAGAAAATAGTCTGTGAAGAAAATAGAGAGTGTGAGCGATATTGTAGTGAGGTGAAATATCAAAAGAGGGTTATTTCTTTTGAGTATTGTAGTGGTCTTTGTAGTATTTTTACTCGGGCCTACAAAGTGTAAATTCCTTACTATAGTGATATCAGTTGCTCCTCTCGGGGTCGTGGTTTTTCCCTTATTCAGAAGGGTTTTCCACGTAAAAATCTTGGTGTCATTGTTACTCTTTTATTCTTGTTAATTACCGTATCTCGGTGCTACATTATTATTCCGCTTTTATTACCGTGAATATTATTTTGGTAGGGGGTTTATTCCCAACAACTGGTATCAGAGCACAAGTTCTGCTCGTTCACTGAAATACTATTTACTGTCGGTAGTACTATACTTGGTGAAAAAAAAAAAATATCTGGAGTAAAGTACGAGGTAGCAAAATTCAACGGAGATAACGATTTCTCAACATGGCAAAGAAGGATCAGAGATCTGCTCATCCAACAAGGATTACACAAGGTTCTAGATGTTGATTCCAAAAAACCTGATACCATGAAAGCTGAGGATTGGGCTGACTTGGATGAAAGAGTTGCTAGTGCAATCAGGTTGCACTTATCAGATGATGTGGTAAATAACATCATTGATGAAGACACTGCACGTGGAATTTGGACAAGGTTGGAAAGCCTATACATGTCCAAAACGCTGACAAATAAATTGTACCTGAAGAAGCAGTTATACGCCCTACACATAAGTGAAGGTATGAATTTTTTGTCACATTTAAATGTGTTTAACGGACTAATCACACAGCTTGCCAACCTCGGAGTGAAAATCGAGGAAGAAGATAAAGCCATCTTGCTATTGAACTCGTTGTCATCTTCGTACGATAATTTGGCGACAACCATCTTGCACGGTATACTATTGAGTTGAAAGATGTCACATCAGCTCTTCTACTCAATGAGAAGATGAGAAAGAAGCCTGAAAATCAAGGACAAGCTCTCATCACAAAAGGTAGAGGCAGGAGTTATCAAAGGAGTTCGAACAACTATGGTAGATCCGGAGCTCGTGGGAAGTCAAAGAACCGATCCAAATCAAGAGCCAGAAATTGCTACAACTGTGATCAACCAGGTCACTTCAAAAGAGATTGCCCAAATCCAAGGAAGAGCAAAGGTAAAACCAGTAGCCAGAAGAATGACGATAACACATCCGCCATGATGCAAAATAATGATAATGTTGTCCTTTTTATAAATGAGGAAGAGGAATGCATGCACCTGTCAGGTCCAGAGTCGGAATGGGTGGTTGACACAGCGGCATCTCACCATGCCACACCAGTAAAAGATCTTTTTTGCAGATATGTAGCAGGTGATTTCGGCACAGTGAAAATGGGTAACACAAGTTACTCAAAGATTGCGGGGATTGGTGACATTTGTATCAAGACAAATGTTGGATGCACATTGGTTCTAAAGGATGTGCGGCATGTACCTGATTTGCGGATGAACTTAATCTCAGGAATTGCTTTAGACCGAGATGGATACGAGAACTATTTTGCAAATCAAAAGTGGAGACTCACTAAGGGATCATTGGTGATTGCAAAGGGAGTTGCTCGCGGCACGTTGTACAGGACAAATGCAGAAATATGCCAAGGTGAATTGAACGCGGCACAATATGAGATTTCTGCAGATTTGTGGCACAAAAAAATGGGTCATATGAGCAAGAAGGGATTGCAGATTCTTGCCAAGAAATCACTCATTTCTTATGCCAAAGGTACAACGGTAAAATCTTGTGACTACTGTTTATTTGGTAAGCAGCATAGAGTCTCATTTCAGACATCGTCTGAAAGAAAATTGAATATACTTGATTTAGTATATTCTGATGTTTGCGGCCCAATGGAAATTGAATCAATGGGAGGTAACAAATATTTTGTTACTTTTATTGATGATGCTTCACGAAAATTATGGGTTTATATTTTGAAAACCAAAGATCAGGTGTTTCAAGTTTTCCAGAAGTTTCATGCTCTAGTAGAAAGGGAGACGGGTCGAAAGCTAAAGCATCTCCGAAGTGACAATGGAGGTGAGTACACTTCAAGGGAATTTGAAGAGCATTGTTCAAGTCATGGGATCAGACATGAAAAGACAGTTCCTGGAACCCCACAGCACAATGGCGTAGCCAAGAGGATGAACCGCACCATTGTGGAGAATATGAGAAGCATGCTCAGAATGGCTAAACTGCCTAAGTCATTCTAGGGTGAAGCAGTTCAGACAGCCTGTTACCTGATCAATAGGAGTCCATCAGTTCCGTTGGCGTTTGAAATCCCAGAGAGAGTTTGGACCAACAAGGAGGTGTCCTACTCGCATCTGAAGGTGTTCGGTTGCAGAGCTTTTGCACATGTACCAAAAGAGCAGAGAACAAAGTTGGATGATAAATCTATTCCCTGCATATTTATCGGATATGGAGATGAAGAGTTCGGGTATAGACTGTGGGATCCTGTAAAGAAGAAGGTCATCAGAAGCAGAGATGTAGTCTTCCGAGAAAGTGAAGTTGGAACTGCTGCTGATATGTCAGAAAAGGCGAAGAATGGTATAATTCCTAACCTTGTTACTATTCCTTCTACTTCTAACAATCCCACAAGTGCATAAAGTACGACCGACGAGGGTTGCCGAGCAGGGGGAGCAACCTGGTGAGGTTATTGAGCAGGGGGAGCAACTTGATGAAGGTGTCGAGGAAGTGGAAAACCCCACTCAGGGAGAAGAACAACCTCAACCTCTGAGGAGATCAGAGAGGCCAAGGGTAGAGTCATGCAGGTACCCTTCCACAGAGTATGTCCTCATCAGTGATGAGGGGGAGCCAGAAAGTCTTAAGGAGGTGCTGTCCCATCCAGAAAAGAACCAGTGGATGAAAGCTATGCAAGAAGAGATGGAATCTCTACAGAAAAATGGCACATACAAGCTGGTTGAACTTCCAAAGGGTAAAAGACCACTCAAATGCAAATGGGTCTTTAAACTCAAGAAAGATGGAAATGGCAAGCTGGTCAGATACAAAGCTCGATTGGTGGTTAAAGGCTTCGAACAAAAGAAAGGTATTGATTTTGACAAAATTTTCTTACCTGTTGTCAAAATGACTTCTATTCGAACAATTTTGAGCTTAGCAGCTAGCCTAGATCTTGAAGTGGAGCAGTTGGATGTGAAAATTGCATTTCTTCATGGAGATTTGGAAGAGGAGATTTATATGGAGCAGCCAGAAGGATTTGAAGTAGCTGGAAAGAAACACATGGTGTGCAAATTGAATAAGAGTCTTTATGGATTGAAGCAGGTACCAAGGCAATGGTACATGAAGTTTGACTCATTCATGAAAAGTCAAACATACCTAAAGACCTATTCTGATCCATGTGTATACTTCAAAAGATTTTCTGAGAATAACTTTATTATATTGTTGTTGTATGTGGATGACATGTTAATTGTAGGAAAAGACAAGGGGTTGATAGCAAAGTTGAAAGGAGATCTGTCCAAGTCATTTGATATGAAGGACTTGGGCCCAGCACAACAAATTCTAGGGATGAAGATAGTTCGAGAGAGAACAAGTAGAAAGTTGTGGCTATCTTAGGAGAAGTACATTGAACGTGTACTAGAACGCTTCAACATGAAGAATGCTAAGCCAGTCAGCACACCTCTTGTTGGTCATCAAAAGTTGAGTAAGAAGATGTGTCCTACAACAGTGGAGGAGAAAGGGAATATGGCTAAAGTTTCTTATTTTTCAGCAGTCAGAAGCTTAATGTATGCAATGGCATGCACTAGACCTGATATTGCTCACGCAGTTGGTGTTGTCAGCAGGTTTCTTGAAAATCCTGGAAAGGAACATTGGGAAGCAGTCAAGTGGATACTCAGGTACCTGAGAGGTACCACGAGAGATTGTTTGTGTTTTGGAGGATCTCATCCAATCTTGTCACGATCCAAAATCCAATTAGTCGTGATAACACCTAACTCATCCCGTTAGGTATACATTTTCAGGGGGAGCTATATCATGGCAGTCTAAGTTGCAGAAGTGTGTTGCACTTTCAACAACTGAAACAGAGTACATTGCCGCTACAGAAACTGGCAAGGAGATGATATGGCTCAAACGGTTCCTTCAAGAGTTTGGATTGCATCAGAAGGAGTATGTCGTCTATTGTGACAGTCAAAGTGCAATAGACCTTAGCAAGAACTCTATGTACCATGCAAGGACCAAACACATAGATGTGAGATATCATTGGATTCGTGAGCAGGTGGAGAACGAATCTTTACAGGTCAAAAATATTCATACAAGTGAGAATCCTTCCGATATGCTGACCAAAGTTGTACCAAGAGATAAGTTTGAGCTATGCAAAGAACTTGTCCGCATACACTCAAACTAGAAACTGCGAAGTTACCTCCTTCGGGTGAATGGGACTGGAGGGGGAGATCTGTGGGGTCCAGCCCACATTTTAAGGAAGTTGTTTTCTTCCTTTCTTCTTCATTTTCAAAGTTGGCAGAAGCAGGCAGCCCACGTTTCTCATTTTTCTGTCAAAAATGACAGGCTGCAGAAGTTGAAAGGTCAAGGTTGGTAGGCATATTTTGCCTATAAAATGAGAGCTTCGGCTCTCATTCTTTCATCACAATCTCAGAGGAAAATATATCTGAGAGCTAGAAAGAAAGAGTGAGGTTTCACAGACAGGGTATAAGAAAATAGTCTGTGAAGAAAATAGAGAGTGTGAGCGATATTGTAGTGAGGTGAAATATCAAAAGAGGGTTATTTCTTTTGAGTATTGTAGTGGTCTTTGTAGTATTTTTACTCGGGCCTACAAAGTGTAAATTCCTTACTATAGTGATATCAGTTGCTCCTCTCGGGGTCGTGGTTTTTCCCTTATTCAGAAGGGTTTTCCACGTAAAAATCTTGGTGTCATTGTTACTCTTTTATTCTTGTTAATTACCGTATCTCGGTGCTACATTATTATTCCGCTTTTATTACCGTGAATATTATTTTGGCAGGGGGTTTATTCCCAACAACTGGGTTCACAATTGAATATTTAGACATATTTAATAGATTTCCTAATACAAATATAGGGTCTAAGCAAAAACTACTGGGTTCGCCCGAATCCGAAATTTATACTCCCCCCCCCCCCCCGATCACAGAATAACTAATTCCAACATTATTAATATACCCTATTCAGTATTATTCTTATACACTCTAGCAAATGACCACTAATAAAAGTTATAATAGTGAGTTTTGAGGGACTCTATAAAGAGCAAAGGAGGGGATTGGAAAAGCAAAAAAAGAGGAGTTGGCCTAGTGAATGGAAAACAAAAAGTTATACCGTGTAGACTCTCTGAACTTGGAAGCTGGAAAAGTTTCTTTCGCTCCATCAAGACATTCCTCTAAGCAGTGGCGGATGTACATAGATACTTATGGGTGCTTGAGCACTCATTACTTTTAACCGGATTTAGTAAATTTGCATAAGCAATTATAAAAATAGTTAGATAAATATAGAGTGAGCACTCATAACTAAACTTTTTTTTCTTGTTCTTTCGGATTTTTTATCGGCGAGCACCCATCACTTTAAAATTCTGGATCCACCACTGCCTCTAAAGTATGAATTTAACTTATATATACTAACAGACATAATGAAGTTTTACACTATTTGTGTAATTTAACTTGTTGTAATAAGTTGTCCACCTAATTTAATTTACAATGCATATTTGCAACTGCACAGGCTGATTGGAAGACAATACTGAGTTTAGCAGTTCAGTCAGTAGGAGTTATCTACGGAGACATAGGGACTTCCCCTCTCTACGTTTTTGCAAGTACTTTTACCGATAAAATCGGACACAAGGATGACGTTGTCGGGGTGTTGTCCCTCATCATATATACCATAATCCTCGTACCTATGACTAAGTATGTCTTCATTGCCTTATGGGCCAACGACAATGGCGATGGTAAGTTATAATATGTCCATCGCTACTATACATTTACTACGTACTCTTGTTCGACTCAATTTATTTGACACTATTTGACCGGATACTGAATGCAGGCGGAGTATTTGCGTTGTATTCCTTAATATGTCGATATGCAAAAGTGAGTCTTTTCTCGAATCAGGAGCCAGAGGGTAGTGAGCTTTCACATTACAATCTAGAGATACCATCTAATCAATTTAGACGAGCTCAGAAGATCAGGCATAATTTGGAAAAGAGTAAATTTGCAAAAATATTTCTTGTCTTCGTCGCCATCCTTGGAACTTCTATGGTCATTGGGGGATGGAGTTCTCACTCCTTGCATCTCAGATCTCTAATTAAATATTAATTACATATATACTCCGTACTGATTGATTAATTTGTTACATTTCAAGTTATATGATCGACACTATTTTTGTTTAATGTGGTGCTTTCTCATGCAGTTCTCTCTGCCGCAAGTGGAATAAAGCCTCTAGGCCAAGGTGATAATCAGTTAAAAATATTTGCTACGCCCGTTTTTGTGACAGCCTGTTGTAAAGTAGATTTCATGACGTATTAATTTGTCTGTCACAAATACACAAAAAAATTGTAGTGTAACAGGACGCTAAAAACTCTTGCAATTTATGTACATCTTTTTTATTTATCCGTTTCAAAAGGAATACCATATTTATATATTTGGTAAATAATTACTACTCTTATACCACAAGTTTCAAAAGGGAATTATTTGTATGTTATATACACCTTTCATTTAAGACTATTCAAAAGTATTTTAGCATTCTTAAATTTGGTACCTGATCTAAAATGAAACCGGAGGGAGTACTACTTTTCTCTCTCCAATTGTTTTGTTTCGATTTTACTGATTAAGACAACTCATGGATAAAGATTTGTTGCAGAGGCTATTGTGGGTGTTTCAATCGCAATACTGGTAGCCCTCTTTTGTGTTCAACGTTTTGGTACAGATAAAGTGGGATATACATTTGCTCCAGCCATAAGCGTTTGATTTTTATTCATAAGGAGCATCGGTCTTACGTGAGCGTCTTACGTGCCCTTAATCCCAAATACATTATCGACTACTTCAAAAGAAACGGTACACAAGGATGGCTTTCCCTTGGTGGAGTTTTCCTCTGCATTACAGGTTACAATTTTATTTACACTATCTGGAATCACCTTCTCAACGACCTGATTATGTATATTATTTACTCAGTCAGTTTATAAAAGTTAAACTCGATAGCTTATTTCTCAAGTGGACTATTTCATGAAACTATTACAGGATCCGAAGCTATGTTTGCTGATTTGGGCCACTTCAGTGTGCGGTCTGTTCAAGTAAGTATTGTTCATTTCTATATGGATTTCAGTTATATGTACTAAAGGTGTTATGAATATTTTACACCATCAATGTAAATTAAGATTTTATAACATGTTACTTACTATTTATTGTAGGTTACTAATCAATACTATTAAATAGAGTTACCTTTTAACTGACATAATTGTGTAAATTTTTTTTACAATGCGATCGCAGATAAGCTTCAGTTGTGTCGTATTTCCAGCGTTGCTCTCAGCTTACAGTGGTCAAGCTGCTTACCTCTCAAAATTCCCTGAAAATGTGCAGAATACTTTCTATGAATCAGTTCCAGGCAAGTCTCCCGCGTGCATACATGTTTTGATGTGATATGGGGAGCGTTGACGTAACTGGTAAAGTTGCTGTCATGTGACCAGGAGGTCACGGGTTCGAGCCGTAGAAACAACCTCTTGCAGAAATGCAATCTAAGATTGCGTACAATAGACTCTTGTGGTTCGGCCCTTCCCCGGACCCGCGCATAGCAGGAGCTTGGTGCAGCGGCTACCCTTTTTGATGCGATATGGATGAAACCATTTTGATGTTGGTACCACTTACAGGTCCACTTTAATTTGTAGTAGCCGTTGTTGCGGCATTATTACAAGTCAAGCAATGATATCAGGAGCTTTTTCTATTGTAGCTCAGGCCCAAACTCTAAGTTGTTTCCCAAGGGTGAAGGTAATTCACACATTTGCAAAGCACGAGGGTCAGGTTTACATCCCCGAGCTGAATTACTTCCTCATGGTTGCATGTGTTGTAGTTACTCTCAGCTTCAAAACCACAGGAAATTTGGGGAATGCTTATGGAATTTGTGTGGTTAGTGCTGAGCTCATAACCACAAATATGGTGACATTAGTAATGCTTCTTATATGGAAAATTAGCATATGGCGGATTATCTTATTCTACGTGGTGTACGTTACCATAGAATCTACATATCTATCCGCTCAGCTGACAAAGTTCGTGCAAGGTGGTTTTCTACCTTTGGCTTTCTCATTTGTGCTCGTGATCGTTATGGGGCTTTGGCACTACGTTCAAAAACTTCGATACCAATTCGAGCTCAATAACAAGGTTTCAAGTGACTACATTAGGGACTTAGCCAAAAATCCAGATATCAATAGAGTACCTGGAATAGGACTACTCTACTCTGAATTAGTACAGGGAATTCCACCAATACTTCCTCACTTTGTCTCCAATATTTCATCCATCCATTCTATCATAATTCTGGTGTCAATCTAGTCCATTCCTATAAGTAAAGTAGCGCTAGAGGAACTTTTCTTGTTCCGACATGTTGAGCCTAGAGAATACAAGGTGTTCCAATGTGTAGTTAGGTTAGGGTACAATGATCAACTTGGGAAACCACAGGAGTTTGAAAACCAATTGGTGGAACATTTGAAAGAGTTCATTCGATAAGAACATTATATACTTGCAGCACATGATCATCAAGTTGCAGATAGAGAATTAGGTGGAAAATCAACGTCAAGTGTTCATTTGGAGGAAGAGTTGCAGCAACAAGTAGTAGTTGCTGGAACAGTATCAACTGGTTCAATTATGTCATTAGTCAATAGTTCAGTAGCTCAGTCAACTCATTCTTTATCAAGTACTAGAACACAAATGGTCATGTCCCCTAGACTTGAGGAAGAAGAAGAGATTCAATTTGTGGGAAAAGCAAAGGAACAAGGAGTGTTCTATCTCTTGGGAGAAGCAGAAATGGTGGCTAAAAAAGATGCTTTATTCTTGAAGAAATTTGTTGTCAACTATGGCTATAATTTCTTGCGCAAGAATTTCAGGCAAGGGGAGAAAATTATGGCCATTCCTCAGACGAGGCTGCTAAGGATCGACATGATTTATTGTTGCGGAAGCCAAATGTATATAGTGTGAATAAGTCACAACTACTATACCAAAAATTATGACAGCCACCAAATAATAAATAAGACAATAAAACAACAATAAAGGGAACACCAGAATTTACGAGGTTCGGCTAATTTTGCCTACTCCTCGGACACAACCAATATTTTATTTCACTCCAAAAATACAAGTGAAATAATACTAAAGAGAGAAGATACAAATGCCTTAAACAGATGAGAAGGCAAATGAGAGGTGTATTTAAATCCTAAACATTAAGCCTTCTTTTATAGGGGGAAAATCCCCCCAACTATTGCTAACCCACCGATGTGGGAAGCTGGAATATTTGACATTTCAACAAATCTCCACCTTGGCAAAAATTCCACGTCTTCAATTTTCTCTCTATAACAAATTTTGGTTGTGTCTTCATCTTCAATCTTCAGTGTTCAACAATGTTGATCAAATCCAAACAATGTTGAAACTTGACCGCAGTCACCACCTTTGTCAGCATATCAGCAGGATTCTCCGTAGTATGAATTTTCTTCACCGTGACTCCACCTTCTTCTATGATTTCTCGTACGAAATGATACCGAACATCAATGTGCTTCGTCCTTGCATGATAAACTTGGTTCTTCGCTAATTGAATAGCACTTTGACTATCACAAAAAATTGTGATACCTTTTTGTTCAACACCAAACTCCTTTAGCAATCCTTGAAGCCAAATTGCCTCTTTCACAGCCTCTGTAATAGCCATGTACTCTGCCTCTGTTGTAGACAAAGCAACTGTTGACTGCAAAGTAGACTTCCAACTAACTGGTGCCTTTGCAAAAGTAAACACATAACCAGTAGTTGATCTTCGTTTGTCCATATCACCTGCAAAATCTGAGTCACAATATCCAATTACAGACTGATTGTCTTCCTGCTCAAAAACTAACCCGACATCTACAGTATTATGAATATACCGTAGAATCCACTTCACAGCTTGCCAATGCTCCTTCCCTGGATTGTGCATATATCTGCTAATAACTCCAACAGCTTGTGAAATGTCAGGCCTTGTGCAAACCATTGCATACATCAAGCTACCAACAGCATTTGCGTATGGTACCTTTGACATATACTCTCGTTCAGCTTCATCCATTGGCGACATAATAGTACTTAGCTTAAAATGGGAAGCAAGTGGAGTACTAACTGGCTTAGTCTTGTCATCTATGCCAAAATGTTAAAGTACTCTCTTCAAATATTCCTTTTGAGATAAACAGAGTTTCTTTGAACGTCTATCTCTAATTATCTCCATGCCAAGAATTTTCTTTGCCTCACCCAGATCCTTCATCTCGAACTCCTTCTTTAGTTGAATCTTCAACTTATCAATTTCTTCCAAATTCTTGGAAGCTATCAACATATCATCAACATATAGGAAAAGATATGCAAAGGAACCATCTTTAAGCTTGTGCAAATATACACAATGATCGTATTTGCTTCTCTTGTACCCTTGCCGCAACATAAACTCGTCAAATCGCTTGTACCATTGTCTAGAAGATTGTTTCAATCCGTACAACGATTTTTCAAGTTTGCACACCATATTTTCTTTTCCAGCAACTTTGAATCCTTCTGGCCGAGTCATGTAGATTTCCTCCTCCAAGTTTCCATGTAAAAACGCAGTTTTTACATCCATCTGAACTAGTTCCAAATCCAATTGTGCTACCAAAGCCAACATAATTCTAATGGAGGAATGTTTTACAACTGGAGAAAATACTTCATTGTAATCAATTCCCTCCTTTTGAGCATATCCTTTGGCCACCAATATTGCTTTGTAGCGAACATCTACTTGGTTAGGAAATCCTTCCTTTTTTGCAAATACCCATTTTCAATTATCAAATCAAACTAATTATGTCGGGTCATTAAATCTAAATATCAAATCAAATCAATAAAAATCGGAATTTTGAATCTCAAGTTTTTCGGGTTTCTTTTATAAAGTCTTCATAGAACAAAACATAAAATTTGTGCTCCAAATATTTCTTTGATCCTAGTAAAACATAATTATATAAGGTGTTTTTTAAGAATATAACATCAAATATGAGATGAGCTATGACATTGTACTAAAATATTCAATAAAAAGATAATAAAATCACATAAAATAAATATTATTAATAAGCCATAAACATAATTAAAATTACTAAGTTGCTAAAATAAGTATGACTAACAAGTACTATTTTTACATGAGTAAACACTATTAAAAAAAGTTGTACATTTTATCTAAATCATGGAAAAACTAAAAAAAATAGATATCCAACACCATTGTCATTCCTAGTACCATTTAATTGAATATCTTTTATTAGCATTAATATTGAGTATAAAACTTATTGTAGCATTCAAGAATTATAAGTCCAAATTTAAAATAATACGTTAAAAGATAAAATTATGAAAATATTTAAGAAATATTTATAAACTATACTACAATAAATATTTTTATGTACTAAATATATTTAAAACTTTTATACATGTAATGTCGAGTTAGTTTGGTTCGATTTGAATTTTTTTAGTTAAAACCAAACCAAACCAAACCAATTATGGTCGGATTTGTTTTTTCCAAACACCAAACCATAGTCAATTTTTCTTTTCTCGGTTTGATTCAGATTATCAGTTTGGTGCGGTTTGTCGGTTTTCTTTGTACATCCCTAGTCGTAGCAATATTATACTTGAAAAAAATGACTTGGGTAATTCTCCATCCGTTTCAATTTAGATGATGTAGTTTGACTTTGACTCCAGAAGTAATTCCCATAAAAATAGCCTTCTTTGCCCTTGGATCCAATTTTGACTCCGTCACATGATAATATGCAGTTGAGCCAAACACGTGCAAAGAGTTATAATCTACAGCAGGTTTTCCATACCATTTTTCAAATGGTGTCTTGCCATCAATAGCAGCAGATGGTAGACGATTAATTAGGTGGCAAGCATATGTAATTGCCTCAGCCCAAAATTC
This sequence comes from Nicotiana tabacum, assembly GCF_000715075.1. Taxonomy (NCBI): domain Eukaryota; kingdom Viridiplantae; phylum Streptophyta; class Magnoliopsida; order Solanales; family Solanaceae; genus Nicotiana; species Nicotiana tabacum. The sequence goes on along the minus strand of NC_134087.1, from coordinate 189,014,308 downwards.
TTTGCCCAAGCCAGCATTGGACAACATACACCGTACCTTCTCCAGCAAGGTCCGGTTCATACGTTCTGCCACTCCATTCTGTTGTGGTGTATGTCTAACAGTGAAGTGTCGGACGATGCCATCATTTTCACAGACCTTATTGAAATGATCATTTTTGTATTCACCTCCATTGTCTGTGCAAATACACTTGATCCTCCTGCCTGTTTGATTCTCCACCATCGTCTTCCATTTGAGAAAAATTCCCAGCACTTCATCTTTGTTTTTCATTGTATACACCCACACTCTTCGAGAAAAATCATCAACAAAGGTTACAAAATAGTGCTTCCCACCCAATGAAGGTGTTTTGGAAGGACCCCAAATATCAGAGTGTACATAATCCAAAATGCCTTTAGTATTATGGATCGCTGTACCAAATTTAACCCTTGTCTGTTTCCCTTTGATACAATGCTCACAAAACTCCAAGTTGCAAGTCTTTACTCCTTTTAACAATCCTTGATCTGATAGAGTTTTCAAGGATTTTCCTCCAGCATGTCCCAAGCGCATGTGCCATAGCTTGGTTGCTTCTGCCTCTTTGTCGTCACTGGATGTCACTGTCGCTGTCCCAATAACTGTACTGCCACGATAGCGGTACATATTATTATTCTTCCGATTAGCCTTCATTACCACTAGTGCACCGGAGCATACTCTCATTACTCCATTTTCTGCAATGATTTTGAACCCTTTTGATTCCAGGGCTCCCACAGAGATGAGATTCTTCTTCAAATCCGGTATATATCGAACATATGTTAATGTTCTGATCATTCCATCATGGTTCCTTAATCGTATTGAACCAATGCCATATGAGGTAAGAGGGCTGTTATCCGCTGTGTGGATGACTCCATATTCTCCTTCTTGAAATTCCATAAACCAGTCCCTGTTGGGACACATATGATGGCTACAAGCCGAGTCAATCAACCATATGTCTAATGATGTTAATGACTCTGTTGTAACTAATGAGAAGTCTGAATCATCACAATCAGCTACATTTGAATCCATAATGGCCTTTCCATTGTTATGTTTGGCCTTATTCTTCAACTTCGGACAGTCTTTCTTCCAGTGCCCCTTTTCTCGACAAAAGGCACATTCATCTTTGCTGGGTCTGGATCTTGACTTGGATCTTCCCTTCTTTGTCCTCATTTGACTTTGAGGACAACCCCTCACAAATAGTGCTTCTCCTTTTCCGCCCTTCTGTTTTTCTCGCTTTCTTTGTTCATAGCTGTACAAAGCCGAACAAACTTCTCTAAGAGAAACTTCGTCATTTCCATGGAGTAGAGTAGTTTCAAGGTGCTCGTACTCATCAGGAAGTGACGCCAACAACATCAAGGCCAAGTCACCATCATCATAAGTTGTATCCATATTTTGCAAATCTGTGACCAACTTATTGAAACTGGTGATATGTTTATTCATCGTGGTACCAGGAACATAGGTGAAGTGAAACAGTCTCTTCTTCATGTACAATTTATTTTGACTGTTTTTCTTCAAAAATTTATCCTCCAGTGATTTCCATAATTTACTTGCAGAAGTTTCCTTTGTGTATGGATATTTCTGCTCTCTAGCAAGGTAGGATCGAATGGTACCGCAAGCTACACGGTTGAGAATCTTCCAATCTTCTTCTCCAATAACATCTGGTTTCTTTTCTTCAATGGCCAGATCTAGCCCTTGTTGAAAAAGGACATCTAGAACCTCGCCTTGCCACATCCCAAAATGTCTGGACCCGTCAAAAATTTCTACCGCAAATTTCGCATTTGACACAATTCTTGTCATAAGCGAAGATGCCAATGATGACGTATTGTTGACACTTGATGTAGATTTTTCTTGTTTATTGTCTCCCATATTTGACACAAATATTATTTAATAGCTGACGACACAAATCAAGATTATTTCCTTTCTGGTGTGGAAGATCAGACTAAGCTGCAACCACAGAGCATACTAAGACAGAATCTTGACACAGTTACCAAGATAAATCTTTTCTGATGTGGAAGATCAGACTATGTTGCAACCACAGAGCATACATAGACAGTACCTTGGCTCTGATACCAATTGTTGCGGAAGCCAAATGTATATAGTGTGAATAAGTCACAACTACTATACCAAAAATTATGACAGCCACCAAATAATAAATAAGACAATAAAGCAACAATAAAGGGAACACCAGAATTTACGAGGTTCGGCTAATTTTGCCTACTCCTAGGACACAACCAATATTTTATTTCACTCCAAAAATACAAGTGAAATAATACTAAAGAGAGAAGATACAAATGCCTTAAACAAATGAGAAGGCACATGAGAGGTGTGTTTAAATCCTAAACATTAAGCCTTCTTTTATAGGGGGAAAATCCCCCCAACTATTGCTAACCCACCGATGTGGGAAGCTGGAATATTTGACATTTCAACATTTATGAATTATAACTGTGACCTATTCCAAATCACGCTGCGAAAATGTACTATCAAATACTCAGCATAACAATATAGAGCGAAATAGTACTATTATGAATCTATGATTTCTGCACTTCATATATCTATACTTTTCTTATCCTTTAAAAGTTTTTAGCTTGAGTAACGTATCAAATACTTTCAAACTTATTTAAGACCACAAGCTTTTAAAGTTTTTTTTTTTTTAAAAATAATTATGTGGTGGTTCAAACTATATCACATAAATTGTAATAGAAGGAATACGAACAGGTATTACAAATGTTCAGGGTCTAATAGAAAGAAAACGGGCAAATACAGCTTGAAACTCCTCAATTGACATTTTAATAAGCTACTTTCCTATTCCTAAGTCCTAACACCCAAACTTTCTCGTACAAAATACAAGCAGACCTCTGACCTCTGTATACCAACATCTCTAATACAACAATTATTCACTATATAAGTCAATTTTTTTTGAACCGATTTTTTATGTTATGTTATAATATATGTTCTCTGTAACAACATTTCACTATAACATTCAAAAAATATCGGAACAATCGTAGCCGCTGTTATGGAATTGTTTGACCGTAAACCAATCGATTAAAAGGAAAGTTCCTGAAATAGGAAGTATATCTTAACCCTAACGTAATATTCACATACTTCCTTTCATAGGGCCATCTCGAACCCTTGCATTCATTTTCTCCTCCAAAATATAGTAAAGTTACTCCAAGTCGCCAATCATTACTCCATTTTTTTCTTCAGAAAAGAATATTCCATTTTATATTTTTCTCTCTCCTCAATATTATATTATTATATTTTATTTAAATTTCATTTTCTTATTTCTATTAAAGAAATTCTATCTCTTTCTTTTTTTACATATTCATCACATATAATTTATATTCCTTTCTTATATAACCATTTATTATAAAATTATTTTATACCATAAATTTTTAAATAATATAATTTGTAAGAAAATATTATAGATTATATATATATTAAACACACACACACACATTTGCACATTCATTTTTTGAGATGATTATATATTTTTTATACAATGATAACTTGTAATAAAATTAACTTACAATTTTACATAATAGTAACAAATACACAAAAATTAATTTACCAAAATTATACGCCAAAGTTAAAATGTAAAATTAATATTATAAAAATACTATATAAACATAATTATGTACATATATAAAGATATAAATTTTAAAAGTTAAATAACAAAAATAATACTAAAGTAAAAGAGAATAGTAATAAAGGAAATGAATACCAAATTTGGAGCAACACTATTTATCTAGCCAAAAATATAGTAGTGTGGGAGACCAATTACTCCAAAAACCACCTGCATTATCGCAAATATAGTTGGCGTTGGAGATGCCCTAAGTGACTCCCCACTCCCCACCCAAGGAAAAAAGAGAAAAGAAAATCAATCTCAACTGTGATCTTCATCTCTCTTTCTAGTGACCCTAATGTAGCAATAAACAGCAGCAAAAATAGCAGTAACAAGTCCACCAATAATAACCCCTCCTCCAGCAACTGACTTATCAGAATGATGAATATGATGTTCCATTTTCAGAAAACTCTCCGGAGCTTCACCAATGGCGGGTCCTTTACCACTTTCATCTTCTCCTTCTTCAAATGACTCTGCTACTGTATCCTCTGAAATTGGCGGCTCAACTATTCTTCTCAACAATGACGCTGCTTCTACTCTCAACTTTCGTGGGAATGGCCGTGAAATTCCTGATCCTTCCGCCATCCCTTGGAAAAACAAGATTCCAATTAACACAGAGAAACAAAGCACAAATCTAAATCGACAGGCCATTATAATAAATATGGAATTTTTGGAAATAGAAGCAAAAGAATCTTGAATGAGGCTTTGGGAATTTTAATAAGTAAATGGTTGTGCGTGTGTTTGATGAGATACTAAGAGAATCTTTGTGTTTACAATTTAAAAAGACCTACGCAGATCTCATGAGCTGTGAGCTTAGGAGATGGTTGGTTGTGTATAAATAGGGAATGGTCCAAGTGTGTGTGGCTCGTAGGTCGAGAGAAGCTTCAGGGATGGAGACCACACTTTGGGGAAGTGGGATCTATGTGGGGAGTGCTTTATTGCTTTTCACTGAAAATGAACCTTAATCACCAAGTAGTGTGCAGTAAAACTAGAAAGTAAACGTTGCATGCTCGTAGCTAGGTTTGGTTTGGTTTTTTCAATTATCAAATCAAACTAATTATGTCGGGTCATTAAATCTAAATATCAAATCAAATCAATAAAAATTGGAATTTTGAATCTCAAGTTTTTCGGGTTTCTTTTATAAAGTCTTCATAGAACAAAACATAAAATTTGTGCTCCAAATATTTCTTTGATCCTAGTAAAATATAATTATATAAGGTATTTTTTAAGAATATAACATCAAATATGAGATGAGCTATGACATTGTACTAAAATATTCAATAAAAAGATAATAAAATCACATAAAATAAATATTATTAATAAGCCATAAACATAATTAAAATTACTAAGTTGCTAAAATAAGTATGACTAACAAGTACTATTTTTACATGAGTAAACACTATTAAAAAAAGTTGTACCTTTTATCTAAATCATGGAAAAACTAAAAAAAATAGATATCCAACACCATTGTCATTCCTAGTACCATTTAATTGAATATCTTTTATTAGCATTAATATTGAGTATAAAACTTATTGTAGCATTCAAGAATTATAAGTCCAAATTTAAAATAATACGTTAAAAGATAAAATTATGAAAATATTTAAGAAATATTTATAAACTATACTACAATAAATATTTTTATGTACTAAATATACTTAAAACTTTTATACATGTAATGTCGAGTTAGTTTGGTTCGATTTGAATTTTTTTAGTTAAAACCAAACCAAACCAAACCAATTATGGTCGGATTTGTTTTTTCCAAACACCAAACCATAGTCAATTTTTCTTTTCTCGGTTTGATTCAGATTATCAGTTTGGTGCGGTTTGTCGGTTTTCTTTGTACATCCCTAGTCGTAGCAATATTATACTTGAAAAAAATGACTTGGGTAATTCTCCATCCGTTTCAATTTAGATGATGTAGTTTGACTTTGACTCCAGAAGTAATTCCCATAAAAATAGCCTTCTTTGCCCTTGGATCCAATTTTGACTCTGTCACATGATAATATGCAGTTGAACCAAACACGTGCAAAGAGTTATAATCTACAGCAGGTTTTCCATACCATTTTTCAAATGGTGTCTTGCCATCAATAGCAGCAGATGGTAGACGATTAATTAGGTGGCAAGCATATGTAATTGCCTCAGCCCAAAATTCTTTGCCCAAGCCAGCATTGGACAACATACACCGTACCTTCTCCAGCAAGGTCCGGTTCATACGTTCTGCCACTCCATTCTGTTGTGGTGTATGTCTAACAGTGAAGTGTCGGACGATGCCATCATTTTCACAGACCTTATTGAAATGATCATTTTTGTATTCACCTCCATTGTCTGTGCGAATACACTTGATCCTCCTGCCTGTTTGATTCTCCACCATCGTCTTCCATTTGAGAAAAATTCCCAGCACTTCATCTTTGTTTTTCATTGTATACACCCACACTCTTCGAGAAAAATCATCAACAAAGGTTACAAAATAGTGCTTCCCACCCAATGAAGGTGTTTTGGAAGGACCCCAAACATCAGAGTGTACATAATCCAAAATGCCTTTAGTATTATGGATCGCTGTACCAAATTTAACCCTTGTCTGTTTCCCTTTGACACAATGCTCACAAAACTCCAAGTTGCAAGTCTTTACTCCTTTTAACAATCCTTGATCTGATAGAGTTTTCAAGGATTTTCCTCCAGCATGTCCCAAGCGCATGTGCCATAGCTTGGTTGCTTCTGCCTCTTTGTCGTCACTGGATGTCACTGTCGCTGTCCCAATAACTGTACTGCCACGATAGCGGTACATATTATTATTCTTCCGATTAGCCTTCATTACCACTAGTGCACCAGAGCATACTCTCATCACTCCATTTTCTGCAATGATTTTGAACCCTTTTGATTCCAGGGCTCCCACAGAGATGAGATTCTTCTTCAAATCCGGTATATATCGAACATATGTTAATGTTCTGATCATTCCATCATGGTTCCTTAATCGTATTGAACCAATGCCATATGAGGTAAGAGGGCTGTTATCCGCTGTGTGGATGACTCCATATTCTCCTTCTTGAAATTCCATAAACCAGTCCCTGTTGGGACACATATGATGGCTACAAGCCGAGTCCATCAACCATATGTCTAATGATGTTAATGACTCTGTTGTAACTAATGAGAAGTCTGAATCATCACAATCAGCTACATTTGAATCCATAATGGCCTTTCCATTGTTATGTTTGGCCTTATTCTTCAACTTCGGACAGTCTTTCTTCCAGTGCCCCTTTTCTCGACAAAAGACACATTCATCTTTGCTGGGTCTGGATTTTGACTTGGATCTTCCCTTCTTTGTCCTCATTTGACTTTGAGGACGACCCCTCACAAATAGTGCTTCTCCTTTTCCGCCCTTCTGTTTTTCTCGCTTTCTTTGTTCATAGCTGTACAAAGCCGAACAAACTTCTCTAAGAGAAACTTCGTCATTTCCATGGAGTAGAGTAGTTTCAAGGTGCTCGTACTCATCAGGAAGTGACGGCAATAACATCAAGGCCAAGTCACCATCATCATAAGTTTTTGCAAATCTGTGACCAACTTATTGAAACTGGTGATATGTTTATTCATCGTGGTACCAGGAACATAGGTGAAGTGAAACAGTCTCTTCTTCATGTACAATTTATTTTGACTATTTTTCTTCAAAAATTTATCCTCCAGTGCTTTCCATAATTTACTTGCAGAAGTTTCCTTTGTGTATGGATATTTCTGCTCTCTAGCAAGGTAGGATCGAATGGTACCGCAAGCTACACGGTTGAGAATCTTCCAATCTTCTTCTCCAATAACATCTGGTTTCTTTTCTTCAATGGCCAGATCTAGCCCTTGTTGAAAAAGGACATCTAGAACCTCGCCTTGCCACATCCCAAAATGTCCGGACCCGTCAAAAATTTCTACCGCAAATTTCGCATTTGACACAATTCTTGTCATAAGCGAAGATGCCAATGATGACGTATTGTTGACACTTGATGTAGATTTTTCTTGTTTATTGTCTCCCATATTTGACACAAATATTATTTAATAGCTGACGACACAAATCAAGATTATTTCCTTTCTGGTGTGGAAGATCAGACTAAGCTGCAACCACAGTGCATACTAAGACAGAATCTTGACACAGTTACCAAGATAAATCTTTTCTGATGTGGAAGATCAGACTATGCTGCAACCACAGAGCATACTTAGACAGTACCTTGGCTCTGATACCAATTGTTGCGGAAGCCAAATGTATATAGTGTGAATAAGTCACAACTACTATACCAAAAATTATGACAACCACCAAATAATAAATAAGACAATAAAGCAACAATAAAGGGAACACCAGAATTTACGAGGTTCGACTAATTTTGCCTACTCCTCGGACACAACCAATATTTTATTTCACTCCAAAAATACAAGTGAAATAATACTAAAGAGAGAAGATACAAATGCCTTAAACAAATGAGAAGGCACATGAGAGGTGTATTTAAATCCTAAACATTAAGCCTTCTTTTATAGGGGGAAAATCCCCCCAACTATTGCTAACCCACCGATGTGGGAAGCTGAAATATTTGACATTTCAACATTTATGAATTATAACTGTGACCTATTCCAAATCACGCTGCGAAAATGTACTATCAAATACTCAGCATAACAATATAGAGCGAAATAGTACTATTATGAATCTATGATTTCTGCACTTCATATATCTATACTTTTCTTATCCTTTAAAAGTTTTTAGCTTGAGTAACGTATCAAATACTTTCAAACTTATTTAAGACCACAAGCTTTTAAAGTTTTTTTTTTTTAAAAAAATTTATGTGGTGGTTCAAACTATATCACATAAATTGTAATAGAAGGAATACGAACAGGTATTACAAATGTTCAGGGTCTAATAGAAAGAAAACGGGCAAATACAGCTTGAAACTCCTCAATTGACATTTTAATAAGCTACTTTCCTATTCCTAAGTCCTAACACCCAAACTTTCTCGTACAAAATACAAGCAGACCTCTGACCTCTGTATACCAACATCCCTAATACAACAATTATTCACTATATAAGTCAATTTTTTTTGAACCGATTTTTTATGTTATGTTATAATATATGTTCTCTGTAACAACATTTCACTATAACATTCAAAAAATATCGGAACAATCGTAGCCGCTGTTATGGAATTGTTTGACCGTAAACCAATCGATTAAAAGGAAAGTTCCTGAAATAGGAAGTATATCTTAACCCTAACGTAATATTCACATACTTCCTTTCATAGGGCCATCTCGAACCCTTGCATTCATTTTCTCCTCCAAAATATAGTAAAGTTACTCCAAGTCGCCAATCATTACTCCATTTTTTTCTTCAGAAAAGAATATTCCATTTTATATTTTTCTCTCTCCTCAATATTATATTATTATATTTTATTTAAATTTCATTTTCTTATTTCTATTAAAGAAATTCTATCTCTTTCTTTTTTTACATATTCATCACATATAATTTATATTCCTTTCTTATATAACCATTTATTATAAAATTATTTTATACCATAAATTTTTAAATAATATAATTTGTAAGAAAATATTATAGATTATATATATACACACACACACATTTGCACATTCATTTTTTGAGATGATTATATATTTTTTATACAATGATAACTTGTAATAAAATTAACTTACAATTTTACATAATAGTAACAAATACACAAAAATTAATTTACCAAAATTATATGCCAAAGTTAAAATGTAAAATTAATATTATAAAAATACTATATAAACATAATTATGTACATATATATAAAGATATAAATTTTAAAAGTTAAATAACAAAAATAATACTAAAGTAAAAGAGAATAGTAATAAAGGAAATGAATACCAAATTTGGAGCAACACTATTTATCTAGCCAAAAATATAGTAGTGTGGGAGACCAATTACTCCAAAAACCACCTGCATTATCGCAAATGCAGTTGGCGTTGGAGATGCCCTAAGTGACTCCCCACTCCCCACCCAAGGAAAAAAGAGAAAAGAAAATCAATCTCAACTGTGATCTTCATCTCTCTTTCTAGTGACCCTAATGTAGCAATAAACAGCAGCAAAAATAGCAGTAACAAGTCCACCAATAATAACCCCTCCTCCAGCAACTGACTTATCAGAATGATGAATATGATGTTCCATTATCAGAAAACTCTCCAGAGCTTCACCAATGGCGGGTCCTTTACCACTTTCATCTTCTCCTTCTTCAAATGACTCTGCTACTGTATCCTCTGAAATTGGCGGCTCAACTATTCTTCTCAACAATGACGCTGCTTCTACTCTCAACTTTCGTGGGAATGGCCGTGAAATTCCTGATCCTTCCGCCATCCCTTGGAAAAACAAGATTCCAATTAACACAGAGAAACAAAGCACAAATCTAAATCGACAGGCCATTATAATAAATATGGAATTTTTGGAAATAGAAGCAAAAGAATCTTGAATGAGGCTTTGGGAATTTTAATAAGTAAATGGTTGTGCGTGTGTTTGATGAGATACTAAGAGAATCTTTGTGTTTACAATTTAAAAAGACCTACGCAGATCTCATGAGCTGTGAGCTTAGGAGATGGTTGGTTGTGTATAAATAGGGAATGGTCCAAGTGTGTGTGGCTCGTAGGTCGAGAGAAGCTTCAGGGATGGAGACCACACTTTGGGGAAGTGGGATCTATGTGGGGAGTGCTTTATTGCTTTTCACTGAAAATGAACCTTAATCACCAAGTAGTGTGCAGTAAAACTAGAAAGTAAACGTTGCATGCTCGTAGCTAGGTTTGGTTTGGTTTTTTCAATTATCAAATCAAACTAATTATGTCGGGTCATTAAATCTAAATATCAAATCAAATCAATAAAAATTGGAATTTTGAATCTCAAGTTTTTCGGGTTTCTTTTATAAAGTCTTCATAGAACAAAACATAAAATTTGTGCTCCAAATATTTCTTTGATCCTAGTAAAACATAATTATATAAGGTATTTTTTAAGAATATAACATCAAATATGAGATGAGCTATGACATTTTACTAAAATATTCAATAAAAAGATAATAAAATCACATAAAGTAAATATTATTAATAAGCCATAAACATAATTAAAATTACTAAGTTGCTAAAATAAGTATGACTAACAAGTACTATTTTTACATGAGTAAACACTATTAAAAAAAGTTGTACATTTTATCTAAATCATGGAAAAACTAAAAAAAATAGATATCCAACACCATTTTCATTCCTAGTACCATTTAATTGAATATCTTTTATTAGCATTAATATTGAGTATAAAACTTATTGTAGCATTCAAGAATTATAAGTCCAAATTTAAAATAATACGTTAAAAGATAAAATTATGAAAATATTTAAAAAATATTTATAAACTATACTACAATAAATATTTTTATGTACTAAATATATTTAAAACTTTTATACATGTAATGTCGAGTTAGTTTGGTTCGATTTGAATTTTTTTAGTTAAAACCAAACCAAACCAAACCAATTATGGTCGGATTTTTTTTTTCCAAACACCAAACCATAGTCAATTTTTCTTTTCTCGGTTTGATTCAGATTATCAGTTTGGTGCGGTTTGTCGGTTTTCTTTGTACATCCCTAGTCGTAGCAATATTATACTTGAAAAAATGACTTGGGTAATTCTCCATCCGTTTCAATTTAGATGATGTTGTTTGACTTGACACAAAGTTTAAGAAAAATAAAGAAGATTTTTCAAATATGTGATCCTAAAATATTAAGGGGCAAAAATTTTGTGGGTCATAATATTTGTATGGCTATAAAAGCTTCTCATTAGGGATTCTAAATATAAAAATATGTCATTCTTTTTGGAACAGACTAGTAATGAAAGTGTGTCATTTAGATTTAAACAAAGGGAATATTATATAGGCTAAGTCTAAAATCATGCCGTAATCGCGTCGTTGCCATCCCTAGCTATATACTCAAACTAGGAAAATTTTATTTTGTGTCTCACACAACTGACACTAGTTGTATGAGACAACTTTTTTGTCTCACAATTTTGTGGACCCAGAAGTCTAAAATTGGGGTCCACAAATTTGTGAGACAAAAATAAGCCTCATACAACTAGTGTCAGTTGTATGAGCCACAAAATAAAACTTCTCCTACAAACTACATTTTACAGTATCACTACATTTTAATTAAAACTTCTTTGGCGCTATTTATTTTTACTAAAATTAAGATGTTTGCATTCGAGTACATACTTGAATATCTGGTAAAAGATTATATACACTCTCAATGTTGCTTTAAAAATCAAACTTTTCTTTTACACTTTGAATAATAGATATTTTTCCCGAACTAATAAGATTTCCGACTATTAGCTTTTTGAAGGAAAAAATGGTAAGGTACTATATAGACAAATAGTTGTCACACCTCCTTTTTCCGCACCCGAGGGGCGCAGGGGGAGTTTTTTCCAATTAAAGGACAATCGAAACGGGATTCGTTTATTTATTTCAGAGTCGCCACTTGGGAGATTTAGGGTGTCCCAAGTCACCAATTTTAATCCCGAATCGAGGAAATGAATGACTCTATATTACAGTCTGCGTACCAGAAATCTAGATAAGGAATTCTGTTAACCCGGCAGAAGGTGTTAGGCATTCCCGAGTTCCGTGGTTCTAGCACGGTCGCTCAACTGTTATATTTGGCTTGATTATCTGATTTTAAATACAATATGAACTTATGTGCGAATTTTTATCTTTTAACCGCTTTATTATTATTGTTTTTACAAGAATGTGAACGTCGCTTAAAACATATGTCTTTGGACTGCGTCACATGAAATGCGCCCACAATCCAGAACATATTTTATTTGACGTTTTGGGATTTGGATTTGGGTCGCATGAAATGCGCACCCAAGTTTAAGAAAGTAGATTATTAAACACGCACCTAAAGAGACTATCGTGTTATTATTTTGCGGAGGCCGTGAAATTCGCTAAACGACTCTCCTGAATTCTAAGTAATTTTAAACAAGTACTTACTGAGGGCCCCGCAATTTGCATTTTTGTTTGTCGAGGCTCGTCTCATTCTATTTATTTAAAGGAATTTGCAACGTCATGGAAATGCATCTCAAACCACGTCACAATCAATGCACCCGTGATTAGAGACATATTTCGATTTCGTTGAGATTTGGATTTGGGTCACATAAATGTGCACCCGAGTTTAGGGAGATACATTATTAAGACGCGCCTAAAGTAACCAACGCATTATTATTTTTGGGGAGGGCCGTGAAATTTGTTAAACGGCCCATCCCGGAATCTAAGTATTTAATACATATATTTTGTGAGGGCCCCGCAATTTGTCCCTTTTATTCGGCGAGGCTCGTCTCATTTTATTCTTTATTATTATTATTATTATTATTATTATTATTATTATTATTATTTTTTTAAAAGGATGCCATTTTTTTTTAAAAAAAGGATGCCATTTTTATGTCTTTAACAATACTAAACTTACGGCCTCTTTACAACTAAAATCCCATGACTTGTTAGAAGTTTAATAAAAGGAGTTTAGTGAATGAGTGTTTCGGTGGTAGTAACAGCATGCACTAATACTATTTTTTTCGAATGACCTAACCAAAGGAAAGGACGAACAGATTAACGTCAAACTTGTGTCATAGAACGACTAGTCCAACTTAATTAAACGACATCAAATAAACAAGAATAACATAACATGAAAATGAACCAAAATGCAGACAATGAAACATAGGCAGAAAATTTCCATACCAATTTTTATATTGCATCTCAAACATTCAACTTAAAGTTTATTTATCTAATACATCGAGGTTTACTGACCTTTGCACCTCGACAAACTCAGAACGACAAACTCGATTCCGACGGAACTCAAGCCGGACCTCACTGGACGAGGAACAACGACGAAACCTCGGACAAACACCTCGACGTACCGGACCTCGACGAATAGAAAGCTCGGACCCACAAATGTCAACGACCAGGGATTGTTTGGTTGCTGCTATATTTTTCCGGCGCGACACCTGTGTACGTGAAGCCGCAGTTGGAGGGGTCGTTTGGGCAGTTGACGAAGGGGGTGGTTGGACGACGCAGCAGCGATGGCTGCTGCTTGACGGGTGGTCGATGGGTGTTGCTGGGTTTTTGGTTGAGGTCGACGGGACTGGGGCTGCGACGGGGGGTGGGACTGACTTGTTGGTTACGACAGTGGGTGATGGGGAAGGTGACGGTGATGGTGAACGAACTGGGTCGTTGTCCGGTGGCGTTCAGGCGTTAGGGGGGGGGTTTGCGACTGGTTTCTGTTTGGTTATGGTAGTTTCACGGTGGGGAAGGCGACGGGGGTGGACGCAGGTGATTTCGGACGTGAGGGGGTGGCGTGTGGGCAGTAATGGAGGAGTGGTCGTGGTCGACGGGGCTGGGGTTGCGACGATGGAGGTTCGTTGGAAGCTTGGTGGTTAGTGGTCGACGATGGCGGAGCTCGCAACGGCAACAGTGGCGGATTCAAGGAGGAGGAGTGAGCTGGTCGGGTAGGGTTTTTCTCTTTTTTCAGTAGGTTTTCTTTCTTTCTTCTTTTGAAGAAGAAAGAGGAACAGTAGTTTTTTTTTCCAATTTTTCAAAGTCCTCCCCATGCTTTTGCCTTTGTCCGGGTTTTGTAGTGTTTTGCCCAGAAAAATGAGCCCCACGCGTGGTGGGGTTCAAGGCATATGTCCCCCACGCGTGGTGGGGTTCCCCACGTGTCCTGGACACGGTTTATTATGGGCTAGGTCCGAAAATTAGGCCTAAAACCGGGTAGTTTGAACCCGAATATTATTCTTTTGCCCAGACCCGAGAAATAGGAACACGTTGCTTAACTAGTCCTATGTAAGCAAAATAACTACCAAAAATAAGACTAGTATTTAACAAAACTATATCTTTTTAAATATTTTTAAGGATTTAAAATAGCTACAAAATATTAATAAAACTATTTTTGTAATTTTCGTAAATATTAGGATAAAATATGAAGTAATATTTTTGTATTTTTTTCAAAGTTAAAATGACTATAAAATATTAATAAAACTATTTTTTTGTAATTTTCGTTTTTTAATAAAGACAAAATATAAAATAATATTTTTTGTATTAAAACGACTACAAAACATTAATAGAATTATATATATTTTTTTGTAATTTTCGAATATATATAAAGTACCAAAATAAAGTACAATTTTTGTATTTTTCAAAATTATAATGACTGCAAACATTAATAGAACTATATATTTTAGTAATTTTTTGAATTTATATAAAGTACCAAAAAAAGTACAATTTTTTTGTATTTTTTCCACGTTTATGAGAAATGCATAAACTAAAATTTATATATGTATTTTTTGTGATTTTTTCTTTTTGCAACGAAATAAAGTAAAAATAGTTAAAATGGCTATATTAGACCCAATTTCGCATATTCACGCTAAAAATGTGAAAAATCTCGGGGAGGGTCAAAAATCACGTGCTTACAGCTGCCCCTCTTTGACTGGAAATACGAAGAGTTTTCCGACAAAGAACGACTAGACGTGTTTTTGACCCGACCATTACTTGGACGGACTACACTTAAGGAAAGGGAGGGAATGTGACCGAGCCCTAGTATCTGAGCTGCCTACATATCATTGGTTATACAGGAATCAGGCCACGTGTAGTTCGAAATGAGAGAGATAGTGAAGTGTACCGAGGTGAAGAGCCGATCGAGGTGCCGTTCCGTTGAGGTTCCGGTCCGCGGTCCTGTCGTTACAACAAAAACGAAGACTGAAAAAAGACTAACTAAGCCTATCAGCTACTAGTTACAGGGATTCCTATCTGTAAGTCTTCCGAAACTTGGTCTTGAGTCTTGAATGGTGCTTCATACAGACTTCAGGTTTGAACCTTGATACAGCTAGTTGTAGGTGCTAGTTCTTTGAGCGGACCACATCTGTTCTCTACTTCCGTACCTTGGGTTCTTTTCCCCTCTTGTTTTCTTGTTGTCTTTTCTTGACCAGCCTCTTGTGAATGCTGGGGATTTTATTGCTTCCTGCTGGAGATTCCTGTTGTATTCCTCTGCTTCATTGATTCTAAGTGTGCTCCTTTCTCATATGAGCGGGCTTTTGACTTCAATACTTCAATTGTATTCCCTTATTCTCCAGGTGGGTGCCTGATTTCTATTTTCTTTGTCCTTGTTCTCCAGGTGGACGCCTGATTTCTATTTTTCTTTGTCCTTGTTCTCCAGGTGGACGCCTGATTTCTTCCTTCTTTGTCCTTGTTCTCCAGGTGGACGCTTGATTTCTATTTTTCTTTGTCCTTGTTCTCCAGGTGGACGCCTGATTTCTTCCTTCTTTGTCCTTGTTCTCCAGGTGGACGCCTGATTTCTATTTTTCTTTGTCCTTGTTCTCCAGGTGGACGCCTGATTTCTATTTTTCTTTGTCCTTTGTTCTCCAGGTGGGCGCCTGATTTCTATTTTTCTTTGTCCTTGTTCTCCAGGTGGACGCCTGATTTCTTCCTTCTTTGTCCTTGTTCTCCAGGTGGACGCCTGATTTCTATTTTTCTTCGACATACAACAAACTCCGTTCTACAGGCGGGTCTCCTATTGGTAAGATTAAACTTAGGAAGTGCGTCTCCTATGGTGAAACTAAATTGAGGAAGTGCGCCTCCTATTGGTAATGACATGCCTACATTTATACTTGTGGGCGACCTAGAATATGGAATGAACAGACAAAATGTATTCCCGCATTATACTGGTGGGCGACCTAGAACTTAAATGTATTCCCGCATTATACTGGTGGGCGTCCTAGAACTTAAATGTATTCCCGCATTATACTGCTGGGCGTCCTAGAACTTAAATGTATTCCCGCATTATACTGGTGGGCGACCTAGAACTTAAATGTATTCCCGCATTATACTGGTGGGCGACCTAGAACTTAAAT
The DNA here is from genome assembly GCF_000715075.1 of Nicotiana tabacum. Taxonomy (NCBI): domain Eukaryota; kingdom Viridiplantae; phylum Streptophyta; class Magnoliopsida; order Solanales; family Solanaceae; genus Nicotiana; species Nicotiana tabacum. The sequence goes on along the minus strand of NC_134087.1, from coordinate 188,997,773 downwards.
GTATTCCCGCATTATACTGGTGGGCGACCTAGAACTTAAATGTATTCCCGCATTATACTGGTGGGCGACCTAGAACTTAAATGTATTCCCGCATTATACTGGTGGGCGACCTAGAACTTAAATGTATTCCCGCATTATACTGGTGGGCGACCTAGAACTTAAATGTATTCCCGCATTATACTGGTGGGCGACCTAGAACTTAAATGTATTCCCGCATTATACTGGTGGGCGACCTAGAGCTTAAATGTATTCCCGCATTATACTGGTGGGCGACCTAGAGCTTAAATGTATTCCCGCATTATACTGGTGGACGACCTAGAGCTTAAATGTATTCCCGCATTATACTGGTGGGCGACCTAGAACTTAAATGTATTTGAAATTGTTTCCCCGTTCTTCCGAGAAAATTTCGACAATCGGTAGAAAGTTTCCTGCCCCGGTTTTTGGTGACTTCCCTGGCGTTGCATCTTGCCGCCATCATCAATCCTTTGTTTTCCTGCAGCAGACAAAAGGATTTAATTAGTTTTCATCGTGGTGGTAGAGGGTGCCCTTCGGGCGGATGCTTTTTCCTTTCTTCTCTTTTTCTTGCTCTATGTCCCCATAATTGATTAGTGGGCAGAGAATGGTCTCAGAAATGCTGGGTAATGGATTTGTGCCAGGAAAAGGCCTGGGAGTCGAGCTTCAAGGGATTGTCCAACCTGTCTCCCTTCCTAAAAATCTGGAAACTTTTGGATTGGGGTTCAAACCAACCGCAGCAGATAGGAAGCAAGCGCGAAAAATGAAGAAGAGGGTCTGGTTTCTGCCTAAACCGGTGCCACGCCTCTCAAGGTCTTTTGTTAAAGCAAGTGCCAAGGGGTCACCGGTCCCAAAGATTCTAGGACCTTTGATCGGTATAAATGAAGACCTGAATCAGAGTTTTGAAAGGCTATACGCGGATGTCAGTGTGGTGGAGGCTGGAGAAGGGTCCAGCAGAGCAGAGATACAGTTTGTGGGGCCTGAGGCCAAGACCAACAATTGGACGGTTACTCCTCTTCCTGTCCGAGGGGAGTCTTGGTAGTAGGCTTTGATTTGTGTTTTGTGTGTTTTGTTTTGTCCGGATTATTCAAGGGTGTAATCCAAATTTTACTTTCGTTTTGTAAAAGTGTGAACCCTTTTATCCCGCAAGTTAATGAAGTTCTTTTCTTTTGTTCCATTTTAATTTTTGTTTTGTTCTTTTTCTTTCTGAACAGTTCTCTTTTTACTGGTTCTAATGACATGGCATGCACAGCGGATCTTCGACCTAGTCTAATAAATCAATCTGAATCTGACTCAATGATGCAAGAGGTCGTTTGTGATGATGAATCTGAATGTGATGAAGGTGAAGCCTTCGAAGAGATAAACCGAGCATTATGCCAATTTGAAGAAAAACCCAAGCCTAACCTAAATGACACTGAGGCTGTAAACCTAGGAGACGCTGATAACGTCTAAGAAACCAAAATCAGCATCCACATTGAGCCGAATGTCAGGGAAGAATTGATCATAACCCTCATGGAATTCAAAGATGTTTTTGCATGGTCCTATGACGATATGCCTGGATTAAGCACAAATTTAGTGGTTCACAAATTGCCCACTGACCCGGCATACCCTCCGGTCAAGCAAAAACTAAGGAAATTTAAAACAGAAATGAGTGTAAAAATCAAAGAAGAGGTGATTAAGCAGTTGCAGGCAAAGGTCATTCGGGTCACTCGATATCCCGAATGGTTGGCCAATGTGGTGCCAGTCCCAAAGAAGGATGGAAAAATCAGGGTGTGCGTTGACTACCGCAACCTCAACAAAGCAAGTCCCAAGGACAATTTTCCGCTACCCAACATTCATATCCTGATCGATAATTACGCTGGGCGCGAGATCGGATTCTTTGTGGATTGCTATGCGGGTTATCATCAGATCCTAATGGACGAGGAGGATGCTGAGAAGACAGTGTTTATCACACCATGGGGGACCTACTGCTATCGGGTAATGCCGTTCGGACTGAAGAACGCCGGGGCAATGTACATGCGAGCAATGACTGCTGTGTTTCATGACATGATACACAAAGAAATCGAGGTGTACGTCGATGATGTGATCATCAAATCTTGGCATCAGGAGGACCATGTAGCAGACCTAAGGAGATTTTTCCAAAGACTCCGGAGGTATGATATCAAGCTTAACCCGGCCAAATGCGCATTCGGGGTTCCATCAGGAAAGTTGCTAGGATTCATCGTCAGTCGACGGGGGATTGAGTTAGACCCATTCAAAATTGAATCCATCCGAGATTTGCCACCGCCAAGGAACAAAACAGAGGTAATGAGTTTGCTGGGTAGACTCAATTACATCAGCAGGTTCATCGCTCAACTCACAACAACTTGTGAGCCCATATTTCGGCTGCTGAGAAAGGATGCTGCGGTAGGTTGGACGGCAGAGTGTCAGGAGGCTTTCGACCAAATCAAAGGGTATCTGTCTAATCCACCCATATTGGTCCCGCCTAAGCCTAGGAATCCCCTAATTCTTTACCTGACGGTCTTGGAAAATTCATTTGGTTGTGTATTGGGGCAACATGATGACACAGGAAGGAAGGAGCAAGCCATCTACTATCTTAGCAAGAAATTCACAGTACATGAGGTCAAGTACACTCAACTCGAGAAAACATGTTGCGCCCTAACTTGGGTAGCTCAGAAGTTGAAACACTACCTGTCTTCGTATACTACTTATCTCATATCCCGTTTGGACCCATTGAAGTATATCTTTCAGAAACCTATGCCCACGGGAAGGTTGGCAAAATGGCAAATTCTGCTCACAGAGTTTGATATCGTCTATGTAACGAGGACGGCCATGAAAGCCCAGGCGCTGGCAGACCATTTGGCAGAGAATCCCGTTGATGAAAAATACGAGCCCCTAAGAACGTATTTTCCTGACGAAGAGGTAATGCATACAAATGAGCCGTTATCCACCAATACTCGAGTTACCACCGAGTCTTCACATTTGACATCTAGGTATAAAGCTTTATTATGCTCCGTACCTTCCACCGGCAGGTCATCATCTGAGAATGTTACCCTGTTCACCTCGAAAATCTTGCTGGCAATGATTTCCAGGTGGTTTACAGCAATCTCACTGGGTACATGATCTTCGTTCAATATCTTCAGCAGGGCCCGGCGATGCTCCTCAGAATGGATCAGTAACGACAACAGTGAGATCTGGGCTGGTGTTTTTCTCAGCTGTTCGACCACAGAATAGTCCTGTACTTTCATCTTCCTCAGGAACTCTTCAGTCCTTTGCACTTCTGGCGGAGTTTTCGGCTGTTATTTTTATTTCCCAAATTTGTGCTCGAAGGGCGCCATTTTCTTTGGCTAGATTTTTCTTCTCGCCCTCATCCGCGGCGGCTTGCAAACCATTCCTAAATTGAAGATCCTTGACTTGTTTTTCCAGCTTGCTTATGGTAGCCCTATACTCATTTTTTTGGCCAACCAATCCCATTGCACTTGTGCTCCATCGGTGAATTGTTGGACATGGGGCCTTTTTACGGTCCGTTCGGGCTCTAGATGGGTTTGGGACCTTTTACCGTACCAAGTTGTGTAACTAGGATCCAACTCGCCTCTGGATAGATCTCGTACCTGGTTCTTTGGCTCTAAGAACCTATATTGATGCCAAATCCGACGCACCCTTTCTTCTAGAAAAGTGACTCTTGGTTCCAACTCAATGACCTGCCGACTCAAGTCCTCATCATGTGGGATGGTCTGGTATCTGCATGAGTTGGAATTGCCTGAGGAACCGGGTTGGAAGCTTTTCTTCGATGGAGCTGCAAACGCAAAAGGGGTTGGAATAGGAGCAGTACTCATTTCTGAAACAGGACGGCATTATCCTGTTATGGCTCAACTACGCTTCTATTGCACCAACAATATGGCCGAGTATGAGGCTTGCATTCTGGGTCTGCGCTTGGCTGCTGACATGGATGTCCAAGACGTCTTGGTCTTGGGAGACTCTTGATCTAAGGAACAAAAATGTTGAAGTTTTCAGAGTTAATGGGCACCGAGTCAAGCATTATCTTGGAAAATTTGATGACAACCGTGTGGTGGCACTTCTTCATCTAAAGTGATGTAATGGTAACATGTGTCGTGCCGCGACGTTAAATCAGGCGCTTCTTGGGAGGCAACCCATATCTTTTTCTTCTTGTTTTCTTTGATTTTCTTTCTAGTGTAGGATTGATTTTTGAGCTAATTTGGTTATGAGATGTTGCTGGGATTGTGTTGATACAGTGCAAAACATTTTGGAAAAATTGAATAGTCTCTGAAGTTGCCAGTGCGGCCGCATTGCACTTTGTGTGGTCCGTATTGGTGAAGGCCAAGTGAGGTACTCTCTGAAGATTGCCACCGCGGCCGCATTCCCTTTAGTGCGGGCCGCGGTGGACCTCCGCGGCCGCGGTCTGTTTTGTGCGGTCCGCAAAGGTTGCCTTCTCAAGCTTCTTCTGAACTAAACCAGCGCAGTTCGCAGTTCGTTTTGTGTAGCCGCGCTGGTAGGTACGACCGGGCCCCACAAGGTTTTCTATAAATAAACCTCAGGGGTCACCGGTTACCCTTTTCGAAAATTTGATTCTAATAAACCTGTAAAAACACCAAATGGGGTCACAAACACAACTTCAAATGGCCTACTCCACTTTGACTTGAGCTTACCAGAAACAGACGTAACCGGGAATTGAACAAGAGAACCATATCTCCAACCTTGAATTCCTTACCCCGAGCATATTTGTCGTGAAGGTACTTCATTTTGTCTTTATACAAAGATGAACTTGAGTAGGCATGGAATCTAAACTCATCGAGCTCATTGAGTTGTTCAATACGAAGATTTGCCGCAACATCCCATTCCAAATTCAACTTCCTCAAAGCCCACATGCCTTGTGCTCTAACTCAACCGGAAGATGACAAGCTTTTCCAAATACCAACCGATACGGAGACATACCAATCAGAGTTTTGTAAGCCATCCGATAAGCTTATAGAGCGTCATCCAACTTTTTGGACCAATCGGTCCTATTAGCATTGACAATTTTTGACAAGATGCTCTTAATTTCTCTGTTGGAGACTTCCACTTGACCACTAGCTTGAGTATGATAAGGGGTAGAAACCTTATGATTGACACCGTACTTGGAAAGCAACGTGCCGAAAGCCTTGTTGCAAAAGTGAGACCTCTCATCACTAATAATCACATGAGGAGTGCCAAACCTTGTGAAGATGCTCTTTTTAAGAAATGCCACAACACTCCGGGCATCATTATTAGGCAAAGCCACGGCTTCAACCAATTTTGAGACATAGTGAACCGCCATGAGAATGTAAGTATTCCCACAAGAGCTAACAAATAGACCCATGAAATCGATGCCCCAAACATCAAAGATATCCACTTCTAGAATCGTATTGAGAGGCATTTCATCCCTTTTTGAAATTTCGCCCTCTCTTTGGCACTCATCACACCTCTTCACCACATTACCCGCATCTTTGAACATAGTGGGCCAATAGAATCCACAACTAAGAACTTTCGATGCGGTCCTCACCCCACCTTGATGGCCACCATAGGGTGAAGAATGGCAAGCCTCTCAGATACTCAATCGTTCTTCCTTCGGGACACATCTACGAATCGCACCATCCGTGCAAATATTGAAAAAGTATGGCTCATCCCAATAGAAATCCAAACTATCCCGCTTGAGCTTCTTCCTTTGGTTAGAAGAGAGCTCACACGGGATTATTCCGGTCACAAGGTAATTGGCAACATCGGCAAACCATGGTATATCCTTCACTAACATCGCAAGAAGTCGTCACAAGGCCTCCGCTCCTCCTCCAAACAGGACAAGTGTTCCGCCACTTGATTCTCACTACCCTTCCGGTCAACAATTTCTAGATCAAACTCTTGAAGAAGTAACATCCATCTCATCAATCTCGCCTTGGAGTCTTTCTTGGTCATCAAATACCTAAGGGCAACATGATCGGTGTGCACTATAACTTTGGCTCCCATAAGGTAAGGTCAAAACTTTTCCCTAGCAAACACGATATCCAAAAACTCTTTCTCGGTGACTGTATAGTTCCTTTGAGCCTCATTCATGGTCTTGCTTGCGTAGTTCACCGGATGAAACATTTTGTTGATTCTTTGGCCCAAAATAGTCACCTCTATCTTGGCTTTGTCAACCTCAATTCCTCGCTTCGAGATTTTGTGACCCAACACTATACCTTCTTCAACCATGAAATGGCATTTTTTCCAATTGAGTACGAGGTTTGTGTCTTTACACCGGGTCAATACTCTATCCAAATTTTTCGACACTCATCAAAAGAATCCCCAACCACGCTGAAATCATCCATGAAAACCTCCAAGATATCTCCCACCATGTCGGTGAAAATAGCCATCATGCAACGTTGAAAGGTTGTCGGAGCATTACACAATCCGAACGGCATTCGAGAGAAAGCGAATGTGCCGTAAGGACATGTAAAAGTTGTCTTCTCTTGGTCCTCCGGGGCAATTAAAATTTGATTGTACCCTGAGTAACCATCCAAGAAGCAATAGAAAGCACGCCCCGTAAGACGATCTAGCATTTGGTCAAGGAATGACAATGGGAAATGATCTTTTCGGGTCACATTGTTTAGCTTTCGGTAATCCATACATACTCTCCACCCGGTGACCGTGCGAGTAGGGATGAGTTTTTCGTTGTCATTGGTGACCACAGTCATACCACCCTTCTTCGGCACACATTGCACTGGAGAAGTCCACGAACTGTCATAAATAGGATAAACCACACTGGCGTCTATCATTCTTATGCTTTGCAAGACTTTGAGGATAAGGTGGAGGTGGCCTTGTTAAAGGAGCCCTGACTTTTGGCACAACCGGCTCGGGCATGTCAATCACGTGTTCCCTAGACGGGTTCACGACATCTTGGGTTTCTACCTCGGCCTCACCAATATCAATCCTCACATCATTGTGCACATTCTCTTCAACCACATCTTCAACAATAAAAGGTACATCATCATCCCGCAACTCAACATCTTCATCCACAACTTGCTTTTGCTTTGAGGCATTCACATCACCGCCTTTCCCACTTCTTGATGTAACCTCCATCACATGATTGTTATTTCCACCCTTTGGTTTACTACTGTATCACTTGGTAGATCACCCTTCGGGCGAGTATTCAATGATTGAGAGATTTGGCCTAATTGCACCTCCAAGTTTCGGATAGAGGTGTTGTGAGAAGCTAACTGTGCATCCAAATCTGCATTCCTCTTTATTATCTGCTCGAACATCATTTCAATTCTACCCATATCATTACCAGAAGAACTAGGATCTTAAGAAGGGAAAGGGGGTGGATTGTTCGGTTGTTGGTACATTGGGAGCCTTTGAAAGCCTTGCCCCTTGTTGCCTTGGTTTCCATTGTTGTTCCACCTGCCTTGATTGTTGTTGTTGCCCCAGTTGTTGTTATTTCCATTCTAGTTGCCTTGGTTGTTGTTCTGATTACCTCAATTGTTGTTGTGATTGTTGTTCCAATTGCCACCACTTTGTTGTTGATTGCCCCAATTTCCTTGGGGTCGCCATTGTTGGTTTGAAGAGTTGCCTCCATTGTACCTCTTCACTTTGGTCATCATAACCATCATTTTGACACCCATCATATTCATCAACAAACTGCTCAGAATTTCCTTAATTTTGTTGCCTCATTTGCCTTCTCTTGTTGATAAGCATACTAACACCCTCCATGGCATTCACTTGGCGAGGATTCTGAACTTGTTGCAACTGTGCCTTAACCAATTGATTCATCATAGTGGTAAGTTCAGCTATCGCTTGCCCATGATCATGTAATTCCTTATGCAAATGGATAATCGTAGGGTCACCTTGAGGCACATTTGCTCTACTCTGCCATGTTGAAGAAGTGTCCGCCATTTCATTAAGTACATCACATGCCTCCTCATAAGAAAGTTTCATAAAATTGCCCCCGAACAATTGGCTAACAATGCATTGATTTTTAGTATTTATGCCCCGGTAGAAGGTTTGTTGGATCATGGCCTCGGTCATATCATTATTTGGGCACTCCCTCACCATCGTTCTATACCGCTCCCAAATCTCATGCAAAGGTTCCGTTGGTTCTTGCTTGAAGGCTAATATTTCATCTCGAAATGCCGCCATATGACTAGGAGAGAAGAATTTGGCAATAAACTTATCCGCCAACTCATCCCAAGTTGTGATAGAATGGTTGGGGAGTCTCTCGAGCCAATCCAATGCCTTTCCCCGAAGTGAGAACGGGAAAAGTCTCAATCTCAATGCATCCTTGGAAACATTCGTCTGTTTGCTCCCCCAGCATGTATCTACGAACCCTTTGAGATGTTTGTAGGAATTTTGATTTGCAGCGCCCGTGAAGTACCCACGCTGCTCAAGTAAGGTCAGCATCACATTGGTTATCTGGAAGTTGCCCGCCTGGATTCAGGATGGGACAATAGCACTTGCGTAGCCCTGGTTCGGTAATACTCTGGGAGCCACTCTTGGAGGAACCAGGGGAGGGTCTGGAATATTGTCATTTGGATCATTCCGGCCTCTCCGTTGACCTTGAGGAGCAAGAGGCACCTCATCTTGCTCAAGATCATCTACCTCCTCCCCTGATATCATGTTTCCAAGAGGATCATTAGTGTTGTTTAAAGCCATGTTAGTACCTGAGTAATGACACAAACAAGTAAGTAACAAAGAAGGAAAGAAGAACAATACCTAAAACTAACTAAATAGATAGCCAAAACCGTTAGCTCCCCGGCAACGGCACAAAAAAGTGAACGTTGCCAACTCCACACTACTAAAAGGTAGGAAGAGAGGGTCGCAATAGCTTTTACCCGATATGAGGGTCGGGATCGATTTTCACAGGGGGCTAGGAATGGAGTCGAGTATCTATCTAGACTAGAGTTGTGTATTTGTTCCTAATGTCACTTCCATACATTTTTGGGTTTTTTGATTATAAGCTACTGTTATCAAACTATTAATTGAAACTAGATTATGCTACGAGATAATTGCTAAGTTGTATCTAATGGAAAGAAAGGCAGTAGGGTCGTGACATTACCTAGGTGGCTAATTGACGGGTAGATGTTACTAAGGTTCGATTGACATAATTGAGGTTTATGCTATAACCGTTGCACAATTTTACCCACTCTCACACCTCTCGGTAGAAAGAGTGATTTTGCCCAATTGTCTCTCGAGAGACCAAACGGGTAGGCAAATTAGCTCAAGCAACTAGGGTTCAAGTTGGGTAATTACTCTCTCGAGGTTTAACCCTTTAATTGGGACTATCAATTCTCTTAAGTACATCTCAATTCCTTGTTGGGTCAATTTTTGAGACTTAAGCTCTCCTTCTCATGAAGCGCCAAGTCAACTTTAGCACAAACCAGTGTTTGCAACCACCAATTTATAGATTAAACCATAAAATTGACCCAAATAACAAACACCCATAGTCAGTCTAACAATAGATGGCAACACCCATCAATTACCCTCACTAGGGTTGAGCCACAACCCTAGCTAATGGGTTTAGCTACTCATGCTTGAAGGAGAAAATAGAGAATAGATGAAGAACAAGGCATATTAATTAAATGCTAAATTAAAATACAAGAATCTATTTTTAATTTGAAGCTAAGATGTCAAAAATGGCTACAGATGAAGTTCCCACGAGCGCAGCTAAGTTCTGGAAATATCTGATGACCTAAAAATGGTAAAATATTCTATTTATACTAGGCTAGAAACACTGGACAAAAATACCCCTACGGGGTCAGCGCGGGCCGCATAAAATGGACTGCGACCGCGCTAGGCTCTTGGACTTCAATTCTGGGCTCTCTGACTTGGGCTCCGCGGACCGCGTAGAATGGACCGCGGCCGCGGAGGCAGCTATTGCGGTCCGCACAACCATGACCACGGACCACATTGGCATTTTCCATCTCTCTGAATATCTCTTCCGCGGACTGCACAAAAAGGCAGTGCGTCCGCGGAACCTTCACCGCGGACCGCACAAAAATACAGTGCGGTCGCAGAACCTTCACCGCGGACCACGCAATGTGAACTGCAGCCACATTGCCTGAAGCCTGGTTTTGCCATCTCTCTGAATCACCTTGTGCGGTCGCATTCGACTTTGTGCGGTCCGCACTAGGCCTGTTTGCCCTTAGTTTACTTTGTCTTTGATACTTGAGCAGGTTTCACTCCTTTTGAGCTTATCTTTGACATTTAGTCACTTTGTCGATCAAACCTGCAATCAAGCACAACTTATGAGCCTTTTAGGACTATTTTGTAACGATTTATAATCAAAGCATAGGCAAGCAGGAGCATGAAATTCGTTAAAATCCCTACTTATCAAGCAACACCCCAGTTGTACTGGGATAACTCATCTAGCCGCTGAAGATGATGTAGAAATCGCATACTCACTAGATTTCCCGAAGTGTTCGGGAACAAGACACCCCAAAAAGAAGGAGCAGCGCCAACCTCGTGTACCGGTGAATATGTAGAACATCTATCTCGCCGGTGATGTCGGGGTGCAATACCTCCAAATGCTGTTTAATAGTTGTCACAGAAATGTGACTGCCCCCTGAAGCTACAACCTCACCTTGTGGCCTAAAACCAGTGAACTGCTGCAGCAAGTCCAAATACTGGGCACACGTCATAGATCTCATATACTGAGGCAGTGCAACGGCCAGTCTATCAGCAGGCAACCCATTAAAACCTGAACATCCTGAAGCGTGATGGTGGTCTCGCCAATGGGCAGGTGGAAAGTGTGCGTCTCCGGTCGCCACTTCTCTATCAACGCCGTGGTCAGAGACCAGTCGAGCTGCAGCCATCCAATCTCAAAAGTCCTATAGAAGCCCGTATCACGCAGGCGCTGGACTACCCGGGAATGGAAACCTCTCTCCCTCATAAAGTCCCACACGTCGTCCACTCTCCTGGCGCAGAGAGTCTGCTCCACTAGCTCTCCCTCCCATACGTAGGCGGACATATGATCGTCTTGTAACACTAATATCTCATCCGAGAAAGGTCCAGGATGCATAGGCGGTACGTCCATATCGTCTACTGTAAATTAAACAATATTAATGTTTAATTATTTAATTGAACAGAGTATATATCTATGGGCTCCAGGCTCGATATTTGAGGCCCAGTAGCACCAAGCTATCCTGAATTCTTATGTGTGTCAATTTCACTATTTTTAGAATTTTGTTAGTTTTATAAATTAAATATTTAATTATTTAATTGGACAAAGTATATATTTATGGATTCCAGGCTCGATATTTGAGGCTCAGTAGCACCAAGCTATCCTGAATTCTTATGTGTGTCAATTTCAATATTTTTAGAATTTTGTTTGTGTTATAATAATTAATATTTAATTATTTAATTGGATAGAGTATATATCTATGGGATCCAGACTCGATATTTGAGGCCCGGTAGCACCAAGCTATCTTGAATTCTTATGTGTGTCAATTTCAATATTTTTAGAATTTTGTTAGTTTTATAAATTAAATAATTAATTTTTAATTGGACAGAGTATATATCTATGAGTTCCGCACTCGATATTTAATTTGATAGCATATATTAATTTGTTAGTTCTGTGTGTTTGTTTTATAAATTAAATAATTAATTTTTATAAAGTGTAATTGGATAGAGTTTGTAATTAGTATATACTTAAACTACAAAGATTCTACGCTAAAAGGCTCTATATTTTACTACGCTATAAGGCTCTATATTTTACTACGCTATTAGAGCACTATTCTTTAAGCAAATAAATAATTTAAACTAAATAAAAACAACATATTTTAATAACATAACATTCACGAAATTACATATAAAATAGTAAAAGAAATTTATGAACATTTTTATTAACAAAAATAATTATTTCCCAATTTTTAACTTTTTTTTAAACACTAATAATTTAATCCGGATAAAATAACATACAAATTTAATCGCAAAAAAATACAAAATAACGTGAAAACACATTCAAGACAACTAATATGCATTATTATATGAGTTTCGACATAAACTAAATCGGAATACCTCGATTTATGTTTTTAGAAAAGTCGGAAAATTGAAAATTTGAGCACGAAACGAGAAAACCACAACAATAGAAGGTTTGGGTTGTATGCGGGACCTAGAATCTTCACTTTTTGTGGCGGGTGAGGTCCACCCATTTTTTAAGAATCGGGGGGGGGGGGGGGGGACCGTTGTTGGAATTTTTTAATGGAAGGGGAGGATACTGTGTTCTGTCGTTGAGAAGAAAGGGGAGGTTTTAAATTTAATATGTAAAACGTAGTATAATACTGCGCTATATGTAAAACGCGACTGCACTTTACTTTAACGGCTAAAATTTCGCTACAGTAAAGCACAGTATAATACCGCGTTTTGTGTAGAAAAGTATCTTTTTTTTAACACGATAGAAACGTATTTTGAGTCCAAAAAGTTGCCATTTAGGTTTCGGACTCTATTGTTATTGTGTATCACTTACGAAAAAATCTATCTTATTTACTACTCCCTCCATTTTATATTAGATGAAGTACTTTCCTTTTTAATGTGTTCCAAAACAAATGACACATCTCTAAATTATGAAATAATTTAATTTTAAACTAAGGATGTCTAACGGGCCGAGTTTAATCATAACCGGACCGGCCCAGACCGGTTAAAACCAAAACCGGCCCGGACCGGTACAAGGGGACCGGGTGGGGCTGGATTAATGGGGTAAGGGGGTTGGTTTGTTTACGTTGGGGTTATCGGTTAACCGGCCGGGTCAAACCCGGTCAACGATTTTTACTGTAGAACCGGTTAACCGGCCCAGTCTGGACCGGCCCAGACCGGTATAACGGCTACTTTCAATTTTTTTGTGTTTCTACTTTCTGACCGTTGGCTCAACGACTATTTTGCACATTTAGCCCTTTTTTGGGCCAATTTTTTTTTAATTTAATATTTTTGTAATTACTAATTTAGCCCTTTGAAAAACTATAAATACACCCCCCTTCATTTCTTCACTCATCTCTCATTTCTCAAACTCAAATTCTCAATTCAAGTTAAATCATGCCCCGTACTTCTAAAGTGCGCTCGTATGTTTGGGAACACTTTGAGGTGGTAGAAGAAAATGAAGAAGTTCAGAAAGTAAAGTACAAGAACTATGGTTGAGTCAATCTTCGTCAAAAGTGTGACACAAACAGTTTAAGGAGGAATATGAAGAGTTGTCTTGAGCGTCCTCCAGAAATTCGTATTTAAGTTGATTTGAGACAATTTGTGTTATTTTAAAATTATTAGACGTATATATGCTTAATGTTTTAGTTTGTTAGATTAATTTGAAGTATTATTATGCATGAAAATTTAGCTTTACTCTTTTTTCGTTATTTACTTGTTAAATGCAAACTTCAATTTTGTAATTTTGAAATAAATGTAGCACTTGCAATTTATAAGTGCAATTTTTTCCATCTTCATTGTATTCTTTATATTTTTTACTTTATATTAATATAACTTACATTAGTCATACAAAATACAAAAAAAAAAAAAATTACACTAACCCCGCCCGGCCTGGCCCCTTGTACCCGTAACCCGTATGGTTCATTTTTTATTCAGATGAACCCGAACCCATTAAATCCGGTAAGCCCTAACTCGTAACCAGCCCGATTCCCAACCCATCCGTTTCCTAATTTTGCCTACCCAGACCGACCCGGCCCACCCGTTAGACACCCTTATTTTAAACTCTTCATTTTAGCCATTTATCCTTAATGAGAAGCTTTTATTATTACCGCACAAATGTCATGGCCCCATAAACTTTATACCCATTAAGCTTTTAATATCAGAAGATTCAAAAGTCTTTTTTTTTCTTAAATTCCGTACCGAATCAAACTACCTCATCTAATATGAAACGGAAGGAGTACTATTTGTTTCTGTTTGGATTTCAGAATCAACTTAAACACCTCCATACAAAGTCAAAACTCAAAATCACTATTGTAAGCACGTGATTTTTGACCCTCCCCGAGATTTTTCACATTTTTAGCGTGAATATGCGAAATTGGGTCTAATATAGCCATTTTAACTATTTTTACTTTATTTCGTTGCAAAAAGAAAAAATCACAAAAAATACATATATAAATTTTAGTTTATGCATTTCTCATAAACGTGGAAAAAATACAAAAAATTGTACTTTTTTTTGTACTTTATATAAATTCAAAAAATTACTAAAATATATAGTTCTATTAATGTTTGCAGTCATTATAATTTTGAAAAATACAAAAATTGTACTTTATTTTGGTACTTTATATAAATTCGAAAATTACAAAAAAATATATATAATTCTATTAATGTTTTGTAGTCGTTTTAATACAAAAAATATTATTTTATATTTTGTCTTTATTAAAAAACAAAAATTACAAAAAAATAGTTTTATTAATATTTTATAGTCATTTTAACTTTGAAAAAAATACAAAAATATTACTTCATATTTTATCCTAATATTTACGAAAATTACAAAAATAGTTTTATTAATATTTTGTAGCTATTTTAAATCCTTAAAAATATTTAAAAAGATATAGTTTTGTTAAATACTAGTCTTATTTTTGGTAGTTATTTTGCTTACATAGGACTAGTTAAGCAACGTGTTCCTATTTCTCGGGTCTGGGCAAAAGAATAATATTCGGGTTCAAACTACCCGGTTTTAGGCCTAATTTTCGGACCTAGCCCATAATAAACCGTGTCCAGGACACGTGGAGAACACCACCACGCGTGGGGGACATATGCCTTGAACCCCACCACGCGTGGGGCTCATTTTTCTGGGCAAAACACTACAAAACCCGGACAAAGGCAAAAGCATGGGGAGGACTTTGAAAAATTGGAAAAAAAAACTACTGTTCCTCTTTCTTCTTCAAAAAAAGAAAGAAAGAAAACCTACTGAAAAAAGAGAAAAACCCTACCCGACCAGCTCACTCCTCCTCCTTGAATCCGCCATTGTTGCCGTTGCGAGCTCCGCCATCGTCGACCACTGACCACCAAGCTTCCAACGAACCTCCATCGTCGCAACCCCAGCCCCGTCGACCATGACCACTCCTCCATTACTGCCCACACGCCACCCCCTCACGTCCGAAATCACCTGCGTCCACCCCCATCGCCTTCCCCACCGTGAAACCACCATAACCAAATAGAAACCAGTCGCAAACCACCCCCCCTAACGCCTGAACGCCACCGGACAACCCCGACCGGTGCTGCTCCACCATTTTCAAGCTTCGCTGCATTTCCGAGCAGCTGGTTTTGCATGCTTTCGTGTCGCACCCCCCCGTCGCAGCCCCAGTCCCGTCGACCTCAACCAAAAACCCAGCAACACCCATCGACCACCCGTCAAGCAGCAGCCATCGCTGCTGCGTCGTCCAACCACCCCCTTCGTCAACTGCCCAAACGACCCCTCCAACTGCGGCTTCACGTACACAGGTGTCGCGCCGGAAAAATATAGCAGCAACCAAACAATCCCTGGTCGTTGACATTTGTGGGTCCGAGCTTTCTGTTCGTCGAGGTCCGGTACGTCGAGGTCCGGTACGTCGAGGTGTTTGTCCGAGGTTTCGTCGTTGTTCCTCGTCCAGTGAGGTCCGGCTTGAGTTCCGTCGGAATCGAGTTTGTCGTTCTGAGTTTGTCGAGGTGCAAAGGTCAGTAAACCTCGATGTATTAGATAAATAAACTTTAAGTTGAATGTTTGAGATGCAATATAAAAATTGGTATGGAAATTTTCTGCCTATGTTTCATTGTCTGCATTTTGGTTCATTTTCATGTTATGTTATTCTTGTTTATTTGATGTCGTTTAATTAAGTTGGACTAGTCGTTCTATGACACAAGTTTGACGTTAATCTGTTCGTCCTTTCCTTTGGTTAGGTCATTCGAAAAAGAATAGTATTAGTGCATGCTGTTACTACCACCGAAACACTCATTCACTAAACTCCTTTTATTAAACTTCTAACAAGTCATGGGATTTTAGTTGTAAAGAGGCCGTAAGTTTAGTATTGTTAAAGACATAAAAATGGCATCCTTTTTTTAAAAAATAAATAATAATAATAATAATAATAATAATAATAAAGAATAAAATGAGACGAGCCTCGCCGAATAAAAGGGACAAATTGCGGGGCCCTCACAAAATATATGTATTAAATACTTAGATTCCGGGATGGGCCGTTTAACAAATTTCACGGCCCTCCCCAAAAATAATAATGCGTTGGTTACTTTAGGCGCGTCTTAATAATGTATCTCCCTAAACTCGGGTGCACATTTATGTGACCCAAATCCAAATCTCAACGAAATCGAAATATGTCTCTAATCATGGGTGCATTGATTGTGACGTGGTTTGAGATGCATTTCTATGACGTTGCAAATTCCTTTAAATAAATAGAATGAGACGAGCCTCGACAAACAAAAATGCAAATTGCGGGGCCCTCAGTAAGTACTTGTTTAAAATTACTTAGAATTCAGGAGAGTCGTTTAGCGAATTTCACGGCCTCCGCAAAATAATAACACGATAGTCTCTTTAGGTGCGTGTTTAATAATCTACTTTCTTAAACTTGGGTGCGCATTTCATGCGACCCAAATCCAAATCCCAAAACGTCAAATAAAATATGTTCTGGATTGTGGGCGCATTTCATGTGACGCAGTCCAAAGACATATGTTTTAAGCGACGTTCACATTCTTGTAAAAACAATAATAATAAAGCGGTTAAAAGATAAAAATTCGCACATAAGTTCATATTGTATTTAAAATCAGATAATCAAGCCAAATATAACAGTTGAGCGACCGTGCTAGAACCACGGAACTCGGGAATGCCTAACACCTTCTGCCGGGTTAACAGAATTCCTTATCTAGATTTCTGGTACGCAGACTGTAATATAGAGTCATTCATTTCCTCGATTCGGGATTAAAATTGGTGACTTGGGACACCCTAAATCTCCCAAGTGGCGACTCTGAAATAAATAAATGAATCCCGTTTCGATTGTCCTTTAATTGGAAAAAACTCCCCCTGCGCCCCTCGGGTGCGGAAAAAGGAGGTGTGACAGCTCTGGCGACTCTGCTGGGGATCATCTGACCCAGAACCACTGGTTCAGGGTTAGAAATTCGAGCTTAGATAAATTGTTATATTTGGTTTTATCTGATTTTTACATGCTTGAGCCTAATGTGCTAAATGCTACTTTTACCGCTTTGATATTATTTGAACTGTATATAAACTGTGCCGAAACCTTTCTCTTCTTACCTCCGGGGATGTGCTTACTGGCTGAGACTCCCTATTCTGTTAGTGTCATACCCTATATAAAAGAGGCTCGGAAAGTTTCTAAGCCGGCTGGCCTTTTGGTTCCCGGAAAGGAGCTCCTTCCTCAGCTCGAGTTGTCCGCTCGGGTACACTGTCTAGAACACCGACCCAGGTTTTGAACATAGAATAACGTGACTTCATGTCGGATCCCTAGTAGGAACGTTTGTTTGCATCATGTGCATTTGACTTAGGGGACTTAACACAGGGGTTGGGTCCGTCTAGGACAAGCAACCTGAAAATAATAGACCATCCTGAGGCATCCTATTTGTTTTCCGTGCATTTATTTTGTCTCGCTGACCAGTGTTTGAATATTATGAATATTGTGGAATTGAAAAAAAAGAAATAGCGGTTAGGGAATTGATTGTTTATTTTTGAAAAAACCTAATACACAAATACTGTCAAAACTCTGCCGAAATTTTGAGAAAATGAAAAAGTGTCTTATTAATTTGTCTTATTAAAAGCAAGGGAAAAATAGAAAAAAAGAGTAGTGGCTTTGTCTTGTTTTTCAAAAAAAAAAACAAATTAGAAAAAAAATAGTTTGTCTTGCCATAAAAATGAAAATAAAAAAAAAGAGTCTTGTTTTGAAATGGGTTTTTATTTATTTATTTGTTTATGAAAATGCCAAAATAAAAATAAAAAATAATAAAATAGTTTGTTTTTAAAAATAAAATAGTTTGTTTTTTAAAAAAAAATTAGTTTGTTATTAGTTGCAAATATATATATATAAATCCAAAGGTTTTTCATTATTTCCTAAAATGTATATATATCTTTATTTGTTGCGAAAATGTTTGTCTTGCAAAGTCTAGAAAAGTTCTTTTAGACTCCCAGTTTTCGAAACAAAAATCCAAAAATATTTTCCGTTATTGACTCCTTTAGAAAGTTTTTTTTAATTATTAAAAAAAAACGTATATATATATAATAAAAAGAATCCGAAAATATTTTCCCTCTTCTTTAAATATTGAAAAGAAAATTCAAAATTCAAAAAAAAAATATTTTTAGAAGCATTTCTTATATTAAAGGTAAAATTACGAAAAATATTTTCTTTAGAATAATAATAAAAAAAAACGAAAATTCAAAAAATATATATCTTAGAAGTCTTTTCTTTAAAAAAGAAAATCAATCAAAAAAAAATAATACTTCCTTTCTTCTTTTAAAGTAGTTCCTTCGCACATTCAAAAAAAAAAAAAAGTTAGTTCATCTGTTTATTCCTGATTGCCCGAACTACGCGGGTTTGATTCTCACCGGATGTGAGATACGTAGGCAACCCTCATCGGGTCCAACCCCACCTTTTGCTAAAAAAGCCAAAAATAAATAAATAACAAAAAGTATATGTCAAATTTTAAATGTTGGTGATGTTGTTTTGTCATAAATAGCCGAATGTTCCCGAATGGGACGCCGGAAGGCTGACTTTGCATAAACAGCCACCCTTGGGTCATTTTTTTTTTGGTCCAGTCGACCCACAAAGCCTTAAAAATCTTCGTCCCCGAGGCATCGAAAGACCGTGTTTGCAATGTTGAATTTTCTATTTTTGAAAAATGATAAAAGAGTCATAAACAAGTCCGGGTGATGCCGCTTATGTCAAAAATGGCCAAATGTTCCCGAAAGGAACTCCGGAAGGGTGCCTTGGTACAGACGGCCACCTCGTTTTTTTCCCTCACACAACCTTAAAAATCTTCGTTCATGAAGTGCTGAGAGGTCGTGTTCAGAAATCCTTTTGAGAAAAATCGTATATATTTTTGTTTTTTATCAGAATAAGTTTCGTTTGTTAAAATCTTATTAATAAATGTGCAGAATGAGCACGACTCCAAATGAACCCTTTTCAATCATGAGTAAAATCCCCCTCCAATTGCGGCTCTGGTGGAATGATTTAGGCAAAGAAGGGCATGACGAAATCAAGAAGTATCTGAAAGGCCTCACGAGTTTGTTGGATATCAGGCCACGAGGAGATATCATAAGGGCACTAGTCCCCCACTGGGATCCTGCGCACAATGTCTTCCATTTCTCGGATTTTGAACTTACCCCAACTTTAGAAGAAATAGCAGGGTATATCGGCAGCGCTGAGACTCCTTTGAGGCACAAATATCTGATTGCTCCAAGAGCTGTAGCAATACACCGGTTTTTGGACTCCTTAAAGATAGTCAGAACAATTCATAACCCTGACTTGGCAAAAGGTTTTTGCAGCATGAGTTTCATATATCAAAGATATGGTCACATAGGAGGATTCGACAAGCCAGAAAACCAGTTGTGCAGCAAAAGTAATCGTCAAAAGTGGGAAGAACATAGACGGATTGCTTTCATGATAGCTTTCTTAGGACTACTAGAATTCCCAAGAAAAGACGGGAATATTGACATAAAGATAGCATGGGTCGTCAGTACGTTGCTCACACAGAAAGATAGTACGTTGGCGCCCATGATAGTATCTGATATGTTCCGGGCTCTCACGTCTTGCAAAGCCGGAGGAAGCTTTTTCGAGGGTTGCAATTTGTTGTTGCAAATGTGGATGACCGAACACCTATGTCACCGAGCCCAGTTTCTGAGCCATGGATCCGCTGAAAAGACCTGTATAGAGGAGTTCTATACCAGAGTTAATGAGACCTACCTATCGGAAGGAGTCACAGCATGGACCTCATATTTCCATACCCTCAACGCCAGTCAAATACAGTGGGCGCTAGGATGGTTACCGATCGACGAAGTCATATACATGCCAGCAGCCAGGCCCCATTTTCTCTTAATGGGACTTAAGAGCATACAACCATACGCGCCGCATCGGGTTTTAAGGCAACTTGGGAGGTATCAGATAGTGCCGAAAGACGAGGATCTAAGCATCCAGGTAATTGAGATCAGTCCCGACGGCCAGTTTCCTGAAGCAAGGGTTCGTCAAATTTGGAGCCAATGTCAATACTTAGAAGCAAATACTTGTGTAATGAATCGGGCAAAAGGGGAAGTTTCGCCCGGGTATCAGGCCTGGTACAAAGGGGAGACATCATCTGGAAGACCGACCAAAAGACCTCACCTGCAAGAATTTGCCAAATCTTCACAAGAGCAGTGGGGCTGGTTGGCCAAAGAGCGGGAATATCTTGCCGAAACAGGCAAACTGAAGCAACAAGTTCAGGATATGAGGTTTGAATGCCAATTACAGTCTGCTGCCCACAAGAGAGAAAAGAACAGATTAATCAGAGAAGGCGAGATCCTCAAAGCTCAGATCCGGAGGATGAAAAGGGAGGCTGATAACCAGCCGAGAAGCCGGGCGGATAAAAGATTGATAGCAGGGTTAAAGGATCAGGTTGCGGAATGCCAGGAAGATTTGGAAAGAGCCAAGGCTAGCACAGCAAGATTGCGGACCAAGTGGGCAAAGGGTATAATAGCCTGGAGGCAGCGCCTGCAACAAGTCATAAGGGATTATGAACTGAGCATCGGGACATTAAGGGAAACGAATGCTTCTCTCCAAGAGAGGATCTTCAAGCAAACACGGGATGCCCAAGCCGACAGAAGGCGATGTTACGATGCAATGACCAGAATGGAAAGACAAATGGAGATGTTCCAGGATCAGCTTGCCAACAATGCGCAAACACTAGGATTGAAGAACCGACAGATAAGGCAGTTGTTCGCAGAAAGGGACAACATTCGAGGAAGGATCGACGAGATTGGGCATTACATCTACATGAGATGCCTGGCATGCGAGCAAATGCCTCGGAAGACCCTCCTTGTTTCCATCATGGGTTGCGTCCACCGAATCATGAATGAGTTGAAAAGCCTGCAGAGGGACCTCACACCAAGGGCCGCGGAAAGGCCGAATGATGCCTCGCGGGCCCCTAAGTTGGAAAATTAATCTTTGGTTGAGTCTTGTTTATTTGGCTTTGTTGCTTTTCCATATGTTGTTTTCTTTTCTTTTAGTCAAAACGGGTTAAGAACTGTGGAGTCTGTACTATTGCTATTCCTTGCTTGAAGTAATTTGTAATAGCAAAATTTTGAGAATGAATTTAACGATTTCACAAGAATTTTGTGTTTCTTTACTTTAAGGCAGAACTACGCCTGGTCTGATTCGCGCGGGGACGTGATACGTAGGCAATCCCCATAAGATTCGACCGCTTTTAATAAAGAAAGAAAAGGAAGTATAAAAATAAAAAAGAAGAATAATAAATAAATAAATAAATAAAAATAAAAAAAAACAAGAAAAGGGGATAAATGAGCAAACCGGGATGAAACGGTTAACTACCTAGGAGCACTGCATCCTCTATGTGTTGAGATTAAATCCGTTAAACTCTAACGCTAACAAAGTTTGTTGTAGTCTGATCGAAGACAGTTAGTTGTTAAAGAATTCTGGCAACACACCCTTATCAAACCAGATCCAAAGGACCGATAGCAACCAGCATGACTACTTCAGAGAATAGTAATGAGGAAGAGAGGCCGATGAGCCAGTTGCTAAAAGAAGCGATGGAAAAGATTGAAAGGATGGGACTAGAGATGAATGCAATGCAGCTAGCCATAGCCAAAACACAAAAGAGCCCTGAAACACTAGGGCACATGCCAGAATACCCTCACTCTGGCCCTTCCACAAGCCGCCCAAATCCCCTTTATCATCAAGAAAGAAGCCCTCATGATTCCCAAGCTCCACCACCCCACCAACCTCTCCCAACACCCAATATTCCCATTTTTGTGGGACCTACATCAGCCCCTTTGCAGAGAACGACCAGTGAGCCATTGTTTCAGGCTCACGATACACAATACTATCCCCCTGAGCCTACATTCCATGCACCCGAGCCTCAAGCTTACAATCCACATTTAGAAGTGCCGGCAGAGGTTGAGAAGCCAGTTAAGGCTCCTGAACAGGATGAAGTGTTGAGAAAGTTCAAAAGCCTGGAGCAGTCCTTCAGGAACTTGCACGGATTGGGCAATCAAATCAGCGTAGCATACAAAGATCTGTGTCCTTTCCCAGACGTCCAACTCCCGGCTGGTTTTAAGATGCCTAAGTTTGATTTATATGAAGGGCACGGTGATCCCATGGCACATTTGCGGGGATTCTGTAGCAAAATGAGAGGGGCAGGCGGCAAGGATGAACTGTTGATAGCTTATTTCGGCCAAAGTCTGAGCGGATCTATACTAGAATTGTATACCAGGCAGGATTCCAGCAGGTGGTACACGTGGGATGATCTGGCGCAGGCTTTTGCGGGTCATTTCCAGTACAATCTTGAGATAGTCCCCGACCGTCTCACATTATTGAGAACTGGGAAGAAACCCGGGGAAAGTTTTCGCGAGTTCGGGTTCCGCTGGAGAGAACAAGCAGCTAGAGTCGATCCTCCCATGAGAGAGGGAGAGATGGTGGACTATTTCTTGCAGACATTGGATCCAACCTACTTTGGTCACTTGGTGACAACAGTTGGGAAATCTTTCAACGAGGTGGTCAAGATAGGGGTCATGATAGAAGAGGGTTTAAGGTCTGACAAGATCTTGAACTATTCGGCACTCAAGGCCACAACCCAGGCTATTCAAAACGGCACGGGAGGTGCGTTGAGAAGAAAGAAAGAAGAGGTTGCCACGATCGAGGCAGGCAGTTGGTCCAGGGCTGGCAAGCCACACTACAACCAACCCAGACCTCACAGGTCAGAATACCCATACAGCCCGCCACAAAATTTCTATCCACCTCGAGAACCACATTGTTCTGTACACCAAGCCCAGGCATACACTCAGCCTCCGGTTCGCCCACAATGGCGCGCACCGGCTCCCCAGAACATATATGCACCACCACAAAACACCTACCCTCCACCAAGGGCATATAGAAACCCTTCAGGGGTAGGCTTTCGGGGAAATCCAGATGCTAGGAATGACAGGTTGCGGAAGCAGAGAACTTTCACGGAGTTGGGAGAAACCTACACCGCTTTGTTCCACAAGCTGAGGCAATTGGGTTTGGTTAGTCCTGTCCAGACTCGAGAACCAAATCCCCCACCTCAGAATTTGGATCGATCAATAAGTTGTGAATACTGCTCAGGGATGCTCGGGCATGACACCGAGAAGTGTTGGAAGTTAAGGCATACCATACAGGATCTTATCGACACCAATAAGATCGAGGTCCAGACACCAGAAGCTCCTAACATCAACCAAAACCCACTGCCAGCGCACCACGAAACTCACATGATTGAGTTGGTGTGTGAGGAGGAGAATTGAGAAAACCCTCACAAACAGTGATGATGATCCAAGCCGCCCCGAAAGAAGTCTCAACCAGTGGAGGAACGAGTGTACAGTCGCAGGGAGAAGGCGTCAAGCCGGTAGTGATATTGGGAAAGAGACCGTCCGCCATAACAAGAAAACCCGAGCCAAGCAAGTTGGTAATACCAGGGATCCCGCCCACACCGGCGGTCGTGTTGAAAGGGGTATGTAGAGAACGGGTGACCATAAAGCCTGTGGTCCAGCTGCCGATGATTGAGAGCAGGGCTGTGCCTTGGAAATATGAAAAGGCGGTGGTGATGTACAAAGGAAAACAGGTGGAAGAAGTCAGTTGTGAAGCGCAAGGGCTGACTTGATCAGGTCGATGTTTTGCTCCGGTGGAGCTAAGAAGAACCAACCCAGTTGCAACCAAGAAACCCGTGTCCGAAGAAGAGCGACCGCACTCCTTTTGTGCGGTCCGTGGTGCACTGTGTCTGCAGCATCTTTTGCAACTTTTGGGGCTTCTGTTCTGAAATTCATTTTCCACAACTGATTCACTGCCTGTGCTGATACTAACAAAGCTAGATGTTTGTGCTTGCAGACAATGGTTAAACAACGAGGCAAAGGCTCAAAACAACCCGGCCGAGGTGATTCCTCCTGGGGAGGGAAGCAAAGGATGGTAAAACTCACTCCCCAGGCTAGAAAAAACATCAAAGACATGAGGAAGGCCATAAAAGTGGCTGACAAAGCCATTGACAACTCGGGGAGTGAGTATGAGCCAACCCGGGAGATTTCTTCAGATTTAGTCCCACTATACATCCCATATCTAGAGAGGGCCATACATAGAGACACTCTTCCCTCGTCCCCCGATGCTCAAGCTTCAATCAACATTTCTTCTGGGTCGTCTGAGGACTTAGCAGCAGGGAGTGGGGATGAATACTCTACCTCTCCCACAACTTCAATATCTGGAGAGGGTGCTAGAGGTGATGAGGGAGATGGGGAGTTACCTGGGGGTGGTGTGCCTCAGGTTTGGGGGTATTGACCGGACTAGAAATCCCCCTATTTGGGAAGATAGATTCGTCAGCCAGGTGGCGTTCCTCAAGTTTAGGGAATGGTGGCCGGCACGAAAGTTGATTCTTGAGAGGAGCTTCATTTACAGAGGCCTTCTACCCCTACACCCCAATGTACATAGACAGTTTCGAGCTCGAGTGGGTTGGGAGCACTTTAAAGAATTGTGTGAAGGCGAATGAGCACATGGTCAAGGAGTTTTATAGCAATGTGGCCCACATCTTGAAGGGCACTAAAGTGACCAAAGTGCGAAACAAAAATGTGGTATTTACCGGGAAGGCACTAAATGAATACTTGGGGTTCAATGAAGAAGATGATTCTCTTTACAATGAAAAGTTGGCAATGGGCGAGGAAGTTCGTCCGTGGTTAGCTTCATACCTGGAAATCCCGGGTACGATTCTGGAGTGGTTGCAAGCAGGGGTCAAAATACTTCGGAGGACCTTTAACTTTGAGGCTAGGGGGTGGTTGACTTTTGTGTGCAGTCGGCTCGACCCCACTACCCATGATCAGACTATTTCACTTGCCCGAGTTGTTCTTGTTGTATCTATTATGGCGGGTTACCCAATCAACGTGGGCAATGTGATGTCCCGCGTCATTTCTGGAGTGGGGGTTGAGCATGACCGGAACTACCCTTTTCCCAGCACCCTCACTATGTAGTTTTGGGACTTGGAGGTGGAGAAGAGACCTTTTAACATCAAGGTCAAACCCGTGGCTCCGTTTTTGTGGTATAGTTTGAAGGGGTCAGACACCCCAAGGACAAGAATTACAAGCCGCCTGCTTCTTCCCCAACTGGCCAGTCTGAAGAGCTGGTTGCGGTAGAGCCCTCCACTAAGCCTGCCTCCACAGTTGCTGACATGCCTCCCGGACCTTCCACTACTACTGGCCCCTCTACTTCAGCTGGCCCGGGGATTCCATCTTCCCCGGCCCATCCTATCACCGCCCATCAGCTGAGCCAGACACTTCATATCTTGAACAACTGGATGGCGACTGCTTCGTCCAAGTTGTCTACATTGACTTCCACCATTGCAGCTCAGTCGGCACCACAGCCAGTGCAGGTGCCCCAGTCTATCGAGGATTCACTTAAGGAGATTCTTGCCAACCAGCAGAAGATCCTTGATTCTCAGGCTGCCTTGGCTAAGGCAGTGGATTCACATGGCAAGGCCCTGAAGTAGCTTGCCAGGGAGCACAAGAAGCTGCGAAAAACACGGGCTTCCAAGGAGTCTGTGAAGGAGCTTAGAGCGAATGTGGACAGACTGAAGGCAAACCAGCTGCCTTTAGATTTGCTATTTGAGAACCCAGCTCCATCAGCAGAGCTACAGCAGGAGCAGACACAGAGGCTTCCTAAGAAGAAGAGGAAGCTCCCTAGAGCAGATGAAGTGATCATCCAGTTGGCGGACCCACCGGAGGCTTCCTCCAGTCAGCCACATGATGTTCCTAATATTCAGCCTGTCCAGGTCCAGGCCCCAGTCCTAGCAGCTAAGTAGTAGGAGACCGGAAACCAGTCAGAGGTTCCCGCGTATATAGAGGACCCGAGGACCATTGATGATCCCATGCAGACGGACACGTATTAGGGAGTTCCCATATCCTTTCCTTATACTTTTTGGTGCTTATTTGTTTAGTTGGCATTGGGGACAATGCCAACTTTTATTTGAGGGGGTGCGCCCTACATTTTTGGATGATTGTATATATTGTTACATTTTATGTCTTTTTGATCTTCTATTGGTCTGTACATAACTTTACATTTAGCTACTTTTATCGTATTTTTTATCTTCCCTTTGGTCTGTATATAAAGTTACATTATTGTATATATTCATCCCCCGTTGTATATTCAAATCCCCTATTGTACATATTCATTCTATCTTCTATTTTTGTAAAAATTCCTCGTTTTTAGTTTCTTAGATAGGCTCGTAGCTTTCTGTTTCGTTTTTGGCGCTTCAATAAGCCTTTGGTTTTCTTAATGCCAAGGTTCTTTCCAAAGGTGGAGTATTGTGTGAACCGGGTGGCTCTTCCCGATGATGGATGGCATGACAACCTTCTTAAGGGTTTGAGTCTGTTTTTGTTTTTATTTTTGGTAGCTTATAGTTAAGGGTACCTCAAACAAAGCTTTACTTGAGCCTAACACATTTGCCTTTGATCCCATGATCAAAGACAAGTTGTTGTGTTTAGGATGGTGAAAGTCGTGACCTTGAGACTCTTGTGTTGACCAAACAATCATCATATGGTCTTTCGGGACTATTGTGTGCTCAATCATGTCTAAGGTCGTTGTGGGCCCCCGACTCTATGTCTTTAGCAATACTTGAGCTTGTGTGGTGAGAAATCAAACTGTGAGTCCAAGTCCCGAGCCAATGGTCTAGAACTTGCCCTGAATGTCTGTTGAGGCAAAATCTTGAGTGAAATTTGGCTTGAGAAGTGATTATAGGCTCTCCTTGATCCAAATGATAGTTGAACAATTCCATAACCCACCAATGATATAATCCCTAGTTAACCCTTTTGAGCCTTAAACCTTTTTCTTTCAATAACCAATACTATAAGCCTATATCCGTTATAAAATATACCCTCTTTTGGCACCCGATCTTCCCTTGAGCAATGGCAAAAGTCTAAGTTTGGGGGGGGAGAGACGAGAGAGGGAACAAAGTGGTAAAAGGTACTAAAGCGAAGAAAAAGGAAGACAATGAAAAAGAAAATAAAACAAAAAGGCAAAAAGAAAGCCCAATGTGAAAAATAATAAAAAGGGATTCAAGAAAAAAAAACAAAAGAGAAAAAAAAAGGTGTGGAAAAAGTTGAAAAAAGGAGAAACGTTTTGAAGTGCATAAGAAAGAGTGACATTATGTCTCTCTAACCCCTTAAGAAGAAGTGATATACTCAAAGAGTCAAGAGAATTGTGCCAAATGAATCAAAAGAAGTGCTTAAGGGAAGATGAAACCCATTTAGACCAAAAACTTTTCCTACCCTGAACCAAAAGTCTTCATATTGACTCCTCAAAAGCCCTATATGATCTTGAATTGAATGACGCTTACATTAGTGGATACTTACATGAGGGGCAAGTATATGGTACTTAGAGCCGAATTTGTGGCCTTTCTTTGAGAGAGATGAGTGAATTTCCATTAACCTCGGTTTGTGTGCTAATACTCTAAAGGTGAGGTTTGCTTAGGGAGAGTTGAGGATGTGTGAGTTTGGGTTCCACAATGACCAAAGTAATTGAGAGAGTTCTTTGATGTAATGAGTCAACTCTTGATGCTCTTGTGTCACACTTGATCCATAGTTTTTCAAAGTTTAAATGTTGTGAATGATTCATTCGTATTGAGAGCAATTGTTAGTCCCAATTGATGCTTGTTGAGGTTACTTTAGGATAGTTGGAAATACTTGGATTTTTCCTTAGGGGTGGGTCTTATTTTTTTTTTTGCTTGAGGACAAGCAAATGTTTAAGTTTGAGGAGTTGATAAGTAGGGATTTTAACGAGTTTCATGCTCCTGCTTGCCTATGCTTTGATTATAAATAGTTACAAAATATTCCCAAAAGGCTCATAAGTTGTGCTTGATTGCAGGTTTGATCGACAAAGTGACAAAATGTCAAATATCGGCTCAAAAGGAGTGAAACCTGCTCAAGTATCAAAGACATAGTAAACTGAGGGCAAACAGGCCTAGTGCGGACCGCACAAAGTTGAATGCGGTCGCACTAGGTGATTCAGAGAGATGGCAAAACAAGGCTTCCGGCAATGTGGTCGTAGTCTACATTGCGCGGTCCGCGGTGAAGGTTCTGTGGCCGCACTGCCTTTTTGTACGGTCCGTGGTGAAGGTTCCCAACCGCACAACCTTTTTGTGCGGTCTGCGGAAGAGATATTCAGAGAGATGGAAAATGCCAATGCGGTCCGCGGTCAAGGTTGTGCGGACCGTGACAGCTGCCTTCGCGACCGTGGTCCATTCTACGTGGTCCGCGGAGCCCAAGTCAGAGAGCCCAGAATTGAAGTCTAAGAGCCCAGCGTGGCCGCGGTCCATTTTATGCGGCCCGCGCTGACCCAGCAGGGGTAATTTGTCCAGTTTTTCCAGCCTAGTATTAATAGAACATTTTACTATTTTTAGGTCATCAGATATATCCAGAAATTAGCTGCGCTCGTGGGAACTTCATCTGTAGCCATTTTTGGCATCTTAGCTTCAAATTAACGATAGAATCTTGTATTTTAATTTAGCATTTAATTAATATGCCTTGTTCTTTATCTATTTCTCTATTTTCTCCTTCGAGCATGAGTAGCTAAACCCATTAGCTAGGGTTGTGGCTCAACCCTAGTGAGGATAATTGATGGGTGTTGCCATGTATTGTTAGATTGACTATGGGTGTTTGTTATTTGGGTCAATTTTATGGTTTAATCTATGAATTGGTGGTTGCAAACACTGGTTTGTGCTAAGTTGACTTGGATCTTCTTGAGAAAGAGAGCCTAAGTCTCCAAAATTGACCCAACAAGGAATTGGAATGAACTCAAGAGAATTGATAGTCCCAATTAAAGGGTTAAACCTCGAGAGAGTAATTACCCAACTTGAACCCTAGTTGCTTGAGCTAATTTGCCTACCCGTTTGGTCTCGAGAGAGTCAATTGGGCAAAATCACTCTCTCTACCGAGAGGTGTGAGAGTGGGTAAAATTGTGCAACGGTTATAGCATAAGCCCCAATTATGTCAATCGAACCTTAGTAACATCTACCCGTCAATTAGCCACCTAGGTAATGTCACGACCCTAGTGCCTTTCTTCCCATTAGATACAACTTAACAATTATCTCGTAGCATAATCTAGTTTCAATTAATAGTTTGATAACAGTAGTTTATAATCAAAAAACCCAAAAATGTATGGAAGTGACATTAGGAACAAATACACAACTCTAGTCTAGATAGATACTCGACTCCATTCCTAGCTCCCTGTGGAAATCGATCCCGACCCTCATATCGGGTAAAAGCTATTGCGACCCTCTCTTCCTACCTTTTAGTAGTGTGGAGTTGGCAAAAATCACTGCTGTTCTCGCTTACCTGTACATGAGTATGTGTCAGGCTAGCATGGGCACCCAGAGCGACGTATGTGGTTTTCTGCCGCTTCTACAGGTGACAACATATTTGAATACTTTGTTCATTACTTCCAATTCTATATAGTCAAAATGACTCTTAAATTTTACGTCGACCTTGTATGTTAGGTTTGGGCCTGGGAGCGATTCCTGCCATTGCAGCCACCTCTATCACCATTACCTCCGGATTTAGCACCTCTATTTCTCCGTCTAGCTAGGAGGTGGGTTCTCCGGCATGGAAATTACCGAGCCATTGATGCTCATCATAATCTCCACCTTGCTAGGGATGTGTTGGATATACTAGAGGCCGCACAGGTAAATATGTACCTAAACTTACTTGTTATAAATTCACTTATGTTGCGCATACTCACTTTTATATTATTATTTGATAGTTCATCTGGACGTCATAGCGACGATTTGATAGTTGGCCTGCCCGATTATTGCTCGGTCAGCCGACTTATTTGGAGCACTTCCGTCCCACTGATGTGCCTCGATATTGTGGAGCATCATGCCATAGAGTGGGTACTTCGCTAGTTTGACTGTCCGCAGACTATACCGAGGGAGTCTACACATTATTAGCGGGATGATCATTCGAGGGCGGACAACGCATTTGTAGCATGGCTAGAGGCGCATGTCCATACTTGGGACCAACGAGAGGACCTGATTCCGCCCCCACCTTCACAGATCTAGGAACTAACTATTGAGATTTATACGTCCTGGTACCGCCGCATTACCCGACTGATAATCGGGAACCCCGTTCATCACTCTGGCGATCGGTACAGACCATACGTCGAGAAACACGAGGCACTGGTATGTTGTTTTTGAAACCATACTTATAACTGTGATATAGTGTTCTGTAATTAATATTTTAAATGTTGTGCAGGCTATTGGTCATCATTTATCCTACCGGTTGGGGCTGCAGATGCAACAACATACCGCTAATCCTACAATCACTGAGTATGGCCGGCATGTGGTAGATCTAGCTTTCCGGACACTACAGTGAGCCAGAGAGGACGAGAGGTTAGATCACGCTGCTGAGTATGTGGCGCCAGAGTAGCACTAACGAGGCAGGGGTAGGGCACGGGGGAGGGGTGCTCTACGAGGCAGGGCTGTCCTATGAGGCAAGGGTGCCCCACGAGGTCGCGGGGGACGGCGAGGAGGTGGTCCCAGTAAGGGGGAGTTGAGGCACCTGTCGACCCACCTGTTGAGGCACCTAATGAGGATCTTGGAGATGATCAGCCAGGTTACATCCCTCAGCAAGACGAGCCTTCCAACAACATACCATCCTACAGCCTTCAGCTGGAGTTGCCAACATCGCAGGTCACCCGCCAGATCCATTGTTGATCACAGGCACGAGCTTCACCATAGATATAGAGCAGTTCTTTTTAGGCCCATCAATCGCAGCTGAGGATAGGCTGACCCGAGACGTGGATGGTGGGCGCAGGTTGAGTTTTGGCTCACCATCTCGGGTGTGGCGGATCTATCACAGGCGCATGTATGTTTGTATTACTATTAAATTTTAATTTGTTTTTTTCTCAATGATTTTCCATAAATTAATTTTTTATTTTCTTATTAAGGCTTCATCCCAACCCGTCACGGAGGCCACTTTATGCGATGATGAGGACACAACGGATGCTTATATTTAGGAGCCCAACAAGACCATGATAAGAAAATATTTTTGACTTAACACGTACATTACTAATATACATTTTCATATACTAAGCTTAGTAATTGTTTTGTAGGTTGCTGACAGACCGACGACCCCTCAGGCCAGCGGCTGCATTGAAACACATAGGCTGTGGGACACATTGATTTTTGTTTTTTGTTTTTTATGTAAATAATAACAAGAATGTTACTTTAACAACAATTTTATTTTAACACAATTTGGACAACAATTTTATTTTAACCCTACAACACAAACACAAGCATCACAAACCTAACATAACATAAATTCAGTACAACTAATAAAAACACATGACACGGGAAACATAAAGATACACTACTACGCTCAACATGTACATGTCATTATTTAGTCACTATCACTAGTATTCTCTGCTCCAACCACTTAAATTTGTCTTCCAGATTATTTTTTTCTTCTTCCACCTCCTTGAGTTTCTCCTTCAACTCCACAACTTCTCGTTTGGATTGTTGCTCTCTTTCCCACTGCTTCAAACACAAACAATGAAGAGAATACAACCCGTTTGCGAGCATATGCCACATTTACGTGCATAAACGGTATCACCAACATCCATTTGGTTCCGTATACACGTTCTCTTTTGCACTTGCAGCTTGCGCAAAAAGTCCTTGTTACACACCATTTTAAATGGTTTCGGCGGCCAATAATACTCAACACCCAATGGCTGCAGATGCCCACTATATGTGTCTAAGTATGCAGCAACACTGTATTACCTATCAACATAGTTGGTTACCCCTAAACCAACTTGTTGAAAACACTTCATGGCATGTGCCTACGACATGGGGTTGATGGTCCATTTCCCACATGAACACAACCTGCTGGCTTCATTCACTGTCTGTAGATTATTCCCCCGGTGTCCTTGAATAACGATGCGAACTTCAAAAATACCCCGATCGTGATCGTACTGTAAAAATGAATGCCAATGTGCTCGCTTCCTGTACTTCTCAAATCTTCTCATCAGTATTGGCATAAATTGAACACCTCTATCCATCAATTCCGATGCATCTCTATGCCTTTCAACAAACCTCTCCGCAATCTGTTTGAATGTCATCTGGACCATGGTAGTGATAGGCAATCCACGTGCAGACTTCAATAAGCCCTTGAATTACTCCGACACATTTGTAGTCAGGGCTCCCCATGTGAAGCTCATGTCCCATCATCCAAGTATAGGCTCGTGGATCTAACTACTAGATTGTTTTCATGCGCCTCGTGAATTTGCATTGCTGGTGCTCAGTTGCAGCCATCCACATTAAATCATGGAAGACCTTGTCGTGATATTTCTTCTGGAAATTGGCCTTCAGGTGCCTCACATAGTAACGGTAGTATGCATAGGGTTCCTACCATTCAGGTAAATATCGTACAGAACTTAAAATACCACCATACTGATCAAATATTAGACAAATACCTGAACGCTATTTGACAATGTGCTGCTTCAAGTGATTCAAAAAAAACATCCACGTCTCTTCACTTTCATTGGAACAAATGGCAAAAGTTAGTGGAAATATTTGTCCGTTGGCATCTACTGCAACTGCGATAAAAAGCTTAATATCATACTTTCCATAGACATGAGTACCATCTATGAAAATTACCGGACGGCAATGCATAAAACCATCAATTGCTGGTTTAAATGACCAGAACACATAGTTGAAAATATATTCCGTTCTTTTCGGACTCCGCTCACGCCTCCATTCAACAACAGTCCCGAGGTTAAAGTTCTTCAGTGCGGTCATGTACCTGGGTAGAGATGAAAATGACTTATCCCAGTCACCATAAATAATTTCAAAAGTACGTTTGCACTCGAGATATGCCTTTCTTTTGGTTATAGTACACCCATACTCCTAGTGGACGACTGTAATACACTCTTTGATCTTGAACCTAATGGACACTGCCAAGTATGGAATCAAGACAAGAGAAATCAAGTCTACATCCAAGTTGAAGTGATTCTCATTGAATGTATCAATTTCACATCTGTGGGTGCTAATATATTTACTCACTTTTCACAACCCTGATTTCTTCTTGCTGGCACGCAACATCCAGTGACAACCCATAAAGTCTCTATGTCATACAACCTTGTATACCTCTGTAGTTGACTCCTTTACCATCATCTCATGACACTCTCTTGCGCTGTAGATTTTTACAGCCCTGATTAGGCGAGCTTTATTGGGAAACTACATGCTTTTTTCCAGCATCGCTGGTCTAGACTCATCCCATATTGCTGACCAAAATTTGTCAACATCCCTTGTGAGGGCATCCACATTCGGCATACTTGGCAAATTATCAAGGTAAGGAATATTCCGCTCATGAAACGACACGTGGGACTCGTACACTCTTGGTCTAACGGGAGGTGGAGGAGCATGCTCCCTCGTCAGCTTAGGTTCGACATTCACTTCCTCCTCATTATCACCCTCATCAGTTAAGGATGTGTCATATCCAGACTCATCGGTATCGTTATCATAATCACTATCATCTTCCCGACTCTGCGCATCTACCAAATCACTAGTGTATTCATCGTCTACGAGCAACTGTGTGAAGTCAGGAACATCAAGTTGCTCATTTTCATAGCACAAAAAGAACAAAATGATAAGCTACTAAAATTTATAAATACTTTACATATAACTATATCACTTCACTTACAAGTAGTACTGTGTTGACATTCCATGATAGATATTTTCTTATTGGTGATTACTCCCGGATGGACCACCGTGGTCCAACAGGCTAGAACTATGCATATTCCAACTAGGAGCGGGGTCATAACTTGTAAAATTCATATCCGGACTGTACCCCCTATGAAATATATGAGTGTTAATACAAATCCAATTCAAACATAAAATAAACATCGCTAAAGCGTAGATAAATTGAAGTTTACCAGTCGTCTTGTGGATAATATAAAGTCGAAAAATTATTTCCTCGCTGCTCATTGGCCAGAGGCGATAAGTTTAAATCAAGGCAAGCTCTTTCATCAGGAATCTGTCCGGCAAAAACTGCTCCAGAATAACCACCCCATGACTGGGGGTTATCCGTACTATGCACAACCTCATTATTGGGTACGTCTTCAACTTTGACGTACATTTCCAACAATTTTATCACAATAATTCCCTGTATTCATTCAGAATCCGCAAAAAATCTCTAAGAGTTTCATCATCTTCGATGTTAAACTTTGAATAATAAGCAAACTCCTGCGGAGTCACAAAATACAGAAATCTACCGGTTACTTTAATGTTCACCGAACGTTTCCTCACACTTATTTTTTTACGTAACAACAATACCAATTTATCGTACCCCATTGTAAGCGGCAATTTAACATGACACTTTGGAGGCGAACTATACCTCACAGAGTTATTCTCCATTACAACGTCATTCCCTCCCCCAATATAATGGAACCCTTATTTTTGGCTCTTCAGACATTATAAAAGATGCTTGATAACAAGAAGAAAAGTATGAATAGAAGTTTGAAGGTAAATTTTGAATGGATTTTCATAAAATTCTAACCCCTTTAAATAAGGCAAGTCCTAGCTCGGGTGCAAAATTTTTTTTATGTAAAATGCAGTATAATACCGCCAGTGGCGAAACCAGAAAATTCAATAAGGGTGTTCAAATTTTGAACACCCTTTGCCAGTGGGCTATGCAAGGGTGTTCAAAGTCTGTTTTTAATCAATAACAAATAATATTTTACCTTATATGTAGTATAATTTTTCGACGATGGGTGGTCAGTTGACCACCCTTCAACCAAAGTAGCTTCGCCCCTGAATACCGCGCTCCATATATTTGAATTATTGTTATGTCAGTTAACTGCAGAACACTTATTGGTGGGCCCAAAAAAGAAGTAAAACGCAGTATAATACTGCGCTATATGTAAAACACGGTATTATACTGCGCTTTACTTTAACGGCTAAAATTTCGTTTAAGTAAAACGTAGTATAATACCGCATTTTAGGTAGAAAAGTAACCTTTTTACACTGTAGAAACGTGTTTTGAGTCAAAAAAGTTGCCATTTAGGTTTCAGACTCCAATAACAATGAGCCAATTGGGAAATCCATTACTCCCTCCATTTCAATTTATGTGAACCTGTTTGATTAGGAACAGAGTTTAAGAAAAAATAAAGACTTTTGGAATTTGTGGTCCAAAACAAGTTTAAAAGGGGGCCTAGAGTATTTGTGTAGTTATGAAAGTTTCTCATTAAGGATAGTATTGTAAGTTTAAGCTAAATTGTTACCAAATTTAGAAAGGAATCATTCTTTTTGGAACGTATCAAAAAGAAAATAGGTTCACATAAACTGGAACAGAGGGATTACTATGATTTTATGCCTAAGAATTCTTAGGACGTCTACATCCAAATGGTGATGCAGTAACCACTTCTAGAATGAAGTAACCTCCTAGACTCAACTAGCTAGGTGGTACTATAGCTGGGATACAACTGGAGCTAGGAGCAGGGTTAAAGTATTAGGTACATGTTCCGAGAAACCTAGTACTCCCTCCATTCTAATTTATGCGAACCTATTTAACTGGGCATGAAGTTTAAGAAAAAATGAAGACTTTTAAAATTTGTGGTCCTAAACAAGTCAAAAAGGGGCCCAGAGTATTTGTGTGGTTATAAAATCTTCTCATTAAGGGTAGATTTGTAAGTTTAAGCAAAATTATTACCAAATTTAGAAAGGGGTCATTATTTTTGGAACGAAACAAAAAGGAAATAAGTTTACATAAACTGGAATAGAGGGAGTAATGTCACGACCCGGATTTCTCACCCTCGGGAGTCGTGATGGCGCCTACTAATGAGAGCTAGGCAAGCCAACCCCTAACTATCTAATTCCTTACCAAATTACTTCCTTTTAATAATTACGAGCAATAACATAAAAACAGCAGAACTTTAAATAATTAAGCGGAAGATAACCATGAAATATCTGAAGGCTACGTCTATTACAACTTTCAAAACCTGGTGTCACAGTGTCACAGACTGTCTAAGCGTTTCTACATACAAGGTCTGAAGAAATGCAACACACTGTTTCTGAACAAAGGAAATGAAACAGGAAATAGAGATAGAGGGAGACGCCAGGGCCTGCGGACGCCTATAAGTCTACCTTGGGTCTCCGAGTGGACTGAAGGAAGCCCTCCAACTACTGTCTGAAAGCTGCACCGGGATCTGCACACAGTGCAGAGTGTAGTATCATCACAACCGACCACATCTGCTGGTAAGTGCCTGGCCTAACCCCGGCGAGGTAGTGACAAGGCTAGGAACAGACTCCAGATAAACCTGTGCAGTTATATAACATATGGCGGAAAAGCAACAAGTAATAAACAATTAAAACTGGGGAAGGGGAAACATGCTCCGGGGGTAGCTGACAAAACAAAATAACAAGAATAACAAGGAAGCTAACAATATAACTTCTAACACAGATAAAGAGAAGTAAAGACAGCTTTCACTTTCACTTTCCATCTTGTTGCAGGCGTGCAACACGATCCCATTTCTCATATCTTGTGGTAGGCGTACCACCTGCTCTCATTTCATAATATCTTGTGGTAAGCGTACCACCCGCTCCCATTTCATAATATCTTGTGGTAGGCATACCACCCGCTCCCATTTCAATATCTTGTGGTAGGCGTACCACCTGCTCCCATTTCATAATATCTTATGGTAGGCGTACCACCCGCTCCCATTTCATTATCTTGTGGTAGGTGTACCACCCGCTCCCATTTCATTATCTTGTGGTAGGCGTACCACTCACTCCCATTTCATTATCTTGTGGTAGGTGTACCACCCGCTCTCATTTCATTATTTTGGGTAGACGTACCATCCGCTCCCTTTTACAGTTTATCATACAATCACAAGAAATCCCGGCAAGGGAACATAAGTGATATAATAACTTCCCGACAAGGGAACAAAAGTAATATAAAAATTTCCCGGCAAGGGAACAACAATATCGAAATAGTCATCCCCGCAAGGGAGAATCAGCTATAACCAATCTCGCTTAGCTGGTACTCAGTTCAATTAATGGAAATGCTCAATCATAGAAGATCATTAAATAAAGCATACAAAGTATCATTCAAGAACATAACAACTTTCAATTTAAGACCCACGGTCATGCTAAACACCAACGTATAGATACTCGTCACCATGCCTATACGTCGTACTCAACAAGAAGCAAGTAGCAAGTATGACTCAACTCCTAATCCCTCAAGCTAGGGTTAGACCAAACACTTACCTCGAAGCTTTGAAAACCACTCAAGCCTCAATTATAGCTTTACCCCTTGATTCCACCACCAATCCGCTCGAATCTAGTCACAAGTTACTTAATTACATCAATAAGTGCTAAATGAATCAACCCCAATGCAAGAAAATGAATTTTCCCAAAGTTTTACCCAAAAAGTCAAAATCACCCCCGGGCCCACGTGGTCGAAACCCGAGGTTCGGACTAAAACCCGATTACCCATTCCCTCACGAATCCAAATATATAATTTGTTTTGAAATGAGACCTCAAATTGAGGTCCAAATTCCCAATTTTAGAAAAAACCTAGGTTCTACCCAAAACACCCAATTTCCCCCATGAAATTCTTTGATTTGAAGTTGAAATCATGTTAAAAGATGTTAAAGAGTGAAGAAAATGAGTTAGAAATCACTTACCAACGTTTTGGAGAAGAGAGGTTGTTTGAAAAATCGCCTCTTATGTTTTTGGGGTTTTGAAAAGTGAAAAATAATTGAAATTCCCGTTTATTTATACCCCTCTCAGACCCCCTTTGTGGACCGCATCAAATGGACCGCGGCCGCACAAGCCTCCCTGAAGACCTGCAGTTCATCACCCTGTGCGGACTGCACAAAGGCGATTGCGGCCGCACAGCCTCCACCGCGCTCTGCACAAAGCCGACCGCGGCCGCACTGGCCCCTCCGCGGTCGTACGCAATTTCTCGCGGACCGCACTAGAGGGTTCGGAGACCTGCAACTTCCTGAATCTGCAACATCTGACTTTCTAAGCCTGAGGCATCCCGGAACCTACTCGAAACTCACCCGAGCCCT
Source organism: Nicotiana tabacum (assembly GCF_000715075.1). Taxonomy (NCBI): domain Eukaryota; kingdom Viridiplantae; phylum Streptophyta; class Magnoliopsida; order Solanales; family Solanaceae; genus Nicotiana; species Nicotiana tabacum. The sequence continues at coordinate 188,959,530 of NC_134087.1, read as the reverse complement.
CAAAACTCCAACCCAAGTATACATACAACCTCAAAAACATCCTACGAACATATTCGTGTAATCAACTTACCAAAATAACATCACGAGCATCGAATTAAACCTCGAGATCAATGAAAATTCTCAAAACTCTCTTAAGCATCAAATTTCTCAATTAAGGTCCGGATCACGTCAAATGACGTCCGTTTTTAACAAAATTTCATAGGAATGACTCAAGTCAAATATAAGACATGTACCGGGCGCCGGAACCAAAATACGGGCCCGATACCATTGCTTTCTAATCAGTTTTCATTTCAAATTTCCTTAAACAATTTCAGAAAATAATTTCACTTAAAAATTTATTTCTCGGGCTTGGGACCTCGGAATTCGATTCCGGGCATACGCCCAAGTCCCATATTTTCCTACAGACCCTCCGGGACCGTCGAATCATGGATCCAGGTCCGTTTACCCAAAATTTTGACCGAAGTCAAATTTATTCATTATAACATCAAAACTTAGCATTTTTCACAGAGTTTCATATTTAAGCCTTCCGGCTACGCGCCCGGACTGTGCACGCAAATTGAAGCAACTCTAATGAGGTTTTCAAGGCCTCGGAGACATAGAAATCAATTGAAAGCAAGTGATGACCCTTTGAGTCGTCACAAGTAACTTTTATTTGGAGTCGACACTATATAAAAAATTTATTAAATATATATAAATATTTAATTGCAAACCCAATAACTTAAACGAATTTATGAATTTGATGACAAATTCAGAATCTATAAAATTCAATTCCTCTCTCTGCTTCTGACCAAAGCAAAACTTGTTTATACCTTTGTTCATTCAAGTATCTTAGTCTGTAGAGCTATATATTTAGATTATATACCAAAACAAAAAAACAAAAAAAAAATAAGTTAAGTATATATTTAGATGAGAAATTTTCATAAAACACTATTTTCTAGTAGTAATTAGTCATCTATAGATACCATTTGCTATATTACGGATTATAGATACATTTTCTGTGGTTATAAGATGTATTTGATGTATTTAAGCTATTGTATTTATGAATACAATAGCAAAAATAGGCGTGAATCAGGGAAGTCTAGCTAATCAGTTGTTGTATTCGAGTGTATTCGACTGTATTCATGGAGTGAAACATGGGATTACAACTGGACAGATTATTGTATATTATTGTATTCGACTGTATTCATGGCGTGAAATAGGGGATTACACTATTTTTAAAATGGAAAGTGAATCAATTAATATAATAGACTCCTAATATAACTCAACAAACTCAATCATAACACAAATTTTATATTTTTCAGTCATAAAAAAGATTCTCAACCGAAAAATACCCCAAAAATATAGCAATCTTCAGAGAAATTATATAATACATCTGAATACATAAATTATATTAATTAAAAAAATATATGAATACATTCATGGCATATAGCGAGACAATGAATACAATGAAATACATAGAATACATCAGGATACATTGAAATACAATGAGAAAAAAAGACACTGAAATACAATGAAATACATGGAATACAATGAGATACATTGAATTACAATGAAAAAAAGATAGTGAATACAATGAAATACAAAGAAATATAGCGAGATACATTGAAATGCTCTTAAAAGAAGGTAACATAATCTTCAAATTGCTCAACCCCAAACATCAGACGACTTATTTTAGTCGACGATTTTCCGACGATCCATCGGATTCCGACCATGATTCCATAAGCAGCAATGAGAGAAAGAAGAAGAAAACGAGAAAGATCGTTGAAGAAGAAATTGCTAGCATCTGTAACGCATCTGAAGAAGTTAAAATCCCAGAACTAAATTTGGCTAGCCGCTGGTAACGAATCGGAAGAAATTGCTAGCACCCACTGAAGAAGAAATTGCCAAGAAATTAAAGTCCCAAAAAATACCTGTTGATTATAAAGAAGAACAATCTACTTCCGAAAATAATCAAAATTGGAAAGGAAGAAGAAGAAGAAACATACTGGAGTTGGCCATGGAGATTTCGTTGCCTTCATTAGGGTCAAGCCAGAGAGCCAACATATTTTATGAGAGAGAGGGCAGTGTATTATATGGCTTAAGGGTAGGAGGAGAACATAAATATGTATGTGGCTATAAAAATCAAAATGTAGTTATAAAATATAATTTTTTAAAATGGTATTTATTTAAAATAAATAATGTATCAACCTTTGCTATAGGAGATAATTAATCCTATTTAGATCTTTGTTAGGGTCCACGGTTCTCAACAACTTGAACGGTCACGTTCGTCATAGCCCATGTATACACCAAGTCCAGCTACTACAAATTTGACTTTTCTGGATTTATTGGCATGCAAAACTTGGAGTTGAATGGATTAACTTAATGATAACTCTAAAATTCAAGCCCACATTTATAACCGTTGACTTGATGAAAAAAAGAGGGGAATTTTTCATAAAGCACCATCTTTTAAGTTTAATTAACCATTTATAGATACTCTTTGCTATATTATGTGTTATAGATACCTTTTATGTTTTTATACAATGTATTTTATGTATTTATACAATGTATTTAATACAACCAAAAAAATAGGCGCAAAAACTGAAATTCCAGCTAAGTTTGACATGTATTTAGTTGTATTCAAGCGGCATTAACGTTAAAATACAGAAGGTTAAACTGGTTAAAAACGGAAGAAAATCAAATCACATGATATTCTCCTAATTTAACTCCACGAACTAAGGAAATCAAATCACATGATATTCTCTTAATTTAACTCAACGAACTAAAACGATCCCTCATTAATCTGTATTTGAAAGATACATAATAAAGATTACAGCTAAATAAAGAGAAATACATATGAATAATACAGTTGAGTAGAACTGTATACAGTTGAACACAACAAAATACAACTTAATTCATCTGAATAAAACACTTGAATACAACAAAATACAACTGAATACAGCTGAATAAAACTCTTGAATGCAACAAAATACAACTAACTTCTGCTGAATAAAATAGTTAAATACAACTGATTAAAACTGAATACAAGAGAATACGCATAACTTTTGAATACATCTAAAATATATAAATTAATGCTACTGAATACATGTGAATACAGCTGAAATATACATTCAAATACAACTGAATACAAATAGGCGATTTGGGCGATCTAGAGAGAGAAGCAGCCTGATGGCTTCGCCGGCCGGCGGCCATCCATTAATTCCGGCTGGTCAGCCCCTTAACACATCTGCCCAACCTCCTACAACAACTACAAACAATCCCCAGCCCTCAAATCCCACAAACGAAGCCATGAATTACGCAAAAGCTGTGAACCCTACTTCAACGACCACTGCCAAGCAGAATCGAGCCGCTACAGTTGAACCAATTGCTCTTCGTCTATCAAAATCAATGAATTAAACTTACCCTAGGCGATTGTAATGGAGTGATAATAGAGGAGAACTAGAGAATTTGGGTGGGAGGAGAGGTATGAATCGTGGGTTGAGGGAGAAAGAGTAAAGTGTATGCAAAAAGAGAGAGAACGTGGTTAGTCAATTTTACTGTGATTATGTGAGAGAAAAGACTAAAAAGGAGAGAGAGAAATATTATTTAGCATATATGGTGACTTAAATGTAGGATGTAACTATAATTAGATATTTGGCTATAAAGTATGAAAGGTATCTATAGGATGTAATATTTTAAAATGGTATTTATTTAAAATAAATAGGGTACTAAGGTTTTCTATAGGGTGTAAAAATTCCAAAAAAGAGTGAGTTATAATTTTTTTTTATTTTAATGGTATCTAGATCAGTTTGAATGCACATCAAATATTCGATTGACGACCTACTACCTTATACACACATATATATATATACTAGTTTTAGGATACACACTTTGTACGTGTACCTTGTATTAATGAGTATTTAATTTTTTAAAATTAAATAAATCTTATTAAACGTATATGAGTTATAAACTAAAAATAAAAAGCATGAGTTCTTTAAAATGATGGATAATAATCCCATACGGTTAATTCGGTAAAGAGAGCTATTGTTTGTTGGAATAAATGCAAGACTTAGTTATTTGTTTCAACATGAGAGGAAGTAGTTTACTTTTATTGATTCATTATTAATATCAGGTCATCCAATATTTAAATGTTATTCTGACGTCAAATTCTTTCGTTCTCTTTTATATTCTCAAATATCTTTTTGTTACTTGTTGAAATTATCGAGTGTAGTATTTAAATATTATAAAAAAATGATTGATGGATAAAAAATAATGTTTGAATAGAAAAGTAGTTCAAATATTATATGAAAATATATTATAGTTCATATATATATATAATTCAGAGGTAATACGAAAGGAATTACACTAGTGTTATATTGTTCAAATATAAGAAAATGATTTGTATAAAATAATTAAAATCTTAATTTGATTTTAGATTCCTAGATATTGATACTTTTTCCATAGGTCAAATAATTTTATTTCACAAATATCTTATTTTAACTATATTAAATATTCATCCAATTAACAGTAAAACGTTGCAGAATTCTAATAAGAATCAACTTGGAAAATAACTTCTTTATTAGAGGAATAGATGCTATTATAGACAAATTGTATTCTTTCGATTTTAACATTATGGATTTGAATATGAATCGAATTTAGTCCATCACTAGCTAATTTACATAAATTCAAAGTGGATATAGTTTTAGTTGAAGTTAAAGTTTATTCTAAGCCAGTCCAAATATTGTACTATATAATTTATATATAAGGTAAATTTTAATTGATTGTAAAGTTTTAAATGTAGGATTTACTTAATTCAGAGAAGGAAAGTTATATCAGTTCAAATAAGAAAATATCTAATAATCAAAATTTAGTAGATTTAAATCCTAAATATTAGAAAAATAATTTGAATTACGATTTTGTCCAATGTGAACTCTATTTTAAAAGGGTAAAAGAGGCGAACGACATTTCGCTAAGGGCCTTCGTGCTTTTAATATAGTTAGTATATATATATAAAATGGTTCAACTAATTAGATTTATGCAAATAAAGGTTATCTTGGTTAATAATAATATTCTAAAGATGAAATTCTTGGTATTATGATGAATAACACGTAGATCTACTCCGAAGGTTATGATGGTGCACAATAATGACAATATTCAAGGACCCAAACAGAAGTAATGTAGCATTAAATAGTGATGAATAGAAACAAATGACATTTATGTAAATTAAACGAATGAGTCACCCGAGAAAGGATGAAATCAGGGGATGTTTTATCTGACAATGATGAATGATGGATAAGCCTTTGAATTTTCGAGTTATTCTCGGATCCAGTGGACAAGAATTAGTGAAAACGTTGTTTTTGTATGCATGTAATAAGACCAAATTCTCTCTATAAAGTTAAAGTGTATTTTACAAGTGAATATCTCATGCCTCTATCATTGTGTCTCTTTCTATTTGTAGGGAACATGTTCGTAGAAACCCTAATAGTACAAGTGGAGAGAATATTCACTAGAATATTTTCTTTAATGTTCTATCTTAAAACTAGATGTTATAACTCTGTCAGGGGTACTCGACCTCGGCCTCGATCCTTGATGATTCCTCGACCTTAATTCTTGCTGACTCTTCGACCACAACCTTCATTTGTTCCTAATTAAACCACTTCAACACGTGGCAGCCTGGGAATGCTTCGCTAGTGCCATCCCGATTTAAGTGTTCTAGAGATATATTTTGACTCACACACTTAGTCCGTTCCAAAAAGAATGACACATTTCTACAATTAGAAATAATTCAACTTCAACTCTTTATTTTACCTATTTTATCCTTAATGAGAAGCTTTTATAACCATACAATTTTACCCCTTAAGTTTTAAGTTTTTCTCTTAAACTTCGTACCAAATCAAACTATCTCATCTAAATTGAAACGAAAGCACTATTAATTATTGGTCGCATGCAGCTGCAGATTACAATTGAGACAAGTTGACCAAAGCAGGGTTTTGGTTACGTTGGACGTTGGTTGTTAATAGTGTACTACTAACTTGTAGGAGTAATAGGTACTTGAAAGTAAATAACAAAAAGGGCTCAACAATTTATTTGGAAATAACTATGGCAGGTAAAATGCATTTTATTCTGCAGCTTAAGAAAATAAGTTAGTGAAATGAAAAGGAATAAGTCAATTTGACTTGGAAAAGGTCAACACAGCTCATTTCTTCCTATCTATTTTTCTTTCAAGTGAATCTCCATCATTAGGGATTAGGCTAAACTCAATAATTATTCATATCTTATATATGTGTTAAAAAATTTATTAAGTATTATATAAATAATATATTAATTAAGTTGTAATGTCTTAAAATTTAGAACCTATAACCTTAAAATGACCAAACTGGTGCATTGAACCTAAGTTAAAATAGCACGGTCTAGCCAATTTTTGGATTGATCATGCAAAAATAGCCAGCGTTTGCCAAGTTAATGAAAAATAGCCACTATTTTACTGCAATAGAGACCGGTCCAACATAATATACTGGAGTTCGGTGCACATGTGTATGAACTTCCAGCAAATTATGTTGGACCGATATACTTTGCTGGCTCCAATAAAATATACTGGAGACTGGAGCACCGGTGCTCCAAACTCAAGTATATTATGTTGCATCGGTATATTATACTGGAGTATTTTTTCGGGTTTTGAATAGTGATTTCGTTCAGATTTATCTTTACATGAAAAGTGGCTAAATTTCAATTACTTTTGAAACTGTGGCTATTTTTGAATGACCACTAATAAATCTGGCTATTTTTGAATTTCTCCTTGAACCTAAGGGTTTAACGGGCCAGATCAACCCGTTTCCAGACCGACCCAGCCCAATTGAAACCGGAACAGGCCCGGACCGGTATAAAGGGGGCCGAGTGGGCTGGGTTAATGAGGTAACATGGGTTAGTCCATTCACCTTCGTTCAACCGGTTAACCGGACCGGTCAAACCCGGTCAACGAGATTCACTGTAAAATCGATTAACCGGCCTGGATCGGCCAGACTGGTTAACGGCTAGTTGTTTTTGTAAGCACGTGATTTTTGCCCTATATGAGAATTACTCCCAAAAATTCAAAATAAAATAATTTTCCTTTGTGTGCAATTTGGAGAATTTTCGTGGCATTTTTGATAATTATTTGTATTTGTCCATGCATGTTTATTTGTTAAAATTAATAAAAAATACAAAAATATGTCGCATTTGCATTTAGGATTTAATTCTACAATTAGGAGCAATTGAGTTTGTTTTACAAGAACAAAAAATTACAAAAATATGCATCGTTTGCATTTTTAGCATTCAATGTCAAATTGTGCAATTTTGTTTTAATTGATGTTTAATTGTGTATGATAATTGTTGCTAGGAATTAATCAGTATTTTTGATAAGTAAATTTAGTTTATAACTTAATTTAGAATTTTAGTTTTATTAAATAGAAAGTAAAAGAAAAGAAAAAAAAATATAAAGAAAATCGGAATTAAGCCTCTTCTTCAATTTTAAACCTAGGCCCAAAATATCTCTACCCAACCCAAAACCCCTTGACCCAAGCCCAACCGCCCCACCCCATCTGACCACACGCCCCCCACTCTTTCTCTCATTTTTGTTTCATTTGTTACTCAAAAACCCTAAAAACCCCTTCTCTTTCTCCTAGCCGCCAGACCCATGCATCCCCCACTCTCTTCATCTTCTTCGTTCACCCCTCCAAACCAACCCCCAGCTCCCATGGCTGACCCCAACCCAGCAAACCACCCCCTCGTCATCTCCATCCTCACGTCCAAACAGCCCCCCTCCGTTCAACCAGTGTCCATGCACCCCCTCCCCGTCGCTCGTCGACCGACCACAGCAGCCATAGACGACCAACAACATGGCTGCTGCTCCTTCTTCTTCAACATTCAGCTCCCTCCTCCTCTCACCACTGCCCAAACCACCATCATCTCTTCATCGTTCCATGAACGTCGACCAACCATAAACAGCCATCGCTGCGACTGCTACCCAACTCCCCGTCGACCAGCTCACCTTCACGTCGAGCATCAGTCACCTCCCATGGCTGCTGCTGCTTCACCTCCCATGGCTGCTGCTGCTTCAACCATTCCAGGCTGCTGTTGCTTCACCATTCGACGAACCACCCAAGTTGACCCCAGCCACGCCGGAAAAAACCATCAACTTTCCCCCCGTCCGCGACCAACAGCATGGCTGCTGTTGCTGTTGTTTCTTCTTCGTCTTCTTTTTTTCGCCATGACTGCCTCGTTGAGGTCCAGTCTGAATTCATCAAGGTTAAAGGGAAGGTGGGTTTTCGTTGTTCGTCGAGATCCGGTATGCCGAGGTTGTTTGTTCGAGTTGTCCGTTTCCGTTCGAATTCGTCGTTTTTCCGAACCGGTTAGTTGGTTTAAGTTTTATTTTTTTGTCCGTATTTTGTTTGATATTCTCGGATTTGAAATCAGTATATGTTTAATTCTTTTCTAGTTCGTTGTTTATCATTTCTTGATTATTCCTTCATTTTTGTTTTTATTCATTTGTTTTGGTTTAGTTTTAATATAGAAGAGTGTTAGTTTAATCGCTTGAATCATTCATCTTTGTTGTTTAATTTAGATTTAATTCGTGTTCATTTTTTGTTTGAAGTTCGTTTTTAATCCAGTGATTTAATGTGAGCTTATGTTTTGGTTTTTTAATTTTTTGATTTAGTTTGAATCATTCATCTTTGTTGTAATGTTGTTGGATTTAATTTGAATATCAATTGATTATTGAGTTTAGTGATTTGAATCCGTTTATTTGTTCTGTTTAAGTTTAATTTGAATTTGAGCTTAATGATTTGGATATGCTTGTTTGTTATTTTTGTTGAATCTGAAAGTAGGTTTGTTGTTAAAAAATATTGTTCAGTCAAAATAATTCCAGTTGTTTCTTTGTTGTTCATCATTTAGTTTGAATTTGTTGATTGAATTTGATTAAGAATTGGTTATAGCTGCTGTATTTTGGTTAGAATTGATTAGGTGAATTGGTTATACCTGATAGGGTAGAATGGTAAATTGCAGTATTTTCAGGGGTAGAATGATAATTTCAGAGGGGTATTTTTGGAATTGAAAATCTGAACAATTATTTATTTTGAGTGCTCTGTCCACTAAGCTAATAATATTAAAATAATGTATAAAATAATATGTAGTGGGGGACAAGACATAATGGTGGGGAATAATGCATTTGTTTAATCAATCATGGGGAACAAGACATAGTAGGATTACGGGGCTCAAGAAAAGTTAATTGTATTTTTTATGTAGTAGTGGGTTTGGTAAGAGAAAGTGGATGGTTTTATTATTTGATTAATTGATTAAGGGGTCTGTTATGAGACATAAATAGAGCAGGCTTGGACAGAATTAAGGGAGGGAATTAGTTGAATATTAAGAGAAAAAATTCGAAAAATATTGAAAGATTTTTGGGGATTCGAATTTGAAGAGAGTTTAAAAGAAAGAATTTTCTGAACATTAAGAGAGAATTAAGAGTTAAACATTAACTGGTCTATCAATTTAAAAAAAAAAAGAAGTTCACTTTGTTTTTGCCCGTTGATTATTGTTGGTATTTCTGGATTTTCATGTGGTTTGTTTCTTGAGTTTGATTGGTTATTTGCTACTACTTCACTGGTTATTGCTGAATTTTATTTGGTTTTCAAATCTGTCACTGGGTGTTCCGTTTGTTGGTTATTGCTGGTTATTGTTGCTGTTGCTGTGTTACATACTACTTTGCTGACCTTCTTCTTCTTGTATTGGCAATTCCAGGTACACAACTGTAATTTTGGCATATTGTAAGCTGAAATGTGAAAGTGTGAATACATATGAAGAATGGAACTTTAAAGTTTTAATTTAGCTTTTTCTTTGTTTCTTTTACTAATTGTATTTAGGCTATTTCATGTATTATTATTCTGTAAATTTCTGTCGCTTTGCATAACTAGGCATCTTGTAGTGATGTATTAAATAATACTTTGCTTTAACTTGATTATTAGGTAGTATATATTTAAGCATGCTCATTACTGTCAAACTGTTTAATAATTGGAATAAGAGGAAAATAACATAAGTCGGTCTTTACTGAATCGGCTTGGCAAAACTGATTAAGTTCACTAGTTATGAAGGTTTTAATATTGTCAACATTAAGTTAATCGAAAACATGTAGCTAAATTTAGTTAAAGCATGAATTTAAATTAATTTCGCGAATTAGGCATTATGGCATGATTTGAGTTCAAACAAGGCGAGTTAATGTTAAATTTAATAAATTTTAGAAATATGCATTAGTAATTAAGATTGATTCTAATTTTCAATAGTTGTAAATAATTAATTTCAATAGTTCAAGTCATCTAACAATGCGAGTTTAATCTGGTTATGGGATAATTAGTTTCTTTTAAATATATTGTTTGACAATTCCATATTGTATTTATAATTACAATTTTAGTAATATTCCTTTCCGTTAACATTTGTCTTAACCTAGCATTTAATATGTTATTTTTAAGTATGTAATTAATTAGGATTTTTTCTCTTTTATTTTAGAGACGAATTTAATAGAAATGTAGTCATTTTAGGATATCCATAAAATAAAGGAGTCCTTCGCCAAAAATAAATACAAAAATTGCGGGGCCCTCAATAATTATTTATTTAAAAAAATACTTAGATTCCGGGACAGGCCGTTTAGCAAATTTCACGGCCCTACCAAAAAATAATAACAACGCGTTAGTCTTTAGGCGCGTATTTAATAATATTATTTTCCTATACTCGGGTGCACATTTATGTGACCCAAATCCAAATCTCAACGGAGTCGAAATGTGTCGCCGACCATGGGTACATTGACTGTGACATGGTACGAGATATATTTTCACGAGGTTGCAATTCTCGAAAAAAAATAAAATAATAATAATAATAATAATGATAAAAGCGGTTAAAAGTTAAAATTCGCATATATGTTCAACATGTATTATATCAGATAATCAAGCCGAATATGACAGTTGAGCGACCGTGCTAGAACCACGGAACTCAGGAATGCCTAACACCTTCTCCCGGGTTAACAGAATTCCTTATCCGGATTTCTGGTACGCAGACTATTAAACAGAGTCATTCTTTTCCTCGATTCGGAATTCAACCGGTGACTTGGGACACCATAAATCTCCCAAGTGGCGACTCTGAAATAAAGAAATAAATCCCGTTTCGATTGTCCTTTAATTGGAATAAACTCCCTTCCGCGTCTCTGTTGTGGGTGGCACGGGCGAAAAAGGAGGTGTGACAACTTCTATTCGAACAATTTTGAGCTTAGCAGCTAGCCTAGATCTTGAAGTTCAGGGTTCAGAATTCGAGCTTAGATAAATTGTTATATTTGGCTTTATTTATCATCTGATTTTATTACATGTTTTGTCCTAATGTGCTAAAATGTTGCTTTTTACCGCTTTGATATTATCTGAACTGTATATATAAACTGCTACGAAATCCCTCTCTTCTCTCTCTTGAGGAGTGCACGCTGGTCGTGACTTCTTTCTGTTAGTGTCATATCCCAAAATAGAACGAGGATTCGGAGGAGTTGCAAAACCGGATGATCTTTTGGTTACCGGTATGCAGCTCCCATCCTCGGCTCGAGTTGTCCGCTCGGGTAAGCCAGGTCTAGAACAAACACCCAGGATAAACCTACTATAACAAAACCTCATGCCGGATCCCTAGTAGGAACGCTTATTTGCATCATGTGCACTTGACTTAGGGGACTCAACACAGGGGTTGGGTCCGTCTAGGACAAGCAACCTGAAATAAAAAGACCATCCTGCTGCATCCTGTTTGTTTTACGCATTTATTTGTTGCAGACTTGCATGCTGACCAGCTTCTGAAAATACTGGAATACTCAAAAAAAAAAAAAACATTGTCCAAATAGCAAACTCTGCCAAAATTTTGAGAAAATAAAAAAAAAGTGTTTTTAGTAAACAAGTCTTGTTTTCAGAATTAGTTTATTTTCGTTGCCCGAACTACGCAGGTTTGATTCTCACAGGATGTGAGATACGTAGGCAACCCTCATCGGGTCCAACCTCCCCTTTTGCAAAAATAGCCAAAAAAAATGTCAAAAATTTTAATTTTTCATCGTAATTAAGTCGAGTGATTCCATTCTTGTAAAAATAGCCGAATGTCCCTAAAAAGACGCCGGAAGGCTGTTTTTGCGAGAACAACCACTGTTGGTCATTTTTAAGATTTTGTCCGGTTGGTAAAACACAACCTTTAAATCTTCTTCAAAGTGCTGAAGGGTCGTATTGACAAGACCGGAGTTTTAAATGTGTGTCAATTCTTCCTTTGAGTCCAATGAGTCTTAATCACCCCAAACAAATATGCAGAATGAGCACGGGTCCAAGTTTGCCGGTTACAGTTCGGAGCAAGATCCCTTTGGAGTTGCGCTTGTGGTGGGAGGATTTGGAAAAGTCAGAGCAAGATAAGATCAAATCACATCTGGGAGGCCTCACCAGTTTGTTGAACGTCAGACCCAGATGTGACATCATAAAAGCTTTGGTTACATTTTGGGACCCGGCCCACAACGTATTCCACTTCTCGGATTTTGAACTCACCCCAACCTTAGAAGAGGTAGCAGGATATATGGACATTACTGAGGGGCTAAGGCATAAATATCTGATTGCACCAAGAACCGTCAATTCGCACAAGTTCATGGATCTGCTGAAGATAAGCAAGGGAGTCCCGTACTCTGAATTGGATAGGGGGTTTTCTACTTTGCACTTCATATACCAGAGGTATGGGCATATAGGAGGGTTCGACGATCTGGAAAGCGGGGTTTACAGCAGAGGGAATCGGACAAAATGGGATGAACATAGGCGGTTCACCTTCATGGTAGCATTCTTGGGCATTGTGGTGTTTCCTCGAAAAGACAGAAATATTGATTTAAAGGTGGCTGGAGTCGTCAAAGTCCTAATTACCAACAATAAAAGCACGTTGGTCCCTATGATAGTGTCCGAGATATACCGAGCTCTCACAGCCTGTAAAGCCAGGGCAGATTTTTTCGAAGGGTGCAACTTGTTATTGCAAATGTGTATGATCGAGCACTTGTGTCATCATCCTCAGTATATGAGCTGTAGATCTATAAACGAAGGTTGCATTGAAGGATATAACACGAGGGTTTCAGGGCTCAAACTGCCAGAAGGGTCTGAAAACTAGGTATCTTGCCTTCGCTCCACCACAGCAGCACAAATAGGGTGGACATTGGGTTGGCTTACTGTTGAAGAAATTGTATACATGCCCATCACGGGTCCTTACTTCCTCTTAATGGGACTCCGAGGCATTCAGCCTTATGCGCCTTACCAGGTGATGAGACAGTTAGGGAGGTGCCAGGTGGTACACCTATATGAAGATCTCAGTATTTATGCAGTCGAGGTTGGTATCCATGGCCAATTTCATGAAGAAGCCGTTCGTTCTATATGGAATGAATGCTAATATTTAACGGTAAACACTCGAGTGCGCGACCTATCCCGAGGTGAAGTCTCACTGGCTTATATCACCTGGTACAGAAAGAGAGATGTTGTAAGAGATGAGCTAGAACGACTAGCCAAAAAAGTCCACATTCAAAAGTTCATTGAGGCGTCGCAAGAACCGTGGGACTGGTTGGCCAAAGAGCAGGAATACCGGGTCGAAATAGGCAAGCTGAAACAACAGACTAAGGATCTGAAATTTGAGAACAAGGTGCAGGTTGCTGCCGATGAAGGAGAAAAGAACAAATTAGCTCGGGAAAGCGAGATCCTCAAAGCTCAAATCCGGAAAATGAAAATGGATGCTGACAACCAACGGAGAAGCCGGTCCGATAAAAGGCTGATAGCAGGGTTAAGGAATCAGGTCATTGAAAGCCGAAAAGACTTGGAAAGATCCGAGGCTAGCATAGCAAGAATGCGGGATAGATGGGCAAAAGGTACAGCAGCACAGAAAAAGCACCTATGGAAAGTGAGAAGGGATTATGAAGGGAGCATTGCAATATTGAGAGAAACAAATTCCACTCTCAGAGATCGGGTCTTTAAACAAACCCGAAAGGCTAGAACGGACAGTGAGCGCTGCTATGATTCAATAGCCCGAATGGAAAAACAAATGGAGAGGTTCCAAGATCAACTCGTTGACAATACTCAAGTATTGGGATTAAAGAATCAACGAATAGAACAGCTATGTATGGAAAGGGATAGAATCAGGGGGATGATCGATGAGATTGGGCACTACATCACCACGAAGTGCCTAACATGTGAGGAAATGCCCCGTGATACCCTTTTTGCCTCAGTCATGGGTTATGTTCACCAGATCATGGAGGAATTAAGAAGCTTGCAAAGAGGCCCGGCACCAAAGCCCGCGGAAAGGCCGAACGATGCCTCGCGGGCCCCAAAATTCAAAGCCCTAATGTATCCTTAATTCAAGTCTGTTTTTGTTGTTTTCAAAAGTCTGTTTTCTACCCTTCTGTTCTCTTTTCATATCAAACAATTTTAATAGTGTGGAGTCTTTATTTTGTTTGTCCTTTTTCAAATAAGTAGCTTGTAATAGCATATTTTGGTAATAAAATGCAAAATTGTGTCTTTATTTTTACTTATGGCAGAACTACGCCCGGTCTGATTCATGCGGGGACATGATACGTAGGCAATCCACATAAGATTCGACCACCACTAAAAGATAAAAAGAAAAGGCCAAGTGAATAAAGAAAGGACATAAGTCGGAATGACGCATGCAGTCGAAGCAAAAATATGTTAGAAATGGTTAATTGCCTAGGAACATTGCATTCTCCAATGTGAAATGGCAATATATGTTAAGCTCTAACGCTAACAAGTTTATTGTTTATACCAGAGAAAGAGATTTCAAAACAGTTAGCTCGTTAGAACGGTCTGGCAGATTACCATTACCACACAAGATCAAAAGGGCCCATTCCGAAAAGTATGTCTGGTTCGGACAAAAGTGTTGAGGAGGAAAAGACGGAGATGCAAATGATGAAGGAGGAAGTAGACAGGTTGAGACAGGAGATAGCTGGGATGCACCTAGCCTGGGCTAAGGGACAAACATCACCAAAACTTCCCCCTACTCCTGCCCTTTCACCAGCTTGGACTCCAGAACACCCTTCCACTGGTCCATCAGCGAGCTTCCCCATTGCCCTATACTATCAAGGGGAAACTTCCTATAATCCCCAAGCTTCACCACCCAAACAAAACCCTCATCCACCAGCTGTTCCTGCTTTCGTGGCACCTTCACCCGCCATATTGCAAAAATCACCTGATGAACCAGTGTTTCAGGTTCAAGACAATCAATACTATCCTCCTGAACTCACCTTTAAAGCACCCGAGCCATACACTTACACCCCTCACCTTCAGTTCCCAACAGAAACTGAGAGGCCAGCTAAGAATCCGAAGCAGGATGAAGTGCTCCGTAAAGTGAAAAGCCTGGAGCAATCCTTCAGGAATATGTATGGGTTGGGCAGCCAAGTTAGTGTGGCCTACAAAGATCTGTGTCCCTTCCCCGATGTTCAATTGCCGGCAGGTTTTAAGATGCCAAAGTTTGACTTATATGAGGGACATGATGATCCCATGGCACATCTACGAGGTTTCTGCAGTAAGATGAGAGGGGCAGGTGGAAAGGATGAGTTGCTGATTGCTTATTTCGATCAAAGTTTAAGCGGGTCCACATTAGAATGGTACACGAGGCAGGATCCTAGCAGGTGGTATACCTGGGACGATCTAGCACAAGCATTTGCAGGTCATTTACAGTATAACCTTGAGATCGTCCCCGACCGTCTCATGCTGTTAAAACTTGAGAAAAAGCCTGGAGAGAGCTTCAGGGAATTCGGATTCCGTTGGAGAGAACAAGCAGCAAGAGTCGATCTACCAATGAGGGAAGGCGAAATGGTGGATTATTTCTTACAAACGTTGGAGCCAACTTACTTTGGTCACCTGGTGACGTCAGTTGGTAAATCTTTCAATGAAGTAGTAAAAATGGGCGGCATGGTTGAAGAGGGACTCAGGTCCAACAAGATAATGAGTTATTCGGCGATCAAGGCCACAACTCAGGCTATCCAAAGCGGCACGGGAGGTGCGCTTGGGAAAAAGAAGAGAGAGGAGGTCGCAACGGTCGAAACAGGTACTTGGTCTAGATCAAGAGGTCCATCCCCTCGCTACCAACCCAGACCTCATTACCCAAACTATCCACACATTCCATACAACCCTCCACAACCCTATTATCCACCACAAGAGCCACATCTCTCCGTCCATCACGCCCAAACTTATACCCAGCCTCCGGCTCACCAACAATGGCGTGCGCCGGCTCCCCAACATATATATCCACCTCCAAAAAATATATATACACCTACATAAAACAGATATCCACCTCCACAAAGCACATATCCACCACCAAGGGCCTACAGGAATCCTTCAGGGCCAAGCTTCCGCGAAAATCAGGCTTTCAGGAACGAGAGGGTGCAGAGGTCGAGAACATTCACTCCGTTGGAAGAAACCTATACTACTCTGTTCCACAAGTTGAGGCAGATAGGCCTATTAAGTCCTGTTGAACCCAAATTGCCAAATCCCCTTCCCAAAAATCTGGACCACTCAGTAAGCTGTGAATACTGTTCGGGGGCTCCCGGGCATGATACTGAGAAGTGTTGGAAGTTGAAGACTGTCATACAAGATCTTATTGACACAAATAGGATCGAGGTTCAAGCACCATAGGTACCCAACATTAATGAAAACCCGTTACCAGTGCACCATGAGGCCCACATGATCGAACTAGTGCACGAAAGAGGGAAACTTAAAACACCCTCACAAACGGTAATGATGATTCGAGCCAGTCCAAATGAAAATTCGACCAGTGGAAAGGCACTGGTACAGTTGGGAAAGGTAGATGACAAGCCATTTGTGGTAGTGGGGAAAGGTTCGTCTGTTGCTGCGAAGAAGCCAGAGTCAGCCAAGGCAGTACTGTAGGGAGTATCAAGCACACCAGTGTTGATGGTAAAGAGGGTCCACATAGAACCAGTTATTATCAGGCCAGTCATGCAGTTGCCGATAACAAGTGAGAAAGTTGTGTCGTGGAGCTACAGTCAAGTGACAGTGATGCATAAAGGAAAGGAGGTTGTGGAAGAAGTATGCGAGGCCCAGGGATTAACTCGTTCGGGAAGGTATTTTGTTCCCGCAGAACTGAGAAGGGTCAATCCTGTAACAATAAAGAAGCCAGTGACGTAGGAAGAAGCAGAGGAGTTTTTAAAAACGATGAAGGCACATGACTACTCAATTATAGAGCAGTTGAGGAAGACCCCAGCCCAGATTTCGTTGCTATCTTTGTTAATCCATTCAAGCGATCATTGTCAGGCCTTAATGAAGATTCTGAACGAAGCCTATGTCCCGGACAAGCTCTCAGTGAACCATTTGGAGAAAATAGCGCACAAAATCTTCGAAGTAAACCGAGTGACATTCTATGATGATGAGTTACCGGTAGAGGGTACTGAACACAATAGAGCACTCTACCTGACGGTAAAATACGAAGAATCGGTGGTCACTCGAGCACTAATTGATAATGGGTCAAGTGCCAATATCTGTCCTTTGGCCACTCTGAACAAACTAAAGGTTGTTGATGATAGGATCCACAAGAATAGCGTCTGCGTCCGAGGTTTTGATGGGGGCGGTACTGACACAGTGGGTGACATCGTACTGGAATTAACCATTGGTCCAGTCGAGTTTACCATGGAATTTCAAGTGATAGATGTGGCGGTGTCGTACAATCTTTTGTTGGGACGACCCTGGATCCACGCAGATAAAGCAGTTCCTTCTACACTGCATCAAATGGTCAAATTTGAATGGGACAGACAAGAGATTGTGGTACACGGGGATGACGGCACACATGCCGTCAGTGATGCTATTGTGCCCTTCATAGAAACCGACGATGACAAGGGCCCATGGGTTTATCAGGTTTTCGACGCAGTCTCAGTAGACAAAATTCCTGAGGGTGGGGGCCTTCCACTTCCCAGAATCACAGTTGCAACCTTCATGATAGCCTCAGAGATGTTGAACAGCGGGTTTGTACCAGGAAAAGGTCTGGGGATTGATCTGTAGGGAATGATCCAGCCAGTTTCCTTGCCTAAGAACTTGGATACTTTTGGGTTGGGATTCAAACCTACCGCAGCGGATGTAAAGCGGGCCCGAAAGTTGAAGAAAAGAGTCTGGGTCCTTCCTAAGCCAATCCCACGCCTGTCCAGATCATTTGTCAAAGCAGGGTGCAGAAAGTTGCCAGTCCCAGAAGTTCTTAGACCCTTGATCGGGCCAGATGGAGATTTGAATGAGGGCTTTGAAAGAATGTTCGCTGATGTCAACACAATAGAAGCTGGAGAGGGTTCCAGTAAGGCAGACATACAATTTGTGGGGCCTAGGGCCAATGTCAACAATTGGACAGCTACTCCTCTTCCTACTTGGAGGGAGTCCTGGTAGTTGGCTCTGATTTTCCTTTTTGTTTTCTGGATTATTCCAGGGTTGTAATCCAGATTCCTTTTTATTTCTATTATTGCTCAACAAAGTGTGAAACCTTGTTATCTCATAATTCAATAAAACGAAAAAGTTTCTTCTTTATTCCTTATTTTATATGTTGTTTTTAATTTTGTTTCCTTCGTTTCTTTTTCTGAACAGTTCCTTTCATATTGGTTCTAATGACATGACATGCACAATGGATCTTCAATCTAGTCTAAAAGATCAATCTAATTCTGAACTAACTATACAAGAGGTCGATTATGATAATGAATCGGAATACAATGAGGATGAAGCCTTCGAGGAGATAAACAGGGAGTTAAGCCAGTTTGAAGAAAAATCCAAGCCCAACTTAAATGACACAGAAGCCATCAATTTAGGGGATGCCGGCAATATCAGAGAAACTAAAATAAGCATCCACATTGCACCAAATATCAGGGAGGAATTGATCAAAACACTTATTGAGTTCAAAGATGTTTTTGCATGGTCATATGATGACATGCCGGGGTTAAGCACAGATTTAGTGGTTTATAAATTGCCCACTGACCCGGCATGCCCTCCCGTCAAGCAGAAATTGAGGAAGTTCAAAATGGATATGAGTGTGAAGATTAAAGAGGAAGTAACCAAGAAGCTGCAAGCAAAGGTTATTCGTGTTACTCGATATCCTGATTGGTTGGCCAATGTGGTGTCAGTGCCAAAGAAAGATGGGAAGATCAGGGTATGTGTCGATTACCGCAATCTGAACAGGGCAAGCCCAAAGGACAACTTTCCTTTACCCAACATCCATATCTTGATCGACAATTGCGCCGGACGTGAGATTGGATCTTTTGTAGATTGCTATGCTGGGTATCATCAGATTTTGATGGATGAAGAAGATGCGGAAAAGACGGCATTCATCACGCCATGGGGGACTTATTGCTACCGGGTAATGCCATTTGGTTTGAAGAATGCTGGGGCAACGTACATGAGAGCAATGACCACTGTGTTTCATGACATGATCCACAAAGAGATTGAGGTGTACGTGGACGATGTGATCATAAAGTCCAAGCATCAGGAAGACCACGTAGCAGACTTAAGAAAGTTTTTCCAAAGACTTCGAAGGTATGATATTAAGCTCAACCCGGCCAAATGTGCCTTTGGTGTTCCATCTGAAAAGCTGTTGGGATTCATTGTCAGTCGGCGAGGTATTGAACTGGACCCGTCAAAGATCAAATCTATCCAAGATTTGCCACCGCCGAAGAACAAGACAGAAGTAATGAGTCTGTTGGGAAGGTTGAATTACATCAGCAGATTTATTACACAACTCACAGCAACCTGTGAACCCATCTTTCGGCTATTGAAGAAGGATGCCGCGGTAGAATGGATGGTGGAATGCCAGGAGGCATTTGACCAGATCAAAGGATATTTATCAAATCCACCTGTATTGGTTCCACCTGAGCCAGGGAGACCGTTAATTCTTTATCTAACAGTCTTGGAGAATTCGCTTGGCTGCGTGTTGGGGCAACACGACATTACAGGAAGAAAGGAGCAAGCCATCTATTATCTCAGCAAGAAGTTTACAGTATATGAGGTTAAGTACACTCAACTCGAGAAGACATGTTGCGCCCTAACTTGGGTGGCCCAGAAATTGAAGCATTATTTGTCCTCATATACTACTTATCTCATTTCCCGCTTGGATCCGCTAAAGTATATTTTTTAGAAGCCTATGCTCACAAGAAGGTTAGCGAAATGGAAAATATTACTCATGGAGTTTGACATCGTCTATGTGACGAGGACAACCATGAAAGCCCAAGCGTTGGCAGATCACTTGGCCGAGAATGCTGTTGATGAAGAATACGAGCCGTTGAGGACGTATTTTCCTAACGAGGAAGTAATGCATATAGATGAGTTGGAATTACCTGAGGAACCAGGTTAGAAGCTTTTCTTTGATGGAGCCGCAAATGCGAAGGGTGTTGGAATAGGAGCGGTACTTATTTCTGAAACAGGACGTCATTATCCTATTACAGCTCAGTTGCGTTTCTATTGTACCAATAACATGGCTGAGTATGAGGCATGCATTTTGGGTCTGTGACTAGCTGCAGACATGGATGTCCAGGACGTTTTGGTCTTGGGAGACTTGGACCTCCTGGTGCATCAAATTCAGGGTGAATGGGAAACACGGGATTTGAAACTCATACCATATCGACAATGTTTGCACGATCTGAGCAAGCGATTTCGATCGGTGGAATTCAGACACATCTCAAGAGTTCACAATGAGGTTGCCAATGCATTGGCCACTTTAGCATCGATGTTGCACCACCCAGACAAAATTCATGTTGACCCATTGCACATCCAGGTTCGTGATCAGCATGCCCATTGCTACATGATAAAAGAAGAAGTGGATGGCGAGCCATGGTTTTATGATGTCAAGGAGTACCTCAGGATGGGGATATACCCGGAGCAGGCCATCGAAGATCAAAAAAGAGCCATTCGGCGATTGTCAAGTGGTTTCTTCCTCAGTGGAGGAGTGTTGTACAAAAGAACCCCAGATTTGGGATTGCTGAGATGTATAGACGCCAGTCAAGCCACGACAGTTATGACAGAGGTACATGCTGGAGTTTGTGGGCCACATATGAGCGGATATGTATTGGCGAAGAAGATTCTTCGAGCAGGGTATTATTGGCTCACTATGGAGCGTGATTGTATCAATTTCGTGCGGAAATGCCATCAATGTCAGATACACGGAGATTTGATTCATTCTCCACCGACAGAATTGCATACAATGTCAGCGCCATGGCCATTTGTTGCTTGGGGCATGGATGTTATTGGACCTATTGAGCCGGCAGCTACCAACGGTCATAGGTTCATTCTGGTGACCATCGACTATTTCACTAAGTGGGTTGAAGCTAAAACTTTCAAATTAGTAACCAAGAAGGCAGTGGTGGATTTTGTTCACTCCCATATCATCTGTAGATTTGGGGTCCCAAAAGTGATCATCACGGATAATGGTGCTAATCTTAACAACAATTTGATGAAAGAAGTATATCAACAGTGTAAGATTACACACCGTAATTCCACACCATATCGTCCTAAGGCGAATGGAGCAGTTGAAGCAGCCAACAAGAACATCAAGAAGATACTGAGGAAGATGGCAGAAGGATCCAGACAATGGCATGAAAAATTACCATATGCGTTGTTGGGTTATCGCACTACCGTCCGGACTTCAGTAGGTGCAACCCCTTATTTGTTGGTATATGGAACCGAAGCAGTAATACTTACGGAAGTTGAAATTCCATCCCTTCGGATTGTCGTTGAGGCTGAGATTGATGATGACGAGTGGATCAAAACCTGATTGGAGCAGTTGAACCTGATTGATGAAAAAGGATTGGCAGTTGTGTGTCATGGCCAGTTATATAAAAGGAGCATGGCGAGAGCCTACAACAAGAAGGTGCGCCCCAGAAAATTTGAGGTGGGACAGCAGGTGTTGAAACGAATCCTGCCACATCAGGCCGAAGCAAAAGGCAAGTTCGCCCCGAATTGGCAAAGACCGTTCATTATAACCAGAGTATTGTCCAATGGCGCTTTATGTTTAACAGATATCGACGGAAAATGCGTCGACATAGCTATCAATTTCGACGCAGTTAAGAGATATTATGTATGATTTCTTTTGATTGTAATTGTTGTTTGTTTGTGGTTAGCATTTACCGGAGAATGAAATGACGTAGGCAATTATTTCTTATATCCAAACACTTTATCCTTTGCTTCCCTTTTTGAGCCTTATTTATTCTTTCATATCCCTCTTTTGGAATCAATAAATTAAAATGAAAAAAAGGGAGAAAAATAATGATAATAAAGAAAAAAGAAAAGTCACAAGAAAAACAAAGGAATTGGGAACTACGTTTGACCTGATTCCTCAAAGAAGGATACGTAGGCGCCTCACGGCTCAGTCATAGTGTAACAAAAAATAAAAATCCCCAAGCAAGAAAAACTGGGGCACAAGTTGTGTTTATAATTTTGAAAAGAAAGTTTGATTCCAAGAGTTGTAATATTTTACCCATCAAAAGTATTTCGAGCCTTTTGATACCCCTTTTCCTTTCAGCCAGACACGAAAACCCATATTGATGTCCAAAAAAGACCCCCCGATCAGTATTCGAGAAGTGACAAGTCAGGCAGACGAAAGTCGGGGATAACACCCCGATCCCCAGCAGAGAAGATGATCATAAACTGGAAATGAATTGATAACCGAAAAGAATCCCCAACAAAGAGCATCATATCGACAACACTCCAATCCCCAGCTGAAAAATAAAATAAAAATGAGAGTCTTATTGGTGAAAACCTTCACAGGCACCATGAGGCAACGAGAGTTGAGAGTAATGAGAGAGTCTTATTAGTGAAAACCACTCGAAGGGCACTATGAGGCGACAAGGCAAGATTGGCGGGAAGGATCCACAGTTGTCAAAGAGTTGAGTGTTTTATTTATCCCCAGCAAGATGAAGTTATCCGAAAGATTGATTGATACAAATAGACTGGGTTGATTAATTCGGAATGCATGACATGACCGTTGGGATCGGTTATATCATTCAGATAAGTTCTTTTCTTTCTTCCCCCCCAGCCTTTGTTTAGAAAGATTTCTTCTTTTTCTATTTTTTGAAATCATCATTTTTTTTCATTTCTTGGTTTAAAGACTTTACCTTCCCAGTAGTTTGTTTTGGAAAAGGATTTTCAGAGCTTACTACTAGTTGCCAAAATGGAGCAAAACAAAATGCAAATAGGACAGGCCAAGGATAAGGCGACAAAGCGAAAAGAGGTTGGTCGCAAGACCAAATAATGAATGGGTCTAGAGCCCAAGAGGACCAAATTTCCAGGGGAAGTTGGAGAAAAACGGAAAGGCAACAGTTAAAAGGTTATGGGGATCCCCAGCAGATTTGCGAGATACAGGAACAACTCTGACAGATTCTCAACCAAGTTCCGCGATGGTCGGACAACACAGAGCGGGGAAGGAAGAGAAAAGAAAACCATCCCCAGCAGGAATATCATCCTCAGCAAATAATATCATCCCCAGCAAGTTTTGTAGCAAAGCAGGGAAAGGAAAAAGGGAAAACCATCCCCAGCAGAAGTGGCACGACCACTCGCCCCGTTTTAAACTAACAAATTTTTCTTTGATTTAAAGAAGGAAAAGGAAATATTATTGACCACAGGAAGACAGGGTCACAAAGAAGATTATTAAACTGGGGCAGAAAATTATCTCTCATTACGAAAATTTTCTTGAAATCAGATAGCCGTTTGGGAAAGAGAGAAGATAACACAAGTTTTGAAGAAAATAAAATACCCAACAGTATACAGGAAGGGAGATACAAGTTTTAAAAGAAGAGCAATCTTGGAAGAAGCAAGATAACTCAAAGTTGTAAAAGCAATGACCTTTGAATCAATATCATCCCCACCATTGTTAAAAGGAGGAAGATAATTCCCCAGCAGTGTTATTCCCGGCAGGTTT
The DNA here is from genome assembly GCF_000715075.1 of Nicotiana tabacum. Lineage (NCBI taxonomy): Eukaryota > Viridiplantae > Streptophyta > Magnoliopsida > Solanales > Solanaceae > Nicotiana > Nicotiana tabacum. The sequence goes on along the minus strand of NC_134087.1, from coordinate 188,935,599 downwards.
CAGGGAAGTGGAAGCACTAAACTTTAAAGAAAATAGTCTTTGAAGAAGGAAAATGACATATTTGTGAAATAAAATATTGGTGTTATTCCCAGTAGTTTTCAGAGGAATAAAACACCAGTTTGGAAGGAAGCAGTTGAGAAAGTCAGGAGCCCACCTGGAGAATGGAGGTGTTACATTTAAATTGTTGTTGAAGTCAGGAGCCCGCCTGGAGAATGTTGGTCGAATTATTTTTAAGTTATTGTTGAAGTCAGGAGCCCGCCTGGAGAATGGAGGTTGATTTATTTTCAAAGTTGCTATGGAAGTCAGGAGCCCCGCCTGTAGAATGGAGGTTGTTAAATGTTAAGATTATATATTTTCATAAATCATTGCCAAATAATTTATTTTTCAAAGTTGCTGAAGAAATTAGGAGCCCGCCTGGAGAATGGAGGCTGAATTATTTTTAAGTTGTTGTTGAAGTCAGGAGCCCGCCTGTAGAACGGAGGTTGTTATATTTTTAAGTTGAAGAAGTCAGGAGCCCGCCTGGAGAATGGAGGCTGAATTATCTTGAAGAAGTTGTTGAAGTCAGGAGCCCGCCTGGAGAACGGAGGTTGTTATTTTAAGTTGGAGAAGTCAGGAGCCCGCCTGTAGAATAGAGGTTGTTATATTTTTAAGTTGTTGAAGTCAGGAGCCCGCCTGTAGAATGGAGGTTGTTAAATGTTAAGTTGGAGAAGTCAGGAGCCCGCCTGTAGAACGGAGGTTGTTATATTTTTAAGTTGTTGAAGTCAGGAGCCCGCCTGTAGAATGGAGGTTGTTAAATGTTAAGTTGGAGAAGTCAGGAGCCCGCCTGTAGAACGGAGGTTGTTATATTTTTAAGTTGTAGAAGTCAGGACCCCGCCTGGAGAATGGAGGTTGTGTCACCTTTCAAAAGTCAAGTTGGTGTCAGGAGCATCCCCGCCTGCAGAATAGAGGAATACATTTCAAGATCAAACAGAAGTCAGTAATGAGGAGGGTTACAACAAAAATCCCCAGCATAACAAGATTTAATGTAGGAAGCAGTGTCCCCAGCAGACAGAACGGAATAATAAAACTCGTCTTCAGAAAAGCAAAAGGCCAGTGTCATCCCCAGCAGTTTTCGAAAGAAAAGCACCAGAGGAAACACAAGCCGACAAGAAAGCAAGGCAACCAGAGCAAGTGGAAGATAGATAAGATTTTGTAATTCCTAGTTTAGTCTAACTTCTTATTTCCTTTTGGCATGGTGTAATAAGGAGATCGGTAAGCAGTAGTAACAACATGCAACAGCAGTAACAGCAAAATTATAGTTCCATGGTAGTCCCAACTACCAAAACTTCCCGAACTACATTAACCTGATTCCCTTCTAGCCAGAGATATGTAGGAAACCTTTTGAAGCAAAGGTTCGGTTAAATCTTTTTCAAAAATGCTTCACACGGAGTACTCGGATGGGCAAAAAATCGCTCACTTTATCTTTGCACGAAAAACTCTTCGTGTTTTCGGACAAAGAGAGGCAGCTGTAAGCACGTGATTTTTGCCCTATATGAGAATTACTCCCAAAAATTTAAAATAAAATAATTTTCCTTTGTGTGCAATTTTGAGAATTTTCGTGGCATTTTTGATAATTATTTGTATTTGTCCATTCATGTTTATTTGTTAGAATTAATAAAAAATACAAAAATATGTCGCATTTGCATTTAGGATTTAATTCTACAATTAGGAGCAATTGAGTTTGTTTTACAAGAACAAAAAATTACAAAAATATACATCGTTTGCATTTTTAGCATTCAATGTCAAATTATGCAATTTTGTTTTAATTGATGTTTAATTGTGTATGATAATTGTTGCTAGGAATCAATTAGTATTTTTGATAAGTAAATTTAGTTTATAACTTAATTTAGAATTTTAGTTTTATTAAATAGAAAGTAAAAGAAAAGAAAAAAAAATATAAAGAAAAATCGGAATTGGGCCTCTTCTTCAATTTTAAACCTAGGCCCAAAATACCTCTACCCAACCCAAAACCCCTTGACCCAAGCCCAACCGCCCCCCACCCCATCTGACCACACGCCCCCCACTCTTTCTCTCATTTTTGTTTCATTTGTTACTCAAAAAACCCTAAAGACCCCTTCTCTTTCTCCTAGCCGCCGGACCCATGCATCCTCCCCCCTCTCTTCATCTTCTTCGTTCACCTCTCCAAACCAACCCCCAGCTCCAACGCCCCCCTCCCATGGCTGCCCCTTCCCCTTCACGTCGTCATCTCCATCCTCACGTCCGAACAACCCCCCCCCCCCCCCCTCCGTTCACCACTGTCCATGCACCCCCTCTCCGTCGCTCGTCGACCGACCACAACAGCCATAGACGACCAACAACATGGTTGTTGCTCCTTCTTCTTCAACATTCAGTTCCCTCCTCCGCTCACCACTGCCCAAACCACCATCATCTTCTTCCTCGTTCCATGAACGTCGACCACCCATAAACAGCCATCACTGCGACTGTTGCCCAACTCCCCGTCGACCAGCTCACCTTCACGTCGAGCACCAGTCACCTCCCATGGCTATTGCTGCTTCACCTCCCATGGCTGCTGCTGCTTCAACCATTCCAGGCTGTTATTGCTTCACCATTCGACGAACCACCCAAGTCGACCCCAGCCACGCCGGAAAAAACCATCAACTTTCCCCCCGTCCGCGACCAGCAGCATGGCTGCTGTTGTTGTTGTTGTTTCTTCTTCGTCTTCTTTTTTTCGCCATGACTGCCTCGTTGAGGTCCAGTCTGAATTCGTCAAGATTAAAGGGAAGGTGGGTTTTCGTTGTTCGTCGAGATCCGGTATGTCGAGGTTGTTTGTTCGAGTTGTCCGTTTCCGTTCGAATTCGTCGTTTTTCCGAACCGGTTAGTTGGTTTAAGTTTTATTTTTTTGTCCGTATTTTGTTTGATATTCTCGGATTTGAAATCAGTATATGTTTAATTCTTTTCTTGTTCGTTGTTTATCATTTCTTGATTATTCCTTCATTTTTGTTTTTATTCATTTGTTTTGGTTTAGTTTTAATATAGAAGAGTGCTAGTTTAATCGCTTGAATCATTCATCTTTGTTTTTTAATTTAGATTTAATTCGTGTTCATTTTTTGTTTGAAGTTCGTTTTTAATCCAGTGATTTAATGTGAGCTTATGTTTTGGTTTTTTAATTTTTTGATTTAGTTTGAATCATTCATCTTTGTTGTAATGTTGTTGGATTTAATTTGAATATCAATTGATTATTGAGTTTAGCGATTTGAATCCGTTTATTTGTTCTGTTTAAGTTTAATTTGAATTTGAGCTTAATGATTTGAATATGCTTGTTTGTTATTTTTGTTGAATCTGAAAGTAGGTTTGTTGTTAAAAAATATTGTTCAGTCAAAATAATTCCAGTTGTTTCTTTGTTGTTCATCATTTAGTTTGAATTTATTGATTGAATTTGATTAAGAATTGGTTATAGCTGTTGTATTTTGGTTAGAATTGATTAGGTGAATTGGTTATACCTGATAGGGTAGAATGGTAAATTGCAGTATTTTCAAGGGTAGAATGATAATTTCAGTAATTTCAGAGGGTTATTTTTGGAATTGAAAATCTGAACAATTATTTATTTTGAGTGATCTGTCCACTAAGCTAATAATATTAAAATAATGTATAAAATAATATGTAGTGGGGGACAAGACATAATGGTGGGGAATAATGCATTTGTTTAATCAATCATGGGGAACAAGATATAGTAGGATTACGGGACTCAAGAAAAGTTGATTTAATAAATAATAATTGCATTTTTTATGTAGTAGTGGGTTTGGTAAGAGAAAGTGGATGGTTTTATTATTTGATTAATTGATTAAGGGGTCTGTTATGAGACATAAATAGAGCAGGCTTGGACAAAATTAAGGGAGGGAATTAGTTGAATATTAAGAGAAAAAATTCGAAAAATATTGAAAGATTTTTGGGGATTCGAATTTGAAGAGAGTTTAAAAGAAAGAATTTTCTGAACATTAAGAGAGAATTAAGGGTTAAACATTAACTGGTCTTTCAATTTAAAAAAAAAAAGTTCACTTTGTTTTTGCCCGTTGATTATTGTTGGTATTTCTGGATTTTCATGTGGTTTGTTTCTTGAGTTTGATTGGTTATTTGCTACTACTTCACTGGTTATTGCTGAATTTTATTTGGTTTTCAAATCTGTCACTGGGTGTTCCGTTTGTTGGTTATTGCTGGTTATTGTTGTTGTTGCTGTGTTACATACTACTTTGCTGACCTTCTTCTTCTTGTATTGGCAATACCAGGTACACAACTGTAATTTTGGCATATTGTAAGCTGAAATGTGAAAGTGTGAATACATATGAAGAATGGAACTTTAAAGTTTTAATTTAGCTTTTTCTTTGTTTCTTTTACTAATTGTATTTAGGCTATTTCATGTATTATCATTCTGTAAATTTCTGTCGCTTTGCATAACTAGGCATCTTGTAGTGATGTATTAAATAATACTTTGCTTTAACTTGATTATTAGGTAGTATATATTTAAGCATGCTCATTACTGTCAAACTGTTTAATAATTGGAATAAGAGGAAAATAACATAAGTCGGTCTTTACTGAATCGGCTTGGCAAAACTGATTAAGTTCACTAGTTATGAAGGTTTTAATATTGTCAACATTAAGTTAATCGAAAACATGTAGCTAAATTTAGTTTAAGCATGAATTTAAATTAATTTCGCGAATTAGGCATTATGGCATGATTTGAGTTCAAACAAGGCGAGTTAATGTTAAATTTAATAAATTTTAGAAATATGCATTAGTAATTAAGATTGATTCTAATTTTCAATAGTTGTAAATAATTAATTTCAATAGTTCAAGTCATCTAACAATGCGAGTTTAATCTGGTTATTGGATAATTAGTTTCTTTTAAATATATTATTTGACAATTCCATATTGTATTTATAATTACAATTTTAGTAATATTCCTTTCCGTTAACATTTGTCTTAACCTAGCATTTAATATGTTATTTTTAAGTATCTAATTAATTAGGCAAATTTCACGGCCCTACCAAAAAAATAATAACAACGCGTTAGTCTTTAGACGCGTATTTAATAATATTATTTTCCTATACTCGGGTGCACATTTATGTGACCCAAATCCAAATCTCAACGGAGTCGAAATGTGTCGCCGACCACGGGTACATTGACTGTGACGTGGTTCGAGATATATTTACACGAGGTTGCAATTCTCGAAAAAAAAAATAATAATAATGATAAAAGCGGTTAAAAGTTAAAATTCGCATATATGTTCAACATGTATTATATCAGATAATCAAGCCGAATATGATAGTTGAGCAACCGTGCTAGAACCACGGAACTTAGGAATGCCTAACACCTTCTCCCGGGTTAAGAGAATTCCTTATCCGGATTTCTGGTACGCAGACTGTTAAACAGAGTCATTCTTTTCCTCGATTCGGGATTCAACCGGTGACTTGAGACACCATAAATCTCCCAAGTGGCGACTCTGAAATAAAGAAATAAATCCCTTTTCGATTGTCCTTTAATTGGAATAAACTCCCTTCCGCGTCTCTGTTGTGGGTGGCGCGGGCGAAAAAGGAGGTGTGACAGTTTCAAATATTGTTATTTGTTTAATGATTGCTACTCTTTTTTCGTTAATTTACTTGTTGTTAAACGTAAACCTTTCAATTTGTAAGTTTGAATTTTGAAATAAATGTAACAGTTGCAATTTATAAGTACAATATTTTTCATCTTTATTGTATTCTTTATATTTTTACTTTATATTAATATATTACAATAGTTATACAAAATACAAAAAAATTACACTAACCCGGCCTGGCCCTTTGGACCCGTAATGTCACGACCCGAATTTTTCACACTCTGGAGTCGTGATGGCACCTACTAATGAGAGCTACGCAAGCCAACCCTTAACTACCTTTTTCATTAGCAAATTATTATTTTTTTCAATTACCAGCGATAATATGAAAACAACGGAAGTAAATAAATAAGCGAAAGTCAATAATTTTTATAACTCAAGACTACGTCTCTTACAACTTTCTAAACCTTAATACCCAAAACCTGGTGTCATAGTGTCACAGACTGTCTAAGAGTCACTAAAAACAAGGCCTGAAGAAAATACAATAAATTGTTTCTGAACGAAAGAAAATGAAATAGGGAATAGAGATAGAGGGAGACGCCAGCGCCCGCGAATGCCTGCAGGTCTACCTTGGGTCTCCGGGTGGACTGAAGGAAGCCCTCCAATTACTGTCCGTAAGCTGCTCCGGGATCTACACACAGTACAGAGTGTAGTATCAGCACAACCGACTCCATGTGCTGGTAAGTGTCTAGCCTAACCTCGGCGAAGTAGTGACGAGGCTAGGACCAGACTACCAAATAAACCTGTGCAATTTAAATATATACAACGGAAAGGAAAATGCAGAAATAACCAGTATATGTGGGAAGGGAAAACATGTTGTGGGAGAAATAATGGTTCCGAATAGAAAGCATCAGGTAAGGAAAGTAACAACATAACTAGAATATCATCAAGAATAAGAAATCAACAATTTGCAAGGCATCACCCTTCGTGCTTTTACTCTCGTTCTTACCAAATCAATCATATAATAACGACGTGCACGATATCACCCTTCGTGCTTTTACTCTCGTCCTCACCAAACAATATTTTATAACAAAAGTGTGCACGACATCACCCTTCGTGCTTTTACTCTCTTTCCTCACCATATAGTCAATGATAATCGGTACGGAATGGTACATCGTACGACACGACATCACCCTTCGTGCTTTACACTCTTTCCTCACCATAGCAAACAATGCACGACATCACCCTTCGTGCTTTAATGCTCTTCCTCACCCAAACAAAATCACAAACAAAGGGGCAAGGGAGTAAACAAATAACAATAGAAATCTCGAAAAGGGAACACAATTAAATAGTTAAATCCCGGCAAGGGAACACTATCAATAATCTCAGCATCCCAGCAAGGAAGATAATCAACAAAGCAACAAACATCCCGGCAAGGGAACAATTTAATAACTCTTTCTCTTTCTTTCACTTTTACTTCTTAAGGCACTTTACCATTTGAGCCAATGCTCCAAGGTGTTCAATCATCTCATATACTTTCACACTTTGTAATATAACTCGAGCCAATGCTCCTCGAAGTTCAAAGGTTATAATTTCTTTCACAAGCTTTTCACAACATAAAGAAATCATCACTAAGGCATGAAAGACACAACACAATCAGGATATTCACAACATAAAGACTCACGGTCATGCTAGACACCAAGGTATAGATACTCGTCACCATGCCTATATGTCGTACTCAAAAATTATCACATAGCAAATAGGACTCAACTCCTAATCCCTCAAGCTAAGGTTAGACCAAACACTTACCTCAAACTTCCACGGCTAATTCAATCCTCAATTACCGTTTTTTCCTCTCGAATTTGGCTCCAAATCGATTGTATCTATACACAAATGACTTCATAACATCAATAAAAGCTAAACAATTCGAATCCAATGCCTAATTATAACTTCGCAAGTATTCTTCCCAAAATCCTAAAAATCGACCCCGGGCCCGCTTGGTCAAAACACTAGGTTCGAACCAAAATCCGATAACCCATTCATCCACGAGCCCGAATATAATTATTTCCAGAATCCGACCCCAAAACGAGGTCTAAATCACAATTAATTAAAAAGCCTTAACTCTACCCAATTCCTTAATTCCTACCTTTAATTACATGTTTAAGGCCTAAAAATTCAATAGATGTTGATGAAAATGGAAGGAAATAAGTTAAAGATTACTAACCCAAGAGTTTGTGGTGAAAAGATGCTTCAAAAGTCGCCCTAGAACTTTGGAGAAGAAAGAGTTTGTGAAATTTTGGTGAAATCCCGTAATGGGTTCTGTTTTGGGACTTTAAAATAACCGGGCAAAATTCTTCTTCGCGTTCGCGATACTGGGCTCGCATTCACGATGCTTTAGCACCTCGAGCCCTCGCGTTCATGGGCCAGTGGCCGCGCTCACGTAGAACAAACTGGTGGCCCCTCCCCTGAACCCTATGCGTTCGCGAGTGGAAGGACGCGTTCGCAAATGGTCTCCCCCCTGAGCTTCGCATTCACGTCTCAACCTCCGCGTTCGCGAAGAAGAAACTGGGTACCTGGGATCTTTGCCTTACGCGATCGCGAGTGAGACTACGCGAACGCGAAGAACAAATCCCTAGGCACAACAGCAGAAAATCTGCAACACTTCTAAAGCCAAAAATCATTCCGAAACACCTCTGAAACACTTCCGAGCCCTCGGGGCTCCTAACCAAACACAGGAACTAACTCAACAACATCATACAAACTTATCCGTGCGATCAAATTACCTAAATAACCTCAAAATCAAGAATTTTTCCTCAAACTTCATCAAGTTTCCAATTTAGAAATTTAAGTCCGAACACGTCAAACGACGTCCAATTTCAACCAAATTTTACAGGAAGAACTTAAAACATATATAAGACATATACCGAGCGCCAGAACCAAAATACGGGCCCGATACGATCGCTTTCTAATCAGATTTCATTTCCAATTTCCTTAAAACATTTTCAGAAAACAATTTTACTTAAAAATTCATTTTTCGGGCTTGGGATCTCGGAATTCGATTCTAGACATATGCCCACGTCCAATATTTTCCTATGCACTCTCCGGGACCGTCAAATTACGGGTCCGGGTCCGTTTGCCCAAAATGTTGATTAAAGTCAAACTTATTCATTTTAACATCAAAACTTAGCATTTTTCACAAAATTTCATATTTAAGCTTTCCGGCTACGCGCCCGAACTGCGCACGCAAATCGAGGTAACTCTAAATGAGGTTTTCAAGCCTCAGAAGCACATAATGGATAAGAAAACAGGTGATGACCCCTTTGGGTCGTCACACGTAACCCTTACGGTTTATTTTTTATCTGATGAACACGGACCCATTAAGTCCGGTAAACCCTAACTCGTAATCGGCCCGGTTCAAAACCCGGACGATTTTAACTTTTTCCTACCCGACCCGATCCAGCCCACCCATTTACACCCTTAATTTAAACCTTTATTTAAACAAGGATGTGATAGATAAACCTTGATATGAAAATATTTTTTAACAAGTAAATAATTAAAAATCAATATGGGTTAAAATTAAAGTGGTCGGTGATGGACCCTTGACCAAATCTTTGTAGGTGTCAGCTTCGAGATCTGTAAACTCGAACTCTTTTTCTTTCTCCAATATTCGCCTCTTATAATATTGCCTTGGACCATAAAATGTTGCCTTTTCTTATTACTACAATCTTCTTTTCCTTTTACCGACTTTGGATTTTTCTCTTCCAGAAAAACAAACAAAATGAAGCACAATCAGACAAAATGACGGGAAACTTTTTATTTTTTATTTTTAAAAACATATAGAAAGAGTGGGTTACAGTTGTATAAAGTTGATTTTGTTGTCATTAATTTCGACAAAAATTTATCACAAAATGGACGGATTGTTTTGAAAACAAATACATTGAATGGTCAATCTAACCACAACGCAAATTAATCCTTCGATTATTTATTTGTTTTTTTTAAAAAAAAGTGGTTGAGACTGGCAGAGAATGGAGGCAATATTTTGGACTTTGGCAGCCTAAAATTCCCAGGAAAGCTTGGATTTACACTTAATTGGCAATATAGACTTTGTACTCAAATCCCTCTTACACGCCTGTTAAAGACGGAAATAATATTACATACCAAAACTTTTAAAGGTGTGTCAATTACACACCACTTCGGTGTTTGACCACATCTTCTTAAAGATTGCTATTACACGCGCTAATCAGCGTCTGTCACGTGTCATAAATCGTTAAAAAAAACTGGAAAAAAACCCTCTGCCCCTACCCCTACTCCTCATCTTCCCAAAGAAAAAAATACAGAAAAAACCCCACCCCCTCCTCATCACCCCAACCCCGTCAGCTTCTCCACCACCACCATACTACCACCAACCCTTCCACTACAAACACCTTCTTCCCCAACTATAGATTCAACTCTTTACATGATTTTTAACAAGTTTTAACAACATTCATCACAAATCCATATAGAAATTTCAAAATCAAGCTCAAACCCAAAGTTTCAAACTTGTTAATGGTGTTTTTTGAATTTTATCATAATTAATCACCTAAGTAAATTTTTATTCAACAATAGTCACTAATTCAAACTAATTTTCTAGGTCATGGAACACCAAAATCAACAAGACCAGATTAAATTTTCAAGCTTTTTAAGGTCAATAATGGTGATTTTTACAAGACTCAATAGCTCATCTTTTCTTCTTCCTTTTCTTTTTCTTCTTTGTCATGGGGGTTGAAGAGACGAAATATGAGGGGCTATACAAAATTAAGATGGAGGTTGGGGAAAAAGACATGTGTTATATTTTTTTCCTTTAATTTGTAAAGAAAATAGTTAAAAAGGGGAAAATAAAATAAAAAACGTAATTTAAGATGAATTTTGTAGTTTTCATGCACATCTTTTAAGTGTAATACACGCGTGTGTGTGATGACCCAAAAGGTTTTGGGTCATCACTTGCTTTTAAATTGAATTCTGTATTTCTAAGGCCTTAAAAACCTCTTTTAGCATTACCTTGATTTGCGTGCGCAGTCCGGGAGTGTAGACGGAAAGCCTATATGTGAAAATCTGCGAAAAATGATAAATTTTGACTATAAAATGAATAAATTTGACTTCGGTCAACGTTTTGGGTAAACGGATCCGAACCCGTGATTTGACGGTCCCGGAGGGTCCGTAGCGAAATATGGGACTTGGGCATATGTCCGAAATCGGATTCCGAGATCCCAAGCCCGAGAAATGAATTTTTAAAGAAAATTATTTTTTGAAATTATTTAAAGAAATTTAAAATAAAATTTGGTTAGAACACGTTGGTATCGGGCCCATATTTTGGTTCCGTCACCCGGTACAAGTCTTATATATGATTTAAGACGTTTTTGTGGAATTTGGTGAGAAACGGATGTGTCATTTGACGTGATTCAGACCTAAATTGCTAAAATTAATGTTTTAAGAAGTTTGAGAAAATTCTTTGATTTTGAGGTTTAATTCGATGTTCATGATGTTATTTTGGCGATTTAATCACACGAATAGGTCCGTAGAATATTTTTGAGGTTGTGTGTATATTTGGTTTGGAGCCCCGAGGGCTCGAGTGAGTTTTGGATAGTCCACGGGGTGCATTTTGAACTTAGAAGAATTGCAGAAATTTTGCTAGTATGATCAGGCCTGCAGGTTTCGCAAATGCGAACCAGCCCAGGCCTGCCTTATCTCGGAAATGCGAGCTATGTTTCGCAAATGCGACCTCACAAATGCGAGGATCCCCTTCGCAAATGCGACGTATGCTGGGAAGGCTTGAAGTCGCAAATGCGACTTATTGTTCGCAAATACCAAAAGCTCAGATTTCTTAAGGGTTCGCAAATTCGAGCTTCCGTTCGCAAAATTCCCAAGCCAGCAGAAGTCAGGGTTCGCAATTGCGAACCCCTGTTCACAATTCCCATACCTGCGACCCGCAATTTTATACTTAGTCGATTTTAAACCCATTTTTCATATCCCCTCAAAACATAAACACATTAAGGCGATATTTCAAAGACTTCTTCTTCTCCAAATCAATTGTAAGTCATTTTAAACTAGTTTTCTTCGATCATTAACATCTTTTAACACGATTTCAACTTCAAATCAATAATTTTCATGGGAGAAATTGGGTGTTTTGGGTAGAACCTAGGTTTTTCAAAAATTGGGGATTTGGACCTCGATTTGAGGTCCGATTTCAAAACAAATTATATATTTGGGTTCGTGGGGGAATAGGTAATCGGGTTTTGGTTTGAACCTCGGGTTTTGACCATGTGGGCCCAGGGCGATTTTTGACTTTTCGGGTAAAACTTTGGAAAAACTCATTTTCATGCATTAAGGTTGATTCATTTAGCGTTTATTGAGGTAATTAAGTAATTTATGACTAGATACGAGCGAATTGGCGATGGAATCAAGGGGTAAAGCTATAGTTGAATCTTGAGTTGTGTTCGTGGCATCGAGGTAAGTGTTTGGTCTAACCTTAACTTAAGGGATTATGAGTTGTGTCCTATTTGCTATTTGCTTCCTCTTGAGTACGATGTATAGGCATGGTGACGAGTATCTATACGTTGGTGTCGAGCATGACCGTGAGTCTTAAATTGATATTTATTGTGTTCTTAAATGATTGTATGGATGCTTAATTGGTAATTCTCGATATTGAGCAAGGATTTAGTTTGTTCTCGTGGAAATTACTGATGATTTAGTATTGGTGTTAATTGAGATGAGTAAGAGTTGAGTTAAGATTGGTTATAACTGATTCTCCCTTGACGGGACGTATATACTTTCACTGTTGAATTCCCTTGTCGGGATAGTGTAGTTTATTGTTGATCCCTTGCTGGTACTCATGGTATAGTTGAGTTTAAGGTATATAAATATATTGGATCGGGTTGCACGCCGGAACAATGTTATATATATTGGATCGGGTTGCACGCCGCAACAATGTTATATATATTGGATCGGGTTGCACGCCGCAACAATGTTATATATATTGGATCGGGTTGCACGCCGCAACAATGTTATATATATTGGATCGGGTTGCACGCCGCAACAATGTTATATATATTAGATCGGGTTGCACGCCACAACAACATTATATATACTAGATCAGGTTGCACGCCGCAACAATGTTATATATATTGGATCGGGTTGCACGCCGCAACAATGTTATATATATTGGATCGGATTGCACGGCGTAATAATTTTATATATATTGGATCGGGTTGCGCGCTGCAACAGTGTTATTATTTCTTGTTTTAGATTTTGTGTTGCTTCTCTCATATTTCTCTTTATTTTTGTCGGATTTGATGTGTTCCCCCGAAGCATGTACCCCCTCCCATTTAAACTGCTTTTACCTGTTTATTTTCTGCTGTATATTATATAATTGCATAGGTTTTATCTGGAGTCTGCTCCTAGCCTCGTCACTACCTCGCCGGGGTTAGGCCAGACACTTACCAGCATATGGGGTCGGTTGTGCTGATGCTACACTCTGCACTCTGTGCAGATATCGGAGCAGCACCAGGATAGTAGTACTTGGGGAGCCAGCGTTCAGTCCACAGAGATCCCGAGGTAGTCCTGCAGGCGTCCGCAGGCCCGACGTCTCTTCTATCTGCTTATCTATTCTGTTTTCATTATATCCGAGACAGGCTGTATTTCTTTTCTTCAGACATCTGTATGTAGTATTCATAGACAGTCCGTGAATATTGTGACACCGGTTTCTGGGTAGAGACGCATGTTGGCATTTTCATATTTATTTTGGATATTATATTAGTCTAAGTCTTCCGCTTAATTTCATCTTCTGCTATTATTTAAATATTGATCACCTGTTATTACAAGTTGTTAAAAGGGATTAAAACAAAAGAGTTAAAACTTCAAAATTTTGTGGCTTGCCTAGCTTCTTCGAGTAGGCACCATCACGACTCCCGAGAGTGGAAAATCCGGAACGTGACAAGTTGGTATTAGAGCTCTAGGTTACATAGGTCTCACAATTCACGGACAAGCTTAATAGAGTCTGATGGATCGGTACGGAGACGTCTGTATTTATCCCCCAGAGGCTACAGAGTTAGGAAAACTTCACATTTGTTCTTTCTTGTCGTGCGGTGCTATTTCTCAATGCTAATTGAATTTCTACTCTTTTCTTTTGCAGATGGCGAGAACACGCGCTTCCTCATCCACCGCTTAGTAGCCCGAGCAGCATCTCCCACGAGGGGCAGAGGCTGAGGTAGGGGCAAAGCTCAGCCCCGAGCAGCAGCACCAGTGGCGGAGCCTCATGTTGATTTTGACGAGGAGGTTCCGGCCCCAACAGTTCCTGTGGGCCCAGCTTAGGTCCCAGAGGGGTTTATTGCTACCCCGGTTCTTCATGATGCTCTGGTCCGACTAGTGGGCCTCATGGAGAGTGTCACCCGGGCAGGCTTGCTTCCCGTAGCACCAGCCGTCTCTCAGGATGGAGGAGGAGCCCAGACTCCTGCTACTCGCACTCCGGAACAGGTAGCTCCTAAGATTCAAACTCTAGTGGTTCAGCCAATTGGAGCAGTTCAGCCGGGTGTGGTAGCTCAGACCGATGATAGAGCAGCTATGTCTGCTGATGCTTTGTGGAGGCTGGACAGGTTCATCAAGCTCTTCACTACTACTTTCAATGGTGCATCTACTGAGGATCCCCAGGATTATCTAGACAGTTGTTGTGAGGTTCTCAGGAACATGGGGATTGTTGAGACCAATAGGCTCGATTTTCCTACATTTCGCTTGTCTGGATCCGCCAAGACTTGGTGGAGAGATTATTGCTTGTCTAGACCAGTCGGATCGCCAGCCTTGACTTGGGAGCAGTTTGCACAACTATTTCTGGAGAAGTTTCTCCCCATTACTCAGAGAAAGGCCTATCGAAGGCAGTTTGAGCGTCTCCAGCAGGGTTCCATGATTGTTACCCAGTATGAGACCAGATTCATCGACTTGGTTCGCTATGCTCTCATCATACTCCCTACTGAGAGAGAGAGAGAGAGGGTGAGGAGGTTTATTGACGGTCTTATTCAGCCGATTCATCTTCAGATGGCTAGGGAGGTTGGGAGTGAGATTACTTTTCAGAACGTGGCCAATGTGGCCCATAGAGTTGAGATGGTTCTGTCACAAGGAGGTAGTCATGGGTCGGACAAGAGGCCCCGTCATTCAGGCAGATTCAGTGGTACCTCGTCTAGAGGTAGAGATTAATATGGTAGAGTCCATCCTCCTAGGCCTTTACAGTCAGCACTTCAGGTTTCTTACGGTGCTTCAGGTAGCCGAGGTCCTCAGATGCAGTATTCTGATCAGCAGTCCTACAGTGCACCACCAGCTCCTATCAGTGCACCGCCACTCCAGAGTTTTAGAGGTGGTCATTCAGGTCGCCAGGGTCAGTCTCCGTTTCCTCAGCCGCAACACTCAGATGGATGCTATGAGTGTGGTGAGAATGGTCATATTAGGAGGGCATGTCCGAGATTGGTGGGTACTCAGTCGCAGCAGCAGAGTCCCCGTGCTATGGTTCAGGCACCAGGTGTTACATAGCCCGCCCAGTCAGCTAGAGGTGGGGGTAGAGGTGCTAGAGGTGGAGGTAGAGGATTTCGAGGTGGAGCTCAGATCGCTAGAGGTGGAGGCCAGCCAGCTGCAGGCCGTCCCCGAGATATAGTCCAGGGTTGTGGGGTCCAGCCCCGATGTTATGCCCTTCCAGCCAGGCCCAAGGCTGAGGCTTCAAATGCGGTTATCACAGTAACTGTCCTGGTTTGTGATAGAGATGCTTCAGTGTTATTTGATCCAGGGTCAACATATTCGTACGTGTCATCTTATTTTGCACCGTATCTGGTCATGCCTAGTGATTCATTGATTGTTTATGTCTATGTGTCTACACCGGTGGGTGATTCTATTGTGGTAGATCGAGTCAATCGCTCTTGTATAGTTGTGATTGGGGGTCTTGAGACTCGAGTAGATTTGTTGCTTCTGGACATGGTCGATTTCGATGTTATATTGGGGATGGACTGGTTATCACCTTACCACGCTATCTTGGACTGTCATGCCAAGACTGTGACTTTAGCTTTACCGGGTTTGCCTCATTTAGAGTGGAGAGGGACTCCTGGTCATTCTACCCGTAGTGTTATCTCTTATGTGAAAGCTCGGCGCATGGTCGAGAAGGGGTGTTTGGCCTATTTAGCATATGTACGTGATTCTAGTGCTAAGGTTCCTTCTATTGACTCTGTGCCCGTTGTTCATGAGTTTCCTGAGGTAATCCCTTCTGACCTGCTGGGTATGCCACCCGACAGGGATATTGACTTTTGCATTAATTTGGCTCCGGGCACTCAGCCCATTTCTATTCCGCCGTATCGTATAGCCCCGCCTGAGTTGAAAGAGTTGAATGAACAGTTGCAAGACTTGCTTAAGAAGGGTTTTATTAGACCCAATGTTTCACCTTGGGGTGCGCTGGTGTTGTTTGTTAAAAAGAAGGATGGATCGATGAGAATGTGTATTGATTACCGGCAGTTGAACAAGGTTACAATCAACAATAAGTATCCATTGCCGAGGATTGATGATTTGTTTGATCAGCTTCATGGTGCCAAGATATTTTCAAAGATTGACTTGAGATCTGGCTACCATCAGTTGAGGATTAGGGCATCAGATGTCCCTAAGACAGTTTTCCACACTCGGTACGGGCATTATGAGTTCTTGGTGATGTCATTCGGGTTGACAAATGCCCTAGCAGCTTTTATGGATTTGATGAACCGAGTGTTCAGGCCTTATTTGGATTCGTTCGTGATAGTCTTCATTGATGATATTTTGATATATTCCCGCAGCCGGGGAGAGCACGAGCAGCATCTCAGAGTGGTTCTTCAGACTCTGAGGGATAGTCAGTTATATGCTAAGTTCTCGAAGTGTAAGTTCTGGTTGAGTTCAGTTGCATTCCTGGGTCATGTTGTATCAGCAGAGGGTATTCAGGTTGATCCGAAGAAGATTGAGGCAGTCAAGAACTGGCCTAGACTAGCATCAACTACAGAGATTCAGAGTTTCTTGGGATTGGCAGGATACTACCGCCGGTTCGTGGAGGGGTTCTCATCTATTGCAACCCCGATGACCAGGTTGACCTAGAAGGGTGCTTAGTTCAGATGGTCGGACGAGTGTGAGGCGAGCTTTTAGAAGCTCAAGACAGCTTTGACTACGGCACCTGTGTTGGTTTTGCCCACAGGTTCATTGTCTTATACAGTTTATTGTGATGCATCTCGTATTGGGCTTGGTGCGGTGTTGATGCAGGATGGCAAGGTCATTGCCAATGCTTTGCGGCAGTTGAAGATTCATGAGAAGAACTATCCGGTTCATGATTTAGAGTTGGCAGCCATTGTTCACGCATTGAAGATTTGGAGGCATTATCTGTATAGCGTGGCATGTGAGGTATTCACGTATCACAAGAGCCTTTAGTATTTGCTCAAGCAAAAGGAGTTGAATTTGAGGTAGAGGAGGTGGTTGGAGTTGTTGAAAGATTATGATATCACTATCTTATATCATCCGGGAAAGGCTAATGTGGTGGGCGATGCTTTGAGTAGGAAGTCATCCAGTATGGGCACTCTAGCTTATATTCTGGTCGGTAAGAGACCGCTTGCTTTGGATGTCCACGCCTTGGCCAATCAGTTCGTAAGGTTGGATGTTTCTGAGCCTAGTCGGGTGTTAGCTTGCACAGTCGCTCGTTCTTCATTATTGGAGCATATCCGAGATCGACAGTATGATGATCCCCATTGTGTATCCTTAGAGACACGGTACAGCGTGGAGGTGCTAAGCATGTTACAGATGATGGTGGGGTTTTGAGATTGCAGGGTCGAGTTTGTGTGCCTAATGTGGACGGGCTTCGGGAGTTGATTTTAGAGGAGGCCCAGAGCTCTCGGTACTCTATTCATCCGGGCGCCGCGAAGATGTATCAGGATTTGCGACAACATTATTGGTGGCAAAGAATGAAGAAGGATATCGTTGCATATGTGGCTCGGTATTTGAATTGTCAACAGGTTAAGTACGAGCATTAGAGGCCCGATGGTTTATTTCAGAGGACTTGAGCTTCCCGAGTGGAAGTGGGAGCACAGATTACTATGGATTTCGTTGTTGAACTCCTAATGACTCAGAGGAAGTTCGAAGCGATATGGGTCATTGTTGATAGGCTGACCAAGACAACGCATTTCATTCCTGTGGCAGTCTCCTATTCATCCGAGAAGTTAGCTGAGATATGGGAGATTGTTCGTCTTAATGGTGTGCCTGTGTCTATCATTTCAGATCGAGGTACGCAGTATACCTCCCGTTTTTTAGAGCAGTTCAACGAGAGTTGGGCATACAGATTGAGTTGAGCACAACATTTCATCCTCAGATGGACAGACAGTTCGAGCAGACTATTCAGATTTTGGAGGATATGCTCCGAGCTTGTGTCATTGACTTTGGAGGCTCGTGGGATCAGTTTTTGCCTTTAACAGAGTTTTCCTACAACAACAGCTACTAGTCGAGTATCTAAATGGTTCTTTATAAGGCTTTACATGGTAGGCGGTGTCGGTCTCCGGTTGGATGGTTTGAGCCGGGAGAGGCTCGGTTGTTGGGTACGGATCTGGTTCAAAAGGCCTTGGACAAGGTCAAGATTATTCAGGATAGGCTTCGTACAGCTCAGTCCATGCAATAGAGTTATGCCGACCACAAGGTTCATGATTTGGCATTTATGGTCGGTGAGCGAGTATTGCTTCGAGTGTTGCCTATGAAGGGCGTGATGAGATTTGGGAAGGAGGGCAAGCTTAGCCCTAGGTACATTGTCCCGTTTGAGATTCTTGATCGAGTGGGGGAGGTGGTTTATAGACTCGCATTGTCGCCGAGATTATCAGTCGTGCATCCAGTGTTTCATGTGTCCATGCTTTGGAAATATCAGGGCGATCCATCCCACGTGTCAAATTTTAGCACTGTCCAGTTGGACAAGGACTTGTCTTATGAGGAGGAGTCGGTGGCTATTCTAGACCGGCAGGTTTGTCAGTTGAGATCGAAGAGTTTTCCTTTTGTTCGTGTTCAGTGGAGAGGTCATCCTCCTGAGGCATCGACCTAGGAGTCCGAGTCCGATATTCGAAGCCATTATCCCCATCTTTTCCCCGACTCAAGTACTTCCTTCTTCTGCCCGTTCGAGGACGAACGATTGTTTTAGAGGTGGAGAATGTGATGACTCTTTGGGTCATTACTTGTTTTTAAATTAAATTTTGTGTTTCCGAGGTCTTAAAAACCTCTTTTAGCATCACCTTAATTTGCGTGCACAGTCTAAGCGTGTAGCCGGAAAGCTCATATGTGAAAATCTGTGAAAAATGATAAATTTTGACTGTAAAAAAAATAAATTTGACTTCGGTCAACGTTTTGGGTAAACGGACCCGGACCTGTGATTTGACGGTCCCGGAGGGTCCGTAGGTAAATATGGGACTTGGGAATATGCCCGGAATCGGATTCCGAGGTTCCAAGCCCGAGAAATGAATTTTTAAAGAAAATTATTTTCTGAAATTGTTTAAAAAAATTTAAAATGAAATTTGATTAGAACACGTTGGTATTGTGTCTGTATTTTAGTTCCGGCGTCTAATACAGGTCTTATATATGATTTAAGATGTTTCTGTGGAATTTGGTGAGAAACGGATGTCATTTGACGTGATTCGGACCTAAATTGCTAAAATTGATGTTTTAAGAAGTTTGAAGTAATTCTTTGATTTTGAGGTTTGGTTCATTGTTGTTGAGGTTATTTTGGCAATTTGATCGCATGGATAAGTCCGTGGGATATTTTTGAAGTTGTGTGTATATTTGGTTTGGAGCCCCGAGGGCTCGGGTGAGTTTTGGATAGGCCACGGGGTGCATTTTGAACTTAGAAGAATTGTAGAAATTTTGCTGGCATGATCAGGCCTGCAGGCTTCGCAAATATGATATCACAAATGCGAGGGCTTGTCGCAAATGCGAACTAGCCTTGGCATAACTTATCTCGCAAATGTGAGCTACGTTTCGGAAATGCAACCTCGCAAATGCGAGGATCCCCTTCGCAAATGCGTCGTATGCTGGGAAGGCTTGAAGTCGCAAATGCGACTTATTATTCGCAAATGCGAAAAGCCCAGATTTCCTAAGAGTTTGCAAATGCGAGCTTCCCTTCGCAATTCCCAAGCCAGCAGAGGTTGGGGTTCGCAATTCCCATACCTGCGACCTGCAATTTTATACTTAGCCGATTTTAAACCCATTTTTCATATCCCCTCAAAACATAAACACATTAGGGAGATATTTCAAAGACTTCTTCTTCTCCAAATCAATTGTAAGTCATTTTTAACTAGTTTTCTTCGATCATTAAAATCTTTTAACATGATTTCAACTTCAAATCAATGATTTTCATGGGAGAAATTAGGTGTTTTGGGTAGAACCTAGGTTTTTTAAAAATTGGGGATTTGGACCTCGATTTGAGGTCCAATTTCAAAAAAATTATATATTTGGGTTTGTGTGGGAATGGATAATCGGGTTTTGGTTCGAACCTCGGGTTTTGACCATGTGGGACCGGGGGCGATTTTTGACTTTTTGGGTAATACTTTGGAAATACTCATTTTCATGCATTGGGGTTGATTCATTCAGCGTTTATTGATGTAATTAAGTAATTTGTGACTAGATACGAGCGAATTGGCGGTGGAATCAAGGGGTAAAGCTATAGTTGAATCTTGAGTTGTGTTCGTGGCATCGAGGTAAGTGTTTGGTCTAACCTTAGCTTGAGGAATTAGGAGTTGTGTCCTATTTGCTATTTGCTTCCTGTTGAGTATGATGTATAGGTATGGTGACGAGTATCTATACGTTGGGATCGACCATGACCGTGAGTCTTCAATTGATATTTGTTATGT
Organism: Nicotiana tabacum; assembly: GCF_000715075.1. Classification (NCBI taxonomy): domain Eukaryota; kingdom Viridiplantae; phylum Streptophyta; class Magnoliopsida; order Solanales; family Solanaceae; genus Nicotiana; species Nicotiana tabacum. Next base: position 188,915,121 of record NC_134087.1, on the reverse strand, counting down.
TCTTAAATGATTGTACGAATGCTTAATTGGTAATTCTCGATATTGAGCAAGGATTTAGTTTGTTCTCGTGGAAATTACTGATGATTTAGTATTGGTGTTAACTGAGATGAATAAGAGTTGAGTTAAGATTGGTTATAGCTGATTCTCCCTTGTCGGGACGTATATACTTTCACTGTTGAATTCCCTTGCCGGGATAGTATAGTTTATTGTTGATCCCTTGTCGGGACTCGTGGTACGGTTGAGTTTAAGGTATATAAATATATTGGATCGGGTTGCACGCCGCAACAATGTTATATATATTAGATCGGGTTGCACGCTGCAACAATGTTATATATATTGGATCGGGTTGCACGCGGAAACAATGTTATATATATTGGATCGGATTGCACGCCGCCACAACGTTATATATACTGGATCGGATTGCACGCCGCAACAACGTTATATATACTGGATCGAGTTGCACGCCGCAATAATGTTATATATATTTGATCGGGTTGCACGCCGCAACAATATTATATATATTGGATTAGGTTGCACGCCGCAATAATTTTTTATATATTGGATCGGGTTGCATGCCGCAAGAGTGTTATTATTACTTGTTGTAGATTTTGAGTTGCTTCTCTCATATTTCTCTTTATTTCTGCTGGATTTGATGTGTTCCCCCGAAGCATGCACCCCCTCCCATTTAAACTGCTTTTACCTGTTTATTTTTCGCTGTATATTATATAATTGCACAGGTTTTATCTGGAGTCTGGTCCTAGCCTCGTCACTACCTCGCGGGGTTAGGCCATGCACTTACCAGCACATGGGGTCGGTTGTGCTGATGCTACACTCTGCACTCTATGCAGATATCGGAGCAGCACCAGGACAGTAGCACTTGGGGAGCTAGCCTTCAGTCCGCAGAGATCCCAAGGTAGTCCTACAGGCGTCTGCAGGCCCGACGTCTCTTCTATCTGCTTATCTGTTCTGTTTTCATTGTATCCGAGACAGGCTGTATTTCTTTTCTTCAGACATCTGTATGTGGTATTCATAGACAGACCGTGAATATTGTGATATCGGTTTCTGGGTAAAGACGCATGTTGGCATTTCCATATTTATTTTGGGTATTATATTAGTCTAAGTCTTCCACTTAATTTCATCTTCCGCTATTATTTAAATGTTGATCACCTGTTATTATAAGTTGTTAAAAGGGATTAAAACGAAAGAGTTAAAACTTCTAAATTTCGTGGCCTGCCTAGCTTCTACGAGTAGGCGCCATCATGACTCCCGAAGATGGGAAATTCGGGTCGTAACAGTGTGACACATAGCAAAAGAGTTGTGTAATTGATACACTTTTAAAAGTTTTAGTGTGTAATATTATTCCCTGTGTTTAACATGTGTGTAAGAGGGATTTGAGTATAAGGTCGATGAGTAAAGTATATATTTTGCTCACTTAATTTTGTAGAGCATTAATTCCTAAGCTATGAAATGAAAGAAGAAGAAATAGATCAGTAGTACCAGCCGGTCACTTCAACATTACCATTTAGTTTCATATAGTATTAATAATGCAAAGAATTATTTGCACTATCTGACCCCAACTATAAATAACTAATAATGGAAATAATTATGAATTGGTAGTTTGAGAAAAAGACATCTAGAGTTTTAAAAATAAAGAAACAAAAGGTGAGTAATGTATATCGACCTAACCTCATTAAGTATAAAATTGACATACAATCTTCAATAACTTAAGTAAAATTAATTATATCTACAGTTTTTCTATTAGATCGGGTCTTAAAAGGACTTAGATTTCAATATCTTTGTGTTGCAAATTATGGGCAGAGGGAAGGTAATAAGTTCACAAATTGGGCCTGACTGGACCCAAACTTTCATAGGATCTTTACACAAATAGCCAGTCATAGTCATCATGTACTTTTCCTACCGGTATATATGAATTATACACTGATTATATATAATTATACACATATTATATATAGATATTATTAATATAATATACATCCATCGACTATTTTAAGTTTAAGTGGTTGGGTGAACGGCTATTTAGGTTAATTCTTCCTTCCATTTCAACTATGCAAATTTGCTCCTTTCATTTCAATTATTATTCGAACTGATAAAAGTGTTCGTGATACACGATTAAATTCAAAATCAAGCATTAAAATAATCCAGCCTTTGGATAACAAGATCTAATAATACTCTAAAATTAACACCATTCTTAACAATATTTAATTAGAAAACAATATATGATGATGAGAGGACGACTTTCTTCCTAGGCTTGGGCACGTAGGTCTGGTAGATAATTAAAAATTAGTAACTAATGTCGTCAATTGGAACTCTGTATTTTATGATATGCAAGTGGACTTTGATATTATGTTTTCTACTTTTATAATAATATCAACCATGCTGGAGAAATTCAAAAATAGTCAGATTTATAACTGGTCGTTCAAAAATAGTTCAATTTCAAAAGAATTCGAAATTTAGCCATTTTTCATGTAAAGATAAATCTGAGCGAAAATACTGTTCAAAACCCGTAAAATACGCCAGTATATTATATTGGAGTTTCAGCATAAATATGCTTGAACTCCAGCATACTATACTGGAGTTCCAGGATAAGTATGCTGGAACTCCAGCATAATATGATGGAGTTCCAGTATAAGTACACTAGAAGTCCAGAATAATATACTGGAGTTCCAGCAAGTATAATTGTCAAGTATAATATACTCGGGTTTTGAGCATCGGTGCTCCAGTCTCCAATATATTATACTGGAGTCACCAAAGTATACCGGTCCAGCATAATATGCTGGAGTTCATACACAGGTGCACCGAACTCCAGTATATTATGCTGGATCGGTCTCTGTTGCAGCAAAATAGTGGCTATTTTTCATTGACTTCGTAAATACTGACTATTTTTTAATGACCAATCCGAAAATTGGCTATAATGTGATATTTTTACCAAAGAAATCCGTGCGTTGTTTGCCATTGACCAATAAATAAACAACTCTTTACAAATTAATGATGCAGCAATATGGCTTATACCCTTGAGATTGAATAAAACAAAAATTCACCAACAAAAACGACATAAATTTTACGTATTTTTTAGTGCAAAAATTTCACGTTTTGTACACATTTCGAAAGTTGATCAACTTTTAATAAGATTTTTTTTAAAATTTTTTGGAGTGCACACGTTTAAAACTTGTAACATGCTTTAATTTTACTGAATTTCGTTTTAAAGGACTAGTTTGAAACTGAGTCGTGAAATCCAAGGATATTTTCTGAATATAAATGATAAATTAACAAGTTGTTGAATAAACAATATTGCATGCATTTGTCTTTCATCCGAGGCGAATTCAGGATTTAACTCTATGAGTTCAATTTTTAAGATTTTTAACACTGAACTCATTACATTTTTAAAGTTATGAGTTCAAATCTATTATTTTTACAATTTTAATGAATTTTTACACATAAATTTTTATTTTGTGCCGAAAGTTATGCGTTCAATTGAACCCATAACTACTAACGTGCATCCGCCCGTCTTTCATGACCTTTTGCTAATGTATTTGTCTAGGCCGAACCGCACGCTATAGGCTAGCTTCGCCTGCATGATTTTCCCCCCTCATTATTGACGTAAAATTTCGTATGTATGCTCTCCTTCAATCGTTATAATGACCTACTTTGATTTGATAATTTTCCGTTTCCACACGAAACTCTAACTAAGAGCAGACCTAGAACTATACATAAAAGTACTTACTTTTCTGGTCCGTTGATTGCAGCCGAACAATTGGATCAACTGACACTATACACAAAACTACTTAACTTTATAACTTTTCATATATCCATAATAATAATTGATTGCAAGCAAGCAATTGGATCAACTTGTCTAACTCTCGTTAAGCAATTACTAATAATCTTAAGTTCGGACTCAACCACATCAACAATAATATGCTGCCCCGAGGCGGATGGAATTTATAAACTTTGATTAAACTCAATACTTTCAACATGTAATATAAATATATATATGTAAAAAATGTCAAACTTCCAATAAATATTAAATTTTAAATTCTAATTTAAAACGTATAATGAACTAATTACTGCTAAGAATATTAAAAATTGAAACCATCCGCTATCCACCGAATTAGGGCCAAATAAATAAAGGCGAATGCTTAGGCCTCAAACAAAACCGTTTCTATCACAGTTGCTTGGCGATCAATATTTGAGTTCCTTTTGTCACGATTCGAAATTTTCACCGTCGGAACCGTGATGGTGCCTAACATTTCACTTGCTAGGCAACCCAACGTTAGAACAATTTATCTATTTTCAACAATTGAATTAAACAACGAAAGGTAACTGGAATAACTGAAATACCAATGTGGAAGATAAAACTGTCAAACGTCTATTACAATTCCCTGAACCCGGTGTCACAAGTGCACGAGCTTCTAAAGTAATACACATAAAGGTTTGAAATAAGTACAAATTTGTCTGAATGAAGTTGTACAGCTAAAAGAAAAGAGGATGGGGCCTCCAGGAGCTGCGGGCGTTGAACAACCGTACCTCAAGTCTCCGCAATAATCCGATCCGAGCTCGCTAATAACCGCCGTTGGGACCGTCTCCAAAATCTGCACAGTGTGCAGAGTACAGTATCAGTACAACCGATCCCATGTACTGGTAAGTGCCGAGCCTAACCTCGACGAAGTAATGACAAGGCTAAGGCGGGTCATTTACACTAAAACCTGTATCCAATATATAATAACGACAGAATAATTGAAATACAATACAGAATTAAACAACCAACAAGAACAAGAAATGATAACCACGACCTCGAAGATAAACCGGTGTCTTCCAGAATTACCAATCTTACCGGTTCAAACAAAATATCGGAAAAACAATGCAACTCAAGAAATAGAAACATATAGGTTATTGCGGCGCGCAACCCGATCCCATCAGACAACACATAATCCTCCTTTATTCCACTATAAGAATATCAATAACAATAAATAATATATTTATTACGGCACGCAACCCGATCCCACCATATATCAATATCAATGTCGTAATTACACGTTTATTTCACCATATCAATCCACCTTTATTACACCTGTTGCGGCATGCAACCCGATCTCATCGTGTGTGTGTGTGTGTGTGTGTGTGTGTGTATATTCGCCCTTATTCTACCATATCAATCCTCCCTTATTACACATGTCGCGGCGTGCAGCCTAATCCCACCATTCAGAACCAAACATTCAAAGTACATAGTCAAATCAACAGGCTAAATCATAAGGCCTTTACAATAAATAATTACCAAACTGAACTAAGAAAATGGAAGCCTCATTCAATATAAAATCTGCACAAATAATACTACACAATGAGACCAATCTAGAAAATATGCCTTGAAAGTACCGATAAACAACTTAAGCAAATAATAGGAGGCAACGAAACTACGAACTAACTAATACTTTCAGCAAAGAGAAACATTGTCTAACAAGTAGCAATTAAGCATCGAAATACGAGTAAAATATGTAGCAGTTATGACAGGAAATAAGACAATATGAGAAGAACGGGAAGGAAACATGCAAAATAGCTAAATTGGTGGCGCATAGATACTCGTCACCTCACCCGCTCACATGGATTTAATATAGCAAATAAGTCAAGGGTTCCTAATCCCTTAAGTCAAAGTTAGACACGACACTTACCTCACTCCGCGGGCTACTCAATGCTCAATTACCACTTTTCCTCTAGTATCCATGTCACAACTCGGATTTTCCACTCTCGGGAGTCGTGATGGCACCTAGTATTGAAAGCTAGGCAAGCCAACCAACTGAACTATTTACCTTGTTTCTATTTTTTAATCCGATAACAGTTAATAGCCAACAATTAAATAACAACAGAATTGAATAAGCGGAAGGCTGCATTATAAAGTTTTAATAATACTGCTAATACCAATCCATAAAAAATCTACCCAAGACTGGTGTCACAATTTCACAGACTGTCTAGGAGTACTACAAATAAAGGTGTGAAAGAAATAAATACAATACTGTCTCTGGAAATACATGAAAGAAATAGGAATAGTAGATAGAAGGAGACGCCAACACCTGCAGGACTACCTCGGGTCACCTGATGAACAAGAAACAACAATCTCACTGCGGTCCTAAGTCTACAGCATTGGGATCTGCACAAAAGAATGCAAAATGTAGTATCAGCACAACCGACCCCATGTGCTAGTAAGTGCCTAGCCTAACCTCAACGAAGTAGTGACAAGGCTAGGACCACACTATCAAATAAACCTGTGCAGTTAAATCATATACATTAGAAAAAAAGAACATTAACGTACAGTTAAGTATGGGAGGGGGTAACATGCTGCGGAGACATTGAATAATAACAAAAGAACAACAAATAAATATAAGGATCACCACAGTTCAATTGAAAATAGGAAGGGGAGATCATGCTGCGGGGTACAACAAGTATCAACAGGAAACCAACAATTAAATGTAGAGAAATCGTAACTCAGTTATCAATAAAAATCAGGAAAACAAAGACAAGTGCACGACATCACCTTCGTGCTTTAACACTCTCTCACCAAAATAATACACGTCATCACCCTTCGTGCTTTAACACTCTCTCACCAAAACAATACACGGCATCACCCTTCGTGCTTTACACTCTTCCTCACCCAAGCAACAAACACAAGGCAAATAGGGTAATGGATCTATAACATCAAAATAAAATCAAGTAACAACAGAAAATCAGTAAATAAACGTAAAGGACAACATAACTCAATTATCAGCCAGAATCAGTAAAATCAAGGACAAGTGCACGGCATCACCCTTCGTGCTTTTACTCTCGTCCTCACCATAAGAATCAATATAAACTGCACGGCATCACCCTTCGTGCTTTTACTCTCATCCTCACCATAAAATCAATATAATCAGCACGGAATTGTACATCGTGCGGCACAACATCACCCTTCGTACTTTACACTTTTCCTCACAAAATCATATACGGCATGACCCTTCGTGCTTTAATACTCTTCCTTACCCAAACAACAATAATAAGTAATAAGGGCAAGGAAATAAATGAAATCACAATAAAATCCCGGCAAGGGAACAAAAGTACAATAATCAAATCCCGGCAAGGGAAACAATATCAAAACAATAACATCCCGGTAAGGGAGACAATATCATGATTCTCTATCTCCTTTCTCTTTCACATTTTCTTCACAACTCAATTCACAACTTGAGCCAATTCTCTATAATGTTCAATAATTCTATTCTTAACTTGAGCCAATGCTCTACAATGTTCAACAATTCAATTCTCAACTTGAGCCAATGCTCTACAATGTTCAACAATTCAATTCTCAACTTGAGCCAACGCTCTACCATGTTCAACAATTAAATTCTCAACTTGAGCCAACGCTCTACCATGTTCAATTAACAATAATAATTACACAAGTCATATTAATCATAGTATAAGACTCATGGACATGCTTGACACCAACGTATAGATACTCGTCACCATGCCTATACGTCGTACTCAAAAAATAACACATAGCAAATAGGACACAACTCCTAATCCCTCAAGCTAAGGTTAGACCAAACACTTACCTCGATGCCACAAACACAATTCAAGTCTCTACTATCGCTTTACCTCTTGAAAATGAGTTTTCTAAATTTTTACCCAAAAAGTCAAAAATCGCCCCTGGACCCACATGGCCAAAACCCGAGGTCGAACCAAAACCCAATTACCTATTCCCCCACAAACTCAAATAAATAATTTGTTTTGAAATCGAGGTCCAAATCCTCAATTTTTGAAAAACCTAGGTTCTACCCAAAACACCTAATTTTTCCCGTAAAAATCATTGATTTTGAGTTAAAATCAGTGAAAAAATGTTAATGATTGAAGAAAACGAGCTAAAATTGACTTACAATCGATTTGGAAGAAGAGTTATCTTTCAAAAATCGCCCAAGAATGTTTTGGTTTTGAAACAATGTGAAAAATGAAAGATTTTCGGCTAAGTTATAAAATTGCATGTTACAGATGTCACAATTGCGACCAGGGTTCGCAATTGCGAACCTAGACTTCTGCTAAGTTCGCATTTGCGAAGCAGTTTTCGCATTTGCGAAGTGGGAATTACGAACAATGTGCCGCATTTGCGACGTCTGGCTAAAACTGGGGGATCGCATTTGCGATCAATCCCTCGCATTTGCAAGGTAAGCTGGCCTGGGCTACTGTTTGCATTTGCGATATAGCCTTCACATTGGCGAACTCGCATTTGCGAGCCAAGCTTCACAAAAGTGAAGCCAGCAGGCCTGCCATGCAGCAGCTGAAATCTGCAATTCCTCAAGTCCAAAATCCATCTCGTGGCCTATGCAAAACTCACCCGAGCCCTCGGAGCTCTAAACCAAACATGCACACCAACCTAAAAACATCATACGGACTCGCTCGTACATTCAAATCACTAAAATAACATCATCAACTATGAATTTAGCATCAAAATCATGAAATTTCTTAAGAACTTTAAATTTTTTAATTTTCTCAAATACGATCCGATTCACGTCATTTCAAGTCTGTTTATTACCAAATTTCACGGACTTATCTTAAATCACATATAAGACCTGCACCGGGTGCCGGAACCAAAATACGGGCCCGATATCATCATTGTTTTAAAAACGTTTCATTTTCAAAACTCATAAATAATCCAGAAAACAATTTTCTTTAAAAAAATCATTTCTCAGGCTTGGGACCTCGGAATTTGATTCCGAGCATATGCCCAAGTCCATATTTTCCTACGAACCCTTCAGGACTGTCAAATAATGGGTCCGGGTTCGTTTACCCAAAATGTAGACCGACGTCAACTTAAATCCATTTTAAAGTCAAAATTCATCATTTTTCACAGATTCTCACATAATGTCTTTCTGGCTATGCGCCCAAATTGCGCACGTAAATCGAGGTGATGTTGAAAGAGGTTTTTGAGGCCTCGGAACGCATAATTCACATCCTCCACCTCTAAAACAACTGTTCATCCTCGAACGGACAGAAGAAGGATGTACCTGAGTCGGGGAAAAGATGGGATTAACGGCTCCGCATATCGGACTTAGACTCCCAGGTCGATGCCTCAGCGAGCTGACCTCTCCACTGAACATGAACAGAAGGAAACCTCTTCGATCTCAACTGACGAACCTGCCGGTCTAAAATAGCTACCGGCTCCTCCCCATAAGACAAGTCCTTGTCCAATTGGACAGTGCTGAAATCTAACACGTGGGATGGATTGCCATGATATTTCCGAAGCATGGACACATAAAACAATAGATGCACGGCTGATACGCTCGGCGGCAACGCAAGTCTGTAAGACACCTCTCCCACTCGATCAAGAATTTCAAACGGGCCAATAAACCTAAGGCTAAGCTTTCCCTTCTTCCCAAATCTCATCACGCCCTTCATAGGCGACACCCGAAGCAATACCCGCTCACCGACCATGAATGCCAAATCTCAAACCTTACGGTCGACATAACTCTTTTGCCTGGACTGAGCTGTACGAAGCCTCTCCTGAATAATCTTGACCTTGTCCAAGGCATCCTAAACTAGATCCGTACCCAACAACCGAGCCTCACCCGGCTCAAACCATCCAACTGGCGACCAACACCGCCTACCATACAAAGCCTCATATGAAGCCATCTGGATACTCGACCGGTAGCTTTTGTTGTAGGCAAACCCTGCTAAAGGCAAAAACTGATCCCACAAGCCTCCAAAGTCAATGACACAAGCTCAGAGCATATCCTCCAAAATCTGAATAGTCCGCTCGTACTGCCCGTCCGTTTGAGGATGATATGTTGTGCTCAACTCAACCCGTGTTCCCAAATCTTACTGAACCGCTCTTCAGAAATGTGAGGTAAACTGTTTACCTCGATCCGAAATAATAGACTCAGGCACACCATGAAGACGAACTATCTCCCGGATATAGATCTCAGCTAACCTCTCGGAATAATAGGAGACTGCCACAGGAATGAAATGTGTTGACTTGGTCAGCCTATCAACAATAACCCACACTGCATCGAACTTCCTCTGAGTATGTGGGAGTCCAACAACGAAGTCCATAGTGATCCGCTCCCACTTCCACTCGGGAAGCTCAATCCTCTGAAATAAACCATCAGGCCTCTGATGCTCGTACTTAACCTACTGACAGTTCAAACACCGAGCCACAAATGCAACGATATCCTTATTCATTCTTCTCCACCAATAATGTTGCCGCAAATCCTGATACATTTTCACGGCTCCCAGATGAATAGAGTACCGGGAACTATGGGTCTCCTCTAAAATCAACTCTCGAACCCCATCCACATTAGGCACATAAACTCGACCCTGCAAGCTCAAAAATCCATCATCTCCTAAGGTAACCTGCTTGGCACCTCCGTGCTGCACCATGTCTCTAAGGATGCACAAATGAGGATCATTATAGTGCCAATCTCGGATACGCTCCAATAGAGAAGGACGAGCAACTATGCAAGCTAACATACGGCTGGGCTCAAAAACACCCAACCTCATGAACTGATTGTCCAAGGCCTGAACATCCAAAGCAAGCGGTCTTTCACCGACTGGAATATAAGCAAGACAGCACATACCGGCTAACTTCCTACTCAAAGCATTGGCCACCACACTGGCCTTTCCCGGATGATATAAGATCGTGATATCATAGTCCTTTAATATCTCCAACCACCTACTCTGCCTCAAATTTAGCTCCTTCTACTTGAACAAATACTGCAGACTCTTGTGACCCGTGAACACCTCACATGCCACGCCATACAAATAATGCCTGAAGGCTCCAAATCATGAATCGGATAGTGCTTCTCATTAATATTTAACTGCCACGAAGCATAAGCAATGACCTTGCCATCCTATATCAACACCACACCAAGTCCAATACGAGATGCATCACAACAAACTGTATAAGGCCCAAAACCTGTGGGCAAAACCAACACCGTATGTCGTAGTCAGAGCTGTCATGAGCTTCTGAAGGCTCGCCTCACACTCGTCCGACCATCTGAACTAGGCACCCTTCTGGGTCAACCTGGTCATCGGGGTTGCGATAAATGAAAACCCCTCCACAAACCGACAATAATAACCTGTCAATCCCAAGAAACTCTGAATCTCTGTAGCTGATGCTGGTCTAGGCCAGTTCTTGACTGCCTCAATCTTCTTCAAATCAACTTGAATACCCTCTGCTGATACAACATGACCCAGGAATGCAACTGAACTCAACCAGAACTCACACTTCAAAAACTTGGCATACAACTGAGTATCCCTCAAAGTTTGAAGAACCACTCTAAGGTGCTACTCGTGCTCCTCCCGGTTGCGGGAATAGATCAAAATATCATCGATGAAGACTATCACGAACGAATCCAAGTAAGGCCTGAACAGCCGGTTCATAAAATCCATAAAAGTTGCTGGGGCATTTGTCAACCCGAATGATATCACCAAGAACTCATAATGCATGTACCGAGTGCGGAAAGCTGTCTTAGGGACATCAGATACCCTAATCCTCAACTGATGGTAGCCAGATCTCAAGTCAATCTTCGAAAATACCTTGTCATCCTGAAGCTGATCAAACAAATCATCAATCCTCGGCAATTGATACTTATTCTTGGTTGTAACCTTGTTCAACTGCCGGCAATCAATACACATCCTCATTGATCCATCCTTCTTCTTAACAAACAACATCGGCGTACCCCAAGGCGAAACACTCGGTCTAATGAAACCCTTTTCAAGCAAGTCTTGCAGCTGCTCCTTCAACTCTTTCAACTTAGGTGGGGCCATACGATACGGTGGGATAGAAATGGGCTGAGTGCCCGGAGCCAAATTAATGCAGAAGACAATATCCCTGTTAGGTGGCATACCCGACAGGTCTGAACGAAATACCTCAAGAAACTCACGAACAACAGGGACAAAATCACGAACATACGCCAAATAGGCCAAACACCCCTTCTCGACCATACGTCGAGCCTTCATATATGAGATAACACTACAGGTAGAATGACCAGGAGTCCCTCTCTACTCTAAACGAGGTAAGCCTGGCAAGGCTAAGGTCACAGTCTTGGCATGACAGTCCAAGATAGCGTGGTAAGGTGATAGCCAGTCCATCCTCAATATGACATCAAAATCAACCAAATCCAATAGCAACAAATCTACACGAGCCTCAAGACCCCCAATCAAAACTATGCATGAATGATGGACACGATCCACCACCGTAGAATCACCCACCGGTGTAGACACATAAACATGAGCACTCAAAGAATCACTAGGCATGACCGGATACGGCGCAAAATAAGATGACACATAAGAGTATGTAGATCCTGGATCAAATAAAACCGAAGCATCTCTACTACAAACTAGAACAGTACATGTACCTCCACCTTTAATACCTCTACCTCCACCCCTAGCACCTCTACCTCCACCTCTAATACCTCTACCTCCACCTCTAACTGACTGAGCAGGCTGAACGAATCCCTCAATGAACCTCCTCACTCTCTCTCTCAGTAGGAAGTATAAGAAGAGCATGATAGGTCAAATCATTAAACCTGGTCTCGTACTAAGTAACCGTCATAGAACTTTACTGGAGACGCACAAACTACCTCGGGTAGATCTCTCTCTGAGTGACAGGACGAAACTTCTCTATAAATAGCTGAGAAAACTGATCCCAAGTCAAAACTGATGACCTAACTGGTCTAGCCAAATAATAATCTCTCCACCAAGTCTTGGCGGATCTAGACGAGCGATAAGTTGCAAAGTCGACCACATTGGTTTCCACTGTCCCCATGTTCTCGGAAACCTCGTGACAACTGCCTAAATAATCTTGGGGATCCTTAGAAGATGCACCACTGAAAGTGGTAGTGAAGGGTTGGGTGAAACTTATCCAACCTCCACAAAGCCTCCGAAGAAGTAGTTGATCTATCACCAGTCTGTGCTACTACTTGACTAAAGAAGCGGTACGTGACCTCGCTATTCGCGAAAGGACAATAGTAGAGGTCTCAATTTAGCATTGAGAGAATAAAATCGCACGACAGAGAAGAATAGAAGTGAAACTTTTCCTAACTCTGTAGACTCTAGGGGATAAATACAGACGTCTCCGTACCGATCTCTCAGACTCTACTAAGCTTGTCTGTGAATTGTTAGACCTATGTAACCTAGAGCTCTAATACCAACTTGTCACGACTCGGATTTCCCACCCTCAAGAGTTGTGATGGAGCCTACTAGTGAAAGCTAGGCAAGCCAACCAACTGAACTATTTACCTTGTTTCCATTTTTTAATCCGATAACAGTTAAAAGCCAACAATTAAATAACAATAGAATTGAATAAGCGGAAGGCTGCATTGTAAAGTTTTAATAATACTGCTAATACCAATCCATAACAAATCTACCTAAGAATGGTGTCACAACTTCACAGACAGTCTAGGAGTACTACAAATAAAGGTAAAAGAGAAATAAATACAATACTGTCTCTGGAAATACATGAAAGAAACATGAATAGTAGATAGAAGGAGACGCCAAGGCCTGCGGACGCCTGCAGGACTACCTCGAGTCACCTGATGAACAAGAAACAACAATCTCACTACGGTCCGAAGTCTACAGCATCGGGATATGCACAAAAGAGTGCAAAGTGTAGTATCAGCACAACCGACCCCATGTGCTCGTAAGTGCCTAGCCTAACCTCGGCGAAGTAGTGACGAGTCTAGGACCGGACTACCAAATAAACCTGTACAGTTAAATCATATACAGTAGAAAAGAAGAATAGTAATGTACAGTTAAGTATGGGAGGGGGTAACATGTTGCGGGGACATTGAATAATAACAGAAGAACAACAACTAAATATGAGGATCACCACAGTTCAATTGAAAATAGGAAGGGGAGATCATGCTGCGGGGTACAACAAGTATCAACAGGAAACCAGCAATTAAATCTAGAGAAACCGTAACTCAGTTATCAATAAAAATCAGGAAAACAAAGACAAGTGCACGACATCACCCTTCGTGCTTTAACACTCTCTCACCAAAACAATACACGACATCACCCTTCGTGCTTTAACACTCTCTCACCAAAACAATACACGGCATCGTCCTTCGTGCTTTACACTCTTCCTCACCCAAGTAACAAACACAAGGAAAATACGGTAAGGGAATCTATAACATCGAAATAAAATCAAGTAACAACTAAAAATCAGTAAATAAACGTAAAGGACAACATAACTCAATTATCAACAAGAATTAGGAAAATCAAGGACAAGTGCACGGCATCACCCTTCGTGCTTTTACTCTCGTCCTCACCATAAGAATCAATATAAAATGCACGGCATCATGCTTCGTGCTTTTACTCTCATCCTCACCATAAAATCAATATAATCGGCACGGAATTGTACATCGTGCGGCACGACATCACCCTTCGTGCTTTACACTCTTCCTCACAAAATCATACACGGCATCAGCCTTCGTGCTTTAACACTCTTCCTCACACAAACAACAATCACAAGAAATAAAGGCAAGGAAATAAATGAAATCACAATAAAATACCGGCAAGGGAACAATAGTACAAAAATCAAATCCCGGCAAGGGAAACAATAACATCCCGCAAGGGAGACAATATCATGATTCTCTCTCTCCTTTCTTCTTTCACATTTACTTTACAACTCAATTCACAACTTGAGCCACTGCTCTATAGTGTTCAACAATTCTATTCTTAACTTGAGCTAATGATCTAAAATGTTCAACAATTCAATTCTCAACTTGAGCCAATGCTCTACAATGTTCAACAATTCAATTCTTAACTTGAGCTAACGCTCTATCATATTCAACAATTCAATTCTCAACTTGAGCCAACGCTCTACCATGTTCAATTAACAATAAGACTTACACAAGTCATATTCCTCAATAGAAATTATCATATAGAACATGAATAATACGAAACAGAGTCACATTAATCATAGTATAAGACTTACGGGCATGCTTAACACCAACATGTAGATACTCGTCACTATGCCTATACGTCGTACTCAACAAATAACACATAGCAAATAGGACACAACTCCTAATCCCTCAAGCTAAGGTTAGACCTCGGAACGCATAATTCACATCCTCCACCTCTAAAACAACTGTTCATCCTCGAACGGACAGAAGAAGGATGTACCTGAGTCGGGGAAAAGATGGGATTAACGGCTCCGCATATCGGACTTAGACTCCCAGGTCGATGCCTCAGCGAGCTGACCTCTCCACTGAACATGAACAGAAGGAAACCTCTTCGATCTCAACTGACGAACCTGCCGGTCTAAAATAGCTACCGGCTCCTCCCCATAAGACAAGTCCTTGTCCAATTGGACAGTGCTGAAATCTAACACGTGGGATGGATTGCCATGATATTTCCGAAGCATGGACACATAAAACAATAGATGCACGGCTGATACGCTCGGCGGCAACGCAAGTCTGTAAGACACCTCTCCCACTCGATCAAGAATTTCAAACGGGCCAATAAACCTAAGGCTAAGCTTTCCCTTCTTCCCAAATCTCATCACGCCCTTCATAGGCGACACCCGAAGCAATACCCGCTCACCGACCATGAATGCCAAATCTCAAACCTTACGGTCGACATAACTCTTTTGCCTGGACTGAGCTGTACGAAGCCTCTCCTGAATAATCTTGACCTTGTCCAAGGCATCCTAAACTAGATCCGTACCCAACAACCGAGCCTCACCCGGCTCAAACCATCCAACTGGCGACCAACACCGCCTACCATACAAAGCCTCATATGAAGCCATCTGGATACTCGACCGGTAGCTTTTGTTGTAGGCAAACCCTGCTAAAGGCAAAAACTGATCCCACAAGCCTCCAAAGTCAATGACACAAGCTCAGAGCATATCCTCCAAAATCTGAATAGTCCGCTCGTACTGCCCGTCCGTTTGAGGATGATATGTTGTGCTCAACTCAACCCGTGTTCCCAAATCTTACTGAACCGCTCTTCAGAAATGTGAGGTAAACTGTGTACCTCGATCCGAAATAATAGACTCAGGCACACCATGAAGACGAACTATCTCCCGGATATAGATCTCAGCTAACCTCTCGGAATAATAGGAGACTGCCACAGGAATGAAATGTGTTGACTTGGTCAGCCTATCAACAATAACCCACACTGCATCGAACTTCCTCTGAGTATGTGGGAGTCCAACAACGAAGTCCATAGTGATCCGCTCCCACTTCCACTCGGGAAGCTCAATCCTCTGAAATAAACCATCAGGCCTCTGATGCTCGTACTTAACCTACTGACAGTTCAAACACCGAGCCACAAATGCAACGATATCCTTATTCATTCTTCTCCACCAATAATGTTGCCGCAAATCCTGATACATTTTCACGGCTCCCAGATGAATAGAGTACCGGGAACTATGGGTCTCCTCTAAAATCAACTCTCGAACCCCATCCACATTAGGCACATAAACTCGACCCTGCAAGCTCAAAAATCCATCATCTCCTAAGGTAACCTGCTTGGCACCTCCGTGCTGCACCATGTCTCTAAGGACGCACAAATGAGGATCATTATAGTGCCAATCTCGGATACGCTCCAATAGAGAAGGACGAGCAACTATGCAAGCTAACATACGGCTGGGCTCAAAAACACCCAACCTCATGAACTGATTGTCCAAGGCCTGAACATCCAAAGCAAGCGGTCTTTCACCGACTGGAATATAAGCAAGACAGCCCATACCGACTAACTTCCTACTCAAAGCATTGGCCACCACACTGGCCTTTCCCGGATGATATAAGATCGTGATATCATAGTCCTTTAATATCTCCAACCACCTACTCTGCCTCAAATTTAGCTCCTTCTACTTGAACAAATACTGCAGACTCTTGTGACCCGTGAACACCTCACATGCCACGCCATACAAATAATGCCTGAAGGCTCCAAATCATGAATCGGATAGTGCTTCTCATTAATATTTAACTGCCACGAAGCATAAGCAATGACCTTGCCATCCTATATCAACACCACACCAAGTCCAATACGAGATGCATCACAACAAACTGTATAAGGCCCAAAACCTGTGGGCAAAACCAACACCGTATGTCGTAGTCAGAGCTGTCATGAGCTTCTGAAGGCTCGCCTCACACTCGTCCGACCATCTGAACTAGGCACCCTTCTGGGTCAACCTGGTCATCGGGGTTGCGATAAATGAAAACCCCTCCACAAACCGACAATAATAACCTGTCAATCCCAAGAAACTCTGAATCTCTGTAGCTGATGCTGGTCTAGGCCAGTTCTTGACTGCCTCAATCTTCTTCAAATCAACTTGAATACCCTCTGCTGATACAACATGACCCAGGAATGCAACTGAACTCAACCAGAACTCACACTTCAAAAACTTGGCATACAACTGAGTATCCCTCAAAGTTTGAAGAACCACTCTAAGGTGCTACTCGTGCTCCTCCCGGTTGCGGGAATAGATCAAAATATCATCGATGAAGACTATCACGAACGAATCCAAGTAAGGCCTGAACAGCCGGTTCATAAAATCCATAAAAGTTGCTGGGGCATTTGTCAACCCGAATGATATCACCAAGAACTCATAATGCATGTACCGAGTGCGGAAAGCTGTCTTAGGGACATCAGATACCCTAATCCTCAACTGATGGTAGCCAGATCTCAAGTCAATCTTCGAAAATACCTTGTCATCCTGAAGCTGATCAAACAAATCATCAATCCTCGGCAATTGATACTTATTCTTGGTTGTAACCTTGTTCAACTGCCGGCAATCAATACACATCCTCATTGATCCATCCTTCTTCTTAACAAACAACATCGGCGTACCCCAAGGCGAAACACTCGGTCTAATGAAACCCTTTTCAAGCAAGTCTTGCAGCTGCTCCTTCAACTCTTTCAACTTAGGTGGGGCCATACGATACGGTGGGATAGAAATGGGCTGAGTGCCCGGAGCCAAATTAATGCAGAAGACAATATCCCTGTTAGGTGGCATACCCGACAGGTCTGAACGAAATACCTCAAGAAACTCACGAACAACAGGGACAAAATCACGAACATACGCCAAATAGGCCAAACACCCCTTCTCGACCATACGTCGAGCCTTCATATATGAGATAACACTACAGGTAGAATGACCAGGAGTCCCTCTCTACTCTAAACGAGGTAAGCCTGGCAAGGCTAAGGTCACAGTCTTGGCATGACAGTCCAAGATAGCGTGGTAAGGTGATAGCCAGTCCATCCTCAATATGACATCAAAATCAACCAAATCCAATAGCAACAAATCTACACGAGCCTCAAGACCCCCAATCAAAACTATGCATGAATGATGGACACGATCCACCACCGTAGAATCACCCACCGGTGTAGACACATAAACATGAGCACTCAAAGAATCACTAGGCATGACCGGATACGGCGCAAAATAAGATGACACATAAGAGTATGTAGATCCTGGATCAAATAAAACCGAAGCATCTCTACTACAAACTAGAACAGTACATGTACCTCCACCTTTAATACCTCTACCTCCACCCCTAGCACCTCTACCTCCACCTCTAATACCTCTACCTCCACCTCTAACTGACTGAGCAGGCTGAACGAATCCCTCAATGAACCTCCTCACTCTCTCTCTCAGTAGGAAGTATAAGAAGAGCATGATAGGTCAAATCATTAAACCTGGTCTCGTACTAAGTAACCGTCATAGAACTTTACTGGAGACGCACAAACTACCTCGGGTAGATCTCTCTCTGAGTGACAGGACGAAACTTCTCTATAAATAGCTGAGAAAACTGATCCCAAGTCAAAACTGATGACCTAACTGGTCTAGCCAAATAATAATCTCTCCACCAAGTCTTGGCGGATCTAGACGAGCGATAAGTTGCAAAGTCGACCACATTGGTTTCCACTGTCCCCATGTTCTCGGAAACCTCGTGACAACTGCCTAAATAATCTTGGGGATCCTTAGAAGATGCACCACTGAAAGTGGTAGTGAAGGGTTGGGTGAAACTTATCCAACCTCCACAAAGCCTCCGAAGAAGTAGTTGATCTATCACCAGTCTGTGCTACTACTTGACTAAAGAAGCGGTACGTGACCTCGCTATTCGCGAAAGGACAATAGTAGAGGTCTCAATTTAGCATTGAGAGAATAAAATCGCACGACAGAGAAGAATAGAAGTGAAACTTTTCCTAACTCTGTAGACTCTAGGGGATAAATACAGACGTCTCCGTACCGATCTCTCAGACTCTACTAAGCTTGTCTGTGAATTGTTAGACCTATGTAACCTAGAGCTCTAATACCAACTTGTCACGACTCGGATTTCCCACCCTCAAGAGTTGTGATGGAGCCTACTAGTGAAAGCTAGGCAAGCCAACCAACTGAACTATTTACCTTGTTTCCATTTTTTAATCCGATAACAGTTAAAAGCCAACAATTAAATAACAATAGAATTGAATAAGCGGAAGGCTGCATTGTAAAGTTTTAATAATACTGCTAATACCAATCCATAACAAATCTACCTAAGAATGGTGTCACAACTTCACAGACAGTCTAGGAGTACTACAAATAAAGGTAAAAGAGAAATAAATACAACACTGTCTCTGGAAATACATGAAAGAAACATGAATAGTAGATAGAAGGAGACGCCAAGGCCTGCGGACGCCTGCAGGACTACCTCGAGTCACCTGATGAACAAGAAACAACAATCTCACTACGGTCCGAAGTCTACAGCATCGGGATATGCACAAAAGAGTGCAAAGTGTAGTATCAGCACAACCGACCCCATGTGCTCGTAAGTGCCTAGCCTAACCTCGGCGAAGTAGTGACGAGTCTAGGACCGGACTACCAAATAAACCTGTACAGTTAAATCATATACAGTAGAAAAGAAGAATAGTAATGTACAGTTAAGTATGGGAGGGGGTAACATGTTGCGGGGACATTGAATAATAACAGAAGAACAACAACTAAATATGAGGATCACCACAGTTCAATTGAAAATAGGAAGGGGAGATCATGCTGCGGGGTACAACAAGTATCAACAGGAAACCAGCAATTAAATCTAGAGAAACCGTAACTCAGTTATCAATAAAAATCAGGAAAACAAAGACAAGTGCACGACATCACCCTTCGTGCTTTAACACTCTCTCACCAAAACAATACACGACATCACCCTTCGTGCTTTAACACTCTCTCACCAAAACAATACACGGCATCGTCCTTCGTGCTTTACACTCTTCCTCACCCAAGTAACAAACACAAGGAAAATACGGTAAGGGAATCTATAACATCGAAATAAAATCAAGTAACAACTAAAAATCAGTAAATAAACGTAAAGGACAACATAACTCAATTATCAACAAGAATTAGGAAAATCAAGGACAAGTGCACGGCATCACCCTTCGTGCTTTTACTCTCGTCCTCACCATAAGAATCAATATAAAATGCACGGCATCATGCTTCGTGCTTTTACTCTCATCCTCACCATAAAATCAATATAATCGGCACGGAATTGTACATCGTGCGGCACGACATCACCCTTCGTGCTTTACACTCTTCCTCACAAAATCATACACGGCATCAGCCTTCGTGCTTTAACACTCTTCCTCACACAAACAACAATCACAAGAAATAAAGGCAAGGAAATAAATGAAATCACAATAAAATACCGGCAAGGGAACAATAGTACAAAAATCAAATCCCGGCAAGGGAAACAATAACATCCCGCAAGGGAGACAATATCATGATTCTCTCTCTCCTTTCTTCTTTCACATTTACTTTACAACTCAATTCACAACTTGAGCCACTGCTCTATAGTGTTCAACAATTCTATTCTTAACTTGAGCTAATGATCTAAAATGTTCAACAATTCAATTCTCAACTTGAGCCAATGCTCTACAATGTTCAACAATTCAATTCTTAACTTGAGCTAACGCTCTATCATATTCAACAATTCAATTCTCAACTTGAGCCAACGCTCTACCATGTTCAATTAACAATAAGACTTACACAAGTCATATTCCTCAATAGAAATTATCATATAGAACATGAATAATACGAAACAGAGTCACATTAATCATAGTATAAGACTTACGGGCATGCTTAACACCAACATGTAGATACTCGTCACTATGCCTATACGTCGTACTCAACAAATAACACATAGCAAATAGGACACAACTCCTAATCCCTCAAGCTAAGGTTAGACCTCGATGCCACAAACACAATTTATGTCTCTACTATCGCTTTACCTCTTGATTCCACCACCAATTCGCTCGTATCTAGTCACAAGTTACTTAATTACATCAATAAATGCTAAAGGAATCAATTTTAGTGCATGAAAATGAGTTTTCTAAAGTTTTACCCAAAAAGTAAAAAACTGCCCCGGACCCACATAATCAAAACCCGAGTTTCGAAACAAAACCCAATTACCCACTCCCCCACGAACTCAAATATATAATTTATTTTGAAATCGATGTCCAAATCCCCAATTTTTGAAAAACCTAGGTTCTACCCAAAACACACAATTTTCCCCATGAAAATAATTGATTTTGAGTTGAAATCATGTGAAAAGATGTTAATGATTGAAGAAAACGAGCTAAAATTGACTTACAATCGATTTGGAAGAAGAGTTGTCTTTGAAAAATCGCCCACGAGTGTCTTGATTTTGAAAGAGTGTGAAAAATAAAAAATTTTCGGCTAAGTTATAAAATTGCAGGTTGCATATGTCGCAATTGCGACTAGGGTCCGCAATTGCGAACCCAGACTTCTGCTAAGTTCACATTTGCGAAGTAGGAATTGCGAAGAATGTGCCGCATTTGCGACATCTGGCTAAAACTGGGGGATCACATTTGCGATCAATCCCTCCCATTTGCGAGGTAAGCTGGCCAGGGCTATTGTTCGCATTTGCGAGCCAGGCTTGGCAAATACAAAGCCTGCAGGCCTGCCATGCAACAACTGAAATCTACAATTCCTCAAGTCCAAAATCCACCCCGTAGCCTATCCAAAATTCACCCGAGCCCTCGGGGCTCCAAACCAAACATGCGCACCAACCTAAAAACATTATACGGACTCGCTCATACATTCAAATCACTAAAATAACATCAACAACTATGAATTTAGCATCAAAATCATGAAATTTCTTAAGAACTTTAAATTTTCCAATTTTCTCAAATACGATCCAATTCATGTTATCTCAAGTCCGTTTATTACCGAATTTCACAAACTTATCTTAAATCACATATAAGACCTGTATTGGGTGCCGGAACCAAAATACGGGCCCGATACCATCAAGTTTTAAACACATTTCATTTCCAAAACTCATAAATAATTCCAGAAAATAATTATCTTTAAAAAATTCATTTCTCGGGCTTGGGACCTCGGAATTCGATTCCAGGCATACGCCCAAGTCCCATATTTTCTTACGGACCCTCCGGGACAGTCAAATCACGGGTCCGGGTACGTTTACCCAAAATATTGACCTAAGTCAACTTAAATTCATTTTAAAATCAAAATTCATTATTTTTCACAGATTCTCACATAATGGCTTTCTGGCTACGCGCCAGACTACGCACGCAAATCGATGTGATACGAAAGAGGTTTTTAAGGCCTCGGAACGCAGAATTTACCTTTTGGCTCATCACAATCCACCTCCAAACCACTCATATCTAGCCACAATTAACTCAACAACATCAATTATTGTAAAGGAATTAAGTACAGTGCATAAATTTAGTTTCCCAAACTTTCCCCCAAAAAGTCAAAAATCGACCCTGGGCCCGCTTGATCAAAATGCGAGGTTCGGACCAAAATCCATTTATCCATTCACCTCGAGCCCGAATATATAATTGGTTTTGGAATCTGACCTCAATTCGAGGTCTAAATTTCCTATTTCCTAAATCCGTAGTTTCTACTAAAAAAACCCCAATTCTACCATGAACACCCTAGATTTTAGGTTGAAATTTCATGAAATGCAATGGGTAATTGAAAAAAAATGGTTTAGAATCACTTACCATTACGTTAGGGAAGAAATTATCTTTTTAAAATCGCCCCTAGGTCTTCTAGCTTTTGAAAATTTGAAAGAATGGATTAAGTCCCGTTTTGGGACTGTTTTATGAACTAGGGGACAGTATTCATCGAGTTTGCGTGAACACTGCCAAGTTCGCGAAGAGCAGGGCCTGAGTGTCCTTTGCAATCGCGAGTAAATGAACGCATTCACGAAGGTCTATCCCCCCTGACCTTCGAGTTCGCGAGATGGGTTTCGCGTAGAGTTACTCCATCTCCTCTACCCAGCCCAGCTAAAGCTACGCGTTCGCGTAGAGAAACCCCCCAGTTCTCCGCGTTCGCGACCATAATCCCGAGTTCGCGTAGAGTACAATCCCCCCCAGCCCAGATCCCCTTCGCGATCGCGAGAGTGGCTTCGCGATCGCGAAGCATAATCCATCAGAACACCAGCTGCAGCAAACACACCAGATTTTCTAAGTTTCAAAACCCCCGTAGCCTATCCGAAATTCACTCGAGCCCTCGGGGCTCCAAACCAAACATGCACACAAGTCCTAAAACCTCATACAAACTTACTCGTGCGATCAAATAGTCGAAATAACACATAGAACTACGAATTGAACACCAAATCAAATGAAATTTTCAAGAAAGATTTAAAACCTCTATTTTCACAACTGGACGTCCGAATTACATCAAACAAACTCCGTTTCTCACAAAATTTCACATACAAGTCTTTAATATTATAATGAACATGTATTGAACTCTAGAACCAAAATACGAGCCCGGTACCAACTAGATCAATCATTAATAATTTCTTAAAACCCATTAAATTTTCACACTTCCAATTTTCATCAAAAATTCATATCTCGAGCTAGGGACCTCGGAATTCAATTCCAAGTATTCGCCCGGGTCCTATATTTCATTACGGACCCACCAGGACCGCCAAAATACGGGTCCAAATCCATTTACTCAAAACATTGACCGAAGTCAACTAAAATCAACTTTTAAGGCATTAATTATTATTTTCATCAACTTTCAACATAAAAGCTTTCCGAAAATATGTCGGACTTCATACGCAAATCAAGGAGGGTAAAAAATGAGATTTGTAAGGCTTAAAAGCACAAAATCGGGTTCTAAAACATAAGATGACCCTTTGGGTAATCACATTCTCTACCACTAAAATAATCGTTCGTCCTCGAACAGACATAAAAAAGTACCTGAGCTGGTGAAAAGGTAGGGATATCTACTCTGCATATCGGACTCGGACTCCCAGGTAGCTACCTCAACAGGCTGACCTCTCCATTTCACTCGAACTGAAGGATAACTCTTCGACCTCAACTGACGAACCTACTGGTCTAGAATAGCTACCGGCTCCTCCTCGTAGGTCAAATCCTTGTCCAACTGGACAGTGCGGAATTCTAACACCTGGGATGGATCGCCGTGATACTTCTGAAGCATGGACACATGAAACAGTAGATGTACTGCTGATAAACCTGGTGGCAACGCAAGTCTGTAGGCCACCTCTCCCACTCGCTCAAGGATCTCAAAAGGCCCAATATACCTAGGGCTCAACTTGCCCTTCTTTCCAAAACTCATTACACCCTTCATGGGCGATACCCTAAGCAACACTCTCTCTCCGACCATGAATGCCACATCACGAACCCTACAGTTGGCATAACTCTTCTGCCTGGACTAAGCTGTGTGAAGTCTATCCTGAATGATCTTAACCTTATCCAAGGCATCCTATACCAAGTCTGTACCCAACAACAGAGCCTCCTCCGGCTCAAACAATCTAAACGGCAACCGACACCGTCTACTATATAATGCCTCATAGGGAGCTATCTGTATGCTCGACTGATAGCTATTGTTGTGGGCGAACTCTGCAAGGGGAGAAAACTGATCCCACGATCCTCCAAAGTCTATAACACATGCGCGGAGCATATCCTCCAATATCTAAATAGTACGTTCGGACTATTCATCTGTCTGAGGATTAAATGTTGTGCTCAGCTCAATCCGCGTGCCCAACTCACACTGTACTGCCTTCCAAAAATGCGAGGTAAATTGCGTACCTCGATCCAAAATGATAGACACGGGTACATCGTGAAGACAAACGATATCACGGATATAAATCTCTACCAACCGCTCTAAAGAATAGGTAATTGCCAGATAAATGAAATGCACTGACTTGGTCAGTCTATCCACAATAACCCAAATGTCATCAAACTTCCTCTGAGTCTGTGGGAGTCTAACAACGAAATTCATAGTCATACGCTTCCACTTCCACTCAGGAATCTCTACCTTCTAAAACAAACTACTAGGTCTCTGATGCTTGTAATTTACTTGCTGACAATTTAGACACCGAGCTACATATGCAACTATATACTTCTTCATCCTCCTCAACCAATAATGCTACCGCAAGTCCTGATACATCTTGGTGGTGCCCGGATGAATGGAATACCGGGAACTGTAGGCCTCCTCTAGAATTAACTCACGAAGTCCATCCGCATTAGGTACACAAACACTATCCTGCATCCTCAAAACTCCATCATCTCTAACTGTAACCTGCTTGGCATCACCGTGTCGCACTGTGTCCCTAAGGACAAGAAAATGAGGATCATCATACTGCCTCTCCCTGATGCGCTCAAACAAAGAAGACCGATCGACTATCCAAGCTAAAACACGATTGGGCTAAGAAACATCGAACCTCACAAACTGATTGGCTAAGGCCTGAACATCTAATGCAAGTGGTATCTCACCGACTGGGATGTACGCAAGGCTCCCCATATTAGCTGACTTCCTGCTCAAAGCATCGGCCACCACATTGGCCTTCCCGGGATGATACAAGATGGTGATATCATAGCCTTTCAATAGCTCTAACCACCTCCTCTACCTCAAATTGAGCTCCTTTTTTCTTGAACAAATACTGCAAACTCCTATGATTCGTGAACACCTCACACAACACACCATATAGATAGTGCCTCCAAATCTTCAGCGCGTGAACAATGGCTTCCAGCTCCAAGTCATTAACAGGATAATTCTTCTCATGAACCTTCAGCTACCATGAAGCATATGCAATAACCTTGCCACCCTGCATCAATACCCGCACCAAGTCCAATACGAGATGTGTCACAATATACTGTATAAGGCCCTGAACCTGTGGGCAACACCAACATCAGCACCATAGTTAAAGTTGTTGTAAGCTTCTGAAAGCTCGCCTCACACTCGTCTGACCATATGAACGAGGCACTCTTCTGGGTCAACCTGGTCAATGGGGCTGCTATAGATGAAAATCCTTCCACAAACCGATGGTAATAACCTACCAATCCCAAGAAACTACAAATCTCTATGGCTAAAGTAGGGCTAGGCCAATTCTGAATGGCCTCAATCTTCTTAGGATCTACCTGTATACCCTCTGCTGATACAACATGCCCAAAGAAAGAGACTGATTCCAACCAAAACTCGCATTTTGAAAACTTAGCATACAAATGGTTGTCTCTCAGTGTCTGAAGTACGATCCAAAGATGCTACTCATGCTCCTCTCGGCTACGGGAGTAGATTAAGATATCATCAATATATAGAATCACAAAGGAATCCAGGTAAGGCTTGAACACCCGGTTCATCAAATCCATAAATGTTGTTGGGGCATTTGTCAAGCCAAATGGCATTACCAGGAACTCACAATGCCCATATCGAGTCCGAAAAGCTGTCTTAGGGACATCAGATGCCCTAATCCTCAACTGATGGTAGTCAGACCTCAAATCAATCTTTGAAAATACCTTAGCACCCGAAGCTGGTCAAAGAAGTCATCAATCCTCGGCAATGTATACGTGTTCTTGATAGTGACTTTGTTTAACTACCGATAGTCTAAGCACATCCTCATCGATCCATCCTTCTTCTTTACAAACAACATGGGCGCACCCCAGGGCAGGACACTAGGTCTAATAATGCCCTTATCAAGCAAATCTTGCAACTGCTCCTTCAACTCTTTCAACTATGGCGGAGCCATACAATATGGCGGAATAGAAATAGGCTGAGTGCCCGGAAGAAAATCAATACAGAATTTGATATCCCTTTCGGGTGGCATCCCCGGCAGGTCTGTAGGAAATACCTCTGGAAACACTCGAACAACTGGTACAAAGTCCATGGAAGGAACCTCCGCACTAGAATCGCGGACATAAGCCAAATAAGCTAGACACCCCTTCTCGAACATACACCGAGCCTTCATATAAGAGATAACCCTACTGGTAGAATGACTAGGAGTACCTCTCTACTCTAATCGAGGCAACCCCGGAAAGGCTAAAGTCACTATGTCGGTGTGACTATCCAATATAGCATGATAAGATAACAACCAATCCATCCTCAAAATGACATCAAAATCAACCATATCGAGAAGTAGAAGATCTATGCTAGTCTCAAGACCCCCAATGATCACCACACATGAACGATAGACACAATCTACAACAATAGAATCCCCCACAAGTATGGACACATATACAGGGGCACTCAAAGAATCACGGGGCACAACCAAATACGAAGCAAAATAAGATGACACATAGGAGTAGGTAGACCCTGGATCAAATAGAATAGAAACATCTCCACTGCAAACTGAAACAATACCTGTGATAATAGTATCGGATGACTCAGCCTCAGGCCTGGCTGGAAATGCATAACATCGGGGCTGGGCCCCACCACTCTGAACCATATCCCTGGGACGGCCCCCTACCGACTGGCCTCCACCTCTAGTGACCTGACCTCCACCTCTAATGGCTTGACCTCCACCTCTAGCGGCCTAACCTCTACCTCTAGCTGCCTGACCCCTACCTCTGGCTGGCTGAGCGTGCGTTGGTGCACCCAATGTCAAAATCATGGCACAGGAACTTTGCTGCTGTGGCAGAACACCTAATAATCTTGGACAGGTCCTCCTGATATTCCCAGAGCCACCACACTCGAAACATCCATCCTAATAATATGGCTGTTGAAATTGAGACTGACCCCAAACAAGCCGGCTGACCACGATAATAACTCTAAATAGAAGGTACACTAATAGGAGCTGGCAGTGCAATGTAAGATGGCTGCCCAGAATGAAGCACATAAGGACCACGACTCACTGAAGCACTGTGGGAAGTTTAGAGCGCTAAATGAAACGGCCTAGGAGGATTGCCTCTACTAAAAGTACCTCGACTTCCAGATGAGGCCCTACTGAATCCACCGGAGTGACATGACCTCTTGTCAAACCCTGACCACTCTCCTGAGCTGAAACCATCTCGACTTGCCTGGCAATATTGGATGCTGCCTGAAAAGAAATCTCACTCCCAGTCTCCTCCATCTCCAATATGATAGGCTGAGCAAGTCCCTCAATAAACCTCCTCACCCTCTCTCTCTCTCTCTCTCTCTCGGTAGGAAGCAGAAGAATAGCATAACGGGCCAGATCCAGAAATCGAGTCTCGTACTGAGTGATAGTCATAGAACCCTATTGCAGACGCTCGAACTACCTCCGATAGTCCTCCCTCTGAGTGATAGGAAGGTACTTCTCAAGAAATAGCTGAGAGAACTGGTCCTAAGTAAGAGCTGGCGACCTAGCTGGTCTGGCCAACATATAATCCCTCTACCATTTCTTGGCAGAACCTGACAGATAAAATGCAGCAAAGTTGACCCCATTGGTCTCTACTATCCCCATGTTCTGTAACACCTCATGACAACTGTATAGATAGTCCTGAGATCCTCTGAAGATGCACCTCTTTAATGAACCGAGAAAAGCTTGGTAAACCTATCCAATCTCCATAAAGCCTCAGAAGACATAGCTGATCTGTCATCGGTCTGTGCTGCAACACCCGGCGGAACTACCCATATTGACTGAGCTAGTGGAGTCTGAAACTGGGGAACCATCTGCTCCGGAGTGTGAGTAGCAGGAGTCTGTGCTTCTCCCTCAGTTTGAGAGACGACTGGTGCTACAGGAAATGTGTCGGCCTGTGCCACACTCTCCATGAGGCATGTGCCACACTCTCTACGACCTGAGTTGGTCCTGCTGGAACGGTCTAGGCTGGAGCCTCCTCATCAAACTCTACCTAATGCTTCGCCGCTGGTGCTGCTGCTCGAGCTCGGGGCTGGGCTCTGCCCCTGCCTCGGCCTCTGGCACGACCTCAGCCTTGGCCCGACCTCGGCCTTGGCCTCTGTCCCTCATAGGAGCTATTGCTAGGGGCTTTTGCTGCTCCTCAACTGAAGATGCGGTATGTGTTCTCGCCATCTGTAGGAGAACAGAACAAAAGAGTTCAATCAGCAATGATAGAATAAAATTGCACGACAAAGAACAATAGAAGTGAAACTATTCCTAACTCCCTAGGCTCTGGAAGATAAGTACAGATGTCTCTGTATTGATCCTCTAGACTCTATTAAGTTTGCTCATGACTCGTGAGACCTATGTAACTGTTGATACCCAATTTTTTCCTATGTATTTTTATATACAAAATACTTTCAAAATAGTATGTACATACATATATAAGCATTCCCAAGAGTTTTGGTATTTTTTCCAATTCTTAAGATTTTAAAATTAATTTATTGTCTATTTTAGCAGTATAAAGACCAATAATTACTTCCAAAATCATCAATTTTGGTGAATAAATTATTTTATTCCCATATGTATACTAAAATATAGTTAAGGTGATTTTTGTATATTTTATACAAATTTATTTGGTATTTAAAAGACTAAATTGCATATAATTGCAATTATAGCCTACTTTAAAATTAATAGCATTTTATAATTGTAAAATTGGGTCCAGTATTTTTAAATCAATATTTATATACTATTAATAGTTTCAGTACTTTTAATTTGCTTTTTAAAATCATCTTCACTTTTTTTATAAAATAAAAAGGGAAATTGGCTATTTAATATTTAGCCCCATTTTTATTTCAATAACAGCCCCATTACATTTCAATTGTAGCCCTTAATTTGACTCAATTAAACCAGCCCAATTCCATTTGGACCCAACCCACGACCCAATTCCAAATGACCCTCCCGGTTCCTACTATTGATCCAGGCCGTTGATCATTTTGATCAATGACCATAAACCACATTTACCTTTTTTAACCCTAAACGACTACCCTAATACCTCATTTCCCATCTCTCAGCCGCCTTTGAAACCTCTCGTCACTCAAACTCTCTCAGACTCTCCGAAACCCTAGCCTCCTTCTACCCCTCTTCAACCACCACTCCACCGGAATCTATGGCTTCTCAGGACATGGATGGTTGGTACTCACTCCCCTCCATCAGTAAACCATGGTTGCTCGAAGCTTCGAGACTTGACT
Organism: Nicotiana tabacum; assembly: GCF_000715075.1. Classification (NCBI taxonomy): domain Eukaryota; kingdom Viridiplantae; phylum Streptophyta; class Magnoliopsida; order Solanales; family Solanaceae; genus Nicotiana; species Nicotiana tabacum. Next base: position 188,884,826 of record NC_134087.1, on the reverse strand, counting down.
TCGATGGTTCTTCTTCAGATCCTTCTCAGATCTGTACATCTATGGCTTCTCCGGCCATTACTCCGGCATATTCAAGCACTATGAGCCTTTTCGACTCAGGATCTGACTTTCCTCAGGACCTTTCTCATTTCTAGGGTTTTGTCTGAAACCCTAAGCTTTCCGAGGTTCTTTACTTGCTTATCTTCTTAGATCTGGAAAATGTCTGTGTTTTATTGAACTTTTTAAAGGGTTTCCCCAAATTCTCTTTTCAAAATCGTTTAATTCCGATTTAGGGTTTCTGAAAGGTTTTTCTAAAACATCTTTCTGATTCTTTTTGTTCTTTCTTTATGTGTGTTTGTTTGTGTTATGCTCGTATGACTTCTTTTACTATGCATGTACTATTCTTCTACTTCCTTTTTCTACTATACACGTTACTCATGTACTCACATGTTAAGCCGTGTTATGTTTTCCTTACTCTTTTACTATATGTGTTTACTGTGAGTTCTTTGATTTTGTTCACTTTATTTAGCTCTGTTTGTGTTCTTGCTAAGCAGATTTCACCTGCTTTTGTTTAAGCTCGTATCATCTTTTTCTTCTGAACTTGCTTAAACTCTGAGTTTTCTCAAACATGTTCTCATGACCTTGAATTAGTTCTTTCTATCATGTATGTTTGTTTCTCATAAAGTCTTTGGAAGAGACTTCTGAGCCTCTTTCAATGACCTGCTCTCTCACCTCTATGTCTGACTCAATTCGAAACAATAGGATTTGGGGGTTTCTTTGGCAAGTGATATTAGGGTTCCACGTTGGGACCCTAGGCTTTCAGACTCACTATGAGTCTATAAATGAATTCGATTCCCTTTTGTTTGTGACTCTAAGGCTTTCAATATTAGACTCTTTTTCTGAGTAACCTGACAATTCCTTTCATTTGATTGGTATGCTTTATATATGTGAGATTTCTCTTTCAAAAGGTTTTTACCAACTGATTGATTGATTCTGAAATCCTTTTAATAAGGCTGACGAATTGTCACTAATTTTTCTTCGATTGAACCTCCTTTACCTTTCTTGACTTGGTTCAGTCGAATTGAACCTGTAATTTTAGTTTCATGGTTATTTGATTGATTCCTTTGCCATATTTGGCACAAACCGTGTACCATTGATGGTTATCCTTAAATAACTTCTATGTATTTACCCCTTTTGTGCTACTTTAAAAGGTTTTAATTAAAATTTATTTCCTTAACTGGCTTTTACCCGTTGGAATCATGATCCCTTAACAAAAGGGAGATCGATTTCAATGATATTTCCTTGCCTTTCTTACTTGTTTCTCTGCACTATAAAAGGGACTACCCTTCTGCACTTTTAAGAGCACTTCGAGTTCAATACCTTGAACTTTTAGATCACTACTTTCAACTTACTTACACACTTTATTGCTTTGAGTTCAATACTCTTACAACATTCTGTTCTTTTCTGGGATCTCTTGGAACTTTTGCTTGCAACTTGGCTTTTTCAAGACTACTTTTACTTGTTTGTTTTTCCTGAAACTGGTATGTTCTAATTTAGCTTTCCTACCTCACCCCTATGTGTTTATTTACAGTTTTCTGCAATCCTGTTTACTTTGTTGTTCATGATAAATGTTAACTATGTGTGTTATTTCCTTGCATCTATTTTTTGTTTTGAATCCCTACCCCTATTCCCTTCTATGTGTTTGAGTTAAAGTTCATGGCCTGGAAGTATCCAAATTACTGCCCAGGTCCAAACCTGATCCTCAATGGATCCTAACTCCCAATTTTGGCTGACAGGCTGGTCAGGGTGTGCCAGCACTCTTAAATTGCTGGGCATGACCACCAGCCTGCCATGGCCTTTCCTAATCCCCCTCTATGCACATACACTTACTCTTAGATTCTAAGTTTTGTCCCCCTCTTATGAGCCATGCTTTGGGACCGTGAGCTTCCTCTAAACTTGGACATTTGAGAGTTGACTCTTCCACACTGCACTATAATATAATTCTGCAATGTGTTTGGGGTGTAAGAACTACCCTGAGTCCCTTTGAGACTCTCGAGAACTTTTACACATCCCAAATAAGAGAAAGGCTTTATGGAAAACGGATCTTGGAAGTTGGTTTATCTCATATTGTTAGACCTTGAGTCTAAATTAAGCTGTTTGGTTGCAGTTGGAAGTTCTGATGTACTTTTTTTTATTCATTCGGGTCTGTAATAATTTGTAATAACTATGGGGTTTTAGTGAAAAAGGGGAGGGTCATTTATGTATGCATATGGGTAGACAACATGCTCATGGGGATTACTAATTACAAATTCTGCATTTATGCATATCATATAGTACTCCTGCCTATAAGTCGTCTCATTATTACATTAGAAACCATGCCTATAAGTTTCTGCATATAAAAATCATGTATAAGTTTCTGCACTTAGGCATTTAGAAATCATGCGCATAAGTTATGCATTACATATAGAAATCTTGCCTATAAGTTGTTTCATTACTGCATTAGAAACCATGCCTATAAGTTTCTGCATATAGAAATCATGATTATAGTTTTGTTTCTGCATTTCTGCATACTCATCTGTCATTAGGCAAACAATCATAGGTCTAATAATAATCAACTTTGTTCTATATACCATGCCTATAGGGCTCCTGCACTTACATAATCATTTTAAAATCAATAATACTTAGAAATCATGCCTATAGGAGCAGCCGTCTGAATCTGATTCGTCTATTTTATCTATAAGTCTAAAATTAGTAGTAATGTTTGTCTAATATCGGCAGAATTTAATTGGTTCTAAAATCAGTAACCCTTCTTTAAAATCAGTATACTTCCACCTAGGTAAGCAGTAGGTAATTGTTTAACTGTGTCAGTTTTAATAAATTGCAACCAGACAAGGCCTAATTCGAACTCCTCATCTGAGAAATATGTGATGAAGCATCATGTCCTAATTCTTTAAATTTAATTCAGACTATAACCAGTATTTGAAGTCATGCTAAATAATTTGCTCCTTTAAGTGAGGAGGCATGTTTGAGCCCTTAAACTGCTATTTGTTTCCTCGTACTTGCTTATGTATTTTTTTTGTCGCATTAGAATTTTGTCTTTTTAAAACTCTGAAAAGCCCCAACCTCCCTCCCTTTAGGACTAGTAGTTCCAAACGCCTCCGGGAATGATAGGATTGGGATGGGTAATAGCATGCAATAAGTAACGACACTATTCCATGTTTAATACCTTAACGGGGTGGGAAAGGGTAGATATGGACATGATGACCGGTGCGCTAATACCACGTGCGACCCCTCTTCTGAGGAGTGATTGTCGGGTATTGCATTGATGTGATCCATATTGTTTGTAAACCTAGGACCCCTTCCCCTTTACTTGTTATCCCTTTTTTAACTGTCCAGACTATTTGCTTAAGATTTATGTTTTCTTTACCTTTCTTTAAACTTTCAATTCACTTGCAACATTATGTGTAAATCCCCTTCTATTTGAGACCTCTATTTGCTTACTTGTCAGTTAAAGTCACAATTGTAACATGGCCGGGAACCACACTTGTGGATCTTAGGGGGTGCCTAACACCTTCCCCTCGAGATAATTTCTAGTCCTTACCGAACTCTGGTTTTCCAACTCGAACTCTTCTTTAGTGTTTTAATGCACTTTAATCATTAGGTGGCGACTCTTCAACCCAAAAAACCTAATTCCCAAGAGGGAACGAGTTGTCCTCCCAAATGTCATGAACCCGATTTCGCTTTTAGAAAAAGGGGGCGCGACAGCATGGCGACTCTGTTGGGGACTTCTTTAGGCTTTTACCATCTCATATTACTTGTGACTTCACTTCTTCTTTATTACCTTTATTTAATGTCTTTACCTCTTTTTTGCTATAAAACTGACTTGGCTCTTTGTTTCTTTTCTTTAATGCTTTCTTTTACCGCTTTCCTTCAATGCCATTGTAATTATGAGCAATTATTGTAATTATTACTTTATGAACGTGCAAATATGTGACAACTTGTTTCATTCTTGTAATTGCATACTCAACATCATATTCTACTCGTGCCAAATAAAATACCATAGCAACGCTTATAATGAGTGGTTGCGCCCTTCCAATATTATCACCCCCTAAATTTGGCAAAGGCGTATTTGCGGTAAAACCAGTCGATCTGCGGTGCAGTCGATGGTTCTGTGCCTTTCCCTCTTGAGTTGTCCGCTCAAGGGTACTGGTCTAATACCCATAGAAACCTTACTCTGTTCAATTGTACATGCATCACTGTCAAACCTAGCCGAGTCAGTTATGTTGTCCGCATAATGACTCTTTAAGATAGCCTTGTCCAAAGTCCACTGGGTTTACTTGAAACCCAAATGGACGCTACCATGTCTGTGCATTTATTTGGAGAACTAAATGCTGCTCATGCTAATTGTTGATATTTAATAGCCGAATCTCTCAAAAGTATGGCCTCACCCTTTTGTTTTGCAGAAATGAATGACAAAGTTCCCGACTTTGGTATGGTCAAAATACCCTCACTCTTGCTGACCTGGTGGAGGAACCTCCCATCAAGTAACCAAATCAACGAATGGAAAGAGAGAGTCACCAGGGCTAGTGAGAAGCTGGAATATCTGGAATACAGTCTGCTAGAGTTAGAAGGGAAAGTGAGGAAAAGAATCACCGACTGTCAAAACGCTGAGGAAGGCAAAGGAGAACGCCTGGTGAGGGCATTCTTACTAGAAAATCTGTGCGAGTTAGAGGATATGATCAACGAAAACATTCAACCTGAAGAAGGTCCTTCTGGGACCAAATAGCTAGGAGTCTTTTCTTTTGCTTTAAGAATGTAATAAGGCCAATGACCATTAGTGACATTTTATTTTCTGCTATTTTTAGGGTCGTTTTGGGATTCGTCTTATTTTTATCAATAAAATGAGGTATTTAGCATTATAAGTTCTCCAAATCAACTTGTCGCTAGGCCTACCTCGGGCACAATGAGGCTCCTAAATTAGGACACGATTTATATTCTTGCACTATGTATTTAAATATTGCAACGTTTTCTTCTCATAACCCGCACTAACTTGCTACCTTTGTTTTTATTTTATTTTATTCCCCTCCCCAAAGGTTAGTTCGTGCACTCTGGCATCGTCATCATACTCCAAAAGATCTAAGGGCCCTCCGCCTCCTCCTCCTCCGAGTCCTATCAGAAACAAGAACAAGGGGAAAATGGAAGATCTGAGCAACATCAGAATGGAGAACTCAGTTGAAAGGGTAGAGGTTCCTCAGGGTATTCGAGTTTCCAAGGAAAGTGCCTCCCAGCTCGAGCAAAAGTTATTGAAATTTCAGGAAGAACTGGACCAAGTTCGGAACTTGGCAAGCTTGTCGTTTTCCCTCACCACCCCAGATATCAACTTTCCCAACACTCAAAACCCTACACCTCCACAAAACATCCTGAAACCACAAAACCAACCCGCTCCCCATCACCACTGCAACACATGCCACACTTTAAACAACACCCCACTGCTCATCCTTGAACCACTAAACTCAACAAATGATCATCTCCACAACACCCCCATCTATGTGGAAACTATATCATACTATACTCAACCTATTTCAAGCACGCCTGAGTCTGATGACAAAGACTCTCTTATCAGGAATCTGGCCGCAGAACTCAAGAAGCTGACTAGCCGAGTTCAGGGTGTTGAAGGAAGCAAGGGGATCGAGGGATTGAATTACGAAGACCTTTGCATTCAGCCAGATGTCGAACTGCCCGAGGGGTACAAACCTCCCAAGTTCGAGATGTTTGATGGCACAGGGGATCCCAGAGTCCATTTGAGGACCTACTGCGATAAGCTAGTCGGAGTAGGGAAGGATAAAAAGATTCGCATGAAGCTCTTTTTGAGAAGCTTGAAAGGGGATGCTCTATCTTGGTACATTAGCCAAGACCCGAAGAAGTGGTCGAATTGGGTAAGTATGGCGTCCGATTTCATGGACAGATTCAGATTCAACACGGAGAATGCGCCAGATGTGTTCTACATCCAGAACTTAAAGAAGAAACCTACGGAGACATTCCGCGAGTATACTACTTGTTGGAGATCAGAAGCTGCTAAGGTTAGGCCGGCTTTAGAAGAAGAACAAATGAATAGGTTTTTCGTCCGGGCTCAAGAACCCATAATATTATGAGAGGTTGATGTTGATTGAAGGCTAGAAATTTTCCGACATCATTAAGCTAGGGGAAAGGATCGATGAAGGTATTAAAAGTGGTATGGTCACAAACTTTGAAGCATTACAGGCCACCAACAAGGCTCTACAGTCTGGTGGCACATCCAAGAAAAGGGATGTGAGTGCCGTGATGGTTGCACAGAGAACAAAGTCCCCAATCAAATACCAAACCTACCCATTACCTCCACCCACATATCAGCCTACCCCAAATTACCAAATACCCTTGCCCTCTTACCAAGCTCCACCACCTACTTACCAATCATCTCCACTTCCCACATATCAGCCCACTTTGCCCAGATACTCTCAACCCGCACCTGTCTACCAAGCCTACAACACCCAACAAACCCACTATCAATCACCTCCCCTCGCCAAACTTTCCCTAGACCCCGACCAAACTTCGACCGCAGACCCCCCAAACAGTATACCGCCATTGCTGAACCTATCAACCAGCTGTATTAAAGGCTCAAAGCTGCTGGTTACATCACCCTTATCCCTGCCATAAACCTTGAAAACCCCTCCCAATGGGTCAACCCAAACAAAACTTGTCCATACCATTCCGGCATGAAGGGGAATACCATTGATGAGTGCCGCTCTTGATAAGATCCAAGCTTTAATTGACAACAAGATCATTGTGGAAAAGGAGCCTACTCCGAATATCCGTAACAACCCTCTACCAGACCACAAGGGTGGAGGTGTTCACATGATTGAGATAGAAGATGATTGGGACCGCAAAGGGTCGATTGGATTGATCGCTGAAGGTGACGAGCCAAAGAAACCAACAGTCACCCTTAACCCGATTGTGGTCCAGATGCAACCTTCTAGAGACACTGAAGTAAACATGTTCATACCACTTGAGTTCGAAACACCTTCATATGCAAAAACACCAGGGCCTATTGAGGTCGAGTTTGGGTCCCCAAAGGCACCTGTACCATCTGAGGTTGCTATATTACCTCCCAAAGCAAGGGTGCCCATTCCGGTATCCATGACAACCGTTCCACCGTTCCACCCAAAGGCCATACCGTGGGATTACACCGTCGAGGCGAGAAGGAAAGGGAAAACCAAATCTACAGAAGCAATTGCAGCACAGGGTATGACAAGAACCGGCAGAGTTTATACTCCAAAACATCTAGCTGAGTCCAGTAAGCAGGCCTCTGGACGACCAACCATCACTGAAATTGGGCCTTATGATCTCTGGAAGAAGATACAAGCCAAAGAGTATTCGGTCGTTGATCAGTTGAACAAAACGCCAGCCCAGATCTCTATCTTGGCTCTACTACAAAGCTCTAACGCACATAAGAATGCCTTATTGAAGGTGCTGAGCGAGGCATATATGCCTAGCAACATAACTGGATGAGAAATGGCAAACATGGTAGGGCAAGTATTGGAGAGTCACAAAATCACTTTCCACGAAGATGAGCTGCCACCTGAAGGGCTAAGCCACAACAAGGCATTGCACATCACTATGCAGTGCGAAGATTATTTCATCACCAGAATCCTGATTGACGGAGGATCTAGCCTCAATATTTGTCCATTGGTGACTCTCAGAACATTGGGAAAGAGCCTGTATAAGATCAAGGATGGAGCCATCAATGTCAAAGCTTTCGATGGATCCCAAAGTTCCACTATTAGGGAAATTAGTTTGTGTCTTCAAATGGGACCGACTTGTTCGACGTTGATTTTCAAGTGATAGACGTCCCAACATCTTACAACTTGCTATTGGGATGACCCTGGATCCATGCCGCTGGGGATGTAGCATCAACCCTACATCAAGCAGTGAAATTCGAGTGGAATCACCAAGAGGTAATTATTCATGGCGACAGTAGCAATCCCATATACAGTCGCCAGACCATCCCAGCAATCGGAGGAAGAAGGAAGATAGGCGGAGAAACCTACCATCACATTGAGCGAGTCAATGCTGTGGAAAAGGATAAATGGTGGGATAACAAAATTGAAAGTATAGTGAATTGGTGTGGATACGAAATTGGCAAGGAACTTGGTAAGAATCTCCAAGAAATCGCTAAGCCTATCAGGTTGAAGAAACACGATACCACTTTCGATTTGGGATATGAATACACTTGGGAGGAGTTCAACCACTGGTCACCACCATGGCGTAGTCCCTACTACCCGCTGGAGCATCTGATACCTCGCTTAGAGCAGACCTTCCAGCCAGCCGGTGTCATATATGGGTCGGAAGAAGAGGAAGCACTGGCGGCGATGAGGAATTTATTTTTGGAAGATGATAATATGGACTGTTGTGTCATTTTCGAGGAGGAGGGGAAGGAAGGCCCTTCTATACAAGCTGTGAGCCGAGGAGCACGCCTCAATAATTGGACCATCAGAACCATCAGGGCCCGGAAAGCTTCAGGGTAGCAAGGCTAAACAAAGCACCATGCATTATCTTTATTTTTCGCTAGTTGACTTTCTTTCCACATTTTTAATATTGAAATAAGAGCTCCAATGTTCAAAACAATTATGAAATTTATCAAAGCATTTCAGTTTCTTATAAATCTTGATCTTATTACTTTTTACCGTTTACTTTATTTACACAGCATTACTATTACTTATCTTGATGAACCGATGATTGTGACATGCAACGAGGCAACACAACAAACTGATATAGACTCAGAAGAAGATGATATACCAAAAGAGGTTGTTAAAGAGGCTGAGGATTTTGAGAACAGACCTAAGTCTAACCTGGACGAAACTGAGATTGTCAACCTGGGAGATGCAGAGCATGTCAATGAAACGTGCATCAGTGTTCATCTGTCACCATCAAAAAAGAAAGAGTACACGGAATTTCTAAGGGAATATGAGGACATATTTGCCTGGTCTTATGATGACATGACTAGTTTCAGTACATCTATTATAGCTCACAAACGGCCAACTGATCTGACATGTCCACCAGTAAAATAGAAGCTCAGGAAGTTCAAACCCGACATGAGTTTGAAAATCAAGGAAGAAGTCACCAAGCAAGTCAAAGCCAAGGTTCTCAGGGTAGTAGAGTATCCAACATGGTTAGACAATATTGTGCCAGCGTCGAAGAAAGACGGGAAGGTTAGAGTCTATATCGACTACCGGGATCTCAACCAGGCCAGTCCGAAAGACGACTTCCCCTTTCCGAACATACACATTCTAATTGACAACTGCACCAAGCATGAACTGCAGTCGTTCATTGATTGTTTCGCTGGGTATCATCAGATATGGATGGATGAGGAAGACACGGAGAAAACGGCTTTCATTACGCCGTGGGGGATGTATTGTTACAAGATGATGTCGTTTGGGTTAAAGAATGTTGGGGCCACCTACATGAGGGCCATGACTACTATTTTCCATGACATGATACACAAAGAGATTGAAGTGTATGTAGACGACGTCATCATCAAATCCAAGAGAGCCACTGACCACATAGAAGATCTGAGAAAGTTTTTCAACAGACTAAAAAGGTACAACTTGAAGCTGAATCCCGCCAAGTGTTCATTTGGGGTTCCTGCCGAAAAATTACTTGGGTTCATTGTGAGTCACCGAGGAATAGAACTGGATCCATCAAAGGTCAAAGCCATCCAAAAATTGCCACCACCGAAGAAGAAGAAAGAGGTTATGAGTTTCTTGGGAAGACTTAACTACATCAGCCGGTTCATAGCTCAATCCATTGTCATTTGTGAGCCAATCTTTAAGATGTTGAAGAAGGATGCCGCTACCAAATGGACTGATGATTGTCAGAAAGCCTTTGACAGAATCAAGTAATACCTGTCAACACCGCCAGTTTTGGTCCCCCTCGAGCCGGGTAGACCTCTATTACTCTACCTTGCAGTACTGGATGGGGCTTTCGGTTGTGTCCTGGGGCAGCATGATGAAATAGGAAGAAAGGAGCAGGCCATCTATTATCTCAGCAAGAAATTCACCTCGCACGAGGCCCGGTATTCTCTATTAGAACGCACCTGTTGTGCTCTAACTTGGGTAGCTCAGAAGATGAGGCACTATTCCTATGCATATACTACTTATCTCATATCAAGAATGGATCCTTTGAAGTACATCTTTCAGAAGCACATGCCCGCAGGCAAGCTAGCCAAGTGGAAAATCCTGCTGAGTGAATTCAACATTGTTTACATGACTCAGAAGGCAATCAAAGGACAAGCACTGGCAGATCATCTTGCTGAAAATCCCGTGGATGGAGAATACGAGCCTCTAAAGACGTATTTTACTGATAAAGAGGTATCTTTCATAGGGGAAGATATTGCAGAATCCTATGATGGTTGGAGAATGTTTTTCGATGGAGCAGCAAACTTCAAAGGAGTTGGCATAGGAACGGTCCTAGTATTAGAAACCGGACAGCATTATCTGGTGTCTACAAGCTCAGGTTCCAGTGCACCAACAATATGGCCGAGTATGAAGCTTGCATCTTAGGGCTCAAGCTGGCCATTGACATGAACATTCAGGAATTACTAGTGATCGGAGATTCAGACCTGCTTATACATCAGGTCCGAGAAGAATGGGCAACCAAGAACTCCAAGATACTCCCTTATCTGCATCATGTACAGGAGTTGAGAAAGAGGTTCACAAAGACAGAGTTCCAACATGTTCCCAGAGTTCAGAATGAGTTTGTCGATGCATTGGCCACCCTATCATCCATGATACAGCACCCAGACAAGAACTTCATTGATCCTATTCCGATAAAGATCTATGATCAGCCAGCTTACTGTGCTCATGTAGAAGAAGAAGCAGACGGAAAACCTTGGTTTCATGATATCAAGGAATATTTGACGAAAGGAGAATATCCAGAACTCGCAAATCCTACTCAGAAGCGCATACTTTGGAGATTATCTAACAAATTCTTTCATAGCGGAGGAATCATGTATAGGAGGACTCCTAATTTGGGATTACTAAGGTGTGTCGACACAAAGGAAGCATCCAGACTATTGGAGGAAATTCATGCAGGGACCTGCGGACCACATATGAACGCCTTTGTCTTAGCCAAGAAGATACTCTGAGCTGGTTATTTTTGGATGACTATGGAAACGGACTGCATCCAGTATGTCCAAAAATGTCATCGCTGTCAGATACATGCAGACATGATAAAGGTGCCTCCAAACGAGCTTACAGCAATAAGCTCGCCATGGCCGTTTGCTGCTTGGGGAATGGATGTTATCGGACCTATCGAGCCTGCCACATCAAACGGGCATAGTTTCATTCTAGTGGCAATTGATTATTTTACCAAATGGTTTGAAGCAGCATCATACAAAGAAGTGACTAAGAAAGTGGTAGCAGATTTTGTCCGCGACCGTATTGTTTGTTGGTTCGGAATTCCGGAGTCAATCATCACTGATAATGGTTCCAATCTCAACAACGACCTAATGAAAGCCATGTGTGAAACCTTCAAGATCAAACACAAGAATTCTATAGCTTACAGACCTCAGATGAACGGAGCTATAGAAGCCGCCAATAAGAATATCAAGAAGATACTAAGGAAGATGATAGAGAAACATAAGCAGTGGCATGAGAAGTTATCATTTGCTTTATTGGGATACCGCACCACAGTTCGCACATCAACCGGGGCAACTCCCTCTATGTTGGTTTATGGTACAGAAGCAGTCATTCCCGTCGAGGTAGAAATTCCCTCCTTGAGAATCATACAGGAAGCAGAACTTGACGATGCAGAATGAGTAAGGAGTCTCTACGAGCAGTTAGCTCTTATAGATGGGAAAAGAATGAATGTAGTTTGCTATGGTCAACTTTATCAGAACAGAATATCCAGAGCCTTCAACAAAAGAGTCAAGCCGAAGCAGTTTACACCGGGGCAGCTGGTGTTAAAGAAGATTTTCCCGCATCAAGATGAAGCCAAAGGGAAGTTCTCTCCCAACTGGCAGGGTTCATACATGGTTCACTGGGTTCTAACCGGAGGAGCCCTCATACTTGCAGAAATGGACGGTGAAGTTTGGCCGAAGCCGATCAATTCAGATGCAGTGAAGCGATACTATGTGTAACTCTTACGATTTCCTGTATAATGTATTTAAACTACGCCTGACCTGATTCCCGTTTAAGAAGGGATACGTAGGTAGCCCTATGGGTTCAGTCACAATTCAATAAAATTTTATTTCCCCCCGCTATTGGAAATTGGGGCAGAATTTTGAGGAAGACCCTTAAAATTCCGAAGTTGATTTCAGTCATTTATCGCACGCAGCCGTCAGAAGCACCAGCCCAGTAAACCGGGGCAGAATTTTAAGGAGGACCCTCAAAATTCCGGAGTGAGAGAGGTTGCAATGTCTTGAACTGCATCGCATTCGTCGGTTCATCTAAAGAAAACTATTTTAAATTATGTATTTATGTTACATTTTTGCTAAATCATGCATGTCTGGTATCAAATTTGCTTTGTTTAGCAACGCTACCTCAATAATACACAACGCCAAGCAGGACAAGCGAAGCTCATGGGGAAACATACTAACCTTCCCCCCTTTACAAAAATCATGATTTTTCTTTGGATGCAGGCACTCAAGTCGTAAAATCATCAGATATATCTATACACTCATACTTCCCGAGAATACAACTCTCAGAATCATCACCTATTTACAGTTGTTATCCGTACACAACATCCACAGCAGCCACAATATAGCAATCATCTATCATCTATTAGCTAAGAGATTTCATTACTATTCGCCTTTTATTTTCTGCATTGCATAAGGCTACCTTTCTGCCTTCCGAGGTTAAGCTCTACCTCCATCTGCATTTCTCCGCATTGCATAAGGCTACCTTTCTGCCTTCTGAGACTAAGCTATGTCTCCATCTGCATTTTCTGCATTGCATAAGGCTACCTTTCTGCCTTCCGAGGTTAAGCTCTACCTCCATTTGCATTTCTCTTGCATTGCATAAGGCTACCTTTCTGCCTTCCAAGACTAAGCTCTGTCTCCATCTGCATTTTTTGCATTGCATAAGGCTACCTTTATGCCTTCTGAAGTTAAGCTCTACTTCCATCTGCATCTTCTGCATTGCATAAGGCTACCTTTCTGCCTTCTGAGACTAAGCTCTGTCTCCATCTGCATTTTTTGCATTGCATAAGGCTACCTTTCTGCCTTCCGAGACTAAGCTCTGTCTCCATCTACATTTTCTACATTGCATAAGGCTACCTTTCTGCCTTCCGAGGTTAAGCTCTACCTCCATCTGCATCTTTTGCATTGCATAAGGCTACCTTTGTGCCTTCCGAGACTAAGCTCTGTCTCCATCTGCATTTTCTGCATTGCATAAGGCTACTTTTCTGCCTTCCGAGGTTAAGCTCTACCTCCATCTGCATCTCCTGCATTGCATAAGGCTACCTTTCTACCTTCCGAGGTTAAGCTCTACCTCCATCTGCATGGCTGAAATACCGCCACCTTATTTCTCTTGCATGGCTGATATATCGCCACTCTTATTTCTCTTGCCTGGCTGAAATACCGCCACCCTTTATTTACATCTTGCATCAGCTGAAAGATCGCCACCTTCTGCATTTTCATGGGCTGAAAGATTGCCAAATTTTCCAAAGGCGTCATTGTTCGGAGGCACCATTTTCATAGCGCGAGAACGCCATGTCATGGCCTGAGGACCCCATTTTATCTTTTGTATATCATTATTCAAAGGCATCATGGTTCAGAGACATCATCCTCATCGCCCGAGAACATAATTTCATAAACTGCGAATCCTTTATCATACGCTTCATGGCCAAGGACGTCATCCTAACCGTCCAAAGACAGTATTCACGGTCCAACGGGAACTTGCATCATGTTTAAATTTATACACTATATATATATATATATATATATATATATATATATATATATATATATATATATATATATATATATGTTGGTATTGTTCATTCGCAGGTACACCGGCTAGCAATGGTCGTCTCAGCAGGAGCGATCCCGCTCCAGTTCCTGCAACCTATCAGACTTTGACCATCCTTTCTCAACTTGAACATCGCGTCCGTTTTTCGAAAATCTCCATCGGCATACTCCATCGATGGATCCCGAACTACATATGTCCTGAATCCTATAATACCAGGGATATGTAGGCAGCTCAGAAACCAGAGCTCGGTCAAAACTCTTCAAAATTGTTTCATTCGGTCAAAATTGGCCATCATATCTTTACCCGACAACTCTTTCATCCTTCCCAGGTAAAGAGGGGCAGCTGTTGATACCCAATTTTTTCCTATGTATTTTTATATGTAAAATACTTTCAAAATAACATGTACATACATATATAAGCATGCCCAAGAGTTTTGGTATTTTATTTCCAATTCTTAAGATTTTAAAATCAATTTATTGTCTATTTTAGCAGTATAAAGACCAATAATTACTTCCAAAATCATCAATTTTGGTGAATAATTTATTTTATTCCCATATTTATAGTAAAATATAGTTAAGGTGATTATTGTATATTTTTACAAATTTATTTGGTATTTAAAAGACTAAATTGCATATAATTTCAATTATAGCCTACTTTAAGATTAATAGCATTTTATAATTGTAAAATTGGGTCCAGTATTTTTATATCAATATTTATATACTATTAATTGTTTCAGTACTTTTATTTTGCTTTTAAAATCATCTTCACTTTTTTTTTATAAAATAAAAAGAGAAATTGGTTATTTAATATTTAGCCCCATTTTTATTTCAATAACATCCCCATTACATTTCAATTGTAGCCCTTAATTTGACTCAATTAAACCAGCCCAATTCCATTTGGACCCAACCCACAACCCAATTCCAAATGACCCGCCCGGTTCCTACTATTGATCCAGGTCGTTGATCATTTTGATCAACGGCCAAAAACCACCCTTACCTTTTTTAACCCCAAACGACTACCCTAATCCCTCATTTCCCATCTCTCAGCCGCCTTTGAAACCTCTCGTCTCTCAAACTCTCTGAAACCCTAGCCTCCTTCTACCCCTCTTCAACCACCACTCCACCGGAATCCATGGCTTCTAAGGCCATGGATGGTTGGTACTCACTCCCCTCCATCAGTTAACCATAGTTGTTTGAAGCTTCGAGACCTGACCTCGATGGTTCTCCTTCAGATCCTTCTCAGATCTGTAGATCTATGGCTGCTCTGGCCATTACTCCGGCATATTCAAGCACTATAAGCCTTTTCGACTCAGGATCTGACTTTCTTCAAGACCTTTATCATTTTTAGGGTTTTCTATGAAACCCTAAGCTGTCCGAGGTTCTTTACTTGCTTATCTTCTTAGATCTGCAAATTATCTGTGTTCTTTTGAACTTTTTAAAGGTTTTCCCCAAATTCTCTTTTCAAAATCGTTTAATTTCGATTTAGGGTTTCTGAAAGGTTTCTCAAAGGCATCTTTCTGATTCTTTTTGTTCTTTCTTTATGTGTGTTTGTCTGTGTTATGATCGTATGACTTCTTTTACTACGCATGTACTGTTCTTCTACTTCCTTTTTCTGCTATACACGTTACTCTTGTACTCATATGTTAATCCGTGTTATGTTTTCCTTATTCTTCTACTATATGTGTTTACTGTGAGTTCTTTGATTTTGTTCACTTTATTTAGCTCTGTTTGTGTTCTTGCTAAGCATATTTCACTTGCTTTTGTTTAAGCTCGTATCATCTCTTTCTTCTGAACTTGCTTAAACTCTGAGTTTTCTCAAACATGTTCTCATGACCTTGAATCAGTTCTTTCTATCATGTATGTTTGTTTCTCATAAAGTATTTGGAAGAGACTTCTGAGCCTCTTTCAATAACCTGCTCTCTCACCTCTATGTCTAACTCAATTCAAAACCCTAGGATTTGGGGGTTTCTTTGGCAAGTGATATTAGGGTTCCACTTTGGGACCCTAGGCTTTCAGACTCACTATGAGTCTGTAAATGAATTCGATTCCCTTTTGTTTGTGACTCTAAGGCTTTCAATGTTAGACTCTTTTTCTGAGTAACCTGACAATTCCTTTTTATTGATTGGTATGCTTTATATATGTGAGATTTCACTTTCAAAAGGTTTTTACCAACTGATTGATTGATTCTGAAATCCTTTCAATAAGACTGACGAATTGTCACTGATTTTTCTTCAATTGAACCTCTTTTACCTTTCTTGACTTGGTTCATTCGAATTGAACCTGTAATTTTGGTTTCATGGCTGTTTGATTGATTCCCTTGCCATATTTGGCACAAACCGTGTACCATTGATGGTTTTCCTTAAATAACTTCTATGTATTTACCCTTTTTGTGCTACTTTGAAAGGTTTTAATTAAAATTTATTTCCTTAACTGGCTTTTACCCGTTGGAATCAGAATCCATTAACCAAAGGGAGATCGATTTCAATGATATTTCCTTGCCTTTCTTACTTGTTTCTCTGCACTATAAAAGGGACTACCCTTCTGCACTTTTAAGAGCACTTCGAGTTCAATACCTCGAACTTTTAGATCAATACTTTCAACTTACTTACACACTTTATTGCTTTGAGTTCAATACTCTTACAACATTCTGCTCTTTTATGGGATCTCTTGGAACTTTTGCTTGCAACTTGGCATTTTCAAGACTACTTTTACTTGTTTGTTTTCCCTGAAACTGGTATGTTCTAATTTAGCTTCCTGCCTCACCCTTATGTGTTTATTTACAGTTTCCTGCAATCATGTTTACTTTGTTTTTCATGATTAATGTTAACTATGTGTGCTATTTCCTTGCATCTATTTTCTGTTATGAATCCCTACCCCTATTCCCTTCTATGTGTTTGAGTTAAGGTTTATGGCCTGGCAGTATCTAAATTACTGCCCAGGTCCAAACCTGATCCTCAATGGATCCTAACTCCCAATTTTGGCTGAAAGGCTGGTCAGGGTGTGCCAGCACTCTTAAATTGCTGGGCATGACCGCCGGCCTGCAATGGCCTTCCCTAATCCCCCTCTATGCACAGACACTTACTCTTAGATTCTAGTTCTGTCCCCCTCTTATGAGCCACGCTTTGGGACCCTGAGCTCCCTCTAAACTTGGACATTTGAGGACTGACTCTTCCATACTGCATTATAATCTAATTGTGCAATGTGTTTGGGGTGTAAGCACTGCCCTGAGTTCCTTTGAGACTCTCGGGAACTTTACACATCCCAAATAAGAGAAAGGCGTTTTGGAAAACGGATCCTGGAAGTTGGTTTATCTCATATTGTTAGACCTTGAGTCTAAATTAGGTTGTTTGGTTGCAGCTGGAAGTTCTGATGTACTTTTTTTTATTCATTTGGTCTGTAATAATTTGTAATAACTATGGGGTTCTAGTGAAAAAGGGAGGGTCATTTATGTATGCATATGGGTAGACAGCATGCTCATAGGGATTACTAATTACAAATTCTGCATTTATGCATATCATATAGTACTCCTGCCTATAAGTCATCTCATTATTACATTAGAAACCATGCCTATAAGTTTCTGCATATAGAAATCATGTATAAGTTTCTGCATATAGAAATCATGTATAAGTTTCTGCACTTAGGCATTTAGAAATCCTGCCTATAAGTTATGCATTACGCGTAGAAATCTTGCCTATAAGTTGTTTCATTACTGCATTAGAAACCATGCCTATAAGTTTCTACATATAGAAATCATGACTATAGTTTTGTTTCTGCATTTCTGCATATTCATCTGTCGTTAGGAAAACAATCATAGGTCTAATAATAATCAACTTCATTCTAGATATCATGCCTATAGGGCTCCTACACTTACATAATCATTTTAAAATCAATAACGCTTAGAAATCATGCCTATAGGAGCAGTCGTCTGAATCTGATTCGTCTATTTTATCTATAAGTCTAAAATTAGTAGTAATGTTTATCTAATATCGGCAGAATTTAATTGGTTCTAAAATCAGCAACCCTTCTTTAAAATCAATATACTTCCACCTAGGTAAGCAGTAGGTAATTGTTTAACTGTGTCAGTTTTAATAAATTGCAACCAGACAAGGTCTAATTCGAACTCATCATCTTAGAAATATGTGATGAAGCATCATGTCCTAATGCTTTAAATTTAATTCAGACTATAACCAGTATTTGAAGTCATGCTAAATAATTTGCTCCTTTAAGTGAGGAGGCTTGTTTGAGCCTTTAAACTGCTATTTGTTTCCCCGTACTTGCTTATGTCTTTTGTTTGTCGCATTAGAATTTTGTCCTTTTAAAACTCTGAAAAACCCCAACCTCCCTCCCTTTAGGACTAGTAGTTCCAAAAGCCTCCGGGACTGATAGGATCGGGACGGGTAATAGCATGCAATAAGTAACGACACTATTCCGCGTTTAATACCTTAACGGGGTGGGAAAGGGTAGATATGGACGTGATGACCGGTGCGCTAATACCACGTGCGACCCCTCTTATGAGGAGTGATTGTCGGGTATTGCATTGATGTGATCCATATTGTTTGTAAACCTAGGACCCCTTCCCCTTTACTTGTTATCCCTTTTTTAACTGTCCAGACTATTTGCTTAAGATTTCTGTTTTCTTTATCTTTCTTCAAACTTTCAATTCACTTGCAACATTATGTGTAAATCCCCTTCTATTTGAGACCTTTATTTTCTTACTTGTTAGTTAAAGTCACAATTGTAACATGACCGGGAACCACACTAGTGGATCTTAGGGGGTGCCTAACACCTTCCCCTCGAGATAATTTCTAGTCCTTACCGAACTCTGGTTTTCCAACTCGAACTCTTCTTTAGTGTCCCAATGCACTTTAATCATTAGGTAGCGACTCTTCAACCCAAAAACCCAATTCCCAAGAGGGAACGAGTTGTCCTCCCAAATGTCATGAACCCAATTTCGCTTTTAGAAAAAGGGGCGCGACAGTAACTTAGTGCTCTGATACCAACTAGTCACGACTAGGAATTCCCACCGCCGGGACCGTGATGGAACCTAACATTTCTTTTGCTAGGAAAGCCAACATTAGAACAATTTATCCATTTTTAAAAATTGAATTAAACAACGAAAGATAACTGGAATAACTAAAATATCAATGCAGAAGATAAACCTATTACAATTCCCTGAACCCGGTGTTACAAGTGCACGAGCTTCTAAAGTAATACACATGAAGGTTTGAAATAAGTACAAAGATGTCTGAATGAAGTTGTAAAGCTAAAAGAAAAGAGGATAGGGACTCCAGGAGCTGCGAGTGCTGAACAACCGTACCTCAAGTCTCCGCAATAGTCCGATTCGAGCTCGCTAATAACTGTTGCTGGGACCGACTCCAAAATCTACACAATGTGCAGAGTGCAGTATCAGTACAACAGAACCCATCTACTGGTAAGTGCCGAGCCTAACCTCTACGAAGTACTGACAAGGCTAAGGTGGGTCACTTACACTAAAACCTGTATGTAGTATATAATAACGACAGAATAATCGTAATACAATGCAGAATTATACAACCAAAAGGAAATGATAACCACAACCTCGAAGATAAACCAATGTTGTCCAGAATTACCAATCTTACCATTTCAAAAAAAAATATCGGAAAAACAACTCAACTCAAGAAATAGAAACATATAGGTTGTTGCGGCGCGCAACCCGATCCCACCATATATAAACATCGATGTCGTAATTTCACTATATCAATCCACCCTTATTCCACTTATTTCGGCGTGCAACCTGATCCCACCGTATGTGTGTGTGTGTGTGTGTGTGTGTGTGTGTGTGTGTATATATATATATATTCACCCTTATTCCACCATATCAATCCTCCCTTATTACACCTGATGTAGCATGCAGCCCGATCCCACCATATCATAACCAAACACCCAATGTACACAGTCAGTATTTAAATTTGTTAAAACACAAGGACTTTACAATAAATAATTACCAAACTGAACTATGAAAAGGGAAACCTCATTCAATATAGAATCTGCACAAATAATACTACACAGCGAGACCAATCCAGAAAATATGCCTTGAAAGTACCGATAAACAACTTAAGCAAATAATAGGAGGCAATGAAACTACGAACTAACTAATACTTTCAGCAAAGAGAAACAATGACTAACAAGTAGCAATTAAGCATGGAAATACAAGTAAAGCATGTAGCAGTTATGACAGAAAATGAGACAATATGAGAGGAACGGGAAGGAAACAGCAAAATAGGTAAATTGGTGGGGCATAGGTACTCGTCACCTCACCTATACACCGCTCATGTGGATTTCATATAGCAAATAAGTGAAGGGTTCCTAATCCCTTGAGTCAAAATTAGACACGACACTTACCTCGCTTCGCGGGCAACTCAATGCTCAATTACCGATTTTCCTCTAGTATCCACCTCCAAACCACTCGTATCTAGCCACAATTAACTCAACAAAATCAATTATTGCTAAAGGAATCAACCACAATGCATAAATTTAGATTTTCCAAACTTTCCCCCCAAAAAGTCAAAAATCAGCCATGGGTCCGCTTGGTCAAAACTGAGGTTTGGACCAAATTCCTTTTACCCATTCACCCCCGAGCCCGGATATAAAATTGGTTTTGGAATCCGACCTCAATTCGAGGTCTAAATCCCCAATTGCCCAAATCCCTAGTTTCTACCCAAAAACCCCCAATTCTACGAGGAACACCTAAATTATCTTTTAGGTTAGAATTTCATGAAATGCAATGGGTAATTGAAAGAAAGTGGTTTAGAATCAATTACCAACACTTTAGGAAAGAAATTATCTTTTGAAAATCGCCCCTAGGTCTTCTAGCTTTTGAAAATTTGAAAGGATGGCTTAAGTCCTGTTTTGGGACTGTTTTATCAATTGGACGATAGTGTTCATCCTGTTCGCGTGAACACTGTCGCATTTGCGAAGAGTAGGGACTGAGTGGCCTACACAATCGCGAGTAACTGAACACGTTCGCGAAGGTCTGTCCCCCATGACCTTTGCATTCGCGAGATAGGGTTCGCGTTCGCGTAGAGTTACTTCATCTCCCCTACCTAGCCTAGCTAAAGCTACGTGTTCGCGTGAGACGGGTCGCATTCGCGTTCGCGTAGAGAAATCCCCCCAGTGCTCCGATTTCGCGACAATAGTCCCGCATTCACGTAGAGTAAAATCCTCCCCCATCCCAGATCCTCTTCGCGATCCCGAAGCACAATGCATCAGAACACCAGCTGCAACAAACACACTATATTTTCTATGTTTCAA
This sequence comes from Nicotiana tabacum, assembly GCF_000715075.1. Taxonomy (NCBI): domain Eukaryota; kingdom Viridiplantae; phylum Streptophyta; class Magnoliopsida; order Solanales; family Solanaceae; genus Nicotiana; species Nicotiana tabacum. Next base: position 188,863,555 of record NC_134087.1, on the reverse strand, counting down.
AACACCCGTAGCCTATCTAAAACTCACCCGAGCCCTCGGGGCTCCAAACCAAACATGAACACAAGTCCTAAAATATCATACGAACTTGCTCGCGCGTTCAAATCGTCAAAATAACACCTAGAACTACGAATTGAACACCAAATCGAATAAAATTTTTGAGAAAGCTTTAAAACCTCTATTTTCACAACCGGACGTCCGAATTATGTCAAACCAACTCCGTTTCTCACCAAATTTCACAAACAAGTCTTAAATATTATAACAGACCTGTACCGGGCTCCTACATCAAAATACGGACCCGATACCAATAATATCAAACATTAATAATTTCTTAAAAACCATTAAATTTTCAGATTTCCCATTTTCATCAAAAATTCATATCTCAAGTTAGGGACCTCAGAATTCGATTATGGACATAAGCTCAGGTCCCATATTTCATTATGGACCCATTGGGACCGTCAAAACATGGGTCTGAGTTCATTTACTTAAAATATTGATCGATGTCAACAAAAATCAACTTTTATGGCAAAAATTATTTTTTTCATCAACTTTCAACATAAAAGCTTTCCAAAACATGCCCGGACTGCGCACACAAATCGAAGAGGGTAAAAATGAGATTTTTAAGGCTTAAGCGCGCAGAATCAGGTTCTAGAACATAAGATAACCCTTTGGGTCATCACACCTTTTTATATTACTGCAATTTTCATCTTGATATCATTCAGCCCCATAGTCTAAATTTATAGAATTTAAGTTATATATACGAACAATGTAATGAATATTTTACACTATTCTTCTGAATAATGAAAAAAAATATTTTCATGAGTTAGCATTCACCATGATTTAATTTGTGAGTTATGATTTAACTGTTAGCTCTTCTTTTTTATAGAGTTAATATCCTAAAACCTACCTAAATTATATAACCTTGTTCAATTATATCACGCCCCGAATCACGGCCTGGGCGTAAAACGGCACTCGGTGCCTAACTGCCTGTGATCGAGCGAACCAACTGGATGGCTAGATCAACATGTGGTATAACAGTAAGGTGAATATAAATATGAAACATGCTGATCCACTAAAGAGTCTGAGTGAAATATCATAAATGCGGAAAGTACTAAAAATCTTCAAGGATAAACGAGTAGCCAACAAGGCTAACACATAAAATCCTGCTAACATCTGATTGGCTAGACTATTGTCACGACCCAAGTTCTTCCTTCGTGAACCGTCATGATGGCACCTAGTCTCTATGACTAGGTAAGCCTAACATTACACAAAATGAAATGAAAACATAAAAGCTAATAACTATCAGGAAATTTTAAATAAGCAATTAAGATATCGCTCAGTATATACAATAACCAAATACTCAGTAATACACATTCAGCCCAAAACCCAGAACATCACAAGTCACAAACTATAGAAAGAAAATAGTATATCTATACTCCAAGGTCTAACAAAAGGGAATACAAGAAGTGTTTGACATGGGAAAGAGTAGAAAGAGACTCTGAGGTCTGCGGACGCGGCATATATACCTTGAAGTCTTCCAAGATGTTTTGACTCACTGATAATGCGGCTGATAAGTAGTACCTAAATCTGCACATGAAAAATATCTGCAGGGAAGGGCATTAGTACACCACAGCGGTACCCAATAAGTGCCAAGCCTAATCTCGGTCGAGTAGTGACGAGGTCAGGTCAGGGCCCTACTAGTATATACATAATAATAAAAAAAAGACAGAGTAAAATATCGCAATAAAATAAAGACCGAAATTTAACAAGAATGAAATCATAAAAAGGTAACAGCTCAGTACAAAGAGATAACAACAGGGGATCGAGATACCCTCTTGTAGTCCCAAACGTAAATGTGTAGGAGATCTTCCGGAATACCGTTCCGTAGTCCCAAAGTAAATATGCAAGATAGGGAATCTCCCGGAATACCGTTTCGTAGTCCCAAAAGTAAATATGCAAGGGGATCTCCCGGAATACCATCGCGTAGTCCCAAAAGTAAATACGCAGCTCAAACAATAGAATAACAGCTACAACACGAAATCCTACAATTTAGACTAAGTACAAGTCAAGGAAGAAGCAGGGAATTCACTAAGCATGCTGCACAAAGTTCAAATGGGCAATTAAGACACATAGATATGTTATTATAACAAGATAATTACATATGCTAGTGTAGCTCAAATAAAGTGAAATAGGTTATTACTTAGTGAAAAACGGAGTTTTACAACAAATAGCTCATGTACGCACTCGTCACTTCATGTATATGGTGTTCACATATCAAAACGGTACCAAATCCTAGGGAATTCCCCCACACAAGGTTAGGCAAACCACTCACCTCGAACCAAGCTCAAATCAATCCGTAACAATGCTCTTTCCATGAATATACAACTGTGGATGGCCCAAATCTAGCCAAAATCAATTACATAACATAAATATAACTACAAGAAACTAATCTAGCTAATGAAATCAAAGCTAAAGCAAGAAATTGGAAAATTGCCCAAAAAGTATCCCCGGGCCCACGTCTTGGAATCAAGTAAAAATCACAAAATATGAACATCCATTCACTCACGAGTCTAACCATACAAGAATTACTCGAATCCGACCTTAAATCGTCTTCCAAAACTCGAAATTTTAGTCTATGAAGTTTCTACCATTTCCCTCCAAACTTTCTAACTCAAATCCCTAATTAAATGATGAAATTAACCATAGATTGGTGGGATATAGCCATAAAGGAGTTAAAAATCGTTACCCACAAGCTTTCTCTGAAAATCCCTCGAAATTTCGCCTTAATCCGAGCTCTCTAGGTCCAAAAATGAAGAATGAAATCAAACCCTCGCACTTAGCCCTTTTCTGCCCAGCAATCTCGCACCTGCGAGCCAAGAATCGCACCTGTGACGTTGCACCTACGGAATTTCCATCGCAGGTGCAAAAATGACTTAAAGGAACTTGGTCCACATCTGCGAGCAATGGGCTGCACCTACGCGGCAGCTCCTACGGAAACTTCTCTGCTTTTGTGGTCCTTCACCGCTTATGCGTACATTCTAGCGCATCTGCGGGCATCGTAGCTGCGGAACTCACCTCGCACCTGTGATCCCTGGCAAGTCCTCCATTTCCGTTTCTACGGTTGCTTCTCTGGAATTGCGAGCCTGTACCTGCGGTCTCCCCACCATAGGTGCGAAAATACCACAACTCAGATAGCTTCAGCAATTGCATAAGTCCAAAGTTCATTCTGTTAAGCACCCGAAACTCACCTGAGGCCCCGGGGACCTCAACCAATTATACCAACATATCCTAAAACACTATAAAAACTTAGTCGAGCCCTCAAATCACATCAAACAATGCTAAAAACATGAATGACCCTCTATATCAAACTTAAAGAACTTGAAACTTTCAAACTTTCACAACCGATGCCGAAACCTATCAAACCACGTCCGATTGACCTCAAATTTTGCACACAAGTCATATTCAACATTACAAACCTATTTCAACTTTCGGAATCAGAATTGGACCCCGATATCAAAAAGTTCACTACCGGTCCAAATCTCCAAAAATTTAACTTTCGCCATTTCAAGCCTAAATCCGCTACAGACCTCCAAAAAATAATTCGGACACACCCCTAAGCCCAAAACTACCCAACGGAGCTAACAAAATCGACGGAACTCCATTTTGTAGTCATCTTAACACAGTTCTGACTACGGTCCAAATCTTAAGGCTTAAGCCTCCGTTTTGGGACTAAGTGTCCCAAAACACTCCAAAACCAAAACGAAACCTCTGGTAAGTCAGAACAATAGAAATAGGTATGGGAGAAGCGGTAAATAGGGGATCATGGCTATAACTATCAAAACGACCGGCCGAGTCGTTATAACTATAGTCTACAAAGCCTCTAAAGAATAATGAAATGCCAATTATTTATCGGGACAAGGTCCCCGTCATACCTTACTAGCTGAAATGCCCTGAAAGACTAGGGCTCACCAATAGCTGATACGAGAAGTCCTAGCAAGTAGAATTGTCAACCAGTAAATCGCTACCTGCATCGCGAAATGCAGGCCTCGGGCAAAATGGACGTTAGTATATTTGAATTACACTGGTATGCAAAACAACTAAAAGAAAGAACTGTAAATACTAAAACTAAAACTAAACTGATAACTGATGGTTGATAACTAATAACTGATAACTGAACAAGGAAGTAAGAATATGGATACTCCCTCTTATGAATGGTGAACCGCATGTTTATCTGAATACATAAACTATGGCCTTGGGCCCAATTTACATCTGCACAAGCTATGGCCTAGGCCCAAGTATACGAATACAAAACTACGGCCTTAGGCCCAAAGATGCATAAAGCATAAACTACGGCCTCATGCCCAAATATGCATAAAACATAAACTGCGGCCTTAGGCCCAAATACGCATAAAGCATAAACTACTTCCTGAGACCCAAATATAGGTGTCCCATATTCAGGGATATAGAATAAGGAACTGAGGATCATACTGCAATACATGATACTGAAATACCGAACCATCTTGAGTTACAAAATACTGGAACGCTGAATAGAACTAGACTGAGACGTGTATTCATAATTAACTGATTTTTCATAAATGAGACTCATAGGATATTGAACGAATTATGAAACTATGTCATCTAGAGAATGGAAGTTCTACAACTATTCATGGAACTGAGGCATAATTACTTTCTAAGAAAATTCATAATAGTCATAAATAATAAGATGTAGGGAGAAGCATAAACATTCCCAAACATAAATAGAGTTAGCCTCACATACCTTAACTCTGGCCCTTTAAGCGTATCACAATGTTCGTCGCCTCATTTAACGATAACACCTTATGGGCGGAAAGCCTCAAAGCCCTAATTAATGATATTTATACACCTAACAACCAATGCTCTTGCTCCTAGATAAATTCTAAAATATCAAATTGTTATAATCAATATCGTGCTTCATCACCCATAAGATAAACAATACCCTTAATCAATAATCAACAATCAACAACCCAACCCTATAACCGTTTGTGCTTTTCTATCAAACCCATCAACTCACACCTCATGAACTTAGAGTGTATAATCATTAATCCAATGCTATAATCAATTAGAGGGTAAAGATATTACCTTTTTGACGTTCATCCTTTTGAATTCGAGCTCTAGAGTTTCTTTTCTCAACAATGATGTTCCAATCGAATATCTAATGATTTGAAGGGTTTACCCATGTTAATAAGGTGTTGGAAAATTTAAAATTAACTTAGAATCACCATTAGAAATTACCTTAGATGATGGAGGGACCTTGGAAGAAGTTAGGTTTTTGAGAGCTTCCCTTTTCAAAGCAAGTTTTTGTGTTTTGGAGTGTGGGGCACAAAGTAGAGCTTTTAAAACGACCCCCCGAGCTTTTAAAGTAGAGCAAGTTCTTATTCTCTTTTGAGGAATCGGGTTATGGAATTTGAAGAGTTGCCACCTAATGATTATAGTGCATTAGGACACTTTAGAGAAAAGAAGAAGATTTTTTGGAAGAAAACCAGAGTTCGGGTAAGGGCTTGAGATTATCTCGAGGGGAAGGTGTTAGGCACCCCTCAAGATCCACTAGTGTGGTTCCCGGCCGTACTTAGCTATGATTTTAAGAAGAGTAGAAGTAACAGACAATGTTTGCACATAAGAAATATAAACAAGTTGACAATTTTGAAAGAAGAAAGACACAAGTGATTTTTTTTGGAAAAAAGAAAGCTTAGTTTGAGGAAAACGTTAATTTAAATGAAGGAAAAGCAAAGAAAAGGGTCCTAGGTTTAACTATAATATGGATCACTTCGGTGCAATACCCAGCAATCATTCTCACACGAGATATTAGCGCACCGGTCATCATCTCCATATTTTACCCTTCCCACCCCGTAGAGGTTATTTTAAGCAAGTGTATTGGTCATGAGTGCTTAGTGCGTGCTATTACCCATCCCGTCCTATAGGTCCTAGAGGCTATTTAGGACCGCTATTCCTATGAGGTGAGGACTAGGTTGAACCCTTAGGTTTAAAGGTCAAAACACTAGGCAACATGCAAAAACAAATAGGACTTCATGTAAGGAATCATATAAAGGCATGTAAAAGGCTCAAATATCCCTCCACAGATGGACACATGATTAGCACGTCTCAATCACATTTAAGGTCTAAGGAAATGAGAGTTAAAAGCTGGAATGTGCGAAAATATGTTAAGATAGGAGTTGAAGAGTTTAAACAGAATTTGCAAGAGGGGTTGGACGCACACTTTTTGAACTTGAGAAAAGACAGGAGATACGTAACAGTTTAGAAATCGGAGAAAGCATTTTAAACATACTCAAAAATATATGATAGGGCATAGTAGGTATAGTATTCTGTTATGAAAATAATTTCGGACAGAAGAGGTAGGAAAACGTTTAGCACAGATGTAAAACCATTCAGAAGTGTAAATCTGAGAGCATATAAGTATATTAGTTTGAACTATAGTTTTGGAAAATTACAGAAGGCATAGTGTCCTGATGAGTTTTAGGAAAAAAAAACAGTAACACAATTCTGGAAAAGGTAACTAAATAGAAAGTATTTGCACAGATATGATTATTTTAGGAGTTTAGTAAGAACCAAGCGTATCTCAGAGAAGGGAAACAAATTTGGACAGTCTAAAGATGTTGAATGGTTTAAACATGATAATACGGTTAATCGATTTTATCCGGCCTAAGGATTGCCTAGGCGCTGTTTAATCATAAAAGAAAGTGGACGTGCATACTTATTTTCCAGTTTTAAAAAAAACCTGTTAACCAGACTTATATCTGTTAAACGAAATTAGTGAAGTATTCAACAGTTGCAAACACAACCCTACATACATGATATCTAATGCACACAAAGGTCCTAAAGCATGGTATCTAAATGCAATGGCAGCATTGTTGATTATTAACTGATTGTGGTTATAAAGTAAATAACAAGCTGATAGTAAGAGAGCTTAAAGACAGGACCTCTAGTTGTATGAGATGTATGCCCCTAGAAATGGTTTCTATTGCACAAGTAGGTAAGTAAAATCCTATAGACATGTTCTCTACCCATTACTTAAAGCTAAGCATGCATAATCCCACCCAATTGCACTATAAACCCCATTGTTCGTTACAAGTTATTACAGACCAATGTGATTAAATTACAGTAGTGAAGAGTAAAAATAAGAAGTTAATCTATAGGGAGCCTTTAGCCAGGCCCAAATAATCCTCACTTCTTTCGAGTTTCACAGCCTTTACCAAGGTTTGGGTGCGGCAAAGCTCCCTAAGGGTCCATTGGGACCCTTGGCCAATACCAGGCACCCAAAACAATACAAGACAAGTGCAAGTGTGGAATTATCAGCCTTGTGCATCAAAGTTCAGTGGGTACTCAAGGTACCAAAAGCAATGCTTACACTAAGGGGGTAGAACCTAAGTTCTAGGAGTAGTGAGACTGTGATAGAATTTGAAGAAGTTGAGTTGAAAACAATTGAAAGAGGATTCACATGAAAACAGTTTTGAGAGAAAAGTAATCACTTGAGTTTGAAAACAGTTAATATGGAACCAGTTTTGAAAGCAAAGAGTCACACAGCACTCAGGGAACGCCAACAGGGGTAGGAGGAAAGGGACCAAATAACTCACAAGCAAGAACACAGTTACATATACACAGAACATCAAGAGAAGCACTTCAGAACTTAAACAATCAAGCGGGTTCCACACAAAGGGGTCAGGGGCTTAACAACATTAGATTGACAGACTCACATATCAAGAAGAGGTTCAGGGTCACTTAATAGCTAAAGGGTCCTGAATAACATGCTAATAATATTCTGGGGTTAGGGAAGTAAGGAGAAACATGCAGGAAACAAGCACAGGCATGCCAGACTATATTAATCAGCACAGAGGCATGCTAATTGCAGTAAGAACAACAAAACCATAAGTAGAAACATGCAAGAAACAAAAGGAAGTGTAACACAAATAGAAACATATTGCTTTTGTCACTGTAAATCAAATAGGAGACATACCCGTTGAAGGTAAAGTAATGCAGGGTAGTGGTGAGTTATAATATGCAAGATGGTGAGCAACAGTTTGCAAGGAGTGAGCAACAATATACAGAGAGTGTGCAGAGAGAGATCAGTAGTATAGAGAAGCAGCAACAATAGCAAGAGTGAGCAGCAATAGCAGAAGTGAGCAGCGGTAGAAGTGAGCAGCAATATAATGGAATAGTGAAATAGTCTAAAACTCAGCCTGAGTTTCAAACTAGTGGAGAAACCAGTAGTCACAAGAGGAGAGAGATTGTGTGAAACAAAGAGAGAGTACTGAATATTTTTATTTAAGAGAGAGTTCAGAAAATAATTCTGTCCCCTGTGTGAGGAAGGAATAGTAGTACTTATAGATTTTTTTTAAAACAATAGAGAACAAGGCAGTAAGTGTATAGTTATAGAAACAGTACCAAATTGAATCAATCACAAGACTTAATTCAATTAAATTAGGGATTCATGATTCGAATGGGAGTACAGGTTATCAAGTAAGGAAAAGAATCAGTAAGATGACTGATTATACCATAGTAAGAAGTAGTATGCAATAAGTATGCAATAAGGGCTAGATACACAATGATTCAAACAAGGAAAGTATATGCTGAATACTTAAAAAAAAGATGTTTAAGTGCACAAATATGGTAAAAATATAAATCAACTCTGAAAATCAGTCAAAGAATCGCAGACAAGACCAAAATTAGAGGGAATCAGTACCAAGTATAGAAGGCAACTCACAAGTAAGGAAACAATTTGAAAAATCAATGTAAGAACCCTTAAGGAAAACACATACGAATCAGGGATTCAAAGAGATGCTCGGAATTAACAGAATATTCAGTAAAGAAAGGAATTAAACTTATTTAAACACAATAGTCACAAAGCTAAGAACCCTAAGTAAGGAATCATATAAATAGTGGAGAGTCGGAACCCTAGTAAAGATTTAAAGCATGGAACTTGGACTAACTCGGAAACAAACAAACTCATAACATGGCATAAACATAGGCATATTCACATAATACTCAAAAGAAATAGAAGGCATGGTGATTTTGAAAGTGGGTCGGAAACCCTAGTTTTGAAAAGAGGAACAAGAACGTTTAAAAACTTGAACTAATCGAAGATATCGAGTAATAAGTAGTGTAGAACTCAAAGAATAAACTAGAAATCGTTTAAAAATACGTAGATTAAGAGATTTAGGCAAAAATTAGGGTTTGCAATAAAATCAGTGAGATGAGGAACCTGGCCGTGAAACTTGTTAACAACGACATTTAAAGCATCATCGGACCAAAACCCACCGAAGAAAGACCGGAGATAAGCCAAGCGAGGTTCCAGGGACCGCCTTCCATGGTGGATGTCTCTAGGGCTTCAAGGCTAAGAGAGAAGCAACGAGACGAGGTTTCATGGCGGCTAGAGGTCGAGAAAAGTGAGAATGGAGTTGGTTGGAGAGGCGACAAAGTCCATCGGAGCAGAAAGAGAGAACCAAAAGGTTCTAGAGAGAAGGGAGAGCAAACGTCAGCATAGAGAGAGACCTGTCTTTTTGCAAAATGAGGGTAAAGGGAAGGGGGGTCGTTTGATTTATTTTAGGCAAATTAATCTGGGCCGTTGATCTCGTTTGATCAGCGGCTCAGATCAAAACAAAGTTGGACCGGGTATCCAAATGGAGTGTGGGTCGGGTCTCAATTGAAATTGGGTCGAATTGGGGTGCAATTTGGGCTGTAATTGAAATGCAACTGGACTAGGTTTTAAATAGCCACTTTTCCCCTTTCTATTTTATAAAAATAGTAATAACGATTTTAAAAGCAAATTAAAAATACTAGGTAGCCAAATATTATATAAATATTAGTTTAAAAATATTGTAGCAAATTTTATTTTTATAAAATGCTATTAATTACAAAATAGGCTATAATTGCAATTATATGCAATTTAGCTTTAAAAATGCCAAATAAATTGGTAAAAATATGAAAAAATCACCTTAATTATATTTTGGTGTAAATAAGATAATGAAATAAGTTATTCATCAAAAATGATAATTTTTGAGAATAGTTATTGGATTTTGTGGTATTAAAATAGGCAGTAAATTGGTTTAAAAAACACAAAAAATACCAAAACTCTTGGGTGTGCTTATATATGCACATATATGTTATTTTGAAAATATTTTGGGTATAAAATACATAGGGAAAAATTGGGTATCAATAGCTGCCCCTCTTTACCCGAGGAGGATGAAAGAGTTGTCGGGTAAAGACAAGATGGCCAATTTTGACCGGAAACGGTGATTAAAAAAGAACTTTGGCCGCGCTTTGGTTTCTGAGCTGCCTACATATCCCTGGTTTCACAGGAATCAGGACACATGTAGTTCAAGAACTATTAACGGAATGTGTCGATGGAGATTTGAAAAGACGGACGCGATGGTCAGATTTAAAAGGTGTTTGGAGTCGAATAGATTGCGGAGAACCGGGGCGGGATCGCTTCTGCTGAGACGGCCGTTCGCTAGCCGGTGTACCTGTAGATAGCAGATGTGCATATTGTGCATAATTTAAACATGATGCAAATTCCCGTTGGACCATGAATGTTGTCTTTGGACGGTTAGGATGACGTCCTCAGACTATAATGTCCTGGGCCATGAAGAGCATAAAATAAAGATTCGCAGGCCAAGTAATGGTGTTCTCGGGCTATGCAGATGGTGCCTCCGAACTATGACGCCTTTGAATAAGTTGGCGATTTTTCAGCCCATGAGAAGGTGGCAATCTTTCAGCCGAATGAATGCAAAGAGTGGCAATTTTTCAGCCAAGGCGTGAATTTGAATGCAGGTGGCGATATTTCAGCCGAAGCAAGAATTTAAATAAAGTGGCGATATTTCATCCATGCAGGATGGAGACAGAGCTTAGTCTCAAAAGGCAGATAGATAACCTTATGCAGGATGGAGGTAGAGCTTAACCTCGAAAGGTAGAGAATAGCCTTATGCAAAATATAGATAGAGACAGAGCTTAGTCTCGGAAGGCAGATAGATAGCCTTATACAATATGGAGGTAGATCTTAACCTCGAAAGGCAGAGAATAGCCTTATGAAATATGGATGGAGACAGAGCTTAGTCTCGGAAGGCAGATAGATAGCCTTATGCAATATAGAGGTAGAGCTTAACCTCGAAAGGCAGAGAGTAGCCTTATGCAAAATGCAGATGGAGATAGAGCTTAGTCTCGAAAGGCAGATAAATAGCCTTATGCAATATGGAGGTAGAGCTTAACCTCGAAAGGCAGAGAGTAGCCTTATGCAAAATGCATATGGAGACAGAACTTAGTCTCGAAAGGCAGATAAGTAGCCTTATGCAGGATGGAGGTAGAGCTTAACCTCGGAAGGCAGAAAAGTAGCCTTATGCAAAATGCAGATGGAGACAGAGCTTAGTCTCGAAAGGCAGAAAGTAGCCTTATGCAGTGCAGGAATGTAAAGGAGCAAATAGTAGTAATTTTCTTAGCTGATAGGCGGTTGTGATATCATGACTGCTGGGGATGTTGGGTGTAGATAGTAGACCTTTGTGAGTTGAGTGATTGTCTCGAGGGTTTCGACTTTGAAGAGTTAATGCTTTTTGCATTGCGATCTGATTTCCTGCATCCAAAGAAAAATTGTGAGTTCTGTAGAGGGGAAAGGTTAGTTCGTATCCCTTGGCCCCTGACGTTACGTATCACTGGGGTAGCATTGCTAAACGATGGTGATGCAAATGATGTTTATGCATGATTCAGTAAATGTAATGTAAGTATATATTTTTTGAAAAAAAATGATTTTATTTTGGATGAACCAACAACTGCAACGTGGTTCAAGACACGGCAACCTTGCTTGCTCCGAAATTTTGAGGGTCCTACTTAAAATCCTGCCCCAGTTCACTGGGCTGGCGCTGCTGACGGCTGTGCTGAATAACTAAAAGCGGGTTGATCCTCAAAATTCTGCCCCAGTTTACTGGGTTGATGTTGATGCGAAAGCCGACAAACTGACTTCGGAATTTTGAGGATCCTCCTCAAAATTCTGCCCCAGTTCCAGTAGCGGGGAAAATGGAATTTTTATTAAAATGTGACCGAACCCATAGGGCTGCCTATGTATCCCCTCTTAAACGGGAATCAGGTCAAGTGTAGTTCAAATTACATCATAAAGAAAAGCATACGATCAAATGTAGTATCTCTTTACTGCGTCTGAGTTGATCGGCTTCGGCCAGACTTCTCCGTCCATTTCTGCAAGAATAAGGGCTTCTCCGGTTAGAACTCGATATGGACCCTGCTAATTGGGGGAGAATTTCCCTTTGGCTTCGTCTTGATGTGGAAATATATTCTTCAACACCAGCTGTCCTGGTGTAAACTTCCTTGGTTTAACTCTCTTGTTGAAGGCTCTGGGCATTCTGTTCTGGTATAACTGACCGTGACAGACTACATTTATCCTCTTTCCATCTATGAGGGCTAACTGCTCGTAGTGACCTTTTACCCATTCTGCGTCATCTAACTCGGCTTCTTGTATGATCCTTAATGAGGGAATTTCTACCTCAGCGGGAATGACCGCCTCTGTACCATAAACCAGCATGTAGGGAGTTGACCCGGTTGATGTGCGGACTGTGGTACGATAACCCAATAAGGCGAATGACAACTTCTCATGCCATTGTTTGTGCCTCTCGATCATCTTCCTTAGTATCTTCTTGATGTTTTTGTTGGCCGCTTCTACGGCCCCATTCATCTGAGGTCTATAAGTCGTAGAGTTCTTGTGTCTGATCTTGAAAGTCTCACACATTGTTTTCATCAGGTCGTTGTTAAGATTGGAACCGTTGTTGGTGATGATTGACTCTGGAATTCCGAACCGACAAACAATACGGTCGCGGACGAAATCTGCTACCACCTTCTTGGTAACTGCTTTGTATGATGCTGTTTCAACCTATTTACTAAAATAATCAATTGCTACCAAGATGAACCTGTGCCCGTTTGACGCGGCAGGCTCGATTGGACCGATAACATCCATTCCCCAACCGGCGAACGACCATGGTGAGCTTGTTGCATTAAGCTCGTTTGGAGGCACTTTTATCATATCTGCATGTATCTGACAGCGGTGGCACTTTCGGGCATACTGGATGCAGTCTGTTTCCATAGTCATCCAGAAATATCCTTCTCGGAGTATCTTCTTTGCTAAAACAAAACCATTCATGTGCGGTCCGCAGGTCCCTGAATGTACTTCCTCCAATAACTTGGTTGCTTTCCTTGCATCGACACACCTTAGTAAACCCAAATCAGGAGTCCTCCTGTACAGTATTCCTCTGCTGTGAAAGAAATTATTGGATAGTCTCCGAAGCATGCGTTTCTGGATAGCATTGGCAAGCTCTGGATATTCTCCTATGGTCAAATACTCTTTGATGTCGTGGAACCATGGTTTCCCGTCGGCTTCTTCCTAAACCTGAGCACAATAAGCTGGTTGGTCATGAATATTGACCTGGATGGGGTCAATGAAATTTGTATCTGGATGCTGAATCATAGATGACAAAGTGGCAAGTGCATCGGCGAACTCATTCTGTACCCTGGGAATATGCTGGAATTCCGTCTTTCTGAACCTCTTTCTCAATTCCTGTATGTGATGCAGATAAGGGAGTATCTTGGGATTCTTGGTTGCCCATTCTTCTCGAACCTGATGTATGAGTAGGTCCGAGTCTCCGATTACTAGTAACTCCTGAATGTTCATATCAATGGCCAGTTTAATCCCTAGAATGCAGGCTTCATATTCGGCCATGTTTTTGGTGCATGGAAACCTGAGCTTGGCGGATACCGGGTAATGCTGACCGGTTTCTGATACCAGGACTGCTCCTATGCCAACTCCTTTGAAATTTGCAGCTCCGTCGTAAAACAACCTCCAACCATCATAGGATTCTGCAATATCTTCTCCTATGAAATATACCTCTTCATCGGGAAAATACGTTTTTAAGGGCTCGTATTCTCCGTCTATGGGATTCTCGGTGAGATGGTCCACCAAGGCTTGCCCTTTGATTGCTTTCTGGGTTACGTAAACAATGTCGAATTCACTTAGCAGGATCTGCCACTTGGAGAGCTTGCCGGTGGGCATGGGCTTCTGGAAGATATACTTCAGAGGGTCCATTCTTGATATGAGATAAGTAGTGTAAGCACATAAGTAATGCCTCAACTTCTGTGCGACCCAAGTCAGAGCATAGCAAGCGTATTCTAAAAGAGAATACCGGGCCTCGTACGATGTGAACTTCTTACTGAGATAGTAGATGGCTTGCTCCTTTCTCCCTGTTTCATCATGTTGCCCCAAAACACAACCAAATGCTCCATCCAACACTGCGAGATAGAGCAAGAGGGGTCTCCCTGGTTCAGGCGAAACCAAGACTGGCGGCGTAGACAAGTATTCCTTGATTCTGTCAAAAGCCTTTTGACATTCATCGGTCCATTTGGTGGCGGCATCCTTCTTCAGCATTTTGAAGATGGGTTCACAAATGACAGTAGACTGAGCTATGAATCGGCTGATATAGTTGAGTCTTCCCAGGAAACTCATCACGTCCTTCTTGTTCTTTGGCGGCGGCAATTCTTGGATAGTTTTGACCTTTGATGGATCCAATTCTATTCCTCGATAACTCACGATGAAACCCAATAATTTTCCAGCAGGAACCCCGAATGCATACTTGGCGGGATTCAGTTTCAAATTGTACCTCTTCAACCTGTTGAAGAACTTTCGCAAGTCTTCCATATGATCTACAGCTTTCCTGGATTTGATGATGACGTCATCCACATACACCTCGATCTCTTTGTGTATCATGTCATGAAAAATGGTAGTCATGGCTCTCATGTAGGTAGCACCAGCATTTTTCAATCCAAACGGCATCATTCTATAACAGTACATCCCCCATGGCGTGATAAACGCCGTTTTCTCTGCATCTTCTTCATCCATCCATATCTGATGGTACCTAGTGAAACAATCAACGAATGACTGCAGCTCATGTTTGGCGCAGTTGTCGATCAAGATGTGTATATTCGGCAAAGGAAAGTTGTCTTTGGGACTGGCCCGATTGAGATCCCGGTAGTCGATACAGACTCTAACCTTCCCATCCTTCTTTGGTACCGGCACGATGTTGGCTAACCATGTCGGATATTTTACCACCCTGAGAACCCTGGCTTTGACTTGCATAGTAACCTCTTCTTTAATCTTCAAACTCATGTCTGGCTTGAACTTCCTGAGCTTCTGCTTTACCGGCGGACATGTAGGATCTGTTGGCAACTTGTGAGCCACAATGGATGTGCTGAGGCCAGTCATATCGTCATAAGTACATGCAAAGATATCATCATACTCTTTTAGGAACTCTGTGTACTCTTTCTTTTCTGATGGCGACAAATGTGCGTTGATACGTGTTTCCTTGACATTCTCAGTATCACCCAAATTAACGACTTCGGTCTCATCTAGATTAGACTTAGGCCTATTCTCAAAGTTTTCGACCTCTCTGACAACCTCTTTTAGTATATCATCCTCTTCTGAATCTATATCCGTTTGTTGTATTGCCTCGTTGCAAGTTACAGTCATCGGTTCATCATCAAGATATATAATAGTAATGTTGTGTAAAACAAAGTAAATGACAGAGAAGAGTAATAAGAGTGCAATATATAATGAATTTGAAATGCTTTGATTGAAATTCATAATCGTTCGAGACATCAGAGCTCTTTTGGAAAGTAAAGACAATGCAGAAAGGAAAAGCAACTAAGAAAATAAAGATGCGATGCATGATGCTCGTTCAGCCTTGCTACCCCGAAGATGTCTGGGCACTAGTGGTCCTGACCGACCAATTGGTGAGGTGTTCCCCTCGGTTCATGGCTTGAATGGAAGGGCCTTCCTCCCCTTCCTCCTCGAAGATAACACAACAATCCATATCATCTTCCAAAAATAGGTTCTTTATTGCTGCTAGTGCCTCGTCTTCCTCTGATCCGTACAAAGTGTCGGCTGGCTGAAAAGTCTGCTCTAACTGAGGTATAGGGTGCTCCAGCGGATAGTATGGTCCGCGCCATGGAGGTGACCAGTGGTTGAACTCCTCCCAAGTGTACTCATACCCTAGGCCAAAAGTGGTACCGTGCTTCTTCAGCTTGATAGGTTTGGTGATACCCTGCAGGTTCTTGCCAAGTCCTTTTCCGGGTTCATACCTGCTCCAATTCAAGATGCTTTCGATCTTGCTATCCCACCACTTGTCTTTGTCTACAGCATTGACCCGCTCGATATGGTGGTACGTTTCTCCTCCTATCCTTCTTCTGTCTCCGATTATCAGAATGGTTTGGCGACTGTATATAGGGTTTCTACCGTCGCCATGAATGATTACTTCCTGATGATTACATTCAAATTTTACAGCTTGATGCAAAGTTGATGCTACAGCCCCAGCGGCGTGGATCCAGGGTCATCCCAGCAACAAATTGTAGGATGTTGGTATGTCAATAACTTGGAACTCGACATCAAACCAGGTGGGTCCCATATGTAGGCATAGGCTAATTTCTCCAATGGTGGACCTCTGAGATCCATCAAAAGCTTTGACACTGATAGCCCCGTCTTTGACCTCGTGCAATCCTTTATCCAATGTCCTGAGAGTTATCAATGGACAAATGTTGAGGCTGGATCCCCCGTCGACCAAGATTCTGGTGATGAAAAGATCTTCGCATTACACAGTGATATGCAACGCCTTGTTGTGACTAAGCCCTTCTGGTGGCAACTCATCCTCGTGGAAGGTGATCTTGTGGCTTTCCAACACCTGTCCCACCATATTCGCCATTTCGCCTCCTGTTATGTTGCTGGGAACATAAGCTTCACTTAGTATCTTCATTAAGGCATTTTTATGTGTCTCAGAGCTTTGCAGAAGGGCCAAGATAGAAATTTGTGCCGGTGTTTTGTTCAGTTGTTCAACGACTGAGTACTCCTTGGCTTGTATCTTTCTCCAAAGGTCATCGGGCCCAGTTTTGACAGGACGTCCAGAGGCTTGCTTGCTGGACTCGGCTAAATGTTCTAGGGTGTATACTCATGCCCTGTGCGGCGACCGCTTCTCCGGTATGTGTCTTCCCTTTCCTTCTAGCCTCAGCTGTGTAATCCTAAGGTATGGCTTTCGACTTGAATGGGGTCATATCTGTCATGGAAACCGGAATGGGCACCCTTGGAGGTAACACAGCAACTTCAAACGGTGCGGGTGCCTTTGGAATCCCAAACTCAACCTCAATCGGTTTTGGCACCTTTGAGGCGGTGCTTCAAACTCGAGTGGCACAAACACATTTACCACATCTTCCTTAGAAGGCTGAATCTGAACAACAATGGGATTGAGGGTAACCGCCGGCTTCTGAGGTTCATCACCTTCAGCTATCAACCTGATTGACCCTTTGGGGTCCTAATCATCTTCAATCTCAATCATATGGATGCTCCTGCCCTTGTGGTCAGGCAGGGGGTTATTGCGGACATTAGGAGCGGGCTCCTTTGCTATAATGATCTTGTTGTCAATCAGGTTCTGAATCTTGTCTTTCAACGAGCGACACTCGTCGATGGTATGGCCCTTCATCCCGAAATGGTATGCGCAAGTCTTGTTTGGGTTGATCCATTGGGAAGGATTTTCTGGAGTTACGACTGGAATAGGGGTAACGTAACCGGCTGCTTTGAGTTTTTCATATAATTGGTCAATTGGCTCGGCTATGGCGGTATATTGTCTGGGAGGTTTACGGTCGAAGTTTAGTCTAGGTCGGGGAAAGTTTTGGCGGGTAGGAGGTGATGGATAGTGAGAAGGTTGGGAGTTGTATGCTTGGTATACGGGTGCGGGTTGAGAATATCTGGGTGAAGTGGGTTGATACGTAGGTGGTGGAGGTGATTGGTAAGCAGGTGGTGGAATTTGGTAAGTGGGTGATGGTGCTTGGTGGGTAGGTTGATATGTGAGTGAAGCTGAGGGATAGGTTTGGTACTTCATAGGGGAATTGTTCCTTTGCGCAACCATTACGGAATTTACATCCTTTTTCTTCGACGAGCCACCAGACTGTAAAGCCTTGTTGGTAGCTTGCAATGCCTCGAGGTTAGTGACCATACCGTTTTTGATTCCTTCTTCAATCCTTTCTCCAAACTTGATGATGTCGGAGAACTTTTGGCCCTCTATTAGCATCAGCCTCTCGTAGTATTGCGGATCCTGAGCACTGACAAAAAACCTGTTCATTTGTTCTTCCTCCAATGCCGGTCTGACCTTAGCAGCTTCTGACCTCCAACGAGTAGCATATTCGCGAAAGGTCTCTGTGGGCTTCTTCTTGAGATTCTAGATGTAGAACACATCTGGTGCGTTCTCAGTGTTGAACCTAAACCGGTCCATAAAGTCAGACGCCATGTTCACCCAACTAGTCCATTTCTTTGCATCCTGGCTAATATACCATGATAAAGCATCGCCCTTCAAACTCCTCATGAATAGCTTCATGCGGATTTTCTCGTCCCTTCCGACTCCTACCAACTTATCACAATACATTCTAAGATGGACCCTGGGATCACCTGTACCGTCGAACATTTCAAACTTGGGAGGTTTATACCCCTCCGGGAGTTCGACATCTGGCTGAACACAAAGATCTTCATAGTTCAAACCTTCCACACCTTTGCTATCTTCGACACCCTGAACCCGGCTGGTTAACTTCTTGAGCTCAGCAGCTAAATTCTGAATGAGGGAGTCTTTGCTGTCCGATTCAGATGTATCTGAGATAGGCTGGGCATAGTGGGGTACAGTGTCTACAAAGATAGGAGCGTTCTGGTCGTTTGTGGTGTTTTGGGGTTCGGGAATGAGCAATGGAGTGTTGTTGCAGGTGTTGCAGGCTTGGGTATGAGCGGGTTATGCTGGTGGTGGTGTAGTATGGTTCTGGTTGTTGGCATCAGCAGCGGCAAGAGTGATTGACAGACTTGCCAGGTTTCGAACTTGTTCCAATTCTTCTCGAAATCTGAGCAAAGTTTGCTCAAGATGAGCAGCAGTCTCCTTAGTGATTGAAGCGTTCTGAGAGGTTTCCTCGATCTCCTTTCTAGCACTGGTATCTCCCATTTTGCCTTTGTTTCTGTTTGTGGTAGGACGCGGAGGAGGAGGAGGTGGAGGGCCCTTGGATCTTGTTGAGTATGCTGATGGTGCCAGAGTGCATGAACTAACCTTTGGGGAGGGGAATAAAAATAAAGGGAAAAAAAAGGTAACAAGTTAGTGCGGGTTGTGAGAAGAAAATGTTGCAATATTTAAACACATTGTGCAAGAATATAAATCGCGTCCTAATTTGGGTGCCTCGTTGTGCCTGAGGTAGGCCTAACGACAAATTAACTTGGAGAACTTATAATGCTAAATGCCTCATTTTATTGATAAAAATAAGACGAATCCCAAAACAATACTAAAATAGCAGAAAGTAAAAATGTCGCTAATGGCTATTGGCCTTATTACATTAAAAGCGAAAAGAAAGACTCCTAACTACTTGGCCCCAGAAGGACCTTCTTCAGGTTGAATGTTCTCGCTGATCAAGTCCTCCAGCTCGCGCAGATTTTCCAGTAAAAATGCTATCGCCAGACGTTCTCCTTTGCCTTCCTCAACATTTTGACAGTCGATGACTCTTTTCCTCACTTTCCCTTCCAATTCCAGCAAGCTGTACTCCAGGTATTCTATCTTTTCACTAGCCTTGGTGATTCTCTCCTTCCACTCGTTGATTTGGTTGCTCGATGGGAGGTTTCTCCCCCAAGTCTGCAAGAGTGAAGGCATGTTTACCATACCGAAGTCAGGAACTTTGTCATTCATTTTCTGCAAAACAAAAGGGTTAAGACCTCACCCCCACCGGACTCGACTATTTAATACCAATAATCAGCATAAAAAGCATTTAGTTCTCCAAATAAATGCACAGAACATGTAGGTGTCCGTTTGGGTTTCAGGCAAACCCGGTGGACTTTGGACAAGGCTATCTTAATGAGTCATTATGCGGATAACATAACTGACTCGGCTAGGTTTGACCATGATGCATGAACAGTTTCAAGGGAATATGGTTTCTACTTTTGAAGTGCTAGACAAGGTACCCTTGAGCGGACAACTCAAGAGGGAAAGGCACGGAACCGTCGACTACACCGTTGATCGACTGGTTTTACCGCAAATATGCCTTTGCCACATTTAGGGGGTTTATAATATCGGAAGGGCGCAACCACTCATTATAAGTGTTTCTATAGGATTTGCACATAAGAAATATAAACAAGTTGACAATTTTGAAAGAAGAAAGACACAAGTGATTTTTTTTGGAAAAAAGAAAGCTTAGTTTGAGGAAAACGTTAATTTAAATGAAGGAAAAGCAAAGAAAAGGGTCCTAGGTTTAACTATAATATCGATCACTTCGGTGCAATACCCAGTAATTATTCTCACACGAGATATTAGCGCACCGGTCATCATCTCCATATTCTACCCTTCCCACCCCGTAGAGGTTATTTTAAGCGTGTGTATTGGTCACGAGTGCTTAGTGCGTGCTATTACCCATCCCGTCCTATAGGTCCTAGAGGGTATTTAGGACTGCTATTCCTATGAGGTGAGGACTAGGTTGAACCCTTAGATTTAAAGGTCAAAACACTAGGCGATATGCAAAAACAAATAGGACTTCATGTAAGGAATCATATAAAGGCATGTAAAAGGCTCAAATATCCCTCCACAGATGGACACATGATTAGCACGTCTCAATCACATTTAAGGTCTAAGGAAATGAGAGTTAAAAGATGGAATGTGCGAAAATATGTTAAGATAAGAGTTGAAGAGTTTAAACAGAATTTGCAAAAGGAGTTGGACGCACAGTTTTTGAACTTGAGAAAAGATAGGAGATACGTAACAGTTTAGAAATCGGAGAAAGCATTTTAAACATACTCAAAAATATATGATAGGGCATAGTAGGTATAGTATTCTGTTATGAAAATAATTTCGGACAGAAGAGGTAGGAAAACGTTTAGCACAGATGTAAAACCATTCAGAAGTGTAAATCTGAGAGCATATAAGTATATTAGTTTGAACTATAGTTTTGGAAAATTACAGAAGGCATAGTGTCCTGATGAGTTTTAGGAAAAAAAACAGTAACACAATTCTGGAAAAGGTAACTAAATAGAAAGTATTTGCACAGATATAATTATTTTAGGAGTTTAGTAAGAACCACGCGTATCTCAGAGAAGGGAAACAAATTTGGACAGTCTAAAGATGTTGAATGGTTTAAACATGATAAGACGGTTAATCGATTTTATCCGGCCTAAGGCTTGCCTAGGCGCTGTTTAATCATAAAAGAAAGTGGACGTGCATACTTATTTTCCAGTTTTAAAAAAAACCTGTTAACCAGACTTATATCTGTTAAACGAAATTAGTGAAGTATTCAACAGTTGCAAACACAACCCTACATACATGATATCTAATGCACACAAAGGTCCTAAAATATGGTATCTAAATGCAATGGCAGCATTGTTAATTATTAACTGATTGTGGTTATAAAGTAAATAACAAGATGATAGTAAGAGAGCTTAAAGACAGGATCTCTAGTTGTATGAGATGTATGCCCCTAGAAATGGTTTCTATTGCACAAGTAGGTAAGTAAAATCCTATAGACATGTTCTCTACCCATTACTTAAAGCTAAGCATGCATAATCCCACCCAATTGCACTATAAACCTCATTGTTCGTTACAAGTTATTACAGACCAATGTGATTAAATTACAGTAGTGAAGAGTAAAAATAAGAAGTTAATCTATAGGGAGCCTTTAGCCAGGCCCAAATAATCCTCACTTCTTTCGAGTTTCACAGCCTTTACCAAGGTTTGGGTGCGGCAAAGCTCCCTAAGGGTCCATTGGGACCCTTGGCCAATACCAGGCACCCAAAACAAATTAACAAGACAAGTGCAAGTGTGGAATTACCAGCCTTGTGCATCAAAGTTCAGTGGGTACTCAAGGTACCCAAAGCAATGTTTACACTAAGGGGGTAGAACCTAAGTTCTAGGAGTAGTGAGACTGTGATAGAATTTGCAGAAGTTGAGTTGAAAACAATTGAAAGAGGATTCACATGAAAATAGTTTTGAGAGAAAAGTAATCACTTGAGTTTTAAAACAGATAATATGGAACCAGTTTTGAAAGCAAAGAGTCACACAGCACTCAGGGAACGCCAACAGGGGCAGGGGGAAAGGGACCAAATAACTCACAAGCAAAAACACAGTTACATATACATAGAACATCAAGAGAAGCACTTCAGAACTTAAACGATCAAGCAGGTTCCACACAAAGGGGTCAGGGGCTTAACAACATTAGATTGACAGACTCACACATCAAGAAGAGGTTCAGGGTCACTTAATAGCTAAAGTGTCCTGAATAACATGCTAATAATGTTCTGGGGTTAGGGAAGTAAGGAGAAACATGTAAGAAACAAGCACCGGCATGCCAAACTATATTAATCAGCACAAAGGCATGCTAATTGCAGTAAGAACAACAAAACCATAAGTAGAAACATGCAAGAAATAAAAGAAAGTGTAACACAAATAGAAACATATTGCTTTTGGGGCTGTAAATCAAATAGGAGACATACCCGTTGAAGGTAAAGTAATGCAGGGTAGTGGTGAGTTATAATATGCAAGATGGTGAGCAACAGTTTGCAAGGAGTGAGCAACAATATACAGAGAGTGTGCAGAGAGAGATCAGTAGTATAGAGAAGCAGCAACAATAGCAAGAGTGAGCAGCAATAGCAGAAGTGAGCAGCAGTAGAAGTGAGCAGCAATATAATGGAACAGTGAAATAGTCTAAAACTCAGCCTGAGTTTCAAACTAGTGGAGCAACCAGTAGTCACAAGAGGAGAGAGATTGTGTGAAACAAAGAGAGAGTACTGAATATTTTTATGTAAGAGAGAGTTCAGAAAATGATTTTGTCCCCTATGTGAGAAAGGAATAGTAGTACTTATAGTTTTTTTTGAAAATAATAGAGAACAGGGTAGTAAGTGTATAATTATAGAAACAGTACCAAATTGAATCAATCACAGGACTTAATTCAATTAAATCAGGGATTCATGATTCGAATGGGAGTACAGGTTATCAAGTAAGGAAAAGAATCAGTAAGATGACTGATTATACCATAGTAAGAAGTAGTATGCAATAAGTATGCAATAAGGGCTAGATACACAATGCTTCAAACAAGGAAAGTATATGCTGAATACTTAAAAAAAAGATGTTTAAGTGCACAAATATGGTAAAAATATAAATCAACTCTGAAAATCAGTCAAAGTATCGCGGACAAGACCAAAATTAGAGGGAATCAGTACCAAGTATAGAAGGCAACTCACAAGTAAGGAAACAATTTGAAAAATCAATGTAAGAACCCTTAAGGAAAACACATACAAATCAGGGATTCAAAGAGATGCTCGGAATTAACAGAATATTCAGTAAAGAGACGCATTTAAACTTATTTAAACACAATAGTCACAAAGCTAAGAACCCTAAGTAAGGAATCATATAAACAGTGGAGAGTCGGAACCCTAGTAAAGATTTAAAGCGTGGAACTTAGACTAACTCGGAAACAAACAAACTCATAACATGGCACAAACATAGGCATATTCACATAATACTCAAAATAAATAGAAGGCATGGTGATTTTGGAAGGGGGTCGGAAACCCTAGTTTTGAAAAGAGGAACAAGAACGTTTAAAAACCTGAACCAATCGAAGATATCGAGTAATAAGTAGTGTAGAACTCAAAGAATAAACTAGAAATCGTTTAAAAAGACGTAGATTAAGAGATTTAGGCAAAAATTAGGGTTTGCAATAAAATTAGTGAGATGAGGAACCTGGTCGTGAAACTTGTTAACAACGACATTTAAAGCATCATCGGACCAAAACCCACCGGAGAAAGGTCGGAGATAAGCCAAGGGAGGTTCCAGGGACCCCCTTTCATGGTGGATGTCTCTAGGGCTTCAAGGCTCAGAGAGAAGCAACGAGACGAGGTTTCATGGCGGCTAGAGGTCTAGAGAAGTGAGAATGGAGTTGGCCGGAGAGGCGACGAAGTCCATCGAAGAAGAAAGAGAGAACCAGAAGGTTCTAGAGAGAAGGGAGAGCAAACGTAAGCATAGAGAGAGACCGGTCTTTTTGCAAAATGAGGGTAAAGGGAAGGGGGGTCGTTTGATTTATTTTAGGCAAATTAATCAGATCAAAACAAAGCTGGACCGGGTATCCAAATGGGGTGTGGTTTGGGGATTGAAATTGGGTCGAATTGGGGTGCAATTTGGGCTGTAATTGAAATGCAACTGGGACTAGGTTTTAAATAGCCACTTTTCCCCTTTCTATTTTATAAAAATAGTAATAACGATTTTAAAAGCAAATTAAAAATACTAGGTAGCCAAATATTATATAAATATTAGTTTAAAAATATTGTAGCAAATTTTATTGTTATAAAATGCTATTAATTACAAAATAGGCTATAATTGCAATTATATGCAATTTAGCTTTAAAAATGCCAAATAAATTGGTAAAAATATGCAAAAATAACCTTAATTATATTTTGGTGTAAATATGAGAATAAAATAAGTTATTCATCAAAAATGATAATTTTTGAGAATAGTTATTGGATTTTGTGGTATTAAAATAGGCAGTAAATTGGTTTAAAAATCACAAAAAATACCAAAACTCTTGGGTGTGCTTATATATGCACATATATGCTATTTTGAAAATATTTTGGGTATAAAATACATAGGGAAAAATTGGGTATCAACAGCTGCCCCTCTTTACCCGAGGAGGATGAAAGAGTTGTCGGTGTATTATTCAGTAAATGCACATAAATATTTTTACAGAGATCCGTACGGGCTACACAATACATCATTAAAAAGGTATTTCAATGTGCTACAACTTTTATGCTTTAGGTTTTCCCAAGTTCCTTACAGATTTTTACGAAATCAGGCTGGAAGATAGATCTTCCATAAACTTAGTCGATTTTATCGAATCTTATGCACCTCACTCTCTGTCTTGATTCTAAAACCACTATTTCCACTCATAATCATCCCTATAGCACTTGTCAAAAATGTCATACTAATATTCATTTAACACATTCCTAATCCGAATTTACAGAGTGTTACAAGTTGCCTACCTAAACTATCACATGCCCCCAAAAACCCCCCTAAATTATATTTTCCTTCATAATAAAACCCCCTCGTCACATTCTTACTAGCTTAGTGCATATAATACACTCTCCAAATTATTTAAAATTTGCCATGTGAAAATCTACATGAATGTTTATTTAGCTTAATCTAAAAACCAGACTTAATTAAGATTTATTACACACATTATGCCACATAAGCGACGATGATTTTTATTATGAACGGAGATATAGTTTAGGGGGTTTTCAGGAACAGGCGATAATTTAGATAGGAAACTGACAAAAGTTGTATAGTTTAGGCGGGTTTTAGAGTATTAACTCTTTCTTATATGAAAATTTGTATGGAAGTTTAAATACTTTGTTCAAATATTTGATATATTTGAAATTTATTTAATTAATCATGATTATAAATAAATAAAAGAATAAAACATAATTAACAAAGTCAATGCATTACGTAGGTTAGCCCCCTCTCTCACATACACACTGCAAGTCTATATATATCAGTCTTAAAAGTTATCTGTTCTAAGATTACAAAACATAATTCAAAATTTATTGTGACCAATGAAGTATCTGCCGAACTTCGGTGCATGTTGGGGCGGCGGCGCCACGATGACGCCAAGTGAGGAAACTGCCTCCCCAACTATCTTTCCGCATGAGGAGAGGCCAAGGCTAAAGCCAAAGGACACTAAAAAATGGAGACCTGCACTACGTGTTATAGCGGAAGATAGAGTGACTTCTGCCGTTGATCGAAGAAATTCAGAAGGCAAAACAGCTACTGTTAAAGTCAAAGCTAAATCTACAGCTAGAAGACTTTCTATAGCATCGTCCTTGCATGGCGAAAATTTCTGGTAATATTATTTAACTTGGTGCATTGTTTTAAGACTTACTAGTATTTTCTTAAAAATATATTTTTCTAAACAACCTAAGTTTGATGTTTGAGAATTCTCATTTTGAATTTATTTATTTGAATCGATACTGATGGTCTATTGAACAATCTCTCTGCCTGCACAAAATAGGATAAAGTTTGCATACACACTGTTCTCTCCAAATTCCACTTGTGAGAATATACTGGATATGTTGTTGTTGTATTTGAATTGATAAATTTTTGGAGTGTTAAAGATGGATAATAATATTGAGTATTGTTAAAGTGACGATATCAGGTAAAGAATTAAAAGAGTTGTGGATGAAAATAAACTCCACTAAAGGTGAGAGAAGTCATTCTTCAAATTTGGTGAAAAATATTTTCCTTGAAAAACGTTTTCTAGCAAATTAATTAACAAACTTATATTTTCAAG
Organism: Nicotiana tabacum; assembly: GCF_000715075.1. NCBI lineage: Eukaryota > Viridiplantae > Streptophyta > Magnoliopsida > Solanales > Solanaceae > Nicotiana > Nicotiana tabacum. Next base: position 188,837,143 of record NC_134087.1, on the reverse strand, counting down.
AAACATTAGTCATAATAGATTTTCCGTCATCCTTAACACACTTATGACATTTTTTTTTCTTGTTATTTTATTGGAACAGTGTGTTTTATTTTTTCCACATTACTTGTGAACATATTGTAGAAATGGGGAGCTGAAGTTTGTGGTTTTTATGTTATGCAGGAAATATACGTCTCTGATCTGATGACAGTATCTACGTTTTCTTCGACATCGTTTGTAATTTGTTTTTTCTGTTTCCTGGTCACTGTAAAATTCGAACTAAGAGAGTGTGTTTTGAAATGCACGTCAACCTCATGATAATTTGATGTTATTTCTTTTTCCCACACATACATATTTATATAGGTTCAAAAAATTTGCACGCAGAATTACTCGATCCACCACTATGAATTTTAGATTCAAATAAGTCAATTCTAGCCAAGTCAAGTGGCAGATTGTCTACATATAAAGAGTTATTGTTTTTTGAGTCACCCCTTTTGGGTAATTCTATTTTTTCGAAACTAACTCTATATTTTGAAAACAAACTCTAATTTATTTGGTTTTCTAAAAGCTGTTTAAAATTTTTATTTAAGCCAGCCCCCTTCAAGATGGATAAGCAAGTATGCATAATTGCCCTGAAATATCAATCACCGGTCTAAGTTATATTCTGCCTCTATTACTTTCCAAATATTATTTTCTCCAAGGAAACAATAAAATTTCCCAGTCGAGAATAAAATAGACCACACTATTACGAATCTAAGGTATAAGATATCAATTAATTATCCTCAAAATTTAAACTACAGTCATACTCAACAAAATTAAGGGGCAATCTCTATAATGTAAATGAGGAGAAACAGAAAAGCAGCAATCTACTGCCACCGAATATTATCAAGCTGATTCGTTTGAGGCAGAAAAGTCTGTCTAAGAAGACAGTTTTCACACTATTAAATGCCAACATCAACAACAACAACAACAATAACGACCCAGTATAATCCCACAAGTGGGGTTTGGGGAGGATAATATGTACGCAGACCTTACCCCTACCCCGAAGGGTAGAGAGACTGTTTCCAAGAGGCTCTCCTAAATGCCAAATAGGATGAAAAAGTGGCCGCTTGCATGTTTTACTGTCTGCTCCTGTGGTTAACTGGCTTTTGAGTAGCATGGAAGTGTTGTCGGTAAATTATGTTTGAAAATAAATTCTGTAAAAAATTAAAATAGAAATAGAAGCAGAAGAGTTCCGAGTCTAATAACAAAATGTGTTTTCTTAAGGAATTTAATTTTCTCATTATTGTCTAAAGTTGTTGAATTAATTCTTCCTGGGATAAAACAGAATAACTATTCTGTAATACTGGTAGTTAAAATTATCAAATTTTAGCAAACTCAAACAAATGGTAACAAATCACACATTGGACACTTATTTTAGATTTGAAAAACAATGCATAAGGGGGGAGAGATTTTTCAGAATTTTTGGTGTATTGAATAATGAGGCAAGGCCTCTCTATTTATAGCCAATGAATGGGTGGAAAGAAAAGATGTATTTTCTGGTAGTGTCTTTTGGGGAAATGACTTTTCATTTCCTATTCACGCCTCAATTTAAAAACCCAACAATCTTATATTGTTTTATATTTTGCATAGATTCTCCAAAAATAAATTATTGCATTCATATTAGATTCTCCAAAAAAAATACTATTTTTGGAAGATTCGATTTTCATATCAGATGATATCTTTTAAAAGTTCGAGCAACATAAAGTTTTTTCAATAAATTATTTATAAACATTGTCCCTCTAGTATCCAGGAGTCTAATCCAAATTCGGAGTTGCATAGGACCCATCTGTCATGATCCGAATTTCTCACCGTCGGGGTCGTGATAGCGCCTAACATCGCACTTGCTAGGCAAGTCAACATTAGAGTTCTATTCACTTTTTTCCTTTACATATTATAATTAAAATTTAACAAAATTAAATCAACGGAAATAAAGTAGAAGTACATAATAAATCGGTGATCTATATACTATTAAAATACTGAAACTGTTACCAGAAACTGGTGTCACAACTCACGAATATTCTATGAATATCTACAAATACTGGTCTGGAAAAAAAAGTACATCTGTCTCGAAAGAAAATAAAACAGGAATGTAGAACATAGGAGGGGACGCCAAGGCCTGCAGAACTACCTTGGGTATCCTAGATGAATGCATGCAACCGACCTCTCAATCAGCCACAACCAGCTCCAAAATCTGCAGAGAAAGTGCAGAGTGCGGTATCAGTACAACCGACCCCATGTACTGGTAAATGCCGATCCTAACCTCGACGAGATAGTTACGAGGCTATGGCGAGGCGTTTATAATATAACCTGCATACAGTTTATAATAAAGCAAAAAGGAAGTATGGAACGAAATGGAACAGTAACTTGTTGTAAGTATGTTATTACCCCATTTTAACCGGGTCGAATTAGAGTATAACATATTAGAAAGGCCGATATTTAATTAATTTTAAGAGAGTCGTCACCTAATTATTTTAATTAAGGTGAATTAGGATACCACATTTTATCTAAATAACGCTAAAGTTAACTATGTTTATATAGTCTATTTAACCTTAAGATTATGTGTAAGAGTTCTAATTTATCCTATATGGAAGGTTATTAAAGCACCCTATATGATCCGTTAACTACGGTTAACCGGTCAAACTTAGATTTATTCACTAGTTAGGATAATAAGTATTAAAAGCATATTAGTTGAACGTTTAAGGAAAAAAATAATTTTGATAAAGTACTTAACTATGGTTAAAACCGCATTCCAAATTGTGAAATCAAAACAACACTCACTTTCTTGAATTTTTTTTTTTTTTCCAAAAACGTGAGAAAGGAAAAGTTAAGTTAATGTGGTAAACTCTTACAAACCAATTCCTACTCAAAGACCATCTGAGACTAAAGAAAGATTTTAACAACTTTTCCCACAATGTTAAAGTCTAAAGGCTAATCTGCTTTAGGGCCAAATGTTCTTAATGCTATTTGAAACAAAGATAATTTCACACTAGATTGTAGTTAATACCTTTAAAGAAAATACATTAAAAATATATAGGCTAGGCGTTAATATAGGGACAAGTTTTTTGATTTACTAGTTTTAGGTCTTTAGATGAGATAAAAGTTCTGTTTAACTAATCATAAGTTTGAACACGCAATTCCAAAATGGGTAGTAACTCAACTAAATAAGCAAATTAACATGCAAAAATCAGATAACAAGAAGGACAAAGATAATAAATAATAAAAAAATGAATAAGGGTGCCATAGGCATCCCCAAGCGTCTCTCGCTTGTTTTCTTGCTATCTGATGCCTTTTAAGAATAAGGAATGTGATAATTCCATGCTCGGGCGTTGTAGCGAGTCTTGCATTAAGACTTATATTACTCCAAATGTATATGCAAAGCAAAGAAAACAAAAACCGAATTAGTAGTAAAAAAACTCTAAAATAAACAAGAAAATAAAAAGGCAAATGACATAAACCAACATTAAAGTAAATCACAGACTCATAAAAAGACACAGTTTCTCATTTTTTTCACAAAGATCTTATATTGCGAAATATACAAATATGTCCCAAAAGTACCGCTAGCAGATTTCTTCATATTAAGTTTAGCCCAATGACATATACTTGACAAAGAATCCAAATAAATTCATCAACATCCATTTCACTATACAACAAAAGTATTCCCTTCTAATATGACTTTAAGGAGATTAAAGATTTTATTCCTTGCTATAACCTTAAAGAATTTAGAGAAGTTATTATTTATTCGAAACTCCACTGCATTGACTAATTAAGAAAAAATTAAGGGAAGTGCTATTTTAAATTAGTTGAGTCTATTGGCTCTATGCCTCAAACAAAGTATATTATCAATTCAACAGAACATACTTCTCATATGAGGATCTAAATTGATTTTCAGTTAAGGGGCAAAGCAACAAAGTCTCAGGCATTATAGTCAATTCTTTGTCATTTTAGGTCATTAGAGCATACTAGTACATTTTTAAGATCATGGCTGCTAAGTTATGAAAAGAAAACTATTAAGCCAAAAAAAGGATTATCTTAATCAACGAAAGAACCTAATATAATCTTTTTGAGATGGGAAGCCTAATATATTCTTTTCTAGCATCAAAGAAGATATATCCTTAAATTAACATATTGTCAAGCATATACATTTTTTCTCATTAGAAATCTGATCCCAATAATCCTAGGGCACTGTTTTTCTTATCATTTAGAAAGCAACAAAGACGATGCATCCAAACTCCAACACAACATGTTATTTTTCAGCATTTAAGCTAAACAAACATTTATAAATCTTTTTTAACTTACAACATCAAGTTCCTATATTATTGCTAAACATGAGGGTAGGATTTCCCAGGTTATGAAAAATCTCATACATAATATTTAATCCTATAGATATGATTTCTATAATTTGAATAAGGTAAAAAAAGCTATAATTTCCATTTAACAGAATATTTTTCACCTTTTAAAATGGTTAAAGTAAGTCAACAATGACAACTCTTAAATAATTCAGTGATTGACAAGTCATATTATTACATAATTCATGAAATAAAGATTCTTAACATGACACCTCTAACTACTAATTAGTTTAAAACAGTAGTATTTTACATGATATCTAACCCACGGAAAGAGAGGGAAAAAAAGGGGACTTCAATAGAACCTCTTTAATAAACTAAGTTTAGAACTTAATAGATAACTAACTATGTAATATAAATTGAATGTAAAAGAGAATGTGGCTGACCTTTTGTGGTGCAGCAAACTGGAGCGATTTTTTAGCGTCTACTTATATCTTCGGATTCGGATTGACAAGCTCGAAATCAGGCACAAATGGGAACGACAGAGGTAAGGGGGAGCAAGTCCAAAATTCTGAGAGTATCTTAGGGGGTAAAAATAAGTAGAGAACTGCAGATTTTAGAGGGTAAGAGCGATGGCTTTTTCATATCCCCGAAATTGTCACCAACACCCCTATTTATAGGAGACGATCTAGGGTTTGTCTAGGGTTAATTTGGGCGGGATTCTTGAAGGGTTAGGGTTTCAAACGGCTAAAGAACCGTTTGAAATGGCGTGTAGAAGAAAGAAAAAGGACGATATGGGCAAGAGAAGCAGGGATTTAGTTGCCGAAATGGTGAAAACTTGGAAGAAACAAAAAAAAGAACCTTTTCCCTCTATCATCTTCATTGTAAACAGCAAACGAATTTGAATTCTTCAGTCAAAGTGCTTAAGTTTGCAGATGATTCCTTAGAATGGCCACACAAATTTCTGATTACAAGATATGAGAGTCAAATTTTGCTAAGAAGAAAAAAGCCAAAATCCTCTGCAATTGTAACGACCCGATCGGTCGTTTTGAGCTCTAGCCCGTCGTTCAGCAGTTTGAGGCTATGAGCAGCTTCACATTGGGTATTATGACTTGTGCGCGCGGTCGGAATTGAATTCCGGAAAGTTCGGAGTTGATTGGGACAGAGAATTCTCATTTCGGAAGCTTTAAGTTGAAAGAATTTACTAAGGTTGGATTTTTGAGTAAATGACCTCGGAATCGAGATTCGAAGGTTCCAACAGGTTCGTATGATGATTTCAGACTTGGGCATATGTCCGGACTGGGTTTTGGAAGACCCGGGAATGTTTTGGCGCCTATTGTGGAAGTTAGCATTTTTGGAAGAATCTTATAAGTTTGGATTGAAGTGCATTTCAGGGTTATCAATGTTCGTTTGAGATTTTGAGTCTAGGAATAGCTCCATATAGTAATCTGGTGTTAGGAGCACGATCAGAAGTGAATTTGGAGGTCCGTAGGTCATTTAAGAGTCATTTGGCTAAAGATAGAAATTTGAAGGTTTTTGAGAAGTTTGACCGGAAGTGGACTTTTTGATATCGGGGTTGGAATCCAATTCCGGAAGTTGGAGCAGGTCCGTAATGTCGAATATGACTTGTGTGCAATATTTGAGATCAATCGGACGTGATTTGATAGGTTTCGGCATCGAATGTAGAAGTTTGAAGTTCTAAAGTTCATTAAGCTTGGATTGGAGGTTGATTCATGATGTTAGCTATGTTTGATATGATTTGAGACCTCGAACAAGTCTGTAATGTGTTATGGGACTGGTTGGTATGATTGGACGGGGTCTCTGGGAGCCTCAGGTGGATTCTGGATGGTTAACGGATCGAAGTAGAATTTGGAAGAATAGCTGAAGCAGTTGATATCTGGTATAACCGCACCTGCGAAGATTTGGTCGCAGGTGCGAAGCCGCAAAAGCGGCTAAATGAGCGTAGATGCGGTGGAGAAGGGAGAAGGTTGGGACCGCAGATACGGTCAAGTCGTCGCAGAAGCGGGACTGCACCTGCGGAAGAAGGAGCGCAGAAGCGAAAATAGGGGGCCTGGGAAGGACCGCAGATGCGGTAGTGGGGCCGCACCTGCGGAACCGCAGAAGCGGTCGGGTGACCACAGGTGCGAAAGTGCTGGAGGCAGTAAGATCTTTAAAAATCGAGGGGTTGGTCATTTTCCCCCATTTTTCATTTGGTATGGACGATTTTGGGGAGCTTCAAGTGGGGTTTTTCATCATCAACGACAAGGTAAGCTAACCCCACCTATCTTGAGTTAAATACATTGATGATGTGCGGATGTGAGCATGAAAATTTGGCAAAAACTTGGGGTTGAGGGGAAACCTAGAAAATTCGTATTCTTGGAATTTGACCACGATTTTGGGTATGAAATTAAGAGAAAACCATATATTTGAGTTTATGAGTTCATGGGTAAACTTTATCTTCAAAAAAATTTGGAATCCGAGCACGTGGGCCCGAGAGCAATTTTGTCAACTTTTCGATCGGGGTTAGGAATTGCTATAAATAGGATTGTAATGAGTAATTGAACATATATTAATGGATTTGCATAATTATTGGCTAATTTTGGAGCAATGTACATCGATTCGAGTCTTCGAAAGGGCGTGGAATGCCGGTTATGGATCTTCGGAGCGAGGTGAGTCTCCTTTCTAACCTTGTAAGAGGGAATTGTCCATAGGTGAAATAATTGGTTATGTTCTCCTATTTGTAGGGGCTACGTACGCACGAGGTGACGAGAGTCCGTGCGTAGCTACTGATATGTGTAAGTCCGGATAGTCTAGGACCGAAAACATGCTATATTGGAATATCTATAATGTTATTGACAATTGAATTGCTTAAATCCTATCAAATTGGTAAATGAATTTCTAAAAGGATTAAACTTCATTTTCTTAAATCGTAAAAAAAAAAATTGACTTTTATTTGGATAAATGTTCCCCGATAAATTCTTACTTGGCTGTTTGAGCATGTATTTCTATGTGTACCTGCGTCGCATGTATGATTTGCGAGCAAGGTAATTGTTTATTTAAATTTGACTGCGTCGCATGTATGATTCGCGAGCAGGATAATAGATGCATCTATGGTTCGCGTCGTTCGACCCTCGGCAGTGCACATTTTACATTTATGTTGGATCGGGTCGTACGTCCTCGGCATGATTTGCGCATGTTTGTATTGCTTGCCTTGAGATTTATCGATATTGCTATTTGCCCTCCCTAGCTTGAGATAATTGAAAATTAATAGATTATGAATCCGGAGGTTTTTAATATAAGAAGAATCTTTTACATGTTCGTGACTTATTTGAAATTTCTGTCGTTCTTAATAACTCCATGATTACTCACATTAATAATATATTGGTATTGGACCACTAGTAAGTGTCGAAGTCGACCTCTCGTCTCTACTTCTTTGAGATTAGACGAGATACTCATTTGGTACACGTTGTTTTCGTACTCATACTACACTTGCTGTGCATTTTTGTTGTACATGTTTATGTGTGGCTAGTGGCATAGCGGCATGGTTGATACGGAGACTCAGGTGAGTTGCATTATTCGAGACGACCGTAGCCAGCAGAGTCTCCGTCAGAGTATTGTACTGTATTTTCATTTCTGTCTACTTATATTCCGGACAGTTACTGTATTTTATTTCATTCCTATTAAATGCCCATGCACTTGTGACACCGAGTTCTGGGGTATCTTGTATTAACTTCTTAACATTCATATTTGATTTGAGATGATTATCTTTTACTGGTAAAAAGGAGGGAAAATCATAGTTTTCAAAAATTTTAAAACGAGAATTTAATTAAGTATCTTGGTTGGCTTGCCTGATAAATGTGTCCGGCGCCATCACGACCCTTAGTGGATTTTGGGTCGTGACAACATGGTATCAGAGCACTAGGTTCCCTTAGGTCTCACGAGTCATGAGCGAGTCTAGTAGAGTCTTGCGAATCGGTACGAAGATGTCTGTACTTATCTTTGAGAGGCTACAGGGCTGTTAGGAGCACTTCCCTTCTTGATTCCTCATCGTGCGATTTGATTCCTTGGGGCTTATGCCCTTGTTTCCTTCCTACTCGACAATACGCGGTGCGAATCGCTTGTTATAAATCGGGAATTGAGGAATTGTAATGGTACTACGGACGTGGTGCGGGATGTTTCTCCCGGTATAGTTGATTGGGCTATTGTCGTCGCCTTGCAAAAGGATTTTTCTATCATTTCGGCTCGGTAGATGTGCTTCTAAGAGCTTAGAGGCTATGCACATGTTGCTATGATGCTCACGATTGGTTATCGCACAGTAATAACTTGATAGCAGGATACTTGCCTATGTGTTGGGGCAGTGAATGATTTCAAAAGAAGCCTACTCAGTGCACGATTCAGAGATCTGATACTTCATTTCCGGCAGAGGAAAAGCAATTGGCCTAGGGACATCCAGATTTGGAGTAATGGAGTAACAAGACTTGATATTTTCGAGCGTGGTGGAATTTTCATCTATGACGTGGTATCGTCATGCTCGATTGAATATGTTGAGTTTGCCGGTGTTATGGTTTCCTTTAATTCGCCATTGAGGCAGGATATTGTGAAATAATAATGGAGAGACGACTGTCAGAGATCGCGATGTGCGGTGGTTCAGAGTTGAATCGGTATATCTAGTGTTGATGGCCCAAACGATACGAAGATGATTTTTTTTAAGGCAACAGCTGAGCAGCAAAGGATGAGGAAGGACATGTGGGGAGTGTCAGGTGGTGGTTAAAACTTCTAGAAGGCCATGTATAAGAAGCAAAGGTCGAGTAGTCGATTAAAGGGGTGAGTTCCACCAAAGTGGGAGAGTAGCGGAGTTGCATATGGGTCTTGCGGTAGGATGACTATGCACCTTAAGTGGAGTTTGGAATGTTTGAGAATTTTAGTGATTGGTGATTGGGGTCTACGAATTTAATTTGAAGTACGAACTACTATGCGACAGGAGATTTGATATAATGGAAAGGAGCTGCTTGAAATGAAGAAGGATATGACATAACTTTGAATTGGAAGGATGTTGCTGCACATTTAATTGATGCCCATGAGGGGTGAATGAACTTGTGCAGCTAGAGAGTGAGCTCAGACTCAGGATGGGTTATTGATGTCGTAGTTGTAAGCACGTGATTTTTGCCCTATATGAGAATTACTCCCAAAAATTCAAAAATAAAATGATTTTTTCTTGGTGTGCAATTTTGTGATATTTTTTGAATAATTATTTATGTTTGTCTGTGCATGTTTATTTGTTAAATTAATAAAAAATATAAAAATATGTCGCATTTTGCATGTAGGATTTAATTCTACAATTGTTAGTAATTAAGTTTGTTTTAAAAAAAATTACAAAAATAGGCATCGTTTGCAATTTTAGCATTTAATGTCCAAATATACAATTTTATGCTTAATTATTACTTAATTATGCGTTAATTGTTATTGGGAGTTAATTTACGCTTTTATAACTTAATTTAGTTCTTAATAATAATAATTATTTTTATAATTTAGTTTTAGAAAATAAAAGAAGAAAAGAGGGCAAAAATACAAAGAAAAATCGGATTGGGCCACTTCTTCAATTGTGAGCCACAGGCCCAAAAAAAATTGTCCAACCTTCTCATGACCCGGTCCATTCCAAACCGGGTCGAACCGGTCCACCCCATAACCCCAATACCCAACCCCTTTTCATTTTTATGTTTTCATTTTTACAAACCAAAAACAAAAAATAACCAAACCCTAAAATACTAAACTCATCCCCCCCCCCCTCTCATTTTTCTTCTTCTTCTCCAAACTCCTCACACCCCTCCCATGGCTGCCCAGCCTCCGTTGTCACCACCCTCACACGAAATTCCCCTCCTCATCGTCCATACAAACCCTCAAGCCTCCAGCTCTCATAGCTGTTGCCGATGCTTCGTGTTCTTCTCCAATAACGAAACCACTAGCTGCTACTGTTTCGTCGAGCTGCGTTGCTGCTGCGTTTTCTTCTCAACATCGACGTTGATACTTCTCTTCTTTCTACCATAGCTGCTACTGTTTCATCGAGCTCGAACCGGAGCTAACATGGCTGCGCCAAACAGTGTCGCTGCTTCGAGATTACTGTTTCGTCGAGCTGCGTTGCTACTGCATCTTCTAGTTTCATTGAGGTTTTCACTGCTGCTTCTCTTCCTCCTTCCAGCTCCTCCGTGCTACTGCTGCTCGTCGAAGCTCCTGCTGTGTCGCTGCTGTTTCTTCTCCTCCGAGCTGCTGCTTCTCCGCCATGGACGAGCACACACAGCTGCTCACGTTTCTGCTTCGGCTTGCCGCGTCGCCTTCACGCTTTTGTTTTCTTGCTGCTTCTTCTATGGCCAAAGAAGCCCAGTTGTGGTTACTTCATCTTCTTCGTTGTTCGTCGTTTCATTTCCGGTTAGTTGGTTTTTGAATCTCATTTATTGTCCGTAATTTTGTTTGATATTTTTTTGGATCCGAAATTGTTAAATGTTTGTTTCGTTCATTATTTTGTGAATTTTTCAGTTTGTTTCATGTTTGTTTTATCGTTCTTGTTTATTGTTTAGGTAAAAGTTGTTAGTTTAATGTTGGTTAGATACAAATTGAAGTTTAATTAATTTGTTTCATGTGTTCTATGTATTTATTTTTTTTCAAAAATTGTTAATATTGTTAAGTTCAAGTTTAAATTCATAATTGTTTCTTCTTAAGTTTTGTTTTTTTATTTGCCTAAAATAATTTATTTGTAATAGGGAAGTATGTTGGTTTAATCATTTGAATCCGTCGTTTTATTTTTAGATTTAATTCATGTCCATACTTTGATTGGTTGATCTTGAATCCGAAATTTGTATAGTTTGATTTTCGTGTTTATTGTTTATCATTTATGATTATTTCTTGAGTTTGTCTCATAATCTTGTTTAAGTTTAATATAGGAATTGTTGGTTGTAATGTTGTTAGAGTTGATTTTAAATTCAAATGATTATTGAATTTAGAAATCTGAATATACTTGTTTGTTGTTGTTGTTGTTGTTGAATCTGAAAGTAGGTTTGTTTATTGCTAAAAATATTGTTCAATCAAAATTTTAGTTGTTCTTTGTTGTTCATCCGTGTTCACATGATTTGTTGTTTGAATTTGTGTAGAAATTGGTCATATTGGCTATATTTTGGTTGAGTTTGATTAATTGATTTGTTATAGCTGATGGGGGTAGTTTGGTAATTTGCAGTACGTTCAGGGTTAGTTTGGTAATTTCAGTAAGGGCAGAGGGGCATTTTTGGAATTTAATTTCTGAATAATTATTTATTTTGAATGTTCTTTCCATTAAAATTAAGATAATATTAAAGTAATTAAGCATGGGGGACAAAATGTAATGGGGTGGGTTTTGATATAATTGTTTAATTTAATGGGGGACAAGACAAAATGTAGTGGAGGGTAATATGACAATTGTTTATGGTAGGCATGGGGGACAAAATGTAATGGGTTGGTTTGATATGTTAGTTTAATATAGTGGGGGGTGAGTGGGAAGATAATGAGTTTGGTAGGAGAAAATGGGTTGATTTTAATTGATTAAAGGATTTGGGGATGTGATATATATATAGAAGGCTTGATCAGATTTTTAGAGGAGGACAGAAGAGAAAAACAAGAAAAAATACAGATAGAGGAACTAATCTGAATATAGAGAAGAACAGAAAAAAATAAGAGAGAGAAACAAGGGCTGAACATTTAGGAGAGAGAAAATTCCGAAAAATATTTAAACTTTCAAAATAAAAAAAAAACTAAAAAAAAATCTTTTGCTTTCTTTCATTGTTTGAAATCAAAATTAATTGTTGTTTCATCAAAGCTTGAAGCTTTTGTTTTTTGGGATTACTGCTCCACTGGTTTGCAAACTCTGTTCCTAGGTTGTTACTGCTGCTGGACTGTTGTTGTTGTGCTGTATTGTTATTATTGCTGTTGATTCTCATCTTCGATTGTATTTAAACTATTTCATCTATTATTGAATAATAATTGAAGTAAAAAAAATAACATAAGTTAGTCTTTAATGAATCGGTTTGGCAAAACAAGTTAATTCACTAGTTATGAAGATTTCAAAATTATCAACAGTAGGTTAATCATGAATAAGTAGATAAATTTAGTTAAGGCATGAATTTGAATTAATTTTCGAAAATTAGGCATTAAGGCATTTGAGTTCAGGCAAGATTAGAAACTTCGTTTAAGTCTAAAAGACTTTCTAAAAAGATTTAGTAATTATGGTTAAAATCTAGTTTCAAATGGTTGTGAATAATTAATCTCAATTTTTTTTATAACAACGGTGAGTTTTTATTTAGCTGTATTTGATTCTTTTGAATATTAGTTGTCAAATTTTTATTTTATTTATAATTTCGAATTTTTTTAAATAAAATTCCTTTTCATCAATATTTGTATTAATCTAGCAATTAGTATGTCATGTTTTCTTAAATAAATAAAATAAAAGCTAGTAATTAATTAGGATTTTCTTCCTTTATTTTAGAGACTAATTTTTATAGAAAAATGTAGTCGCTTTAAGATTTGTCCATTTAAAATAAATGAGATGAGCCTCGCTTAATAAAATGCATAGATTGCGGGGCCCTCAATAAATGTACATTTAATTGCTTAGAATTCGGGAGGAGCCGTTTAGCAAATTTCTCGGCCCTACCCAAAATAATGATACGCTAGTCTCTTTAGGCGCGTATTTAATAATATTATCTTCTTAAACTCGGGTGCGTATTTCATGCAACCCAAATCCAAATCCCAAAACATTGAATAAAAATGTGTTCCGGATTGCGGGAGCATTTCATGTGACGTAATCCAAAGACATGTTTTAAACAATGTTCACATTCTTGTAAAAATAATAATAACAATAATAAAAGCGGTAAAAAGATAAAATTTGCACATGAGCTCATAATTGTATAAAAATCAGATATTTAAGCCAGATATGACAGTTGAGCGACCGTGCTAGAACCACGGAACTCGGGAATGCCTAACACCTTCTCCCGGGTTAACAGAATTCCTTATCCGGATTTCTGGTGCGCAGACTGTAATACAGAGTCATTCTTTTCCTCGATTCGGGATTAAAATAGGTGACTTGGGACACCCTAAATCTCCCAAGTGTCAAGAGGGATATCCTTGCCAAAATCAAAGGTTATTAAAACCTCAAGGCCGAGGCCTGTGGACAAAACAAGGAGAGCAATAAGCATGATTTGGGAAATTCATGCGAGACTAAAAGGTCGGGAAAATGCAAGTTTCCGAGCCATGCCACAAAAGAAGAGGGATATCCCCAGTAGAAAAAATTATCCCCAGCAAATAATATCATCCCCAACAAGTTTTGGAACGCAAAGCAGGGAAGGAGAAAGGGAAAAGTCATCCCAGTAGGAGTATCACAACCAACCACCGCGTTTTAAACTAACAAATTTTGTTTGATTTGAAACAGGTAAAGGAAATAGCATTTATAACGGAAATGCATGTCACAAGAAAGATTGTCAAACTGGGGCAGAAAATTTTCTTTTCAGTTAGAAAATTTTCTGGAAAAATTTTCTATTTTTATTTTTTTTTTGAAAAATAGAACAACGACTTTTTTTTCAAAATTTTGGCAGAGTTTTGACAGTATTTGTTTTTTTTCTTTTTTTTCAACAATAAACAATCAATTCCTAACCGTTATTTCACTCTTTTTTTTTCACAATATTCCAAATATTCAAACACCAGTCAGCATGCGGGCATGAGACAAATAAATGCACGGACAACAATAGGATGCATCAGAATGGTCTTTTCATATTAGGTTGCTAGTCCTAGACGGACCCAACCCCTGTGTTGAGTCCCCTAAGTCATATGCAACATGATGCAAATAAGCGTTCCTACTAGGGATCCGGCATGAAGTCACGTTATTCTATGTTCAAAACCTGGGTCGGTGTTCTAGACAGTGTACCCGAGCGGACAACTCGAGTTGAGGAAGGAGCTCCTTTCCGGGAACCAAAAGGCCAGCCGGCTTAGAAACTTTCCGAGCCTCTTTTATTTAGGGTACGACACTAACAGAATAGGGAGTCTCAACCAGTAAGCACATCCCCAGAGGTAAGAAGAGAAGGGTTTCGGCACAGTTTATATACAGTTCAAATAATATCAAAGCGGTAAAAGTAGCATTTTGCACATTTAGGCTAAAACAAATAATAATAAAATCAGATAATAAATAAAGCCAAATAATAACAATTATTCTAAGCTCGAATTCTTAACCCTGAACCAGTGGTTCTGGGTTAGATCCCCAGCAGAGTCGCCAGAGCTGTCACACCTCCTTTTTCCGCGCCCGAGGGGCGCAGGGGAGTTTTTTCAATTAAAGGACAATCGAAACGGGGATGGTTTATTAATTTCAGAGTCGCCACTTGGGAGATTTAGGGTGTCCCAAGTCACCAATTTTAATCCCGAATCGAGGAAAATAATGACTCTATATTACAGTCTGTGTACCAGAAATCCGGATAAGGAATTCTGTTAACCCGGGAGAAGGTGTTAGGCATTCCCGAGTTCCATGGTTCTAGCACGGTTGCTTAACTATCATATTCGGCTAGATTATCTGATTTTATACAAGTGCGAGCTTATGTGCAAAATTTAACTTTTAACCGTTTTTATCATTTTACTGTTTTTATCAGGAATTGCAACGTTGCGAAAATGTATCGCGAACCGCGTTACAATCAATGTACCCGTGGTCGTCGACACACTTTGACTCCGTTGAGATTGGGATTTGGGTCACATCAATGCGCACCCGAGTTTAAGGAAATTAAATTATTAAAGACGCGCCTAAAGCGACTAGCGTATTTATTTTGGGTAAGACCGTGGAATTTTACTAAACGGTCCATCCCGAAATCCAAATAATTTCTAAAGCAAATATTTACTGAGGGCCCCGCAATTTGTATTTTTTATTTGGCGAGGCTCATCTCGTTCTTTATTTTTTAATGAATTTGCAACGTCATGGACATGCATCTCGAACCACGTCACAATCAATGTACCCGTGATTAGAAACACATTTCGACTCCGTTGAGAATTGGATTTGGGTCACATAAATGCGCACCCGAGTTTAAGAAGGTAAGATTTATTAAGGCGCGTCCTAAAGAGTCTAACGTATTGTTATTTTAGGAGGGTTGCGAGATTTGCTAAACAACCCGTCCTGGAACCTAAATGCTTCGATAATATACATTTAAACAAGGGCCCCGCATCTGCACGTTGTGTTTATTTTCATCGAGGCTCATCTCGTTCTTATTTTAAAAGGATATCCTATAGCAACTACGTTTCTTATCGCGTTTGTCCTTATCAATTGAAAACAGTAGATAGTCCTAATTAATTATATGCTTGCAAGTTGTTTGTAACAACATTCAGAAACGCCTAAAATCAAAAACGAGGTTGTCCGAACAAATAATCACGGGCCCAAATCTAGCCCAAGCGTGATCGGCCAGACCTGGGCCACTGCTTGTTCGAAGCAGGCCGGCTTGGCCTGTTTTGGCCTGAACTCGACCTTTGTGAGGTTGAGGCCCTGAATTTGTGTTCCGGATCTTAAAACATAGTTTTAAGAGTCATATATAGCAATTTATTGGAAAGGAAAGAACTTAGTTAGTGTACGAATTTCATGTTTGGCATACATTACAGGCTTATACTACACTTTTGAACTAAATATGAGATACAAACTACTGCCTTGGGCATACTCTCATCACCAACCTATATGCACATTCTAGCATTCAACTACCATACGTTGACATTTATAGGCATGAGACTAACTCTAGCACCCAGAACAAAAATGTAAAACTATTACACATTGCATGAATATTTAATGTAACAATCTATATCTATAAAAAAAACATTCTTCAGGTCTTTCCTTTACATTCATGCTCAAATTTCCAGCTACATCTGACAGTGTCTTAGGTGTGTACCTGGTATAGAGGAACAGAAGAAGAAAGGAATGATCAGCTGGGCAGTATGCAGTACATACAGCAGCAGCAGACACACAGCAACAACACAGCAACAACCAACTAAACCAAGTGTTTTCCACAGCCACAGATAACCAACAATATCTCCCAGAATACAAGGACTAGCAGATAGTCGAAACCAAGCCAGCAATCCCAGGAAAGAGTAAGGAAATAACAGCAGTAACTGAGGGTTCAAATGCAGTAAGACTAACAGTTCAACAACCACAAACAACTCAGCCAATGCAAGCAACAGAACTTGGCCAAGACAGCTTTGACCAATATGCACTCTTGTACAACTTTCAGGCAGTGTTTGGTTACAATGTCTATTGGAAACTACCTTGTGTTTACGCTATTGTGATTTGGGACTCACTAGACCTCTCTTCAGACTAAAGTTTTTTTTCTCTCTGAAGACTCCAAAAATCCAGCCCTGTTTAAGTTATCAAATGGCCTATTTATAGGCCAAATGAACCAGTACAGCTGAGCTGCCTGCCCTGCCAATTGGCAGAATGCCCATACCCTTTAAGCCCATGCCTAAGCATCTTTGGTGCCAGCCCCTTTGTTCCCCACGCCTGGTCTTTGTTTAATCAAGAGTTATGGGCTCGTTTTATTTATTCATTTTAAGCCCCATACTCTTATGTCTTGCTCCCCATTAGTATTAGTTTAATCTTAATTAGTACCCTACTTGCCAGCTTCATTTAAACTAACCTTTTCTGCCTTTCTCAAACCCCAGAATACCCCTGCTTGACCTTGATTATTACTGCCCTGCCTATTGCAGCATCAGGGCATTTTTGAAATGATGAAAGTTCAAATTCAAGACTGCCTGGACTGAACCTTTTCAGTCAGTTTCACAATGCAAACAAACCATTTCAAACAATGCTGGGGCATTCAGTCAATAGCAAGGTTCAATTAGTCATGCGACATTATTAGCTCATTCGACTCATTAGTTATAGAAAACTGATCGACGACATTTATCGAGTCGACTATACTAATCATAACAGGTAATAATCAGTCGTTCAAATAAACAACACATACAGGGACCTAAAGGGCATCAGACAGTTTTTGTTCAATTACTAGGGCTATATGAATTAATTCGCTTGACGACTACTCTAATCGAACATGTACATCACAGAATACATTCAAATCATACACAGAAAACAATTGACCAAATAAAAGGTCTTTACAGAGATGAAAGAAGTCCGAATGAAAAATAACAAAATAACAAACAAACACAAAGAAATATGCTGACAACTTATTTAGAAATAAAACAAAAGAAAGGAAAACTTACCAAAAATGTTTAAATCAAACAGACCCAAATCTGATTCAACTACGAACTTCTGAGGCCGAACAAACTTTAATCAGGGTGTTCTCACATGAGAACACCTTGATTAAGGTCTATTAGACCTCAAACCCATGTCCAAACCGGCCGGATTCCCCAGGTGCATGTGTTCTAAAGTCTGGATTTCCAGATCTGATTTTTAGGGAGTTGTGGGTAGATTCGGACCAAACCAAGTTTGGTTTGGTCACGAGGAAGGTCAGGGGAGTGTCTGGTATGAATATGGGATGGTTTGGCATAGATCCGGGTTCGACTCAAATCTTCAAATGAAGATTCGAGACGAACGAAAGTGATTCGAGGCTCGTGGTTAGTGGATTCGTGTTCAGGACAGTGAGGTGGTCCTAGGGTGTTCAGGAGGTGGTCACCGGCGTTCGTGCCGCCGGCTTTTGGTGGAAGGGAAACTAGGGCGGCGTTAGGGTTTGGGGGTTTCAGGGTTCGGGGAAGGAGATGACTGAAGGGTGGGGTTGGTATAGGGGGTGCGGGGTACGATAGGAGGCTTATATACGGGGAGGCTGATTGGATCTGAGCCGTTAGATCAGATGATCTCAACGGCTTAGATCTGATACTGAGAAATGAGACGGGGTCGTTTGGTAGTTAAACGGGGTCGTTTGGTTTAAGTGAGGGGTTGGGTCAGGCTGGTTATTTGGGTCGGGTTTGAACATGGGTCGCTGAAAGAGGTCCTGAACCGTTGGATCGGCTGGGACGGACGGCTCAGATTGATTTGCCTGAAACGACGTCGTTTCAGGAGGTGCCTGGGTAGCCGGTTTTGGACTGGACCTGATCGAATTGGTTTGGGCCTATTTTTGGTTTATTTCCTTGGCCCAAACCGTTTTCTTCATTCTTTTCTCCCTTTCTTTTTTCCTTTTTCTTTTCTTCTCTTTTTTTTTTCTAATCTTAAAACTAAAAATAAAATGAAATTCAAACAAACATAATTATCAAATATTTAAATAGGTTAAATTGCACCCTAGAATATTTTTGTGAATTTTTCTTTTACTGAATGAATTATGGTCTAATTACCAGAACATACACATTTTGTATTTTGTTTAATAATGTAAAAATGGACAAAATGGACAGACCCACACATGACTAGCAGCACACGTTACGGAAAATTGAAAATTGTACAGCGAGGTCCTTTGTTACTATTTCTTTTGGAGTGACTGTCCGTGAAGCAAAAATCACGTGCTTACAGCTGCCCCTCTTTGCACGAAGACACGAAGGGTTTTCGCGCAAAGATAAAGCGAGCGATTTTTGCCCGTCCGAATACTCCGTGTGAAGCATTTTTTGAAAGAGATTTGACCGAACCTTTGCTTCAGAGGTTTCCTACATATCCTGGGCTGAACAGGAATCAGGTCAATGTAGTTCGGGAAATTTTGGTAGCTGGGACTACCGTGTGACTATATTGCTTGCTGTTGTTGTGCGCTGTTGTATGCTGCTGTAGGATGCTACTGCTCAACCGATCTCCCTGTTACATTGCTCTAAAAGGAAAAACAAGAAGCTAAGCTAAACTGAGGATCCTGAAATCTCATCCATCTTCGACTTGTTCTTGTTGCCTTGCTTTCTTGTCGGCTATCGCTTTCCTCCGATGCCTTTATCTTGTGACTTTGGGAGATGATGTTGGTCCTTTGCTGACGTTTGAATGCCAGTTTTCATCACTTTGCTTGATCCGCTGGGGATACGGCTTTCTTCTTTAAATCTTCCAATGGTTTCTTCAGTGGTATGTTTCTTCATCAGCATCGTTATACTGGGCATGCTACAACGTTCCCAAACTGCTTCTTTTGAGACGCGTTCCTTTTTCCTTTTGAATTGTGCGCTTGCCCCTGCAGTTGTCTGCTTCTTGGTGCTGGGATTTCATTGTTTCCCGTTTGGGGATCTCTGTTGTACCCTTCCGTCTTCAGGTGGGGTGACTGATTCCACAATCTAGAGCTAAAGGGTATTCCCGCATTATACTGGTGGGCGACCTAGAACTTGAAAGTATTCCCGCATTATACTGGTGGGCGACCTAGAACTTAAATGTATTCCCGCATTATACTGGTGGGCGACCTAGAACTTAAATGTATTCCCGCATTATACTGGTGGGCGACCTAGAACTTGAATGTATTCCCGCATTATACTGGTGGGCGACCTAGAACTGAAATGTATTCCCGCATTATACTGGTGGGCGACCTAGAACTTGAAAGTATTCCCGCATTATACTGGTGGGCGACCTAGAACTTAAATGTATTCCCGCATTATACTGGTGGGCGACCTAGAACTTAAATGTATTCCCGCATTATACTGGTGGACGACCTAGAACTTAAATGTATTCCCGCATTATACTGGTGGGCGACCTAGAACTTAAATGTATTCCCGCATTATACTGGTGGGCGACCTAGAACTTAAATGTATTCCCGCATTATACTGGTGGGCGACCTAGAACTTGAAAGTATTCCCGCATTATACTGGTGGGCGACCTAGAACTTAAATGTATTCCCGCATTATACTGGTGGGCGACCTAGAACTTAAATGTATTCCCGCATTATACTGGTGGGCGACCTAGAACTTAAATGTATTCCCGCATTATACTGGTGGGCGACCTAGAACTTAAATGTATTCCCGCATTATACTGGTGGGCGACCTAGAACTTAAATGTATTCCCGCATTATACTGGTGGGCGACCTAGAACTTAAATGTATTCCCGCATTATACTGGTGGGCGACCTAGAACTTAAATGTATTCCCGCATTATACTGGTGGGCGACCTAGAACTTAAATGTATTCCCGCATTATACTGGTGGGCGACCTAGAACTTAAAATGTATTCCCGCATTATACTGGTGGGCGACCTAGAACTTAAAATGTATTCCCGCATTATACTGGTGGGCGACCTAGAACTTAAATGTATTCCCGCATTATACTGGTGGGCGACCTAGAACTGAAATGTATTCCCGCATTATACTGGTGGGCGACCTAGAACTTAAATGTATTCCCGCATTATACTGGTGGGCGACCTAGAACTTAAATGTATTCCCGCATTATACTGGTGGGCGACCTAGAACTTAAATGTATTCCCGCATTATACTGGTGGGCGACCTAGAACTTAAATGTATTCCCGCATTATACTGGTGGGCGACCTAGAACTTAAATGTATTCCCGCATTATACTGGTGGGCGACCTAGAACTGAAATGTATTCCCGCATTATACTGGTGGGCGACCTAGAACTTAAATGTATTCCCGCATTATACTGGTGGGCGACCTAGAACTTAAATGTATTCCCGCATTATACTGGTGGGCGACCTAGAACTTAAATGTATTCCCGCATTATACTGGTGGGCGACCTAGAACTTAAATGTATTCCCGCATTATACTGGTGGGCGACCTAGAACTTAAATGTATTGAAATTGTTTCCCCGTTCTTCCGAGAAAATTTTCGACAATCGGCAGAAAATTTTCTGCCCCGGTTTTTGGTAACTTCCATGGCATTGCATCTTGTTGCCGTCATCAATTCTTTGCTCTCCTGCAACAGACAAAAGGATTTAGTCAGTTTTAATCGTGGTGGTAGAGGGTGCCTTTCTGGCGAGCAATTTTTCTCTCTTCCCCTTTTCTTGCTCTTTGTCCCCATAATTGGTTGGCGGGCAAAGTTGCCTGTTGGGGGTCTCTAGCCTGCTGGGGATTGGTTTTCAATTTATCCCCTTTTCTGCTTTCTCTTTAAACACATGATGTGGGAGTCTGCTTCTAACTCCCGAAACCACTCCCTTTTGGAGCTTACTTCTTCCAAAATTTCCGGGCACAATCTCTGCATTGCCTGGGACCGGCCTTTAAGACTGTTTGTATTATCCTGCATTGGATGAATTCCCCTTTGGTTTCTGGTAATAAGCTTTGAAAAATCCTTTTAAGACACATTTTAGGAAAAGAAATAAAGATATGGAAAAAAGAAAAACTTTCTGAACCAATATTTTGTGGGAGGAGACAATCCAAAGAACTTATCTGGAGGACACAACTGGTCCCCGTGATCATGACGTGCACCATAGATTCCCGACCCAGTCTATTTGTATCAATCGATTTGTCCGACGGTCTGACTTGCTGGGGATGATAAATGGATGTTTATCTTGTTGCGAATGTGGTAGCTTTTGCTGCTCTATCTTGTCGCCTCATAGTGCCCTTCGAGGGGTTTTCACTAATGAGACTCTCTCTTTTCTTTCATCTCCCGGCGCCTTATGGTGCCTGTGAAGGTTTTCACCAATAAGACTCTCTCATTTCATATCCCTTATCTTACATCGCCTCTCGGTGCCTGTGAAGGTTTTCACCGATAAGACTCTCTCATTTTATTTCTTTCAAGGAATCGGGGCGTTGTAGATACGACCCTCTCTTCTGGAGATTCTTTTGACTATCAACTCATTCCCAGTCTTACGATCCTCTTCTTTGCTGGGGATCAGTGTATTATTCTCGGCCTTATTTGCCGGATTTGGCATCTCTCGAACATTGATCGGGAGGTCTTTTGGATGTTGACGTTGGTTTTGGTGTGGGATTGAAGAAATGCTACAAAAATGAAAACAATTTGAAGGGTGATGTGCTACAACTTTTGGAATCTAACCTTTGTTGGAACTTAAAACATAACCTCTGCCCCAGTTTTCTTGCTTGGGGAATTTATTTTTTACGCTTATGTTGAGTTACGTGTGTTACGCACATTATGCTATATTGTGCACACTATGTACATTATGCATCCTATATTTGCTATGATGCATACTATGACCGAGCCGTGAGACGCCTACGTATCCTCTTTGAGGAATCAGGTCAAACGTAGTTCCCACGGTTTTATATTCCTTGATTTTTCTTTTCTTTCTTTTCATTTTCTTTTCCTTTTCTTTTTCTTTTTCTTTTCTTTTCATTTTCTTTTCCTTTTCTTTTTCTTTTTCTTTTCTTTTCATTTTCTTTTCCTTTTCTTTTTCTTTTTCTTTTCTTTTCCTTTCTTTTCTTTTCTTTTTTTTTCGTATCTTTCCCATTAGTGATTCCAAAAGAGGGGTATTGAAAGAATTTGCTTAAGGCTCAAAGGGGGAAGCGAGGGTTAAAAGTGTTTGGATAGAAGAAAGAATTGCCTCCGTCATCTCATTATTCAACAAATGCCAAATACAAACAAATAAACCAAAATTGCCATAATTTAAAGAAATTACGCATAATATCTCTTGACTGCATCTGAATTGATAGCCATGTCGACACATCTTCCCTCGACATCTGTCAAACACAAAGCACCATTGGCCAAGACTCTGGTCACGATATAAGACCCTTGCCAATTTGGGGCGAATTTGCCTTTTGCCTCGACCTGATATGGGAGGATCTTCTTCAATACCTGCTGCCCTACTTCAAACTTCCTAGGGCGCACCTTTTTATTATACGCTCTTGCCATTCTCTTCTGGTACAGCAGACCATGGCACACTGCTGCCAATCTTTTCTCATCTATCAGGCTCAACTGTTCCAAGCGAGCTTTGATCCATTCATCATCATCAATTCCGGCTTCAGCGACAATTCGGAGGGACGGAATTTCGACCTCCGCTGGTACCACAGCCTCAGTTCCATACACCAACAAATAAGGAGTTGTGCCTATGGAAGTCCGGACGGTAGTGCGGTAACCCAACAAAGCAAAGGGTAATTTCTCGTGCCATTGTCTGGACCCTTCCACCATTTTTCGCAGTATCTTCTTGATATTCTTATTGGCTGCTTCGACTGCTCCATTTGCCTTAGGACGATATGGGGTGGAATTGCGGTGTGTAATCTTGAATTGTTGGCATACCTCTCTCATCAAGCTGCTATTAAGATTCGCACCGTTATCCGTGATGATCACTTTTGGGATCCCAAATCTGCAGATGATATGGGAGTGAACAAAGTCCACCACTGCCTTCTTGGTTACTGATTTGAAGGTTTTAGCCTCAACCCATTTGGTGAAGTAATCAATGGTCACTAGAATGAACCTATGACCGTTGGACGCTGCTGGCTCGATTGGCCCAATGACATCCATGCCCCATGCTACAAACGGCCAGGGTGCTGACATCGTATGTAACTCTGTTGGCGGAGAATGAATCAAATCTCCATGTATCTGGCACTAACGGCATTTCCTTACGAAAGTGATACAGTCGTGTTCCATGGTTAGCCAATAACACCCTGTTCGAAGGATCTTTCTTGCCAATACATATCCGCTCATGTGCGGCCCACAAACTCCGGCATGTACTTCTGCCATAACCGTCGTTGCCTGCCCGGCATCTATGCATCTCAACAATCCCAAATCCGGGGTTCTTTTGTACAATACTCCTCCACTGAGGAAGAAACCATTCGACAAACGCCGAAGGGCTCTTTTTTGGTCCCCAGAGGCATGTTCCGGATATATCCCCATCCTGAGGTATTCCTTGATATCATGAAACCAGGGTTCGCCATCTGCTTCTTCTTCTATGGCATTGCAGTAGGCGTGCTGATCACGGACCTGGATGTGTAGAGGGTCAACATACATTTTGTCAGGGTGGTGCAGCATTGATGCTAAGGTGGCTAAGGCATCCGCAACCTCATTGTGAACTCTCGGGATGTGTTTGAACTTTACCGATCGAAATTGCTTGCTCAGATCATGCAAGCATTGTCGGTATGGTATGAGCTTTAGATCTCGTGTTTCCCATTCACCCTGAATTTGATGTACCAAGAGGTCCGAGTCTCCCAAGACCAAGACGTCTTGGACATCCATGTCAGCAGCCAAGCGCAGACCCAGAATGCAAGCCTCATATTCGGCCATATTGTTGGTGCAATAGAAGCGCAGTTGAGCCGTAACAGGATAATGCCGTCCTGTTTCAGAAATGAGTACTGCTCCTATTCCAACCCCTTTTGCGTTTGCAGCTCCATCGAAGAAAAGCTTCCAACCCGGTTCCTCGGGTAATTCCAACTCATTCGTATGTATCACCTCTTCGTCAGGAAAATACGTTCTTAAGGGCTCGTATTTTTCATCAACGGGATTCTCGGCCAAATGGTCTGCCAGCGCCTGGGCTTTCATGGCCGTCCTCGTCACATAGATGATATCAAACTCTGTGAGCAGAATTTGCCATTTTGCCAACCTTCCCGTGGGCATAGGTTTCTGAAAGATATACTTCAATGGGTCCAAGCGGGATATGAGATAAGTAGTATATGAAGACAGGTAGTGCTTCAACTTTTGAGCTACCCAAGTTAGGGCGCAGCACGTTTTCTCGAGTTGAGTGTACTTGACCTCATGCACTGTGAATTTCTTGCTAAGATAGTAGATGGCCTGCTCCTTCCTTCCATGTGTCATCATGTTGCCCCAGTACACAACCAAATGAATTTTCCAAGACCGTCAGGTAAAGGATTAGGGGTTTCCCGGGCTTAGGCGGGACCAATACGGGTGGATTAGACAGATACCCTTTGATTTGGTCGAAGGCCTCCTGACACTCTGCTGTCCAACCTACCGCAGCATCCTTTTTCAGCAGCCGAAATATGGGTTCACAAGTTGCTGTGAGTTGAGCGATGAACCTGCTGATGTAATTGAGTCTACCCAGCAAACTCATTACCTCTGTTTTGTTCCTTGGCGGTGGCAAATCTCGGATGGATTCAATTTTGGATGGGTCTAACTCAATCCCCCGTCGACTAACGATGAATCCTAGCAACTTTCCTGATGGAACCCCGAATGCGCATTTGGCCGGGTTAAGCTTGATATCATACCTCCGGAGTCTTTGGAAAAATCTCCTTAGGTCTGCCACATGGTCCTCCTGACGCCAAGATTTGATGATCACATCATCGACGTACACCTCTATTTCTTTGTGTATCATGTCATGAAACACAGCAGTCATTGCTCGCATGTACGTTGCCCCGGCGTTCTTTAACCCGAACGGCATTACCCGATAGCAGTAGGTTCCCCATGGCGTAATAAACGCTGTCTTCTCAGCATCCTCTTCGTCCATTAGGATTTGATGATAACCCGCATAGCAATCCACAAAGGATCCGATCTCGCGCCCAGCGCAATTATCGATCAGGATATGAATGTTGGGTAACGGGAAATTGTCCTTGGGACTTGCTTTGTTGAGGTTGCGGTAATCAACGCATACCCTGATTTTTCCATCCTTCTTTGGGACTGGTACCACATTGGCCAGCCACTCGGGATACCGAGTGACCCGAATGACCTTCGATTGTAATTGCTTAATCACTTCTTCTTTGATCTTTACACTCATTTCTATTTTAAATTTCCTTAGTTTTTGCTTGACCGGAGGGTATGCCGGGTCAGTGGGCAATTTGTGAACCACTAAATTGGTGCTCAATCCAGGCATATCATCATATGACCATGCAAAAACATCTTTGAATTCCCTGAGAGTTTTGATCAATTCTGTTTTGACATTCGGCTCAATGTGGACGCTAATTTTGGTCTCTTGGATGTTATCAGCGTCTCCTAGGTTCACAGCCTCAGTGTCATTTAGGTTAGGCTTGGGTTTCTCTTCAAATTGGCACAGTTCTCGGTTTATTTCTTCGAAGGCTTCCCCTTCGTCACATATTCGGATTCATTATCACAAACGACCTCTTGCATCATTGAGTCAGATTCAGATTGATTTATTAGACTAGGTCGAAGATCCGCTGTGCATGCCATGTCATTAGGACCAGTAAAAAGAGAACTGTTCAGAAAGAAAAAGAACAAAACAAGAAATTAAAATGGGACAAAAGAAAAGAACTTTATTAAATTTGCAGGATAAAAAGGGTTCACACTTTTACAAAACGAAAGTAAAACTGGGATTACACCCTTGAATAATCCGATCAAACAAACAAACAAACAAAACATTAATCAAAGCCTACTACCAAGACTCCCCTCGGACAGGAAGAGGAGTAACCGTCCAATTGTTGGTCTTGGCCTCAGGCCCCACGAATTGTATCTCTGCTCTGCTGGAACCCTCTCCAGCTTCCACCATACTGACATCCGCGAATAGTCTCTCAAAACTCTAATTTAGGTCTTCACTTATGCCGATCAAAGGTCCTCGAATCTTTGGGATCGCTGACCCCTTGGCACTAGCTTTAACAAAAGACCTTGAGAGGCGTGGCACTGGTTTAGGCAGAGACCAGACCCTCTTCTTCATTTTTCGCGCTTGCTTCCTGTCTGCTTCGGTTGGTTTGAACCCCAACCCGAAAGTTTCCAGATTCTTAGGAAGGGAGACAGGTTGGACTATCCCTTGAAGTTCAACTCCCAGGCCTTTTCCCGGCACAAACCCATTACCCAGCATTTCTGATACCATCATGACTGTTGCGGCAGCCACCCTAGGGTGCGGGATGATTTCTCCTTCAGAAATTTTGTCGGCTGACCCTGTATCAAGAATCTGGTAGACCCAGGGACCCTTGTCATTAGTGGTCTTTATGAAAGGCACAATGGTTCCTCCCATGGTGCATGTTGTATCCTCGCCGTGCAACACGACCTCTTGTCTTTCCCACTCGAACTTCACTGTCTGATGTAGGGTGGAAGGCACCGCTTTAGCTGCATGAATCCAAGGTCGTCCTAACAGCAAGTTGTAAGATACCGTGGCGTCCAACACCTGGAATTCCATGGTAAATAGGACCGGACCAATGGTTAATTCAAGTACAACATCCCCCACAGTGGCGGTTCCGTTTCCGTCAAACCCCCGGACACAGATGCTATTCTCCCGGATTCTTCCACGGTCAATCTTTAACTGGTCCAGGGTGGATAACAGACAAATATTGGCGCTTGAGCCGTTATCCACCAATACTCGAGTTACCACCGAGCCTTCACATTTGACAGCTAGGTATAGAGCTTTGTTATGCTCCGTACCTTCCACCGGCAGGTCATCATCTGAGAATGTTACCCTGTTCACCTCGAAAATCTTGTTGGCGATGGTTTCCAGGTGGTTTACAGAAATCTCACTGGGTACATGGGCCTCGTTCAATATTTTTAACAGGGCCCGACGATGTTCCTCGGAATGGAGGAGTAATGACAATAGTGAGATCTGGGCAGGTGTTTTTCTCAGCTGCTCAACCACAGAATAGTCTTGTACTTTCATCTTCCTCAGGAAGTCTTCAGCCTCTTCTTCTGACACTGGCTTCTTGGTTGCCACTGGGTTGGTTTTTCTTAACTCCACCGGAGCAAAACATCGACCTGATCGAGTCAGCCCTTGCGCTTCACAACTGACTTCTTCCACCTGTTTTCCTTGGTACGTCACCACTGCTTTTTCATATTTCCAGGGCACAGCCCTGCTGTCAAGCATTGGCAGTTGGACCACCGGCTTTATGGTCACCCGTTCTCCACATACCCCTTTCAACATGATTGCCGGTGTGGGCAGGATCCCTGGTATTACCAACTTGCTTGACTCGGGTTTGCTTGCTATGACGGACGGGCTCTTACCCCATATTACTACCGGCTTGACGCCTTCTCCCTGCGACTGTACATTTGTTCCTCCACTGGTTAAGACTTCTTTTGGGGCAGCTTGGATCATCATCACCGTTTGTGAGGGTTTTCTTAATTCTCCTCCCTCACACACCAACTCAATCATGTGAGTTTCGTGGTGCGCTGGCAGTGGGTTTTGGTTGATGTTAGGAGCCTCCGGTGTCTGGACCTCGATCTTATTGGTGTCAATAAGATCCTGTATGGCATGCCTTAACTTCCAGCACTTCTCGGTATCGTGCCCGAGCATCCCTGAACAGTATTCACAACTGATTGAACGATCCAAATTCTGAGGCGGGGGATTTGGTTCCCGAGTATGGACAGGACTAACCAAACCCAATTGCCGCAGCTTGTGGAACACAGCGGTGTAGGTTTCTCCCAGTTCGGTGAAGGTTCTTTGCTTCCGCAACCTGTCATTTCTGGCATCTGGATTTCCCCGGAAACCTGCCCCTGAAGGATTTCTATATGCCCTTGGTGGAGGGTAAGTGTTTTGTGGTGGTGCATATATGTTCTGGGGAGCCGGTGCGCGCCATTGTGGGCGAACCGGAGGCTGAGTGTATACCTGGGCTTGGTGTACGGAACAATATGGTTCTCGAGGTGGATAGAAATTTTGTGGTGGGTTGTATGGGTAGTTTGACCTGTGAGGCCTGGGTTGGTTGTAGTGCGGCCTGCCAGCCCTAGACCAACTGCTTGCCTCGATCGTGGCAACCTCTTCTTTCTTTCTTCTCAGCGCACCTCCCGTGCCGCTTTGAATAGCCTGGGTTGTGGCCTTAAGTGCCGAATAGTTTAAGATCTTGTCCGACCTCAAACCTTCTTCTATCATGACCCCTATTTTGACCACCTCGTTGAAAGATTTTCCAACCGTTGTCACCAAGTGACCAAAGTAGGTTGGATCCAATGTCTGCAAAAAGTAGTCTACCATCTCTCCCTCTCTCATGGGAGGATCGACCCTAGCTGCTTGTTCTCTCCAGCGGAACCCGAATTCGCGAAAACTTTCCCCGGGTTTCTTCCCAGTTCTCAACAACGTGAGACGGTCAGGGACTATCTCCAGGTTGTACTGGAAATGACCTGTAAAAGCCTGCGCCAGATCATCCCACGTGTACCACCTGCTGAAATCTTGCCTGGTATACCATTCCAGTGCAGATCCACTCAGACTTTGGCCGAAATAAGCTATCAAAAGCTCATCCTTGCCTCCTGCCCCTCTCATTTTGCTACAGAATCCCCGCAAATGTGCCATGGGATCACCGTGCCCTTCATATAAATCAAACTTGGGCATCTTGAACCCAGCCGGGAGTTGGACATCTGGGAAAGGGCACAGATCTTTGTATGCCACGCTGACTTGATTGCCCAGCCCGTGCAAGTTCCTGAAGGATTGCTCCAGGCTTTTGAACTTTCTTAACACTTCATCCTGTTCAGGGGCCTTAACCGGCTTCTCAACCTCTGCCGGTACTTCCAAATGGGGATTGTAAGCCTGTGGTTCCGGTGCGTGGAATGTAGGCTCAGGGGATAGTATTGTGTATCGTGAGCCTGAAACAATGGCTCACTGGTCGTTCGCTGCAAAGGGGCTGATGCAGGTCCCACAAAAATGGGAATATTGGGTGTTGGGAGAGGTTGATGGGGTGGTGGAGCTTGGGAATCATGAGGGCTTCTTTCTTGATGATAGAGGGGATTTGGGCGGCTTGTGGAAGGGCCAGAGTGAGGGTACTCCGGCACGTGTCCCAGTGTCTCAGGGCTCTTTTGCGTTTTGGCCAGGGCTAGCTGCATTGCATGCATCTCTAGTCCCATCCTTTCAATCTTTTCCATTGCCTCTTTTAGCAACTGGCTCATCGGCCTTTCTTCCTCATTACTATTCTCTGAAGTAGTCATGCTTGTTGCTACCGGTCCTTTGGATCTGGTTTGGTATGAATGTGTTGCCAGAATTCTTTAACAACTAACTGTCTGGTATCAGACAACAACAAACTTTGTTAGTGTTAGAGCTTAACAGATTTGATCGTAACACATAGAGGATGCAATGCACCTAGGCAGTTAACCGTTTCTACATGCTTTGCTTCAAACCACATGCGTCATTCCGGCTTGTTCATTCGTCTCTTTTAAAGTATTTTGCGAAACTCTGCGTTTTATTTTATTTACACTTTCTTTTCTTTATTTATTAAAAGCGGTCGAATCTTATGGGGATTGCCTACGTATCACGTCCCCGCGTGAATCAGACCAGGCGTAGTTCTGCCTTAAAGTAAAGAAACGCACAATTCTTGTGAAATCATTAAATTCATTCCCAAAATTTTGCTATTACAAATTACTTCAAGCAAGGGATAGCAATAGTACAGACTCCACAGTTCTTAACCCGTTTTGACTAAAAGAAAGGAAAACAACATATGGAAAAGCGACAAAGCCAAATAAACAGGACTCAACCAAAGATTAATTTTCCAACTTAGGGACCCGCGAGGCATCATTCGGCCTTTCCGCGGCCCTAGGTGTGAGGTCCCTCTGCAGGTTTTTCAGCTCATTCATGATTCGGTGGACGCAACCCATGATGGAAACAAGGAGGGTCTTTCGAGGCTTTTGCTCGCATGCCAGGCATCTCATGTAGATGTAATGCCCGATCTCGTCGATCTTTCCCCGAATGTTGTCCCTTTCCGCGAACAACTGCCTTATCTGTCGGTTCTTTAATCCTAGTGTTTGTGCATTGCTGGCAAGCCGGTCTTGGAACATCTCCATCTGCCTTTCCATTCTGGTCATTGCCTCGTAACATTGCCTTCTGTCGGCTTGGGCATCTCGTGTTTGCTTGAAGATCCTCTCTTGAAGAGAGGCATTCGTTTCCCTTAATGTCCCGATGCTCAGTTCATAATCCCTTATGACTCGTTGCAGGCGCTGCCTCCGAGCTATCGCACCCTTTGCCCACTTGGTTCGCAATTTTGCTGTGCTGTCCCTGGCTTTTTCCAAATCTTCCCGGCATTCCGCAATCTGATCCTTTAACCCTGCTATCAATCTTTTATCTGCCCGGCTTCTCAGCTGGCTATTAGCCTCTTTTTTCATTCTCCGGATCTGAGCTTTGAGGATCTCGCCTTCTCTGATTAACCTGCTCTTTTCTCCCTCGTGGGCGGCAGACTGTAATTGGCACTCAAATCTCATATCCTGAACTTGTTGCTTCAGTTTGCCTGCTTTGACAAGATATTCCTGCTCTTTGGCCAACCAGCCCCACTGTTCTTGTGAAGATTTGGCAAATTCTTGCAGGTGAGGTCTTTTGGTCGGTTTTCCAGATGATGTCTCCCCTTTGTACCAGGCCTGATACCCGGGCGAAACTTCCCCTTTTGACCGATTCATTACACAAGTATTTGCTTCTAAGTATTGACATTGACTCCAAATTTGACGAACCCTTGCTTCAGGAAACTGGCCGTCGAGACTGATCTCGATTACCTGGATGCTCAGATCCTCATCTTTCGGCACTATCTGATACCTCCCAAGTTGCCTTAAAACCCGATGTGGCGCGTATGGTTGAATACTTTTAAGTCCCATTAAGAGAAAATGGGGCCTGGCTGCTGGCATGTATATGACTTCGTCGATTGGTAACCACCCTAGCGCCCACTGTATTTGACTAGCGTTGAGGGTATGGAAATATGAGGTCCATGCTGTGACCCCTTCTGGTAGGTAGGTTTCATCAACTCTGGTATAGAACTCCTCTATGCAGGTCTTTCCAGCGGATCCATGGCTCAGAAACTGGGCTCGGTGACATAGGTGTTCGGTCATCCACATTTGCAACAACAAATTGCAACCCTCGAAAAAGCTTCCTCCGGCTTTGCAAGAAGTGAGTGCCCGGAATATATCAGATACTATCATGGGTGCCAACGTACTATCACCCTGTGTGAGCAACGTACTGACGACCCCTGCTATCTTTATGTCAATATTCCCATCTTTTCTTGGGAATACTAGTAGTCCTAGAAAAGTTATCATGAAAGCAATCCGTCTATGTTCTTCCCACTTTTGGCGATTACCTTTGCTGCACAACTGGTTTTCTGGCTTGTCGAATCCTCCTATGTGACCATATCTTTGATATACGAAACTCATGCTGCAAAAATCTTTTGCCAAGTCAGGGTTATGAATTGTTCTGACTATCTTTAAAGAGTCCAGGAACCGGTGTATTGCTACAGCTCTTGGAGCAATCAGATATTTGTGCCTCAAAGGAGTCTCAGTGCTGCCGATATACCCTGCTATTTCTTCTAAAGTTGGGGTAAGTTCAAAATCTGAGAAACGGAAGACATTGTGCGCAGGATCCCAGTGGGGGACTAGTGCCCTTATGATATCTCCTCGTGGCCTGATATCCAACAAACTCGTGAGGCCTTTCAGATACTTCTTGATTTCGTCATGCCCTTCTTTGCCCAAATCATTCCACCAGAGCCGCAATTGGAGGGGGATTTTATTCATGATTGAAAAGGGTTCATTCGGAATCGTGCTCATTCTGCACATTTATTAATAAGATTTTAACAAACGACACTTATCCTGATAAAAACAAAAATATATGCGATTTTTTGTGAATTTTGAATTTTCGTATATATATATATAAAAACTTTCTAAAGAAGTCAATAACGGAAAATATTTTGGATTTTTGTTTCGAAAACTGGGAGCCTGAAAGGACTTTTCTAGACCTTTAGCAAGACAAATACTTTTGCCACAAATAAAGATATATATACATTTTGAAGTAAAGCAAAACTTTTGAATTTTTCATATATATATATATATATATATATATATATATATATACATATATTTGCAACAAATAATAAAAGTAAAGACAACACAAGACTCTTTTTATTATTATTTTCATAAAAAACCATTTTAAAAACAAGACAAACTCTATATTTCTATTGATATTTTATTTTTTTATTTTTATTTTTTTTTGAAAAATAGAACAACGACTTTTTTTTTCAAAATTTTGGCAGAGTTTTGACAGTATTTGTTTTTTTTCTTTTTTTTCAACAATAAACAATCAATTCCTAACCGTTATTTCACTCTTTTTTTTCACAATATTCCAAATATTCAAACACCGGTCAGCATGCGGGCATGAGACAAATAAATGCACGGACAACAATAGGATGCATCAGAATGGTCTTTTCATATTAGGTTGCTAGTCCTAGACGGACCCAACCCCTGTGTTGAGTCCCCTAAGTCATATGCAACATGATGCAAATAAGCGTTCCTACTAGGGATCCGGCATGAAGTCACGTTATTCTATGTTCAAAACCTGGGTCGGTGTTCTAGACAGTGTACCCGAGCGGACAACTCGAGTTGAGGAAGGAGCTCCTTTCCGGGAACCAAAAGGCCAGCCGACTTAGAAACTTTCCGAGCCTCTTTTATTTAGGGTACGACACTAACAGAATAGGGAGTCTCAACCAGTAAGCACATCCCCAGAGGTAAGAAGAGAAGGGTTTCGGCACAGTTTATATACAGTTCAAATAATATCAAAGCGGTAAAAGTAGCATTTTGCACATTTAGGCTAAAACAAATAATAATAAAATCAGATAATAAATAAAGCCAAATAATAACAATTATTCTAAGCTCGAATTCTTAACCCTGAACCAGTGGTTCTGGGTTAGATCCCCAGCAGAGTCGCCAGAGCTGTCACACCTCCTTTTTCCGCGCCCGAGGGGCGCAGGGGAGTTTTTCCAATTAAAGGACAATCGAAACGGGGATGGTTTATTAATTTCAGAGTCGCCACTTGGGAGATTTAGGGTGTCCCAAGTCACCAATTTAATCCCGAATCGAGGAAAATAATGACTCTATATTACAGTCTGCGTACCAGAAATCCGGATAAGGAATTCTGTTAACCCGGGAGAAGGTGTTAGGCATTCCCGAGTTCCGTGGTTCTAGCACGGTTGCTTAACTATCATATTCGGCTCGATTATCTGATTTTATACAAGTGCGAGCTTATGTGCAAAATTTAACTTTTAACCGTTTTTATCATTTTACTGTTTTTATCAGGAATTGCAACGTTGCGAAAATGTATCGCGAACCGCGTTACAATCAATGTACCCGTGGTCGTCGACACACTTTGACTCCGTTGAGATTGGGATTTGGGTCACATCAATGCGCACCCGAGTTTAAGGAAATTAAATTATTAAAGACGCGCCTAAAGCGACTAGCGTATTTATTTTGGGTAAGACCGTGGAATTTTACTAAACGGTACATCCCGAAATCCAAATAATTTCTAAAGCAAATATTTACTGAGGGCCCCGCAATTTGTATTTTTTATTTGGCGAGGCTCATCTCGTTCTTTATTTTTTAATGAATTTGCAACGTCATGGACATGCATCTCGAACCACGTCACAATCAATGTACCCGTGATTAGAAACACATTTCGACTCCGTTGAGAATTGGATTTGGGTCACATAAATGCGCACCCGAGTTTAAGAAGGTAAGATTTATTAAGGCGCGTCCTAAAGAGTCTAACGTATTGTTATTTTAGGAGGGTTGCGAGATTTGCTAAACAACCCGTCCTGGAACCTAAATGCTTCGATAATATACATTTAAACAAGGGCCCCGCATCTGCACGTTGTGTTTATTTTCATCGAGGCTCATCTCGTTCTTATTTTAAAAGGATATCCTATAGCAACTACGTTTCTTATCGCGTTTGTCCTTATCAATTGAAAACAGTAGATAGTCCTAATTAATTATATGCTTGCAAGTTGTTTATAACAACATTCAAAAATGCCTAAAATCAAAAACGAGGTTGTCCGAACAAATAATCACGGGCCCAAATCCAGCCCAAGCGTGATCGGCCAGACCTGGGCCACTGCTTGTTCGAAGCAGGCCGGCTTGGCCTGTTTTGGCCTGAACTCGACCTTTGTGAGGTTGAGGCCCTGAATTTGTGTTCCGGATCTTAAAACATGGTTTTAAGAGTCATATATAGCAATTTATTGGAAAGGAAAGAACTTAGTTAGTGTACGAATTTCATGCTTGGCATACATTACAGGCTTATACTACACTTTTGAACTAAATATGAGATACAAACTACTGCCTTGGGCATACTCTCATCACCAACCTATATGCACATTCTAGCATTCAACTACCATACGTTGACATTTATAGGCATGAGACTAACTCTAGCACCCAGAACAAAAATGTAAAACTATTACACATTGCATGAATATTTAATGTAACAATCTATATCTATAAAAAAAACATTCTTCAGGTCTTTCCTTTACATTCATGCTCAAATTTCCAGCTACATCTGACAGTGTCTTAGGTGTGTACCTGGTATAGAGGAACAGAAGAAGAAAGGAATGATCAGCTGGGCAGTATGCAGTACATACAGCAGCAGCAGACACACAGCAACAACACAGCAACAACCAACTAAACCAAGTGTTTTCCACAGCCACAGATAACCAACAATATCTCCCAGAATACAAGGACTAGCAGATAGTCGAAACCAAGCCAGCAATCCCAGGAAAGAGTAAGGAAATAACAGCAGTAACTGAGGGTTCAAATGCAGTAAGACTAACAGTTCAACAACCACAAACAACTCAGCCAATGCAAGCAACAGAACTTGGCCAAGACAGTTTTGACCAATATGCACTCTTGTACAACTTTCAGGCAGTGTTTGGTTACAATGTCTATTGGAAACTACCTTGTGTTTACGCTATTATGATTTGGGACTCACTAGACCTCTCTTCAGACTAAAGTTTTTTTTTTCTCTCTGAAGACTCCAAAAATCCAGCCCTGTTTAAGTTATCAAATGGCCTATTTATAGGCCAAATGAACCAGTACAGCTGAGCTGCCTGCCCTGCCAATTGGCAGAATGCCCATACCCTTTAAGCCCATGCCTAAGCATCTTTGGTGCCAACCCCTTTGTTCCCCACGCCTGGTCTTTGTTTAATCAAGAGTTATGGGCTCGTTTTATTTATTCATTTTAAGCCTCATACTCTTATGTATTGCTCCCCATTAGTATTAGTTTAATCTTAATTAGTACCCTACTTGCCAGCTTCATTTAAACTAACCTTTTCTGCCTTTCTCAAACCCCAGAATACCCCTGCTTGACCTTGATTATTACTGCCCTGCCTATTGCAGCATCAGGGCATTTTTGAACTGATGAAAGTTCAAATTCAAGACTGTCTGGACTGAACCTTTTCAGTCAGTTTCACAATGCAAACAAACCATTTCAAACAATGCTGGGGCATTCAGTCAATAGCAAGGTTCAATTAGTCATGCGACATTATTAGCTCATTCGACTCATTAGTTATAGAAAACTGATCGACGACATTTATCGAGTCGACTATACTAATCATAACAGGTAATAATCAGTCGTTCAAATAAACAACACATACAGGGACCTAAAGGGCATCAGACAGTTTTTGTTCAATTACTAGGGCTATATGAATTAATTCGCTTGACGACTACTCTAATCGAACATGTACATCACAGAATACATTCAAATCATACACAGAAAACAATTGACCAAATAAAAGGTCTTTACAGAGATGAAAGAAGTCCGAATGAAAAATAACAAAATAACAAACAAACACAAAGAATTATGTTGACAACTTATTTAGAAATAAAACAAAAGAAAGGAAAACTTACCAAAAATGTTTAAATCAAACAGACCCAAATCTGATTCAACTTCGAACTTCTGAGGCCGAACAAACTTTAATCAGGGTGTTCTCACATGAGAACACCTTGATTAAGGTCTATTAGACCTCAAACCCATGTCCAAACCGGCCGGATTCCCCAGGTGCATGTATTCTAAAGTCTGGATTTCCAGATCTGATTTTTAGGGAGTTGTGGGTAGATTCGGACCAAACCAAGTTTGGTTTGGTCACGAGGAAGGTCAGGGGAGTGTCTGGTATGAAGATGGGATGGTTTGGCATAGATCCGGGTTCGACTCAAATCTTCAAATGATGATTCGAGACGAACGAAAGTGATTCGAGGCTCGTGGTTAGTGGATTCGTGTTCAGGACAGTGAGGTGGTCCTAGGGTGTTCAGGAGGTGGTCACCGGCGTTCGTGCCGCCGGCTTTTGGTGGAAGGGAAACTAGGGCGGCGTTAGGGTTTGGGGGTTTCAGGGTTCGGGGAAGGAGATGACTGAAGGGTGGGGTTGGTATAGGGGGTGCGGGGTACGATAGGAGGCTTATATACGGGGAGGCTGATTGGATCTGAGCCGTTAGATCAGATGATCTCAACGGCTTAGATCTGATACTGAGAAATGAGACGGGGTCGTTTGGTAGTTAAACGGGGTCGTTTGGTTTAAGTGAGGGGTTGGGTCAGGCTGGTTATTTGGGTCGGGTTTGAACATGGGTCGCTGAAAGAGGTCCTGAACCGTTGGATCGGCTGGGACGGACGGCTCAGATTGATTTGCCTGAAACGACGTCGTTTCAGGAGGTGCCTGGGTAGCCGGTTTTGGACTGGACCTGATCGAATTGGTTTGGGCCTATTTTTGGTTTATTTCCTTGGCCCAAACCGTTTTCTTCATTCTTTTCTCCCTTTCGTTTTTCCTTTCTTTTTTTCTTTTCTTCTTTTTTTCTAATCTTAAAACTAAAAATAAAATGAAATTCAAACAAACATAATTATCAAAATATTTAAATAGGTTAAATCGCACCCTAGAATATTTTTGTGAATTTTTCTTTTACTGAATGAATTATGGTCTAATTACCAGAACATACACATTTTGTATTTTGTTTAATAATGTAAAAATGGACAAAATGGACAGACCCACACATGACTAGCAGCACACGTTACGGAAAATTGAAAATTGTACAGCGAGGTCCTTTGTTACTATTTCTTTTGGAGTGACTGTCCGTGAAGCAAAAATCACGTGCTTACAGCCCCCCTGAAGAACAGAATGGAGATTTGTTGGTTGAAGTCAGGAGCCCCCCTGAAGAACAGAATGGCAATTTATTGGTTGAAATCAGGAGCCCGCCTGAAGAAAGGAAAGGCATTTTATTTTTAAAAAGTTGTTAAAATCTCGCCAACCTAAAGAAAAGAATGGCATTTTTAAAGTTGTTGTTGAAGTCAGGAGCCTCCCTGAAGAATAGAATGACGATTTATTGGTTGAAGTCAGGAGCCCCCCTGAAGAATAGAATGGCGATTTATTGGTTGAAGTCAGGAGCCCCCCTGAAGAACAGAATGGCGATTTATTGGTTGAAGTCAGGAGCCCCCTTGAAGAACAAAATGGAGATTTATTGGTTGAAGTCAGGAGCCCGCCTGAAGAAAGGAAAGGCGTTTTATTTTTAAAAGTTGTTAAAATCTCGCCAGCCAAAGAAAGGAATGGCATTTTTGAAAAGTTGTTGAAGTCAGGAGCCCCCTTGAAGAACAGAATGGCGATTTATTGGTTGAAGTCAGGAGCCCCCCTGAAGAACAGAATGGCGATTTATTGATTGAAGTCAGGAGCCCCCCTAAAGAACAGAATGGCGATTTGTTGGTTGAAGTCAGGAGCCCCCTGAAGAACAGAATGGCGGTTTATTGGTTGAAATCAGGAGCCCGCCTGAAGAGAGGAAAGGCGTTTTAAAAGTTGTTGAAATCTCGCCAACCTAAAGAAAGGAATGACATTTTTAAAGTTGTTGTTGAAGTCAGGAGCCCCCCTGAAGAACAGAATGACAAATTA
Organism: Nicotiana tabacum; assembly: GCF_000715075.1. Classification (NCBI taxonomy): domain Eukaryota; kingdom Viridiplantae; phylum Streptophyta; class Magnoliopsida; order Solanales; family Solanaceae; genus Nicotiana; species Nicotiana tabacum. Next base: position 188,798,575 of record NC_134087.1, on the reverse strand, counting down.
TTGGTTGAAGTCAGGAGCCCCCCTGAAGAACAGAATGGCGGTTTATTGGTTGAAATCAGGAGCCCGCCTGAAGAGAGGAAAGACGTTTTAAAAGTTGTTGAAATCTCGCCAACCTAAAGAAAGGAATGACATTTTTAAAGTTGTTGTTGAAGTCAGGAGCCCCCCTGAAGAACAGAATGGCGATTTATTGGTTGAAGTCAGGAGCCCCCCTGAAGAACAGAATGGCGATTTATTGGTTGAAGTTCAGGAGCCCGCCTGAAGAAAGGAAAGGCGTTTTATTTTTAAAAGTTGTTGAAATCTCGCCAACCTAAAGAAAGGAATGGCATTTTTAAAGTTGTTGTTGAAGTCAGGAGCCCCCCTGAAGAACAGAATGGCGATTTATTGGTTGAAGTCAGGAGCCCCCCTGAAGAACAGAATGGCGATTTATTGGTTGAAGTCAGGAGCCCCCCTGAAGAACAGAATGGCGATTTATTGGTTGAAGTCAGGAGCCCCCTGAAGAACAGAATGACAATTTATTGGTTAAAGTCAGGAGCCCCCCTGAAGAACAGAATGACGATTTATTGGTTGAAGTCAGGAGCCCGCCTGAAGAAAGGAAAGGCGTTTTATTTTTAAAAGTTGTTGAAATCTCGCCAACCTAAAGAAAGGAATGGCATTTTGTTTTTAAAGTTGTTGTTGAAGTTGGGAGCCCGCCCATAGAACAGAGGAATACATTTCAGTATTAATTTTCAAGCGTTGAAGTTGGGAGCCCGCCCATAGAACAGAGGAATACATTTCAGTATTAATTTTCAAGTATTGAAGTTGGGAGCCCGCCCATACAACAGAGACATACATTTCAAGATCAAGTCAGAGGACAATAAAACAGAGGGTTACAACAGGAATCCCCAGCAGGAAACAATAAAAATCCCCAGCACTGGGAAGCAGAAGGTTGCAACAAGAGGTCCCAGCACAAACTCAAGTGCATGTGTCAAAAAGAAGAAAAGCACCGGAAAATATGCAAGCAGACAAGAAAGCAAGGCAACAAGAATAAATTGCAGCCTAGCCTAGTTTCTTGTTTTCTTTTAAGCACGGTGTAACAAGGAGATCGGTAAGTAGTAGTAATAGCATGCAACAACAGTAACATTGCAGTCCCGCGGTAGTCTCAGCTACCAAAACTTCCCGAACTACATTGACCTGATTCCTGTTTAGCCCAGGATATGTAGGAAACCTTTGAAGCAAAGGTTCAGTCAAATCTTTTTCAAAAATGCTTCACACGGAGTACTCGGATGGGCAAAAATCGCTCGCTTTATCTTTGCACGAAAACCCTTCTTGTCTTCGGGCAAAGAGAGGCAGCTGTAAGCACGTGATTTTTGCCCTATATGAGAATTACTCCCAAAAATTCAAAAATAAAATGATTTTTCTTGGTGTGCAATTTTGTGATATTTTTTGAATAATTATTTATGTTTGTCTGTGCATGTTTATTTGTTAAATTAATAAAAAAATACAAAAATATGTCGCATTTTGCATGTAGGATTTAATTCTACAATTGTTAGTAATTAAGTTTGTTTTAAAAAAAAATTACTAAAATAGGCATCGTTTGCAATTTTAGCATTTAATGTCCAAATATACAATTTTATGCTTAATTATTACTTAATTGTGCGTTAATTGTTATTGGGAGTTAATTTGCACTTTTTTAACTTAATTTAGTTCTTAATAATAATAAGTATTTTTCTAATTTAGTTTTAGAAAATAAAAGAAGAAAAGAGGGCAAAAATACAAAGAAAAATCGGATTGGGCCACTTCTTCAATTGTGAGCCACAGGCCCAAAAAAATTGTCCAACCTTCTCATGACCCGGTCCATTCCAAACCGGGTCGACCCGGTCCACCCCATAACCCCAATACCCAACCCCTTTTCATTTTCATTTTTTCATTTTTACAAACCAAAAACAAAAAATAACCAAACCCTAAAACACTAAACTCATCCGTCCCCCCCCCTCTCATTTTTCTTCTTCTTCTGCAAACTCCTCACACCCCTCCCATGGCTGCCCAGCCTCCGTTGTCACCACCCTCACATGAAATCCCCCCTCCTCATCGTCCAGACAAACCCTCAAGCCTCCAGCTCCCATAGCTGCTGCCGATGTTTCGTGTTCTTCTCCGATAACGAAACCACTAGCTGCTACTGTTTCGTCGAGCTGCGTTGCTGCTGCGTTTTCTTCTCAACATCGACATTGATACTTCTCTTCTTTCTACCATAGTTGCTACTGTTTCATCAAGCTCGAACCGGAGCTAACATGCCTGCGCCAAACAGTGTCGCTGCTTCGAGATTACTGTTTCGTCGAGCTGCGTTGCTACTGCATCTTCTAGTTTCATTGAGGCTATCACTGCTGCTTCTCTTCCTCCTTCCAGCTCCTCCGTGCTGCTGCTGCTCGTCGAAGCTCCTGCTGCGTCGCTGTTGTTTCTTCTCCTCCGAGCTGCTGCTTCTCCGCCATGGACGAGCACGCACAGCTGCTCACGTTTCTGCTTCGGCTTGCCGCGTCGCCTTCACGCTTTTGTTTTCTTGCTGCTTCTTCTATGGCCAAAGAAGCCCAGTTGTGGTTGCTTCATCTTCTTCGTTGTTCGTCGTTTCATTTCCGGTTAGTTGGTTTTTGAATCTCATTTATTGTCCGTAATTTTGTTTGATATTTTTTCGGATCCGAAATCGTTAAATGTTTGTTTCGTTCATTATTTTGTGAATTTTTCAGTTTGTTTCATGTTTGTTTTATCGTTCTTGTTTATTGTTTAGGTAAAAGTTTTTAGTTTAATGTTGGTTAGATACAAATTGAAGTTTAATTAATTTGTTTCATGTGTTCTATGTATTTATTTTTTTTCAAAAATTGTTAATATTGTTAAGTTCAAGTTTAAATTCATAATTGTTTCTTCTTAAGTTTTGTTTTGTTATTTGCCTAAAATAATTTATTTGTAATAGGGAAGTATGTTGGTTTAATCATTTGAATCGATTGTTTTATTTTTAAATTTAATTCATGTCCATACTTTGATTGGTTGATCTTGAATCCGAAATTTGTATAGTTTGATTTTCTTGTTTATTGTTTATCATTTATGATTATTTCTTGAGTTTGTCTCATAATCTTGTTTAAGTTTAATATAGGAATTGTTGGTTGTAATGTTGTTAGAGTTGATTTTAAGTTCAAATGATTATTGAATTTAGAAATCTGAATATACTTGTTTGTTGTTGTTGTTGTTGAATCTGAAAGTAGGTTTGTTTGTTGCTAAAAATATTGTTCAATCAAAATTTTAGTTGTTCTTTGTTGTTCATCCGTGTTCATATGATTTGTTGTTTGAATTTGTGTAGAAATTGGCCATATTGGCTATATTTTGGTTGAGTTTGATTAATTGATTTGTTATAGCTGATGGGGGTAGTTTGGTAATTTGCAGTACGTTCAGGGTTAGTTTGGTAATTTCAGTAAGGGCAGAGGGGCATTTTTGGAATTTAATTTCTGAATAATTATTTATTTTGAATGTTCTTTCCATTAAAATTAAGATAATATTAAAGTAATTAAGCATGGGGGACAAAATGTAATGGGGTGGGTTTTGATATAATTGTTTAATTTAATGGGGGACAAGACAAAATGTAGTGGAGGGTAATATGGCAATTGTTTATGGTATGCATGGGGGACAAAATGTAATGGGTTGGTTTGATATGTCAGTTTAATATAGTGGGGGATGAGTGGGAAGATAATGGGTTTGGTAGGAGAAAATGGGTTGATTTTAATTGATTAAAGGGTTTGGGGATGTGATATATATAGAAGGCTTGATCAGATTTTTAGAGGAGGACAGAAGAGAAAAACAAGAAAAAATACAGATAGAGGAACTAATCTGAATATAGAGAAGAACAGAAAGAAAATAAGAGAGAGAAACATGGGCTGAACATTTAGGAGAGAGAAAATTCCGAAAAATATTTAAACTTTCAAAATAAAAAAAACTAAAAAAAAAAATCTTTTGCTTTCTTTCATTGTTTGAAATTAGAATTAATTGTTGTTTCATCAAAGCTTGAAGCTTTTGTTTTTTGGGATTACTGCTCCACTGGTTTGCAAACTCTGTTCTTGGGTTGTTACTGCTGCTGGACTGTTGTTGTTGTGCTGTATTGTTATTACTACTGCTGATTCTCATCTTCTTTTGTTTCCAATACCAGGTACACGACTGTAATACTAGCTATTGCAAAGCTAATAATGTGGAAGCATGAATACATATGAAGAATGAAATTTTGAAGTTTTAATATCATTTTTATTTCCTTTTATCGATTGTATTTAAACTATTTCATCTATTATTGAATAATAATTGAAATAAAAAAATAAAATAACATAAGTTAGTCTTTAATGAATCAGTTTGGCAAAACAGGTTAATTCACTAGTTATGAAGGTTTCAAAATTATCAACAGTAGGTTAATCATGAATAAGTAGATAAATTTAGTTAAGGCATGAATTTGAATTAATTTTCGAAAATTAGGCATTAAGGCATTTGAGTTCAGGCAAGATTAGAAACTTCGTTTAAGTCTAAAAGACTTTTTAAAAAGATTTAGTAATTATGGTTAAAATCTAGTTTCAAATGGTTGTGAATAATTAATCTCAATTTTTTTTTTTATAACAACGTTGAGTTTTTATCTAGCTGTATTTGATTCTTTTGAATATTAGTTGTCAAATTTTTATTTTATTTATAATTTCGAATTTTTTTAAATAAAATTCCTTTTCATCAATATTTGTATTAATCTAGCAATCAGTATGTCATGTTTTCTTAATTAAATAAAATAAAAGCTAGTAATTAATTAGGATTTTCTTCCTTTATTTTAGAGACTAATTTTTATAGAAAAATGTAGTCGCTTTAAGATTTGTCCATTTAAAATAAATGAGATGAGCCTCGCTTAATAAAATGCATAGATTGCGGGGCCCTCAATAAATGTACATTTAATTGCTTAGAATTCGGGAGGAGCCGTTTAGCAAATTTCTCGGCCCTACCCAAAATAATGATACGCTAGTCGCTTTAGGCGCGTATTTAATAATATTATCTTCTTAAACTCGGGTGCGTATTTCATGCAACCCAAATCCAAATCCCAAAACATTGAATAAAAATGTGTTCCGGATTGCGGGAGCATTTCATGTGACGTAATCCAAAGACATGTTTTAAACAATGTTCACATTCTTGTAAAAATAATAATAACAATAATAAAAGCGGCAAAAAGATAAATTTTGCACATGAGCTCATAATTGTATAAAAATCAGATATTTAAGCCAGATATGACAGTTGAGCGACCGTGCTAGAACCACGGAACTCGGGAATGCCTAACACCTTCTCCCGGGTTAACAGAATTCCTTATCCGGATTTCTGGTGCGCAGACTGTAATACAGAGTCATTCTTTTCCTCGATTCGGGATTAAAATAGGTGACTTGGGACACCCTAAATCTCCCAAGTGGCGACTCTAAAATAAATAAATAAATCCCGTTTCGATTGTCCTTTAATTGGAAAAAACTCCCTACGCCCCCGCGGGGGCGGGAAAAAGGAGGTGTGACAGTAGTGATTGTACCCCATGCAGCAATGTTGGAATATGTCAGGAAGTGATTTCCACAGGTGGGTTATTCCCTGTGAGCAGGTTAGCGGTCTTCTACGAAGAATTCTATTGGTTATACAGCAAAGAGATCAGTCGTGCGAATCTGGTTAATGATTCAGATTATAAAAAGGGGTTTTATAAAAAGATTCCGAGAGTTTGGTGGTTGATTGTGCAAGGTTATGTCTATAAGAGATAAAGAATCCTGGAGAATTCCAGAGTTGTGTAATTGTGGCTTTAAGCTAAGTGGGAGAGTCCCACCACCTATGATTTGGTTGCATGGTTAACTACTTGTGAGGTTTCTAGTTATTAGCATACTTATGTGTTATTTAATCTACGAGAAAAGAACATAAGTGGTAACTTGAGCAAAGGGATTGTTAAAGGTATGATATGGTTGGCCTTATTGGCTCATGTTCAGACTTGGGGAAGGATTCAGGATTTATGCCTTGTATAGATGCGGGCTTCAAGGGAAGTGATTTTGTTGGGTGCTTCATCGATAGGGTATTCATATGCTAGAAGATTCATGGAGTTGATTATATTCGGGGCCAAGTCAGAAGGGGTGGCTCTCAACAACGGTTCTAGTAGATTCATAGGGGTAAAAGTGTGGTGCCTAATAATTTCGAGCCTATAGGTACGGTTAAGAATCAAGCTTTGTAGCAGCTTATGAGAAGAGGCCCAGAATGTTCTATGATGTTTTGACTTGTAGTGTAGCATTTGGGAGGTATGAAATGGCTCGTGGTATTTGAGATGGTATGGTCTCGTGATTCAAGGTCACTCGGGATGAGTGCGAATGGAGTGTGTTATGTGTCGAATGGAGTTATTTCTAAGGCAACCAAGGATAAGTTGGAAGAAGATAGATTGGTTAGCCATAGTTGAATTGGCATGTTGGTGGTAGTAATCAGTTCCTGCAGCGTGATCAAGTTATACAAGTGATTTGTGACGGTACGTGTGAGGCTTGTTAGCTATCGTAATTGATATTATTCAGAAATATTCTTCTGCTGTGGCATGTCATGTGTAGGCGGATCCCGGAAGGGCTTGGCTATGGTGGCTTAGACCACTACTTAGAGATTTGCATATTCTACGATTATGAGAATTCACTCGTGTGTTGCTATGGTTCTCTTGGTATGTGTTAAGTAAAAAGTTTTTATATGATGAAGTGTTAATTTATTAGTGGTTCCGGAGTTATGATAAAAATTATTTTCTATCGTATATTGGCATGTTGGGTGCAGTGAGTGTTATGGAATTTGAAGTGAGGATCAAGGTTGCAATTCGGTATTGGCAAGAATGTCACGAGCTCGGATGAGTAGGAAAGGAGTTTCGATGTTTAAAGTAAGTTGGTATTGTCTTCAGCGTCACCTGACATTGGTGTTTTGTGGAAAAAGATTTGCATCCTGGTTAAGGATTCTTGATCACTTTTCAGCATTAGTGCGGCCGGTGGTTTGGATGTATAGACCTGTTATCTGTTACGAAAGGCTGTGGGAGTGTGTCTCACGGGAAGGTTGTATAAGTGTGGCATGTAGTCACTTGATTGATTGAAGAAGTTAAACCAAGTATGAATATTGTAGTGATATCATTAAATTGAGAATTGATGCCTGGGGGGCACTCGGTTTATTGGTTTGTGGAGGATCACTCCGGTTATGATGGTTGTTCATGTGTTATGAGAAAAACGGGGTGATTATGGACCCATGAAAGGTTATTGGCCTAGTTCGGTATGATCAGAATCAGCTTGAGGTCTGTGGATGGATCTAAATGTGAATTTTATGTATGGATCGGGTGGCACGCCGCAACAGTGTGATATTGAGTACAGTTCCCTATATCTGTTTTTATGTGTTTTGTTTCCTATTTTTCTGAGGAAAACTCATATTAGTTGTGTGCCCGCATTGCATGTATGATTCGTGAGCGGGGTGTCTATTCAATTATGTCGACCGCGTCGTATGTATGATTCGCCACCGGGGTAATTGGATTTCCTTTTCAGAGTTCGTTTTCCTTATGTATCACGTTCGAGCTTTCAGCCTTTGGCACGTTACGGCATCACATGGGACTTTTGATCATGACCGGGGTGACTTATTGCCTGAGCAGTTAGTATTGGGTGAGACGAGATCATTGGATTTAGGATCAGTGCAATCTGATTATATTAAGTATATTAAGGAGCTAAGACCATTATTTGGTTCAGAATGAGGTGATTAGTCTTGTCAGGAGTATAGACCCAATGATTTATTGATTCAGTAGTTGATTATGGATTTCTACACATCTCTTCCATCGTGGCGGTATTGTAAGAGTTAGAGCAAGATCTATGTATGTCATGAGGTGCAATGGGAGCATCAAAGTCATGGAATTTTGACTAAATTGATCAGAGAATGTTATTGTGGTCCTATGAGTAAAGTGGTGCAAGGTGTGAATTCAGCTAAGGTATGCAGTCATGTTTTGATGTTGCGTGTAGTTATTAATTCGGTGAACGTATGTTGGAATAAGCCTAGTAGAGAATTCTGGATGTTGGAATTGGGCTCTAAGACTTATTTGCCTAAGTGAAAAAGGGTATCTTCAGATTGATCGAGCTAGGGTGCCCAGCTGAGTTGTGGTAGCACGGGTAGGTGCTCGAGGTGTTAAACAGTGATTTCGGGCAACCCCAGCGTAGTTCTTAGCAAGATCGAGGACGAACGTATGTTTAAGTGGGAGAGAATGTAATGCCCCGATCGGTCATTTTGAGATCTAGCGTGTCGTTCAGCAGTTTGAGGCCATGAGCAGCTTCACTTCGGGTATTATGACTTGTGCGCATGGTCGGAATTGAATTCCGGGAAGTTCGGAGTCGATTTGGAAAGAGAATTCTCATTTTGGAAGCTTTAAGTTGAAAGAATTTACTAAGGTTTGAGTAAACGACCTCGGAATCGGGATTCGAAGGTTCCAGTAGGTTCATATGATGATTTCGGACTTGGGAATATGTCCGGATTGTGTATTGGAAGACCCGGTAACGTTTTAGCGCCTATTGTGGAAGTTAGCATTTTTGGAAGAATCTCATAAGTTTGGATTGAAGTGCATTTTAGGGTTATCAATGTCCGTTTGAGATTCCGAGTCTGGGAATAGCTCTGTACAGTGATTCTGGTGTTGGGAGTGCGATCAGAAGTGAATTCGGAGGTCTGTAGGTCATTTTGGAGTCATTTGGCTAAAGATTGAAATTTGAAGGATTTTGAGAAGTTTGACCGGAAGTGGACTTTTTAATATCGGGGTCGGAATCCAATTCCGGAAGTTGGAGCAGGTCTGTAATGTCGAATATGACTTGTGTGCAAAATTTGAGGTCAATCGGACGTGATTTGATAGGTTTCGGCATCGAATGTAGAAGTTTGAAGTTCTAAAGTTCATTAAGCTTGGATTGGAGGTTGATTCATGATTTTAGCGATGTTTGATGTGATTTGAGACCTCGAGCAAGTCCGTAATGTGTTATGGGACTTGTTGATATGATTGGACGGGGTCCCGGGGGCCTCGGGTGGATTCCGGATGGTTAACGGATCGAAGTAGAATTTGGAAGAATAGCTGAAGCAGTTAATATCTGGTATAACCGCACCTGCGAAGATTTGGCCGCTGGTGCGGAGCCGCAGAAGTGGCCAAAGGAGCGTAGATGTGGTGGAGAAGGGAGAAAGTTGGGACCGCAGATGCGATCAAGTCCCCGCAGAAGTGGGACCGCACCTGCAGAAGAAGAAGCGCATAAGTAGAATTAGGGAGCCCGAGAAGGACCACAGATGCGGTAGTGGGGCCGCACCTGCGGAACCACAAAAGCGGTCGGGTGACCGCATGTGCGGAAGTGCTGGAGACACTAAGATCTTTAAAAATCGAGGGGTTGGTCATTTTCCCCCATTTTTCATTTGGTATGGACGATTTTGGGGAGCTTCAAGTGGGGTTTTTCATCATCAACGACAAGGTAAGCCAACCCCACCTATCTTGAGTTAAATACATTGATTATGTGTGAATTTGAGCATGAAAATTTGATAAAACTTGGGGTTTGAGGGGAAACCTAGAAAATTCGTATTCTTGGAATTTGACCACGATTTCGGGTATGAAATTAAGAGAAAATCATATATTTGAGTTCGTGAGTTCATGGGTAAACTTTATCTTCAAAATTTTCGGAATTCGGGCACGTGGGCCTGAGAGCAATTTTGTCAACTTTTCGATCGGAGTTAGGAATTGCTATAAATAAGATTGTAACGAGTAATTGAACATATATTAATGGATTTGCATAATTATTGGCTAATTTTGGAGCAATATACATCGATTCGAGTCTTTGAAGGGCGTGGAATGTCGATTATGGATCTTCGGAGCGAGGTGGGTCTCCTTTCTAACCTTGTAAGAGGGAATTGTCCCCATAGGTGAAATAATTGGTTATGTGCTCCTATTTGTGAGGGCTACGTATGCACGAGGTGACGAGAGTCCATGCGTAGCTACTAATATGTGTAAGTCCGGGTAGTCTAGGACCCAAAGCATGCTATACTTGGAATATCTGTAATCTTATTGACAGTTAAATTGCTTAAATCCTATCGAATTGGTAAATGAATTTCTAAAAGTATTAAACTTCATTTTCTTAAATTTTAAAAAGAGAATTGGCTTTTATTTGGATAAATGTTCCCCGATAAATTCTTACTTGGCTGTTTGAGCATGTATTTCTGTGTGTACCTGCGTCGCATGTATGATTCGCGAGCAGGGTGATTGTTTATTTAAATTTGATTGCATCGCATGTATGATTTCGCGAGCGGGGTAATAGATGCATCTATGGTTCACACCGTTCGACCCTCGAAGTGCACATTTTACATTTACGTTGGATCGGGTCGTATGTCCTCTGCATGATTTGCGCATGCTTGTATTGCTTGACTTGAGATTTATCGATATTGCTATTTGCCCTCTCTGTCTTGAGATAATTGAAAATTAATAGATTATGAATCCGGAGGTTTTTAATATAAAAAGAAACTTTTACCTGTTCGTGACTTATTTGAAATTTCTATCGTTCTTAATAACTCCATGATTACTCACATTAATAATATATTGGTATTGGACCACTAAGTAAGTGTGAAGTCGACCTCTCGTCTACTTCTTCGAAATTAGACGGGATACTCATTGGGTACACGTTATTTTCGTACTCATACTACACTTGCTGTATATTTTTGTTGCACATATTTATGTGTGGCTAGTGGCATAGCGGCATGGTTGATACAGAGACTCAGATGAGTTGTATTATTCGAGACGATCGTAGCCATCAGAGTCTCCATCAGAGTATTGTACTGTATTTTTATTTCTGTCCACTTGTATTCCGCACAGTTACTGTATTTTATTTCATTCCTAGTAAATGCTCATGCACTTGTGACACCGGGTTCTGGGATGATTATGGGGTATCTTGTATTAACTTCTTAACATTCATATTTGATTTGAGACGGTTATCTTTTATTGGTAAAAAAGAAGGAAAATCATAGTTTTCAAAAAATTTAAAACGAGAATTTAATTAAGTATCTTGGTTGGCTTGCCTGACAACGGTGTCCGGCGCCATCACGACTCTTAGTGAATTTTGAGTCGTGACAGCTATGACATAGAGAAAAGAAGCGTTCTTTTCTTTGAAAAAGGGAAAGAGATGGAACCCTAGTCAAATGCGATTTTAATTTTAGAAATAAATTCAACCGTTGGATTAGATGCATCTAATGGTTGAGATTTATCCTGATATAAGTAAATAAGATATAATAAAATAAATAAAGCAAACATTTATTTGGAATTCTCTAGAAGATAGAAGAAATGATCTTGACCATTAATTTAAAATGGACTAGATCTGATGAATCCATGTGGCAAGGTGTGGGGTCAAAGTGTGAAGGGATGAGGAGAGCATGTGCTAGGCATGTGTTGGTCATGAGATTTGGACCATTGGCGCCTATGTGGCGCTGATGTGGAGACTTATGTGGCGCTGATGTGGAGTCTATGTAAATGAAAGGGTTAGGTAGATGGGCTGGCGGGTACGGGCTATTTTATGGGCTTATTTTGATCTGATTTTTCTTCTTTTTGGGTCAAGAAATCTAGAATATGTATTTTTAAAAATAAAAGCCCTCTTTGAATAACAATTGGACTTTGCTAAGATGACCAGTTTGCATTTAAAAATCCCTTTCTCTTAGATTAATTTCATTATACTTCCATAATTATAATAATTTACAATAAAATATAATTACATTATATTGCTATAAAAATTAATATATAGTATGTATGCATCTATATAGAATAGGAAATAGAGAAATAAATTATAATTGGCAAATAATGCTTGTATTAATCATTACGATGCATTAGCATTAAATAATAATATGATAGTGACTAAGTAACTAAAATAATAATAACGATATAATTACAATAAATAAATATGATAAATTATATTAAGGCTAATAATTATATTTTATTTAAAAAATCTTGAGGCTAGAAAAAAAATATAACAAATGTTTTGGATAATAATATGTAAAATATATTTAGTAAATTATTAAGAATTAGGAAGTATAGAGAAATTGATTATGAAAAAGGAGGGCCAAAATTGGTTGTCAACAAAGTAAATACGGAACCCAGTTATCCTGCCAGTACTCAGCTATAACCAATCCTTAAGAGAATTACAAAGGTACATATCACAGTAGAAGAAGAATACATAAACAGCATAATGATGTGGCGCGCATCTCGATCCCACCATATAATCAGTAACAATATGAACATTCACCCTTATTACTCCTATTGCGGCGTGCAACCCGATCCCACCAGTCCACCCTTATTACTCTTCAATATATCACCCTATACCTCCTGTTGCGGCATGCAACTCGATCTCACCTATCCACCCTTATTACTCCTATTGCGGCGCGCAATCCGATCCCATCAGACAATCATATTTTACCCTTATTCCTCCTGTTGTGGCGTGCAATCCGATCCCACCATATTAGTACCAATCACACAACAAGAACAAATATTTAACAATTTAGCTCAAAACCCTCCACAATGTTTATGCCTCAAACCAAAGCAAACGGAAGTCTATACAATTATGAAACTTCATCAATTAATACTACATAAACCAACCAAAATGTACCCTGAAGCACCAATAAACTAACTTAAACCAATAATGTAATACAATGAAATTACGGAACAATTAATACCTTTAATAAACGAAACAACATCTAACAAGAAGCAATTAGGCATGGAAGCATCAATAAGCATGTAGCAGTTAAGACAAGAAGACAATGTATTAGAAATGGGGAAGGGAACATGCTAAACAAATAATTTGGCGGCGCATAGGTACTCGTCACCACACCTATACGCCACGCACATGGAATTTCACATAACAATTAAGTCGGGGATCCCTAATCCCTAGAGTCAAAGTTAGACCAAACACTTACCTTAAGCCAACAACCAACTCAAGGCTCAATTACTGCTTTTCCTCTAGTTTTCACCTCCAATCCACTCGTATCTAGTCATAATTAACTTAATACCATCAATTATCGCTAAAGAAATCAATTCCAATGCATAATTATAAGTTTCCAAATATTTTCCCAAAAATTCAAAAACCAACCCCGGGCTTCCTTGGTCAAAACCTGAAATTCGGACAAAAATCTGATTACCCATTCGCCCCGAGCCCAGATATACAATTGGTTTTGGAATTCGATATCAATTTGAGGTCTAAATTCCCAAATTTTGAAATTCCTAAGTTTTACCCAAAAATCCCCAATTCCACCATGAAAAACCCTAGATTCTAGGATGAAATCTTGTGAAAAGAAGTAAAAGATTGAAAGAAATTAGTTAAGAATCATTTACCTCTGATTTGGGGAAGAACTAGCCTTTGAAAAATCGTCTCTTGAAGTTTAGGTTTTGAAAAATGGGAGAATGAATGAAAAATCCCGTCTAATTCCAAACATATCAGCTGCAGATGTCGCAATTGCGACCTGAGCTTTGCAATTGCGAAGCTCGCAAATGCGAAGAACCATCGCAAATGTGAAGTCCTCCACAACACTGTTACCTTCGCAATTGCGAATGTAAGTTCGCAATTGAGAACATGATCCTCCGCAAATGTGATAGTTTTATCGCATTTGCAATCCCTGCCCCTCCCAGTTTTACTTCGCAAGTGCGAAGAAATCTTCGCAATTGCGAAGACTACTTGGCTCAGCTTTTAATCGCAATTGCGATGAAAGCCTCGCAAATACGGAACCTACAGGGTTTGCAATTTGCAATGCCTGATCTCGCAATTACGAGATCAGGTCATACCAACAAATTTTTCTAAGTTCCAAAACACGCTGAAGCATATTCGAAACTCACCTGAGCTCTCGGAGCTCCAAACCAAACATGCACATAAGTCTTAAAACATCATACGAAAATGCTCGCGCGATCAAATCGTCAAAATAACATCAAAAACTACGAATTTAACACCAAAACACATGAAATTTTCAAGATAGTTTCAAAACTTTTATTTTCTCAACCCAAGGTCCGAATCACGTCAAATAAACTCCGTTTTTCACCAAATTCCACATACATGACTTAAATATTATATTAAATATGTACTGGCTCCGAAATCAAAATGCGGGCCTGATACCAATGATATCAAACAATAATCAATTTCTTTAATTCCTTAGATTTTCAGTCTTACAATTTTCATAAAAAGTTCACTTCTCTGGCTTGGGACCTCGAAATTCGATTCCGGGCATACGCTTAGGTCTCATATTTTACTACGGACCTATCGGGACCGTCAAATCACAGGTCTGAGTCTGTTTACCTGGAGCCAACAAAACATTGACCGAAGTCCACAAAAATCCACTTTTTAAGCCAAAAATTATTATTTCATAAATTTTTCAAATAAAGACTTTTTGGAATTACGCCCGTACTGTACACACAAATCGAGAAGAGAAAAAAAATTAGGTTTTTAAGGTTTGGAGTGTTGTGCTACGATCGAGTATTAACTTCAGACTGCGCAAAAGGACATTTTTTGGTCACTCACCGATTCACTTTTTCACTGTGATAGATGACTTTGCCTCACTCTTAGCTGGTTTATACCCAAACTTTTCTCGGTTCCCCACTAAAAGAGAATCCTAGATAATAAGAAGAAAAAAATAGTAGACAAAAAGGTAAATAAAGCTAGAATTTTATTGTCAAAAAGATGCTTTCCGTAGAATCAGCCATCATCCAACTGTCTCCTATAAAAGCTACAAATATCCACTAATCAGTATAATCCAATTTCATACTATATTATTAAGCTCGCCACTTGTACTATAGACTGTAGTCCAACTTATTTAACTCCGAGTCACTCTTTTCCTTGTTATTCATTAAAGGTATTTGGAGTTCAAGAAAAAATGGCTAAGGTATTTGGGATTTTTGCATGCTTAGTGATTGTGGCTTTAGATGCTGTAGCTGGACTTCTTGGAATTAAAGCCGAAGGAGCTCAAAACCAGGTATATATATCTCATCCAATGCCAATTTCATTATTGTACCAAAAATTGCAACAACCACAACATGCACAGTGTCGTAATTTTACCAGTCTAAGTCTGGCAATGATAGGGTGTATGCAGATCTTACCCTTATCTTGTGAAGACAAAAAGACCGTTTTTGATAGACCCTCGACCATAATCATAGTAATTTACCAAAAATTGCAAAAAGAAAAAAAAGGGCTTCCTTCAAATCCTCCAAGAAATTTTTTCTATTCGATTTAAATTATATACACTGATAGTGTAACAACTAGTTTAATATGTGTTTGTAAGTTAGTAAGTTATCCTTTATATCAGGTTAATAATTACTAATGTTTGTCGCACACAAATTTACTTGACCTTACTGTAAGTAGTTTTTACACTTTCTAATGCATAGAAGTCAATTTTTTTTTTTGTGGTTTGGAAGGAGAAACACCTGAAGCTATGGTTGTTCGAGTGTAAAGAGCCAAGCCATGATGCATTTATACTAGGTTTAGCTGCAGCAGGTCTATTAGGAGCAGCTCATATTCTTGCCAACCTCGTCGGAGGGTGCAGCCTCTACTGTACTAGTGATGAGATCCAGAAAGCACCCCCAAGCAGACAATTATCACTCGCTTGTCTTCTTTTCACTTGGTACGTGATAAACTATACTCCCTTCGTTTCAAAAAGATTGATACTCACTTCGTCCAAAATAAGTAATTTTTTGACCTTTTTTGGTGATTTTTTTCAGATTTTAAGAATGAATTAATTATTTTTTTCCTATATTGTCCTTGGAGTAAATAGTGTTGGAGTATGTGTTAGTGTTTATGTGAAGAGATAATAAATGTTATTGCTAATTAATATTAAAAGGTGAATTTCTTAATTTGTATGAAAACAACTAAAAAATCGCTTATTTAGACCGGAGGGAGTACTATTTTCTTATTTGTCTGTTTCAGAAAGATTGACGGCTTTCAATATTTAGTTAATGTGAATCATTTATAGCACCATAAATGGTAGGTCTTATTTCATAAATGTGACCACATTTCAAGTCGTCCCTTATTCATAGAAGGAGGAGGGGATTGGAGCATATTTTATTAATGATTTATTATTATAAATCTAGTAGGAGTACTAATTAGGTAGTACTAATTAGGTTTGTGAGTGTTTCAAATCTTAGATGCCTCTTCTAGTGAGTTCAAATATTTTGTTATCGAGACTATCTATTAACAGTCTTATTAGATTTGATAATTATCACTCCACCTTGTTTGGCTAAACTTCCATTTTTTTTTAATTTTATAAAGTATATTATCAAAAGTTGTTCTTCGAAAAAGTACTTTTGGAGACTAGTTTATGTTTAATTAATCAACTTGAAAAACATTTTTGCTAGATAATATTAGGACTCTGATTATGTGATAATAACTCTTGTAGATGATAATATTCATATCTTTGGTAGATAATTGTTTTTTTAACCAAAATAAACACTCTAATAGGTAATGTATTTATCACCAGGGGGAGCCAATGAACAAGTTACGGATTTGGTCCAATACAGTAATTTGGTTTAAACTTCATTTGTCTTTGAGAAATTTATTGAATACTATATAAAATTATAAATATAAAATTCAATAACTCAAAATAATTAAAATTTTGAACCAATAAGCTTCAAATCTGACCACTGATCTGCTACTGAATTCTGCTCATCATATATAACAACGCAGTACTGGCTCTATGAATCACTGATCTATTCACAAAATATTCACACTATCAAAACAGAAGAACAAAAAATAAAGTGAAAGACAAAATATCTGATTGATCTTTTGTATCTGCAATCTATCTGTTGGGTTCAGAACAAATTATATCGGGATGCGTTCACCGCCATAAAGAAACTTCATCGAGTTTTCTTCGAGCCCCACACCATTTTTTGGAATGAGGTAAAGGGAATAGCTCCAATCAAGTAGTTTGTCCACGATTTGAGGCGACACTTGTGGTGTGACGAAAAAAAAAAATTGGTCCATTTCATGCATTTACCATACGAGATTATTATACAATTTAGAAAGTTAAATAATAATCTTTCGCATATATATATGTATATAACACATATAAGAATCACTGAGTTTACTTATTTTTATTCACATGAAAACATTTTAAAAAATACGGTTCTTGCAAAATTTTTAAGGAGACGAAAGAAAAAATTTCCAAAATATTTATTATGAGTCGTTAAACTTTATTAAATAATAAATTAATTTCTCTGAATGATTTGAAACTTGTGTTGAATATTACCAATTAGATTTTTCCTTTTCTAAATCGGTTAATGATTCAAAAACTTCCACGGAAGAGGGAGTCACCTCTGAACTTCCCTGGCATAAGGATTTTCAACAAATGATAGAAATACTTGAGTAGAAGCTTATCCTTTCAAATTAAAAATAGAAAATGAAGCTATTACAAGCAAAAATATTAAAAATATTTTTGAATAAAATAATTATACAAATAAATATTTACACTATTTTGGTAAATATCTAATTACAAAACAACCTTCAGCATCTACTAGTTCTAAGACAACAGAAATCTCTAATTCTTCAATCCCCTTATTTAAGCTTATGAGATCCCTAGAATTTTCTCTACAGAACTTCAAATTCATCAAGCTAAAGACTCTTCTCCGCTTTTTGACCTTCAGCGTAGGATCCTAGAAATTGAGAAAACCCTGATAGCTCAGGACGTCCCAACTACAATTCTATTGTACTGGTTCTCCGAGAAGTACATATTGACCAAGAAACCAATTCACTGTTAGAGCAATTTCATGATAATCTTCCCCTAGAAATTTTCCTTGATAGAAAGTATCTTTCAACTGGCGTCAACCTCAAACACTCTATTATTCAAGAGCTACTCATCCTGATATAGCCTTAGAAGAAAGATCTAATATTATGCAAAATAATTATAATGCCAAATAGTATGTGTGAGTGGAACATAGATGATCGTTCCGAATACAACATTATGGCCAAATTACAGTAGATGACTATGGAAATTCGAAAGGGTTTTACACTTCAGGCTGTTAAGTATCTCAGAAGATCTTTCCCTAAAAATATCTGGACTACCTATGAATGTTTTGATAATAGTATAAATTAGGGTGTTTGTTGAATCGGGAATGGTATAGCCATCCTTATGGATTAGTTTTCCCGTTGAATCAACTCGGACACTTAAGAAAATTTGGTTTTTATTTTCATAACTAATATGAGTAACGCACAAACCTTTAAGTTGACCTGTAAAACCTGCTGCTTAGACTTAGGTAGTAAGATGGCCAGAACAGTTATGAGAAGTCCGGTATGTAGAGATTATCATAGTCATTTGCTGTAATTTGGCCAAAATATTGTATTCAGAACAACCATCTATATTCTGTTCATAGATATTATTGGCATTATTATTATTTTGCATAATGTTGGGTCTTTGTTCTAAGGCTACATTGACTGTAATCATAAAAGAATAAAGTTATTTTATTAATCAATTGTGAGTACAATTCTATTTTTCTCTTGATTCTTCTCATCTGATTATCTTCGTGATTCGACGTGTTTCTCGAACGTAGGATGATGAAGACTTCCTTGGATTTATTTGATATCCAAGAAGTATGTTGTGGATATTCTTGAAATTTTTGATTATCAAGAATTATTCGGCCACCTCTTGATCTCTTTGTGAATATTCGGTGAGTTTTTGAGATTTTTGAGAGGATTTCCATTTTTGAGATATTTTTTTATGGGATTATGTAACCCTTTTTATAGAAATGACCTAGGGCTAGGGTAGTAGTCTCCAGGTTAGGGTTTTGGTAGAGTAGCCTCCAAGCAATAGATTCCTAGAATTTCAAGAGTTGTTTTAGTATCTTGAATTTTGGATTTTGCATGATTCGGTAAAATTTCAATGTCTAAAAATGCCCTTACTTCAAGGTTTATCGGGGTGTTGACTTGCCGAAACTTGAAGACGAGACTTGAAGTACTCGACCATCGTAATAACTGATTTGAAACTTGTAGTTTTCGATTTGCAGGAGGAAGAGATGAAGGGCATAACTGGTCCCACTGGGCGTGCCAATTTGTTTGCAATGAATTTTCGACATACGAAAAATAACTACAATCACAAAAGAATAAAGTAATTTTATTAATCAATTGTGAGTACCATTCTGTTTATCCCTTGATTCTTCTCTCCTGATTATTTCCGTGATTTGAAGGCTGGAGCAGCGTGTTTCTCGAACGTAGGATGGTGTAGACTTCCTTGGATTTATTTGATATCCGTGAAATATGTAGTGGATCTTCTTGAAATATTTGATTATCAAGAATTATCCGGCCACCTCTTGATCTCTTTGTGAATATCCCGTGAGTTTATGGGATTTTTGAGATGATCTCCATTTTTGAGATATTTTTTTAGAGATTACGTAACCTTTTTTATAGGAGTGACCTAGGGCTAGAGTAGTAGCCTCCAAGTTAAGGTTTTGGTAGAGTAGCTTCCAAGCAACCCTGATAGATTCCTAGAATTTTAAGGGTCGTCTTAGTATCTTGACTTTTGGATTTAGCTTGATCAGTTAAAGTTTCAGTGTCTACACCTATTCTAACAAAGAAAATTTCTAGGGGAGGATTGTCATGAAATTACTCGGGCTGTGAATGAGTTTCTAGTCAGTGTCTACTTATCTGAGAACAATAACATAAGAAGTGTTATCTTTAGTTGGGGTGTCTTGGGCTATCAGAGTTTTCTCAATTTTTAGGATCCTATGCTAAAGGTCAAAAACCCGAGAAAAGTCTTTAGCTTGGTGAATTTAAAGTTCTATAGAAAAAGTTTCTAATGATCTCTCATAAGGGTTAAATAAGGAGAATGGAGAAGTGGAGGTTTCTGTTGGCTTAGAACTAGTGGATGCTGAGAAGATGGGTTTGTTATCAAATATTCACTAAGAGTTTGTAAATATTTGTATGCATAGTTATTTTATTCAAAAATATTTTGGCCTGTAATATCTTCATTTTCAATCTTTAATTTGAAAGCAATCAACACATTAATCTCTAACTAATAGCAAAAATATTTAGGAGTGAACTTATTGTCTTTGTCTCACCATATTAATGTATTCGAGTTTTGGAATTTCAGGATTATATTAGCAGGAGGAATGGGAATGCTGGTGATTGGGACAATGGCAAACAACAGGTCGAGAGCTTCTTGTGGGTTTGGACATCGTCATTTTTTCTCCATTGGTGGAATTTTGTGTTTCGTACATGCCATTTTTTCTGTTGCCTATTACGCCACATCTACTATGACTCTTGCATAGTCCAAAACCACCAATCTTATTCCTCTCGAGGTGGATTCAGATTTTAATTCTACAGGTTCAAGACTCGAGTTCTAACTACTGAAAGCATCACAATTCAAGCATTTTCAGCAATTCCAGTGGATATGACACGGAAAAATTCAAGTCTAGGCTAAAAGTTATGGATTCAAACGCAGATTAGTAGTGCTACCCGCCCCTGCTTCCTCTTGTGTTCTCCTCACAATTTCTTGCTACAAATTAACCTTATATATAGTTTATTCTACGAGGTTTTAAATTTTTCACTTCTCTTTTTCTTTGTTT
This sequence comes from Nicotiana tabacum, assembly GCF_000715075.1. NCBI lineage: Eukaryota > Viridiplantae > Streptophyta > Magnoliopsida > Solanales > Solanaceae > Nicotiana > Nicotiana tabacum. Next base: position 188,778,006 of record NC_134087.1, on the reverse strand, counting down.
GATCTTTTAGAGATTGGTAATACTCTGGTAGAGTAACTGCCATTTGGCGTGACTTCTGCTTATAGATCATAGTTATGACAACTGCTTTCGGTTTGGAGCTGACTTATCTTATGGATACTCCAAAGTTGATGAAGTGTTTTCGACGATTTGTTTTTAGAACTAATACTCTAAAATCTGTCTAAATTATACAACTTTTGTCAGTTGCCTACAACTTTCTGTCTAAATTATACAGCTTATGTGACATAATGTGTAATAAATCGCCAAATAACGTGTGAAGGCAGAAAAATGCCATTAAATGGCCCACTTATCAGTGTTTAATGGCTTATTAGCTTTCCTTTTTTAAATTATATTTCACCTTCCTACCTCACTTTCTTCTCCATTTCTTCATCTGAAATTCTCTCTTTCTTGTCAAAACCCCTAACCTTCTATACCGATTGATGAGCAGAACCCTAGTTTTTATTCTGATTTTCGACAGAAACAAGAATAGACAAAGCAATTAAGGTAAGAACCAAGATTAATGGAGAAAATTACTACTGAGAGGTGTAGCCATTATCTGATGAGAGCATAGAGAAAATGAGTTTTTTTACAACTGAGCCACTAGTTTTAACCCTAGCCCTTTTTATTTTATTTTTAACATGTAATTTTTTACAATGATATAATAAAGAATATTAAAATCTTAATTAAATCTGTATTTTAGATTAAGCTAAACAAATATCCACGTAGATTACCACATGACAAATTTTAAAAATAATTGGAGCGTGTATTATACGCACGATGAGAGGGTTTTATTATGAAAGAGATATAGTTCAGGGGTTTTGAAGGGCAGGCGATAGTTTAAGCAGGCAACCGACAAAGATTATATAGTTTAGGCGAGTTTTAGAATATTAACTCTTTGTTTTAAAATGATGACAATTGCATATTTAATTTTGAGAAGCTTATTACATGACCTGTGTGTTTGCCGTTGCACTAATTTTGGCCAAAAAATCGAAGATATGATGTCCAATGTATAATTGATCAACTCTACCATGAATTCAAATATTTCAACTAACTAAAGCACAGGAAAATAATTCATTTGAAGAAGTATAGTATTTTAGAATGCCTATATTGTTGGAAGAAAGGGAATGTCCCTCATTGATTAGGAAGAGCTCGATTTTTCACTTGATAAAAAAATTGTCTTCTCTAGGGCTAGTAAAGAGCAAGAAAAAAGAAAATTAGGCAAACAACGAGCATGCGGGACTAGTTAATGGCTAATAAATAATAACAATACCAAGTTTACGGGATCAAATAATTTAGATTTACTGAATATAAAAAGAAAGCTATGTGAGTTTTGCCAAGGTAAAATAAGAAATAACAAAGTTATGAAGAGGTATCCATTTTGAGTGCAAAGTAGTAATAACTGAAACGAAAATATTTAGCATCAAAGGGGATGTAGCTCAGATGGTAGAGCGCTCGCTTAGCATGCGAGAGGTACGGGGATCGATACCCCGCATCTCCATTGTTGTTACGTCTTTTCAGTTTATTTATGTAAGACGTGTTTCATGATTTTAGGCCAAAAATTCCGCTGAAGAAAAGGTAAACAACAACAGGATAAGAGTGCAAGTGGAAAATAAATGAATTACTCTTTTTCATGACCCAAGTCTTTAATTTTATTCTTCAAGCGATCTATGTGCGTGGGTCCATTTCTTGCACAATTGGAATTTAGTGCAACCTTAACTGAGTCAAAAAAGAAAAAGTCAGAAACGGAGGTTTATGATGCTAGAAATTACATTAAGACTAAGGGATTGAAAGCTCTTCTTTCCAATTACTAATGTATGCTCTCGATATTTTGTGTTTGGTCGATGTTCTATGCCTGTAGTAAAATTGTGCAATTTTCTGCTCCATTTTGCAAGCTAGGAAGAGGTTAAACAATCTTTTACAAATGGTTCTAACTATCCTGGTACGAGTATCACAGGCTGTTCATGCTCTGATATATCTGTTATCAGACCTTTAACACTATTTCTAACACCATTATTCACGAATTTGATGTCTAATTATCATCGCAAGTATCTTAATTTTTAGCCATGGTAAGACATCACAGTATTTTCCTAGACTAATGCCTCTAGTTAATAAACAAGTCAAGATTTGGAATAATTACCTGGCTTTGGTATCACCAGAATCGTCAACAATCAAATGTACTCTGTCACGAATTGCACATCCATGTACTCACTATATACTGAATATGCTCATGATACACAAGATTGAGGAAAATCATGATACAAAATAGAATTGAAACAATTTAAAAAAAGGGACAACCCGGATTATAGATTTCGTATAAAGGCTTAAATAATGAACGCCATCATAACAACAAAGCCAAATCCCATTGTAGAACCAGCAATGACTCCGATTTTATTAGCCGATGATGGGGGAGATGGCGTCGGAACAGAAGCACCAGAAGGAGGCAATGCAGGAGCCTCAATAGTAGGAGATGATGGACTACTAACAGGTGATTTTGTAGGGGACGTTGTAGGGGATTTAGCAGGGGAAATTTTAGGTGCAAGTTTTGGCGACGGCGGTGAAGATTTGGGAGATGGTGATGAAGCAGGGGATTTAGTAGGGGAACTGACAACTGGGGTGGTGGAAGGTGTAGATGCTGGTGGCGGAACTGGTGGTGCGGCTGCAGATGGTGGAGAAGCTGTGGCAATTGTATTGACTTCAAGTTTCATTCCCGAGGCACAATGTCCACCTGTTCCACATATGAAATATCTCTTGCCTAGAGAAGATAGAGTAATGACTGTCATCCCACCAGCATTTGTTGATATTGCATTTGTTGTCTCGCAAGAATCATAATTAGCTTTTGTAACTTCAAGCACATCATGGCTTAGACCATAGGAAAATACTGTTAATAAGAAAAACAAAAATAGAAGATGTTAGTTAGTTTGAGAACGAGAGGGGTTCGACTTAATTGTAAATAGGTTTGAGTCACATTGAACGTAAGTAACAAAACATGCACGGATCCCTTGAATGAAAGGGACTCCCACCAGAAGCGGAGCAAGAATTTGAAATCTATTGGTTTAAGATTCTAGTCTTTTTGAGTTACTAGTTTTTAAATTAATAATTTGTATGTTATCAATGAATTTTTTAATATTACACATATAGGATCTGGACAAAAGCTATCGGATTCGGCCGAATTCGTACTCAATATTCTAGCTCTGCCCCTACCTCCCACCAACCGCAAGAACCTCAAGATGATGAAGACTCGTCCTCTTCATGGAAAAAATGGAGTGAGGATCAAGACGGGGATAATAGTCCTTCATCAATACCAAGAAAGGTGGGCAGGGGCGGAGCTATCATGTTCCGTACAAGTTCGGATGAACCAGTGGCTTTGATTTAAAATCTATTTATTTAAAAATATTTATTGAATATGTAGAAATTATTAATTTCGAATCCAATAACTTAAAAAGAAAAAAAAATCCTGAACTTATAAATCCTAACTCCGCCTCCGATATAAAATGAAAAGACCAAGCTTTTAATACTATATTTAGACGGAATGTCATCTAAACAACCATAAAACAATCAAAATTCCAATGTTCCCAAACATGAGAAGGAAAAAAGGCATTAGTGCTAAGAAGTATAAGTTTTATTGGGTGAATTATGGAATGGGGATGGCTTACTCAAATTATCACCAACTAAGAAAGTTTCGGATGCAGCCCATGTTTTATAATCCGCGCCCTGTCTCCATCCACTATTACCTCCCACTGTGTGATTTGCAGCCATGGCTGAACCAAACACCATGGATATGGCTGCCAAGCTCAATAATGTTCTTAGCATTGCCATTTTTAATAAGCAAATTTTACAATTGGGTTGTATAAACTGCTGAAATATTTGCTAGTATCTTGAAAATTATGTCTTCTTTCTTGCAAGATTCTGCTTTTTATAGGTAATTCTGTTGAATGAGGACAGAATTGTTTGACTAAGATTGTCATATTTTATAATCTAAACGCGCCAATGACGGTGGTTTCTCAAAGAGGCCACCTTTTCTCCCCGCGTCTTTTTATTCTTTTTTCTTTTTACTTTCATTTTATGAATCTTTTTTCATATTGGCGGTGCTCGGCGCAGATGCGGATCCAGAATTTCAAGAGGATGTGTGCACTGTTGTCAAGAGGTGGATTTAGAATTTACATTTAACGGGTTTAACTTTAGTCTCTTACCATGAACCCGCTCCACTTTTGAAATTATAGGTTCGAAATTAATTTTCTTCACTTTCAATTTATGTGAACCTATTTGAATGAGCACGAAGTTTAAAAAAAGAGAGAAGACTTTTGAACCTGTGGTGTAAAATGGTACATATATTTTGTGTGGCTATAAATCATTGCATAAAGGTAAATTGTTTCCACATAAGGAAAGGAGTCATTCCTTTTGACCCCGACTAAAAAGGAAATATATTCACATAAATTAAAACGGAGGGAATATTTTTTTTAAAATTTTTTTAATGAGTATATATATATATATATATATATATATATGTGTGTGTGTGTGTGTGTGTGTGTGTATATATATACACGTGCTGAAAATAAAACTGCCCGGAGTGGGACTGAACCGTCGATTTCACTTATAGAGGTGCACCCAATAATAATTGCATCATAGTAATCTTTGAGCATGGATACACGCACATATATTTAAGTAAGTTTGAGAAATATAACATTGTTATACATAGTTTAGGGAGATGAGCATGGGTTCACGTGAACCCGTACTCCTTAACCTAGATACATCTCTGTGGTCGGGCCAATCTATGCTCAGATTAACTATTCTGCTAGATACCTATTGTATAGGGTAAAATATGCTTATATTAAATGTTTGCATAATAAAGTGACACATGGAGGCGAAGGCAGAAGGTAGTCAGGCCCGAAGGCAACGATCTCGTTTATTTCCGAAGGGAATAGGTATTTATAAAGGCAAAATAAATGGCTACCACCCGGTAGCATTTAATACAGAATATTATATAACATTAAGTACATGGTCCGTTACAGAGAATATGATATTCACTAACTACCATTACACATTCTTCAATTGCTCTCATAATTGTCATTTAAGAGGCGCTTGATCCTAGGACCTTGTTCCCTAGGTACAACTATAAATAGTGAGCTTCACAACCATTGTAAAGGGACATGAATTTTCTGACCAGCACATACTATACTCTTTTCAAAGCTCAATAATATTTTATCTTCTTGCTTATTATTATTGTTATTATTGCCTCTGGAAGCTCTGCTCCTGGAACCAAGGTTTCTGCCATTTTATCTCAATTTCAATGCCAAGTGTTACATTCGTATTTAATTTATTTATCATTTTAGGATCAAATCGATTAACTTGTCTATAAACCACGTATAAATTTAACTGTACCATTTTACGGGGTAAACAGTTTGGCGCCCACCGTGGGGCTTAAAGAGTTGTATAATTGAGTTGATCCTTACATCTATTACTAACCTGTTTTATTCTTTGTTCTTGGCAAAAATCATAGAAAATGGCAGATAACGATGTCAACATCGCACAGAACATTGAGGCTGTAGGAAATCAGCCTCAACACGAAGATTCCATCAGTGATACCCGCAACGAGGGGGATGAGGTTGCGCCGGTCCATGAAAGGCAATATCCGCGACATGTTCGAGAGGCAACTCTTGATGATGCTAAAGACGAGCACGTCGATGAAACAACAAGGATCCTGAGTGAGCAGCAAAAGGCCATTATGGGTCATCTCTCACGACAGGATCAGGTCATGATGGAGTTGAGGCAAACATTGTCAGGTGCTTCCAACAACGCGAATGGACGAGGTCCAGTTCCTCCAATTCTCCCGCAAATCAAACAACGTAGAAGGTCGACAGCAACACCCTGAAGGGCGAAGTTAGCTTATTCGACAGGGCCTGTGGGGAATGATAACGGGTCCGATAACAACAATGAGAACGATCCATTTACAAACGAGCTCATACAGTTAATGAGAGAAATAAATGCCCGAATGGATCAAATTCCCGGTGCACTGCCAGTGTTGAAAGGACTGGATTCAAAGAAGTATATCAAGTTGTCAGTCAAACCAAGCACGACACCAGAATTGATCCTAAAGCAGTTTAAAATGCCAGATGTGCCAAAGTATGATGGGACTTCGGATCCTCAGGAACATAGCACCACCTATACAATGGCAGTGAAGGGAAACGATTTAGCTCCCATGAAATTGAGTCAGTCTTACTAAAGAAGTTCGGGGAGACCCTCACGAAGGGAGCCTAACATGGTATTTGCTCTTGCATGAGCACTCACTCGATTGCTTCGAGATGCTCGTGGATTCATTTATCAAGGCCCATGCGGGGCCCATAAGGTACAGGCCTGCAAGGCCGACATATTTAGGATTGCACTAGGAGAGTCCGAATTGCTTCAAGAGTTCCTGACCAGATTCTAGAAGGAAAGGATGTTGCTACCGGCTGTACCGGATGAATGTGAAGTATAATCATTTACTAAAGGGTTGAATTCGAGAAGTTCCGATGCTTCCCGAAAATTGAAAGAAAGTCTGCCCGATTTCAGCAACAACATGGTCAGATGTCCACAATCGGTTCGAGTTGGAAATAACTATTGAGGATGATCAGCTCGGTTTCCAGACATCAACCAAGGGTCGGGACCGGGAGAAGAATAAGGAGATATCAAAATATGATTTGACACAGATCGACAGTCTTCAAGGGGTCAGTTTTTTCCTATGAACGGGCCAAAGGACGTGGTAGAGGTTTCTTCTCGGCAGATAGATTTGCTACCGATAGAAGGCTAATCGTGACCGGATTAATAGATCGTTTCAGGATAAGGAGATATAAGGTTCCTGAGACTCCTCATACCCCAGGCTTTCCGAATACAACTTCAACGTCAGCGTAGTAGAGCTAGTGTCTTCTATGAAGAACATTGAGGAAGCATGGTTTCCGAAGCCAATGAGATCTGTTCCCAGTCAAAGAGATCCCAATTTTTAGTGCGAATACCATGGGACCAATGGCTATCGGACAGGGTACTGCGGTATTTGTACGAGGAGGTGGCAACATTGCTGAAAAATAGACTTCACAGAATTCCTAAGTGATCGAGCTAAAAAAAACTCTGGCCGCAAGTGATAAAGCGGAACCTTCGAAAGCAGGAGAGGATCCTCCATGTTTGACGATCAATATGATCTTCGAGGGGAACGAGATTAATGATGTAACATTTTCGGCAGGAAAAAACGAAGGTGTTGGTAACCCACAGTAAGAGACTCCGGAAAGTCACTGAAGACAATATTACTTTCATGGAGGAAGACGCAAATGAACTGCTACTATCGCACAATGATGCTTTGGTAATCTCTTTAAATGTTTTAGATATTGAAATTAAACGTCTTTTGGTGGACCCAGGAAGTTTGGCCAATATTATATATAAGAGAGTGTTGGAGCAATCCAAGCTGTCTGGAAGCATTATTCCGGCCAGAAAACTCCTCGCCGAATTCAATCTGGCAAGCATGACAACCCGATGAGAGATATGGCTGCCCACGAATGCCGAAGGGGTGATGAAGACGACCCTTTTCGAGGTAGTAAATGGCGATATGTGTTACAATATTATCCTGGGAAGACCGTAGGTGCACGAGATGAAGGCCGTACCGTCAACATATCATCAATACTAAAGTTCCCAACTCATGAGGAAACTAACAAATAAGAAGAGACTAACTAGCGGCAATGGAGATGAACATATTCTCAATTTCTAGTAGCAAAGGGAAGAAGCTTGCAACATAGCAATTACAGAAACCGGCGCCTGCCCTCGAGCCGAGCGAAGTCAACCGGGGGCGGAGTCGCGGGAATCCTATCAGGTACCAAGATACTCCCAGGTACCAAAAGAAAAAGATGCAATAAAATCCTTGGTGGAGGAACTTGAGCAAGTAGCGCTATTCCAAAAACTCTTGGAGATGAAGTTCCACTTGGGGACATGATTAAACCCCGAGCTCAGGTCTGGATTTATTGAATTTCTTAAATTTAACATTGATTGTTTTGCGTGGTCGCATGCGGATCTGACAAGTATCGCACCAGAAGTGGTCGTGCATAAACTAAGCTTGGACCCTAACATCCCTCTAGTTAGGTAGAAAAAACGTCCTATCACCGAGGTCAGAAATAAAATCGTTAAAAAAGAGGTAACTCATTTGCTTGATATCGGTTCAATCCGAGAGGTAAAGTATCCTGACTGGCTAGCAAACTTAGTAGTAGTTTCAAAATAGAATAATAAATTTCACATGTGCGTAGACTATAAGGATTTAAATAAGGCGTGCCCAAAAGACTCATTCCTATTGCCAAATAGTGATCAAATGATTGATGCGACGGTCGGGTACGAGTTAATGAGTTTCCTAGATGCTTACTCCGAGTACAACCAAATCAAGATGAACCCGGAAGATCAGGATAAAACTTCGTTCATAACGAACTTCGGTACATATTGTAATAATGTGATGCCATTCGGGCCAAAGGATGCCGCAACCACTTATCAACGGCCTGCAAACAAAATTTTTTAGAAACAAATAGGGAAAACCATGAAATTTTACATGGATGATATGCTAGTTAAGTCTTTGAACACAGGTGATCATCTTAAACACTTGCAAGAAACCTTTGACATCCTGAGAAAGCACAACATAAAGCTTAACCCCGAGACGTGTGACTTCGGGGGTCAGCTCCGGTAAGTTCTTAGAATTCCTGATGTCGTAAAAGGGGATAGAGATCAACCCTTATAAAATTAAATTCATCAAAGACATCCCAGACTACCTATTAAGCGTGAAAGAGGTTCAAAGGTTGACAGGGAGACTAGCCACTTTAAGTAGATTCATTTCTGGACTTCGGAAAAATGCCATCATTTCTTTTCACTCTTCAAAAAGAAAAATAGCTTCAAATATACTCCGGAATGCCAGTAGGCTTTGAAGGATTTGAAAAGGTATTTGTCGAGTCCTCCATTACTGTCAAAATCGGAGGAATGCAAACAACGTTTGATCTACTTAGTGGTCTCTAAGGTAGCGGAAAGTGTCGTTTTAGTCCGTGAGGACAAAGGTACGCAATCTCTTATCTATTATGTTAGTAAAATTTTAACGGAGATAGATACTCGCTACCCACATCTGAAAAAATTGGTATTAGCTATCCTAGTCACCGCTCAAAAACTTTTCCAATGTCATCCGATAGTAGTGGTGACCATCTTTCCCTTGTGGAATATCCTTCATAAACCTAAAGTTTCAGGTAGGTTTGCCAAGTGGGTAGTCAAAATGAGTGAATTTAACATAGAATTTAAACCTAGGACTACAATTAAGTCACAAGTTTTGGCTGACGTTGTGACTGATTTCAGTTCAGGACTGTTAACTTTGGCTACCGAAAAAGTAGTAATGGTGTTAGAATCGACATTGGGAGTTTGGAATATGTTCATGAATGGATCTTCCAATGTGAAAGGGTCCAGGCTCGGCTTAATGCTAATCATTCCCTCAGGATAAACCCTAAGGCAAGCCATAAGAACTGTTTCTCTAACTAACAATGAAGCAGAGTATAAAGCTTTGATTATAGGATTCGAGCTGGCCCAAGGACTGGACTCCGAGGTCATAGAAATTAAATGCGACTCCCAATTGGTAGTAAATCAAGTCTACGGGATCTTCAAAGACAAAAGGAACACATGTAGTAATATGTAATGAAAGTCCAAGCTCTGCTCGCATGGTTTAGGGAATGGTCGATTACCATATTCCAAGAGGAGAAAATGCGAAGGCAGACGCATTAGCCAATTTAGGGTCGTTCACAGAAATGAACGAATCAGACTCCAGTACGGTTATGCAACTTATACATTCAGTATTGGATGATGACATCTATTACGAAGTAAACACGACCAATTTAGTTTGGGACTAGAGAAATGAGATCATAGGTTATCACGAGCACAAAAAATTGCTCGAAGATCCCAAGGCATCTCGGGTGCTGCGCACTAAATCAACTCGATACAACCTCAAGGGAGGTCAATTATATAGAAGATCTTTCCAAGGCCCGTTGGCCCAATGTTTGGGAGCTTCCGAAGCTAACTATGTCATGCAAGAAGTCCATGAAGGGATCTACAGAAATCACTTAGGCACGGATTCCTTAATATTAACATTAATTAGGGCAGGATACTACTGGCCCCGGATGGAAGAAGACGCTAAGGCTTATCTACAAAAATGCAATAAGTGCCAATGCCACGCACCGTTGGTACATCAACCGGTAGAGCCACTGCACTCAGTTTTGTCGCGATGGTTGTACATAAAGTGGGTGATGAATATAGTTGGTCTGTTGCCGCCGACCCCCGGTAAGGTAAGATTTATTTTGATTTTAATTGAAATTTTTTCTAAGTGGGTTGAAGCAGGTCCTTATCAGAAGATCGGAGAGTGTGAAGTGGTAGATGTTTTTTGGGAGAATATAATTTTCAGATTTGGGATACCAAAAGAGATAGCCTACGACAACATGCCACAATTTATAGGCACAAAGGCCACTAAATTTCTTGAAGACTTAAAAATCAAAAGGATCACATCATTACGCTATGACCCGAGTACAAACGAACAAGCAGAATCAACAAGCAATGTGATTATCCAAAATCTCAAAAAGAGATTTGAAGCATCCAAAGGCAAATGGCCCGAAGAGCTCATGAATACTATGGGCATATCGAACAACTGCCAAATCAAGCACATAGGAGACTCCTTTCACTCTTGTGTACGGAGCAGAAGCCTTGATCCCGGTAGAAGTAGGAGAACCTACCCTGAGATATTTTCAAGTGGATGAAGAAACAAATAATGAAGCAATGTTGGTCAAATTGGAACTGCTAGATGAACACAGGGACTTGGCGCAATGATGGCAGACCACAAACAGAGAATAGAAAGATATTACAATCGAAGAGCCAATCTCTGTTATTTGAAAGTAGGAGACTTGATATTGAGGAAAGTAACTCAGAACACCCGAAAGTCCAATGTGGGAAAGCTAGGTCCAACGTGGGAAGGCCCATACCGGGTTTCAGTTGTCACCGAGAAAGAATCATACAAATTGGAAAATCAAGACGGAATAAAGTTGCCGAGCAACTGGAATGTGGCATACCTCAAAAGATACTATTTTTGATGAGCACCGCCTATACTAAAATAATGTGCTGCACTATTTTTCTCTTCGTCCAGTGTTTGTCCCAATTCGGTTTTTCTTGCAAGATTTTTAACGAGGCAACAATAGACATCATACTACGAAGAAAGTTGCGTCATTAGTAATAAGACCTTTAAATGATAAGGCATGCAAGGATAAAGCTAATACAGAGCAGTTAGATAATCTTTTGCTCGGCAACAAAGTTCCTACCAAGAAATTAAGTTTGCTATTAGGCCAAAGGTTACCTGACCATTCATGAGTGCAAGACAATAGGGGGTTGTTAGATACTCTTTAGCTCAATAGAAAAATTTCTAAGGGGAAGTGAAGCTTGTTATCGAACTAAAGATTATCTAACCATTCACTAGTGGAATCTTCAAAAATTCAAGGCTTCTAATGTTCAAATGCGCATTCTTCATATTTGAATACCGGGGGAGGGGGAATTATATGATAATACGGCAATAATGACTACCACATTGACCGAGACTACAAAATTTGGAAACAAAGTTTTGTCATCAGGACGATGGGACTGCGCGGCCAACCCCGTATAAACAAGTTGTATAAGTAAGCCACAAGTAATGACAATTTCTTTTTAGCACATGGAATGCTTATGTACTTTTTAAAAGGGAAAGAATAAAGTCTTGTTTCTTGTCTTATCGATGAGTTAATTTTATCATTTGAAAGTTAAACAAGTACTTCAAATGCTAGTGCTGTAATGAATATGAGACATCCTATTCAAGAGCACCATAAACATAAAAAGGCCCTCTCTTTTGAAACCCTCACATTAAATGATTGATTTTGGAAGAACTTATGTTCGGAATCCAAGTACTATCGGGGAAAAACACACCCGAAGACTTGCATATCTCGACGCAAAAAACGTGCGAAAATACTTAAACAAAAAGAATGCAAAGATAAAAACTTTCGCAATACTTTCACAAAAAAGGTACTTCTATTTATAGCAAATGTGCTAAGAAGATACTTCACCATTTGACCTTCAATGTCATTCCCTTCCGGTTCTTCTTCAGTTCCCCATAACTCAAAACCGGAACCAGAGGAGTCGGTAGCATCAGGTTAGATTGGGAGACCCTTTCAGGCAGTTGCCTCCAGCTCACAGGCCTTAGCAATCTCGGCATTAAAATTAATGACACCCCTTTTGGTCTCTTCCAAGGTTTTTGTCCTTACACTATATATAGAGAACATATTTTTGACAATGAGGGAAGCCGCTCGACGATGAAGCTCTTCATTAAGCTGGTCAACCTCGGTCAAAAGATTATTCCTCCCTGACCTAATGGCTTGAAGGCTAACATCGAGGTCACGGATGGTGGAGTGAAAAACTCTATTATGCTCTACAACCCTCTTATTCTTTTTTTTCCTACCGGGTATACTTCTCCTCGTCAGCAACAACTTTTTTAGTTTTGGAGTTCAGGGCTACCTCCAAATTATTCAATTTATCAGCAGAGGTAGGCTTGCGATCGGATGCAGCAAGAATGACATTATGGACTTCAACCCACTTGGCCCTAGCCTCTTCGAATTGTACCCTTAAAGGGGCAGCTTCTTAGCCAAGGGTCACTACCTCTTTCTCGCTTTGTCGCAATTGAGCTCCCAACTCAATGACCTTAGTAGCTTGTGCTTCTAGTTCCGAGAGATGAGTATCAATTTGGTCTAGCTCGACCAACAGTTGATCCCGCTTAGAGGTAAGTTCTTCCTTATCAAGAATCAACCTTTGAAGACCCTCGTAAGGAAATTAGCCTGCAAAATAGAAATAAACTAAAAACCCAACCTTAACAAAATAGAGGGTTGTGAAATTGAACCTTGTTGAAATTTAAAAACAACATAAAAACGAGATTGCGCACTGATTGGGTATGTATTAGGGTAAATCCCAATTTCAAAGATATGCTAAAGTTTGTCTATGGCATATGGCATTTTGTAGCTATACCTAAGGTTTATTTGCATGATGATGGCTATTTTATCTACCGTTTTGAATCTGAGCAAGACAAAGCCAGTATCATGGAGAATGGCCCCTACACCTATAATAACAGACCCTTGATATTGAAGACATGGACGCTTGAGTTCCAGATGACCAAAGAACCTATTTGTCTAATTCCACTATGGGTCTGCTTTCCTAGCCTTCCAGTACTGTACTGGAAAGAGGAAAACTTAGGAAGAATTGCAAGCTACCTAGGGAAACCTATATGCGCAGATAGACTAACAGTACATGAAGATAGGGTGTTATATGCTAGAGTCCTAATCGAGATGGATGTGTCTCAACCTCTACCTGAGGAGATGACTATTGAAAAAGCTGATGGTAGCCTTTGGATGCAAATGATCGAGTATGAATGGAGGCCAACATTATGCCAAAAGTGCTTGTAAGTTTATCACAAAACTGAAGAATGTGGTAGAAGGCATAAACAAATGACTAAATAAGCAAAGGAAAACAATCAAATCCAACAACCCCTAAACACTAAACAACAACAACCAAATGTGCAAAAGGGCAGACCAAAGAGGCAATAATGGGTATCCAAAATTGACAAACAAGAAAAAGGGACCTGAGAAGGATCAGAACAAGACTAGTGAGGAGGCAACTTAACCACATGAAGGACAACAAAATGAGCAACATACTGCCCCTACAAAGTTCAAACTAAGAGGGAAGAAGGTTTTAGTCTACTGAGGCCCACTATTAGACCAAGGGCAAGATGAAGATAGTGACTCAGATGATTCTACAATTAACAATCGGTATGCTGCATTGAGTGGCCACAAAGTAGGCAACACTAGCAAAGGTAATCAAGGGGTAGACGTGATTATCAAACCCCCACCTATCACCCTCCCTCCCGATTATATGCTCATAGAATATTAGAGGCCTTAACAAGCCCTTTAAGTAGAAGACATTGAAAGGCTTTCTGCTAAAAAATAAAGTGGATATGATTGGTTGCCTAGAGACTAGAGTAAACGCATACAAAGCTAATAGAGTCACTAAGAAGCTTGATAAATATTGGTCCTTTCATACTGAATATAGAAATGCACCGAATGGCAGAATTTGGGTAGGAGGGAAGACTAGCAATGTGGCAATCACCATTCTGTATTCTGCATCCCAATTAATTCACTGTTAGGTGAAGGATCTTGCCTCATAATTCCATTGCCTAATGATAATTATCTATGGCCTGAATACTGTAGCTGAGAGGAAAGCATTGTGGAACCATTTGAAAATGATACACACTACTGTAAAGGAACCTTGGCTTATCCTTAGTGACTTTAATGTTGTCTTGTCAGCAGGTGATAGAATAAATGGTAATCCTATCCATATCAATGAGACTGTGGGTTTTCAATAATGCATCACATATATTGGAGTAGGACCATAAAATGGTGGTAATATTCCCGGTGCAATTAGAGGGACGAACAAGAAAAAATATATAGCAATATAGATTGGGTGTTGGGGAATTCTGATTGGTTCCAGAAATAAAGCAACCTAGAAGCTATATATCAGAATCCTGACTGCTATGACCACTCCCCTATTGTTATAGACACTAAAGTTACCAGACAGAAATTGAAGACTCCATTCAAATTACTAACTATACTGCTTGATCAGGAAGCTTTCAAAGAGGCTGTGCATAAAACATGTGACATACCAGTGGAGGAGTATACCATGTTTGCAGTATGGAAAAAGCTACAAAAGTTGAACGCAATACTAGAGGCCTATAGGAAGAGTACTCTTCAGTAGAGAAGAAACTAGAAAACCTGAAGTAACAGTTGACAGCAGTACAAGAGGCTCTCTTTAGTGATTGTTGAATCAGAAACTGATAGAAGATGAAAGAACCACATTGTCACAATTGGAGAAATGGACTGCAGTACATGAAGGTATATTAAGGCAGAAGTCAAGGGCCAGATGGATAGATTATGGGGATGCCAATACTAAGTATTTCCATGCCCATATCAAGGCCAAACATGCTAGAAATAGGGTATCATCTATCTATAACTCATTTAGGGACAAACTTACAGAACCAGAGATGGTACAAAAAGAATTCATAACTTTTTTCTAGGGATTGCCACTACTGAGTTACCTTTTACTGACGTTGAAATAGTTAGAGATGGCCCTTTCTTATCAATTCAATAGCAGCAAGAGTTACTAATACCTGTTACTAGGAAGAAATCACAAAGGTGGTCAAAGAACTTCCAACTGATAAGGCACCTGGGATTGATAGATTCCAATCTGAATTCTTTCAGAAGTACTGGGAGGTGATTGGTGATGAAGCAACCTGGGCCATACAACAATTATTTGAGAATGAGAAACTCTTAAAGGAAATAAATTGCACCATCATCACCCTATTACCTAAACTCCCATGTCCTAGCTATGTCAAGGATTTCAGACCTTATTTCCTGCTGCTCTACTATCTACAAGATTATTGTAAAACTCCTTACCAACATGCTCAAGAAGGCAGTAAATTACTTGGTTAATAAGTCCTAGTCTGCTTTTATTGAAGGTAAGGGCATTCTGGACAATATTATTGTAGCACATGAACTGGTAAAAGGATACTCAAGGAAAAGGGTGTCTTCTAGATGCATTATCAAGGTGGACACTAGAAAAGCTTATGATTCAGTTGAATGGAGTTTCTTGAAAATGATATTACTTGAGTTTGGCATTCCTTTTAGAATAGTGAACTTGATTATGACTTGTGTCTCCATATATCTTTATCTTAGCAATGGAGTTCTTAAACAGATCTTTAAAACAATTGAGGCATAAACCAAATTTTAACGTCCACCCCAAGTGTGCTAATCGAGAATTGATACAAATTTGCTTTGCGGACGATCTGTTGATGTGCTGTAGAGCAGATAAGATCTCAATCCAAATTATGCTACAAGCTTCCCAACATTTCTCTAAAGTCTCAGGGCTACAAGCAAATTTAGATAAAAGCTCCATATACTTGGTAAGAGTATCACAGAAATTTAAAGTAGAAATCATAAAGGACTGGCAATTTACTGCAGGTGAATTATCTTTCAAATACCTGGGGTGCCACTTTTTTCTAAGAAGCTAACCATACATCAATGTATGCCCGTGGTGGATAAAATTATTGCAAGGTCAAATTTTGGACAATAAAGTTTTTGTCATACAGTGGGAGAGTGCAACTGATTACGAATCAACTGTTTGAGATGCAAACTTATTGGGCCCAGGTCTTCTTGTCGCAAAAAAAGATTCTAACCATGGTTACTAACATTTGTAGAATATTCCTATGGATAGGAAGTGTTAATTACTCCAGGAAAGCCCTTATGGAATGGGATAAATTATGCATGCCTAGATCTATTAGGGGACTCAACATTATTGACATCTTCAAGTGGAATAAAACTGCTTTGTGCAAACTCCTATTGGCAGTAGCATTGAAAGAGGACAGGTTATGGATACAATGGATACGTGGTATTTACATCAAGACACAAGATCTTATGCAAATGAAGACATCACATCAAGTTAGATGGCTGGTTAAAAAGATTTTTGAAGCAAGGTAATGGCTAGCTGAAGTAGGAGATCCTATCATAATGCTAGAAGGAATGGTTGACAAAGGCAGATTCAACATCAAGAAAGCTTACAGATCTCTCATTCCTCATTATGAAAAGGTCTTATGGAAAAGTCTGGTACTGACTAAAGGCTTACTACCTCGGCACCAATTCATATTATGGTTAGCTGTCAAAAAAAGACTATCCACAGTAGATAGACTAAAGAGATGGGGGTGCAGGTTTCTCAGAACTGTGTGCTATATAAGACTGACTCTATTAAAGAACTTCAACATTTGTTCTTCTCTTGTCCATATTCAAACACATGTGGAGGATCCTAACAAGATGGGTAGGGATAATAAGACCAATTGGCAACTGGGATGAGGAAGTAACATGGCACTCCAGGAAAGTTAACAATTGCAGACCAAAGCAGGTATCCTGGGATTCTTATTTGCAGCAATAGTCTACCATATCTGGGTAGAAAGAAATAGATGCAGGTTTACCAATCAAAAACTAGAAAGCAAATAGCTCATCATAGAGATCATACTACAACTGCATATGAAAGGGAAGAAGATACACAAGTGGAAGAAAGAGTTAAAACAGTTAAATAGTTATCCTGTATAGCTCAAGTGGAATTAGCGAGTATAGTTCAAGTGAAAGTAGTGAATATATAGTGAAATAGCAATTCCAATTGTAATTGAGGAATGATTATATAGTCCAGGCGAGTCATCTTGTATATATTGAGTTACTTGGTTAAATAAAATTTTGCGGTTTAACCAAAAAAAAAGATATAGGAAATAATAGAGGAAACAAAGTTTGTACCATCGCTGTGTGTGCATGGCATTGTTCAATTCTCCCGAGAAAGATTGTATTTTATTTCTATCTTTTTCTGAAGCTAGAGCTTAAAATAATTAGCAAGTTCTAACTGCGGGGACAATAACATTTGGTAGAAACCGAGAGGGAGACGCTCCTCCTCCTTTGAGAATCTTCAGCAGGGGCAGAATAAATATTTCCCAAATTCCCATGAGCTGGGGAGTGGGGAAGAGGGACATCCTCCTCTCGGGCATCTGCGGGCGGTGGAGATGATGTAGCAGTTGCTGGTGGTGAAAGTGAAGTTAGTGAAGAAGGAGATGGAGCTGATGTCATTGTAGGTTGAGAAGCAACTGCGGGAAATGTAGTGCTAGTTCTTGGTTTCTCATCAACTGAAGATGGAAGAGACCCGGTACCCAGCCTTACGATGTCGGGTACAACGACTTGGACTCGGAAGCGAGAGTTAGTATCTTGCACCATATCATATTCCCTTTAGAGCACCGGAGCATCGTCTTCGGTTGAAGTAACTAGCTTAACAAATTGAGCCTTCTGTTGAACTAATGAAGGTCGTCATCTTCTATGTAGAGAAGCCTCTTCATCACTGACTCCTCTATCATCGTCGATCACCACGATATCTATGTCCAGCTCGGGTGCACGCTCATCACTACAACATCTTCGAACGGCTCGGACGCAACACTCTTCTCCTTTTTATTTTTACCCTGGGCCGCGGAGGAGCATTGCCTTTTTGGTTTCTTATTCTCCGACCGGGGACTCCGAAGAAGCACTTCCATCGAAAGTAGGTCTGGTGACACCGATTCGGGTGAAAGCCTCATGCATCAACCTCGCCACATCCGTAGTATCAGCTAAAACATCCTCCTCGGGGACAATAACAACGCCCTACGGAAGACCTGAATTCAACAAGGAAGAAAGGTTAATCAATTTTCTTATACGAGAAGTAAAAGTAAGATAAGTTCAACCTATTATGATTTTTGGCCTTCCACTCATATTTAAGGGCCATTTCTTTCCACTTGCGGGTCTTAGGCATAGTGACATAAAGAATCTTCTGAACCCATTGGTCCAAGACTTCAACCTTAGTTGGTGTCCATCGAGTTGCTAAAATAGTGGGAGAGGAAGGATCAGTAACAACATGGGACAATCTTTAACTAGAAGAAAAGACAAATGATGAACTTACGAGTACGATTCCATAATTCAGGAAATGATGGAGTCGTGGCTGGAATGATGCCCCTGGTGACAATTGCAATGAACCGATCCATCCATCCACGATAGTTGTCATCATCCATGCTGGTTCAAAAAGCATGGTAGCCAGATTTGCTGAAATTTATCATTCCCTCGCGGAAAATCTTGGGGTAATAAAGGTTCATCAGTCGAGCCAGGGATAGCTCTTCTCCATTCTCCCGGCATAGACTCCAAGGACAAGAAACAGTTTACCATACATTGGGACTCACCTGTGCCAAGCAAACTTGGTAACGAAGATAAAAATCTAAGATAACAGAGTCAAACCCTTTCGCTTAATGAGAACATGCCCAAAGTAAAGGGATACGTATAAACATACGTAAAACCCTTATTGTAAAAGGTTATCCCCTCTACTAGGGTCAAGAGCGATGATGTTTAGATCTTGACAACCCCAATCTTCCTTCACAGTAGGATGTTAGAAGTACGGATGAACGAAGGATACACGCCAACAACCCATGTTCGAGGGCTAGCGGAAGGGTACTTCTTTTCGAAGTCTTTAGTTGTGATGAGTTTTTTAGGGATGATGGTGCTCATCGTAGGAGGAGGAACATCATCAGTACTTTCTTTATTCTTTGAGGAACTAGGATTTTTGGAAGAGGCGGCCATTGTTATCAAAAGGGAGAAAGGGTTTTTTCTGAAGAAAAAGATTATAGAGAGTTGAAAGCAAGTGCGAGTTGAGTAAAAGGGGGTTGAGAGAGATTAGAGAATTATGAAGTGTAAAAGGGGAAGAGTTATGCGTATAAATAAAGGAATTGACGACTAAAATTTTGGTAATGATTACCTCGAGAACCGGCAAAAGTGTTGCTGAATCATGGAATGACGCGTGTTTGGGGCATTAAATATGGAAAGATGTGTGTCTAATCAACCGTCAGAAACGTTTCAGAGGGGGTCAGAAAATTTTCCAAAAAATGTATCTTTACTAACTTCTCGATGAAACAAGGATATGCTACTCGAAAGCAGGGGGACTATCTATATAGGATATATTATGCTTATATTAAATGCTCGCATAATGAAGTGACACGTAGAGCCGAGGCATAAGGTAATCAGGTTCGAAGGCTGCGATCTCGTTTGTTCCCGAATGGAATAGGTATTCTAAAGGTGAAATAAATGCCTACCACCGAGTAGTATTCAATGGAGAATATTCTATAACATTAAGTACATGGTCTGTTACAGAGAATATGGCATTCACTGCCTACCGTTATACATTTTTCAATGACACTCATAATGTCATTTAAGAGGTGTTTGATCCTAGGACCTTGTTTCCTAGGTACAATTATAAATAGTGAGCTCCACAACCATAGTAAGGGGACACGAATTTTCTGACTAGCACATATTATACTCCGTTCAAAGCTCAATAATATTTTATCTTCTTGCTTATTAATATTGTTATTATTGCCTCAGGAAGCTCTGGCCGGAACCAAGATTTCTACTGTCTTATCTCGATTTTAACGCTAAGTCCTACATTCTTGTTTAATTTATTTATCATTTTAGAATCAAATCGATTCACTTGTCTATAAACCACGTATAAATTCAACTGTACCATTTTACGGATAAATACCTATGTAGTTGTATCACTAGACACAAGTATCGAGAAATTTTTCCACCAAAGTTTAGACAAATTGAAGTAATACTTTTTGTCATTGTTGCAATTTAAACTTTAGTTTCTATATTTTTCTCCCATTTTATTGACAGCTGAGCCACACCCCTTCTTAACTTACTTTGATTTTATAATTCGAGTTGTTTTTGCAAATTGCATTTTTTTACATATCATAAATTAGTCTTGACTCGGTAAGAGCTGACTTGTTTTTGATTTGTATATTGAATTGAGTAAAATTACACGTTATTGACTCCTTATGAAGTCTAATATAACACAAGAACATGCTACAGTGTGGTGCATTATTGTAAAACGTTTGTCAACACTTTATTCAGGTAAAGAATCTGAAATGTATTCTCGTTGTATGTGATAAAACAAATTGAGATGTCTCTTCAAAGGACAGCTAGTTTTTAAATTTTGTTTTATCATATGTAGTTCTGCTGAAATTGACAATGTTGTCCTTTATCTTTTTCTTTTTCGAATTATTAGGAAGTTCAAAGCTAACGCCCACTCCCACTGAAAAACGAAATAATTCAGATAATTAACCAATTCAATTTGTTGACCAAGAAGCAATGCATACGTACGGTGATGTTGAAGCTTATACTATCTGGTGTGGTTCATCGAAATGGTAAACACTTACTCGGATTAGGTATTTTTAGCAAATTATATCAATTATTTATCATAATTAAGTAATTCAATGAGACAGCATAGTACACAAACAATTTACGCTCACACAGGGTTCGAAAAAAAGACACATTCCGGAGGTGTAATGTAGGCAATCTAGCCTAACGCAAATATTAATGACTGATTCCACGGCTCGAACCTAGGACCTATAAAAATAAATATTAATTAACCATGCATTGTTATGTGATAAACGTTCATGGGTAAAACTATATCCTATTGGGTCAGTATAAATATCAGGTGCACGTAAATTTTTATTGCAACAGATCATGTCTACTAGGAAAATCTTTTTCGTGATGGCAATGACCAAATCATTGTAGCTAAGTTGTAAGCCAATGTCTCAATTATACCTTTTCAACATAAAAATTAAGAAAGAGCATACATTTGGAGGCTACTCGTATAGGTGGATGCACGTTCAAGGTCTAATTGGTACTATTCAAAAATTGACTGCTAGCTAATGGAATTGTTCAATCTTTTTCTTTAAATTTCAGATATGTTAGGATAAATATCACATTATGGTGGATGTCTACTCTTCTTCCATGATCTTCATCTCAAATGCTTAATGACATATTCAATGACATATTTTGTATGTTCAATGACATATTCCATGACATATTTTCTTCACTTTTTATGCATATATAAAGGCATTGTAATAGATAGGAAAAGACACACAATTGAAGAAGAAATAGGAATCTCTCTTCCTCTCTTTCTATCTATATCTCTTAGTTTGTTTTGCTTGTTCTATATTGTTATTTTGGGTTATATTTTATAACACGTTATCAGCATGAGGCTCTACCATCTCAAAAAGATCTTTGAGAAAATTAAGGTATAATTTTTCTCAAATTTGTATTTTTTTTAAATGTCTGATATTATGAAAAGAAAGTTCGTTGCCCTTGAAATTTCGGGCAAGAACTATATGACATGGGTATTGAATGTTGAAATCCATTTAGATGCAATGGGTCTTGGAGACGCCATTAAAGATAAAGATAAAGCATCTACACAAGACTGTGCTAAGGCCTTGATTTTCTTGCGCCATCACCTTGATGAAGGGTTGAAAATTGAATATCTCACAGTGAAAGATCCATTTGTTTTGTGGAATGGTTTAAAGGAAAGATATGACAACTTAAAGTTGGTCACTCTTCCACAAACACGATATGATTGGGCTCATCTTAGGCTCCAAGACTTTAAGTCTGTTTCTGAATATAATTCTGCTATGTTTAGAATTACTTCCAAATTGAAACTCTGTGGAGATAATATCAGTGACTATGATATGCGTGAAAAAACGTTTACAATGTTTCATGCTTCCAATATGGTCTTACAACAGCAGTACCGAGAGAAAGGCTTCACAAAGTACTCTTAGTTGATTTCTCTTCTACTTGTGGCTGAACGAAACAATGAATTGCTTATGAGAAATTTTATAAATTTCACAAACAATGAGTAATATCCTATTAATTAGTATTCTAGTCTCAGTGATCTTTTAACAATTTTAACTTTCCTATACATTGCTTTAATTCTCTTTAAGAAAAGGTTTACAAGCACCCTGGAACAACTTTTGTTACTTCACCCTCAATTTTTTTTATGAGTATGTTCTTTTCTTACACGGATCAATTATGTTTCATACAATGTGTAGGAGAATGCAAATAATTTATACTTGTAAATAAATTTATTGTAGTTTTATTAGTCATATGTATACTTGTATTATTTTTTACGTAATTATTTGTATAATAATTAGAATTTGCCAGAAAATGCATTAAAGGCTACTATTGAATTATTGGTTTAGCTTTATTTATTTTCCATTTTTCTCTAAAAATACTAATATTTATTCATATACTTCTTTTGTATGTCAAACTATGGGAAGCAAATATGGATATCTTTCATAGCAAACTTGGATCAAAGTTCAATTATAAAAATATTTTCTTAATTGATTCATGTACGACACATACAATATTCAAAGAGAAGAAATATTTCTCTCATCTAAGTATGTGTAAGGCAAATATTACTACAATTTCTGGTAGTAGTAATCTAATTGAAGGCTCTGGAAGAGCTATTATAACTCTGCCTATGGGAACAATAATTATCATTGAGAATGCAATGTTCTCCTCCAAGTCCAAGAGGAACTTGTTGAGTTTTAAAGATATCCGCAAAAATGGATTTCATATTGAGACAATAGATGAGAATAATATGGAATATCTCATCGTTACCAAGAATGTCTCTGGCCAGAAAAGAATTATTGAGAAGTTCCCATCTTTATCTTGTGGCATGTATTGGACAAAAATTAGTGCAATTGAGGCACATTCTACCTTAAACCAAAAGGTTACTGCTTACAATACTTTTGTACTTTGACATGATCGATTGAGCCATCCTGGATCAATTATGATGAGACGAATCATAGAAAACTCAAATGGGCATCCATTAAAGAATTTGAAAATTCTTTTAAATAATGAATTTTCTTGCACTTCTTGTTATCAAGGCAAGTTAAGTATAAGACCATCACCAACAAAGGTTGGGATTGAGTCCCCTGCGTTTTTAGAACGTATACAAGGGGACATTTGTGGACCTATTCACCCACCTAGTGGGTCGTTTAGATATTTTATGGTCTTAATAGATGCATCCTCTAGATGGTCTCATGTATGCCTATTGCCATCTCGCAACCTCGCGTTTGCAAAATTAATGGCACAAATAATCCGATTACGGGCACAATTTTCCGATAATCCGATTAAGTCTATTAGACTTGATAATGCTGCTGAGTTTTCATCCCAAATATTTAATGATTATTGCTTATCAATTGGGATAAAAGTGGAACATCCTGTAGCTCATGTTCACACTCAAAATGGCCTTGCAGAGTCTTTAATTAAACGTGTGCAATTGATAGCAAGACCGTTACTCATGAAAACAAAGTTGCCCACTTCTGTTTGGGGTCACACCATTTTACATGCAGCAATGCTAATTCGTCTCAGACCGACAAATTATCACAAATATTCCCCGTTGCAATTAGTTTTGGGTCATGAACCTAATATATCTCATCTAAGAATTTTTGGATGCGCTGTATATGTGCCTGTAGCACCCCCATATCGCACCAAGATGGGTCCCCAAAGAAGGTTAGGAATATATGTTGGGTTTGAATCACCCTCCATTATTCGTTACCTTGAAACATTAACGGGAGATTTGTTCACTGCTCGTTTTGCAGATTGTCGATTCGATGAGGCATTTTTCCCAAAATTAGGGGGAGAAATTAGTGAAACAAAACGTGAAATTTTGTGGAAAAATACATCATTGTCTCATCTTGATCCACATGCATCTATTTGTGACACAGAGGTGCAAAAGGTTATCCATTTGCAGAAAATAGCAAATCAAATGCCAGATGCATTTACGGATTTGAAAAGAATTACAAAATCACATATCCCTGTAGAGAATGTTCCAATCCGTATTGTGTCCCTACTGGACAATCTTCTAGTGTCATAGCTAATGAGTCAAAAACACACCTAAAACGTGGTAGACCATTAGGTTCTAAGGATCGAAATCCTAGAAAAAGAAAAACAAATGATCAAGATGACACTACGAAAGAGTCTCATAAAGAAATTCACGATTTAACCAATCCTGAGATTCATGAGGAAATCAATGAGCCTGAGACTCAAGAAAATAAGGAACTATCAATAAATCCAATCGATATTGAGACAAATTTGAATCGAATGGATATAGTGGCAGATTACATCTTTGCATATAATGTTGCATCTAGCATTATGCAAGAAAGTGAGGATCTTGAACCTCAATCTGTTGGAGAATGTCGACAAAGACTTGATTGGCCAAAATGGCAAGAAGCAATCCAATTAGAGTTAAGTTCACTTGCAAAACGTGAAGTTTTTGGGCCTGTAGTCCAAACACCTAATGGTGTTAAGCCTGTTGGCTACAAATGGGTCTTTGTACGCAAAAGGAATGAGAAAAATGAGGTACAAAGATATAAGGCACGCCTTGTTGCACAAGGATTTTCACAACGGCCTGGTGTCGATTATGAAGAGATATATTCTCCTGTTATGGATGCTATAACATTCCGTTATCTCATTAGTTTTGCTGTCCATGAAAAGCTTGACATGTATTTAATGGATGTAGTTACAGCCTACCTTTACGGCTCACTTGATAATGAGATATACATGAAAATTCCCGAGGGATTTAAAATGCCTAACGCACAGAATTCAAATTCCCGGGAAACATTTTCAATCAAATTGCAAAGATCTTTGTATGGTCTAAAGCAATCAGGAAGAATGTGGTATAACCGTCTTAGTGAGTATTTATTAAAGGAGGGTTATATAAATGATGCCATTTGTCCATGTGTTTTTATAAAGAAAACAACATCGGAATTTGTTGTACTTGCCGTATATGTTGATGACATAAACCTTATTGGAACTCCTACAGAACTCCAAAAGGCAACTGATTATTTAAAGAAGGAATTCGAGATGAAAGATCTCGGAAAGACAAAATTATGTCTCGGTTTGCAAATTGAACATTTGACAAATAGGATTTTTTTCATCAATCTGCCTACATTAAAAAGGTATTGAAACGGTTTTACATGGATGGAGCACATCCATTAAGTACTCCGATGATTGTTCGATCACTTGATGTGAATAAGGATCCGTTTCGACCTCAAGAAAAGAATGAAGAGCTTCTTGGTCCTGAAGTACCATATCTTAGTGCAATTGGTGCACTAATGTATCTTGCTAACACTACAAGGCCTGACATAACTTTTTCGGTTAATGTCTTAGCAAGATATAGCTCTGCTCCTACAAGGAGACACTGGAATGAGATCAAACAAATATTGCGATATCTAAAAGGGACTACCGATATGGGCTTATTTTATGGCAATGATTGCAATTCCGATCTTGTTGGTTATGCCGATGCTGGGTATTTATCTGACCCGCATAAGGCTCGATCTCAAATAGGTTATGTGTTTACATGTGGCAGCACTGCCATATCTTGGCGATCGACTAAGAAATCAATCGTGGCTACTTCTTCTAATCATGCTGAGATAATTGTTATTCATGAAGCAAGTCGAGAATGTATTTGGTTGAGGTCTATAATACATCTTATCCGAGACAAATGTGGTTTGAAGTGTGAAAAACTACCCACAATTTTGTATGAAGACAATGCAGCATGCATAGCCCAATTGAAGGGAGGATTCATAAAAAGGAGATAGGACAAAGCACATTTCCCCAAAGTTATTTTTTACACATCATCTTCAAAAGAATGGTGATATCAATGTGCAACAAATTCGTTCAAGTGATAATATGACTGATTTGTTCACCAAATCTCTACCAACATCAACCTTCAAGAAACTGGTGTACAAAATTGGGATGCGAAGACTCAAGGATGTGAGTTGATGCTCTCATCAGGGGGAGTTAATACGCGTTGTACTCTTTTTCCCTTACAAGGTTTTGTCCCACTGGGTTTTCCTTGCAAGGTTTTTAACGAGGTAACCAAAAGGCGTATTTCTAAACATGTGTACTCTTTTTCCTTCACTAGGATTTTTTTTTCATAGAGTTTTTTTTTTCCTAATAAGGTTTTAACGAGGCACATTATCTTTGGACATCCAAGGGGGAATGTTATGATAAATATCACATTATGATGGATGTCTACTCTTCTTCCATGATCTTCATCTCAAATGCTTAATGACATATTCAATGACATATTTTGTATGTTCAATGAAATATTCCATGACATATTTTCTTCTCTTTTTATGCCTATATAAAGGCCTTGTAATAGATAGGAAAAAACACACAATTGAAGAAGAAATAAGAATCTCTCTTCCTCTCTTTCTATCTATATCTCTTAGTTCGTTTTGCTTGTTCTATATTGTTATTTTGGGTTATATTTTATAACAGAGATTGTACTTTTTCTAAAAATTTATTTATTTATTACTGGTTTACTTGCCCCTTTTCCCTTTCGAAGGACGTAGTTGGATTTTGAAAAGACCAACTCAAATTCACAACATATACTCCAAACAAATTTTAGGACTAAAAATCATATGACGAATTCATCATTTGATGCACCTAAGAAATACAAAGAAAAAGCCTAAAGCATTAGTACCAAATAGGGACATAAAGCCTGCTTATTATTCTTATGAAATTTTTTTAATCTAAACCTTTACTTTCAAAAGAATAATTATCATCTTTTAGTTTTAGGATTTCTTAATCTAATGTGATAGAATTATAAAATAGTACCTTTTTAGTGTGAATATTTCAAAGGGTATTCATCCACCTTACAACAAATAACTCTAAAAAATAATTAAAGTCTAAAATATTCCCCTTTACAGCTTAAAGTGTACAAGTTCATTTGAAATTTATTAGTAAAATTAAGCTCTAATTTTAAGTCTAAGAATAAAGAAGTTTAGAACACATCGTAATCTAAATCTATATTTTTACCCGCCACTAAATTTACAATTTTTATTATAAATATCTATAAATAATTATAAGTAAAAATAATATCTATAATTAAGTATGCAAATGACAGGAGTACGTTTTGAATTATAATTTACAATTATAATAAATAATATAATGTACTTTACTGTTACTAAAATGTATACATCGGAATTAACAGAAATAAATTGTTTTTTCTTTATAAGAAATTTAAGGTAATTATAAGTTTTTGTTCTATCGATTATATTGAATTTTAACACAAATAATATTATTTTGGCTTTAATTTAGACATTAGGAAATAAATATATTATGCTATTTTAGATAAACATTATTACATGAAATATGTAAACAATAAATTTGCGTCAAGAAAATAATCAAGACCGGAAAATATTGCAACAATTGTAGTATTTGATTTCAAATGATATGAGTGTACAATCTATATGAATCCTCTGATTCTTGTTTTTAATAGAAAATAAATTTAAAGGCCTTCGAGCTTGATCTTGAATCTATATTGTTGCCACAAATGATAATCTTGAATTCAACTAGCACAAACTTGATTTGAACTCGTAATCTTTGAACCTTGATTTGTTCTTCGTTCTTGAGCTTGAACTTGATTACTTGAACTTGAACTTGATTGCTTGAAGCTTGAAACTTGTAAAGAAATTTGCGGTGTTTGATCCACGAGCTCTCTCTTGCTTCTTGTTGTAACTTCTGGTCCCTTTTCTAGGTTATTGTAACGACCCGATCGGTCGTTTTGAGCATTTGTACTTCGCTTGGTGGTTTGAGGGCATGAGTAGCTCCGTTTGATGTATTATGACTTATGTAAATCGTCGGTTTTGGTTTTCAGGTTATTTAGAATTGATTTGGAAAAATAATTCTTAGAGAGGAAGCTTTAAATAGAAGAGTTGATCAAGTTTGACTTTTTAGTATTTGACCTCGGATTGGAGCTTTGATGGTTCCATTGGCTCTGTTGGGTGATTTTGGACTTAGGAGCACGTTCAGATTGTGATTTGGAGGTCCGTAGTAGAATTAGGCTTGAAATGACGAAAATTGGAATTTTGAAAAGTTTGATCGGGAGTGGACTTTTTAATATCGGGATCGGATTCTGATTTCGGAAGTTGGAGTAGGTCCGTAATGTCAAATATGACTTGTGTGCAAAATTTGAGGTCAATCGGACGTGATTTGATAGGTTTCGGCATCAGTTGTGGAAGTTTGAAGTTTCAAAGTTCATTGATTTCGAATTGAGGTGTGATTCGTTGTTTCGATGTTGTTATGTGTGTTTTGAGGCCTTGAGTAGGTCCGTGTTATGTTATGGGACTTGTTGGTATGTTTGGAAGGGGTCCTGAGAGTCTCAGGCTGTTTCAGATTGAGTTCGGGCTATTTTTCTTCATGTTTTCTGGTGTGTTCTGGTGTCTGGTGTCACATTTCTTCGTCGTGTTCGCGTGGCAAGTATCGCGAACACGTAGTATATTTTTATGGTATCATCAATTGTTCTTCGCAATCGTGAAGTATGTCCCTCGTTCGCGTAGAGTTGGGGCAAGTCTTTTTCGCGTCCGCGTATGAAGGATCGCGTTCGCGTAGTGTTGAGGGTTGGCAGCTGGGAGTTGGAGAATTCTTCATCGCGATCACGAAAGGTGAGTCGCATTTGCGAAGCTGTGGAATCTATGGTCATCACGTTTGTGTGGGGTGTATCGCGAATGCGTAGAGCCTTTTGTGGCAGTGTGCATTTTGTTCATCGCGAACGCGATGGTTTTCCCATGTTCGCGCAAGAGAATGCCTGGGCAGATTATAAAGTACGTAGTTTCGAAGGGTTTCGACTACTTTTACATTTTTGGAGCTAGGGAGCTCGGATTGAGGCGATTTTTGAAGCAATATTCACCATATAAATTGGGATAAGTGTTCTCTTCTCAGTTTTGGTTGTATTCCATGAATTTATCTTCGATTCTAGCTTTTGGTTGATGATTTTCAAAGAGGAAATTGGGGGTTTTGGCCTAAAGTTTCATAATGTGAATTTTTGAGTTTTGAACATTGATTTAGAGTCGGATTTGAGCGAAACTAGTATGGCTGGACTTGTAATTGAATGGATTATTGGATTTTGAAAATTTTGTCGGGTTCCAAAGAGCGGGCTCGAGTTGGGCTTTTTGGCCGATTTTGGGCTTTTGATTAAAGATTCGACCTTTTTCGATTGGGATTGGTTCCTTTAGCATTATTTGATGTATTTGAGTTGTTTTTGGTTAGTTTCGAGCTATTCAGAGGTCAGAACGCATGAGATGGTATTTTTGTAGCATCACTTGACTTGCTCGGCATTGGAATTAGCTTGTTCGAGGTAAGTAACACTTCTAAACTTAGTGCTGAGGGTATAAAATCCCGAATTACGTGTTATATGATTGGTATTGAGGTAACACACATGCTAGGTAACGGGTGTGTGGGCATGCACCATGTGAATTATGACTCTATTATTCTGTGGTATTGTGTAATTACCTGATCTTACTTGTAACCATGAAATTTCTACGTTCTTGAGCTATTGAGTTGTGATCCATGTTAGAAATCATCTCTAGGATACATGCTTATCCTATTGGGACTCGCTGAGGTCATTTCTGCTGTGGAGTTATCTGCTTTCATTGCATTACATACTCAGTCATACGCATTCATATTCATATCATATCTCAGTCTCTGTTGTTATTTACTGATACATCATATCATCATTTTCGGGCTAGTTTCATGACATTGTGAGCCCGTGAGAGAGAGAGACTGGAGAGATTGATGACTGAGTGAGGTTGAGGGCCAGAGTGTGAGTGATATTATGAGTGAGGCCGAGGGCCCAATTGTGAGGATATTTATGGGATCAGGCTGCACGCCGTAACATGTTTTACTGATTTATGTCATGATTGGCTTGTTATAGCGCTTGGGCTGAAGGAGCCCCTCCGAAGTCTGCACACACCCTGAATGAGTGCGGTTGATTATATTGTGGGATGGATCTTCCCTGGACATAGATCTTATCCGAAGCATTTATATACCTTGGGATTGATCTTCCCCATGGGCTGGATTGGGCCCTACTCAGTACTGAGCGACTGTTGGTTAGTTAATATATATATTTTCCGGGATGGATCTTCCCTGGGTAGGATTGGCCATATACAGTACTGAGTGATTGAGCATGATGAGCAGAAAGTGTGAGTTAGTGAGATTGACTACTCTGAGAGTGTGAGTACATGATTCATCTATGAGATACATGGCATTGACATGCACACATGACATACATGCATAGAGATGCATTTTTCTCATGATGTACGGTATCACGTCATTTAGGACTTCTCACACATATTGATATATGGGCAAAGAGAGGTATTTTACACTTGCTATTTGGAAGGAAAAATGAAACATCGTATTTATTGTTGAAAGGAATTTTTGGGAAAAATCATAGTTTTCAAACGTATTCATATTTTGATGATTTCGATAAAAGATTTGGGCTTTTCACTTATATACTTGAAAAGCATAACTATTTTTCGGCAAAACTATGAGAAAGTTGAGCATTTTATCTCTGAGTTGCTTCTTTCATTACTTGCTCTACGCTGTTCTGAATGTTGTTGGCTATTGGTGTTGGACCCGACCATTGTTCCAGCTCATCACTACTTTCAACCTAAGGTTAGGTTTGTTACTTATTGAGTACATGGGGTCAGTTGTACTCATACTACACTTCTGCACATTGGGTGCAGATGTTGGATGCTGGCGTTGATACGTTTGATGGGAACTGGATTTGAAGACCAACCTGCATTCCGGTTTTAGCTGCCTCTTGTACATTTCGAACATATGCATATATTTTATAACAGATTTGTATTTTCTAATTTTAGAAGCTTATGATTTGTACTGCCAGTCCTTGGAAAATGTATAAGATTCAGATAATTTCTCTTACTTAAATTGCCTTATTAAATATAATTGGAATTGGATAGTTATTAGTTGGCTTACCTAGCCGGTTGGGTTAGGTGCCATCACAACTAGTGGATTTTGGGTCGTGAGAGATTGGTATCAAAGCTCTAGGTTCATAGGTTCTATAAGTCATGAGCAAGTATCTAGTAGAGTCTTGTGGATTGGTAGGATGACGTCCATACCTATCTTCGAGAGGCTACAAGACATTTAGGATATACTTCCCATCTTTCTTTCCTTATTGTGCGACATTGATTTAGCTTGAAGTGTAACTCTTTGAATTCCTTCCACGCATTCGTATGCGCATGTGAGCGCTCGGTATCAGCTGTGCAACAATGGCTTGTGATTCCATGGACAAGGTACGAGATGTGATTTTGGTATGTTGATGATGGGCCAATCTGGAGGACTTGATGGCGGGTTTTGACTGTAGCTTGAGCACGAAGATTTTGAGTGTGTGAGCACGTTATTTTGGACTTATTAGTTTGGTAGTATCCATATAAGTGAAATTTGTGGCTCGATGAGTGGTTGGATGGCCATATGACGAGTATGATGTGGCTGTAGGATGTATTCAGTTAGATTGAATGTGATGAGAAGAGTTTGGTTGTGATGAAAAATGGGCTATTGGGTGCTTGATTTCTGTCTTGATGTGACTATTATGGGTGTGTTAGAGGATCTTTCATGTTGGTTAATAGTGGAATGAATTGGATTCTTATGCCTTGTTGATGAGTTTAGAATCAAGCAGGTTATCTCACGCAGGGCTGAGGTTTGTGTGATTCCTATGTTGTTTCGTAGAGAGTTCTCTTTTATAGTGGATTATATGTGTTGCAATTTGAGTTTGAATCGCTTATGAGAGTTGGTTTGACTGTTACAAAGGCGAATGAGAGATTTGTAGATGATTTGAGATATTAGATGGTTTGTGTTACATGAACTTATGAAGGATTTAGTTGAATCTCACTACGGTATTATGATAGTAATAGAGTAGGTGAGTTGTGAGTTACTGAGTGTTTTGATCTATGGCCTTGAGCCAAGTGGGGGAGTCTGCTATCGGCAAGTTGATTGCATGACTATGTGTTGTATTGGTTTCGTTTTGAGGTATACTTGTGAATCAACTATGACTTGCAGAGGTTGAGTTCGAGAATGACTCAAGTAAGGGAATTTCTGGATACGAGTTGTGTTACACTCAATGGGTATATGGGAATCATGGAACGAATCGAGTTTGTTATTCGTGATGGATGTAGTGTGCATAGAGTAAGGATTTACTCGGTTGCTTAGAGGTGTAGATTACTTCTTGGGGTGTTGGTGTGATAATGGGGCACATGTTGTTTGGTCCATTTGGTCAGTTTAATTGAGATTTGAGAAGAGTGGAAGCCTCTCGAGAATGGTTCTAATGGATTCAAGATTTATATGTAGCAATTGGGAATTTTCAGGATTTGTATATGGTTAGAAATTGAGATTTACATTGGATGGTGTTAAGACTCGCAACATTTCTATATCCTTATGCATTCTACATATCAGTATCAGGAAGGTGAAGGAAACAACTTTAGATTCGAAAAGGGTCTCTTCAGAGTGGGTATCTTAGCTGTGGTACTTTTGGGATACTTAAGAAAGAATTCAACGGCTTATGGGTTTTAGGGCATTGTGGTTTTATGCTAGGATCTCTTGTGTGGTGAGTTTTGGTTAAGAATCTTGGTATTCTGACAAGGAGAAGTGTCAACTTGAGGGTAATTCGGAAGGAGCTCGGAGAAATAGGATAACTTTTCAATAGGTTGGATTAGCACAATAATGGGTATTATCTGTTTTTTGGGTACTTATAAAGTGGCGAGTCTCTACAGGTGTTTCGTGGTAATGCTCTTATGTTTTGGTGACCTGCATGGATTGGTTGAATTAGAGAGATTCAGTTCTGATAGCTTGGTTATGTGCAAATGGGCTTCGAAGAGTTCTCGATGATTTCTATCACGGTTCGAGGTAAATATTTCCTACTAGCGTGAGGAACATGTTATGTATTGGGATTTTCTCCTGGATGAGATCAAATGGAAGGTACTTGGCTAGTTGAGTATGTAGTTGTTTGTGACTCGGAGTGGATTATGAGGTTCTCATACTTTTCTTATGATGGCATGGTATATCTGGTGTGTTGTGTAGGATTGAGATTTGCATGTGCAAGGTCACAGTTTAGTTTTGAAGCGAATGACATAAAATTCTCAGGCGACATGGATTTCAGATGACTAGATAAATGACATTACTATTTGGTATTGCTCGATAAGAGTGTACATTTCAGAAGGGGCACTGTGTTTTGATTTATGGGTACTTTATTGGTACTGTGACACTCTCCTGGTTGATCGACTACTGATATTCAAATTTTGCTGTGTGGCACGGAAGAATTATAGAAGTATTCCTCGCGGGATGATCGTGTAAGAGAGATGTGTTAGACATTCGGGTGGTGGAGTTGGGATCAAATATGGATATTCGTGTGTTCTATGGATTTGGAGACTGGGAGTTCTCAAGAGCAGATTGTTTCATGGTTGTGAACTGAGAAGTTGTGGACGAAGCTAGATAGATGATAGTATGTGTTATGATTCAGTCATTGTGAACCTTCGGAGGGTTATTTATCTATTCGTTGGTGACCAGAGTTGATTTGGGGTCCATTGGTAAGCCCAATGAGGATGTGTATTCTACACCAGGTCAGATTGGTTGACTCCGTACTGCTATTGTTGAAGGATGTTCCACTCAGTTGTTGTTGAGTTTATTCGTGTTCGAAATGATTTATGAGTTGCTCGTCTATGCTATGAGGAGTTGTGATTCGTTAGTTATATGCACACACGGTGCGGTTCTATTTGGGCTTTATAGCGGAATTTAAGCGAGATGAGTATTTGGATATTGCATGATTGATTGCGCAATGCTTATGTTCTTTTCGAATTATGGTATTATGTTATTTTCTCGCCGTGGTTATGGTAACGCACCTTGGGTAATTTATGTCAGATTTTGCGTGGTTATTGATTTTGAGAAGGGTGACTCGAGGTATATTATATGGACCAATATTTGGATGGGGTCACGCATTATAGCAGAGTTATATTAAGGTATGATCCTTTGTATTAGATTCGTGTGTTATGGTTCTACAGTGTGTGATGGATTTTTTTAGCATTTCATTGTGGTGGTACTTATTAAGATTGCAGGACAGTTCTCTCATTTGAGCCATTTTCCATGATTGAGTACATTTGGAATGTTGTTATTTGGTGCATGGATTGCACGAGTTGTGGCGTTAGATTGTATTAATGTGGCATGTCTGTAGAGTAGATGGTATTTGATAAGACGAGGT
The DNA here is from genome assembly GCF_000715075.1 of Nicotiana tabacum. Taxonomy (NCBI): domain Eukaryota; kingdom Viridiplantae; phylum Streptophyta; class Magnoliopsida; order Solanales; family Solanaceae; genus Nicotiana; species Nicotiana tabacum. The sequence goes on along the minus strand of NC_134087.1, from coordinate 188,743,431 downwards.
CGTTGGATCTAGGATGGGTGATATCGGATTTTATTGTGGTATATTTGGAAGGGTAATATCAGAAGTCAGCTTAGAAATTGGCTATAGTTCTTGTCGAAGGAGATGGAGCTCCATGACTTCTTAATTTGATGAATGGTTATAAGTTCTACATGTTTCTTTTATCATCGGCAGTGTACGGAGGTCTTAGAATGAGGCTTTGTTTGATATGAGGGTTATTACTGGTATTGGGTTGTTTTGAGCAGCTGATGTCATTAGAAATTATCGCTATGAGTATTTGAGTTATGTGGTATATCATGTGATTACCTTGGTTTATGATTACGGCTTGATACAATTTGTTCAGACTTATACAGTGTGTAGATGCGAGATTCGATCTTATAGAGATTCCGGATGTTGGAAAGTGGTTCTAATGTTTATGGGCTAGGTTAAATTGAGAAATTTCAGTTATGTTGTGTTATTAGACCTATATGGGATGGGGTGACATGGGATCATCCCCGCGTATGTGCATGTTAAGGTTACATGACAGTTTAATGGCTTTTGGAACAACTTTGGGCACGTTCGAGGACGAACGTACGTTTAAGTGGGGGAGGATGTAACGACCCGATCGGTTATTTTGAGCATTTGCACTTCTCTCGGTGGTTTGAGGGCACGAGTAGCTTCATTTGATGTATTATGACTTATGTGAATCGTCGCTTTTGTTTTTCAGGTTATTCGGAATTGATTTGGAAGAATGATTCTCAGCTAGGAAGCTTTAAATTTGAAGAGTTGACGAAGTTCGACTTTTTAGTATTTGACCTCAGATTGTAGTTTTGATGGTTCCGTTAGCTCTGTTGGGTGATTTTGAACTTAGGACCACGTCCGGATTGTGACTTGGAGGTCCGTAGTAGAATTAGGCTTGAAATGGCGAAAATTGAAATTTTAGAAAGTTTGACCTGGAGTGGACTTTTTTATATCGGGGTCGGATTCCGATTCTAGAAGTTGGAGCAGGTCCGTAATGTCAAATGTGACTTGTGTGCAAAATTTGAGGTCAATCGGATGTGATTTGATAGGTTTTGGAATCAGTTGTGGAAGTTTGAAGTTTCAAAGTTCATTGATTTTGAATTGAGGTGTGATTCGATGTTTCGATGTTATTATGTATGAATTTAGGCCTCAAGTAGGTTCGTGTTATGTTATGGGACTTGTTGATATGTTTGGACGGGGTCCCGAGGGGCTCGGGCGTGTTTCAGATTGAGTTCGGGCTATTTTTCTTCATGTTTTTAGTGTTGGTGTGTTCTAGTGTCTGGTCTCACATTTCTTCATCGCGTTCGCGTGGAAAGTATCGCGAACGCGTAGTGTATTTCGATGACAGCAACAATTGTTCTTCGCGATCGCGAAGTATGTCCCGCATTCACGTAGAGTTGGGGCAAGTCTTCTTCGCATTCGTGTATGAAAGATTGCATTCGCGTAGTGTTGAGGGTTGCCAGCTGGGAGTTGGAGAATTATTCAATGCGACCTTGAAAAGTGAGTCGCGTTCGGGAAGCTGTGGCATCTGTGGCATCTATGAAAAGTGAGTCGCGTTTGTGGTAGTGTGCATTTTGTTCATCACGAAGGCGATGGTTTTCCTGCGTTCATGTAAGAGGATGCCTGGGCAGATTATAAAGTACCATATTTGGAAGGGTTTCGACCATTTTTATATTTTTGGAGCTAGGGAGCTCGGATTAAGGCGATTCTTGAAGAAAATTTCACCATATGAATTGGGGTAAGTGTTCTCTACTCGGTTTTGGTTGTATTGACTCCCTAGCGCACAAAGCAAGAGTAATTCCATCAATTTATCTTCAATTCTAGCTTTTGGTTGCTGATTTTCAAAGAGGAAATTGAGGGTTTTGGCCTAAAGTTTCATAATGTGAATTTTTGGGTTTTTAACATCGATTTGGAGTCAGATTTGAGTGAAACTAGTATGGTTGGACTCGTAATTGAATAAGTTTCTCGGATCTTGTAAATTTTCTCGGGTTCCGAGTTGCGGGCTCGGGTTGGGCTTTTTGGCCGATTTTGGGCTTTTGATTAAATATTCGACCTTTTTCGATTGGGATTTGTTCCTTTAGCATGGTTTGATGTATTTGAGTTATTTTTGGTAAGTTTTGAGCCGTTTGGAGGTCGGAACGTGCGAGATGACATTTTTGGAGCATCGCTTAGCTTACTCGGTATTGGAATTGGCTTGTTCGAGGTAGGTAACACTTCTAAATTTAGTGCTGAGGGTATGAAACTCCAAATTACATGTTATGTGATTGGTATTGAGGTGACGCACATGCTAGGTGACGGGTGTGTAGGCGTGAACTGTGTGAATTGTGAATATGTTATTCTGTGTAATTATCTGATCTTACCTGTAACCATGAAATTTCTATTTTCTTGAGCTATTGAGCTGTGATCCATGTTAGAAACCATGTCTAGGCTACATGCTTCTCTTGTTGGGTTCCACTGAGGTCATTTCTGCTATTGAGTTATCTGCTTTCATTGCATTACATACTCAGTCATATGCATTCATATTCATATCATGAGATTTATTATTTACTGATACATCATATCATCATTTTTGGGCTATTATCATGCCTGTGAAAGAGATACTGGAGAGATTAATGACTGAGTGAGGCCGAGGGCCAGAGTGTAAGTGATCTTATGGGATTGGGATGCACGCCGCAACATGTTATATTGATTATATTATGGGATCGGGCTGCACGCCGCAACAGGTTATATTGATTTATGCCATAATTGGCTTGTTATAGAACTTGGGCTAAAGGAGCCCCTCCGGAGTCTGCACATACCCCGATTGAGAGCGATTGATTATATTGAGGAATAGATCTTCCCTAGACATTGATCTTGTCTGAAGCATTTATATACCTGGGGATGGATCTTCCCCACGGGTTGGATTGGGCCCTACTCAATACTGAGCGACCGTTGGTTAGTTGATGTATATATTCCGGGATGGAACTTCCCTGGGCCGGATTTGCCATATACAGTACTTAGCGATTGCGCATGATGAGCAGAAAGTGTGAGATAATGAGATTGAGTACTCTGAAAGTGTGAGAATATGATTCATCTATGAGATACATGGCATTAACATGCACACATGACATACATGCATAGAGATGCATTTTTCTCATGCTGTACGATATCACGTCATTTATACTTCTCACACATATTGATATATGGGCATTGAGAGGTATTTTACACTTGTTATCTGGAAGGAAAAATGAAACATCTTATTCATTGTTGAAAGGATTTGGGATAAATCACAGCTTTCAAACTTATTCATATTTTTGATGATTTCGGTAAAAGATTTGGTTTTTTCTCTGATATTCTTAAAAACCGAAACTATTTTTCAGAAAACTATGAGATAGTTGAGCATTTTATCTCTGAGTTGCTTCTTTCATTACTTGCTCTACATTGTTATGAACTGTTGTTGGCTATTGGTGTTGGACCCGACCATTGTTCCAGCTCATCACCACTTTCAACCTAAGGTTAGGCTTGTTACTTATTTAGTACATGAGGTTAGTTATACTCATACTACACTTTTGCACCTTACGTGCAGATGTTGGATGCTAATGTTGCTGTGTTCGACGGAAGCTGGATTTAAAGACGAACATGCGTTCCGATTGTAGCTGTATCTTGTTCATGGTAGCTTTAGATTCATTAAGCTTTGTTTATGTACATTTCGAAAAGATGTATTTATTTCATACTAGCTTTGTATATTCTAATCTTAGAAGCTAATAATTTGTACTACATGTCCTTGGGAAATGTATAAGATTCAGATAATTGCTTTTACTTAAATTGTCTTATTAAATATTATTGGAATTGGATAGTTATTAGTTGGGTTACCTAGCGAGTTGGGTGAGGTGCCATCACGACTAGTGAATTTTGGGTTGTGACAGATATGAAGCCCCCTATTTATAGCTGTGGGAGGGAAGAATTGTGATGAGAACAAACTTTTTCCGACCAGTCAAATTAAAGCGTGACAAGGCCGTATTTGATTGGCTAGAACATGTCACTGGCATATGTGGTGCTATTTCATTGGTCTTTTAATTTGACTTAGCATGCCTTGTCGTTTTGACATGTGGCATGATCTTATTAGCTTTTCTGTTTGACTTGGCGTGCTACGTTATTTGACACATGGCACCAAACTGGGCCTCTTGGTATCGTGCCCCCTTTTACCTCCCCTTTTTGATGGGGGGAGAGGTCCGAGTTTCGACATTTACGGGGTGTAATGACTTATTTCCTTTTGGGAATTGAGTATTTGAAGAGTCGCCACCTAACGGATTATGATGTGTTAGGGCACCTAGAGCGATTAACTCTTGAGTTGGTTTGCATTACCAGAGATTAGTGTAAGGGCTCGAAGTAACCTCAAGGGGAAGGTGTTAGGCACCCCTCTTGGTCCACAACTGTGGGTTCCGGCCGAACTTATATTCACAAATTAGCCCATATAAACAGTTGAATCAAATAAGTTGCAAGTAAAGCACGTTAGATAACTCGAGTAACAAGATAAAGGTTTGAACAAGTTGTAAAAACAAAAGTTTAAATAAAGAGAGGATTTGGTAAAGAGGGGTCCTAGGTTGTTTATCCTATAGGATAACCCCACGCAATGTCCGGTAAACACTCCGCAATGAGGGGCTACACATGACAGTAACATGTAGTCATCATATCCCACGTCTACCCTTCCCATCCCCTTATTGGTCATGCCAAGCGAGTGTTTGGTCAATGATTCCTACTGCGTGCTGCTACCTGTCCCTTCTTAATGGTCCCGGAGAGAGTTAGGACCTCTACCTATAGGTAGTTCTAGACGTACCCCTAAGGTTTAGAAAGGTGAAAATTCAAAGGTGACAGTCAAAATATTTAGGACATTCACACATAATGGGAGCAATTAAGAGGCTCAAAGTTTCCTCCTCAAACAAACATACAAGTAGTACGACTCAAACACAGTTAAGGTCTTTATTAATCAAAGTCCTAAAGCAGGATCTCTAAGTGAATATGCAGAAACAGACCAAACTTTTATACCCAGAAGTTATACCCTAGTGATTGCCTAGGGACAACAACAACAACCCAGTATAATCCCGCTAGTGGGGTCTGGGGAGGGTAGTGTGTACGTAGACCTTACCCCTACCCTGGGGTAGAGAGGCTATTTCCAAATACACCCTCGGCATCCTTTCCTCCAAGAACTCCCCACCTTGATCTTGGGGTGACTCGAACTCACAACTTAGGGGCTCTTTTTAAAAGCCTGTTAGAACGTTAAGCGACAGAGACAACTTCAGGGAAATGCATTTTAAAAAATGCCCTAAGGCTTGCCTATATGCAGAATACTGGTGCCTATGTTAATTCAGAAAAAAAACAGGTTTTTGAAATAAACTCCTTTAATACCTATAGGCATGATATCTAATGAGATTGAGGCAATTTTGAAAGAACTTGTTTCAGGAGATGTTAATACTTAATAAGACCAGTTTTAAAAATGAACAAGGCGGAGTGAAGTTGATTTATTAGGATAAATTAAATTATCAGACAGAATTGCAAGTAGAGATCCCTATAGGCATGATATCTAGGCGTATTACTAATTTTAATCGATTTGCAGCAACATACAAAAAGACTTATTATAACTGAATCGGAGTTGAGTCCTATAGGCATGGCATATATTATTGAACTGATTTAAGACATGATTGTTTGGAACCTATAAACATGGTTTCTAACATGAAAAAATGCAGAACCTTATGAACATGATTTCTACTTGATGTAAACAAACTTAAAAGTGAAATCCTATTGGCATAATTTCTATTAGACAAAGCAATCATATTCAAAAGAGCAAACCTATGAGCAGGTTTTCTATTTATGCAAGCAGTCAGACTTCAAAAATAATGTCTTAAGAGTAGGATCTCTACCCGTATTATCCTTTAAAGTATGCATCTACCCACCCTTTTACTAAATACCCCAAATATCTGTTTACAAATTATTACAGGCCAATGAATGAATTACATAAGTAAAAATAGAAAATCAAGAAGTTATTCTATAGAGAGCTTGCAATTAGTCCCAAGTTTCCCAAATCCTCCAATGGTCTCACAAGACTAAATTTCATAGACAAATCAGAGTCTAGGTGCATCAAAGTTCCCTAAGGGTCTCAAGGACCCCGGGCAATGCTTACACCTAGACTTAGCAACCACGAATTGAACCAGTGCAGTATGGAAAGGCCAGCCTCAGTATGCCAGAGTTCTGAGGGCTCTCAAGAGGATCCCAAGGCAGTACACATACTAGATGGGGCAGAACTTATTGACTAAGAGTAAAGTGAAAGTGCAGGACACAAGTTGAAAAAAGTTTATTAAAGACTATATTAGAAAGTCTGTTTTGAAAGTAATTAGTAAAGCAACTGAGATTTTTGAAAAAGGGATTGGAGTAATTAACAATGCTCAAACACCTTAGGATAGGATCACACACATCTAGTTTACATAATCCAAATGAATCTAGTAGTCACACAGGGGTCAAGGGGTTTGGGACACACAAACATTTTGCTGCAAATATATAGCCCAGCAAAGGTCTTAGGACTGGTTTAGACATGCTCAGAAACAGCTGACACTGGCATAGTCACAAACCATACATGAAGGACACAACCACATAGAGGGGTGATAGGGATTTGGGAATTCCTGGGGATATAGGGTGGTAGGGAGACAATAAATAAGAGACAACTAGTAAGGCATGCTCAGAAACACACACAAGGGAATACACTAATCTAAAGAAAAGGGGAGACATAATGACATGCTGATAATGTAACTTAACTACAAGTTTCACAATAGAACCACAAGTAGAAGCAAAATAGAAATAAGAGAAACCGAAACAATAAGAGAAGCATGTTGTTGTTGGAACTTTAAATTGAAACTAGGACATACCAGTGAAGAGAAAAGTAAGCAGAATGAGAGAACAAGAGAGCACAAATGATTAGACTTGGCTTGCAGCTGGCTAACAGTAGCAAATAGCACAAGAGAGAGAGAGAGAGCAGAGATTTTAGTAAGAGAGGTAGTTTTTGAACCCAAGTGTTCGTCTCTGTGTTAATGAAAGACTGGAGTAGTCATAGTTGAAAATAGGTAGTAAAATAAGGTAAGAATCATAGTAGCATAATAATTGAGGAACTCAGAATCAATCAATTAAAAAATCAAGGAAGTATTCCCTTAAGTTAAAGGAGTTAATTCAAATGGTAAGGAACAACATCATATAAGTCAAGAAAAAGAAAATCAGTACAGGACTAATAAGGAAAGAACAAGGTTCAGTAAGCATTGGGTAGTCAATTAGGACTAAATTCAGAAAACCTCAATTAAGGAATGACTCAGCAAAATAAAGTACCATAGCAGATAAGGTAATGAAATCAGTCAATTTAAACAGACGAGTATAATTTTAAGGTTTTAAAAGAAAACCTTTCAATCGAACCATCAAATAAGGAAATCAGATTCAAACCAAGAGAGGGTCATGATTCTATATTGCAACATATAAATAGAGAAGAACGAGCAGACGTAGCAAGCAGACAAGGTTAGCCATATCGACATAATGAAGCAAGAGATGAACAAATCAAGATGAACAACAGTCACAGATAGGTTATACAAATAGGCTAAAGACTTAGTAGAAAACCCATTCGAAGCATGATAACCAACAGAAACTTAACAAAAATCAAATAGTCAGGCTAACACACAGAACAAAACAAAGAAGTTATAAGAAATTAGGGCTTTTAATAGAGTTGAGTGGAAAAAGCATTAAGAACATAAAATCAGTCAAGATATGCGAGGAAAGAGGTTTAAACATAAAGATAAATTGGTTAAACAAGTGTAGAAGAAACTCTGAGAAACCCTAATTTTAAAGAGAGTAAAACAGTTTAAAGTTGAGAATCTTTCAGAAGAAGTTCGAGAATAGTGAAAAACATAGGAAGAAACAGACTTAAAGCATTAAAAATAGCACAGATCTAAGAGATTCAAATGAGAGTTAGGGTTTCAAAGGAAACCCAAATAAAAACGGAAGAACCTGCTATAAGCTTCACATATCATAACATATATGGTGTGTTTTTGCCCAAAATCAAACCGGAGAAGCCATGAACAACAGAAACAGAAACCCTAGATCCAAATCGGCATGGCCCGGGACCCTTCAAGGCCTCAGAGATGATGAACAAGGCGATGGAGGACCCATTAGAGGCTTGAGTTGAAAGGCAGTCGCCGGAGATGACCGGAGAAGGAGGTGGCGATTGAAGGGGATTAGGGTTAGGTTGAGAAAGAAGAGAGAATTTGAAGGTGGCGGGTTTTAGAAATGACCTAGGGTTAAGGGGTCATATGAATTAAAAAAGGAAAGGGCTTATTTGGACCGTTGATCTCCCAGATCAACGGTTAGGATTTGACCGGGTAGATGGGTTCTGGGTTTGGGTAGGAGGTTATAGTGTCTAGGTCGGGTTAATTGGGTAGGAAATTGGGCTGGGATTAGGTTAGAATTAGGCTAAAATTGAAAGCCAAATATGGCTATGTTTTAAATAGCCAGTTTTCTCTATTTTAATTTATAATAAATAGTAAGTAATTTTTGGAAAATAATTTAATGCGTAAAAATGATTTAAAATACATAATTATAATTTTAAAAATATAGGGACCAATTTTATTCATATAAAATATAATTATACCTTACAATGGGCTAACATTGCAATTATATTCAATTTAGCTTAAAAAGTACTAAATGTAATTATAAAAATGCATAAAAATTATATTATCCATATTTTGACATAATTATAGAAATCAAGTAAATAAATTATCATAACAATAATTTTAAAAATAATTATTGGGGATTTTATGCATAAAAGGAGAGAATAAATTAATTTAGACCCTTAAAATTATGGAAAAAGTTATAAACCTTGTGCATGCTTATATATGCATATATACATTATTTTGGATGTATTTATGCATATTTCAAATACATAGGAAAAAATTGGGTATAAACAGCTTCTCCTCTTTACAGGGGAAGGATGAAAGAGTTTCCGGGTAAAGAAATAATGGCCAATTTTGAACAGACGGGATGTTTTGAAAGACAGAGGCCGAGCTCTGGTTTTTGAGTTGCCTACATATCTCTGGTTTTATAGGAATCATGACATGTGTAGTTCTGGATTCACCTGAGGAGTATGACGATGAAATTATTGCAAGAGCAGACGCGAGATGTGGAAGCGGCTACAATGCGCGGTTAAGGATCGGGACGGTTGGAGGGAACTGGAGCGAGATCACTCCTGATAGGATAGTGATTGCTTACTAGTTACCTACAAATAAAAGATGCTACAAACATATTTGCAAAAATTTAAACATGATGCAAATTCCCTTTGGACCATGAAGGTTGTCTTCGGACGGTTAAAGATGACGTCCTCGGACCATGACGTCCTGGGCCATGAATTGTTTAGTGAGGGATTTTCAGGCCATGAAATGGTGTTCTCGATCCATGAAAATGGTGCCTCCAAACCACGACGCCTTTGAATAATGATATGCAAGTTCGAGAGATCCTCAGGCCATGACATGGTGTCTTCTGGCTATGAGGATGGTACCTTTAGACTATGATGCCTTTGGACAGATTGGTAATGTTTCAGCCCATGATATTCAATAATATGATGTAATTAGACAAGGCTTAGTCTTGCGAAGTTGAGGGCAAAGCTTATCCCGAAAGAGGAGAAAATAGATAGTGCCGCAGAGACAACGCTTAGTCTCGGTGAAAGAATATAAATTGGAGGCAGAGTTTAGCCTCATGCAAGTATGGAGACAGAACTTAGTCTCATGCAAATGAAGGAAGAGATTAACCTTATGCAAATGTGGAGGCAGAGCTTAGACTCATGCAAGATATGGAGGTAGAGCTTAACCTCATGCAAATGCGGGACAGGGCTTAGTCCCATGCAGATGGAAGGCAGGGCTTAGCGTTATGCAAATATGGAGGCAGGGCATAGCCTTATGCAAATATGGAGGCAGGGCTTAGCCTCATGCATGAGACAGGGCTTAGTCCCATGCAGGATGTAGGACAGGGCTTAATCCCATGCAAATGGAAGGCAGTGCTTAGCCTTATGAAAATATGGAGTCTGGGATTAGACTCATGCAAGTATGGAGTCAAGGACTAGACTCATGCAAAATTGGAGACAACACTTAGTCTCATGCAAAGAGAAGGCAGTGTTTAACCTTATGCAAATATGGAGGTAAAGCTTAACCTCATGCAAAGAGAAGGCAGTGCTTAACCTTTGTGCAAATATGGAGTCCGAGATTAGACTCATGCAAGTATGGAGTCAAAGATTAGACTCATGCAAATGTGGAGTCAGAAATTAGACTCATGCAAAGAGAGAATAGCAGATAAGGGTAGAGTATGTCTTAGCTAGGATATGTTCAGTGTCTAATGGCCGGATGGACGGTGAATTTGCTTTGTGTATGCGTGTTTCGCGAATGCTATCGTTACGTCGAATGTGCCTGTGTTCAAAGAAAAATCGTGAGTTTTATGAGGGGAGGTTGGTTCTTGCTTCATTTGTCAGCCTTGCTCTGCTCCGCTCTGGAAGCCCTCTTCGAGTTCCCCTAGGTAGCACCTGACTGTTATGAAAAATAGAATTTTTTGAAAAATATGCATTCATTGATAAAATAGAATCGTTTTGGAAGCGTATTGATATATAAAGTAATTTTAGATGAACTAGTGACTGTGACACATTCCAAAGGCATTGCAACTCTCTTATGTCGGAATTTTGAAGGTCCTCCTCAAAATTCTGCCCCAGTTTAGTAGATGATTTTTAACTGTTTGCGGGTGGCGGAACCTGCTGAATCTTTTTCGGAATTTTGAGAATCCTTCTCAAAATTCTGCCCCAGTTCTTGACTGATGACTGACTTCCTGGCATGTGATTGCACTGGCTGGACTTGCTCCGGAATTTTGAGGACCCTCCTCAAAATTTTGCCTCAGTTTCTGATTTTTGGGGGAAATGACAATTTTATTATAATATGACTGAACCCATAAGGCTGCCTACGTATCCCCTCTTAAACAGAAATCAGGTCAAGCGTAGTTCAATTACATCAAAAAAAGAAATGTGAAATAATATAGGCATAGTATCTCTTGACTATATCTGAATTGATTGGTTTTGGCCAGATCTCTCCATCCATCTCTGCAAGTATGAGTGCTCCTCCTGTTAGTACTCTGTGAACCATATACTGACCTTGCCAGTTGGGAGAGAGTTTCCCTTTGGCTTCATCTTGGTGTGAGAAGATCTTCTTCAATACCAGCTGCCCTAATGCGGACTGTCTTGGTTTGACCCTTTTGTTGAAGGCTCTGGTCATTCTGTTCTGATAAAGTTACCCGTGACATACTGCGTTCATTCTCTTTCCATCGATAAGGGCTAATTGTTCATAGCGGCTCCTTATCCATTATGCATTGTTGAGGTTAGCTTCCTGTATGACTCTTAAAGAGGGAATCTCTACCTCGGCTGGGATGACAACCTCGGTACCATAAACCAGCATGTAGGGGGTTGCCCCAGTTGACGTGCGAACTATGGTGCGGTACCCTAACAGAGCAAAGGGTAACTTCTCATGACACTGCTTGTGATTCTCTACCATTTTCCTTAGTATCTTCTTAATATTTTTATTGGCAGCTTCTACGGCTCCATTCATCTAAGGTCTGTAGGCGGTGGAATCCTTGTGCTTGATTTTGAAAGTTTCAGTTATAGCTTTCATCCGATCACTATTGAGGTTGGCGGCATTGTTAGTAATAATGGACTCAGGAATTTCGAATCGGTAGACAATACGATCCTTGACAAAATCTGCGACGACTTTCTTGGTTACAGCTTTGTAAGATGCAGCTTCTACCCATTTTGTGAAGTAATCAATGGCTACCAGGATAAACCAGTGTCCATTTGAAGCAGGGGGTTAATCGGACCAATAACATCCATTCCCCAGGCGGTGAAAGGCCAGGGTGAGCTTTTTTGCATTGAGCTCACTTGGCAGCAATTTTATCATGTCGGCATGCACTTGACATTGAATGCATTTGCGGACATACTGAATACAATCCTTCTCCATGGTCATCCAAAAGTAACCTGCCCTGAGTATCTTCTTGGCCAGAACAAAACCATTCATGTGCGGACCACATGTCCCAACATGCACATCCTCAAGTAGCTTAGAAGCTTCCTTTGCGTCAACACACCTCAGTAAACCCAAATCCGGAGTTCTTCTGTACAAGTTCCCTCCGTTGTGGAAGAAGTGATTTGACAATCTTCGGAGCGTGCATTTCTGAGTGTGATTTTCATGCTATGGGTATTCTCCTTTTGATAAGTACTCATTGATATCATGGAACTAAGACTTTCCATCTGCCTCCTCCTCAGCATGAGCACAATATGCTAGCTGATTATGGATCCTTACCGAAATGGGATCAATACAGTTCTTATCTAGATGCTGTATCATTGATGACAAAGTCGCTAATGCGTCGGCAAACTCATTCTGAATTCTGGGCACATGTCGGAATTCTATCTTCATGAACCTCCTTTTCAATTCCTGCACATGGTGCAGATAAGGCAATATCTTGGAATTCTTGGTAGCCCATTCTCTTTGCACCTAGTACACAAGCAAATCTGAATCGCCGATCACCAACAACTCTTGAATGTTCATGTCGACTGCCATGTTGAGCCCTAGTATGCAAGCTTCATATTCTGCCATGTTGTTGGTGCATGTAAATATGAGTTTAGAAGATACCAGATAATGCTGACCCGTTTTTGATACCAAAACTGCTCCAATGCCTACTCCTTTGAAATTTGCGACTCTGTTAAAGAACATCCTCCAACCGTCATATGTTTCAGTAATGTCTTCTCCTACGAATGATACTTCTTCATCAGGAAATACATTTTCAAGGGTTTGAATTCTCCTCCCACTGAATTTTCAGCGACGTAATCTGCCAAATGCTTGTCCTTTGACTTCCTTTTGAGTTACATAGATGATGTCGAACTCACTCACTAGTATCTACCATTTAGCCAACTTCCCAGTAGGCATGGGCTTCTAAAATATGTACTTCAGAGGATCCATCTTGGATATGAGGTATGTAGTGTAGGAATAGAAGTAATGCCTCAATTTTTGGGCTGTTCAGGTCAAAGCACAACAACTGCGTTCGAGTAGAGAATACTGTGCTTCAAAAGGTGTGAATTTCTTACTCAAGTAATATATGACTTACTCCTTTCTTCCTGTCTCATCATGTTGTCCCAAAACATATCTAAAGGCTCCATCTACCACAGATAGATAAAGTAGCAGAGGTCGTCCTGGTTCTAGCAGGACCAGAACTGGCGGTGTGGACAGGTATTCCTTGATCTTGTCAAAAGCTTTCTGACAATCCTCGGTCCAACTTGTCTCAACATCCTTTCTTAGCATCTTGAAGATGGGTTCACATATTACCGTGGACTGTGCTATGAATCGACCGATGTAATTGAGCAGTCCCAGGAAGCTCATCACGTCCTTTTTGATTTTAGGTGGTGGTAACTCCTGAATAGATTTGACTTTATTCGGATCTAGCTCGATTCCTCGGAGACTGACAATGAATCCCAATAACATTTCTACAGGAACCCCGAATGCACACTTTGCGAGGTTCAATTTCAAATTGTACCTCCTGAGCCTGTCAAAGAATTTTCTCAAGTCTGCTATGCGATCCGCTGCCCTCTTGGATTTGATAATGACGTTGTCCACATATACCTCTATTTCCTTGTGTATCATATCATGAAAGATGGTTGTCATGGCCCTCATGTAAGTGGCCCCTACATTCTTCAAACCGAACGACATCATCTTGTAACAGTATGCACCCCAAGGCGTAATAAAAGCTATTTTCTCGGTATCTTCTTTATCCATCCAGATCTGGTGATAACCTGCGAAGCAATCTACAAAGGATTGGAGTTCATGCTTGGCCCAGTTATTAATCAGGATATGTATATTTGGCAGTGGGAAGTCGTCTTTGGGACTTGCTCTATTTAAATACCGATAATCAACACATACTCGGACCTTCCCGTTTTTCTTCGGAATTGGCACAATGTTAGCTAATCATGTCAGGTACTCAACCACCCTGAGAACCTTGGCTTTGATCTGTTTGGTAACTTCCTCCTTGATTTTCAGACTCATGTCTGATTTGAATTTTCTGAGTTTCTGCTTGACTGGCGGGCACATGGGATTAGTAGGCAACTTTTGAGATACTATAGATGTGCTCAAACCGGTCATATCATCATATGACCATGCGAAGATATCCTCATATTCCTTTAGAAAAAGGATGTACTCTTCCTTTTCTGTTGGTGACAAGTGAATGCTGATGCGGCTCTCTTTGACGGTCTCGGCGTCTCCCATATTTACTGCTTCTGTTTCGTCCAAGTTGGATTTAGGCTTGTTCTCAAAATTCTCAACTTCTCTGAAAATTTCCTCGGGTATCTCATCTTCTTCCTCTGAGTCACTATTCTCCTGTTGCATTGTCTCATTACATGTCACAGTTACTAGTTCATCAGGAAAAGTAATAATAACACTGTATAAGGGAAAAGTATAAAAATAGTAATGAATAATGATATAAGGTAAATGTATTTGATTAAAACTGAGAATATTGTTCAAACAAAGCTTGGCTCGGTGGATCGAGCATTCATTTTGAAACAAAGAAATCTTAAAACAAAATTACAGAAAAATTTAAATGCCTAGAACAACTATAAATTCTGCCAAGCTACCCAGTGACTCGGCGGGCTCGGGATGGTGTGGCGGTCCAGTTTCTAAGAACAGCTCCCTTTACCATAGTCTGAATGGAGTGACCTTCTTCCTCCTCCTCCTCAATTATGGCACAACAATCCATGTCCTCGTCTTCCAAGAACAAATCCTTCAGCCTAGCTAGTGCTTCTTCCTCTATGGTTCCCCATATTGTGTTTTCTTGATGGAAAGCTTGTTCCAAACGGGGTACCGGTTGCTCAAGAGGGTAATACGGTCCATTCCATGGAGGCGACCACTCCTTGTACTCTTGCCATGTATACTGGTACCCGAGCCCAAATGTGGTACCATGAGTTTTTGGCCGTATCAGCTTGGTGATACCCTGGAGGTTTTTCCCCAACCCTTTGCCAGGTTCATATCTGGACCATGCTAGTATGCTTTCTATTTTGTTACTCCACCACTTATCCTTATCGACGACATTGACCCGTTCAATATGATGATAGGTTTCCCCTCCTAGCCTTCTTCTATGTCTGATGGCCGAGATGGTTTGACTAGTGTAGATGGGGTTACTCCCATCTCTATGAATGATTACCTCCTGAAGGTTCCATTCAAATTTTACGAATTGATGTAGTGTGAAGGGCACGACACCAGCAGCATGGATCCATGGGCATCCTAACAAAAGATTATATAAGGCTGGTATGTCAAGCACTTGGAATTCAACGTCGAACCAAATTGGCCCCATCTGCAAGAAAAGGTTGATCTCCCCGATTGTGGCCCTCTAGGACCCATAGAAAGCTTTCACATTCATGCTTCCGGTCTGTATTTCATGGAAACCTTTGTCCAACCTTTTCAGGGTATTCAGTGGACAAATATTCAGACTAGAACCTCCATCAACCAAGACCATGGCAATGAACTTGTCTTCAAATTGTACTATAATATGCAATGCTCGATTGTGATTTAGACATTAGGGCGGCAGCTCATCTTCGTGGAAGATAATTTTATGGCTCTCCAGCACCTGTTCGACCATGTTGGCCATTTCTCCACCAGCAATATTATTGGGTACATAAGCCTCGATCAGTACTTTCATCAAGGAGTTCTTGTGTGCTTTTGAATTCTGTAATAGTGACAGGATAGATATATGAGCAGGGACTTTGTTCAGATGGTCAACAACAAAATATTCTTTTGCATGTACTTTCCTCCACAGGTCATCTGACCCGGTCTCAATGACAGACTGCCTAGCAGTGGCATCCTTACTTGAACTTCCAAGGTGTTCAGGCGTATAGACTCTTCCAGTTCTAGTCATCCTTTGTGCAGCGTCAGATTCCTCTATCTTAATCTTCCCTTTTCGCCGAGCCTCGGCAACATAATCCCAGGGTATCGCTTTTAAGTTGAATGGGGGTGTGGTTGACACCGTCACAGTAAAAGGTGTGACCACTTCTACTTAAAATGGAGCGGAGGTGGCTGCGGGCGGAGCTACTTCCACCTCGAATGGAACTGATGCAGTTACCTCAATGTTAATAGGTGTCTGAGTCTGAACCACGATAGGAGTGAGTGTAACTGCAACCTTAAAGTCATCACCTTCTCAGATAAGCCCGATTGACCCCTCAGGGTCCCATTCCTCATTTATTTCTATAATATGTACACCGTCACCTCTATGATCAGGGAGGGGATTGTTGTGGACATTAAGTGCAGCTTCCTTCGCTTGTATGACCTTGTTGTCAATGAGTGTCTGGATCTTATCCTTCAATGTTCGGCACTCAGTAATGGTGTGCCCTTTCATACTAGAGTGGTATGCAGAGGTTTTGTTCGGATTGACCCATTGGGATGGATTTTCTAGCACCACAACGGGAATTGGAGTGACATAACCTGCGGCCTTTAATCTTTCATACAATTGGTCGATGGGCTCATCAATGGCGGTGTATTGTCTGGGTGGCTTGCGGTCGAAGTTGGGTCTTGGTCTTGGATAGTTTTGGCGATTTGGTGGTGATTGGAAATGGGATGGTTGGGAATTATAGGTATGATGGACGGTGGCTGGTTGGGAATATCTAGGAGATGAAGGCTGATATGTAGGTGGTGATACTTGGTATGTGAGTGGAGGTGTTTGGTATGTGGGTGGAGGCGTTTGATAGGTGGGTGGAGGTGTCTGGTAGATGGGTGAAGGTGTTTGGTATGTGAGTGGAGTTTTTGGGCCTTGGGCTACCATTACCGTCCCAACACTCTCTTCTTCGATATGCCACCTGATTAGAGTGCCTTATACGTGGCTTGCAGTGCCTCGAAATTTGTTACCATCCCGCTCTTGATTCCTTCCTCGATACTTTCCCTGAGCTTGATGATATCCGAGAATTTGTGATTTTCGATGACCATCAACCTCTTATAATATTGTGGATCCTGTGCTCTGACGAAGAATTTATTCATCTGTTCTTCGTCCAAAGCGGGCCTAACCTTGGCGGCTTACGACCTCCAACGAGTAGCATACTCGCGGAAAGTCTCAGTAGATTTCTTCTTGAGATTCTGAATGTAGAAGACATCCGGTGCATTCTCTATGTTGAACCTAAACCGGTCCATGGAATCTGATGGCATGCTACCCAATTGGACCATTTCTTGGGATTCTAGCTGATATACCAAGATAAAGCATCGCCAGTAAGGCTCCTCATAAAGAGCTTCAATCGAATCTTTTCATCTTTTCCAACCCCGACCAGCTTGTCACAGTAAGTCATTAGGTGAACCCTCAGGCAATTCTACATCAGGCTGTATGCACAGATCTTCATAGTTCAAACCTTCTATTCCTCTATCTCCTTCAACACCTTGAACTCGTCTTGTTAATCTTTTGAGTTCTTCGGCCAAGTTCTTAATGAGCAGGTCCTTTTTAGAGGATTCCGGTGCACAAGAGATTGGCTGGGTAGAATATGGTATAATTTCCACGTATATGGGGTTGCTCTGATGGGTGCTAGAGACTTGGGTATAGTGATGGTCATTGGTGGAGTTTTGTGGATCGGGAATGAGTGGTGGTGTATTTTGGGGAGTGTGGTAAGTGGTGGTTGGTGGGTACAGGATTGGTTGATGCTGTTGTAGTGGAGTTGGTATCGGCAATGGATTAATATTTTGTGGTAGAGTTGCGTATTGATTTGGTACGGTAGGGTTTTATGGTTGTTGGTTTTTGCGTTCTGAGGAGGTGTTAGGTTCCTTATGTTTTGTTGGTGGATATCAGGGACATTGAGGGTAAATGACAAATTTGCCAAATTACGGACTTGGTCAAGTTCTCCTTGGAGCTCTAGTATCTTTTGTTCAAGTCTCAAAGTCATTCGAGGCCGGAGTACTACGACCGTCGGAGGTCTCTACGTTCTCACCGTTTTCCTTTCGTATTCCACTTAAGTCGTCCATCTTTGCTTTCCCTCTGTTTTTTGTGTTGCTTAGAGGAGGAGAAGGTGGAGGGCCTCTAGATATGGTATGATATGTTGATGACGCCAGTATGGATGAACCAACTTAAGGGGATGGGAATAATAATAAAAAACAAAAAAAACAAAAAGGTAATATGTTAGTAAGGATTTTGAAATGATTGCAGTATTTAAACATATATTGCGAAATATGAATTCATATCCTAATTTGGGAGCCTCGTTGTGCCCGAGGTAGGCGTAGCTACAAATAAATTTGGAGAACTTCAAATGCCAATACATGCTTCATTTTGATAATGTAAAAGTAGACGAATCCAAAAACGACACTGACATAATAATAAAACAAGTCGCTACTGGCACTTGGCCTTACTACATTTTAAGAAAAGCATGTAAATCTAATCTATTTGGTCCCAGGAGGACTTCCTTCGAGTTGATTGCTCTCGTTGATCAAATCCTCCAGTTCGCGTAGGTTCACCAGTAAAAATGCCTTTGCCAGGTGTTCTCCTTCGTTTCCCTCAGCGTTCTGGCACTCGGTGACTCTCTTCCTCACTTTTCCTTCCAATTCCAGTGGACTGTATTCCAGATATTCCAGCTTTTTGCTAGCTTTGGCGGCCCTCTCTTTCCACTCATTGATTTGGTAATTTGATGGAAGACTCCTCCACCAGTCTAGAAAGAGTGGGGGCGTGCTAACCATACCGAAACTGGGTACCTTGTTCCTCATTTCTGCAAAACAAAAGAGTTAGAATCATCTCTAACGGACTCGTCTATTTATACATTTATGATCAGCATATCGGCCTTTAGTTCTCCAAATTAATGCACAAAATGTGGTTGCGTCCGTTGGGATTATGGAAAATCCGATGGACTCCAGCTAAGGCTTATCTTAAAGGATCATTATGTGGACAACATAACTGATCCGACTAGGTTTGACGATGATGCATGCACAATTTAAATAGAGTAAGGCTTCTTTGGGGTTTAGACTAATACCCTCAAGCGGACAACTTGAGGGGGAAGGCACGAAACCGTCGACTGTACCGCTGATCGACTGGTTTTACCGTAAATAAACCTTTTCGAATTTAAGGGTAGTAAATAGGAAGAGCAACCACTCATTAAAGCGTTGCTATAGGACTTGAGACGCACAAGTGGAATATGATGCAGAGCATAATCTATGTAGCAATTAATAGCATGTAATCAAGTATTTTCACGTAGGAAAAATAAATACAGTATTTAAATAATAGAGAAGACAGTTACAGAAAAAGGAAAACAAAGAGACAAGTCAGTTTTCAGGGTAATAAAGAAATCATAAATGCTTGAAAAATAGGCAGTTAAATTCAAATAAGGGAGAAAGGTACAGGATAAGCATGCTTGGATTAATTTCTAAAAGACAAGTTCGTTATGGTAAGAGCCTAAAAATATCCCCAGCAGAGTCGCCATGCTGTCGCGCCCCCTTTTTCCCTCCCCTTTTTGATGAGGGGAGAGGTTCGGTTTCAACATTCACGGGGTGTGATGACTCATTTCCTTTTGGAAATTGGGTATTTGAAGAGTAGCCACCTAACGAGTTATGACGCGTTAGGGAACCTAGAGCGATTAACTTTTGAGTTGGTTTGCATTACCAGAGATTAGTGTAAGGGCTCAAGGTAACTCGAGGGGAAGGTATTAGGCACCCCTCTTGATGCACAACTGTGGGTCCCAACTGAACATATATTTACAAATTAGTCCATAACAGTTGAATCAAATAAGTTGCAAGTAAAGCACGTTAGATAACTCGAGTAACAAGATAAAGGTTTGAACAAGTTGTAAAAACAAAAGTTTAAATAAAGAGAGGATTTGGTAAAGAGGGGTCCTAGGTTGTTTATCCTATAGGATAACCCCACGCAATGTCCGGTAAACACTCCTCAATGAAGATCTACACGTGACATTAACACGTAGTCATCATATCCCATGTCTACCCTTCCCATCCCCTTATTGGTCATGCAAAGCGAGTGTTTGGTCAATGATTCCTATTGTGTGCTGCTACCCGTCCATTCTTAATGGACTAGAGGGAGTTAAGACCTCTACCTATAGGTAGTTCTAGACGTACCCCTAAGGTTTAGAAAGGTGAAAATTCTAAGGCGACAGTCAAAACATTTAGGACTTTCACACATAATGGGAGCAATTAAAAAGCTCAAAGTTTCCTCATCAAACAAACATACAAGCAGCACGACTCAAACACAGTTAAGGTCTTTATTAATCAAAGAACTAAAGCAAAATCTCTAAGTGAGTATGCAGAAACAGACCAAACATTTATACCCAGAAGTTATACCTTAGTGATTGCCTAGGGACACTTTTTAAAAGCCTGTTAGAAGGCCAATGAATGAATTACATAAGTAAAAATAGAAAATCAAGAACCTTGGGCAATGCTTACACCTAGACTCCAATGGTCTTATAAGCCTCCAATGGTCTCATAAGCCTCAATTCCATAGACAAATCAGAGTCTAGGTGCATCAAAGTTCCCTAAGGGTCTCAAGGACCCTGAGCAATACTTACACCTAGACTTAGCAACTATTGTCACAACCCAAACCGATGGCTGCGACGGGTACCCGGTACCTTACTCAACCAAAATAATATACACATGAGCTTTAAGTATATTCCAACGTAACGTATCTTTCTTATTACATCATTATATACACATGACATACGGGCCTAATAGGACAACATAATCATTTATAAACTCAAAACATAGGCCAACAAGGCCGTACAATCTTTATTACAACTAACAAACCAATCAAATATACATACAAGGCCTGAAAGCCCAACATACTGCACTAACTGGCAAGATATGTCTACAAGCCTCTACTAATTGATATACTGTGATCGGAATGAGTATCTGACCTACTCATGACATATATACATATATATACAATATATACATAAGGCTCTAGACCCGGAAACTCCGAAAGGCATGGAGATTACCGATCAAGCTGAGCTCGGGCAACACTTATTGAAGAGGCCTACTCGTTGTCTGTCTGACCTGCACACATGAAATGCAGTGCCCCCAGAAAAGGGACGTTAGTACAAAATAATTACCGAGTATGTAAGGCAATATACTTAAAGCTGAAACTGAACTGATAATATAATAACTGCAAGTAGCTGGAAGTCAAAGATAATTTGAAGATATGCTTACCTGTTGATACTGACTCAATATTCTCAATATAGTTAGTAAAACAGTTATCCGGCCCTATAAGGCTCGGTATACATATATATCTGCTCTGCCGTAGTAGGCTTGCTCATAAGCGCTCGGCCATACTAGGCTCTGTATCTCGACCAACTGGGCTCACTCATAAGCGCTCGGCCATAGTAGGCTCGGTATATATATAACTGCTCAGCCATACTAGGCTCTGTATCTCGACCAACTGGGCTTGCTCATACGCGCTTGGCCACAGTAGGATCGGCATATAACTTACCATCTGATCAGAGGTTTCCCATTAGGGGCCTTCCTATCGATTATAGCTCGATGGTAATGAAAATACTTTTAATACTGTATATATACAAACTTTTCTGCTCTCTTGACTAGAAAAAGGAAATACTCAACTGAATATGAAATCCTGATAGGGAGGATATTATAACTTACAACACTAGAAAAATATACACAATTTGCGAGACTAGCAAAATATACGCAAATTCCGGGATGAATGTAATGGCGAGATCATGCCAAATGAAAGAAGAGCTTAGCCTTAACATACCTGAGCCGATTCTCTCAAAAATCCCTTTAGCACACGTCAATTGTGATAACACATAATGGCGGATCGAAGTAGGGGAAAAAAATTCCGAAAGGTTATACCAAAAGAATCAGTGTGCGATACTGCAAAAGAGCTTCAGATCAAAAGAAGTAATCTATACTACCAATCCTCAACCTACCTTCCATATCTCAAGCCTTTTTTTATGAGCTTTCTTAGCCAAAAAGCTGTAAAGAGATATAGTAAACTTTCTGCCTTTGCTCTTGATATAGGCAATTCCTGTAGAACAACCTGACCACCTCTTAAATTACTCCAAAGAACGTTGGACTTATTGAAGAAGTTTATTGGGATTTATAACATTAATGCTAATGATCCTTAAAGTCAACAACCTAGTTTTAAACCAAAAAGTGTCTAAGATACCAACAACTAGGAAATAAGAATGGCAGTGAACGCTTGAACAAAGTTAAAATAACGAATATCCTTATCCAAGCTTTTTCTTGTCATTTTCTTTCCATGTATATACTTGATTCTCTTTTAGATGAGGGCATATTGAGTATACAGGAGCTACATGTCCTTCAAAATTAAACAAATTTCTTCCAGTAATATCCCATCTTTTTGGCTGTATATTCCCTGAAGTCCATTATAATGTGTAAGGTTAAAATAAAAATGATAGCTCATCCCATACGAGCCAAGGGAAAAAGGAGCTATTAACATATGATGCCATCTTGCAAAAATAATTGAAGAGTCATTCAATTAGTACTGCATGGCTGCCACGTGGGGTGAAAAAAATTATCCAAACATTGAATTAATTAATTAGGTAATGACTTGTTACCTGATAATTAATCAATTACCCACGTGATTAAAATTTATCCCCAATTATTGAAAATACTACTCACTTTTAATACACTTTATACATCCTAATATCATGGCCATATAGTACCTTGTATGGTACTAGTCCGTAAATATCAGGTATTTTAACTCGAGCCGTATTTTATCCCAACATGCCAAACTTGGACGAAAATTTATTTTCTTTGACTTGCTCCCCGTTTCACCTTTACTAATCACTTGTGAAATAGCATAATCCTTATAATCTCCAAATAATCTTTTACTTGGACTGATGTCAATTACCTTACGACAAATTTCACGTACAATACTTCAGGGTGCAACATCGTCGCAACTTAATACTACGAAACATGATATTGACGTAATATTGCAGGGTATAACATTATTCCACCCTTTGGAATATTCGTCCTCGAATGTTGACTAATGCTCTTATCATTTTCATAACTTATATCTTCCGAATACTTTAGAAATTCCCTTGCCACCTAGGCGACTGTTTTGTGAATAAGTTCAAAGTCCAAGGCATTCCCCCCTTAGGCCTCCTTCTCACCCCATAACTTGTAGTCGGAATCCTTCCAATCTCGTAACTGTTGCTGCCTTTTATCATGTAGCCTGTACAATTTTAACCCTGTAAGTGTGCCTAATCTCTAGGCTTCATATGTAGATCTTGATAAGATGTCCCTTTGCACATCTATGAGTATACTGAAGTTCTTTGCTCGGTACTTTGTTGAATTCACGAATATTTATCTCATCGCATAGGTCCGTTCAGCCATACGTATGAATTTACAACCATAATTCTTACTTTAATTTATCGTTGCTGAGGTCTACTACCAAATCCTAGCTTACTCTCGTTGCTTATTCCATATGTATAAATTTAAGTCATTGAATGCTCCTCACTACTGCTCATCTTTAGAATGACGACCTAATCTCATCTCATACTTTGTGACTTTTGTCCATCCATTGTTGATTCACCTCAATATTGATCTACAATATACCACTGATAACTTGAAGCTTCTTATGCAATACTTGGCCACTAGGGCTTACGTTATATCAAGGAATATTCGAAGTAAGTTTCCTGATCCACTTAGCGATGATACTGTACTGCAATAACCGTATTCTATAGCATCCTAAGGTGATTCTCTTACGTGGGTATTTTAATCCTATACAATTCATGAATCCCTTTTCTTTTACCTTTTTTTTCCAAATCATTACTCAATCGAAGGCCCAAACGTCATCCTTTATCTATCTCAATTACACCTCATTCTGCCACCAGGGCAGCATCCCATCTCTTTTAAATGCTACTAGTCTTAGACTTGTTTGAGTTCATTCAGGCTAAATTGAGCTTTCTATAACTTAGAGGAACAATCAGCTCCTTTGTTTTCACGGGCTTATTCCGAGGACTTATCCATTTTCGTCACCTTCTCACTTTCCTTTCCTCATCCTTACTCATGTTTCCTTAAAACTTGTCACTTTACCATACTTTAGCTTGCGACGTATATATATCTATTTATACTACTCGTAATCTTCCTTCAAACTTGCTTGAATTTCCTTGTGTTATTTTAGAACATCAAGCGAGACATCACATCGTCTCTAACTCTTATTTACTTTCTTAACTAGACCTTTCGATACCTAGAAATCAATGACTATAAGATATGCCACTGACGATGCCGCTATCATTCTTGGATATTGAATCCCTGCGCTTATAGACTTTTATCCGAAGTATGGATTATTACGATCTTCTGCCTTTGAGTATATCGTACGTTGTTCACCTTTACCTTACTTACCTTAAAATTTCGCTTTGTATCTTCTATCTCTTTCATGACCTTCCCTCCACATAGGTATAATTAACATTCACGTCTTGAACTTCTATTATAATACATGCACCTCTTTACACAATCTCGTAGAAGCTCCATTTTAATTTCTTATGAGGTTGGGACACTTGTAACCGGCTTTATCGTAGAGCCATTATAGCATATGGCTACTGCATTATATCTCTTGTACCTTTGATAGTAAAAGTGATTCTATAAGGTTCTCAATCACGATTTCTGTAATTTTCAGGGTCCAATAATTAGATTTCTGATTTACTTCGTTGACGTATCTCTTTAGTTTCCTCTTTTTTCTGATCAGCCTTTATGCAAGCTTAAGCTATTTCCCGATATGTGGTTCATGGTATTAGTTATCACTTTAGCCCTTCATGGATGTTATGGAATATCCATGATAAAATATTCTGACAATTCAATCCTTTGTCTATGATCTGGGCTCAATTCTTTCTTTTAACTTGTACCAGAATCTTCTATGACTGTATGATTGTCAACATATATGTTGTTTCATGGATAATACTCCAAAATCTTAAGTGCGTTCATCACATAACTAACTCTGGATCATTTATCAATAATTTCTTTCATTCTATCTCAGTTTTCTTTAAACGTATGCAATTACTTTTCCCGGTTTTTCTATCCCCTTGTTTCATCCATACTTAGCTTATCATAGTGCCTACACTTGCCATAGTTTTTATACAACTCATATGATCTCGAATATTACTTTTAATTCTTACCTCCCGTTCAATAGCCACGGTAGGTCCCATTTTTTTTGGAAGGCTTACAATGTTGTTGCGAGATTGTTGTTACACGACCATTTCCTCTTTTGGTCGTTGTGCTTAGGTTGAAGCCTTTTTTTTACCTCCTCAGATAGTCTTTTGTTGTAGTACTTAAGGAGAACCCTTGACTCTCCTAAAGCTATGAGATTATTACGGATCTTTTTGATGTCCTTACTTGCCTATAATCGTCCGTAGTTGCTTACTTCCATGCCCTTGTGCTTGTATGGTTGACTCTGAACTGATATTTTGACTGCCTTCCCAGTGGCACTTTCTTTTATCCCCGTAATACTCATACAGTACCTTTAACTACCCCGACTCTTGTTTGAATATATCTCAAGTATTATAATGATATTATTTGAGGCTGAATTCTCCATGTTGGGTTCTACTATGTTTATCTTACATGATCCGATGACTCGTCTGTAACCCCATGTTTAGTCATAACTGGGATCTTCCTGACCAATTAATAACTACTCATTGGCCCATTATCATGTCAACATTTCTCGTAATCTTTCTTGGGTTATTTCCTTTGTCTTAACTTACGTCTCGCACTGGCTCTTTATTTATTAATAACAGCTTGGGCAGGAACATTTACTTCCTCTCCTTGACATCGTGCTTGCACAATATTCTTGAATCGTAGCGTATTTGTAAGATTTGGATAAGTGTCATCTCATTCCTTTTTCATTTATCGCATTCTTCCTTTAGCCTTCCATAGTCAATAGAACCACTTCATTCTGACTTAATGTCACATCACTCCATATTTCCCCCTTTAGGGGTGTACTAAGACTTGGAGCTATGCCGAACTGCCTATAAATGTTTTTCCTCTTCATCTTTGGCGTCCTTTCACATTATCAATGACCCTTACTCACCTTGCGGTAATCCTTTTGTACCAAGGATAACAAAATCCCTCGCTCGCGATGGTGACACTTAGTGTTACTAACACATACAGTCACTTAAGCTTAACTTTGCTCACATTGCTTGCTTTAGGGAAGAGTCTTCCTGAATGATCATTCTCTGAATTTCTCATGAACCTTCTTCTGTTATCCGTCCTATTCTTGCCGGAATGCGATATGAAATTCTCATGATGCTAACTATTACCAAATCACTCAGTCCCTAATTCATTTATAGTTTATCTTATTCACCAGCCTATACTGATTTCTATTACTCTGGGGTCTAACTTTTCCTCTTGGTAATCGCGCTAGAGTCACGAACTTATTTCTCGAAATGAAGATATAACCTTATGGCCTATACTCTTTTATTTTCATAAGACCCATCACCTTTTGTCTCTTTCTTTATTTGACTATAGGTTTTGTAATATTGTCATCTTTTGATCTACCGTTGTCATCCACGTACCACATCTTACTCATAATGCTTCATTAACTCTTTTCTTATTTCCCGCCAACATTTATGCCTATCACTTTATCCTGAAAACTCGAACAAGACATTCTTTTGCTTTTAGCTTCCCTTTGCTCCATCAAATGGCTCTTCAAGTTTCTTAACGTTCTCGCTTTACTCGGGACGCGAGCCATACTAAGGTAATATTTATCCCTTCAAGTCTTATATTGCATGACTTTGTAGTTCTCATATCTGGCTGTACTATTTCAGAGTGCACCATCTGGGTGTCTCATAAAGAGATTTATTAGCATATTTGCAACATCCTTCGGAAATGTCAACTGATGCAACAATTTATTCATCATATCTTCTTATACTACTTCTGTTAATCTCCATAGGGCATATCTGGAATGGGTGCGACCAATTGTATATATTTTTGTTACTGTTGAATATAACTCAAAAATCTTATGTTACTCTGCCTCAATTTTAAACGCTGTTAACCTTCATTAACTGGGCGCCTCATACCCTTCTTCATCTTGCTTCTTCTGCTTGTGGTAACTTGTATTTATCTTCTTAATCTCTCATTGTCTTTCACCACAAATATAGATAGACATTCTTTCCCTAAGGCTTCTTATCAGGAAGCTTACATGTTTTAGTACACTCATGATCTGCTAAAGACCTCACATTTACTTATCGTAAGTATCATACAAAAATCCAATTCCTCTCACTCAGCTCTTCCACGACTATCTGTCTTTCCAACCTTCTTTCCGGATGTAGGTATCGTCTTATTACGAATAATAAAAAAGGAATCTCGGAATTTGAATTCTTATAAGTGAGCTCTACCACACGATATGGAGTAGAAGAAAGAGTGACAATCTTAAATGCCCTGTAGCCACCTGCTTATAAGTGTGGTGCACGACACACCTATAAACAAGACTCTACTAGACACGGCTTGTAGACTCCCTAGGACAGAACTGCTCTGATACCACTTTTGTCATAACCCAAACCGATGGGCTGTGACGGGTACCCGATACCTTACTCAACCGAGTACCAATGTAACATATCTTTCTTATTACATCATTATATACACATGACATACGGGCCTAATAGGCCAACATAATCATTTATAAACTCAAAATATAGGCCGACAAGGACGTACAATCTTTATTACAACTGACAAACCAATCAAATATACATACAAGTCCTGAAAGCTTAACATACTACACTAACTGACAAGATATGTCTACAAACCTCTACTAATGGATATACTGTGATCGGAACGGGTATCCGACCTACTCATGACATATATATGTATATATACAAGATATACATAAGGCTCTAGACCCGGAAACTCCGAAAGGCATGGAGCTTACCAATCAAGCTAAGCTCGGGCAACACTTATTGAAGAGGCCTACTCGTCTGTCTGTCTGACCTGCATGCATGAAATGCAGCGCCCCCAGAAAAAGGACGTCAGTACGAAATAATGTACTGAGTATGTAAGGCAATATACTGAAGCTGAAACTAATTGAAGAGCTATTAACATATGATGCCATCTTGCAAAAATAATTGAAGAGTCATTCAATTAGTACTGCATGGCTACCACGTGGGGTGGAAATATATATCCAAACATTGAATTAATTAATTAGGTAATGACCTGTTACCCGATAATTAATCAATTACCCACGTGATTAAAATTTATCCCAAATTATTGAAAATACTACTCACTTTTAATACACTTTATACATCCTAATATCATGGCCATATAGTACCTTGTATGGTACTAGTCCGTAAATATTGGGTATTTTAGCTCGAGCCGTATTTTATCCCAACTACTTGGACGAAAATTTATTTTCTTTGACTTGCTCCCCGTTTCACCTTTACTAATCACTTGTGAAATAGCATAATCCTTATAATCTCCAAATAATTTTTTACTTGGACTGATGTCAATTACCTTACGACAAATTTCACGTACAATACTTCAGGGTGAAACATCGGCGTGACTTAGTACTATGAAACGTGATATTGACATAATATTACGGGGTATAACAACCACGAATTGAACCAGTGCAGTGTGGAAAAGCCAGCCTCAGTATGCTAGAGTTCAGAGGGCTCTCAAGAGGATCCCAAGGCAGTACACATACTAGAGGGGCATAACTTATTGACTAAGAGTAAAGTGAAAGTGAAAAGTTTATTAAAGACTATATTAGAAAGTCTGTTTTGAAAGTAATTAGTAAAGCAACAGAGATTTTTGAAAAAGGGATTGGAGTAGTTAACAAAGCTCAAACACCTTAGGATAGGATCACACACAGTTAGTTTACAGAATCCAAATGAATTCAGTAGTCACATAGGAGTCAAGGGGTTTGGGACACATAGACATTTGGATGCAAACATATAGCCCAACAAAAGTCTTAGGACTAGTTTAGACATGCTCAGAAATAGCTGACACTAGCATAGTCACAAACCAGACATGAAAGACACAACCACATAGAAGGGTGATAGGGATTTGGGAATTCCTGGGGATATAGGGTGGTAGGGAGACAATAAATAAGAGACAACTAGTAAGGTATGCTCAGAAACACACACAAGGGAATACAATAATCTAAAGGAAAGGGGAGACATAATGACATGCTGATAATGTAACTTAACTACAAGTTTCACAATAGAACCACAAGTAGAAGCAAACTAGAAATAAGAGAAACTGAAACAATAAGAGAAACATGTTGTTGTTAGAACTTTAAATTGAAACTAGGACATACCAGTAAAGAGAAAAGTAAGTAGAATGAGAGAACAAGAGAGCACAAATGATTAGCCTTGGCTTGCAGCCGGCTAACGGTAACAAATAGCACAAGAGAGAGCGAGCAGAGATTTTAGTAAGAGAGGTAGTTTTTGAACCCAAGTGTTCGTCTCCGTGTTAATGAAAGACTGGAGTACTTAGAGTTGAAAATAGGTAGTAAAATAAGGTAAGAATCATAGTAGCATAATAATAGGAACTCAGAATCAATCAATTAGAAAATCAAGGAAATATTCCCTTAAGTTAAGGGAGTTAATTCAAACGGTAAGAAACAACATCATATAAGGCAAGCAAAAGAAAATCGGTATAGGACTAATAGGAAAGAATCAAGGTTCAGTAAGCATAGGGTAGTCAATTAGGACTAAATTCAGAAAACCTCAATTAAGGAAATGACTAGATAAAATAAAGTACCATAGTAGATAAGATAATGAAATCAGTCAATTTAAACAGACGAGTAGAATTTTAGGATTTTAAAAGAAAACCTTTCAATTGAACCATCAAATAAGGAAATCAGAATCAAACTAAGAGAGGGTCATGATTCTATATTGCAACATATAAATAGAGAAGAACAAACAGACTTAGCAAACAGACAAGGTCAACCATATCGACATAATGAAGCAAGAGATGAACAAATCAAGATGAATAACAATCACATAGAGGTGATACAAATAGGCTAAAGACTCAGTAGAAAACCCATTCGAAGCGTGGTAACCAACAGAAACTTAACAAAAATCAAGTAGTCAGGCTAACACACAGAACAAAATAAAGAAGATATAAGAAATTAGGGCTTTTAACAGAGTCGAGTGGAAAAAGCATTAAGAATATAAAATCACTCAAGATATGCGAGGAAAGAGGTTTACACATAAAGAAAAATCGGTTAAACAAGTGTAAAAGAAACTCCGAGAAACCCTAATTTTAAAGAGAGTAAAACGATTTAAAGTTGAGGATATTTCAGAGGAAGTTCGAGAATAGTGCAAATCATAGGAAGAAACAGACTTAAAACGTTAAAAATAGCACATATCTAAGAGATTCAAACGAGAGTTAGGGTTTCAAATGAAACCCAAATAGAAACGGAAGAACTTGCTATAAGCTTCACAGATCGTAACATATATGGTGTGATTTTGCCCAAAATCACACCTGAGAAGCCATGAACAACAGAAAAAAAACCCTAGATCCAAATCGGCATGGCCCAGGATCCTTGAAGGCCTCAGAGATGATGAGCAAGGCGATGGAGGACCCATTGGAGGCTTGGGGTTGAAAGGCAGTCGCCGGAGATGACCGGAGAAAGAGGCGGCGATTGAAGGGAATTAGGGTTAGGTTGAGAGAGAAGAGAGAGACGAGAGCATCTAAGCGACGGATTTTAGAAATGACCTAGGGTTAGGGGGTCCTATGAATTAAAAAAGGAAAGGGCTTATTTGGACCGTTGATCTGGGATATCAACGATCAGGATATGACCGGGTAGATGGGTTACGGGTTTGGGTAGGGGTTTATAGGGTCTGGGTCGGGTTAATTGGGTAGGAAATTGGGCTGGGATTGGGTTAGAATTAGGCTAAAATTGAAAGCCAAATCTGGCTATGATTTAAATAGCCAGTTTTCCCTACTTTAATTTATAATAAATAATCGGTAATTTTTGGAAAATAATTTAATGTGCCAAAATGATTTAAAATATATAATTATCATTTTAAAAATATAGGGGCCAATTTTACGCATATAAAATATAATTATACCTTAAAATGGGCTAACATTGCAATTATATGCAATTTAGCTTAAAAATACTAAATATAATTGTAAAAATGCAAAAATTATATTAGACATATTATGGCATAAGTATAGAAATAAAATAAATAAATTATCATAACAATAATTTTAGAAATAATTAATGGGGATTTTATGTATAAAAGGGGAGAAAATAAATCAATTTAGACCCTTAAAATTATGGAAAAAATTATAAAATCTTGTGCATACTTATATATGCATATATATGATATTTTAATTTTGAAGATATTTATACATATTTAAAATATATAGGGAAAAATTGGATATTAACACTTGGAAGATAGCATCTTGGGCTTAACGAAATGGGCTCATCATTTGTAACCCAACTAAATGGGCTAGCCCAATGAATTTGGACCTATTTATTTAATCTATATATATTGGAAATAAATAGAAGAAACTCTGGTTTCCATGATATATATATATATATATATATATATATATATATATATATATATATATATATAATCCAAAAAGTATTTTTCTTTACTTCCATATGCGTACAAATGCCCCTACTTCAAGATTTGTCGAAGCATAAACTTTAAGGACGAGACTTAGTATTTGTTGAAGACAATTCGTATTTTCCTTGGAATGGCTTCGCCAGTGTTTCTTCTCATAATTAGAACACTTTTGTATCTGCACCAAAATAGAGACAAATCCTCATATGCCAATATTAATCCTTTAACTAACTTTCCGTTATTTTTTACTTAAGCACCAAAAGTGAAAATAAATTCCAATTGCCAAGCAATTTCAGTTAAACCTGACTCCATCGACACATTTTAAATTGACATCTCAATAGAGGACATAGTGGATCTGCTGCATGGCAGTAGCTAGAACATTTTGAATTTATCACAATTGATTATTGTGTATATTCTTACCACCGCAATGTTTTAATCCTAAGTAGTACACGTCTTTTCCTTCTCCAACTAGCACTGTTAATTTGAGTAGGAGTCAAATTGTAGTAGCCCAGTTTATGTTGGAAATTAAGTGTGACAGCCGCCTTTAACACCGATCCTACATCGGGAATTAGTTCACAATAACCTACTCTAATCATCTATATAAGGTTGTGCTTTCTTCAACTCAAAATCATCAATTTCTAGTGCCTTTGACAATTGTGAAGTATCACCGAAGGTAATTTCTTCTTTTATATTTCTTTTATAAATTTTTTTATTTTTATTTTGTAGGCCAAGAAGAGAAGGATTTGTTCTTGTTTAACAAGATGATCCATATATGAAGAAGATAATCATAAGATGTGAGGGGATGGGTACTCATCCCCGCCCAAATATCGTAGAGATTACTCTCAAAGTGACCCGAATATTGAAGAGATTACTTTCATCACGTCCCGAATCAGACAGATTACTCTCAAGATGGACCAAGTATTGGAGATATAACTCTCAAGGTGGCCCGAATATCGGAGAGATTACTCTCAAGTGGCCCAAATATCGGAGAGATTACTCTCAAAGTGGCTCGAATATCGGAGAGATTACTCTCAAGGTGACTCGAATATCGGAGATATTACTCTCAAGGGGGCCTGAATATCGGAGAGATTACTCTCAAGGTGTGAAGGGATGGATATTCATCCCTGCCAAAAACAGAAGGCCATTTCAGGCGCAAAGGTTCATACAGCATATCCAAGTACAAGTCCATGGTAACAAATAGATGGACCAATTTATAAAGAGGCCAACTTAAGGTGCAAAAGGACTTAACCGTCCACCTTAAGATTGGAAAATTATAGTTCCTTTTAAGGACAAACCCACGAAGAGGCTAACTTAAGGTGCAAAGGGACTTAAATGTCCACCTTAAGATTGAAAAAATATAGTTCCTTTTAAAGACAAAACAACGAAGAGGCCAACTTAAGGTGCAAAGGGACTTAAATGTCCACCTTAAGATTGACAAGTTATAGTTTCTTTTAAAGACAAACCCACGAAGAGGCCAACTTAAGGTGCAAATGGACTTAAATGACCACTTTAAGATTGAAAAATTATAGTTTCTTTTAAAGATAAACCGACGAAGAGGCCTACTTAAGGTGCAAAGGGACTTAAATGTCCACTTTAAGATTGAAAAGTTATGGTTCCTTTAAGGACAAACCCATGAAGAGGCCAATTTAAGGTGCAAAGGGATTTAAATGTCCACCTTAAAACTGGAAGACTAGAAAATTTCACCTTGAAGACTTGGTGGACTTGACGATATCGACTTGAACATTTTGCGAACTTTGAAGATTTGGCGGACTTTGTAGACTTCAACTTGAAGACCGACAAACTTGAAGATTTGATGGACTTGAAGATTCAACAGACTTTGACGCTTAAACCTGAAGAGTGGTGAACTTCTAAACTTCAACTTGAAAAATTAGCAAACTTAAAGACTTGGAGGGCTTAAACAATTCAACTTGAAGACCGGCAAATTTGAGGACTTCAACTTGAAGACCGACACACTTGAAGACTTCAACTTGAAGACTTGGAAGGCTTAAATATTTCAACTTGAAGACCGGCGAGTTTGAAGACTTCAACTTGAAGACTGACAGACTTGAAAACTTCAACTTTAAGACTTGGAAGGCTTAATTATTTCAACTTGAAGACCGGTGAGTTTGAGGCTTCAACTTGAAGACTGACAGACTTGAAGACATAAAATTGAAGACTTGGCCGATTTAA
Organism: Nicotiana tabacum; assembly: GCF_000715075.1. Classification (NCBI taxonomy): domain Eukaryota; kingdom Viridiplantae; phylum Streptophyta; class Magnoliopsida; order Solanales; family Solanaceae; genus Nicotiana; species Nicotiana tabacum. The sequence goes on along the minus strand of NC_134087.1, from coordinate 188,709,677 downwards.
ATATTTTGACTTGAAGACCGAAGAATTTGAAGACCAGTAGACTTAAATATTTGGCGAACATGAAGACATAGTGAACCCCCGGACTTCAGCGCAAATACTTGGTAGCCTCCTAAAAGACTATAATCGTCCCATTGAAGACATTGGTTTACCATGGAGTCTTGCCCGCTCTAAATCATATGAGATCCAAGATTCAACAGAAGAATGATATTTCAGCCCGATTTTCAAGTGCTGATTGAATGAATTACTTCCAGCATACTTCATTTGGACAACGATTGGGGCAATATGTATCTTTTGAACTTATGAAACTGAACTTAGAATGAAAATCTAAGCTGCCTACGTACCTCAGTGAAGATGATCAAGTCATACCGTAGTTCAGAATGGGTGAGTTTTTTTTATGTCCTAACTTTTGCATAGGTCGCCTATTTCAAGGTATTCAACCTAGCGGACTTTATTATTTATTTTTTATGTCCTAACTTTTTCCTAGGCCACCTCTTTCGAGGTTTTCAACCTAGCGGACCTTTTTTTGGGTTGTTCACAGTTTATACTCTTGTGGTCCAGGAGTATAGGAACATGTATTTTAGGCTCATGCGTCAAGAAGCATTGCAACTTCAAGGATAATAATTCTTCAAAAATTTACCATTGATAGGGCCAATTCTCATGCCATCTACATCAACTATCATGTAATCCCCACTTGAATAAGCTTCTGCACAACATATGGCCCATCACATTTTGCAGTGAACTTCCCTACAGGTTTATATGAAGTAATAATGGGTCTTCTTATGCAAGAATTTGATCTCCTACTTAAAATGATCTTGGGTGAACTTTTTTTTTTTGAAGGCACGAGACAATCGAGCTTGATAACATTCAAGACTCTGTTGAGCTTCCAACCTCTTCTCATCAAGACCCTCAAACTCAGCTAATCGATGTCGGGCATTTTCTTCATCAATGATCTCTTCTTGAATAGCTAATCGTAATGAAGGTATTTGATGCTCGAGTGGCACGACAACTTCGACTCCATAAATGAGTGCATAAGGGGTCGCTTGTGTTGGCGTGCGGTAAGTTGTCCTATATGACCCCAGAGCTTCTTCCATACGGTCATGCCAATCCCATTTGGATTTGGAGACAACTTTCTTTAACAAGTTGCATAGAATCTTGTTGAATGCCTTGGCTAGACCATTGGCGGCAACATTGTACATAGAAGAGTTACATTGCTTGAAGCCAAAGAGTTCACAAATCGTGTTCATCAACCTATTGTCGAACGACTTGCCATTATCCATTATTATATAACGCTTTTGCAAATAGTTTGTAAGCATTAGGATCAAATCCTTCATCTTTATAGTTTGTAGGGAGCGCCACATTCTGCAAATAATTTTGGGCCACAAACCCCAAGCGGCATCGAGGAAATCTTTACTACCTTAATTCATTTGACCGACAGTTAACCCCTTTAGTATGTTAGTTTGGAGATTAGATGATTTACCTTCATCTTTCTTCTTTTTAGGGACATATTGGAGCGCATGAGTTACTTTCTTGCCGTAAGAAACAATATCCCCTCTATAAGATTTATTCGGTTTAGGTCGTACCTCCTCTATAACAGCTTTGGCTTTACCAACAGTCACCTCAGCCTTTTTAGTCTTGGGCTCGTCATTCTTGCTTTTCATGACATCATCAACTTTTAGCTCCTTCACAATGCGGTTCTTCAAGTAGAACTTTACATCGGCGAAATGTGACTCAGCCTTGGTGAATGGCGTATCATCAGCAAATATCTTCTTCTCGACTTCACCTTCGTAGTACTTCAAACATTGATGGTAGGTAGATGGAACCACTTTATTCTCATGTATTCAAGGCCTTCTAAGAAAGACGTTGTATGAAGTCTTTGCATCAATCACATGCATCCATGCACTTGATTGCATATCTTCCCTAGTGATCCCCAACCTGATCATGCATATGGCTCTATTCCCCCATTGGTTGATCCTTGAACCATCACATGACTCTCCGATAGTTCGTTCATGGGAATGCTGAATTCTTTCACAGTGCGAATTGGCAAAATGTTCACTGAGGATCCTCCATCAATCAAAATTTGATTTACTCTTGCGCATATAGCCAACCAAGTATAACGGGCGGTTATGAGGAGTGCCACCTAGTAGAAGATCGTCATTCGTGAACATAATTTTTTTACTCACAAGCATTAACTTCTTGAGGAATGGACCCGACGAGCTTTTTCGAAGATGGTGCCAATGGTAAGTCATCACTATATTCTTCCCCTTTGTCAGCATGGCAACAAGAGGCATCAACACCCATATGGGAAATCTTCGAGCGGAACCAACTTGGTAAGAACTCCTCCAAGGTTACTGGATGTTGTGGCTTTTGAGAATGGTGCACCTCCACTTTTGCTTTCTTTAAATGCTTAACTAAATTCCATCTCCTCGGTCTTTACACCATCATTTTCCTTGTTGGTTGTTCTATTGATCCTTTTGTGGGCTCGTTTTGTGGTGCCTACGACGAGTCACAACATCCAACCTTCATCATCATCAGGTTGATCGTCTTCAGCTTTGTTGTTCTTCGATAATTCTCCATCTTTACTTTCTTTAAAACTACGTAATTCACTTGGACTAATTAGTCAAAGGTGATAGAGACTTGATTTGCGCTTTCTTTCTCATCTTCAAGCATGGTCTTCTTTTCATGAGCCAAGTCCATAACTTTGTCCTTGAAGACAAAGCACTTCTCCAGAGGGTAGCTCACAAGTCGATGATATTTGCAGTAATTTGGGTTATCAGTTTTCCCAGCTTCATTTGGACGCTTCATCTCTGGAAGTTCATTGAGATTTAACTCGAGGAGTTCTTCAAAAATTGCTGGCACATCGGAATTCAGAAATGGGTACTCCTTCTCTTGCATTTCATTTAGAGTCAACTTTCCACTTGGATTATCTTGAAAAGATGTGGATTTCATACTGTGACGACCCGACCAGTCGTCTTGTGAGTTACTGCTCCGTTTTCCCCATTTCTACTTCTTATTGCTGTTGATACCCAATTTTTCCTATATATTTTTTATACTCAAAATACTTTCAAAATAGCATGTGTATGCATATATAAGCATTCCCAAGTATTTTGGTACTTTTCCAAAAATTATAAAGATTTTTAAAAAAATTTTATTGTCTATTTTAGCAGTACAAAATCAAATAATTATTCCCAAAATCATCATTTTTGGTGAATAATTTATTTTATTCCTATATTTATACCAAAATATAGTTAAGATAATTTTTGTATATTTTTACAAATTTATTGGGTATTTTAAAAGCTAAATTGCATATAATTGCAATTATAGCCTACTTTAAGATTAATAGCATTTTATAATTGTAAAATTGGTTCCAATATTTTTAAATTAATATTTATATATTATTAATTGGGTCAGTACTTTAAATTTACTTTTAAAATCATTTTTATTATTTTTTATAAAATAAATAGGGAAAGAAATGGCTATTTAATAATATAGCCAAATTGGCTTTCAATTTTAGCCCAAATTAACCCCCAATTAAACCCAATCTCAGAGCCCAATTACCCTGACCCACGACCCTTTAAAGAACAACCCGCCCGGATCCCTTACCTACCCATTCAATCCAGGCCGTTGATCAAAATGATCAATGACCACCTTTTACTCTTTCCTAAATTAATCCTGACCTACCCCCAAACCCTAGCCATTTTGTTTAGTCCGCCGCCTCTGAAATCCACTTCTCTCTCAACCTCCTCCAAAACCCTAGTCGCCTCCCTCTGATTACCACCTAAAATTGCCTGAATCCATGGCTTCCAAAGCCATTAAAGGCCTGTACCAGCCTTCTGAGACTCCTACGTGCTCGATTATCATGGTTTCCAGACCAGACCTTGTTTGATTCGAGTTATTTGGTTTTTCTCCGACCTTGCTCTGGCTAGCTATGGCTGTTCAAGCTTGGTTTTGACATCTCCTGCTCCGATTGGGACCTTTTTCAAAGCCTTTCTCATTCTAGGGTTCTTCCGAAACTCTGACTATTCGAGGTTTTCTCCAATTTTTCTTAGATCTGTTGTGTATCCATGCTCTACTTGAGTGTTCAAACAATTTCCCCAACTTTTCTTTCAAAAATTACTTTCAAAATTGCTTCTTTTTGATTTAGGGTTTTCTGAAAATGCCTAAAATGTTTCTCTGGCTTTTCTTTTTCCTCTCTTTGCATGTATTTGTCTATACTATGTTCGTATGTTTTCTTTTCTACCACGCCTGTATTGTCCTTCTACTTTTCTTTTATATATGTTACTCCTGTGCTCAAATGATTATCCTTATTACGTTTTTATTACTCTTCTACTATATGTGTTTACTGTTAAGTTCTTCGATTTTTGTTTGCTTTACTGGACTCTGTGCGTGTTCTTGCTAAATGTGTTTCATCTACTGCTTCTTAAGTTTGTATCACTTTTTCTTCTGAACTTGTTTAAGTTCTGAGTTTTTCTCAAAACGTGTTCTCCATGCTTTTGACTGTGTATCATGTCTGTTTGTTTCTCATAAGTCTTTGGAAAAGACTCCTGAGCCTCTATTGAATGGTTTGCCTTCTCATCTCTATTGTCTGACTCAACTCGAAACCCTAAGGTTCGGGGATTTCTTGGCATTTTGATCTTTTGTGTGCGAGTTAGGTTCCACTTCGGGACCCTGGACTCTAAGACTCATTGTGAGTCTGCAAACTAGACTTATACCTCTTCTTACTTATGATTCTGAACCTTTCTTTGTTAAACTCTCTTCTAAATAATTTGACAATCCCCTCTGGTATTCACATATTTGTGTGCTTTATATATGAGAAATTCTTCTTTCAAAAAGTGTTTTTCCAACTATTGATTGATTCTGAAATCCTCTAATGGGGTTTGATTGATTGTTGCTGATTTCTCTTTGATTTTTCCTGACTTGGTTCATTCGAATTGAGCTTGTAATTTTGATTTCCCTGGCTGTTTGATTGATTTCCTTTCCTTATTTACACAAACCGTGTACTTTTAGACTTTTGCCTTAAATAGTCCCTGTGTATTTATCCTTCTTGTGCTGCCTTGAAAAGATTTTGATCAGACTCTTTCCTTACTTATCTTTTACCCATTTGAAATCAGAATCCCTTAACCAAAGGGAGTCTTTATGTGATTGATTGCAAACTATTTTCTTGCCTTTCTTACTTGCTTCTCTGCACTATAAAAGGGGTACAACCCTTCTGCATTTTGATCATCCTTAACTTACAATTCAATACTTTTACAAAAAAAAACTTCTGATTACTTACTTGCAATACTGTTTGAATTCAATACTTGTCTACGCTTGAGATCTTTTGGAACTACTTTGTTCGCAACTTGGCTCTCTCAAGGCTACTTTTGCTTACTTATTTTCTTTGAAACTGGTATGTCCTTTGTTTAAATATTCTGCCTCACCCCCTATGTGTTTACTTCACAACTTCAAGCTTCTTGTTTACTTTATTGCTTATGTGCCGTAATTTGTGCTTCATATCTCCTTTCTTGCTTCTGTTTCTGTTATGAATCCTCTACCCACCTTCCCTTCTATGTGCTGAGTTAAGCTCTTGGCCTGACAATATCCTAATTACTGTCCAAGCCTTGGCTTGATCCACAATGGATCCTAACTCTCAATGCTTGACTAACAGGCTGGTCAGGGGTGTGCCAGCATCCCAATTGCTGGGCATGACCACTAGCTTGCCCTGACTCTCTCTGATTCCCTTTCCCCTTGTGCACTTACACCTATTCCTAGAATCTTAAGCTCTGCCCCTCTCTTTTGAGCCTTGCTTTGGGACCTTGAGTTCCCTCTGAACTTGGACATCTGAGAGCTGGCATTTCCCCATTGCACTATAATCTAATTCTGCAATATATTTGGGGTGTAAGCACTGCCTGGAGTTCCTAAAACTCCTTAGATCTCTGAAACACCCCGGATGAGAGAAGGCTTTGGAATCTGATCTTGGGAAGTTGGTTTATTTCATATTTCAGACCTTGGGTCTAAATTAGGCTCTCCTTGGTTGGATTCTTTAATTTATGATATATTTTTCTTATTCATTTTGGTCTGTAATAATCTTGTAATAAACATTTGGGGTCGGCTAGTGGAAAAGGGCAGGGGATTATGCATGCAAGGGGCAGATACCATGTTCATAGGGAATTACTATACTTCTGAAATTCTGCACTCATGTAGATACCATGTTCATAGGGATTACCATTTTTCTAAAGTTCTGTATTTTATAAATCACTGAAACTCCGTATTCTCATATAGATACCACGTTTATAGGATTTTCTGCATTCTCATATACATACTGTGTCTATAGGGTTTTCTGCAATTTCATAACAGATGCCATGCTTGTAAGTTGATTCTAAAATTCTGCATTTTCATATAGACACCATGCCTATAGAACTTTTTGCATTCTGCATCCGTCATTAGGCAAACCTATTATAGGATTTAAATACCTAATCAATTGCATGTAGACAATCTGCCTATAGGATTCCTGCATAAGCAATAACAGTGCTCAAATCAGTAACAACTAGAAAGCATGTCTATAGGAGTTGTTAACTAAACCTGAATCGTCAACTCGCTTATAAGCCTAAAATAAGTAGCAATAATGTTTAACGCCTGCAGATCTTATGCCCCTGTAATTGACAATTCTTTTTCTGCAATCAGTTTACTTCTTTATTTCTGAAACTAATAGATATCATGCCTATAGGTTCTGTTTAACGCCTAGGCAAGCCTTAGGGTAAATTTTTATAATTGCATCAGTTTTGATAATTACAACTAGTAGGCAAGCCTAATTCGGACTTCTTATCTGAAAATATGTGATAAATTAGCCACCCTTCCTACGTTAAGTTTAATACAGACCAAACCAGTATTTGTAAGTCATGTTAGATAATCTGTTTCTTTGAATGAGGAGGATGACTTGAGCCTTAACTGCTATTTGTTATTGCTTGTCGCCTAGATTTTTATCCTTTTGAAAACTACGCAAAAGCCCCGACTCCCTCCCCTTTAGGATTAGGAGTCCCATATATGCCTCCGGGACTGATAGGATTGGTACGGGTAATAGCATGCAATAAGTAACGATACCATTTCGCGCTTTAACACCTTAACGGGATGGGATTTGAGCTTTGATTGTTTACTTGTAAAGTCACAATTGCAACATGGCCGGGAACCACACTAGTGGATCTTGAGGGGTGCCTAACACCTTCCCCTCGAGATAATTTCTAGCCCTTACCCGAACTCTGGTTTTCCAACTCAAACTCTTCTAAAAAGTGTCCTAATGCACTATAATCATTAGGTGGCGACTCTTCAACTTCTAAACCCAATTCTCGAAAGGGAATAGAGTTGTCCTCCCAATGTCGTATACCCGATTTCTGACCCCACGGTTAGAGAAAAAAGGAGGCATCGACAGCCTGACGACTCTGCTGGGGACTCTTTAGGCTTTTACCATTGCATGTTGCTTGTGACTTTACTATCTCATTAATTGCTTTATTTACTGTCTTTTATTATTTCACTACGAAACTGACTTGGCTCTTCATGTCTTTTCTTTCCTTTAACTGCTTTCCTTTACTGCTTTATTTCAATACTGTTGTAATTACTGCAATTATTGTAATCATTTATGAACGTGGAAATACATGTCAATTTGTTTCATTATTGTAAACTGCATCTTCAACATCATATTCCACTCGTGCCAAACAAATACCATAGCAACGCTTATAATGCGTGGTTGCACTCTTCCAATATTATCACCCTTTAAATTTGGCAAAGGCGTATTTGCGGTAAAACCAGTCGATCAGCGGTGCAGTCGACGGTTCCGTGCCTTTTTCCTCTTGAGTTGTCCACTCAAGGGTACCTGTCTAATACCCTAATAGAAACCTTACTCTGTTCAATTGTACATGTATCATGGTCAAACCTAGCCGAGTCAGTTATGTTGTCCGCATAATGACTCATTAAGATAGCCTTGTCCAAAGTCCATCGGGTTTCCCTAAAACCCAAACGGACACCTACATGTTCTGTGCATTTATTTGGAGAACTAAATGCTTGTTATGCTGATTATCGGTATTAAATGGTCGAGTCTGGTAGGGGTGAGGTCCTAACCCTTTTGTTTTTGCAGAAAATGAATGACAAAGTTCCTGACTTCGGTATGGTAAACATACCTTCACTCTTGCAGTCTTGGTGGAGAAACCTCCCATCGAGCAATCAAATCAACGAATGGAAAGAGAGAGTCACCAAGGCTAGTGAGAATCTAGAATACCTGGAGTACAACTTGCTGGAATTGGAAGGGAAAGTGAGGAAAAGGGTCATCGACTGTCAAAATGATGAGGAAGGCAAATAAGAACGTCTGGCGATAGCATTTTTACTGGAAAATTTGCACGAGCTGGAGGACTTGATCAACGAGAACATTCAACCTGAAGAAGGTCCTTCTGGGACGAAGTAGTTAGGAGTCTTTCTTTTTGCTTTTAATGTAATAAGGCCAATGGCCATTAGTGACATTTTACTTTCCGCTATTTTAGTGTTGTTTTGGGATTCGTTTTATTTTTTTCAATAAAATGAGGCATTTAGCATTATAAGTTCTCCAAATTAACTTGTCGCTAGGCCTACCTCGGGCACAACAAGGCACCCAAATTAGGACACGATTTATATTCTTGCACAATGTGTTTAAATACTGTAATATTTTTCCTCATAACCGGCACTAACTTGTCACCTTTTTTTTTTCTTTTCTTTTATTATTCCCCTCCCCAAAGGTTAGTTCGTGCATTCTGGCACCATCATAATACAGTACGAGATCCAAGGGCCCTCCTCCCCCTCCTCCTCCAAGTCCTATCCGGAACAAGAACAAAGGTAGAATGGGAGATTCAAGCGCCAGAAAGGAAATTGAAAGAATTGAGATTCCTCAGGGTAACCCGGTTGCTAAGGAAACTGCTGCCCAACTTGAGCAGAAACTGTTGAAGTTCCAAGAAGAACTGGATCAAGTTCGGAACTTGGCAAATTTATCATTCACTCTCACCGCTCCTGATGTCAACTTCTCAAATGCTCAAAATCCCGCACCTCCACAGAACACCCCACAACCACAGATGCAACCCACTCATGCTCAACATTGCAACACATGCCACACTCCACTACCCATTCCTAAACCACTGAACACCACAAACGACCACCCCCACAACACTACCATCTACATAGATACCATACCCCACTACACTCAACCAGTCTCAAGTGCACCTGAGTCTGATGACAAGGACTCTCTTATCAGAAACTTGGCAGCATAACTCAAGAAATTGACCAGCCGAGTCTAGGGCATGGAAGGAAACAAAGGCATAGAGGGGCTGAATTATGAGGACCTCTGCATTCAGCCAGATGTTGAACTTCCGGAGGGATACAAACCTCCCAAGTTCGAAATGTTCGATGGCACGGGAGATCCCAGAGTCCATTTGAGGACATATTGTGATAAGCTGGTCGGAGTCGGAAGGAATGAGAAAATCCGTATGAAACTCTTCATGAGAAGCCTGAAGGGGGATGCTTTATCCTGGTACATCAGTCAGGACCCCAAGAAATGGACAAGCTGGGTAGGTATGGCATCGGATTTCATGGATAGGTTCCGATTCAATACAGAGAATGCACCGGATGTATTCTACATCCAGAATCTGAAGAAGAAGCCTACCGAGACATTCCGCGAGTATGCTACTCGTTGGAGATTAGAGACTGCTAAGGTCAGGCCGACCTTAGAAGAGGAACAAATGAACAGATTCTTCATCCGGGCTCAAGACCCACAATATTATGAGAGGTTGATGCTGATCGAGGGCCAGAAATTCTCCGATATCATCAAGCTGGAAGAAGGAATTGAGGAAGGCATTAAGAATGGTATGGTTACTAATCTTGAAGCATTGCAGACCACCAACAAGGCTTTACAGTCTGGTGGCACGTCCAAGAAGAAGGACATCAATGTCGTGATGGTCGCACAAGGAGCCAAACCACCACTAAAATACCACACTTACCCGTCACCTCCACTTACGTATCACCCTATCACGAATTACCAAGCACCCACACCCTCTTGCCAAAATCCACCACCTGTTTACCAATCATCTCCACCTCCCGCATATCAACCCACTTCACCCAAATGCTCTCAACCTACACCTGTTTACCAAGCTTATAATGCCCAACTCCCTCACTACCAATCACCTCCCACTCGCCAAAAGTTCCCTAGACCTAGACTAAATTTTGACCACAGACCTCCCAGACAATATACAGCCATCGCTGAGCCAATTGAACAGCTTTATGAGAAACTTAAAGCTGCTGGTTACGTCTCCCCTATCCCTGCCATAACTCCAGAAAATCCTTCCCATTGGGTCAACCCTAATAAGACATGTGCGTACCACTCCGGCATGAAGGGACATACCATTGATGAGTGCCGCTCGTTGAAGGACAAGATTCAAACTCTGATGAACAATAAGGTTATCATAGCAAAGGAGCCTACTCCCAATGTCTGCAACAACCCTCTGCCTGATCACAAAGGTGGGGACATTCACATGATCAAGATAGAAGATGACTGGGACCCCAAGGGATCGATAGGATTGATTGCTGAGGATGATGATCCAAAGAAACCGGCAGTCACACTTAACCCGATTGTTGTACAGAACCAGCCCTCTAGGGGCGATGAAGTAAACATGTCTACACCTCTCGAATTTGAAGCACCTTCTTTTGCGAAGGTAGCCGGGCCAATTGAGGTTGAGTTTGGGGCTCCAAAGGCACCTGTACTCTTTGAAGTTGCTGTGTTATCAGTGAGGGTACCCATTCCTGTAGCAATGTCAGACATAACACCGTTCCACTCAAATGCCATACCATGGGATTACATAGCTGAAGCAAGGAGGAAAGGAAATACCAAGACAGGAGAAGCAATTGCTGCGCAGGGTATGACCAGAACAGGCAGGGTTTACACTCCAGAGCACCTAGTTGAGTCCAGTAAGCAAGCCTCGAGATGGACTACTGAAACTAGTCCCGATGTTCTTTGGAGGAAAATACAAGCTAAGAAGTATTCGGTCGTTGAGCAGTTGAACAAATACCAGCATAGATCTCCATCCTAGCTCTTCTACAGAGCTCTGACGCACACAAAAATGCCTTGATGAAGATATTGAGCGAAGCTTATGTGGCCAGCAATATAACTGGGGGCGAAATGGCAAATATGGTAGGACAAATACTGGAAAGCCACAAAATCACCTTCCACGAAGATGAACTGCCACCGGAAGGACTGAGTCACAACATGGCCCTACACATCACCGTGCAATACGAGAATTACTTTGTCACTAGAGTCTTGATCGATGGAGGCTCCAACCTCAACATCTATCCGTTGGTAACTCTCAGAACATTGGGAAAGAGCCTGCACGAGATCAAAGATGGGGCCATCAATGTCAAAGCCTTCGATAGGTCCCAAAGGTCTACTATCGGAGAGATCAGCCTATGCTTGCAAATGGGGCCAACCTGGTTCGACGTTGACTTTCAAGTGATAGATGTCCCAACATCCTACAATTTGCTGTTGGGATAACCATGGATCCATGCCGCTGGAGCTGTAACATCGACCCTGCATCAGGCAGTGAAGTTCGAATGGAATCACCAAGAGGTGATCATTCGTGGCGATGGTAGCAATCCCATATATAGCCGCCAAACCATCCCGATGATTGGAGGCAGAAAGAGAATAGGCGGAGAAACATACCACCACATTGAGAGAGTCAACGCTGTAGACAAAGATAAATGGTGGGATAACAAGATTGAAAGTATCCTGAATTGGTGTGGATACGAACCTGGAAAGGGACTCGGCAAAAACCTCCAGGGAATCGCCAAACCCATCAAGCTGAAAAAATATGGCACTACATTTGGTTTGGGGTATGAGTACACTTGGGAGGAGTTCAATCACTGGTCGCCACCATGGCGCAGTCCCTACTACCCACTGGAGCATCCGATACCTCACCTGGAGCAGACTTTCCAGCCGGTAGATACTATATATGGGTCGGAGGAAGATGAAGCATTGGCAGCCGTGAAGAATCTATTCCTGGAGGATGATGATATGGACTGCTGTGTTATTTTCGAGGAGGAAGGGGAGGAAGGCCCTTCTATACAAGTTGTGAACCGAGGAGAGTGCCTCAGCAATTGGTCAATAAGAACCACCAGGGCCCGGAAAGCTTCGGTGTAGCAAGGCTAAACAAAAGCACCATGCATCACACTTTACTTTTTACTAGCTGATTTTATTTTCGCATTGTCTTTAATTCTGAAAAGAGCTCTAATACTCAAAACAATTACAAATTTAATCGAAGCATTTCAGTTTATTATATATCTCGCTCTTATTATTTTTCTATCATTCACTTTATTTTACACAGCATTACTATTACTTTCCTTGACGATGAACCAACGATTGTGACTTGCAACGAGACGATGCAACAAATGGATACGGACTCAGAAGAGGATGATATACCAGAAGAGGTCGTCAGAGGAGTTGAGAATTTTGAAAATAGGCCTAAGTCTAACTTGGACGAAACTGAGGTCGTTAATCTAGGAGTTATAGGGAATGTCAAAGAAACACGCATCAGTATTCACCTGTCACCCTCAGAAAAGAAAGAGTACACAAAGTTCCTGAAGGCATATGAAGACATATTCGCCGGGTCATATGATGATATGACTGGTCTCAACACCTCCATTGTAGCTCACAAACTGCCAACAGATCCAACATGCCCGCCGGTAAAGCAGAAGCTCAGGAAATTCAAACCCGACATAAGTTTGAAAATCAAAGAAGAGGTTACCAAGCAAGTCAAAGACAAGGTTCTCAGGGTAATATATATCCGACATGGTTAGCCAACATCATGCCAGTGCCAAAAAAGGATGGGAAAGTTAGAGTTTGTGTTGACTACCGGGATCTCAATCAGGCCAGTCCCAAAGACGACTTCCCCTTGCCTAACATACATATTCTTATCGACAACTGCGCCAAGCATGAGTTGCAATCTTTTGTTGATTGTTTCACTGGGTATCATCAGATATGGATGGATGAGGAAGATGCAGAGAAAACGGCTTTCTTCACGCCATGGGGAATGTACTGTTACAAAATGATGCCATTCGGTTTGAAGAACGCTGGTGCCACCTACATGAGAGCCATGACTACCATATTTCATGACATGATACATAAGGAGATCGAGGTATATGTGGATGATGTCATCATCAAATCCAAGAAAGCCAGGGATCACATGGAAGATCTAAGAAAATTCTTCAACAGACTGAGGAGGTACAATCTGAAACTGAATCCCGCCAAGTGTGCATTCGGGGTTCCTACTGGAAAATTATTGGGTTTCATCGTGAGTCGTCGAGGAATAGAATTGGATCCATCAAAGGTTAAAGCTATCCAAGAATTGCCGCCGCCAAAGAACAAAAAGGACGTGATGAGTTTCCTAGGAAGACTCAACTATATCAGCCGGTTCATAGCTTAATCCACGATCATTTGTGAACCTATCTTCAAAATGTTGAAGAAGGATGCTGCTACCAAATGGACTGATGATTGTCAGAAAGCTTTTGACAGAATCAAGGAATACCTAACGCCGTCGGTCTTGGTTCTGCCTGAGCCAGGAAGACCCCTATTTCTTTACCTTGCGGTATTGGATAAATCATTTGGTTATGTTCTAGGGCAACATGATGAAACAGGGAGAAAGGAGAAAGCCATCTACTATCTCAGTAAGAAGTTCACACTGTACGAGGCCCGGTATTCTCCTTTAGAATGCACTTATTGTGCTCTGACTTGGTTCGTGCATAAGTTGAGGCATTACTTCTGTGCTTACACTACTTATCTCATATCCAGAATGGACCCTCTAAAGTATATCTTTTAGAAGCCCATGCCCACTGGCAAGCTCGCCAAGTGGCAGATCCTGCTAAGTGAATTCGACATTGTTTACGTGATCCAGAAAGCAATCAAAGGGCAAGCCTTGGCGGACCATATCGTCGAGAATCCCATAGACGGAGAATACGAGCCCCTAAAAACGTATTTTCCCGATGAAGAGGTATCTTTCATAGGAGAAGATATTACAGAATCCTATGATGGTTCGAGGTTGTTTTTTGACAGAGATGCAAATTTCAAAGGAGTTGGCATAGGAGCAGTCCTAGTGTCAGAAACCGGTCAGCACTACCCGGTATCCGCCAAGCTCAGGTTCCCTTGCACCAATAATATGGCCGAATATGAAGCCTGCATCTTGGGGCTCAAAATGGCCATTGAAATGAACGTTCAGGAGTTGCTAGTGATCGAGTATTCAGACTTGCTCATACATCAAGTTCGAGGAGAGTGGGCAACCAAGAACTCTAAGATACTTCCCTACTTGCATCATATACATGAGTTGAGGAAAAGGTTCACAAAGACAGAATTTCAGCACGTCCCTAGAGTCCAGAACGAGTTTGCTGATGCATTAGCTATTTTATTATCCATGATCCAGCATCCAGATACAAATTTCATTGATCCCATCCCAGTAAAGATTCATGATCAGCCAACTTATTGTGCCCACGTTTAGGAAGAAGCGGATGGAAAACCATGGTTCCATGACATCAAGGAGTACTTGACAACAGGGGAATATCCAGGACTTGCCAACGCTACTCAGAAGCGTTCACTTCGTAGGCTATCCAACAACTTTTTTCATAGTGGAGGAATCCTGTACATGAGGACTCCCGATTTGGGTTTACTAAGGTGTGTCGAAGCGAAAGAAGCTCCAGGCTATTGGACGAAGTGCATGCAGGGACCTGCGGGCCGCACATGAATGGTTTTGTCTTAGCAAAGAAGATACTCCGAGCAGGGTATTTTTGGATGATTGTGGAAACAGACTGTATCCAGTATGTTCGCAAACACTATCATTGTTAGATACACGCAGATATGATAAAGGCACCTCCAAACGAGCTTACTGCAACAAGCTCACCATGGCCATTCGCCGCTTGGGGAATGGATATTATCGGACCTATCGAGCCTGCCGCATCAAATGGGCACAGGTACATCGTAGTGGCGATCGATTATTTTACCAAATGGGTCGAAGCAGCATCATACAAGGCGGTCACTGAGAAGGTTGTGGTGGGTTTCGTCCGCGACCACATTGTTTGTCGATTCAGAGTTCCGGAATCAATCATCACCGATAATGGTTCCAATCTCAACAACGACTTGATGAAAGCAATATGTGAAACTTTCAAGATCAAACACATGAACTCTACAGCCTACAGGCCTTAGATGAATGGATCTGTGGAAGCAGCCAACAAGAATATCAAGAAGATACTAAGAAAGATGGTCGAAAGGCACAAACAATGGCATGAGAAGTTATCATTCGCCTTATTGGGATACCGTACCATAGTCCGCACATCGACCGGAGCAACTCCCTACATGCTGGTTTATGGTACAGAGGTGGTCATCCCCGCCGAGGTAGAAATTCCTTCCTTAAGGATCATACTAGAAGTAGAGTTGGATGATGCAGAATGGGTAAAAGGTCGCTACGAGCAGTTAGCCCTTATAGATGGGAAAATGATGAATGCGGTTTGTCACGGTCAGTTGTATCAGAACAGAATGTCCAGAGCCTTCAACAAAAGGGTTAAGCTAAGGAAGTTTACGCTGGGGCAGCTGGTGTTGAAGAAAATATTACCACATCAAGATAAAGCCAAGCGGAAGTTCTCTCCCAATTGGCAGTGTCCGTACATGGTTCACCGGGTTCTAATTGGAGGAGCCCTTATTCTTGCAGAGATGGATGGAAGAGTCTGGACGAAGCCAATCAATTCAGATGCAGTGAAACGATATTATGTGTAACCACTTATGATTCCCTTAATGATGTAATTTGAACTACGCCTGACCTGATTCCCATTTAAGAGGGGATACGTAGGCTGCCCTATGGGTTCGGTCATAATTTAATAAAAATTCCATTTCCCCCCGCTATTGGAACTGGGGCAGAATTTTGAGGAGGACCCTCAAAATTCCGAAGTTAATTTTAGTTCATGCATCACCAGAAGCGCCAGCCCAGTAAACTGGGGTAGAATTTTGAGGAGGACCCCCAAAATTCCAAAGATGTTTTTAGTCATTCAACACAGCCGTCAGAAATGTCCGCTCAGCAAACTAGGGCAGAATTTTGAGGAGGACCCTCAAAATTCCGGAGAAAGAGAGGTTGCAATGCCTTGAACCATGTCGCAGTCGTTGGATCATCTAAATAAAACTATTTTCGATTATATACGTTATATTTACTAAATCATGCATAGCTATTATCCGAATTGTTGTTGTTTAGCGACGCTACCCCAATGACACACATCGCCAAGAGCCCGGGGAAGATGAACTAACCTTTCCCCTCCCAGAACTCATGATTTTCTTTGGATGGAGGCACTCGACTTGCAATATCATCAGGTATATTTATGTACGCATACTTTCCCAAGAATGCAACTTCTCAGAATCATCACTTGCCCACAATTGCTATCCGTACACAATCTCCCCAACAGTCATATTGTCGTAATCGGCTATCAGCTAAGAGATCTTACTACCAATCATCCTTTTACATTCTTGCACTGCATAAGGCTACCTTTCTGCCTTCCGAGACTAAGCATTGTCTTTATCTGCATTTCTCTGCATTGCATAAGGCTACCTTTCTGCCTTCCGAGGTTAAGCTCTACCTCCATTTGCATTTCCCACATTGCATAAGGCTACCTTTCTGCCTTCCGAGACTAAGCATTGTCTCCATCTGCATTTCTCTGCATTGCATAAGGCTACCTTTCTGCCTTCCGAGGTTAAGCTCTACCTCCATCTGCATTTCTCTGCATTGCATAAGGCTACCTTTCTGCCTTCTGAGGTTAAGCTCTACCTCCATCTGCATTTCTCTGCATTGCATAAGGCTACCTTTCTGCCTTCCGAGACTAAGCTCTGTCTCCATCTGCATTTTTGCATTGCATAAGGCTACCTTTATGCCTTCCGAGGTTAAGCTCTACCTCCATCATCATCTGCATAGGGCTACCTTTCTGCCTTCCGAGGTTAAGCTCTACCTCGATCATCATCTGCATATGGCTACTTTTTTGCCTTTCGAGACTAAGCTCTGTCTCCATCTGCATTTTGCATTGCATAAGGCTACCTTTCTGCCTTCCGAGGTTAATCTCTACCTCCATTATCACCTGTATAAGGCTACTTGTCCGCCTTTCGAGACTAAGCTCTGTCTCTATCTACATTTTTTTTGCATTGCATAAGGCTACTTTTCTGCCTTTCGAGGTTAAGCTCTACCTCCATCTGCATATCTTTGCATTGCATAAGGCTACCTTTATGCCTTTCGAGGTTAAGCTCTACCTCCATCCTGCACGGCTGAAATATCGCCACTTTATTTTCTTGCATGGCTGAAATATCGCCACTTTTATTTTACGTCTTGCATTGGCTGAAATAGCGCCACTTTATTTTTCATGCACGGCTGAAATACCGCCACCTTTTATTTATGCCTTGCATCGGCTGGAAGATCGCCACCTTCTGCATTTCATGGGCTGAAAGATCGCCAAATTGTCCAAAGGCGTCATTGTTCGGAGGCACCATTTGCATAGCCCGAGAACGCCATGACATGGCTTAAGGACCCCATTTTATCTTTTGCATATCATTATTCAAAGGCATCATAGTTCGGAGGCATCATTCTCATGGCCCGAGAACATCATTTCATAGCCTGCGAATCCTTTATCATATGTTTCATGGCCCAGGGCATCATGGTCCAAGGACGTCATCCTAACCGTCCGAAGACAACATTCATGGTCTAGTGGGAACTTGTATCACGTTTAAATTTATGCACAACATATGTTTGTATTGCTCATTTGCAGGTACACCGGTTGGCAATGGCCGTCTCAGCAGGAGTGATCCCGCTCCAGTTCCCACAGCCTATCGATTTTTTCAGAAAACCTCTCTCAATCTAAACATCGCGTTCGTCCGTTTCAAATCTCCATCGGCATATCCCGTCAATGGTTCCGGAACTACATATGGCCTGATTCCTGTAAGATCAGGGATATGTAGGCAGCATAAGAGCCAGAGCTCGGTCTGAATTCCTTTTAAATCGCCACTTCCGGTCAAAATTGGCCATCTTATCTTTACCCGACAACTCTTTCATCCTTCCCAGGTAAAGAGGGGCAGCTGCTGATACCCAATTTTTTTATATATTTTTTATACTCAAAATACTTTCATAATAGCATGTGTATGCATATATAAGCATTCCCAAGTATTTTGGTATTTTTCCAAAATTTTTAAAGATTTTTAAAACCAATTTATTGTCTATTTTAGCAGTACAAAATCCAATAATTATTCTCAAAATTATCAATTTTGGTGAATAATTTATTTTATTCCCGTATTTATACCAAAATATATTTAATATAATTTTTGTATATTTTGTCAAATTTATTGGGTATTTTAAAAGCTAAATTGCATATAATTGCAATTATAGCCTACTTTAAGATTAATAGCATTTTATAATTGTAAAATTGGTTCCAATATTTTTAAATTAATATTTATATATTATTAATTGGGTCAGTACTTTAAATTTACTTTTAAAATCTTTTTTATTATTTTATATAAAATAAATAGGGAGAAATGGCTATTTAATAATATTGCCAAATTGGCTTTCAATTTTAGCAAAAATTAACCCCCAATTAAACCCAATCTCAGAGCCCAATTACCCTGACCCAAGACCCTTTAAAGAACAACCCGCCCGGATCCCTTACCTACCCATTCAATCCTGGACGTTGATCAAAATGATCAACGACCACCTTTTACCCTTTCCTAAATTAATCCCGACCTACCCCCAAACCCTAGCCATTTCGTTTAGTCCGCCGCCTCTGAAATTCACTTCTCTCTCAACCTTCTCCGAAACCCTAGTCGCCTCCCTCTGATTACCACCTAAAATTGTCTGAATCCATGGCTTCCAAAGCCATTAAAGGTCTGTACCAGCCTCTTGAGACTCCTACGTGCTCGATTATCATGGTTTCCAGACCAGACTTTGAAGAGGCTTGGCCCAGACCTTGTTTGATTCGAGTTCTTTGGCTTGTCTCCGACCTTGCTCCGGCCAGCTATGGTTGTTCAAGCTTGGTTTTGACATCTCCTGCTCCGATCAGACCTTTTTCAAAGCCTTTCTCATTCTAGGGTTCTTCCGAAACTCTGACTATTTGAGGTTTTCTCCAATTTTTCTTAGATCTGTTGTGTATCCATGCTCTACTTGAGTGTTCAAACAATTTCCCCAACTTTTCTTCCAAAAATTACTTTTAAAATCGCTTCTTTTCGATTTAGGGTTTTCTGAAAATGCCTAAAATGTTTCTCTGGCTTTTTTTTCTTCTCTTTGCATGTATTTGTCTATACTATGTTCGTATATTTTCTTTTCTACCACGCCTGTATTGTACTTCTACTTTTCTTTTATACATGTTACTCCTGTGCTCGCATGATTATCCTTGTTATGTATTCATTACTCTTCTACTATATGTGTTTACTGTTAAGTTCTTCGATTTTTGTTTGCTTTACTGGAATCTGTGCATGTTCTTGCTAAATGTGTTTCATCTACTGCTTCTTAGGTTTGTATCACTTTTTCTTCTGAACTCGTTTAAGTTCTGAGTTTTTCTCAAAATGTGTTCTCCATGCTTTTGACTGTGTATCATGTCTGTTTGTTTCTCATAAGTCTTTGGAAAAGACTCCTGAGCCTCTATTGAATGGTTTGCCTTCTCATCTCTATTGTCTGACTCAACTCGAAACCCTAAGGTTCGGGGATTTCTTGGCATTTTGATCTTTTGTGTGCGAGTTAGGTTCCACTTCGGGACCCTGGACTCTCAGACTCATTGTGAGTCTGCAAACTAGACTTATACTTCTTCTTGCTTATGATTCTGAACCTTTCTTTGTTAAACTCTCTTCTAAATAATTTGACGATCCCCTCTGGTATTCACATGTTTGTGTGCTTTATATATGAGAAATTCTTCTTTCAAAAAGTGTTTTTCCAATAATTGATTGATTCTGAAATCCTCTAATGGAGTTTGATTCATTGTTACTGATTTCTCTTTGATTTTTCCTGACTTGGTTCATTCGAATTGAGCTTGTAATTTTGATTTCCCTGGCTGTTTGATTGATTCCCTTTCCTTATTTGCACAAACCGTGTACTGTTAGACTTTTGCCTTAAATAGTCCCTGCGTATTTATCCTTCTTGTGCTGCCTTGAAAAGATTTTGATCAGACTCTTTCCTTACTTATCTTTTACCCGTTTGAAATTAGAATCCCTTAACCAAAGAGAGACTTTATGTGATTGATTGCAAACTATTTTCTTGCCTTTCTTACTTGCTTCTCTGCACTATAAAAGGGGCACGACCCTTCTGCACTTTGATCATCCTTTACTTACAATTCAATACTTTTACAAAAAAAAACTTCTGATTACTTACTTGCAATACTGTTTGAATTCAATACTTGGCTACGCTTGAGATCTTTTGGAACTACTTTGTTTGCAACTTGGCTCTCTCAAGGCTACTTTTGCTTACTTATTTTCTTTGAAACTGGTATGTCCTTTGTTTAAATATTCTGCCTCACCCCCTATGTGTTTACTTCACAGCTTCAAGCTTCTTGTTTACTTTATTGCTTATATGCTGTAATTTGTGCTTCATATCTCCTTTCTTTGCTTCTGTTTCTGTTATGAATCCTCTACCCCTATTCCCTTCTATGTGCTGAGTTAAGCTCTTGGCCTAACAGTATCCTAATTACTATCCAAGCCTTGGCTTGATCCACAATGGATCCTAACTCTCAATGCTTGACTAACAGGCTGGTCAGGGGTGTGCCAGCATCCTAATTGCTGGGCATGACCACTAGCTTGCCCTGTCTCTATCTGATTCCCTTCCCCCTTGTGCATTTACACCTATTCCTAGAATCTTAAGTTCTGCCCCTCTCTTTTGAGCCTTGCTTTGGGACCTTGAGTTCCATCTGAACTTGGACATCTGAGAGCTGGCATTTCCCCACTGCACTATAATCTAATTCTGCAATATATTTGGGGTGTAAGCACTGCTTGGAGTTCCTGAAACTCCTTAGATCTCTGAAACACCCCGGATGAGAGAAGACTTTGGAATCTAATCTTGGGAAGTTGGTTTATTTCATATTTCAGACCTTGGGTCTGAATTAGGATCTCCTTGGTTGGAATCTTTAATTTCTGATATATTTTTCTTATTCATTTTGGTCTGTAATAATTTTGTAATAAACATTTGGGGTCGTCTAGTGGAAAAGGGCAGGGGACTATGCATGCAAGGGGCGGATACCATGTTCATAGGGAATTACTATACTTCTGAAATTCTGCACTCATGTAGATACCATGTTCATAGGGATTACTATTTTTCTAAAGTTCTGCATTTTATAAATCACTGAAACTCCGTATTCTCATATAGATACCATGCTTATAGGATTTTCAGCATTCTCATATACATACTGTGTCTATAGGGTTTTCTGCAATTTCATAACAGATGCCATGCTTGTAAGTCGATTCCAAAATTTTGCATTTTCATATAGACACCATGCCTATAGAACTTTCTGCATTTTGCATCCGTCATTAGGCAAACCTATTATAGGATTTAAATACCTAATCAATTGCATGTAGACAATCTGCCTATAGGATTCCTGCATAAGCAATAACAGTGCCCAAATTAGTAACACCTAGAAAGCATGTCTATAGGAGCTGTTAACTAAACCTGAATCGTCAACTCGCTTATAAGCCTAAAATCAGTAGCAATAATGTTTAACGCCTGCAGATCTTATGTCCCTGTAATTGACAATTCTTTTTCTACAATCAGTTTACTTCTTTATTTCTGAAACTAATAGATATCATGCCTATAGGTTCTGTTTAATGCCTAGGCAAGCCTTAGGGTAAATTTTTATAATTGCATCAGTTTTGATAATTACAACCTGTAGGCAGGCCTAATTCGGACTTCTTATCTGAAAATATGTGATAAATTAGCCACCCGTCCTACGTTAAGTTTAATACAGACCAAACCAGTATTTGTAAGTCATGTTAGATAATCTGTTTCTTTGAATGAGGAGGCTGACTTGAGCCTTAACTGCTATTTGTTTCCCTTTTAACTACTATCTGTTATTGCTTGTCGCCTAGATTTTTATCCTTTTGAAAACTCCGCAAAAGCCCCAACTCCCTCCCCTTTAGGATTAGGAGTCCCATATGCCTCCGGGTCTGATAGGATTGGGACGGGTAATAGCATGCAATAAGTAACGATATCATTTCGCGCTTTAACACCTTAACGGGGTGGGAAGGGTAGATATGGATATGATGATCGGTGTGCTAATACCACGTGCGACCCCTCTTCTTAGGAGTGATAGCTGGGTATTGCATTGAAGTGATCCATATGAATTATAAACTTAGGACCCCCCTCCCTTTATTTGCTTTCATATTTTCTTGTAAAATTATTCAAATCTCTTTTTTTATTTCTTCCCTCTCTATATACTTTCAAAAGTTTTCAACCTAATTGCAATGTTATATGCGAGTCTTTATTTGATCTTTGATTGTTTACTTGTAAAGTCACAATTGCAACATGGCCGGGAACCACACTAGTGGATCTTGAGGGGTACCTAACACCTTCCCCTCGAGATAATTTCTATCCCTTACCCGAACTCTGGTTTTCCAACTCAAACTCTTCTAAAAAAGTGTCCTAATGCACTATAATCATTAGGTGGCGACTCTTCAACTTCTAAACCCAATTCTCGAAAGGGAATAGAGTTGTCCTCCCAATGTCGTATGCCCGATTTCTAACCCCACGGTTAGAGAAAAAAGGGGGCGTCGACAATTTCTTTGTCTATCAGTTCTATATGTGATCAGGTTGGTTGACTCGGGTTCGAAAAGGATTTGATAAGGTTTGAGACACTTAGTCTCTTTGGAGGAAGCTTAAGTTGGAAAAGTCAACAGGATGTTGACTTATGTGTTTGAGGGCTCAGATGTGAGTTCCGATGGTTCAGATAACTTTGGGAGGTGATTTGGGACATAGGAGTGTGATCGGAATCAAGTTTGGAGGTCCGGAGTAGATTTAGGCTTGAATTGGTGAAATTTAATTTTTGGCGTTTTCCGGTTGATAGAAGAGATTTTGATATAGGGGTCGAAATAGAATTCTGAGAGTTGCAGTAGTTTCTTTGTGTCATTTGGGATGTGTGTGCAAAATTTCAGGTCATTCGGACGTGGTTTGATTGTTTTTTTTTATCAAAAGCGAAATTCGGAAGATTTTGGAAACTTAGGCTTGAATCTGATGTGTTTTGGTTGATTCGATATTATTTGAGGTGTTTTGAAGGTTGGTATAAGTTTGAATAAGGTTATGGGGTATGTTTGTGTTTTTGGTTGAGGTCCCGGGTGTTGATACCCAATTTTTCCCTATATATTTTCAAAATGACATATATGTGCATATATAAGCACCCCAAAGTGTTTTGGCATTTTTAATGATTTTTAAATCAATTTATGGCCTATTTTTACATCATAAAATCCCAATAATTATTCCGAAAAAAACTTGTCATTTTGGAAAATAATTTACTTTATTCTAATAATTACCTCAAATATAGTCGGCATGATTGTTTTTTCATATTTTTACAAATTCGTCTGGTATTTTAAAACTAAATTGCATGTAATTGCAATGCTAGCCGCTTTAAGATTTAATAGCATTTTTCTTAAATATAAATTGATCCTAATATTTTAAATTAAGGTTTACATATTATTTATTAACTCAGTACCTTTAATTTGCTTTTAAAACATTTTTACTATTTTTATAAAATAATAAGGGGAAAACTGGCTATTTCAATTTTAGCCTCAATTCGTTTCAATTTTAACCACAATTCCATCTCAATCTCAGCCAACTTCAAGCCCAAATTGGACCAGCCCAATTCAAATTTAACTCGACCCCTGACCCATTAACTAAACCGTCCGTTTGTATCTACAGATCCTGGCCGTTGATCATTTTGATCAACGACCCTCATCCCTCCTTTCCTTTTCAATTTCGAACGACCTAACACTATCTCTCATTTCTCTTCGACCGCCGCCCTCAAACCCTCCCTTTCTCTCAAACGCTCTCTAACACTCAAAAAACCCTAGCCGTCTTCCTCGTCTTCTCCGACCAAATCTCACCGGAGTCCATGGCTTCTCAGGCCATGGACGGCCTATGCTCACCTCCCTTCACCCCCAAATCATGATTTTGAGGTTCGACCTCAACGATGCCCGTTCAAATCCTCCATAGATCTGAGGTCCTATGGCCTCTCCGACTCCGTTCCGACGTGTTCGAGCCTTAAAAAAGTATAGCTATGGCTCAAACCTATTCGAGACCAGTCCCTTTACAAGCCTTCTCGTTTCTAGGGTTTCTGAGAAACCCTAAAGCTGTTCGAGGTTCCTTTTTCTTTTATTTTTCTTAGATCTGTGCTAAATCTATGTTATACTCGAAGTTTTAATACTTTTCCCCAATTTTTTTTTTCAAAACTAGTCTGTTTCGATTTAGGGTTTTCAAAAATCTTAAAAAGACTTCTGTCTCTTCTTCTTCTTCTTCTTCTTTTCTTTGTGTGAATATGTATATGCCATGTTTCTTACGAGTTTTTCGCTTATGTCTTATGTTCTTTCCTCATATGTCTTCTCCTATGTTCTGGTGTTTTGTCGTTATTACGTATGTTCTTCTGTTTTTGTGTTTTGTTCTTTCTCCTACTGGGTTCTATAAGCATGCTTTATGTGTATCCCTCACATATCCCTCTACTGTATTTTTTACTGAGCTTTTGCTCCTTGCCTGCCTTCACTGGATTTTTTGTTTAAAGCCTTAAGTATGATTCTTCTACTGTTTTCCTAAACCTGTATTACTTGTCTCTCTTGAACTTATTTAAGCAACAAAGCTTTGCCTAAATGTATTCCCTGTATTTCGAATTTGCTTTCGTCTTTGCTTATTCTCTCATGAGTTTCTAAGAGAGGCTATTGAGCCTATTCTACTTGTTGTTCTTCGCCTATGTATCTGATTTGTGTCAGAAAACCCTAGTGTTAAAGGTTTTTTGACAAGCTTGGCTGTGTGCTTGGGCTAGGGTTCCATTCAGAACCCTGACCCTCTTTCAAAAACTCACTTTGAGTCTATGAACCTAACTTTCCTTGCTACTCTGATTTCTTTGCTAGTGTTGCAACAACTCTCTCTTATCTCTGTATGGTTTTTATATGACTTTCTCTTCTTTCAAAAGGCCTTTGGCCAGCCTATGATTGATTCTGAGTCCCTTTTCAAAAGGGTATGATTGATTGTTAATGATTTTCTTCAAATTAAATTTATCTTCACCTTTTCGTGGTTGGATTCATTCATGCCAAGGCTCAAACCTTGATTTTTACTGGCTGTGATTGATTGTCTTCCCTTATTTAGCCCAAACCGTGTAATGTTGAACTATTTCCTTAAATGAATTTCCATGTATTTACCCTTGTTATACTGCCTTAGAAAAGATTTAAAATCAAAATCCTTTCCTTATTTGTCATGCTCGTTTGAAATCAATCCCTTGGCTGAAGGGGAATCTGTGTGATTGACTTTCAAAATTATTTTCTTACCTTCTTCTCACTTGTCTTCTGCACTATAAAAGGGGCTACCCCTTTTGCACTTAAAAAAAAGATACACAGAAAGACTTCGAACTTTTCAATACTTTCTCTACTACTACTCAACCTCTAGTATTGAGCACTCTGCTCCTCTTCTCTTTCTACTTTCTGAAACATTCTTGAGTTCTCTTTGAACTCTCAAGTATTTTCTGATGTTTCGATTTTGCTCCTACTGACTTCTGGCTGTTTACTTGCTTTTGTTGTTCTGCTATTCAAGTACTTGCAACTGGTATGTCATTCTTAGTTAAATAATGCCCCCCTTAACTATGTATTTATTTCCTAGCCTGTCATGCTCTCTCTTTCACCATGTGTTTACATCTTAGTCTGTTATGCTTTCTTTCCTTATGTTTCTGCAACTCTGCATGTACTCTTCTCATGTGAATCCCTTACCCTTTTCCCCTTTGTATGTGAGTATAGTTCCAGCCATAACAACACTTTGATATTGCTGTCTATGACTCTGAACTGGGTTCTTTGAACCTCCTAACTCAATCAATTCCCACTCCCTTCTCCCCTTTATGTTCTTGAGCTGGGACCTAAGTCTGGTAGTGTCCTAATCACCATCCAAACCTAGGTTTGACCCGCAAGGGTCTGCTCCTAACTTGTTTGACCAAACAAATGGTCAGGGGTGTGCCAGTATGCACCTGTGGCTGGGTATGACCACCATTTGTTATGGCTGCCCAATTCTTTTTCACTTTGCACTTACTCCTAGCTCTAAGTTCTGCCCCTCTCTTGCAAACCATGCTTTGGGACCCTTGATCTCCCACTGAACTTGGATGCCTGAGGGCTGGCTATTTCGCACTGCACTATTCTAATTCTAAATGGTATCCTGAGTGTAAGCAATGCCGGGAATCCTTGAGATTCCTTGGAACTTTGAAATACTTTGGATAAAGAGAAGGCTTTGGAAATCCGGAATTGGTTAATCACATGTTATTGGACATTAAGATTGAATTAGGCTGCTCGGATCTAGCTGTTAGTTATTAATGTATTTATTTTCTGTCTTTTGGTCTGTAATAATTTGTATAAAGAATTTGGGGAATATAGTAAAAGGATTTGGGAGGGGTTTTACATTCTTGCATCAGTAAGGGTAGAAACCATGCTTTAGGATTTTAATTTTTTCTGCCTATAGGATTGTTCAATGTTTCTGATTCCACATCACCCAGAGACCATGCCTATAGGGTCAACGCTTCATTGTGTTACAAATCACATAGAAATCATGCCTATAGGACTTAACGTTCATGTAATCGATGCATATATAGATCATGCCTATAAGGAATGCATATGCATTAGGCAAACTGTAGGGTTAATTAACACAATCATCTTTTACAAATTCAATAACAGGTTTTAAAAAATCAAGATAGATATCATGCCTATAGGATTAGCCTCAAACTCGTCTGATTCGCTTAAAGTAATAATGATCTATTAACTGGTACTTAACGTCTTAATACAACAACGATTTCAGAAGTCTTAATTCTTTGACAAAAACTCTCTTGACTCAGTATGCTTTTAAATCCCTCAAATCGGCATCTTTTTCTGAAACAGTTTCTTTCTAAACATTCTGCCTAAACGTTTTACTCAGACCCTGAACTGTCTTTTAAAACAGTTGCGACTTACCCTTTCCTTAGATATTTCTATCTCTAAAACTCTTTCACAACCATTTCTGTGTTTTATTTTTACTGCAGTCTATAATTTCTTTTCAAAACTCCTCTGCATTAGACTACTTTTCCTGAAACCAATACCCTTTAAATCACTCGCTTGAAATACCTTAATTTCTGATAATTGGATCCAAGTTTCCTAATGCAGACTTTCTATCTAAACATATGGGTTAACCAGTCCGTTCGCTGTTTAAGTTTAATTTAAAGACCAAATCAGTATGTGCCAAGACATGCTAAACTAAGTGTTTGTTTGATTAAAGGGTTTACTTGAGCCTTACCTATTTGTTTGTTCATCCTTATATTTGTTACTTGTTTTATATGTTGCAATTAGAATTTTAACCTTTGAACTCCATATATGCCTATATCCCTTTCCTTCCCCTTTAGGATTAGAAGTCCTGATACCTTGGGACTGATAGGTTGGGACGGGTACTAGCATGCAATAAGTAAACGAGACTGATCGCATTTAAATACCTTAACGGGGTGGGAAGGGTAGATATGGATATGATGACCGATGCGCTAATATCACGTGCAACCCCTCTTCTGAGGAGTGATCGCTGGGTATTGCATTGAAGTGATCCATATTAATTATAAACTTCGGACTCCTCTCCCTTTATTTGCTTTCATCGCTTCTCGTAAAACTGTTCAAATCTCTTTTTCATGAATTTCTGCCCTCTCACTTACCTTCGAAAATTTTCAACTTGGTCGCAAAGTTATGTGCGAATCCTTATTTGAGCCTTGATTGTTTACTTGTAAAGTCATAATTATAACATGGCCGGGAACCACACTAGTGGATTTTGAGGGGTGCCTAACACCTTCTCCTTAGGATAATTTCTAGCCCTTACCCTAATCTCTGGTTTCTCCATCTCAAACCCTTCTTAAAGTGTCCTAATGCACTATAATCATTAGGTGGTGACTCTTCAACTTCTAAACCCAATTCTTGAAAGGGAATAGAGTTGTCCTCCCAATGTCATATACCCGATTTCTGACCCCACGGTTAGAGAAAAAGGGGGCGTCGACACCGGGGGCCTTGGGGTAATTTCGTACGGTTGACGGAGAAGTTTGGAATTTTGGTAAAGTTGCAGATTTGCTTCTTCTGTTGTTTTCGTACCTGCAGATTGTGGACAACAGGTGTGACGCCGTATATGCGGATGATTGGTTGTAGAAGCGGAGATAGGTTGTGACCGCAGAAGTGGTTGGTGAACCGCACTTGCGATGGCGCAGGTGCAGCTAGTGCATCGTAGATGCCATATTGGTAACTTAAGTGAAAACCGCAGAAGCGGGAATGTGGCCGCAGATATGAAATCCCTGGGCCAGAACATATAAATTGTTTCCTTCGCGATTTTTGAGCTATTCCACCATTTCTAAGTCGGCTTTGGAGCTTTTTGGACGATTTTGAAGAAGGATTTCAATGGAACTTCATTTAGGTAAGGATTTTGGACCTCAAACTTGTTCCTATGGTAATATTTCACGGATTAGAGCTATATTTAATGGAATTTAAGGGTTAAAATTGGGGAAACTAGGGCTTGGTATTGAATTCCTAGACTTGAGGATTTGAGGGACCATTTGTGGTCGATTTTGACACTTTTGATATGAATGAACTCGTGGGGAGATGAGGAATCTATTGATGTGAATTTTATCGAATTCCGAGACGTGGGCCCGGGGGTCAAGATTTGGTAATTTCGGGATTTAAGGTTTAAATTGATTATTTTCGCTTGGGCTTCATTCCCTTAGCATATTTTGATGCCGTGATTCTGATTTTGGATAGATTCGACGCGAGTGGAGGCCGATTCAAGGGGCAAAGGCGCCGCGGGCTAGAGTTTGGGCCAGATTGAGGTGAGTAATGATTGTAAATGATGTTCTAAGGGTATGAAACCCCGGATTGCACATCGTTGTGCTATATAGAGGTGACGCACACGCTAGATGACGAGTGTGGGGTCGTGCACTATTGAGGATTGTAACTTAGTCCATCTCGAATGACTGTTTTATTACATATTTTAATTGAAAACTATTTTCTATCATCATGTTTTCGGTTAAATGCCATATTTGGGTCTCGTGCCAACTATTTGAACCCTTAGGGGATTTTTTTTATATTTCCTCACTGTTTTGACTTTACACTTGAACTCAGTCATGCTATATTCTACTATTTTTTTCATAACTCAGCCATGTTTACTGTGCTTGAACACTTAAATGATATTTTGGGCTGAGCACTATGTTATACTGTTGCTCGAGTGGCTGTGAGATTCTGACTGAGTAAGGCCGAGGGTCTATGTTGTGAGGAAACACTGATTATGTGGCCGAGGGCTTGAGATTTATACGCCACGAGATGGCTTGTTGATATGAGGCCGAGGGCCTAGTGATGATGCCACGAGATGGCTTGATATTGCGCTTGGGCTGTAAGGGGCCCCTCCAGGAGTCTGCACACCCCCAGTAAGCGCGGGTACCCATTGTGATGTGAGAGATAGCCTGATGGGCTGGTGTTGTTCTATGATCTTGCCTGAGGGACGATCCTTTATGTGTTTATCTTTCCTAGTTGCCTGTCATTTATCTACTTAATTGTTAAAAAGGCATTTCATGAAGTTAAAACTGAACTAAATGACTTTACATATCTTCACCGATTTACTGTTTTTACTGGCTTTTACTGCTTCATTATAACTTGTAATGTGCCTTACGTGATATCTTGCTTTCAGTCTATATTTATGATTATTACTCACTGAGTTGGAGTACTCACTTTACTCCCTGCACCCCGTGTGTAGATTCAGGCGTTTTTGATCCTGCTAGTGAGGGTTGAGAGCTCCCGGCAAATTTCGGAGTCTACGAGGTAACTGATTGGCATCTGCAGTCCCGTGTTTCTCCCCCTTATCTCAGTTCTTTTCCCTTTTTAGTGACTTTATAATAGCTTGGTAGACTTTTCAAACTTGTGTTAGAATTGATAGATGCTCATGACTAGTGACACCCCGGTATCGAGCTGCGTTGGGTTTTACTCTGCAAATTGTTCTGTATTATCACTGCTTACTTTTGGATGTATATCATGTTTAAGACTAAATGCTTATTGTTTTATTGCTTAAAACTGAATTAGAAATGTGTCAGCTGGCCTTGTCTTCACGAGAGGCGCCATCACGATCGGGTCCGGGTTTGGGGCCGTGACACATACGCTGCTTCTTGCTCACCTTCGTTTTGAACTTCACATGTGATGTGTTGTCATTCATAGCTTCATTGTTTTCAGACTTGGAAAAACTTGCTCCATTTTCTGACTTCTTGTTTGTCGATCCCTTTGCAAGGCTCATAGATAGGCAGCATTTCTTTTCCAGCAGAGGCCATGCTTAACTCCATGTCATGGGCACGAGTCGTAAGTTCTTCAAATATGATAGGTTTGATACCTTACAAGATGTAGCACAATCCCAATATATGCCTTGGATGCACATCTGTATGCCAGAAGCTTCATTAAGACTCTCTTTGCAGTTGAGGCTTGCATTCCTCTAACTTGATAAAGTCGATAACTGGTTCACCTTTTCATTGATGAGTATTTGTAAGTTCTATCATACTCATAGTGCGTCTCGTACTATAAAAGCGATTGAGGAACTCTTGCTCTAGTTGATCCCAACTATCAATAGATCCAGCCTCGAGGTCTGTGTACCAGTCAAAAGCATTTTATTTTAATGAGCGGACAAACTGCTTGACGAGGTAATCTCCATAAGTCCCAACATTGTTGCATGTCTCAACAAAGTGCGCCACATGTTGCTTTGGATTGCCTTTTCCATCAAACTGTTGAAATTTTGGAGGTTGATAGTCAGGAGGCATCTTTAACATATCGACCCTTGAAGTGTATGGCTTTGTGTAGGTAAAGAAGAACTTGGAAGCAACTTCATATTTGTTTTTTATAGTCCCTTTAATGAACTCCTTTAGTTGATTGATTGTAATCATCCCTTCCGAAGAGACTGGAATTTTCTTAGTGGATGCAACATGTTGTGGGGGAGGATCAATCTCTTTAACTTCTGGGAGTTTTTCCAGGTGCATGGGTGGATTCATCTTCCATCAAGATTCCCACCCTGTCTGTTAGCTTGTCAATTCTAGCCTCTTAGTTTTGCATGCAATTGGTCAAGCCAGTGATTGCTTCCGTCAAGTTTGCTAACTGCTCTTCCACAGACGAAGTGTTTGTCACCATGGCTTGCATGATTGTTGTATATGATGGGGAGTAGCATGGATTGTCACACAGATTGATTCTCGAATGGCTCACGCTATGTGATGTAAGTGGGGAGGATCCATCACTTAAAGCATCATCATCTTCCTTCACAGCAAAGTTCTTGGATCCGGAGAGGTCAAGCAGAGCAAGAGTTTTCTTGATCTTTTCAGCAACATCGCTTCCTCCTTCGGGTGCATTGGTGGAAGATCTTACTCCTTTTGAGGATGAAGATCCGAAGATAGGGGTTGATGCGGACGACACTTAGAGTGCTTGTTGTCCTAAAGAGCTTTCTTTGCTCCTCGTAATTGGTCTGAAACTTCCAAAGATAACATCGAGGATGCTTTCCACATCAGCATAGAACCTGGAGTTAGCAGCTTGGTGGATGTTGATCTAGAGTTAGTTTTCTTTGAAGCCATTTTGACGTTCTTGGACTTTGGTGATTGAAAAGATGAGATGAGAGGTAGAGATTGTCCCATAGGGCGTGCCAGAATATGTATACAATAAATTTGCGTCAAGAAAATAATCTAGTCTAAAAATATTGCATCAATTGTTGTATTTGATTTCAAATGATATGACTGTACAATCTATTTGAATCCTCTGATTCTTCTTTCCAATAGAAAATAAATTCAAGGGCCTTCAAACTTGATCTTGAATTTATATTGTTGCTACGAACGATGATCTTGAATTCAACTAGCACGAAATTTAATTTGAACTCGTACTCCTTGAACCTTGATTTGTTCTTCGTTCTTGAGCTTGAACTTGATTTCTTGAACTTGAACTTGATTGCTTGAAGCTTGAAACTTGTAAAGAAATTTGCGGCGTTTGATCCACAAGCTTTCTCTTGCTTCTTGTTATAACTTCTCGTCCCTTTTTCTAGGTTATGAAGCCCCCTATTTATAGTTGTGGGAGGGAAGAGTTATGATAAGAACAAACTCTTTCCGACCAATCAAATTAAAGTGTGACAAGGCCGCATTTGATTGGTCAGAACATGTCACTCGCATACTAGCACTGTTTTATTGGCCTTTTAATTTGACTTGGCATGCCTTGTCATTTTGACACGTGGAATGATCCTATTGTCTCTTCTGTTTGACTTGACGTGCCACGTCATTTGACACGTGGTACCAAACTGGGCCTCTAGGAAGATAGCATGCTGGGCTTAACGAAGTGGGCTCATCATTTATAGCCCAACTAAATGGGCTAGCCCAATGGATTAGAACTTATTTAATCCATATATATTAGACTAATATAGTTAATCTATGTATATTGGCCCATGAGATTTATTTGAACTATATATATATATATAAAAAATATAATCCAAAACATTTTATAGAATAAATTTTGTATGACTACAAAATATACGGGCCTGTTTGGTTGGGTCCAACAGTCGGACTAATTACGGGTCATCTCTTAATATGATTTTTCTTTGTTGATACATTTATTATTTTCTTTTAAGTACCTACTATTATTATTATTATTATTATTATTATTATCATTATTATTATTATTATTATTATTATATATCCTTCCATCTTATTGTCATATAATTATAAAAGCCAAAAACTCCAACGCAAAATGATGATAGATTTTCATACCTTTAAAAGCTGAATTCACAATAAATAAAGTTGTCATTTAATTATATTTCTGAACTATGAACTCAAATAATATTTATGGTTTAGAAAGTAGTAGTTGTATTTTACTTTTGCAACAGTACTTTATTCTTTTTTAGTTTGTCGGAGATAATTCATATATCATTTCTTATTAATTCAAAAATAGAACAACTTGCATTTTGCTTGAGAGGAAGAAAATAAATTATCTTATTTTAGTTACCTGGAAATATTTGTGTCTTCCAGAATAAACTTTTAAAAAAAAGATGAACTTGAAAATGACTTTCGAAGAAAATTCAGAAAAGCTTTTAAATTTTCAAAGGGTGTATGTTCTTGCTTTTAATATTCATGTGATTTTAGGAAAAATTTATTTATCGAAATGGATACATGCGCAACGTACGTATATTAAGATTAGTAAACAGAAAAGATGATATATAAGTTATGAGGTATATTCAACAGACCAATTATTTGAATGAAGTTGTCCAAATATTTATTGCAATATAAAGAGAATTAATAAATTTGCTTGTGTTGGTTACTAAAAAAAGAAGAGGGTAATTCCAAATAAAAGAGCATAGACAAACTAGTTATTCAATATATACATATTTTTGCTTGTGAAGTATATTTTATAGAGTAAAAAAACCGATCATAATTTTATGTTGGAGCTTCATACTTTATAATAATATAGATTTATGTGATTTTTAAATTATTTATATTACTTGACACAAGATACACATGTAAAGCAAGCAATTAGAAAAATAATTACTTAATGAGAAGGGTAAAGTTAGAAAAAATAATATCCCGACTAACTGTGACGACCCAGCCAGTCGTCTCATAAGTTACCGCTCCGTTTTCCCCATTTCTGCTTCTTTATGCTTCGTTATCCGTATTTTATGTGGTGGAGTTGGTTGGTTTACGTTCGGAGTGGATTTGGTAAGAAATGAGACACTTAGTCTCTTTTAAGAAAGGTTAAGTTGGAAAAGTCAACCAGATATTGACTTATGAGTTAGAGGGTTAGGATGTGAGTTCCTATGGTTCGGATAGCTTCGAGAGTAGATCTATGACTTAGGAGTGTGATCGGAATTGGTTTTGGAGGTCCGGTGTAGAATTAGGCTTGAAGTGGCGAAGTTAGTATTTTGGCGATATCCGGTTGATAGGTGAGAGTTTGATCCGGGGGTCAGAATGGAATTTCGAGAGTTGCAATAGCTTCGTTATGTCATTTGGGATGTGTGTGCAAAATTTCAGATCATTCGGACGTGGTTTGGTTGGGTTTTTGATCGAAAGCGTATTTCAGAAGCTTTTAGAAAACTTAGGCTTGAATTCGATGAGTTTTGGGTAATTTGATGATGTTTGATGTGTTTTGATGATTGGAGCAAGTTTGAATGAGGTTTTAGGATGTGTTGGTGTCAACGTCCCATTTTTCTATGGGTCGAAATCGGGTATACGATATGGGGAGGACAACTCTATTCCCTTTCGAGAATTGGGTTTTGGAATTTTGAAGAGTCGTCACCTAATGATTATAGTGCATTACGACACTTTAAGAAAGGTTTGAGTTGGAAAAAACCAGAGTTCGGGTAAGGGCTAGAAATTATCTCGAGGGGAAGGTGTTAGGCACCCCTCAAGATCCACTAGTGTGGTCCCGACCATGTTAAAATTGTGACTTTACAAATAAGCGATTAAGGGAGTTCTCACATAATTTTGTAAGTAGATTGAAAGTTTGAAGAAAATAAAGAAAGCAGAAATTTGAAGGAAATAATTTGAACAAGTCTGAAAATAAACATAAACAAATAAAAGGGGAGGAGGTCCTAGGTTTACGAACAATATGGATCACATCAATGCAATACCCAGTAATCACTCCTCAAAAGAGGAGCTACATTAGGTATTAGCGCACCGGTCATCATCTCCATATCTACCCTTCTCACCCCGTTAAGGTATTAAAGCGCGGAAAAGTATCGTTACTTATTGCATGTTATTACCTGTCACAATCCTGTCAGTCTCGGAGGCATTGAGACTACTAATCCTAAAGGGGAGGGGGTTGGGGCTTTTTCAGAGTTTTCAAAAAGGATAAAATTCTAAGGCGACATTCAAAACATATACAGCAAGTATTGGGAAAGCAAGTAAGCAGATATGGCTAAAAAAAAGCTCCTTAAATCAGAGAAAATCATATAGTTTAGCATGTCTTACACGTACTGACTAGGTCTGAATCAAACTTAAACATTAAGGCAGGCTGATTTATCATATATTTTCAGATAAGAAGTCCGAATTAGGCTTGCCTGCTGGTTGTAATTATCAAAGACTGATGCAATTATAGTTTTTACCCTAAAGCTTGCCTAGGTGTTAAACGGAACCTATCGGCATGATATCTATTAGTTTCAGAAATAAAGAAGTAAACTGATTGCAGAAAAAAGAATTGTCAATTACAGGGACATAAGATCTGCAGGCGTTAAACATTATTGCTACTGATTTTAGGCTTATAAGCGAGTTGACGATTCAGGTTTGGTTGATAGCTCCTATAGGCATGCTTTCTAGGTGTTACTGATTTTAAGTGTTGTTATTGTCATGCAAAAATCCTATAGGCAGGTCATTTATATGCAGTTAGTTATTTAAATCTTATAAACAGCTTTGCCTAGTGACAAATGCATATGTAAAATGCAGGAAGTCCTATAGGCATATTACCTATTATGATATGCAGAATTTCAAAAACGACTTATAGACATGGTATCTATATGAAGTGCAGAAAAACCTATGAACATGGTATCTATATGAAATGCAGAATTTCAGAAGTATAGGAATTCCCTATGAACATGGTATCTACATGAGATGCAGAATTTCAGAAGTATAGTAATTCCCTATAAACATGGTATCTACATGAGATGCAGAATTTCAGAAGTATAGTAATTCCCTATGAACATGGTATTTACCCCTTTGCATGCAGGACTGACCCTCCTTTTTTCACTAACACCCCAACAGTTTATTACAAGATTATTACAGACCAGAATAAATAAGAAAAAGATAAAATAATATATCAGAAATTAAAGATTCCAACCAAGGAGAGCCTAATTCAGACCCCAGGTCTGAAATATGAAATAAACCAACTTCCAAAGATCAGATTTCCAAAGCCTTTCTCTTATTTGGGATGTGTCAAAGTTCCAAGGAGCTTCAAGAACTCCGGGCAATGCTTACACCCCCAAATATCATTGCAGAATCAGATTATAGTGCAGTGTGGAAGGGCCAGCCCTCAAATGTCCAAGCTTAGAGGGAACTCAAAGTCCCAAGGCAAGGCTCATAGGAGGGGGCGGAACTTAGAGGCTAGGAGTAAGTGCAAGTGAAATAGAGGAGAATTAGGGGAATTCCAAGGTAAACTGGTGGTCATACCCAACAATAAGGAGTGTTGGCACACCCCAACCAGTCTACTAGGCCACATTTTGGGAGTTAAGATCCATTGAGGATCAGGTTCAGACCTGAGCAGCAATTTGGATACTGCCAGGCCATAAACCTTAACTCAAACACATAGAAGGGAGTAGGGGTATGGGGAATTCACAACAAATAGCAGATGCAAAGAGAGAGTAGCATATTCAATACAGAACATGAACAGAAAAGTAGCCAAGAGTGTAGCAACAGTAAAGTAAACACATAGGGATGATGCTGGAATCAAAATTAGGACATACCAGTTTCAGGGAAACAAATAAGTGAAAGCAGAAGTCTTGTAAGCCAAATTGCAAGCAAGCAGTACAAAAGATCTCAGAAGAGAGTAGAGAATTGAAAGAGTATTGTAATTGAGAGAGTGTGTATAAGAGTATGCAATTCAAAATGTGTTCAAGTGCAGAAGGGTAGTCCCCTTTTATAGTGCAGAAAACAAGTAAGAAAAGGTAAGGAAATAGTTTGCAATCAATCATATAAAGTCTCCCTTTGGTTAAGGGATTCTGATTTCGAACGGGTATAAGACAATTAAGGAGAGAATTTGATTAAAACCTTTTCCAAAGTAACATAATAAGGGTAAATACACAGGGTTTATTTAAGACAAAAGCCCAATGGTACATGGTTTTTGAAAAATAAGGAAAGGGAATCAATCAAACAGCCAGTAAAATCAAAGTTGCAAGCTTTGTTCGAATGAACCAAGTCAGAAAAAGGGTAAAGAAAGGTTCAATTAGGGAAAATCAGTAACAATCAAGTAAACACCATTAAAGGAATTCAGAATCAATTAGTAGTTGGCAAAACCTTTTGAAAGAAGAGTTCTCGTATATAAAGCACACAAATATTTGAATCAAGAAGAGGCTGTCAAATTATTTAGAAGAGAGTTTAATCGAAGAGAAGTTCAGAATCATAAGAAAAAAAATACAGGTTCAATTTGCAGACTCATAGTGAGTCTGAGAGTTCAGGGTCCCAAAGTGGAGCTTTAACTCGAACACAAAAATCAAAATCGTCAAAGGAAACCCCCCAAATCCTAGGGTTTCAAAATTGAATCAGACATGGAAGTGAGAAAGCAAGTCATTTGTTTCAGAGTCTCAACAAAACAGATATGATAGCATGTTTGAATGACAAAGGAAGAAAAATCATGAAGAACATATTTGAGAAAATTCAAAAGCTAAACAAGTTCAGAAGAAGGAGATAATACAAACGTGAACACAAGTAGATGAAGCATGTAAGAACATAAACAGAGTCCAGTAAACAAGATCAAATAACTTAACGGTAAACACACATAGTAAAAGAGTAAAGAAAACTAAGCAGTGATTAACATGCATAGCAGAAAAGAAAAGGTAGAAGACAGTACATGCGAAATAAAGAGTAATCACACCAGCAGGGTATGGACAAACACACATAAAGTAAAGAAGAAGAAAAATCAGAAAGATTTTTCCCAAAAAATCCTTTCAGAAACCCTAAAATCGAAGAGAAACGATTTTGAAAAGAAACTTTTGGGGAAAACACTTTAGATGGCAAGAAAAACATAGATACAATATATATCTAAGCAAATAACGGTGAAAGGAACTTGAATAGCTTAGGGTTTCGGAGAAACCCTAGAAATGAGAAAGGCTTGGAAACATGTCCGATCTTGAGTCGGAGAGGTCAAGAATCAGGCTCCTAAGTCTTGAATATGCCGGAACATGGTCGGAGGAGCCATGAAATCAAAGGTCTGAGAAGATTGGAGAGGGAATCATCGAGGTCAGGACTCGAAGCTTCGAACAACCCTGGCTTACTGGTGAAGATAGGTGAGTACCAACTATCCAGAGCCTGCGAAGCCATGGATTCCGGTGACCGGTGGTTGAAGCGGGGGTAGTAGGAGGCTAGGGTTTCAGAGAGTTTTTAAGAAGATTTGAGAGTGTTTGGGATTCAAAGGAGGCGGGCTAGGTGAGAATGAGGGATTAGGGTAGTCACCTGTGTTTAATTATGGTAGGGCAAATAGTGGCCGTTGATCCAAATGATCAACGACCTAGATTTAAGAAGGTAGGTGGGGAACCGGGTTGGGTCGTTTGAGTTGGGTTAGGGGTTGGGTCAAAAGGAATTGGGCTGGTCCGAATTTGAGTTTGAAATTGGGTAAATTTTAGGCTAAAATCGAAATGTAATGGGGCTACAATTGAACCGAACTGAGGCCAAAATTTAAATAGCCAGTTTTCCCTTTTTATTTTATAAAAATAGTAAAAAATAATTTTGAAAGCAAATTAAAAGAACTGGATCCGTTAATAGTATATAAATATTAATTTAAAAATATTGGAACCAGTTTCATAATTATAAAATGCTATTAAATCTTAAAGCAGGCTAAAATTGCAATTATATACAATTTAGCTTTTAAAATACCAAATTAATTCGTAAAAATAAATGAAAAGTAACCTACCTATATTTTGGTATAAATATGGGAATAAAATAAGTTATTCACCAAAGTGATAATTTTAGGAATAATTATTGAGCAATAAATCAATTTAAAAATCTTTTAAAAAATTAGAAAAATACTAAAACACTTGGGCATACTTATATATGTATGTATATGATATTTGAAAGTATTTGCGTGTAAACGAAATACATAGGGAAAAATTGGGTATCAACAGTTGGTGCTTTTGGTTGAGGTCCCGGGGTCCTCGGGTGAGTTTCGGGTGGTCAATCAGACCACTTTTGAGTTTTGAAAGTTGCAGAAAATTGATCTCAGCAATTGCAGCAATTTATCTCTTCGTGTTCGCATAAGGGTCCTCGCGTTTGCGAAGAGTAACGGGAGGAAGGTGTGAAATTGTCCTTCGCGTTCGCGAGGCAGGCCACACGTTCGTGAAAGGGAGTGAGCTTGGTGCATCGCGTTCGCGAGGGGTACTATCGCGTTCGCATAGAAGGATTTGAGTGAGGGGATTAAAAGTGAAATTGTGCTTCGCGTTCGCAGGTGTGTTGTCGCGTTCGTGAAAGGTCGCGTAGGCAAAGCATTGCGTTCGCGAGTCTTGTGTCGCGATCACGTAGAAGGAAAATCTGGTCAAGATAAGTTGTGCATCGCGAACGCGAGAGTTTTACCGCGTTCGCAAAGAAGGAAAGTCAGAACCGGGCAGAAAGTTTTTAAGTTATTTCATCCGCGATTTTGAGCCATTTTTCCTCTAAAGCTGAGCATTTTGGGAGCTTTTTGAAGGTGATTAAAGAGGTATTCAAGGAGAATTGATTGGACGTAAGATTTGAGAACCTAAAACGAGATTCTATTGTGAAATTTACCTAGAAATTCATGGAACCTAAGCTAAAAATGGAAGAACTAGGGTTTGGGATTTTGAACTTTTGAATTGCGATTTGAGGGACTATTTGAGGTCGGATTTGAGAACTTTTGATATGTATGAACTCGTGGGAGGATAAGAAACCCGTTGATGTAAAATTTTTTGAGTTTTGAGAAGTGGCCCCGGGGCTCGGGTTTTGCTAATTTCGGAATTTTTGAAATTTTTCGATTGTTTTCGTTTGGGCTTTGCTCCCTTAGCATATTGTGACATATTCGTTCTGATTTTGGCTAGATTCGACATGAGTGGAGGCCGATTCGAGAGGCAAAGGTATCGCGGAGTAGTATTTCTACCAGTTTGAGGTAAGTAACCATTGTAAATCTAGAACTGAGTGTACAAAACCCCGGTATTTGACTTGATTTGATAAATGCGGTGACACACATGTTAGGTGACGAGCGTGTGGGCATGCACCGGTAGGGATTGTGACTTGGTCCGTCCCATAGCGACTATTAAGCCGCGTAATTGATTTGGAAATCTATATTATTCTATGTTTCAGTCACTTATATTGTGATTTGGGTTGTATGCCATGTTTGGGGCCTTGTGCCGACCTGTAGAACCCTTAGGGGCATTTCGACTGATTTTCCTCACTTTAGTTGTTAAAAAAATCATATCCTCAGTTATATCTTTATCTGTTTTAAAAGATTTGAGCTGGTTTTATCATTCTATTCCCAAATGAGAGGATTTTGTGGACTGAGATCCCTACCTTCTATTATTGTGCCCGAAAGGTTGTGAGGTAAATGACTGAGAGGGGTTGAGAACCCAACGGCGAAGATATTATATATAAATATATATATGGATCGGGCTGCATACCACAGCAATACTTATATGGATCGGGCTGCACGCCGCAGCGATATATATATTGGATCGGGTTGCACACCGCAGCAATATAGCGCTTGGGCTGTAGGAGCCCTTCCGGAGTCTGCACACCCCTAGTGAGCGATGTCGACTATCTATATGGATCGGGCTGCACGCCGCAGAAGTTATTCTGATTTCTGTTATTATGAGAGATATATGAGTTAAGTGTTGATAATGAGTACTAAGTGATGAGAGATGAGTCCCGAGTGACCGAGAGGTTGCCCGAAGGGCCATATTTGAGTGATTCCTTGCCCGAGAGGCCTTGTCATGTTGTTTTCACTACTTCACTCTTCTTTCAAATATAGCCTTTTTTGGAAAATAGTGCTAATTATATGATTCCAAACTTTTAGCTGGAAGTGAATATTTTCGTGCCGAAACTGGTTTTAAATTACAAAGCTGAGCTATTACCCTGTTGATATTTTCAGATATTATGTTTTAACTGCTCGTCACTATCTTCAGACTATATTTACTTTAGTTACTTACTGAGTTGACGTAGTCGCGTTACTCACTGCACCTTGTGTGCAAATCCAGGTGCTCGAGGGGTGGAGTGAGAGCTTTTGCTATTATCCAGTACTTGCCGGGAGGTTCGAGGTAGTTGCATGACATCCGCAGCCCTGATTTTTCCCTTTTATCTTTTATTTTTCCGCATTCCTAGACTTGATGTATTAGATATTCTGATATGTATTAGAGGCTCTAGACTCGTGACACCGGATTGTTTGGGGCTGTGTCGTATTTGTCATTTAGTTTTCCGCATACTTCTATTATTATCATGCTTATAAAGGATTCTGTTTCGAAAACAAAGGTTAGAGAAATGGTTTAATGCTGTTGATAAATCAGTTGTGGAATAGGGGTTGTCAGCTTGCCTAGTACTGTGATAGGCTCCATCACGACCGGTATTTGGGGTCGTGACACTAGCTAAAGTGGACGAGTAAACAACGTTTTTTTTAAGTATATGGAGTACAAGTGAAAAAGAAACAGGAAGAGTAGCATCTATTGCAAAGGTTACATACTAAAGAGAGAAGTTTTCAGCTATAAATAGAAGAAAATACAAATTATGAGTCTTTAAGAGTTTCGACTTTTATAAAACAAGATGCACGTGATACACACGTGTTCAAGAAACTCATATAGGACTACAAGCAAAAATTTCAGAATTTTTACATGTATCAACCACATCCCTACTCCCTTATGTGTTATTGCTAATAATAACCACTTCAACTCCCCATTTCTTGGGCGTCTCAAGACTCAATTCTGAGATATTTGGATAGCTAAGCACACATGTCTTGTATAATCACTTACTCCTTTGGTTGCCCAGTCATAATTTCTTTTATTTCTTTTCTTAAATTTTATTTAACCCCATTTGTCCGCCAAAAAAAGCACATATCAAAGGAACATTAATGCAAAAAACTGATAGAAAAATAGAGTTCATGTAACTGGTAGCTACCACCAAAACCTTGGTGTATATGTTCACTAAATACGGCAACCCTGCGAAATGAACTTGCCGAACACATAATTGACTAAGAGGATTTACCACCAGGGATTTTAGAAATTACTAACATCACCTATTAGCATCATGTGATATTGTTTTCACCTGAAATTATGCCAAGAGCATTCTATTCAAAGAAGGGTGAAAGGTTTATTCTCCTCGCTCAAACTTGATAATTAAAGCTTGGCCAGATAGAGATGTGATTTTCATTGGACCATTCCTCATTGTTAACCATGAATGATTATTGGCATTGTAATGGACAATATAAATCAAAATTCTTGTTGTTCTATTAATTTTGAACCAATATCATTGTTGTAAGATTCGGTTTCAGGATAATATACCAATCACTAAGGTTATGAAAACCCAAAGAAGCACTAATGCTGCCCATCCAAGAAAACAATGAGTCCTCTTTAAGAATCTGTAATGAAAATGACGAATGAAATATAATGCAGCATACCAGAACATGCAGAGAAGTGAAAGAATAATCGGAGCAACACAAATAATTGCTGGAGACGTGTTGTCTATTTCACTCAGCGTCAAAATTAAAGCATAAAGGAGCTATACTATAGAAATTAAAAAGTTGTTATGAATCCCACTAAGTGATTGAAGTAAGGATGTAACCACATTCTTGATTGGATAGGAACCCAAGATCATCCTAAACAATTTATTGTGGGAAATAAAAACACTCATAGACAGGGTTTACTTCGATATCAGAGCAAGAATATTGCTAATAAAAAATATAATAGCTTTTTCTCTTGCGTATTGAAAAACTCCAATTTCTAGGAGGATTTGCCACTAGAGATTTCGTAAAATTATCAACATGTGACCAACACCATATGATTTTTCTCCATCCAAAATTATCCCAATGCCATGCTATTCAGAGAAGGGTGAAAGGCTAATCCTTCCTAAAAATTTCAGCTTCAATTTTAACCTCAAAATTTTTAATGTAAAGCACGCAATTAACAAGTAATTATTCAATGAGAAGGGTAATGTAAAAAAATTATTAATTCTACCCGACTAGCTAAAGTGGACAAGTAAATAGGATTTTGTAGATGACATACAAGTTAAAAAGAAACGGGACGAGTACTATCTATGGCAAAGATTACATACTAAAGAGAGAAGTTTTCAACTATAAATAGAAGAAAATACAAATTAAGAGTCATTAGGAGTTTCGTACAATTATAACAAATGAACAATATAGGCTAAAATATTTTCGAAAAACTTTTTATTTATTGACACAAGATGCACATGACACACACGTAACAAGAAATTCAAGAACTCAAGAATCTCATATAGGACCACTAGCGGAAATTCCTAACTTCTTGCATGTATCATCCAT
This sequence comes from Nicotiana tabacum, assembly GCF_000715075.1. Taxonomy (NCBI): domain Eukaryota; kingdom Viridiplantae; phylum Streptophyta; class Magnoliopsida; order Solanales; family Solanaceae; genus Nicotiana; species Nicotiana tabacum. The sequence continues at coordinate 188,666,257 of NC_134087.1, read as the reverse complement.
ATCCCTACTTCCTTCTGTGTTACTGCTTATAATAACCATTTCAATTTCCTATTTCTTGGATGTCTCAACACTTAATTCTCAGACATTAGGATGGCCAAGCACACATGTCATGTATAATCACTTTTTCCTTTGAATGCCCAGTCACAATTTCTTTTATTAATTTATTTTCCAAAATTCTATTGAACCCCATTCGTCAGCCAAAGAAAGCACATGCAAAAGAACATGGTTGCATAAGAATTGATAGAAAAACAGAGATTATGTAACCAGTAGCTACCACCAAAACCTTATTGTATATGTTCACTTAATACGACAATCTTACGAAATAAACTTGTCGAATGCATAAGTGGCTAAGAAGATTTGGCACTAGAAATTTTGTGAAATTACTAGCCGTACCTATTAAAATTATTTGATATTTTTTTCATCCGAAATTATGCCAAAGCATGCCATTAAAAAGGCTGAAGGGCTGATCCTTCTCAAAAGATTTGCTTTGATTCCATCCTCGAACTTGATAACTAAAACATGGCCAGATAGAGATATGATCTTCACCGGTCCATGCCTCACTTTTAACAATGAAATAATTATTGGCGTTATAATGGCCAATGTAAACCAGAATTCTGGTTGTTTTATCAATTTTGAACCAATGTCACTGTTGTAAGATTTGGTTTCAAGATCATATAACAATCATCAAGGTTATGAAAACCCAAAGAAGTACTAATGCTGCCCATCTAAGAAAACAATAAGTCCTCTTAAAGAAATTGTAATGAAAATGACAGATAAGATGAAATGCAATATATGAAGATACACAAAAGAAGTGAAAAAATTACAGAAACAACATAAATAATTGCTGGAGAAATGTTGTCTCTTTTACTCAACATCAAGATTACGACATAAACGAGCTATGCTATAAAAATTGTAAAGTTGCTACGAATCCCGCTGAGTGATCGGAGTAAAGATGTAACCATAGTCTTGACCTGGATAGGAATCCAAGACTATCCTAAACAATTCACTTCGAGAAAGAAAATCACTCGCAAACATGCTTCACTTCAACATAATGTCAAAGCAAGAATGTTGCTAATGGAAAACATAGTAGCTATTTCTCTTTCGTATGGAAAAACTCTAATTGCTAGGAGGATTTCTCTCTAGAGATTTCGTGAAATCATCAACAACATCTGCCAGCATCATGTGCTTTTTCCCCAATCAAAAATTGTCCCAATGCCATGCCATTCAGAGAAGGGTAAAGGGCTAATCCTTTCTAAAAAGTTCAGCTTGAAATTTTGTAATCAAAGTATATCTGTATGGAAATATAATTTTCACTAGAACACCCCTTACAATTAATCATGGTATAATTATTTGCACTGCGATAGCCATTATGAACCGACATTATTGATATATTTTGAGACCATCATTATTGTTGTGAAACTTGGTTTCAAGATTATAAAATTTGTTAAGACTATGAAAGCCTACTAAAATGACCCGATCGGTCATTTTGCGCTTGAGCGCGTTGATCAACGAGTTGTGGCCTTGAGCAGCTTTACTTCATGTATGATGACTTGTACTTGTGGTTAGAATTGAATTTCAAAAGTTCGAGGTTGATTTGGATGGAAAATTCTAAATTCGAAAGCTTTAAGTTGGAAGAGTTGACAGAGGTTTGACTTTTGAGTAAACGACCTCAGAATTGGACGTGTGTTCGGGTTGAGTATCGGGTGGCCCGAGAGTATTTCGGCGCTTGTTGTGAAAAGTTAGCGTTTTGAAGATTTTAGAATTTCTTAAGTTTGATTTGAAGTGGACTTTGGTGTTATTGATGTCCGTTTGGTATTTCGAGCCTTGGAATAGGTTCGTAGTTTGATGTCACTCCAGAATATTTAAGTATAATTTGGACGTGTTTGGAGAAATTTTGAAAGTTTAAAAAAAGGTTTTGATCGTCGATTTATAGTTTTGATGTTGTTTGATGTAATTTGAGACCTTGAACAAGTTTATGTCATGTTTTGGGACGGTTTGTGTGACTGGACGGGGTCCTGGGGGCCTCGGGTGTGTTTTGGGGTGGCCTTGGACCAAATTTGGCTGAGTTGCAATTGCTGATCTGCTGGTATTGGTTTTGTTCTTCGCGAACATGAAGGGTCTCACACGTTTGCGAAGAAGGAATTTGGACTTGGCCTCTTTGTTTAACACGTTCGAGATGGGTAAGTCGCATTCGCGATGTGTTAGGCAGTTTTATTCCGCATTCGCGATAGCCACGTCGCGTTCTCATAAGAGAAGTTGGCGTGGTCGTGGAATTTGCCTCCGTGTTCGCGAAGGGCAGGCTAGTAAAGTTTCGCGTTCGCGGGCCCTGTCTCGTATTCGTAGAGGAATTGGGGAGCTGAAGCAAGTTGTGCTTCGTGAACGCAAGGGACTTGCCACGTTTGCAAAGAAGAAATTCTGGACCTGAGTTTGTTGCGCTTTGCGAACGGGTGGACAGTATCGCATTCGCGATGAAGATTGTCTGGGCAGTGTATAAGTAAGCAAAGACGGGTTTGGTTGTATTTTACCTTAAATATTCCATTGGAGCCGAGCTTGGGGCTATTTGTGAGGGAGATTTATCATCATCCTCCACAAGGCAAGTGATTTCTTCACATCGTGAGTTAAATACATGAATTATACATGGATTTGAACATGAAAATTAGTGGAAACTGTGTGATTTTGAAGAAAAACCTAGAATTGGTATTTTCGAATTTTGACCAAGATTTTGGGAATAGAATTAGGAACAAGTTATATATTTGAGTTCGTGGTGCCATGGGTAATGTTTATCTTCGAAAATTTTCGGAATCCCGGCATGTGGGCCCGAGGGTTGACTTTGTTGACTTTTCAAGTGGAGTTGAAGGTTATTATAAATTATTAAATTATACGCATTGGAGTATATTTTGATTAATTTGTACATTGTTTGACTAGTTTCAGATCGTTCACTTTGAGCCGAGGAGTTAAAAAGTCATTGGAGTCGGTTATGAATCTTCAGAGCGAGGTAAGTTTTCTGTCAAACCATGTGAGGGGGAAACTACCCCTTGGTAATGCAATTGTTATGTACTACTAGTTATGAGTGCTACGTACGCACGAGGTGACGAGAGTCCATACGTAGCTAAACCATGTTTATGTCTGGGCAGACTTAGGACTTTATCATGTAATATTTGAATTATTTGAACTCATCCAGCTGGCTTAATTAATCGAATTTATAATTGAAATTGATATATATATCACCTTGATTTGTTAGCAAATTATTTGAGAACGGTAAAAGTTATATTCACTTTATGCTCCTGTACCTGTATTGTAAGAGCATGACTCGTAATTTGATAAGTTCCTTCCTTTCTTATGGAGCAGTTCTAACGCCTAAACAGTATAATAGATGCATTTATGGTTCGTACTGGTCGATCCTCGACAGTTTACACATTATTCTTGATCGGCCCGTATGACCTTGGAATAATCGTATGTTATATCACTAGCAGTCCTAGTATTCAAGAGATCTCCTTACACTGATGCCTAGCATTGTATATGGCATCTCGTATCCATTTGATATTGGCACTTGATATTTCTGAGCTTTAAGATAAAATACGAGAAATTTTTATCGTTAAAAGAAATTTTGGAAGATTATGTTAGTTACAGATTTACCTCACTATTATTGTTGTGCTTCTTATCTGTTTATGATTTGTCACACTAATTTATTGGACCGCTAGTAAGTGTCGATGTCAACCCCTCGTTACTACTTCTCTAGGGTTAGGCTAGATGCTTACTGGGTATGCATTGATTTACGTACTCATGCTGTACTTCTGCACTATATTTGCAGGATCTGACAGGTTCATTTGGTGGTCATATTGGTGCATAGGCGCAGCTGTTGAGGAGACTTTATGGTGAGCTGCATTCCAGGCTACGCATCGCAGCCCACAGAGTACCAATCGTTCTATTTAATTTATCATGTCTTATTTACATTTCAGACAGATGTTGTATTATTATTGTACTCCATAGTAAATGTCGATGCACTTGTGACACCGGGTTTTGGGATATGCTAGTTGATGCTTACAGATTTGTATATTATTATCGCCTTTCAATTTTTTATGGACTACTAATTATGTACGTTCCTATACATTTAAAAGTGTAAATTTCCTTACTTAATAAAATTTATGATTTCGAAAGTAATAAAATGTACAATTAATGTGACAGTTCACTGTTAGCTTGCCTAACGGTAATGTTGGGCGCCATTATTGCCTGTAACGGGCTTTTTGAATTGTGAAACCTACATAAGGACTATGTTGCAATCCGAAAACCTAACCCGTCGTGATGGCTCCTATCGTGGTACAAGGTAAGCCGATATTTCCAAAAGACTTTCAACATTTAATAGAAATGGTTTAAGACATTTAAAATAACCGAAGTTTGCCATAAGAACGGGATAAACCCAAAACATAAGTGCGGAAAAATAGCCTGACATCGGGGTGTCACTAAGTCAAGAGCATCTAAAAAACCTATATAAAATCAGAGTCTACAACAATCAATGTCAAAATTTCAATACAGGAAAGAAAAAATAGCAATGAAGGAGATACAATGACTGTGGACGCCGGCAGCTACCTCGTAAGTCTGTGATACTCAACCATGCACGAGATCAACGTCCTCCATGTTCGAAAATACTTGGATCTGCACACGAAGTGCTTGGAGTAACGTGAATACATCCAACTCAGTAAGTAACAATAATAAATAAGAAACTGAAGATAGTGACGAGCTACATAGTTATAGTTCATTTTCAGTAATTTCAGCTAAGAATAGACATGCTTTCAAAACAAATGTCAGATAGCAATGTTTCAAGTTCAAGTAAACCTGATACAAAATCTTTCAGAATTTTCACAACAATGTCAGATAGCAATTAAGTGCAACAACAAATGAAAGCAAGTACAACCTCTCAAGGTGACAATCACTCAACTCCTCTCAACAGCTTAGTCACTCGGATGTCAGCCCTCAGTACTCCCACTCAATAGGTACCTGTGCTCACTGGGGGTATACAAACTTTGGAAGGGCTCTTTCAGCCTAAGCGCTATATTGCTGCGGCGTGTAGCCTGATCCGTAAATATATAAATAGACATAAGGTTCGTTGCGGCGCGCAACCCAATCCTCTTATATATATATATGGCTCGTTGCAGAGTGCAATCCGATCCATTTACATGCATAGCTCACAGCTCGGCACTCAAGCCCTATCTCAGTCACTAACCTCTCCAGTCTCTCGGGCTCTCATAAATCATATAAATCAGCCCAAACATAGATAATAAGAGGTATCAACAAGGAACAAAAAGAGATGGAGGTACAATAAACAAGTGAAGCCATGACTGAGTACAAGACAACACATAGCAGCTAATTCAACAAGTACATAACCTTTGTGGGTCCCAACCATGACATTATATAGCCTAAGCATGATTTCTAACATGGGTTTCAGTCAAATTTCTATAACACCGAGAGAACATATAGCTAATAACAAGTTATTCAAGTTTACAGTTCCACAAAACGGACCAAGTCACAATCCCCATAGTGCACGCCCAAACGCCCGTCACCTAACATGTGTGTCACCTTAAAAGTAGTCACATAACACAACATCCGAGATTTCATACCCTCAGGGCCAGATTTAAAACTGTAACTTACCTCAATCCGAGCAATATTTTACTCCAAAATGTCTTTGCCTCGCGAGTCGGCCTCCAAATATTCTTAATCTAGCCACAAGCAGTACAATATAATTAATATAGGCTAAACGGATCAATTCCACAAGAAAATTACTAAATTAGAGCCAAAAATCCAAAATTGGCATAACCCAGCCCCGAGATCACGCCTTGAAATCCGATAAAAGTCACAAAACACGAAAGCTCATTCACTCACGAGTCTAACCATACCAAATTTATCAAAATTCAACACCATTTGGTGTAACGACCCAGCCGGTTGTTTTAAGAATTTATGCCCCGATACCTTATTAACTACTTTTCCCGTGTTTGTTTCTGCTATTGTGAGTTGCCGGGAGGAATTATTAGAAGTTTCGGAGAGTTTTGGGACACTTAGTCCCAAAATGAGAGCATAAGTTTTGGAAATTTGACCGTAGTCAAAACAGTGCGAAGACGGCCTCAGAATGGAATTCTGATGGTTCTGTTAGATTTGTTGGGTAATTTCATGTTTAGGAGCGTGTTCTAATGGTGTTTTGGAGGTCCGTAACTAATTTAGGCTTGAAATGCCAATAGTTGAATTTTTGAAGTTTCCAGTTCGATAGTGAGATTTTGATCTGAGGGTTGGAATGGAATTCTGGAAGTAGGAGTAGCTCCGTAGTATTGAATGAGACATGTGTGGAAAATATTAGGTCATTCGGACGAGGTTTGATAGACTTTTTGATCGAAAGCATATTTTGAGAGTTTAGAAGTTCTTAGGCTTGAATCCGATGCTAAATTGATGTTTTGATATTATTTTGAGCGTTCCGCAGATTGGAACAAGTTTGAATGATGTTTTAGGATTGGTTGGCATGTTTGGCTGAGATCTCGGGGCCTCGAGTGTGTTTCGGATGCTCAAGGGGGCATTTTGGGACTTGTTAAAATTGCAGTAGTCCAATTCTGGTTTCCTTCTTCGCATTCGCGAGTAGGGTATCGCGTTCGCGAAGAGGAGCTGGGGCTGGGGGAGTTTTTGTGCTTCGCGTTCGCGAAGAGTCTCCTGCGTTCACAAAGCTGGGAGGTTTCATACCCATGCATTCGTGATGGTGTTCCCGCGTTCGCGTAGGTGGAAGAGGCTGTGCATCGCGTTCGCATCCCATGTATCGCGTTCGTGATGAACGAATCTAGACCCATGCGACTTTTTGCTTCGCGAACGTGAGGGACCTTCCACGTTCGCGAGGAAGGAATATCTGGGCAGTATTTAAATAGCACATCCGCGACCCTTCTTCATTTTTTCCACCATTTTTGAACGGGATTGAAGCTTTTGGGGGTGATTTTTGAGGAAACCAAAGGGGAATCACTTGGAGATTCTGGTCATTTGGAGTCGAGTACTCGTGGCAAGAGCGTGGTTTTGGGTTGACTTTTGAGCCAGTTCGAGGTAAGTGGCGTGCCTAACCTTGTGTGGAGGATATTCTCCTTAGGATTTGGTATTGTGTTAATTGAAATGCCTTACGTGATGTGACGAGTGCGTACTTGTGCTAATTATTGAAAAATTCTGTTTTCACTTAAGTAGCTTAAATTGTGTTTTCCTTTCTTGCTTACTCTACTTGAAATTTAAATCTGCTGTTATCTTAGAAAAGCATGTTTAATTTACTTAATTGCTTTATTGTTTAAACTACCATAATTGTATTATGTGAAGCATGTTAGGTTAGAATTACCTATTCTACTTGGTACGAAATTTAGCTTAATTGAGTATTCCTTGTGTTGTTGCTGTGTGTTTTACTTTGGGACTACGGGACGGCATCCCGGGAGATCCCCTGTACATATTGATGATTTGAGTTAAGGTGTGGTATACCGATAGATCCCTTGCACGTATATTGTGGATACTAAGAGATCCTCGCGATACCAAGAGATCCCTAGCATATATTGAGGATACCAAGAAATACTAGTGATACCAAGAGATCCCTAACATGTATTGAGGGTACTAAGAGATCCTCGTGTTCTAATGGTGTTTTAGAGGTCCGTAACTAATTTAGGCTTGAAATGCCAATAGTTGAATTTTTGAAGTTTCCAGTTCGATAGTGAGATTTTGATCTGAGGGTCAGAATGGAATTCTGGAAGTTGGAGTAGCTCCGTAGTATTGAATGAGACATGTGTGGAAAATTTTAGGTCATTCGGACGAGGTTTGATAGACTTTTTGATCGAAAGCATATTTTGAGAGTTTTGAAGTTCTTAGGCTTGAATCCGATGCTAAATTGATGTTTTGATATTGTTTTGAGCGTTCTACAGATTGGAATAAGTTTGAATGATGTTTTAGGATTGGTTGGCATGTTTGGTTGAGATCTCGGGGCCTCGAGTGTGTTTCGGATGCTCAAGGGGGCATTTTGGGACTTGTTAAAATTGCAGAAAAATTGCAGTAGCCTAGTTCTGGTTTCCTTCTTCGCATTCACGAGTACGGTATCGCGTTTGCAAAGAGGAGTTGTGGCTAGGGGAGTTTTTGTGCTTCGCGTTCGCGAAGAGTCTCCCGCGTTCACAAAGCTGGGAGGTTTCATACCCATGCATTCATGATGGTGTTCCCGCGTTCGCGTAGGAGGAGGAGGCTGTGCATTGCGTTCGCGTCCCATGTATCGCGTTCGTGATGAAGGAATCTAGACCCAAGCGAATTTTTGCTTCGCGAACGTGAGGGACCTTCCACATTCGCGAGGAAGGAATATCTGGGCAGCATTTAAATAGCACATCCGCGACCCTTCTTCATTTTTTCCACCATTTTTGAACGGGATTGAAGCTTTTGAGGTTGATTTTTGAGGAAACCAAAGGGGAATCACTTGGAGATTCGGGTCATTTGGAGTCGAGTACTCGTGGCAAGAGCGTGGTTTCGGGTTGACTTTTGAGCCAGTTCGAGGTAAGTGGCATGCCTAACCTTGTGTGGGGGATATTCTCCTTAGGATTTGGTATTGTGTTAATTGAAATGCCTTGTACGTGATGTGACGAGTGCGTACTTGTGCTAATTATTGAAAAATTCTGTTTTCACTTAAGTAGCTTAAATTGTGTTTTCCTTTCTTGCTTACTCTACTTGAAATTTAAATCTGCTGTTATCTTAGAAAAGCATGTTTAATTTACTTAATTGCTTTATTGTTTAAACTACCATAATTGTATTATGTGAAGCATGTTAGGTTAGAATTACCTATTCTACTTGGTACGAAATTTAGCTTAATTGAGTATTCCTTGTGTTGTTGCTGTGTGTTTTACTTTGGGACTACGGGACGGCATCCCGGGAGATCCCCTGTATATATTGATGATTTGAGTTGAGGTGTGGTATACCGAGAGATCCCTAGCACGTATATTGTGGATACTAAGAGATCCTCGCGATACCAAGAGATCCCTAGCATATATTGAGGATACCAAGAAATCCTCGTGATACCAAGAGATCCCTAACATGTATTGAGGGTACTAAGAGATTCTCGGGATACTGGGAGACCCCTGATTATTGTCTTTGAGAAGAGTGGTATTCCTGGTGATTGTTTTTTTTTGTTTTAGTTGTAGTTATCCTTATTATCCTTTATTGATTCTTATGGTTATCTTTCAACTGTACTACTTTATCTTATACTGTCACATGTTATATTTTATTTAATCTTAGTAGGGCCCTGACCTTCCTCGTCACTACCCGACCGAGGTTAGGCTTGGCACTTATTGAGTACCGTTGTAGTGTACTCATGCCCTTTTCGCACATTTTTCATATGTGCAGATCCAGATACCTCCACTCAAACTCATCACGCTTTAGACGAGGCACTTGTAGAGACTCTAAGATATATCTGCCATGTCCGTAGACCGAAGAGTGCCTTTCTACTCCCCCTTTTCTAGGGAGAGAGAGGAGAGGGAGGCCAAGAGGTCTTGAGAGTCGGGCCATTATTTTGGTGCCCGTGCCCCAGCTGCAAGTTGTCATGGCAGGGGTTATATGAGTCTCCTTATTTATTTAGCTTTTCCAGCAACCAGTGGTATTCCGGCTCCTCCTAGGCCTCAGGATCCTTATTATGCACCTCCGATATATAGCACGCCTCCTATGCAGGTGTGCTTTTAGAGGTTAGTCCAGCAGACCTGGCCCAAGGTAGTCACAGCCGCCACGTCCTCCCAGAGCTTGTTTTGAGTGTGGTGACACACGCCATGTGGTGAGGGATTGCCCTAGACTTGGGAGGAGTGCGCCTCCACAAACGTCTTAGCCACAACTTCCCCCGCAGAGTTCTCAGGCTATGGTTACAGCTCCAGTTGCTACCCCACATGCTCAGCCAACTAGAGGTGGAGGTCGGGAGGTAGATATTGCCCTAAAGGGGGAGGCCAGGCCCGATACTATGCCCTTCCCGCCCGTATTGAGGTTGTTGCCTCCGATTCTGTCATCATATGTATTATACTGGTTTGTCACAGAGATGCATCAGTTCTATTCGATCCAGACTCCACTTACTCTTATGTGCCTTATTATTTTGCTCTGCATTTGGGTGTACCTCGGGATTCTTTGAGTTCCCTTGTTTAAATTTCTACTCATGTGGGAGATTCTTTTGTTGTGGACCACGTTTATCATTCATGTTTGGTTGCTCTTAATGGTTTTGAGACCAGATCCGATTTATTATTACTCAACATGGTAGATTTTGATATTATCTTGGGTATGGACTGGTTGTCGCCCCATTATGCTATTCTTGATTGTCACGCCAAAACCGTGACGCTGGCTATGCCAGGTGTATAGCGTGTTGAGTGGAAGGGTACTTTAGATCACACTCCCAGTAGAGTTATTTCTCTCCTTAAGGCTCAGCGATTGGTTGAGTAGGGGTGTGACGTGTATTTAGCTTACGTGAGAGATGACAGTATTGATAACCCTTCAGTTGATTTAGTCCTAGTAGTACGAGATTTTCCTGATGTGTTTCTAGCTGATCTTCTGGGCATGCCGCCTGATAGAGATATTGATTTTGGCATTAATTTGTTGCCAGGCACTCAGCCCATTTCTATTCCTCCGTATCGTATGGCTCCTCCTGAGTTGAAGGAGTTGAACGATCAGTTACAATAATTGCTTGATAAGGGTTTTATTCAGCCCAGTGTATCACCTTAGGGTTCTCCTGTCTTGTTTGTGAAGAAAAAGGATGGTTTTGTGCGTCTGTGTATTGATTATCGCCAGTTGAACAAAGTTACAGTGAAGAACTGTTATCCTTTGCCTCGTATTGATGATCTGTTTGACCAGCTTCAGGGCTCATATGTGTTTTGTAAGATTGACTTGGGCTCAAGTTACCATCAGTTGAAGATTCGGGAGCTAGATATCCCGAAGATAGCTTTCAGGACTCGGTCTGGTCATTACGAGTTCCTTGTTATGTCTTTTGGGCTGACCAATGCCCCAGCAGCCTTTATGCATTTGATGCATAGTGTGTTCCGGTTGTATCTTGACTCGTTCTTCATTGTCTTTATTGATGATATTCTGGTGTTTTCCCGAAGTCGGGAAGATCACGAGCACCACCTGAGGACAGTGCTTCAGACCTTGAGAGAAAAGCAGTTATTTACTAAGTTCTCGAAATGTGAGTTTGGGTTGAATTCTGTGGCATTCTTAGGCCACGTAGTATCGAGTGAGGGTATTCAGGTGGATTAGAAGAAAGTAGAGGCAATGCAAAGTTGGCCCAGACCATCCGTAGCCACAGAGATCTGCAGGTTTCTTGGCTTGACGGGTTATTACTGTCATTTTGTTGAGGGGTTTTCATCCATTACAACCTTTATGACCAGGTTGACCCAGAAGGGTGCTCTATTCCAGTGGATGGAAGAGTGTGAGGCGAGCTTTCAGAAGCTTAAGACAGCTCTGACTACAGTTTTTGATATTTCCTACAGGATCGGGGTCTCACACTGTTTATTGTGATGCCTCGAGGATTGGCTTGGAGCGGTTTTGATGGAGGATAGTAGGGTGATTGCCTACGTATCCAGACAGCTTAAGGTTCATGAGAAGAATTATCCAGTCCACGACCTTGAGTTAGCTGCCATTGTTCACGCCCTGAAGCTTTGGTGTCATTATTTGTACGGTGTGACTTGTAAGATTTATACTGATCATCGGAGCTTGCAGTACTTGTTCAAGCAAAAGGATCTAAACTTGTGCCAGAGGAGGTAGTTAGAGTTGCTTAAGGACTATGATATCACTATTTTGTACCACCCAGGCAAGGCCAATGTGGTGGCCAATGCCTTAAGTCGCCGGGTAGAGAGTTTGGGGAGTTTGGCTTATTTACCAGCATCGGAGAGGCCTTTGGCGATGGATGTTCTGGCCTTAGGCAGCCAGTTTGTGAGATTGGATTTTCCGGAGCTTAGTCGTTCTAGCTTGCGTGGTTTCTCGGTCTTCCTTATTTGATCGTATCAAGGAGCGTTAGTATGATGACCATCATTTGTTTGTCCTCAAGGACAAGGTTCAGCATGGTGATGCCAGATATGTGACTATTGGTGATGACGGGGTATTGAGGATGTAGGGTTGGATTTGTGTACCTATTGTTGACGGGTTTCAGGATTTTATTCTAGAGGAGGCCCATAGTTCGCAGTATTCCATTCATCCGGGTGCCGCGAAGATGTATCAGGATTTGAGACAGCACTACTGGCAGAGGCGGATGAAGAAAGATATAGATAGATTTGTAGCTCGATGCCTCAACTGTCATTATGTGAAGTATGAGCACCAAAGACCGGGAGGGTTTCTTCAGCAGATAGAGATTCCGGAGTGGAAGTGGGAGCGAATCACCATTGACTTTGTAGTTGGGCTTCCACGGACATCGAGAAAGTTCGATGTTATTTGGGTGATTGTGGATCAACTGACCAATTCTGCACACTTCATTCTTGTGTGTACTACTTATTCTTCGGAGCAGTTGGCAGAGATTTATATTCGGGAGATTGTTCATCTGCATTTTATTCCAGTTTCCATCATTTCCTATAGGGGCACTTAGTTCACATCACGATTCTGGAGGGATGTTCATCATGAGTTGGGTACTCAGGTGGAGTTGAGTACAACATTTCACCCTCAGACAAACGGACAATCTGAGCGCACTATTCAGATTCTTGAGGATATGCTCCATGCGTGTGATTGAGTTTAGAGGGTCTTGGGATCAGTTCTTGTCATTGGCGGAGTTTTCCTACAACAATTATCAGTCCAGCATTCAGATGGCGCCGTACAAGGCTTTATATGGTATGCGGTGTAGATCCCCGGTGGGTTGGTTTGAGCTGGGTGAGGCCAGATTATTGGGCACAGATTTGGTTCAGGATACTTTGGAAAAGTTTAAGGTGATTCAGGATAGACTCTGTACAGCCCAGTCCAGACAGAAGAGCTACGCGGACTGAAAGGTTCGTGATGTTTCCTATATGGTTGGAGAGTGGGTTTTGCTGTGGGTTTTGCCAATGAAGGGCATTATGAGATTTGGGAAGAAGGGGAAGTTGAGTCCGAGGTTTATTGGCCTTTTTGAGATATTGAGGCGTGTTAGGGAGGTTTCTTATGATCTTGCCTTACCTCCCAGCTTGGCAGGAATTCATCTGGTATTTCATGTTTCTATGCTCCGGAGGTATCACGGTGATCCGTCACACGTGTTGGATTTTAGTTCAGTCCAGTTGGAAAAGGATCTATCTTATGTTGAGGAGCCAGTGGCAATATTGGATAGGCAGGTTAGGAAGCTGAGGTCAAAGAACATTGCATCAGTGAAGGTTTAGTGGCGGGGTGCCGGTCGAGGAGGTGACCTGGGAGACCGAGTAGCATATGCGCAACCATTACTCTCATCTTTTCACTACTTCAGGTATGTCTCTATGCTCGTTCGAGGATGAACGAATGATTAAGTATGGGAGGATGTAACGACCCGGCCGGTTGTTTTAAGAATTTATGTCTTGATCCCCTATTAACTGCTTTTCCCGTGTTTGTTTCTGCTATTGTGAGTTGCCGGGAGGAATTATTGGGAGTTTCGGAATGTTTTGGGACACTTAGTCCCTAAATGAGAGCTTAAGTTTTGAAAATTTGACCGTAGTCGGAATAGTGTGAAGACGGCCTCGGAATAGAATTCCGATGGTTCCGTTAGCTCCGTTGGGTGATTTCGGATTTAGGAGAGTGCTCGGGTGGTGTTTTGGAGGTCCGTAGCTAATTTAGGCTTGAAATGCTGAAAGTTGAATTTTTGAAGTTTTCGGTTTGATAGTGAGATTTTGATGTCGGAATGGAATTCCAGAAGTTGGAGTAGCTTCATAGTGTTGAATATGACGTGTGTGCAAAATTACAGGTCATTCGGATGAGGTTTGATAGCCTTTTTGATCGAAAGTATTTTTTGAAGTTCTTAGGCTTGAATCCGATGCTAAAATGGTGTTTTGATGTTGTTTTGAGCGTTTTGAAGATTGGAACAAGTTTAAATGATGTTTTAGGATCAGTTGGCATGTTTGGTTGAGGTCCCGGGGGCATCGGGTGTGTTTCGGATGCTCAACGGGGCATTTTGGGACTTGTTGAAATTGCAGAAAAATTGCAGCAGCCCAGTTCTGGTTTCCTTCCTCGCGTTCGCGAGTAGGGTCTCGCATTCGCGAAGAGGAGCTGGGGCTAGGGGAGTTTTTGTGCTTCGCGTTCGTGAAGAGTCTCCCGCATTCGCGGAGCTGGGAGGTTTCATACCTACGCGTTCACGATGGTGTTCTTGCGTTCGCGTAGGTGGAGGAGGCTGTGCATCGCGTTTGCGTCTCGTGTATCGCATTCGCAATGATGGAATCTGGATCCAAGCAAATTTGTGCTTCGCGAACGCAAGGGGCCTTCCGCGTTTGCAAAGAAGGAATATCTGGGCAGTATTTAAATAGCCCATCCGCGACCCTTCTTCATTATTTCCACCATTTTTTAACTGGATTGAAGCTTTTAAGGGTGATTTTTGAGGAAACCAAAGGGGATTCACTTGGAGATTCGGGCCATTTGGAGTCGAGTACTCGTGGCAAGAACGTGGTTTCGGGTTAACTTTTGAGCCGGTTCGAGGTAAGTGGCTTGCCTAACCTTGTGTGGGGGACATTTCCCTTCGAATTTGGTATTATGGTAATTGAAATGCCTTGTACGTGAGGTGACGAGTGCGTACTTGTGCTAATTGTTGAAAAATCATGTTTTCACATAAGTAGCTTAAATTGTGTTTTCCTTTCTTGCTTTCTCTTCTTGAAATTTAAATCTGTTGTTAGCTTAGAAAAGCATATTTAATTTACTTAATTGCTTTATTGTTTAAACTGCCATAATTGTATTATGTGAAGCATGTTAGTTTGGAATTACCTATTCTACTTGGTACGAAATTTAGCTTAATTGAGTATTCCTTGTGTTGTTGCTATGTCTTTTACTTTGGGACTACAGGACGGCATCCCGGGAGATCCCCTGTACATATTGATGATTTGAGTTGATGTGCGGGATACCGAGAGATCCCTAGCACATATAATGACGACACCAAGAGATCCTCGGGATACCAAGAGATCCCTGGCATGTATTGAGGGTACTAAGATATTCTCGGGATACTGAGAGATCCCCGATTATTGTCTTTGAGAAGAGTGGTATTCTTGGTGTGTTTCTGTTTCAGTTGTAGTTATCCTTATTATCCTGTATTGATTCTTACGGTTATCTTTCAACTGTACTACTTTATCTTATACTGCCACATCTTATATTTTATTTAATTTTAGTAGGGCCCTGACCTTCCTCGTCACTACCCGACCGAGGTTAGGCTTGTCACTTACTTAGTACCGCTATGGTGTACTCATGCCCTTTCTGTGCATGTTTTTCATGTGCAGATCCAGGTACCTCTACTCAGACTCATCACACTTGAGACGAGGCACTTGTAGAGACTCCGAGGTATATCTGCCGTATCCGTAGACCGAAGAGTCCCTTTCTACTCCCTCTTTTTAGTATTAACCCTTCTGTATTTTTCTTTCCTTTGTTAGATATTCTGGAGTTAGATACTAGTAGACATTCAAAGGCTTGTGATCATGAGATTCCGGGTTTTGGAAAATGTGTTCAGATTGCAAGAGTTCTTATTGTGTATGCCGAACGACACTTTTAAAACACTGTTTTATTTCACTATTTCGTTCTTATTATTTTCTTCCGCAAATTGGTTTATTTTTTCGCATTGTTAGGCTTACCTAGTCGTAGGGACTAGGTGTCGTCACGATGGTTCACGGAGGGCGAACCGGGGTCATACACCAAAATTCACTCTCCAATTATCAAGCCCTAAACTCCCAATTTTCACTTCAAAATCTCACCAATTAAGTGCAAAATCAGTAAGGAAACACCATTATCGAAGATAAATAGACACAAAGAGCTTACCTCAGTAATCACTTCAAAATCCTCCTCAAAATCTTCCAAAATCCAAGTTCTAAAATGTGAAAATGGTGAAAATTCTCGAAGTCTCATTTAAACCCACTGAGCTCGCACCTGCGCTCCTGGTCTCGCACATGCGGCGTCGCTTATGCGGTCCTTCGTCCTCTTCTACAGAAATGAACAAAATCCCTTTTTCCGCATCTGCGGGCTCGCAGATGCGCTCCCTTTCTCGCACCTGCGCCTCCTTCCCAGCCTGACCATTCCCGCATATTCTCCCATCCTCTCGCACCTACGGCATCACACCTGCGGCTAGACCCCTCGTATGTGCGATTACACCAGTAACAGGCCAACATCAGCAATTCTTCAAACCTCAAACATGGTCCGTTAACCACCCGAAACTCACCCGAGGCCCTCGGGACCTCAACCAAACATACCAACAAGTCTCATAACCCAATACTAACTTAGTCGAATCCTCAAATCACCTTAAACAACATCAAACACACGAATTAAACCTGGATTCAAGCCTAATAAACTTTGAAATTTCCAAATTCCACAAACGACGTAAAAATCTATCAAACCATGTCTGATTGACCTCAAATTTTGCACATAAGTCATAAATGACACCACGAACCTACTCCAACTTTCGAGACTCCTATCCGACCCTGATATCAAAAAGTCTACTCCCGGTCAAACTCTCGAAAATTCCAACTTTCCAATCCACAATTCAGATGCGCTCCTAAGTCCAAAATCACCTAACACAGCTAACCGAACCAACAAAATTCAAATCCGAGCTCATTTATACATAAGTCAACATCCGGTCAATTTTTTCAACTTAAGCTTCCAAATAAGAGACTAAGTATCTCAATTCACTCTGAAATCACTTTGGGCCCGAACCAACTAACTCGATAAGTCATAATACAGTTGTAAAACACAAAAAAGAAACAACAAATGGAGAAACGAGGCTACAACTCTCGAAACGACTGACCAGGTCATTACATGCTAATGCGATGCATCTTTCTCTCGAAAATATGTGACAGAGATAGCATATGAGAGGGAATGGAGCCAATGAAAATACAGAGAAGCACTACTAATAATTTTAGGAGAAATATTTTCTTGTCATTATTAAAATCAACATTTATAGCTTATATAAGCATTTTGATGTTGAAATCTATGTTTTTGTATAAAATTTTATATATCGAATGATTTCAATTTTGTACCAATTTAGGGTGAAATGTAAATTGAATATGATAATAATTACTTTTTTAAAAAAATACACGAAACCAAAAAATCATATATATCGAATAAACGAGCGCAAAGTTATGGAACGTTTAAAGTTTCAACCATTTACAACTAACTTTATGCCTATTACTAGTTTATCGTCATATTGATTTATGATTTAAAACTTTGAGCTAGATTATGCTACGCTAATAACATTAGGCTACTAGTACTACTATATGGGGTGCTAGTATTATAATACTAATAAAATTAGTATTAATCGAGCCGGTTCAGTGCCCCGATGGGCGAGATTCGGGCTAGCACCTAGATTGGTCTATCGGGGCTAAACTCTTGGACGACCCAACATCCTCCCCGGTACCCCATCCCAACCCCAATAGGTCCCAATAGGTGATGTTCTAGTCTAGGTTTTGATCGAGTCGGACATGAGCTTACCCAGTCGAATTAACAGGTTTGTAACCTGTTTGGCCAAACTTCTAAAATCAACTTATTTTGAAAAGTACTTTTCTCAAAAGTACTTTGAAGTAATTTTCAAAGTATTTTTGGTGATAAGCAATTTGTGTTTGGCTAATTAATTTGAAATATACTTTTGAGCAATAATTAGTGTTGGCCAAGCTTTTAAAAACTTCTTCTGAGTGTATTTTTCTCAAAAGTGCTTCTCAGAAAAGTGCTTTTGGAAAGAAACTACTTTTTTCCGCTTCTCAAAAAAATAATTCATCTTCTTCTCAAAAATACTTTTTTTCTTTCTAAAATCTTGGCCAAACACCTCAATTTTCGAAAAAAATACTTTTGGCCTAAAAAATCATTTTTAGCATGAAAAAAAAAGCTTGGCCAAACAAGCTATTGTATTGGGGAAAATATTATATGACACGAGGTCACCTAAATGAAGGACACGTGGAACCCAAGACGGAGATGGTCACTGAACGCAACTATTTTGTTTGTCACCGAGAGATAATGTTCATAAAGGTGTATTAAATGCTTTATGTCTGGTAGCATTTAGTAGAGAATATTCTGCAGTATAAGGAACGGTAGCCCGTTACAAGGAATTTGATATTTATTTCCACCGTTACACCTTTATCAATGACCTTTATAATTGACATTAAAGGAGGGCACGATCCTAGGGCCTCCTTCCCAAGACATAGCTATAAATAGAGAGCTCAGTTATCATTGTAAAGAGGCACGAATTTTCTGGCAAACTTATACACATTCTATATAAAGCTGTACATCATTACTTTCTTATTTTTTGATCTCATCATTGCTGTGACAGGAAGTCTTGATCCAAGAATCGTCATTTTTGCTATTTTATCTATATTTTGAGGCTAAGTATCGTATTATTCTTCAATTGTTTTATTATTTGTGGATCAAATTAGTTCACTTTTCTAACAACCATGTACAAATTAAACTGTATCATTTTACGGGTAAACAGTTTGGTGCCCACTGCGGGGCCTAGACAGTCGTGTAATTAAATTGATCCTTATCGTTTTTACTAGCGTGCTTTGATTATTTTGTCTTAGAAAAGAAAAACCATAGGAAATTGCAGCTAACACTGTTAACAACCTGCACAACCCCGAGATTCAAAGAGATCAGCCTCACTTCGAGGATTCAATCAATGATACTCGTGATGAGGAGAATGACGCCACACCGGTCCATAACAGGCAGTATCATCGACAAGTTCAGGAGGCAACTCCCAATGATGCTGATTAGGAACATGTTGTTTACAAGGTAAGTGTTTTACAAGAGCAAAAGGCACTTATCCTAGGCTATCTCACGCTGCAGGATAAGGTTATGACGGATTTGAAGCAAGCACTGTCAGGTGCCTCCAACAATGCAAACAGACAAGATCCAATTCCTCCCGGTGTCCCCATAAATCAAACAACGTAGAGTATCGGCAACAACACTCCCAGGGGTGAAGTTGGCTCCAACGGGGCTTGGGGGAGTGGATCCGGTCTCAACAACAAGAACAATCCTTTCAAGAATAAGCTTTTACGATTTATGTGGGAAGTAAACTCCCGCATGGACCAAATCCCGAGTGCGCCACCAGTATTGAAAGGATCCCAAAATGGTTCAAATTAGGGCTGTGCACGGATCGGATTTAGCATATTTCAAATTCAGATTTCGGATTTCGGATTCTAGAAAATGCAATCCGAATCCAATTGGAATTATATTGGATCGGATTGGATTTTAAAGTTTGGATTGAATCGGATTTCAGATCATATTATTATGCCTCAAAGTTAAAATAATATGTATATTTTCTTTGTAAAAGATGCAATACATTAAGAAACATTCATGTTTATGCAATTATGAGAGTATTATGGTGTCAATATAGCTAAATCTAGAAATTGTAAAGGTAATAACTTGGAGGTTGATATAAAGGAAGTACTGACTATCCAAAATTAAAGTGTAGTATTATACATGCCCTAATAATTTCGGATTTTGGATCGGATCGGATCGGATTAAAATATATCAATCCGATCCAAAATTCGAATTTTAATAAACATAATCCGAAATTCGATCCAATCCGAACTTTGAAATCCGAAATTGAATGGATCAGTTCGGATATCCAATCCAAATGAACAACCTTAGTTCAAATGCCATACAAGCCTAGTGCAGCACCAGAGTTGATCCCGAAATGGTTCAAATACCTGAAGTGCCAAAATATGATGGAACTTCAGATCCGCATGAGCATATTACCACTTAGAGGATGGCAGTAAAAGGAAATGTGTTAGCGCCTCACGAAATTGAATCTGTGTTGCTAAAGAAATTTGGGAAAACTCTCACGAGAGGAGCTCTGACGTGGTATTTATTATTACCCGATCATTCTATATATTCCTTTAAAATTCTCGCAAATTCCTTAATCAAATCCAATGCTGGGGCTAGAATAGTGCAAGCCCGAATGGCCGATATATTTAGGATTGCGCAAGGAGAGTCTGAGTTGCTACACAAATTTGTTACCCATTTCCAGAATGAAAGAATGTTGCTCCCGGTTGTCCTAGATGAATGGGCGGCTGAAGCATTCTCTAAAGGACTGAATTCGAGAAGTTCAGACGCTTCCTAGAAGTTGAAGGAAAGCATTCTTGAGTTTTAAGCTATGACTTGGGCAGATGTCCACACCCGGTATGAATCAAATATAGGAATCGAATATGATCAAGTTGGATTTCCATCGTTGGCCAAAGGAAGAGAGAAGGATAGAGAAAAATCAAAAGATGACTATGACATACGGACTTCAAGGGGGCAGTTTTTTCCCTACAAGCGGACTGAAGGCTGTAGCAGAAACTTCTGAACAACATATAGTTCACCATTGACAGAAGGACCGATCTCGGTCGGAATAATAGATTGCTGCAAGAGAAAGAAACGCAAGGTCACGGGATCTTTCTTACCCTAGATTATCAGAATACAACTTCAATGTTAGTATAGTGGAATTAGTGTCAGCAATGAGAAAAATAAAAGAGGCTCGATTCCTGAGACCTATGAGATCCGATCTCGGACAGGGATCCCAACTGATGGTGTGAATACTATGGGACAAATGGCCACCAGACAGGGGACTGCCGACACTTTCGTGAAGAAGTGGCAATGCTATTGAAGAATTGTCACCTCAGAGAATTCTTAAGTGAACGAGCCAAAAACAACTATGGTTGGAATAGAGACAACGCAAAACCCTCGAAAGCAGGAAAAATAACCGCACACCAAACGATCAATATGATCTTTAGGGGGAATGAGATTAATAGGGTCACCTTTTCGGCGGCGAAAAAGACGAAAGTTTCAATAACTCATATTAAAAAGCTCTGGAAAGATAATATCACTTTCACGGAGGAAGATGCAGATGGATGGCTACTTCACAAAACAATGCACTGGTAATTTCTCTAAATGTATTAGATTTTAAAATTAAACGTGTTCTAGTGGATCTAGGAAGTTTAGCTAATATCATACAATGGAGAGTACTTGAGCGAACCAAACTCACCGAAGGCATTATTCCAGCAACAAAGCTCCTCACTGGATTCAACCTCGCAAGCATGATAACCTGGGGAGAGATTTTGCTACTTACAAACACTGAAAGAGTAATGAAGACAAATCTCTTCGAAGTTGTAGATAGAGACAAGGGTTACAATATTATCTTAGGAAGGCCATGGTTACATGAGATGAAAGTTGCGTTGTTCGAAGAATTCCTATAAAGGAAATTCCATTTGGGAACAGGATTGCCCCCGGAGCTCAAGTCTTCTTTTATTAAATTTCTTAAAATTAATGCTGATTCTTTTGCATAAGGATATGACAGGTATCTCGACGTGCACAAGTTAAGCTTAGATCCTGACATACCTCCGGTAAGACAAAAGAAATGCTCTATAGCTGAAGCGAGGAATAAATTTGTCAAAGAAGAGGTAACCCGCTTACTCAATATCAGTTTAATCCGAGAGGTAAGATATCCGAACTAGCTATCTAATATAGTAGTAGTTCCAAAGAAAAACAATAAGTTTCACATGTGTGTAAACTATAAGGATCTTAATAAGGCGTGCCCGAAAGACTCTCTCCCATTGCCAAATATCGATCAAATGATTGATGCCACAAACAGACATGAGTTAATAATTTTCCTCGATGCTTATTCTGGGTACAATCAAATCAAGATGAACCCGGAAGTAGGGGTGCTCAAAACCGTACCAAAATCGAAAACTGAACCACAAAAGCGGCTTAATGGCTTATTGGTATCGGGTTAACGATTTAATGGATGGGGAACATATTGAATTTCTTTTATTAACGGTTTATCCTTTGGGGGGCGGATATTCAATTTTCTTAACGGATAATCCGTTAACCCGTTGAAATATATATAATTTATTTTTATCCACATTTATATGAATTCCACTTCCAGTACTCTATATCTATTAGACATTAGAAACCTATAACCGCCTAGCATCTAAAAGTCTAAATTTCACCTAGGGGCTAGAGCAGCAGACTCGCAGTTTCCCCCTCGTGCCCCTCGCGGTCTCGCCGACTCGCGGTCTTCCTCTCACTGAGTCGCCTATCCATCTCACCGACTCACCATCTCGCCTATCCCTCTTGCCTTATCTAGAGCAGCATATGGTAAATTTCTTTTCTTGTTGATGTCTTCAGAATATTCGGTCCTAATTATTGTTTACACCTTTAAAATCTGAGAGCATCTCAAAGTATTAAGCCATTTCAAGGATCTCCAATAACTTAGATTTTTTTCTGAAATTGACATTACAATAGCTTGAAATTCCAACTATTGTATGCCTTGTGTTGTTTTGAGATCGATTTTGACAGTTTCTATTTAAATATCCATTAATCAACTTGTTATTTTTATTCCTTTTCTTTTCTTGTTGCAGTGACTCATAGCATGCCTGAAAATATACAAAGTGATAAGGTGATAGGTGAAAATGCGGCTTCTAATTCAAATTCAATAAGTCAAGTTGAAACAACAGAGTCAAATATAACCAAAAAAAGGAAAAAAGGTTTGTTGTGTCGGATCATTTTACAGAAATTATTACTTCCGAAGAGAGTACAAAAGCAAAATGTGATTATTGCTTTATTGAGTATTGTTTTAAGACTAAAGACGGTACATCGACACTTCTTTCTCATATTTCTAAGTGTCCTAAACGCCCTGCTATTGTTGATAAAAAGAAGTCAAATTTTGGCTTTCAATCTGTTCTGGGGGGGGTAGTCAGGGTGACGTAGTTGTTGTTACTTGGAAATTTGATCAAAAAGAGTATAGTAAGGCGTTATTTCGTATGGTAATAGTTGATGAGCTTCCTTTCAGCTTTGTTGAGAAAGAAGGTTTTAAGGACTTTATGAAAGTGGTGCAGCCTTATTTTCGGATCCCTTCCTAGAGTACTATAACTAGGCATTTTTTTTATCTTTTTAATGAAGAGCAACAAAATTTGAAGAGTTTTTTTTATAGAAACTAAACAAAGAGTATGTATTACCATTGATACCTGCACTTCTATACAAAGAATCAATTACATGTGTGTCACTGTCCATGGGTTTGATAGTGAAAGGAATATGCATAAGAGAATTTTTGTCCTATTGTTAGTCATAAAGGAGGAGATATGGCAAATGGTATTGGTAGGTGCTTACAGGAGTGGGGGATAAATAAGATCTTCACTGTCATAGTTGATAATGCAAGCTCAAATGATGTGACAATAAAAGAATTGTCTAAGCAATTAACAAAAATAGGAACTAATTTAATGAACGGTAATCACCTTCATGTGAGATTTATGGCTCACATCATGAATCTTGTGGTCTAGGATGGTTTAAAGGAATCTTCAATGTCTATGAACGTATTAGGCATGCAGTAAGATATGTTGGTTAGTCTCCTGCGAGGTTGAATAGGTTTCAAGAATGTTTTAATGATGAACAACTCAATTGTAAAAAAACTTTATGCTTGGATGTTCCAACTAGGTGGAATTCCACCTACTTGATGTTGTGCAGGGCTGTTGAATTTGAAAGTGCATTTTCACATTATGCTTCTAGTGAAATTGGCCTGAGACATTATCTTGAGCATTCTTATATTGAAGTTGAAATTCCTACAGGTAAACTTTTCAGTAATGATTGAGAGAATGAAAAAAGAATTGCAAAGTTTCTTGAAATATTCTATCTTCTTACTTTGAAAATATCTAGATCACGTTATGTTACATCGAATATTTATTTTCTTTAAATTTGTGCGGTTGCTGTTTATTTGAAGTAATTGATAGCAAATGAAGATACAGTTTTAAGTAAAATGGCAAAGAAGATGAAAGAAAAATTTGATAAGTATTGGGCTGATGCAGGGAAAATGTACAAGATAATTTTCATCTCATGCATTTTGGATCCGCGCAATCTCGAATTAGTTGGCTATACAACTATAAAGATGTTTGGCGTAGATTTGGGGGCAACTATACAAGCAGAAGTGAAGAAGTACATGACTTCATTATTTAGTGAGTATGTAAAGTCCAGCTCAAAAGGTGTCATCCTTTCTTCATCTTCAGATTGTTCTTCATTGGCACTTCTACTTCCAGGCTTTCTAGCAGTCATGTAAGCACATAAAATATAGGACTTTTAGAATCACCCATGCAAGATATAAAAAATATAAAAGTGGGAGTGGAGGTGTGGATACTAGAACAAAGTTAGATAAATATTTTTGTGAAGAAACTGAGGATGAAACTAAAGAATTTGATGTTCTTCTCTGGTGGAAATTGAACTCAGCTAGATTTCATGTTGTTGCGGAGATGGCTCATGATGTATTAGCTGTTCCGATTTTGTAACGACCCAACCGGTCGTTTTGGGAGTAATAGCCCCAATCCCCTATCTAATACTTCCCCCGTATCTTTTTCTACTTATGTGACTTGCCGGGAGGTTTTGTTTTTATTTTTGGACTGCTTTGGGACACTTAGTCCTTAAAATAGAAACTTAAGCCTTAGGTTTTTTGTAACGACCCGGTTGGTCGTTTTATGAGTTATAGCCCTGTTTCCCCCATTCCTACTTTCTTTTGTGTTCCTCGGCTGTATTTCATTGTACCGTACTGGTTGGTTTGGGTCCAGAGTGGTAATGAGACACTTAGTCTCATATTTAGAAAGTTTAGTTGCAAAAGCCAACCAGATGTTGACTTATGAGTAAACGACCTCGGATTGAGATTTTTATGGTTTCGGTAGTTCCGTTAGGTGATTTTGGACGTAGGAGCATGTCCGGGATGTAGTTTGATGGTCCATGGTAGAATTAGTCTTGAATTGGCCGAATTGGAAATTTTGCGATTTTGGTCGGCAATGGAAAAAATTTGATATCAGGGTCGGAATTAAATTTTGGAAGTTGGACTAGGTTCGTAGTGACATTTGTGATGTGTGTGCAAAATTAGGGGTCATTTGGATGTGGTTTGATAGGTTTCGACATCGTTTGTGAAATTTGGAAATTTAGATGTTCTTAGGATTGAATCTGAGGGTAATTTGGTGTTTTGACGTTGTTTTGAGTGATTCGAAGGTTCGACCAAGTTTGAATGATGTTATGGGATGTGTTGGTATATTTGGTTGAGGTTCGTAGGGCCTCGAGTGAGTTTTGGGTGGTTAACGGATCAATTCCTGGCTTTAAAAGTTGGCAGATTTCTGGTGTCAGCTGTATCTGATGTAGGAAGTACGGACCGCACAAAATTGGTGTGGACCGTGGAGGTATTATGTGGTCGCGGTGGAAATTTTGCAGGACGTA
Organism: Nicotiana tabacum; assembly: GCF_000715075.1. Classification (NCBI taxonomy): domain Eukaryota; kingdom Viridiplantae; phylum Streptophyta; class Magnoliopsida; order Solanales; family Solanaceae; genus Nicotiana; species Nicotiana tabacum. The sequence continues at coordinate 188,640,925 of NC_134087.1, read as the reverse complement.
GAAGAGGGAATGTGGCATCGGTGGATTTTAAGCGAACCGCGGTGAGGAGTGTGCGGCAGCGATGGATTTATACGGACCAAGCAGTGAAGGTTCAGAGGGCACTATGTAAGCGAGGTTTAGAATTTTATTTCACATATTGGACTTTGGGAGCTTGGTTTGAGGAGAATTTTTGGGAGTTTTTCAAGGAAATCATCTGTGTAAGTAATTCTAACTCGGTTTTGGCTAATATTCATGAATATATCATTTGATTCGTGATTTGGGATGGAATTTGGGAAAAATTTGTGGAGTTTCATAAAATGAATTTTTGGGAATTGAAAGCCTATTCGAGGTCGGATTTGAGTGAAACTAGTATTGTTAGTAGTATAATCGAATGGGTTGTTGGCTTTTGCGACTTTTGTTGGATTTCGAGACATGGGCCCGGGGCCCGACTTTTGTGTTGACTTTTGACTTTAAACTTAGAATTTTCTTATGGAATTGATTCCTTTAGCTCGTGTTAATTGTATCAAATTGTTTGTGGCTAGATTCGAGGCATTTGGAGGCCGGTTCGAGAGGCAAGGGCATCACGGAATAGGGATTTGGCCGGTTTGAGGTAAGTAATGATTGTAATCTAGTCCTGAGGGTATGAAACCCCAAATTTCGTATCATTTTACTATTTTGAGGTGACACACATGCTAGGTGACGGGCGTGTGGGCATGCACCATTGGGGATTGTGACTTGGTCCGTCCTGTAGAAACTATAAGTTGTGTATTTGATTGAAACTATGTGATACTTATGTGTTTTAGAAAGAATTTCTGTAAATTGGGATAAATGCCATATTTGGGCCTTGCGCTAGAGGTGTTTGGAGTCTTAGGGACCTTTTTCTTATTATCCTCTCACTATTTTCGGTTAAAAATCTATACTCAGTCATGTTATACTTACTGATTTCTCAACTCAGTCTTTATTACTCTGTTTTGATGCATATAAAATGTTATTTTGGGATGAGCACCCTGTTTTACTGATATAAGAGGTTTATGACTGAGTGAGGCTGAGGGCCTAATTTGTGAGGATATTTATGGGATCAGGCTGCACGCCGTAGTATGTTGTTACTGATTTATGATTGAGTGAGGCCGAGGACCTAATTAATTTATGCCACGAGGTGTCTTGTTATAGCGCTTGGGCTGAAGGAGCCTCTCTGGAGTCAGCACACCCCTAATGAATGCGAGTATCCTGATTCTGAGTGATGGTGAGATATGCCCGAGGGACTGCATACGAGTGACTGCCAGATTTGCCTGAGGGTCTGTATATATTAGTGATGTTCTACCTGAGGGGCTGCTTATAAGTGATGATTTGCCCGATGGGCTATTTATGATTTTCATCACTTTACTCTCTTTTGCATTGACCCTATGTTGAAACTGTTGAAAAATGTTTTCAAATGATTTTTACTGAAAACTGAATTTTAAACAAGATGACTTGACTCACATACTGATTTGAAATCATGTTGTATTTATTGAGATTTCATGATGTGGAATTTATGTGTTTTACTCCTCATCACTACTGCTCAGTCTTTATTTACTGTTATTACTTACTGAATTGGCATACTCACATTACTCCCTGCACCGTGTGTGCAGATCCAGGGGTTAATGAACGTGCTAGTGAGTGTTTATTTCATCCGTTGTGGATCTATTGGAGTTAGCAAGGTAGCTACATGGCGATCACATTCCTGCTCTTCTCCCTCCTATCCTCCTATAGATGTGTTTTTGTTGTTTTTCAGACTGTATTATTCTTAGCATTATCGGACGGTTTTTAGTAGATGTTCATGACTAGTGACACCCCGATGTCAGAATTTTCTTTTTGCACTTAGTTATTCAGATTTTCTTGTGAAGTTTTATTGTTAAATAGTTTGAAGTTAAATTTAAATTGAAAAATCGGGTTGTTTTTGGTAAAGAGTCGGCTTGCCTAGTTTCATGATAGGCACCATCACGAGATGGTAGTTTGGGTCATGACAATTTTTGACAGTAGCCGAAACTGTGTGAAGATATTTTCGAAATGGAGCTATGTCGGTTCATTAGCTCCGTTGGGTGATTTTGGACTTAGGGGCGTGTATAGATTGTGTTTTGGAGATCTGTAGTTTATTTAGGCTTGAAATGGCAAAAGTCGAATTATTCAGAGATTTTGACCGGTTGTGGAACTTTTGATATCGGGGTCAGATTCGAATTTCTGAAGTTGGAATAGGTCCGTAATGTTGGATATGACTTATGAGAAAACATTGAGGTCAATTGTATCAGCAGGTTGTGAGTATTTCTAGGAGAGTGGAGGGCATGCTTGCTTGGGAGAGGGAGGAGAAAGAGACCAAGAGGTCTTGAGAGACTAGTTCTTATTCTGGTGCTTGTTCCCCAGCTGCAGCTCGCCATGGTAGGGGCGATATGAGTCGCCATGTTTATTCAGCTCTTCCAGCCGCCACTAGTGTTTCGGCTACTCTTAGGCCCTAGTTCCTTATTATGCACCACCAGTATCTAGTGTGCCTCCTGCACACGGTGTTTCCAGCGATCAGTCCAGCAGACCTGGTCCGACCCAAGCACATTAGCCATGCCCTCTGAGATCTTATTTTGAGTGTGGCGACACTTGCCATATGGTGAGGGGTTGCCCCAAACTTAGGAGGGGTGCACCTCCACAGACTTCTCAGGCACCGCGTGCTCCATCGGGTTCTCAAGCTATGATCACAGTACCAGCTACCACTCCACCTACTCAGCCAGGTCGAGGTGGAGGATGGAAAGGTATAGGTCACCCTATAGGGGGAGGCCAGGCCAGATACTATGCTCTTCCTACTCTTACAGAGGCAGATGCTTCTGACTTTGTCATTATATGTATTATTCTGGTCTGTTATAGAGAAATGTCGGTTTTATTTGATCCAGGCTCCACTTATTCCTATGTGTCATCTTATTTTGCCTCGTATTTGGGCTATCCCGTGATTCTATGAGTTCTCATGTTCATGTGTCTACACTCGTGCGAGATTATATTATTGTTGACCGTGTGTATTAGTTATGTTTGATTGTTATTAGTGGTTTTGTGACCAGGGCTAATTTATTATTGCTCGATATGGTAGATTTTGATATTATCTTGGGCATAGACTAGTTGTCGCCCCATTATGCTATTCTTGATTGTCACGCAAAGACTGTGACGCTGGCTATGCCAGGCTTACCATGGTTAGAGTGGAGGGGTACCTTAGATTACACTCCCAACAGAGCTATTTCATTTCCTAAAGCTCAATGAAGAGTTGAGAAGGGGTGTGACCCGTATCTAGCTTATGTGAGAGATGTCAGAATTGATCCCCCTATAGTTGAGTCATTCCAGTAGTGAGGGATTTTCCTGATGTGTTCGTAGCTGATTTTCTAGGCATGCCGCCCGATAGAGATATAGACTTTGGTATTGATTTGTTGCCGGGCACTCAGCCCATCTCTATTCCTCCATATCGTATGGACCCTCCTAAGTTGAAAGAGTTGAAGGAACAGTTACAGGAATTGCTTGATAAGGGCTTCATTTGGCCTAGTGTGTCTCCTTGGGGTGCACCTCTCTTGTTTGTGAAGAAAAAAGATGGTTCTATGCGTATGCGCATTGATTATCGCCAGTTGAACAAAGTTATAGTGAAGAATAGGTATTATTTGCCTCGTATTGATGACCTATTTGATCAGTTACAAGGTGCCAAAGTGTTTTCCAAGATTGACTTGTGTTTAGGTTATCATCAGTTGAAGATTCGGAAGCTAGATATCCTGAAGACTACTTTTAGGACTCGGTATGGTCATTACGAGTTCCTTGTGATGTCATTTGGGCTGACCAATGCCTCAGTAGCATTTATGCATTTGATGCTTAGTGTATTTCGGCCCTATCTTGACCTTTTGTCATTGTGTTTATTGACGACATTCTGATGTACTCCCGGAGCCAGGAGAATCATGAACCACACCTGAGGACAATGTTTCAGACCTTAAGGGAAAAGAAGTTATATGGAAAGTTATCAAAATGTGAGTTCTGGTTATATTCCGTGGCATTTTGGGTCATGTAGTGTCGAGTGAAGGAATCAAGGTGGATCTGAAGAAGGTGGAAGGTGTGCAACGTTGGCCAAGACCGTCCTCAGCTACGGAGATCTGGAGTTTTCTTGGTTTGGTAGGGTATTACCGTCGATATGTTGAGGGATTCTTATCTATTGTAGAACCTATGACCAGGGTGCTCCGTTCAGGTGGATAGAGGAGTTTGAGGAGAGCTTTCAAAATCTCAAGACAGCTTTTACTACAGCCCCAGTATTGGTATTGCCTATAGGTTTGAGGTTTTATACTGTCTATTGTGATGTGTCGCAGATTAGTCTCGACACGGTGTTGATGCAGGACTGTAGGGTGATTGCCTATGCATCAAGATAGTTGAAGGTGAATGAAAAGAACTATCATTTCCACGACCTTGATTTAGCAGCTATTGTTCATGCCTTAAAGATTTGGCGGCACTATTTGTACGGTGTCCCTTGTGCGATCTACTCTAATCACCAAAGTTTGCAACTTCTGTTCAAGCTGTGTCAGCGGAGATGGTTAGAGCTGCTTAAGGATTATGATATCACTATTCTGTACCATCCCCGAAAGATGATCGGGTCCAAGCCTGCACTACTATTCAGTAGCGATGGTGGTGCAGTTTTAACCCAACTAGGTCGGGATCGAATTCACAAGGAGTTAATAATTGGAATTAGGTTTATATCTAAGCCTAGATGTAGGTTTTGCTCTTAATTACACTTCCACACATGTTTGGTTTGATTTCTACTTCTAACTCTATTCTATAGTATGCAATATTTGAAACTAAGTATAATGTTTCTGTTATTAATTTTCAAGGGTTTAAAGAGACTAGGTTCGTGACTTCTACCTAGACGGATATCTAACGGATAATGGAATCTAGGACAATCTTGTGATTATATGGGGTCGTAATATAGCTATCACACCCAGGTACTCACTCTATACCTCTTGGTAGTTTGAGTGATTTTGCCCAATTTGGCTTTCTCAAGTTCAAATGGGTATTCATGCAATTCAAGTGATATTAGCTCAAATTAGGTATTACTATCTCTAGGTTTTACCCTTTAATTGGGGTTATTAATTTCTTGAGTTCACCCTAATTTCTTGTTAGCATAGTTTTCCTAGACTTAGTCCCTCTTTGTCAAGTAGAGATTAAGTCATAATGGCATGAATCAGTATTTGAAACCACTAATTCTATAGTTATAGCAAGAACTAGGCTAAATATCACTAACCCATACACGTTTAAGCCCAAAAATTCAACACTCATCAAATACCCACACTAGAGTTGGGTCACAACCCCAACTATGGGTTTAGCTACTCATGGAATTAACAGAAATCAAAGAAGAAAAGAAGATAAAATTTATAATACTAGATTAAAAGATGAAAATCTAATGTTGAGAGATAATTCTAGTACAAAATTGCCCAAAACGGAATGTGCAGCCGCCTCACGTACTCAGATAATACATAGCATAACCTAAAAATGTAAACGATCTATTTATACTAAGCTGAAATTTTCGGACAAAAATACCCTTGCGGAGGTTGTGCGACCGCATAATTCTGAGCACGGCCGCATTTTTGCTTTCGTGGCCGCATAATTCCGACGGCGATCCGCATTCTTCAAATCTAGATCTGGGTTGAGCTGAGTGTTGCGGACCGCATAATTTCAATTGTGTCCACACAATAGACTTCTGCAGCTATGTACTTTTTATGCGGACCGCGCTTGTCATTTAGCCTGAAAATACAACTCTCAGAATCTCCCTTTCATTGATTGTATATTTCTAATCGCCGTCACATTATGTCTTTTGCGGCCGCACAATATTAGTGCGTTCCGTGTTTTAGAACTCTTGGCCCAGTCTTGGGTTTTGTTCAAGTTTTGACTCATTTATGAGTTGATTATGACTCCTTTGGCTCATTTTGAATAATTCATACAGGCAAAGATATTACATTAGTTTCCGAGAATACCTTCACGCATTTTTGGCCCAAAACACAAGTAAAAGAGAGTAAATAATAGGTTAAAATCCCTACTTATCAACTCCCCCAAACTTAAGCTTTTGCTTGTCCTCAAGCAAATATGGTAATTCCTACCTCCACTAAAACAAAAGGATATTTCAGCCTCCCTAAGGTGAATCAATTATGCATCAATTGGGACTCACAATTACCCTCAACACAAATGAATTATCAACAACACAATGTTTTGACCTTTTGAGTACCATAGATCTAATGCGACACTCGCGCATCAAGAATTGACTTAATTCATCAAGGAAGCTCGCTCTATTATGTAGGTCATTCTGGAATCCAAACTCCTCCTCTACTCTCCATAAGAAAATCTCACTTTAGCTTTGTAATACTTAAAACAAGGATTATGAAGAAGTACGCTCATCTCTCTCAAAGGAATGTCACAAGTCCGGCTCTAAGTACCATAAGCTTGCGCTTTATGTAAATCACCACTAATGTAAGCTCACTCAACTCGAGATCACATAGGGCTTTTGTGGCAATGTAATGAAGGCTTTTGGATTAAGGTAGGACTTATCGACATATGATGATTTCTTCTTTCCTTAAGCACTCCATTTTCTCATTTCAGCTCATACTTTCTTGACTCTTTGAGTCATTTTCTTCTTCCTTAGGGGAACTAGAGAGACACACTATCACTCTTTTTTGCTCATGACAATCATTTTTCTCCTTTTCTAATCATATCATGCCTTTCATCATTGATTTCTTTGAATCCATTCACTTTTCTATCTTATTCACTTTCTTTTTGACTTTTCTTTCTTTTCTTTTGCCTTCCCTTTTCTTCATTTCTTTTTGTTCTTTGTACGTTTTATCACTTTCAAATTCCTCGTCTCTCCCCCAAACTTATCCTTTTTCCACTTGTCTATCAAGAATGCTAAAAAAAGATCGGGTGCCAAGAGAGGGTCATCATAGAACGGATAAAGGCTTATAATGTGGTTATTGAAAGAAAAAAAGGCTTTAGCTCAAAAGGGTTGACTAGGGATATCACATTGGTAGTCTAAGAAGCTTTCAAGTTTCAAATTGGATCAAAGAGAGCCTACAATCATTTCTCAAGTCGATCTACACTTAGAATTTCGCCAAGACAAACATTTAGGGCAAGTTTTAGACTTATTGGCACGGAACTTGGACTTGCAATTCAATACCTCACCTCACAAGCTGTTGGATTGTTAAAGAGAATAGAGTCGAGATCCCACGACAACCCTAGCTAAGATTGAACATCACACATGGCTCAAAGAAACCACTCGATGATTGTTTTAGTCAACACAAGAGTCTAAAGGTCACAACTAGAGCCATTCTTTGTCAATCAACTTATTTCTAACCATAAGGTCGAAGGTAAATGTGTTACTACCAAGTGAAGCCTGCTTGAGACATTTTTATTCATTACTACTATATATACCAAAGCATAAAGAAAAAGGACTCAATCCTTTAAGAAGGTTGTCACGCCATCCATCGTTGGGAAGAGCGACCCGGTTCACATAACATCTACCTTTGCAAAGAAATATGACATTAAGAAAACCAAAGACTTATTGTTCACATAAAGCGTAAAAAAAAAGCTAACAACTTAAAAAGAAGCTACTAAAGGAAATAAGAAGCTATGCTAATAAGGGAAAATAACGAAAGAAGTTATGAAGTAAACTACAGAAATTAAACTGATAATTATAAAAATTTGAGGTAAAGCGAATATATACATAAATGAAAATGAGCATATACATCAAATGGTAAAAATATATACATACCAAAAGTGAAAAGAATGAATATATACATGCCAAAAGTGAAAATAAAGATAAAGAAAAATAGTGTAATGGTTATTACATACCAAATGTCAAAATTCAAAGTGGACCACCCCCTAAATGAAAGATAGCATTGTCATCAATGCTAATAACAAATAAGAATAGGGAAAAGGGGTAGAGAGTAAAGAAAACTCCCTATGTGGTCTCTATCTGCATCGGGTCCTCAACCTGAATAGTATCCTCAACATCCTTTAACTGTATCTCCTCATCCTCTGACTGGGCATCTCAATCAGCTCCTCAGCAGTGTGTGATGCTGCAACTGACTCAGACTGGCTGGTTGCTACCCCTGGTGCCTCGGGCTCTACTACATGTTCTACTGGGACTGTATCATCCATGAGAAGGTCCATTGGCAAGTCTCCTACATGTGCAATCTTCTCAACCTCCTTAGCCAACTTCCCGACCGACTCCATCCAGTTGTTGAGACTGGACACTGTCTGGAAAACCCTCACAGTCTGAGGGTACGTAGAAGATGAAGGCACTAACGGTGACACTGAAGATGGAGGAGTCATGGCTGCTGCTCCGGTAGAAGTACCGGTGGCTCTGGAGGGCTCGACAACTAATCCAGTGGCCACTAGCCTTGGCTCTTCAGACTGGCCAGTGGAGGTAGTGGATTTACCCTTAAATTTAGGGTTGTCCGCTCCCTAGAGGTGATACCACGAAAAAGGCTTTTTAGCCTTCACCTCACATCAAAGTGTCCCGGATCCACCTCTTGATCTATGAAATACTTAGTCATGAAGTCGGGGTAAGATCTTTCTTCTTTCTGGATTGCGTTGGAGATGTTGTAGGACATCTAGTTCCCTACATTTATAAGATATCCTTCCATGATATAAGCTACCAAGACTGCTCGGGAAAGTGGAAGGACATGGTCAGGCTGGAAAGGGTCAAGACGGCTGCACAGAAATGTTTGCCACCCTTTTGCTTAAAAGCTAAAGGTTTTTTTGAGGATTGACACTCCTGTTGTGAGCTATACAGGTGTCGACCCCGGAATAGAAAGTAACTCGGCTAGCCACGTGCGAATTGCCTCACCCAAGGCTAGCTTCTGCAAGTATTGCACCACCTCAACCTTCTCAAACTAAACATATCTATTCAGTGCTTGGCCATTAAACCGGATTTTCAAGTTTCGGACCTTCGTCACCTTTTTTACCCTTTTTGATGTGGGAAACATTATCATAAAACTCCTTGATGAGGTATTCATTGGCATCATGCGGATGGTCGGAGAACCATTTCCACTCTTTTCTCTCCGAGAATTATCTTAGAACATTTGGATTGTGCTGGCTCAGGTCTTCGGTTATGAATTTTCGCTCAAGAGTGAATGACCTTTGGGTCCACCATTCCCGAAATTTGGCATAAGCTTTCTCACTGACAAACCTCTCCGCCCATACCTCTGGGTTCCTTGATCTAGCTAAGCCTCCCAAAACTGTATCACACCCTCTCCCGTCATCCGGGACTTCATCGTCATCATCCAAATTTATTGCAGCTGGGGCAACATGTAAAGGGGAGGGTTCAGATTCTTCACTTCCCTCTTCCAAACCCTCAGATGAACCCTAAGAGGAGGATGATTCATCAACCAAATGCAATCTCCCCGGGAATTGTATGGGGATTTGTTGGGACTGTATTTCCGGCTGTACTTCCTAGAGTTTCCTTCAGAATATTCCCGAACGGGACATACTCACTAATGTCAAAAGTGTTTGGGGCTCTATTGGCGGTTACTTTCTTGCCGATTACTTTTTGAACTGATAGAGGTATGTTAGATTTTCCTCTACCCCGGCCTTAGGAAGGTTCTGCCCTCCTTTTGGAAGTATAACTTGTACCTCGGGAATGTACCATTGTCTGCAACATACAAGTAGTGAAAGTCAGTTAGAATTGGTGTTCAACATGAGTTAAAGCATTATAGAAGAAATGAAAGACAATGCATCACACGAACAGGGCAGCGTAGACCACATAAAAGTGAGTGCGGCCGCGAACTGCCCATCGCAGTCCGCATAAAAATGAACGTGGACCACGAAGAGACTAGGCTCAGACTACTAGTCTCTAAAGTTGATCAACTGTGGACCGCACAAAAATGAGTGCAGCCGCGAAAGACCCATCGCGGACCACACAATATTTGGTGCGGCCGTAAAAACAACTGACTGACTCTTTGAAGTTCAAATGCGCAGTCCGCATAAAATTGAGTGCGGTTACAAAAGATCAATCACGGCCTGCACAAAAGTGATCGCGACTGCGAAATCTAGCAAATGTCAGTGCCTCTTAACTAGGGTATCGCGGACCGCATAATTTTGTACGTGGCCGCATACCCTAACGCAGACCGTACACAAATGTGCACGGCCACGAAGTTAAAATCACATCGACACTGATGAACACCTGATACTAGGGTTTTCAATAATTAAACAAAATTTATGGAAAGTAACCATGCAAAGCTAGTAACCCCAGCCCTCATTATGCATTTTAACACTACCCATATGATTCTAAGCATCAATTCAACATTTTTGCATAAATTTAAGCCTAGATAAAAAGAAAACTAAAACAAAGAGAAAAGCAAAGAAAAAGATTAAATTAAATCATTGAAATGAACATACCATTTGTGAAAAGTAGTGGGACATGAACACTTGATGAAAATGGAATGAGATTGAAAGCAAGAATAGATGCACAGTGCTTTAGATGTGTGTGAGAAGTCAGAGTTTGTAAAGTGTGAATAGCTTCCAAAAGGTGTATTTATACACTGAACCATTGACCCCACTGACTTACTTGAGTACGGCCGCAAAATTTTGTCGCGGTTCGCACTCTTTACCTATTTGTAGCTCAGTTGGACGCGGTCCGCGAAAAATGGGCCATGGCCTCACAAATTGTACGGACCGTAGAATTATGAATGCGGCCGCAAAGTCTTAAGTAGTTTCAATAGGCCAACTTCAGAGAGTTGGCAATTTCCATCATTCAGTTGCGCGACCGCGCACAAATTTGTGCGGCGGCAAAATGCTTGCACGGTCCGCGGGATTTCATCATTTAGCCAACTTTTCCTTGTCAATTTCCCGCACTGCACAACCAATTCCTACACACACTTCACAATCAGTTAGTCCAAAATAATGCCTATTCTAAGAAGAAAATCAAAAGAAATAAAAACACATGGGTGGCTTCCCAAGAAGCACCTAATTTAATATCGCAGCACGACACATGTTACCATCATTTACTTGAAATGGATCAATGCCACAATGTGTCCATTGTCAACCCTACCAAGGTAGTGCTTCACTCGGTGCCCATTGACTCTAAAGATCTCAGTATTCTTGTTTTTTAAATCTAGATCACCAAAAGGAGTCACATGCACCACTTCAAATGGACCGCTCCATTTTGACTTTAGCTTTCCCGGAAACATTCGTAACCGAGAGTTGAATAAGAGAACAAAGTCACATTCTTTGAATTCTTTGTTCCAAATATACTTATCATGTAGGTACTTCATCTTGTCCTTATACAAGTACGAATTGGAATAAGCATGGAAGCGGAACTCATCAAGTTCATTCAATTGCTCCACCCGAAGATTGGCAGCTACATCCCACTCTAGGTTCAACTTCTTCAACGCCCACATGGCCTTATGCTCTAATTCCACCGAGAGGTGACATGCTTTCCCAGACACCAACTGATATGAAGACATACTAATTGGAGTCTTGTAAGTAGTTATATAGGCCCATAAAGCATCGTAAAATTTCCTTGACCAATCAGTCCGGTTTTCATTAACAGTCTTGGATAGAATACTTTTGATCTCCCTGTTGGAGATTTCAACCTGTCCACTTGCCTGGGGGTTATAAGGGGTTGACACCTTGTGAGTGACACCATACTTGGAGAGTAAAATGTCAAAGTCCTTATTGCTAAAATAAGAACCCCCATTAATAATGATGGACCTTGGGCTGCCGAACCTTGTGAATATGTTTTTCTCCAAGAAATCCACCACACTCCATGCTTCATTGTTGGGAAAAGCTACCGCTTCAACCCATTTGGAAACATAATCCACAGCAACAAGAATATAAGTGTTCCCCCATGAACTTACAAACAGACCCATAAAGTCGATGCCCCACACATCGAAAATATCAATCTCAAGGATGGTAGTGAGAGCTATTTCATTCTTCTTGGAAATCCTACCGGCCCTTTGGCAATCATCACATTGCTTAACAAGCTCGCTAGCATCTTTGTACAATGTAAGCCAATAGAATCCACAACTTAGGACCTTTGTAGCAGTTCTCGCCCCACAATGGTGACCACCATAGGGCGAGGAATGGCAAGCTTCAAGAATACCCAATTGCTCTTCTTTTGGAACACATCTCCGGCTAACACCATTGGTGCAAATTTTGAAAAGATATGGCTTGTCCCAATAATAATCCAAGCATTCCCATTTGAGCTTCTTTCTTTGGTTTAAGAGAACTCATTCGGGACAATTCCGCTCACAAGATAGTTAGCCACATTTGCAAACCAAGGCTTCCCAACCAAAGACAAGGAAATGAGTTGTTCATGCAGAAATGAATCATTGATCTCAAGGCCATCATGGGGCCTCCCCTCTTCTTCCAAACGGGAGAATTGGTCCGTCACTTGATTCTCACTATCTTTTCGGTCTATGATTTCAAGATCAAACTCTTATAGAAGAAGTACCCACCGCATCAATCTAGCCTTTGAGTCCTTCTTATTCATCAAATAATGAAGCATCACGTGGTCGGTGTGAACAATCACTTTGGTACCCATGAGGTACGGGCGGAACTTTTCCATAGCAAAGACAATGGCTAAGATTTCTTTCTCGGTCACCGTATAGTTGACTTGGGCGTCGTTCATGGTCTTACTAGCATAGTAGACCGGATGGAATATCTTGTTGATTCTTTTCCCCAATACCGCTCCTACCGCCACGTTGCTAGCATCACACATGAGCTCAAATGGTAAGCTCCAATTTGGTACGGTAATGATGGGATTGGTAGTCAACCTATACTTGAGTATCTCAAAAGATTTCATACAATCATCATTGAATACAAATTTTGCATCTTTTTCCAACAACTTGCACAAGGTGTTCTCCACCTTTGAGAAATCCTTGATTAACTGACAGTAAAACCCCGCATGACCTAGAAAGCTCCTCACTCCTTTGATGGTAGTAGGAGGAGGGAGTTTTGATATCACTTTATTTTTTGCTTTATCCACTTCAATACCATTTTTGGAGATCTTATAGCCGAGGACAATGCCCTCCTCAACCATAAACTGATGTTTCTCCCAATTAAGCTCCAAGTTGGTCCCTTCACAACGTGCCAATACCTTATCAAGATTATCCAAAAACTCTTCAAAAGAATCCCCCACAACATAGAAATCATCCATGAAAACCTCGAGGATGTCCTCCAACATATCCGTGAATATTGCCATCACACACCACTGAAAATTAGCCGGTACATTGCATAAACCAAACAACATCCTTGAGAATGAAAATGTGCCCTACGGACAAGTGAAAGTGGTCTTCTCTTGGTCTTCGGATGCAATAATAATCTGGTTATATCCGAGATACCCATCCAAGAAGCAATAATAAGCATGTCCGGCTAGCCTATCCAACATTTGATCAAGAAATGGAAGCGAAAAATGGTCATTCCTAGTCACTTTGTTGAGCTTTCTGTAATCCATACATACTCTCCAACTAGTGACAGTTCTTGTGGGGATCAACTCATTGTTGTCCTTTGTAATCACATTAATCCCTCCTTCTTTGGGACACATTGCACTGGCGAAGTCCATGAGCTATCATAAATGGGGTAGACAACCCCAACATCCAACTATTTGATGATCTCTTTCTTGACTACCTCTTGCATGGCCTCATTCAACCGTCTTTGATGTTCCACGGAGGGTTTGGCATCATCCTCCAACATGATTTTGTACATGCAAAAGGCATGGCTTATACCCCAAATATCCGCCAATGTCCAACCTATTGCCTTCTTCCTCCTTTTGGAGCACCACAAGGGTGGCATCTACTTGCACATTAGTTAAGCACGAGGAAAGAATAATAGGTAAAGTGTAACAAGGGAATTACAACTCATACCTAAGGTGTGTAGGGAAAGGCTTCAACTCCAATGTGGGAGGATCCTCGATTGAGGGCTTTGTTGGTGGAGTCTTCCGGTTCTCAAGGTCCAAGGAAAGGTTTTGGGGCTCATATGTATATGAACTCATTACTTGCAAAGCATTGACATATTCCACCAAGCCTTCCTTCTTATCTACACCATGATTCAATAACACAACTTCCAATGGGTCTTCTATATTAATCACATCACTTGTGTCATCAACAATCACTTCCGTCACAAGATCCACAAACGAACACACTTCGTCGCTATTAGGTTGCCTCATTGACTTGCAAACATGGAAAATAAATTTTTTATCAACCACCCGGAAGGTGAGCTCCCCTGATTCCACATCAACTAAGGCCTTCCCTGTAGCTAGAAAAGGTCTCCCCAATATGATTGGCACCTCGTAGTCAACCTCATAGTCAAGTATCACAAAATCTGCGGGAAGTATGAACTTGTCGACCCGCACTATCCCCAATGGCCTCTTCATTGTCCTGTTCGCCATTTGAAACCTCATCGATGTGGGTCTTGGTTTTCCAATCCCCAATATCTTAAACACAGAATAGGGCATCAAGTTAATGCTTACCTCCAAGTCACACAAAGCCTTGGCCAAATCGGCACTACCAGTAGTGCATGGGATTGTAAAGGCACCGGGGTCTTCTAACTTTGAAGCCATGGAGTGCACAATGACACTCACTCGATGTGTTAATTTGATCATTTTATAGTTCATTGGTCTCTTCTTTGTTACGAAGTCCTTCATGAACTTGGCATATCCCGACATTTGCTCTAGAGCTTCAACCAAAGGCAAATTTGTGGACAAACGTTTCATCATATCAATGAATTTCTTGAATTGGTTCTCATTGCTTTGCTTTGCGAGCCTTTGACGATATGGTGGAGGAAGCCTTGGCAAAATAGCCTTGGCTTTGGGCACTACTATTTCCAGTATGTCAATCACATGTTCCCTAGACGGGTTCACATCATTTTGTGTCTCCTCCATGTTGTCATCAATATCTATCCTCACTTCATCATTCATATTCTTATCATTTACTTGCACATCATTGCTTGGTTCATCATCATCTTGCACCAACAATTCATCACTCATAATCTTTCTTGGATTAGAGGTATTAGCAACTCCACCTCTACCACTTCTTTTAGTCACCGCCGTAGCTTGAACCGTATAGTTCCCACCCTTTGGGTTTACTACTGTATCACTTGGTGATGCCCCCTGTTGATACCCAATTTTTCCCTCATATTTTTAAAATATGCAAATATACTTTCAAAATAGTGCATGAGCATCATCAAGTATTTTTCATAATTTTTAAAGATTTTTTAATCAATTTATTCCTACATTTTGTTGTCATTAATTGCATCACAAATCATTTTTATGGTGATTTTATCATCTAACTTTATCATTTATATCCATATTAAGCCCTAAATATTTTTAATGTATTTATTATAGTTATATTTGCATCTGTAGGCTAAAATTGTATATTTTGCAATAATAGCCCTTATATACTTATGATTACTTTATTTATGCAAAAAAAAAAAAAACTTTTTGTGCTTTTATAGTAATAATTGTTGTTAACCATTTTTATGCACAAATAATATTTTTACTATTTTTACAAATTATTTATTAATTAAAAGTGGGGATTTAACTAGTATCCTATTTTCTAAATCTATTTTCGGACCAACCCCCAACCCAATGCCTAAATACCTAGCCCAATATACTAACCCAATAACCCCAGTCCAAACCAATGACCCATTACTCCCCAAACTGGTCGTGACCCATTAACCAACCCGACCCAACCCCTCATTAAATCATGGTCGTTGATCTCTAAGATCAACAACCCAAACTCCTTACACCCCTTTAAACCTAACTCCCTAACCCTAATCCCTCATTATCCCAGCCCCACTGTCTCTATACTGTCTCGAACCTTCACCTCCTTCTGTCAAAGCCTAGCGTCGTTACCCCCAAATCTCTCTTATTCTGCCTCAAACATGGAATCAATCCATGAATTACTTACCTATTTTGTGTTACTCTATCATTATATGCTCGTCTATGGTATTACTTAGATTCTTGCCCTATTTTTGGCAAGAACTATCTCAATAACGGGTAGATTAACCCTGATTCTATGAAGATCTGGACGATCTTTCATCCATATACATGTTTTATTGAACGATTCTTGCATCTCTAGTCCGATTCAAAGCATCAGTCTCAAGTAAGGTTTGAGACCTTTCCTTGTTCTTTACTGATGTCTAATTGATACTCTTTCCTTTCTCGTATTTAACTAATATTTTCCTTATTTCTGTTTAATCTACCGTGTTTCCTTTATTTTTACCTTATTTTGACCTCAATCTGATTGTTAATCGATTCTTATGTGATATTTTCCTTATTCTCTGTTGTATACCTTTATTCTAAGTGTTACTCGGATGATTACATGTCATTATTCTCTGTTAATATACTGAACTCTTTGTTTATGTATTATTTTCCCTAAAAAATTAGACCCTAATTGATTTTGTGTTTAATACTTAACGTGTTTCATGTTTATGCTATACTACTAGATAAACCCCTCCCCTTTCCCCTTTAAGACAGATCTGAAATCAATAGACTCTCACTAAAAAACTTAAGATTTGGCTCTATGCACTTTTGCTATCTCGTTCTATCTCTTGTTTAGCCGACTGAAAGACAAGGCCAAACATTCTGGGTTCTTGACTATTGTGTTATTATTCTTGCTTTTCTTGCCTAACTGGTGAGTGACTATCCTTTGTCATTTCATTCCTATGTGTCCATGAACTGTGTTTATGATCCAGCATGTTTAAAGTTTACCTTTTGAGCATGATTCTGCTAAATTCATGTTTATATGATTCTCCTCAGTCCTCTAATTAATACTCTTAGTTTTGAGGATGGTTTTTTGAATAATATGAATTCTTTTAGGTGATTAGCTTAATACCTTCTGACTTGTTTCATGCATGTTGTTTTGCTAATTCTGAAATTGTCCTGAACTTAGCATCTTTAGGATAATGCTAGTATGTTCATCAGTTAATCAGTTCTGAGTCTTTACAAACTTGTATTGTTATTAAACCTTTCTCTATCATTCATGTATCCTGAACAACTTGTCTTTAGTATGCCTTTCACTCATTCGGATTCATGTGATTATCTGACTGTTTGCCTTAATGCCTTGCATAAAAGTTTATGTGATTGAACTTCTCCTATATGCTAGCATGTACACTTAGCCTAATTAAACCTTTCAGGCTTTAACTTATCAATTACTATGCACCTGTACATAAACAACTTTGCAAATCTTGCCAATTTGTCTTCTTAATGCAATTTTGCCTATATAATCTGTGTTTTAAACTCTATTATGATGGTTTTTTTCCTACAATCAAATCTATTTTAAAATTCGTCCTCTACCATTGTCTCCTTTTATATACTGTTACTTTTAAACCCCTATTCTTAGGTCCTTTAGGTTTTATCCCTCACCTCCTCAGTGTGAGCACTGCTCGGGGTCCACGTGAGACTCTTGTGAACTCTAACATACTGGGGTTTGGTTTCTAATCTCCTTTAAACTATTTCTGAGTATTTGTTCTTTAGTGTGAGCATTGCCCTAGGTTCTTGAGGCCCGTGGAATCTGTGACACACTAGAGATTTAGGTTTTGTGTGCTATGGGTGAATCATTCACCACTGATTATTGTGTACCTGTGAAAGTGAGCCTTGGAGCTGCTATGGTTTGAATGCCTGGGTTGCCCCGGTGTATTTGGGCCTGTTGTAGGCTCTTTATAGTTTATTTCATTATTATTATGTAATTCATTCACTAATCTGGTCTGTAATAATTTTGTAACAAATAATTCTGGGGTATTTAGTAAATTGGGAAGGGTTTCTTATTTTCATTAGCAAAGTCAGGTAGAAATCCTACCTATAGGATCTCTGTTTGTGCTGTTAATGTTGCTTATAAGTTTTATATTATGTTGTTAGAAATCTTGCCTATAGGTTGTATGTTGTGTTTACATGTTAGAAATCCTGCCTATAGGGTCTCTATTTATGCTGTTAATTCTGCTTATAAGTTCCATATTATGTTGTTAAAAATCCTACCTATAGGTTCTATGTTGTACTTAAATGTTATAAATCCTGCCTATAGGACTAACATTGTGATCTGTTAGAAATCCCGCCTTTAGGTGTATCAATTTGTCCAGTAATGGCATGTCAGCAATCATGCCTATAGGATCTATATTTGGCTCAATTGTTTTCTGGCTCAATATGTATAAATTCCTGCTCATATACTACTCAAATCTAGAAGTCATGCCTATAGGATTAAAATTAGCTCAATTCTAGAAATTATGCCTATAGGATTAAAATCAGTTCAATGATAGAATCATGTCTATAGGATTAAAATCAATTCAAACCTAGAAATCATGCCTATAGGGTAATAATCATCACACTCATAGAAGTCATGCCTATAGGATTCTGTTAACTGATTCAGAATTCAATTATCACTGTCAACCACTTAGACAACATGCATATAGGGTTTAACAATAATTATGGACTTATGATTAGGATTTACTATTGAAATGCCCAGATACTATACTGAATTAAAATCAGTAGGCAAATATACGTAGGTCTAACACTCGCATTAAGAATTGTCTCTGCATACAACTGCTCGCTTGTTCATCACATGATATCCTGTCTATAGGACTCCAAGATTAATAAAGCCTACTAAATCAGTTGCGTACAATTGCTATTTACATGCGGAGGTTAACGTGAGCCCATATCTGTTTTTATTTGAAACGTCCTAATCGTTTTGCTTGCCACCTAGTATTTTACAATTTTGAGAACCTTAAGCCTACTATAGGACCTTCCTAAACAGAGGTCCCAATAGCTCCAGGATCTTAGGTAAGGGACGGGTACTGCACGCATAGGACACGAGTTAGAATCAACTAGATCGCTTTAGGTAAAAAACTCAAACATAGTAATCAGGTAGCAGGAGATGATAGTCTGTGCCCATTGGATAATATGAGTATCACCCCCGTCTTGGGGAGTTACGCAGTATTATTTATGTTTCACGGGATGAACCTATAGTCTAAGTTCGGTCGGGACCGACAGTTGTGGACTTCGAGGGGTTCCTAACACCTTCCCCTCAAGGTAATTTGAGCCCTTACCCGATCTCTAGTAATGCAAACTGGTATAATCTGAGTTATTTGCTATAGGTGCCCTAACGCACCTTAATCTGTTAGGTGGCGACTCTAACAACCAATTTCTTTCCCCTACTCTCTCCAAAGGAGTTGTCAAAATATCGAAACCTAATTTCACGAGAAAAAGCGGGTGCGACAGCATGGTGACTCTGCTGGGAATATCCTTAGGCTCTTACCATAACGACTTGTTTTGTAAATTAGTCTTTCTCAATAAGCATGTCTTTGTTATTCTGTTTATACTTGCGCGCCCCTTTCCATTTCCACTCTATATGAACTTATTTGCCTTCCTTCATTCAGTTGTGCTCACTAAATTTCTTTTTTATGTTTTATTGCTTTTTTACTATGGAAACTAACTCTTCTCATTGTTTTCTTTCTTAAATGCCTTTACAATTATTAAATACCGTATTTTATCATTCTCATCATGTAAATACTTGACAACGTGTTATTTTCTTTTTGCATAAACACATGCTCAACATCATATTGCACTCGTGCGTAATTAATACCATAGCAACACTTGACGAGTGTTTGCGCTCTTCCTGTATCACCCTGTTGAATTTGGAAAGGCTTATTTGCAGTAAAACTAGTCGATCAGCGGTGCAATCGACGGTTCCGTGCCTTTCCCCCTCAAGTCGTCTACTTAGGGGTACCAATCTAGACTTCTATAGAAATCTTACTCTGATAATAATTGTACATGCATCATGATCAAACCTAGTATGGGTTAATATGTTGTCCGCATAATAGCCCTCTAAGAAAAACCTTGTCCAAAGTCCACCAGGGTTTCCATAATCCCAACGGGGCGCAACCATGATATGTCCATTATTTGGAGAGATAAATGCCGACATGCTAATCGTTAATGTATAAGTAGTCGAATCCGGAGGGGGAAAGGGTCTAACTTTGTTTATTTTGCAGAAATTGAGGCACAAAGTCCCTAGGTTTAGCATGGTCCGAAATATACTACTGTTATTGCTGGATTGGTGGGAAAACCTTTTGCCAAGCGACAAAAATCACGTGAAAAGGATTCTTGGAAACTTACCCTCCTTATTGGACATCTAGCCAACAATATGCTGATCGAGGCTGCTACCATGTTCTAGGACGGAGAAAGGGTTGTATTCCATTTTAGCAATATAGAAATAAATTCTCTTTTGGAGGAAATAGGAGGATTCAGTCGATTACCCAGGGATAGTCTCGGTTTACTAGTACCAGAAAATCGCACTCGCAGGGGGTTTCTAAAAATGATGGGTCTGAGAAAGAGTGACGACTTGGCATGCTTGAAGAAGTCATACCCTTCAACTTCCTCTATGAATGATACAGACACAGCAAATCTTACTGTATCTTTCATGACGAATTCTCCATCACTTCCCTGGGTTGGACTCATCGTAGGGTTTTCGTATTCATTGTCTGCTTTCTGGGTATGATAGTGTTTCCAAGTCAAGGGGACAGGATTCACACCAGGTTGGCCATGGTAACCAAAGCTTTAATGGAGGAAATCGAGGTACAAGCATATACTATTGTTCCGATGATTGTAGAAAAAATATACCGGGCTCTGGATTGTTACAAGAAAGGGTTCAAATATTTTGAGGGTTGTAACTTGCTACTGCAGATTTGGTTGTTAGAACATCTTCAGAGAGGCCAATACCGCCAAGAGTTTCCATGGAGACGATGGAATGATCACAAAAGCTTTCCACTATCCGAAAAAACTGACCTTTATCCCAGACAGGTTTGCACAACCAGAGAATGCTACAAAATAGGTATAGTTTTTCAGCAATTTGACCGGGACAAGGTTCATTGGATGTTCGAGTGGTTCCCTAATAGAGAATTCATCATCAAATCCAAGGATGTTCCGCATTTGGTGTTGATTGGGCTAAGGGTCATATATCCCTATGTTCCTATCAGGGTCATGAGACAGGCTGGAAGAAAACAAGTCATACCGCGAGTCTAAAAAATGAGTCATTACAAAGCAGATTTTCAGGACGACGCCATTCCATACAAATGTGAGGCCCAACACATGTGGAATTTGAAGATTATCGTGGAAAAAGATACCATTGAGCCAGATCGATATCACACAGGTCATGTGTAGTTCTACCCATCATGGTTGGAAGATAGCATAGCAGGAATGGTCGAGCCAGGCATTGGTCGAGGAAACACGGTCATAGATGAAGCTGCTGAAGCACAAGTGAAATATGAAAGGCTACGCAAAAGAGTCCTTGAGTCCAAGACCAGGCATTTGGAACAACACAAGATAGACACGGAGTCAATTAATGAGTGGAGGGAAATGGCTACAAGGTCGACAGAAAGGTTGGAATATTTGGAGCAGGGTCTAATGGAAATGGAAGGGAAGATAAGGAAAAGGGTCGTAGACTGTCAGAATGCAAGGGGCAACGAAGGAGGACACCTAGAAAGGGTGTATCTATTGCTAGACATGCGCGACCTAGGGAATCTGATCAACGAAGCCAAGAGGGTCAAGTATGGAGAAGGTCCCTCTGGGACCAAGTAGATTAGGATTATCAAATTATTGAATCATTTTGGAATTTGAATGTAATAAGGCAGATGCCATTAGTAACTCATTTATTTATTATCGTTTTTCGGTTTGTCTTATTTATTAAATTAATGAAATAAGGCATTTATCGGTATTAAATTTTTCCAAATCTACTTGTCGCTAGGCCTACCTCGGTTCCCAATTAGGATGGGAATTTACATTCCTGCAATACGTGTTTAAATACTGCAAATACTTTTTAGAATCCTTACTGACTTGTTTACCTTTTTGTTTTTTCTTTATTTTGATTATTCACATCCCCTAAGGTTGGTTCGCACTTACTGGCATCGTCAGCATATCACACCACATCTAGAGGCCCTCCACCTCCTCCTCCTCCAAGTAATCCGAAAAGAAAGGGAAAGGCTAAGATGGATGATATGAGTGGTATCCGGGAAGAAAATGTTGCGCACGTAGAGAATGTTGAAACTTCAGACGGTCGGAGCCCCCCGGCGCAAAATGATTTGGTCCTATAGTTGGAATAGAAGATACTAGAATTACAAGGGGAGCTTGAGCAGGTCTACAACCTAATAAACCTTTCCCTCACCCTAAACGTCCCAGACATTAACCAACAAAATACTCAAAACCCATTACCTCCTCAAAACACACCAACCCAACGTCCACAAAATCCTCCCGCACCCCATCAATACACAACACCTCCCCAAAATCCTAATCCTCCAGCAGTACTAACTCCCCCTCAACACCAGCATCTCCCGACTCAATACCCACAAACCACTTACCACACTCCTCAAAATACCTCACAACCTATCCCTGATCCACAAAATTCAACTAATGATCACCACTACACTCAAACCCCCGACACCCACCAAAATAATCCTATATACGTGGAAACCTTACCCCCACTCCACTCAACCAATCTCATACATACTAGAATCTGCCGAGAAAGACCTGCTCATTAAGAATATGGCGGAGGAGCTCAAGAAGCTCACAAGTCGAGTCCAGGGTGTTGCAGGAGGCAAAGGAATAAAAGGTCTGAATTATGAGGATCTATGCATTCAGCCAGACATAGAACTATCGGAGGGTTACAAACCTCCTAAGTTCGAGATGTTTGACGGAATGGGTTACCCGAAGGTACATTTGAGAACATACCGTGATAAGCTTGTGGGAGTTGTGAAAGATGAAAGGATTCACATGAAGCTATTCATGAGGAGTCTCACTAGAGACGCCCTATCCTGGTACATAAGTCAAAATCCCAAGAAATGGGTTAATTGGGTAAGCATGGCATCAGACTTCATGGATAGATTCAGGTTCAATACAAAAAATGCACCAGATGTCTTCTACATACAAAACCTCAAGAATAAACCGACAGAGACTCTCCGCGAATATGCTACTCGATAGAGGTCAGAAGCTGCAAAGGTCAGGCCGGCATAGAAGAATAGCAGATGAACAAATTCTTTGTTAGGGCCCAGGATCCACAATACTATGAAAGGTTAATGGTCATCAAAAATCACAAATTCTCTGATATCATCTAACTCAGGGAAAGGATTGAAGAAGGGATCAAGGGCGGGATGGTAACCAATTTTGAGGCATTACAAGCTACGAACAAAGCATTACAGTCGGGGGGTATATCAAGTAAGAAATAGATAGGGGCAGTGATGGTAGCCCAAGGTCCAAAATCTCCAATCACATACCAAATAACTCCACCCACATACCAACTTTCACCTCCCAGATATCCTCAACCTGCTACCGCCTACCATATTTATAACACCCAGCCAGCCTATTATCATTCACCTCTAACCCGCCAAAACTATCAAAAACCTAGACCCAATTTCGATCGTAGACTACCCATACAATACACCCCTATTGCTGAACCCATCGACCAACTATATGAAAGACTGAAGGTTGCTGCATATGTTACCCATATTCCTGTTGTTGACATAGAAAACGCCTCCCAGTGGGTCAACCCAAACAAAACATGTGCATACCATTCTGGCATGAAGGGACATACCATTGATGAATGCCACACTCTAAAAGATAATATTCAGACCCTGATTGATACCAAAGTCATACAAGCAAAGTAAGATGCACCCAATGTCCGCAACAATCCCTCCTATATTATAGGCGTAAAAGAGTAAATGTGATAGAAACTGATGAAGAATGGGATCCTGAAGGGTCAATTGGTATTATTCACGAAGGTGAAGACCCTAAGAAACCTGTAGTCACACTCACTCCTATTATGGTACAGATACAACCACCGGTCGAAGTTGAGGTAGCTGCTTCAGCTCCGTTTGAAATTGAAGTGACAGCACCTGTAACTACACATACTCTATTTGAAGTAGAAGTAGCCACAACCTTCACGGTGATGGTGGCATCCACACTACCTTTCAATTCCAATTCCATACCTTGAGATTATGTTACCGAAGCTAGGAGAAAAGGGAAAGCAAAAATGGAAGAGTCTGGTGTTGTACAAGGGATGATCAGAGCTAGAAGAATCTATACACCTGAAAATTTGGGAGAAACAAGAAAGGAAGCTGCTTCCAAACAACCCATTATTGAAACTGGTCCAGATGACATAAGGAGGAAAGTACAGGAAAGAGAATACTCTATTGTTGATCATCTGAACAAAACTCCCGCCTAGATATCCATCCTTTCGCTGCTACAAAATTTTGAGGTGCATAGGAATGCTCTGATGAAAGTGTTGAATGAAGCGTATGTGCCCAACAATATCACCAGTAGAGAAATGTCCAACATGGTGTGGCAAGTGTTGTAAAGCCAAAAGATCACTTTTCACGAAGATGAGTTGCTGCCTGAGGGATTAAGCGACAACAGGGAAGTGCACATCATAGTGCAATGCGAGGATAAGTTCATTGCTAGGGTTTTGGTAGATGAAGGATCTAGCCTCAACATTTGTCCGCTAACAACTCTAAAAAGGTTGGGCAAGGCTTTACATGAAATACGAGCAGTAACTACGAATGTGAAGGAGTTCGATGGGTCGTAAAGAGCAATGATTGGGGAAACCAATTTATGTTTGCAGATGGGTCCTACTTGGTTCAATGTTGAATTTCAGGTGCTAGACATATTCGCCTCCTATAATCTGTTGTTGAGACGACCTTGGATACATGTTGTTAGTGTTGTCACATCCACTTTACTTTAGGCTGTGAAATTTGAATGGAATCATCAGGAAGTAATCATTCACGGAGATGGAAGAATCACGACTTTGCATGAAATACGAGCATGAACTATGAATGTGAAGGCATTCGATGGGTCGCAAGGAGCCATGATTAGGGAAACCAATTTATGTTTGTAGATGGGTCCTACTTGGTTCAATGTTGAATTTCAGGTGCTAGACATATTCGCCTCCTATAATCTGTTATTGGGATGGCCTTGGATACATGCCTTTGAGGCTGTCGCATCCACTTTGCAATAGGCTGTAAAACTTGAATGGAATAATCAGGAAGTAATCATTCACGAAGATGGAAGAATCCCATTTATGCCAACCAAACTGTTCCAGTCGTAGAGAATAGAAGGAAGTTGGGCAGAGAGACTTATCACCCCATCGAGCACGTCAATGAAATTGTGAAAGATAAATGGTGGAGCAGCAAAATAGAAAGCATATTGGCATGGTAAGGGTATGAACTCGGCAAAAGGCTTGGAAAGAAACTCTAGGGCATTACCAAACCAATATATCTGAAACGTCATGGTACAACTTTTGGGCTTGGATATCCGTGTACATTGCAAGAATATGATGATTGGTCGCCACCATGTGCGGTGCCTATTACCCTCTTGAGCGGCCAGTGCTGCATCTGAGTCAGACCTTCCATCAGGCCGATACAATATGGGGATCCGAAGAAGAAGAAGCTTTGGCTAGGCTAAGGAATCTATTCTTAGAAGACGAAGATATGGATTGCAATGTGATAGTTGAGGAGGAGGAGGAAGAAGGCCTTATCATTCAGACGGTGGAGAGGGGAGCATTTCTCAAGAACTGGACCGCCACACCATCCAGGCCAGACGAGTCTCTGGGGTAGCATGGCTACTAATGTTATTTGAAAAATAATTCTTTTGAGCATTTTGTTTTAAAAACATCTTTCTTTCAGTATTTTATTTTGGAAAACATTATTTTGAAGTCGTCTAGATGATATTTTGTTTAACGTTTCAGCATTTATCAAATAATATGATGTTTTATTATCGTTATCTTTCATATTTTCTTCTACAACATTACTATTTCTTACCTTGATGAACCAACGACCGTGACATGTAATGAGACAACGTAACATAAGGATAGTGACTCGGAAGAAGAAGATGAGATACCTGAGGAAGTTATCAGAGAAGTTGAGAATTTTGAGAATAAGCCTAAGTCCAACCTGGACGAAACCGAAATAGTCAATTTGGGAGATTCTGAAACCATCAAAGAAACTCGCATAAGTATTCAGCTGTCACCATCAGAGAAGGAAGAATACACTCATTTCCTAAAAGAATATGAAGATATTTTTGTGTGGTCATATGATGACATGACTGGTCTGAGCACATCCACAGTGGCTCATAAATTGCCTACCAATCCAATGTGTCCGCTAGTGAAGCATAAACTCAGAAAGTTCAAACCAGACACGAGCCTAAAAATCAAGAAGGAAGTCACTAAACAGATCAAAGCCAAGGTCCTCAGGGTAATTGAGTACCCAACCTAATTAGCCAACATTGTATCGGTTCCAAAGAAAGATGGGAAAGTTATAATGTGTGTTGACTATCGAGATTTAAACAGAGCAAGTCCCAAGGACGATTTACCACTACCAAATATTCACATTTTGATCAACAATTGCACCAAGCATGAACTCCAATCCTTTGTAAATTGCTTCGCGGGTTATCATCAGATTTGGATGGACGAAGAAGACGCAGTGAAAACTGCTTTCATTATACCATGGGGAGTGTATTGCTACAAAATGATGCCATTCGGCCTGAAGAATGTTGGGGCCACCTATATGAGGGCCATGAAAATCATTTTCCATGATATGATACACAAGTAAATACAGGTATATATTGATGACGTCATCATCAAATCCAAGAAAGCCACAGATCACATAGCAGACTTGATGAAGTTCTTTGACTGGCTACGGAAGTACAATTTAATACTGAAACTCCACAAAATATGCATTCACGGTTCCCGCCGGAAAATTGTTGGGATTCATCGTCAGCCACCAAGGAATCGAGTTGGACCCGTCAAAGGTTAAAGCACTTCAAGAATTACCACTACCGAAGAACAAGAAGGACGTGATAAGTTTCCTGGGATGTCTAAATTACATCAGCTGCTTCATAGCATAGTCCATATTAATATGTGAACCTATTTTCAAAATGTTGAAGAAGGATGTTGCAACCAGTTGGACCATGGATTGTCAGAAGGCTTTTAACAAAATCAAGGAATACCTGTCCACACTACCACTCCTAGTCCCACCAGAACCTAATAGACCACTGCTACTCTACCTCTCTGTATTAGATGGGGCTTAGGGTTGTATTTTGGGACAACATGACGAGAGGGGAAGAAAGGAGCAAGCCATATATTACTTGAGTAAGAAGTTCACACCTTATGAAGCACGGTACTCTCTACTGGAATGCACCTGCTGTGCTCTGAAATGGACAACTCAGAAATTGAGGCACTACTTATGTGCCTATGCCACATACCTCATATCAAGGATGGATCCTCTAAAGTACATCTTTCAGAAGCCTATACCTATCGGGAAGCTGGCAAAGTGACAAATATTGCTGAGTAAGTTCGATATCATTTAGGTAACTCAGAATGCAGTCAAAGGACAAGCATTGGCAAATCATCTTGCCGATAATCCTATAGGAGGAGAATACAAACCACTAAAACGTATTTTCCTGACGAAGAAGTTTCATTCGTAGGAGTGGACATTGCTGAAGCCTACGACGGTTGGGGAATGTTTTTCGACGGAGTTGCAAATTTCAAAGGAGTCGGTATCAGAGTTGTCTTGGTATCGAAAAGAGGTCAGCACTACCCGGTGTCCGCAAAACTCAGGTTTCCTAGCATCGATAATATGGTTGAGTATGAAGCATGCATATTAGGGCTCAACTTGGTCATTGACATGAATGTTCAAAAACTGCTAGTAATCGGTGATTCAGACTTGCTTGTGCACCATGTACAAGGAGAATGGGCTACAAAAAAACACCAAGATACTGCCATATGTACATCATGTATAAGAGATGATGAAGAGGTTCACAAAGATAGAGTTCCGGCATGTCCCCAGAATCCAGAATGAACTTGCAGAAGCATTGGCCACCCTGTCCTCAATGATACAACATCCAGACAAGAATTTCATCGATCCCATTTCGGTGAGGATCCATAATCAGCCGGCATACTGTGCCCATGTCGAAGAAGAAATAGATGGAAATCAATGGTTCCATGACATCAAGGAATATTTGGCAAAAGGATAATACTCAGAGAAGGCAAACCATACTCAGAAATGCACACTGCGGAGGCTGTCCAATCATTTCTTCAAAAGCAAAGGAATTTTGTGTAGAAGAACACCTGATCTAGGACTATTAAGGTGTGTTGACGCCAAAGAATTTTCAAAATTACTCGAGGAAATACATGTCGGAACCTACGGCCCACATATGAACGATTTTGTTTTAGCCAAGATGATACTCAAGGCTGGATACTTTTGGATGAATATGGAAATAGATTGCATTCGTTATGTCTAGAAATGCCACCAATGCCAGATACATGCAGATATGATACGGGTACTTCCAAATGAACTCAATGCAACAAGTGCACCTTGTCCTTTTGCCGTCTGGGGAATCGATGTCATTAGTCCAATCGAACCCACTACTTCGAACTGGCATAGGTTCATTTTAGTGGCCATCGATTCCTTCACTAAGTACGTTGATGTTGCGTCCTACAAAGCGATAACCAAGAAAGTCATCATAGATTTTGCCAGGAATCCTATTGTTTATTGATTTGGGGTTCCCGAGTCCATCATCACTGACAATGCCGCCAATCTCAACAGTGATCTGATGAAATCCATGTGTGAAACTTTCAAAATCAAGCACAAAAACTCCACTTCGTACAAGCCTCAAATGAACGGAGCCATGGAAGCTGCCAACAAGAACATCAATAAGATACTAAGGAAAATGGTAGAGAATCATAAGCAATGGCATGGAAACTTACCATTTGCCTTATTGGGATACCGTACTACAGTCCGCACATCAACCGGGGCAACTCCCTATTTGCTGTTTTATGGTACCGAAGGTGTCATTCTTATCGAGGGAGAAATTCCTTCTTTTAGGATCATACAACAAGCCGAGCTTAGTGATGCAGAATGGATAAAAAGCCGTTATGACCAATTAGCCTTCATAGATGGAAAAAGGATGAATGCAGTGTGTCACAGTCAGCTTTATCAGAATAGAATGTCCAGAGCTTTCAACGAAAGGGTCAAACCAAGACAGTTTATACCGGGGCAACTGGTGTTGAAGCGGATCTTTCCACATCAAGATGAGGCCAAAGGAAAATTTTCACCTAACTGGCAAGGTCCTTACATGGTTCATAGAGTATTAACCCATGTCTCAAATCTTGCATGAGGCCAAGCCTTGCCTCCTCATTCACATAAAGCTAAGCATTGCCTTCCCCTGCATGAAACTAAGCATTGTCTCAAATTTTGCATAAGGCTAAGCTCTGCCTTTCCAGCACGAGACTAAGCATCGTCTCTTCTTACATAACCACAAATGTT
This sequence comes from Nicotiana tabacum, assembly GCF_000715075.1. NCBI lineage: Eukaryota > Viridiplantae > Streptophyta > Magnoliopsida > Solanales > Solanaceae > Nicotiana > Nicotiana tabacum. The sequence goes on along the minus strand of NC_134087.1, from coordinate 188,611,630 downwards.
GCTCTATTCCAAACCTTGCATTATCCTCTTCTCTCGGGGCTAAGCTCTATCCCCAACCCTACACAAGACTAAACTCTGTTTTGTTTTATCTCAAGCATCATGTATCTGCATCTCATGGGCTGATATATAGACAATTTGTCCAAAGACGTCATAGTCCGAATGCCTCATCCTCATATCCTGAAGACACCATGTCATAGCCTGAGGATCTCTCAGCATTGCACATCATTATTCAAAGGCGTCATGAATCAAAGGCACCATTCTCATGGCCCGAGAACATCATTTCATGGCCTACGAATCACTTATCTCACGATTCATGGCCCAGGACGTCTTGGTCTAAGGACATCATCCTGACCATCCAAAGACAACATTCATGGTCCAAAGAGAATTTGCATCATGTTTAAATTCTCGCAATAATCCATATATATTTGCACGCATCGTGTTTTAAGTTTGGCAAGTAATCCAGGAAGTAACTGTTCTTCAAACGGGAGCAATCTTCGCTCTGGTTTTTGTTTGCAACTTTCACATTCCGCAAATATTTTACACATAACCAACCACCATCAATTCCCGCTTCTTACTCTATGGATATTCAGATACTTGCTCTATAACATATCTGTTACATTTCAGACTCACATTCATAACTCCGCATAAATCCATCCAATATTATCCTTCCCAAAAGAACACCTTCCAAATCATACGACTATTCCTATAACAATTCCATCGGTTTCATTCACCTTGGGTCCAAAACTACACACGACCTGATTCCTATAAAACCAGAGATATGTAGGCAGCTCGGAGACCAGGGTACGGCCTGTATATTTCAAAACACCTCATTCGATCAAAATTGATCATCATTTCTTTACCCAACAACTCTTTCATCCTTTCCAAGTAAGGAGGGGCAGCTGTTGATACCCAATTTTTCCCTCATATATTTCAAATATATATATATATATATATATATATATACTTTCAAAATAGTGCATGAGCATTATCAAGTATTTTTCCAAAGTTTTCCATAATTTTTAAAGATTTTTTAATTAATTAATTCCCATATTTTATTGTCATTAATTGCACCACAAATCATTTTTATGATGATTTTATCATCTAACTTCATCATTTATATCCATATTAAGCCCTAAATATTTTTTATGTACTTGTTATAATTATATTTACATCTTTAGGCTAACATTGTATATTTTGCAATAATAAGCCGTTATATACTTATGATTACTTTATTATCCAAAAAATAACTTTTTATATTTTTATAGTAATAAATAATTGTTGTTAACATTTTTATGTACAAATAATATTTTTACTATTTTATTTACCATTTTTACAAATTATTTATTAATTAAAAGTGGGGATTTAACTAGTAGTTTATTTTCTAAACCTATTTTCGGACCAACCCCTAGCCTAATGCCTAAAATACCTAGCCCAATACATTAATCCAATAACCCCAACCCAAACCAATGACCCATTACTCCCCAACCCGGTCGCGATCCATTAACCAACCTGACCCGACCCCTCCTTAAATCCTGGCTATTGATCTCTAAGATCAATGGCCCAAACTCCTCACACCCCTTTAAACCTAACTCCCTAACCCTAATCCCTCATTATCCCAGCCCCATTGTCTCTATACTCTCTCGAACCTTCACCTCCTTCTATCAAACCTTAGCGTTGTTGCCCCTAAATCTCTCCTATTCCGGCTCAAACATGGAATCAATCCATGATTTACTTACCTATTTTGTTTTAATCTATCATTATATGCTCTTTTATGGTATTACTTAGATTCTTGCCCTATTTTTGGAAAGAACTATCTCAATAACGGGTAGATTCATCCTGATTCTGTGAAGATCTAGACGATATTTTGTCCATATACATGTTTTATTAAATGATTCTTGCATCTCTGGTCCGATTCAAAGCATCAGTCTCAACTAGGGTTTGAGGCCTTTCTTTGTTCTTTACTAATTTTTGATTGATACTCTTTCCTTTCTCGTATTTGACTAATATTTTCCTCGTTTCTGTTTAATCTACCGTGTTTCCTTTATTTTTACTTTATTTTGCCCTAAATCTGATTGTTAATCGATTCTTATGTGATATTTTCCTTATTCTCTGTTGTATCACTTTATTCTAAGTGTTACTCGCATGATTACATGCCATTATTCTCTGTTAATATACTGAAATCTTTATTTATATATTATTTGCCCTAAAAAATTAGATCCTAATTGATTTTGTGTTCAATACATACCGTGTTTCATGTTTATACTATACTATTATATAAACTCCTCCCCTTCCCTTTAAGACAGACCTGAAATTAATAAACTCTCACTAAAAAAATTAAGATTTGGCTTCGTACTCTCCTCGCTATCTCGTTCCATCTCTGGTTTGGCCGGCTGAAAGCCAAGGCCAAACATTCTGGGTTCTCGACTATTGTGATGTTATTCTTGCTTTTCTTGCCTAACTGGTCAGTGACTATCCATTGTCAATTCATTCCTATGTGTCCATGAACTGTATTTATGATCCCGCATGTTTAAAGTTTACCTTTTGAGCATGATTCTACTAAATTCATGTTTATATGAGTCTTCTTAGTCCTCTAATTAATATTATCGGTTCTAAGACTGGTTGTTTGATTAATATGAATCCTTTTAGGTGATTAGCTTAATACCTTCTGACTTGTTTCATGTATGTTGTTTTGCTAATTCTGAAATTGTCCTGAAATTAGCATCTTTAGGATAATGCTAGTATGTTCATCAGTTAATCAGTCCTGAATATTTCCAAACTTGTATTGTTATTAAACCTTTCTCTGTCATTCATGTATCCTGAACAACTTGTCATTAGTATGCATTTCACTCATTTGGATTCATGTGATTATCTGACTGTTTGCCTTAATGCATTGTCTAAATATTTTTGTGATTGAACAACTTGTCCTAAATGTTTGCATGTACACTTAGCCTAATTAAACCTTTCAGGCTTTAACTTATCAAGTACGATGCACCTGTGCATAAACAACTTTGCAAATCTTGCCAATTTGTCTTCTAAATGCAATTCTACCTATATATTTTGTGTTTTAAACTCTGTTATGATGACTTTTTTCTAAAATCAAATCTGTTTTAAATTTTGTTCTCTACCATTGTGACCTTTTATATGCTGCTACTTTTAAACTCCTATTCTTAAGTCCTTTAGGTTCTATCCCTCACTTCCTCAGTTTGAGCACTGGTCGGGGTTCATGTCAGACTCTTGTGAACTCTGACACACTAGGGTTTGGTTTCTAATCTCCTTTGAGTTGTTTCTGAGTATTTGTTCTTTAGTGCGAGCATTTTTCTGGGTTATTGAAGCCCTTGGGAACTTTGACACACTAAAGATTTGGGTTATCTGTGCTATGGGTGAATCATTCACCACTGATTATTGGGTACCTGTGAAAGTGAGCCTTGGAGCTGCTATGGTTTGAAGACCTGGGTTTCCCAGATGTATTTGGGCCAGTTGTAGGCTCTCTATAGTTTATTTCATCATTCTTATGTAATTCATTCACTAATCTGGTCTGTAATAATTTTGTAACAAATAATTCTGGGGTATCTATTAAATTGAGAAGGGTTTCTTATTTTCATTTGCAAAGTCGGGTAGAAATCCTGCCTATAGGGTCTCTATTTGTAAATTATGCCTATAAGTTCCATATTATGTTGTTGTGTGTTAGAAATCCTGCCTATAGGACTCACATTGTGATCTGTTAGAAATCTTGTCTTTAGGTGTATTAGCTTGTGCAGTAATCATATGTTAACAATCACGCTTATAGGATCTATATTTGGCTCAATTATTTCTGGCTCAATGTGTATAAATTCCTGCTCATAGACTGCTCAAATCCAGAAGTCATGCCTATAAGATTAAAATTAGCCTAATGCTAGAAATCATGCCTATAGGATTAAAATCAGTTCAATGATAGAAATCATGTCTATAAGATTAAAACCAGTTCAAACCTAGAAATCATGCCTATAGGGTAATAATCATCACACTCGTAGAAGTCATGCCTATAGGATTCTATTAACTGATTCGGAATTCGATTATCACTGTCAACCACTTAGATAACATGCCTATAGGGTTTAACAATAATTTTGGACTTATGATTAGGATTTACTAATGAAACGGCCAGATACTGTACTGAATTAAAATCAGTAGGAAAATATATGTAGGTCCTAACACTCGCATTAAGAACTATATTTGTATACTACTGCTCGCTTGTTCATCACATAGATATCTTGCCTATAGGACTCCAAGATTAATAAGGCCTGCTAAATCAGTTGCGTGCGTTTACTGTTTACATGCGGAGGTTAACGTGAGCCCACATCTGTCTTTATTTGAAAAGTCCTAATTGTTTTTCTTATCAACTAGTATTTTACCATTTTGAGAACCTTAGGTCTAGTCTAGGACCTTCCTAAATACAGGTCCCAATAGCTTCAGGACCTTAGGTAAGGGACGGGTAGTGCACGCATAAGACACGAGTTAGAATCAACTAGAGCGCTTTAGGCAAAAAAAACTCAAAGATAGTAATCGGGTAGCAGGAGATGTTAGTCTATTCCCGCTGGATAATATGAGTAACACCCCCATCTTGGAGGAGTTACGAAGTATTATTTATGTTTCACGGGATGATCCTATAGGCTAAAACATTTAGGACCCCCCATCCTTATTAAATAGTTTATTCATTTCCTTAGGCTAATTTACATAATTTAAGTTTGGTTGGAATCCACCGTTGTGGCCTCGAGGGGTGCCTAACAACTTTTCCTCAAGGTAATTTGCGCCCTTACCCGATCTCTGGTAATGAAACTGGTATAATTTGAGTTATTTGCTATGGTGCCCTAACGCTCCTTAATCCGTTAGGTGGCGAATCTAACAACCAAATCTTTTTCCCTAATCTCTCAAAAGGAGTTGTCAAAATGTCGAAACCCAATTTCGCAATAAAAATGGGGCGCGACACCCCCTTAGGGCGAGTATTTTCAAAGCTTGAGAAATTTGGCCAAGTTGGACTTCTAAGTTGCGGATAGAAGTGTAGTGGGAGGCTAATTGGGGATCAGAATCGATATTTTTCTTCATCATTTGCTCGAATATGGTTTAAATCCATCCCATCTCATTGTTGGAAGAGCTAGGACCTTGTGATGGATATGGAGGTAGGTTGTTCGGTTGTTGATATATCGGGGGCCTTTGAAAGCCTGTCCCCCAATTCCCTTGATTGTTATTGCCTCCCAAATTACTATTATTGGTGCCACCATAAATGCCTTGATTACCCCAATTTTGAATTGTTGTTCCCCTAGTTGTCTTCATTGTTGTTGTTGCTACTATTCCAATTTCCTTGTTGACCTTGATTGCCCTAATTTCCTTGGGTTCCTGTGATCTCCACTGTTGTTTATTCAGAGCATTGCCCCGTTGACCTTGATAATTGTTGACATATTGAACCTCTTCACTTTGATCATCATATGAATCATCTTGATTGTACCCACTACCACTTTGCTCAAATTGATCCGGATTGTTTTGAACTTGTTGCCTTCTCTTGTTGACCATCATATTCACTTTTTCCATGGCATTCACTTTTTTTGGCCCTTGAACTTGTTGCAACTGAGCTTTGGGCAATTGGTTCATGATAGTAGTCAACTCGGCTAGAGCTTGGTCATGGTCATGTAGCTCCCTGTGTAGGTGAATAACATTAGGGTCACCTTGTGGAACATTGGCTCTACTTTGCCACGTCAAAGAGGTATCCGCCATCTCATCGAGTATTTCACACGCTTCAGCATATGGCATGTTCATGAAGTTCCCCTCGGCGAGTTGGTTAACTACATATTGGTTTGTTGTGTTGATGCCACGGTAGAATGTTTGTTGGATCATGGCTTCGGTCATATCATTATTCAAATATTCTCCAACCATCATCCGATACCTTTCCCAAATATCATGTAGCAGTTCATTTGGATTTTGTTTAAAAGCAAGGATCTCATCTCTTAGCATTGCCATATGTCCCGAAGAAAAGAAATTTGTGATAAACTTCTTGGCCAACTCATCCCAAGTGGTGATGGAATGGTTGGGTAACCTTTTTAGCCAATCCAAAGCCTTCCCCCTTAGAGAGAATGGGAAAATCCTTAACCTCAATGAATCCTTGGAGACATTTGTTTCCTTTCTTCCTCAACACGTGTCAACAAAACCTTTGAGATGCATGTAGGCGTATTGGTGTGGAGCTCTGGTGAAGAAACCCCTCTGTTCCAACAGTGTAAGCATGACATTGGTATTTGAAAGTTTCCTGCCTTAATCCGGGGCGGACTATTACACTTGCATAGCCTTCGTTGGGCAACACCCGGTGTGCTTCCCTTGGAGGAGGTGGTGGGTTTGGGATATTATTATGAGGTGGTCGGCATCTCTTTTGTACTTGAGGTTTGGGTTGAATCTCATCCACGTGATCATCATCTACCTCCTCCCCCAATGGCAAATTTTTGAGGGCTTCGTTGTTAAGAGCCATTTGGTACCTAAAAGTAATTCACACACAAATTAGAAAAATGGAAGGAAAGAAAAACAAAACACAAAAATACTCATATATATATAGCTAAAACCGTCCAACTCCCCGGCAACGGCACCAAAAATTGATCGGGTCCAAGCCAGCACTACTATTGAGTAGCGAGGGTGGTCGATGCAGTTTTAACCCAACTAGGTTAGGATCGAAACCACGGGGAGTTAGTAATTGGAATTAGGCTTATATCTAAGTCTAGATACTGGTTTTGCTTTTCATTACACTTCCACACACGTTTGATTTGATTTCTACTTATAACTTTATTCTATAGTATGCAATATTTAAAACTAAGTATAATGCTTTATTATTGATTTTCAAGGGTTTAAAGAGACTAGGGTCGTGACTCTACCTAGATTGATATCTAACGGATAGTAGAAAAAATCTTGTGATTAGCTAGGGTCGTAATATAGCTATCACACCCGGGTACTCACTTTATACCTCTCGGTAGTTTGAGTGATTTTGTCCAATTTGGCTTTCTCTTGTCCAAATGGGTATTCATGCAATTCAAGTGATATTAGCTCATGTCGGGTATTACTATCTCTAGGTTTAACCCTTTAATTGGGGCTATCAATTTCTTGAGTTCACCCCAATTCCTTGTTAGCCTAGATTTCTATACTTAGTCCCTCTTTCTCAAGTAGAGATTAAGTCATAAAGGCACGAATCAATGTTTGCAACCACTAATTTTATAGTTCTAGCAAGACTTAGGCTAAATATCACTAACTCATACACGTTTAAGCCCAAAAATTCAACACTCATCAAATACCCACACTAGAGTTGGGTCACAACCCCAACTATGGGTTTAGCTACTAATGGAATTAACAGAAATCAAAGAAGAAAAGAAGATAGAATTCATAATACTAGATTAAAAGATGAAAATCTAATGTTGAATGATAATTCTAGTGCAAAATTGCCTAAAATGGAATGTGCAGTCGTCTCACGTGCTCAGATAATACATAATATAACCTAAAATGTCAAAAATATCTATTTATACTAAGCTAAAATTTTCGGACAAAAATACCCCTGTAGAGGTTTTGCGGCAGCATAATTCTAAGCGCGACCGTGTAATTCTGACCGTTGTTCGTTTTCTTCAAATTTGGATCTGGGTTGAGCTGAGTTTCACGGACCGCATAATTTCAATTGTGTCAGCATAACGGACTTCTGCAGCCGCATAATTTTAACGCAAATCTCGCTTTTCATTTAGCCTGAAAATACAACTCTCTGAATCTCCTTTTCGCGGACCGCATATTTCTGATCGCGGCCGTATTGTGGCTTTTGGAGCCGCACAATATTAGTGCGGTCCATATTTCAGATCTCTTGGCCCAGTCTTGGTTTTTGTTCAAATTTTTGACTCTTTTATGAGTTGATTATGACTCATTTGGCTCATTTTGAACAATTCCTGCAGGCAAGCATATTACATTAGTTTTCGGGAATACCTTCACATTTGGCTCATTTTGAACAATTCCTGCAGGCAAGCATATTACATTAGTTTTTGGGAATACCTTCACACATTTTTGGCCAAAAACTCAAGTCAAAGAGAGCAAATAATATGTTAAAATCCCTACTTATCAGAAGACAATGTGGTAGCCGATGCCTTGAGTCACAGAGCATAGAGTTTGGGGAGCTTTGCATATTTGCCAGCAGCAGAGAGGCCATTGGCACTGGATGTTCCGGCGTTAGCCAACCAGTTTGTTAGATTGGATATTTCTGAGCCGAGTCAATTTTTAGCTTGTGTGGTCTCCCAGTCTTCTCTTTATGATCGCATTATGGAGCGATAGTATGATGACCCCATCTACTTGTCCTTAAGGACACGGTTCAGCACAGTGATGCTAAGTAGGTCACTATTGGAGATAATGGTGCATTGAGGATGCAGGGCAGGCTATGTGTGCCCAATGTGGACAGATTGCGTGACTTGATTCTTCAGGAGGCTCACAACTTGCGGTACTCCATTCATCCATGTGGCACGAAGATGTATCAGGACTTGAGGAAGCATTATTGGTGGAGGAGGATAAAGAAGGACATAGTGGAATATGTAGCTTGGCGTCTAAATTGCCAACAAGTGAAGTATGAGCATCAGCGGCCAGGTGGATTGCTTCAGAAATTAGAGATTCTGAAGTGGAAATGGGAGCGGATCACTATGGATTTCGTTGTCGGACTCCCATAGACTCAGCAGAAGTTTGATGCATTTTGGGTGATTGTGGATAGGCCGACCAAGCCAGCTCATTCCATTCTTGTGATGACTACTTATTCTTCCGAGCAACTGGATCGAGTTTATATCTACGAGATTGTCAAGCTTCATGGCGTACCGGTATCTATCATTTTTGATTGGGGTAGGCAGTTTACATCACATTTCTGAAGGGTCGTACAACATGAGTTAGGTACTTGGGTTGAATTGAGCACAACATTTCACCCTCAGACGGACAGACAGTCCGAGCATACTATTCAGATTCTAGAGGATATGCTCCGCGCGTGTGATGGAGTTTGGAGGTTTTTTGGACCAGTTCTTTCCACTTGCGGAGTTTTCCTACAACAACAGTTATCAGTCCTGCATTCAGGTGGCACTGTATGAGGCTCTATATGGTAGGCGGTGTCGGTCTCTAGTGGGTTGGTTCGAGCCTGGCGAGGCTAGATTATTGGGTATAGACTTGGTTCAGGATGCTTTAGAGAAGGTTAGGTGATCCAGGATAGACTTAGGACACCCCAATCCAGACAGAACAGTTATGCGGATTAGAAGGTTCTCTATGTTGCATTCATGGTTGGAGAGTGGGTCTTGCTCCAGGTTTTGCCTATGAAAGGCATCATGAGGTTCGGGAAGAAGGTCAAGCTGAGTCCAAGGTTCATTAGTCCATTTGAGGTGTTGCAGCGAGTTGGGGAGGTTGCTTATGAGCTTGCCCAACCTCCTTGTCTAGCAGGAGTTCATCTGGTATTCCACATTTCTATGCTCCGGAAGTATCATGGTGATCTGTATCACGTGTTGGATTTCAGCTCAGTCCAGTTGGACAAGGATCTATCTTATGTTGAGCATCCAATGGCTATTTTAGACAGGCAGGTTTGAAAGTTGAGGCCAAAGAACATTGCTTTAGTGAAGGAGTGGAGGGGTCAGCCGATCGAGGAGGTGACTTGGAAGACCGAGCAGGATATGCACATTCATTATCCTCATCTTTTCACCACTTCAGGTATGTCTCTATGCTAGTTCGAGGATGAATGATTGTTTTAAGAGGGGGAGGATGTAATGACCCGGCTGGTCGTTTTGAGAGTAATAGCCCTGATCCCCTATTTACTGCTTCACCCGTATCTTTTTTTGCTTGTGTGACTTGCCGGGAGGTTTTGTTTTTGGTTTTGGAGTGTTTCGGGACACATAGTCCCTAAAACGGAAGCTTAAGCCTTAGGATTTTTTACAGTAGTCGGAACTGTGTGAAGACGACTCCATAATAGAGTTATGTCAGTTCTGTTAGCTCCTTTGGGTGATTTTGAACTTAGGGGCATGTCCGGATTGTGTTTTAGAGGTCTTTAGCTGATTTAGGCTTGAAATTGCAAAAGTCACAATTTTGGAGATTTTGATCGGTAGTGGACCTTTTGATATCAGGGTCGGATTTAGATTCTAAAATTTGGAGTAGGTCTGTAATGTTAAATATGACTTGTGTGCAAAATTTGAGGTCAATCAGATGTGGTTTTATAGGTTTCGGTATCAGTTGTAGAAATTTGAAGTTTTAAGTTCTTTAAGTTTGAATTGGAGGGGATTCGTGATTTTAGTGTTGTTTGATGTGATTTGAGGACTCGACTAAGTTTGTATTGTGTTTTAGGACTGATTGGTATGTTTGGATGAGGTTCCAGGGGCCTCACGTGAGTTTCAGATGCTTAACGGATCATTTGGAGTTGTGTTGGAATAGCTGAAGTTCATGCACCTGGTATAATCGCACTTGTGCAAGATTGACCACAAGTGCGAGCCTGCAAAAGCGAGCCAATGGACGTAGGTCTAGTTGGAGATAATTGTTCTATGGGCACAAGTACGAGAAGGGAGCCGCATCTGTGCAACCGCAGATTCGGAAGCTTGAGCACAGAAGCGGAGAGGCCTAGAAGGCTTGGGATCGCAGAAGCGGAAGGATCTTCGCCAAAGAGGGATCGCAGGTGCTGTCCCTAGTCCGCTAAAGCAAAAACCCTGGTCATAAGTGGAATCCGTACTTGCAATGGAAATTCAGTAGGCGTGGCAATGCATAAGTGACTAAGAGCCTGCAGGTGCAAAATCGCTGGGCAGAAAAGGGCCAAGTTCGAGGGTTTTATCCCATTTTCAGTTTTGGGACTTTAGAATTTGGATTGGGCGATTTTTTGAGGGAATTTAATAGAAAACTTTTGGGTAATGATTCTTAACTCCTTTATGGATATATCCCAATAATTTATGGTTGATTTCATCATTAATTAAGGAATTAGCTTGAGAAATTTGGGGGGAAATGGTAAAAGTTCTTCAACTATGATTTAGGGTTTCGATTAGAATTTTGATATCGGATTTGGATAATTTTGGTACGAGTGAACTCGTGAGTGAATGGGTGTTCATATTTTGTGACTTTTACCCGATTCCGAGACGTGAGCCTGGGAGGCTTTTTGGGGCGATTTTCTAATTTCATGCTTTCGCTTTGATTTCATTAACTAGATTAGTTTCTTATAGTTATACTTATGATATGTAATTGAATTTGGCTAGATTTGGGCCATTCGAAGTAAGGTATTCGTGGAAAAGGCATTGTTACCAATTGATTGAGCTTGGTTCGAGGTAAGTGGATTGCTTACCTTGTGTGGGGGAACTCCCCTTAGAGTTTGGTATCGTTGTGATATGTGAGCGCCATGTACGTGAGATGACGAGTGCGTACACGTGCTATTGTTGTAAAACTCCATTTTTCATTGAGAAATAATTTGTTTCACTTTAATTGAGTTATACTAGTATGTGTAATTATTCTGTTTAGCCTAGAATAGCATGTCTATGTGCCTTAAATGTTATCTGAACTTTGTGAAGCATGCTTAGTGGATTTCCTTCTTCTTCCTTGACTTGTACTTAGTCTAAACTATAGGATTTCATGTTATAGCAGTTATCTTTATTGTTTGAGATACGTATTTATTTTGGGACTACAGAATGGTATTCCGAGAGATCCCACTGCATATTTACTTTGGAACTATAGGACGATATCCCGGGATATCCCCTGCATTGTCACGACCAAAAACTAACCCTTTCATGATGGTGTCTATCGTGGTACTAGGCAAGTCGACACATTACAAAAATAAATAGATATTTTCATTTCAAAGATAGTTCCAAAAATATTTAATATAAAACCTTCAGGAGTTCAAATCAAAACAAAAGTGCAAAAAAGAAAGCCTGACATCGGGGTGTCACTAGTCATGAGCATCTACTACAACCGTTTGACAATACCAAGACTAACATAGTCTGGAAATAAATGAATAAAACTAAGGGAAGATAAAGAAGGAGGAAAGCAGGGCTGCGATCGCCAGACAGCTACTTTGCTAACTCTGATGGATCTGCAACTGAACAATCAACAGTCGCTACCGTGTCTAGAAACGCCTGGATCTGCACACAAGGTGCAGGGAGTTACGTGAGTACGCCAACTCAGTAAATAAAGGCTGAACAGTAGTGACGAGCAATAAAGCATGTAAAGTTCATATCATGAAATCTTAGTAAAAATACAACAGGCTTTAAAATAGAGTTTGAAGCAAATCATTTCGTTTAAACTCAGTTCTAGTAATATCATTTGAAGATATTTTTCAATAGTTCTCAATATACAGCCCCTCGGGCAAACCTCACAGTCAGTCTTATATAGCCCCTCAAGCATACCTCACCCTCACTCATATACAGACCCTCGGGCATACCTCACCATCACTCAGTAGGTACATGCACTCACTGGGGGTGTGCAGACTACAGAGGGGCTCCTTCAGCTTAAGCGCTATAACAAGCCACCTCGTGGCATAAATCAATCAGACCCTCGACCTTACTCAATTATGAATTAGTAACAACATGCTGCGACATGTAGCCTGATCTCATAAATATCTTCACAAATCAGACCCTCGGCCTCACTTAATCATAAACCTCTCAAGCAACTCGGACTCTCAGTAAATAGGGTACTCAGCCCAAAATAACATTTATATGCATCAAAACAGAGTAATAAAGACTGAGTTATGAAATCAATAAATATAAGATGACCGAGTATAGATTTTCAATCGAAAATAGTGAGAGGATAGTAAGAAAAGGGCCATAAGGGTCCAAGCAGTTCTGGCACAAGGCCCAAACGTGGCATTTAGCCTAATTTACAGAAACTCTTTCTAAAATACAAAAGTATCATATAGTTTCAACAAAATACGCAACTTTATAGTTGCTACGGGATGGACCAAGTCACAATACCTAACGATGCATGCCCACACGTCCGCCACCTAGCATGTGCATCACCTCAAAATAGTAAAACGATACAAAATTTTGGATTTCATACCCTCAGGATCAGATTTACAATTGTTACTTATCTCAAACAAACCAATTCCAATACCGAGCAAGTCAATCGATGCTCCAATATGCCATCCCGCATTCCGACCTCCGAACAGCTCGAAACTAATCAAAAACAACTAAAATATATCAAACTATGCTAAAGGAACCAATCCCAATCAAAAAAGGTCAAATCTTTAATCAAAAGCCAATCGACCAAAAATCCCAACCTGGGCCCACATCTCTGAACCCGACAAAACTCAAAAAACTCGACAACTCATTCAATTATGAGTCCAACCATAATATTTTCATCCAATTCCGACTCCGAATCGATGTTCAAAACTTAAAAATTCACTTTATGAAACTTTAGGCAAAACCCCCAAATTTCACTTTGAAATCATCAATCAAATGCCAAAAATGAAGATGGATTCATGAAATATAACCAAAAATGAGTAGAGAATACGTACCCCAATCCATATGATAAAAATCGCCCGAATCCAAGCTCCCCAACTCAAAATTTGACCAATGTACAAACCCTTGTTTTATATTCTTTTTTGTCAACTATTTTGCCTCGCTTCTCATGCCAAACGATCCCGAAACTCACTTTTAATGTCTCCAACAGATTCCTTATAATATTTTAGTCAAGTTAGGCTCTTGAATTACTCCATTTGACCTTATATTGAAGGAGATATGTTGGTTTCAATATTTAAAAATAGTGCAGATTTTTAAATACGAATTCAGTGGCAATTTCGTAATTAATCTGAAATAAAATCTGGCAACCCAATTCATAGTAAAATGACCATAAAATCCTCATACGATATCCAAATTCGACAAATCTTTTTGCTATAGCTCCGTAATTACGATATGGATCTAATACTTCAATAAAGATAGAAATAGGAGCTCATTTGCTTAATGTAGTACCATTTATGCTTGAAAAATGACGTCGAAACCTAAAAAACGAGCGCAACACAATCCAAACCTATCCGAAACTCCCCCGAGACCCTCGGGACCCTGTTTGAACATACAAACAAGTTCCATATCATAACACAGACGTACTTGAGGCCTCAAAATGCACATAACAACATCAAAATGACGAATCACACCTCAATTCAAAATCAATGAACTTGAAACTTCAAACTTCCACAACCAATGTCGAAACCTATCAAATCACGTTCGATTAACCTCAAATTTTGCGCACAAGTCACATTTGACATTATGGACCTGCTCCAACTTCCGAATTGGAATCCAACCCATATAAAAAAGTTCACTCCCGATCTAACTTTCCAAAATTACAACTTTCGCTATTTCAAGCCAAATTCTGCGACGGACCTCGAAATCAAAATCTGGATGCGCTCCTAAGTCCAAAATTACCCAACAGAGCTAACGGAACCATCAAAAACTAAATCTGATGTTAAATTCTAAAAAGTCAAAACTTGGTCAAACATTTCAAATTTAAATCTTCTAGCTGAGAATCATTCTTCCAAATCAATTCCGAATAACCTGAAAACCAAAACCGACGATTCACATATGTCATAATACTTCTTACAGAGCTATTCATGCCCTCAAACAACAAAGCAAAGTGAAAATGCTCAAAACGACCGGTCGGGTCATTACATCCTCCCCCACTTAAACATACGTTCGTCCTCGAACGTGCCAGGAGTTGTTCCAAAGCCATCAAATTGCCGTGTAACCTTAGTATGCACATACCCGGGGGGTAATCCCACATCACCCTATCCCATATAGGTTTGATAACACAACATAACTGAAATTTCTTAATCCAACCTAGTCCATAAGTCTTAAGGCCCAATTTCCAACATTAGAAATTTTCTATAAGATCAGAACCTCACATCTACACACTATATAAGTCTGAACAAGTTGTATCAAACCATATCCGTAACCCAAGATGTAATCACATGATATACCACATAACTCAAACACTCATGGCGATAACTCCTAATCACAGTAGCTGCTCAAAACAACCCAATACCGGTAATACACCTTTTAACAAATAAATCCTCGTTCTAACACTTTCATATACTGCCAATGATGAAAGAAACACGCAAAAACTCATAACCATTCGTTAGATCAATAAGTCATGGAGCTCCCTCTTCTCCGACAGGAACTATAGCAGATTTCTAAGTCGACTTCCGATATTATCCTTCCAACCATGTTGTAACCAATTCTGATAGTATTCATTCTAGGTCTTATGACCTCATGATCTCATCCAACATGATCACTCTGATGACATGACACATCAATACAATCCAAAGCCATAACCTGTGCAATTCGTGCACCCAATAGCAACATCCCAAATGTACTCAAATCATGAAAAAATGACTCAAACGAGAGGACTGTCCGGTAATCTTAACAAGTACTGCCACAACAAAATAATGAAAATCCATCACACCCCATAAGACCATCACACGAATCTAACACAAAGGTTCATACCTCAAAATAATTTCGTTGCAATGTGTTCCCTATCTAAACACTAATCCATGGCATATACCTCAAGCCACCTTGCTCAAAATCAATAACCATGCGCAATTCGACATCAAGTACTCAAAGTGCATTACCATAATCACGGAGAAGCAAATGACATAACGCCACACAAAACCTGAAAGAGCATAACCAATACTCCATCCACCAAGCAATACCCAATACTTTTCCCACTCAAATTCTGCTATAAGACCCCAATAGAACCGCACCATATGTGCATATAACCAACAAATCATAACCCCTCGTAACCTAGAAGAGTAACTCATAGATCACTCCAGAACATGAATAAGCTCAACAACAATCGAATGGCACATCCCTTAACAATAGCAGTTCGGAATTAACAAATCCGACCCGGTGCAGAACATACATCTATATTGGGCCTACCATTGAACCCCAAATCAACTCTGGTCACCCACAACCGATAAATAACCCTCCGAAAGTCCATAGTGACCGAATCACAACACACACTACTCTCTAACTAACCTTAGCTACACTTTCACAGTCCACAACCACAAAACAATCTACTCATGAGAACTCTCAGTCTCCAAATCCATAGAACACACGAATCACCATATCTGATCCTAACTCCACCGATCGAATATCTGACGCACCTCTCGTTCACGATCACCCCACGAAGAATGCTTCTCTAATTCTTTCGTGCCACATCATAAAATTTAAGTATCAACAGTCGATTAATTCGACGAGTACCACAATACCGATAGAGTATCCACAAATCAAAACACATTGCCCCCTTCTGAATTGTATACTCTCATCAATCCACACCAAATAGTAATATCATTTACCTAGTCATCTAAAACTGCCCATGCTGCCTAAGGATACCCTGTGACCCTACTCATGCAAATCTCAATCTCACACAACACACCGCATGTACCATGCCATTGTATGAAAAGTATGAAAATCTCAAAATCCTCTTCGAGCCACAATAAACTACACACTCAACCAGCTAGAAACCTTCCATTAGATCTCATACAGGATAAAATCCCTATCGCAACATGTTTCACACATGGGTAGGAAATATACACCTCGAACCATGGTAGAACCATTGAGAACTCTCTGAATCCCATTTGCACAAAACCCAACCGTCAGGACTGAATCCTTCTAAACTAACCAAGCTACTTAGATCACCAAAACTCAAGAGCATTACCACGAAACACTTGTAGAAACTCATTACCTCATAAACACCCAAAGAACTAATTTTATCCATTACCATGCCGATCCAACCTGCTACCAAGCTGTCATATCTATCCGAGTTCCTTCTGAATTGCATTCACATTGATACTTATCCTTGCCATGATACCTTAATCCTCAACCCAGACTCACCACACGAGACCCTAACATACACCACATTGCCCTAAGGCTCATAAGCCGCTGAATGCTCTCTTAAGCACTCCAAAAGTACCACAACCGAGATACCCACTCCGAAGAGACCTTCTGTGAATTTCAAGTTGTTCATCTTACTTTCCTGATACTGAAATGTAGAATCCACAACAATGTAGAAATACTGCGAGCCTCGACATTATCCAATGTAACTCTCAGCTTCTAGCCACATACAAACCCGTAAAAATTCTCAATTGCCACATATAAATCTTAAATTCATTAGAACCATTCTCGAGAGTTATCCACTCTGCTCAAATCTCAATTAGACTGATCAAACAGGTAGATTGACTTGTGTCCCATTAGTACTCCAACACCCAAAGATGTAACCCCACTTTAATGTAACTAGATAAATTTTTGCTCTACGCACATTACATCCTTCGCCAATAACAACTCAAATCATTCCATGATTCTCATATACTCATAAAACCTAATACAACTCGTATCCAGAAATTCCCTTTACTCGAATCATCCTTGATCTCAGCCTCTACAAGTCATAACTGATTCACCAGTATACCTCAAACTGAAACTAATATGACACTTAGCCATGCAATCAACTTATCAATAGCAGACTCTCCCACTTGGCTCAAAGCCATAGATCAAAACACACAAAACCTCACAATGTCCATACTCTATTACTGACATAATACCATAATGAGATTCAACTAAATCCTTCATAAGCTCATGCAACATGACACATCTAGTACCTCAAATCATTTGAAAAGCTCGTATTCATCCTCGTAACAGTCAAGCCAACTCTCATGAGCGATCTAAACTCAAATTGCAACATGTATATTTCTCTAGTAAAAGAGGACTCCCAACAAACAACATAGGAATCGCACAAACCTCATAACACCCCGCAGGAGATAACCCACCTGCTTAGCCTCACACTAGTATCTCTATATACTCCTCTATTATCATAACTATTGTGCAATTACTTAATCCCCCTAAGTTTGAACTCATAATACAATATGAAGATCTACCTCACTCCACAACTAAACTACATGAGAGGTCATTCAACACACCCATAGCTCGAGGCCATACACCAACTCATGACAGAAGTCAAACACCCAATAGTCCTTACTATATCTCCAAAATACTCTTCTTGTCACATTCGAACAATCTGAACACATCTCACAATCAAACCATACTCACCCCATAGTCATCCAGTCATAAATCCCACCAATAAGGACACAAATAGACATATAAGTCCCAAATGCACGTGCTCACAAAATCAAAATCTCAATACTCAAGCCACAGACAAAACCCAGCCTCAAGTCCTCCAGACCGGCCCATCATCAACATGCCAAAATCACATCTCACACCCTAACCATAAAACTCACAAACCGTCGATGCACAGCTGATATCGAGCGCTCATATGTGCTCACAAATGCGTGGAAGGAATTCAAGGAGCTACGATTCAAGTTGAATCAATATCGTATGATAAGGATTGAAGATTGTGGAATTTCCTAAAGGTTCTACAGCCTCTCGAAGATAAGTACAGACGTCTCTATACTGATCCACAAGACTCTACTAAACCTGCTCATGACTCATGAGACCTATGTAACCTAGGCTCTGATACCAACTTGTCACAACCCAAAACTAACCCTGTCGTGATGGTGCCTATCATGTACTAGGAAAGCCGACACATTACCAAAACAAATTGATATTTTCATTTCAAAGATAGTTCCAAAACTATTTAATATAAAACCTTTTTAAAGGAGTTCAAATCAAAACAAAAGTGTAGAAAAGAAAGTCCGACATCGGGGTGTCACTAGTCATGAACATCTACTACAACCGTCGGACAATATTAAGACTAACATAGTCTGGAAATAACTAAATACAACTAAGGGAAGATAAAGAAGGAGGAAAGTAAGGATTCGATTGCCAGGCAGCTACCTTTTAACTCCAATGGATCTGCAACTGAACAATCAACACTCGCTACCGCGTCTAGAAATGCCTGGATCTACACACAAGGTGCAGGGAGTAACGTGAGTATGCCAACTCAGTAAGTAAACAAAGTAAATAAAGGTTGAGGACTAGTGACGAGCAATAGAGCATGTAAAGTTTGTATCATAAAATCTTAATAAAAATACAACAGGCTTTAAAAGCAGACTTTAAATCAAATTATTTCGTTTAAACTCAGTTCTAGTAATATCATTTGAAGATATATTTCTACAGTTCTCAAACAGAGGCTCAATGCAGTAGTGAGCAAAATGATGGAATCATAAATAACCCCTCGGGCAAAACATCACTCACATATAGCCCCTCGAGCAAACCTCACAGTCACTCGTATACATCCCATCGAGCATACCTCACCATCACTCATATACAACCCCTCGGGCATACCTCACCAGTACTCAGTAGGTACCTGCGCTCACTAGGGGTGTGCATACTCTGTAGGGGCTCCTTCAGCCAACCGCTATAACAAGCCACCTTGTAACATAAATCAATCAGGCCCTTAACCTCACTCAATCATGAATTAGTAACAACATGATGCGGCGTGCAACTCGATCGCATAAATATCCTCACAAATCAGGCCCTCGGCCTCACTCAATCATAAACCTCTCAAGCCACTCGGGCTCTCAGTAAGCAGGGTACTCAACCCAAAATAACATTTATATGTGTTAAAACAGAGTAATAAAGACTGAGTTATGAAATCAATAAGTATAACATGGCTGAGTATAGATTTTCAATCGAAAATAGTAAGAAGATAGTAAGAAAAAGTCCCCTAAGGGTCCAAACAGCTCTGGCACAAGGCCGAAATGTGGCATTCAGCCCAATTTACAGAAACTCTTTCTAAAACACATAAGTATCATATAGTTTCGACCAAATACGCAACTTTATAGTTGCTACGGGATGGACCAAGTCACAATTCCCAATAGTGCACGCCCACACACCCGTCACCTAGCATGTGTGTCACCTCAAAATAGTAAAACGATACGAAATCCGTGGTTTCATACCCTCAGGACTAGATTTACAATTGTTACTTACCTCAAACAAGTCAATTTCAATATCGAGCAAGCCAAACGATGCTCCAAAAATGCCATTTCGCACGTTCCGACCTCCGATCGTCTCGAAACTAACCAAAACCAACTCAAATACATCAACCAATACTAAAGGAACTATTCCCATTCGAAAAAGGTCAAATCTTTAATCAAAAGCCCAAAATTGGCCAAAAGTCCCAACCCGAGCCCGCATCTCGGAACCCGACAAAACACACAAAATTCGACAACTCATTCAATTATGAGTCCAACCATGTTTCATCCAATTTCGACTCTGAATCGACGTTCAAAACATAAAAATTTACTTTATGAAATGTTAGGCAAAACCGCCCAAATTTCACTTTGAAATCATCAATCAAATGCCAAAAATAAAGATGGATTCATGAAATATAACAAAAATGAGTATAGAACACTTACCCCAATCCATATGGTAAAAATTGCCCAAATTCGAGCTCCCCAACTCAAAATATGACCAATGAACATACCCTTATTTTATATTTTTTTGCCACAATCTTCCTCACTTCTCATGACAAACGATCCTGAAACTCACTTTTAATACTTCCAATGGATTCCTTGTGAAATTTTAGTTATGTTAGGCTCTTGAATCACTCCATTTGATCTTATATTGAAGGAGATATGTTGAGTTCAATATTTGAAAATAGTGCAGATTTTTAAATACGAATTCAGTGGTAATTTCGTAATTAATCTAAAAAACTTTAGCAACCCAATTCTTAGTAAAATGACCATAAATTCCTTATATGTTGTCTAAATTCGACATTTCTTTTTTATAAGGCTCCGTACTTACGATACGGATCTAATACTTTAATAAAAACAGAAATTAGAGCTCATTTGCTTAATATAGTACCATTTATGCTTGAAAAACGATGTCGAAACAACAAAAACGAGCACAACACAACCCAATCCTATCTGAAACTCACCCGAGACCCTTGGGACCCTATTCGAATATACCAACAAGTCCCATATAATAACATGGACCTACTCTAGGCCTCAAAACACACATAACAACATCGAAACGACCAATCACACCTCAATTCAAAATCAATGAACTTGAAACTTCAAACTTCCACAACCGATACCGAAACCTATCAAATCATGTCCGATTGAACTAAATTTTACACACAAGTCACATTTGACATTATGGACCTGCTCCAACTTCCAAAATCATAATCTGACCCCGATATATTCCAAAATTTCAACTTTCGCTATTTCAAGACAAATTCTACTGCGGACCTCCAAATCACAATCCAAACACGCTCCTATGTACAAAATCACCCAACTAAGCTAACGGAAGCATCAGAAATCCAAATCGAGATCAAATTCTGAAAAGTCAAACCTTGGTCAAACCTTTCAAATTTAAAGCATTTAGTTGGGAATCATTCTTCCAAATCAATTCCAAATAACCTGAAAATCAAAATAGACTATTCACATAAGTCATAATACTTCATACAGAGCTACTCATTCCCCCAAAAAACCGAGCAAAGTACAAATGTTCAAAACGACCGGTCGGGTCATTACATGCATATTTACTGTTGGTAATACAAAACAGTATTCCGGGAGATCCCCATGCATATATACTTTGGGACTACGGGACGATATCCTTGGAGATCCCCTGCTCATTTACTTTTGGCACTACGAGATGGTATCTCGGGAGATCCTCTGTTGTTATTCATGTGTACTGTACTATATTGTTTTTTGTGATTTTCTTCTTGTGACATATCAGTCTTTTATTATACTGTGATATTTTGTTACATCTTATTATATATATACATACCAGTAGGCCCCTGACCTGACCTCGTCACTAATCGATCGAGGTTAGGCTTGGCACTTACTGGGTACCGTTGTGGTGTACTCATGCTACTCTTATGCACATGTTTTTTGTGTGTAGATCCAAATACTTCTTAGTAGCCACATCATCAGTAAGCAGCGATAGTTGGAGACTTCAAGGTATATCTGTCGTGTCCGCAGACCTCGGAGTCCCCCTATATTCTCCCTTATGTCCATTATCTTCTATTTCTTTTGTTAGACTCTGATGTATAGAGACATTAGATATCCTTCTATAGTTTGTGACTCACGATATTCCGGATTTTGGGGAAGACCGTGTAGTATTGAGAAGTTGGTTATTGTACATGCTGAGTGGCATGGTTTTCTATTATGTTGTTACTATTATAGTTAGTTGTTAAATATATATTTTTATTTCATTATTCTGCAAACGTTAGGCTTACCTAGTTGTAGAGACTAAGTGCCATCATGATGTCTTACAGAAGGGAAATTGGGTCGTGACAGGTTTCAAGTGTGGCATCCGAATGTGCGTTTAGTATGGGAGGACGTCTTGTTGATTAATTTAAGATTTCATTAACTCCTAAATTTGTGCAAGCTCTAGTGTGTCTTCAAAATTGGCTTTAAAATTAAAAATTAAAACAACCTGTTAGTGTTGAGAAAGATATTGATAAAATAGAGCAGCTTGAACAAGGTAATAATATTGTTACTATATTTGTTGTATATAAGTATTGTGGATATGCTTATATTTATCACACGATTCATTATTTTAATTTTTTTTCTTTAGATTTAACCAGGGATAAAAAAGACCCTTCCGTAATTGACGTGTAGTGTTAATATATCTGGTAAGAATTCGAGTTATAATATAGTGTTAATAAATATATTAATCAAGGCTTCAAGCATTGAATCTATGCTTGTGTTAGCGCGTTTCTTATCAACAAATTGATTAGAATATAGCTAAATATGCTATTGTTATCGTTAGGAAGTTGAAGCTGTTCTTATAGGAAAAATAGTGAAACCATTCTCTCTTAGATGCATGCTTTCCCTTGTCGTCTCGATTGTTTACAAAGATTCGGGAAGTTTTTTAGCTGCCCAAACTGAACCATGTATGCTTAATATTGGTGTGTTATAGTGAAACCCCTATATCTCTTGAATGCATGTTTTTCCTTGTGTCTTATTTACCAAGATTTAGGAACCTTTTCACTAACCAAAATGAGCATGTATACTTCATATTGATTTGTTTTTATGCTGAAATTTGGTGTATACATCTTTTTTACAGGGATCAACTGTTAGTATAGTGAATAGTAACATAGGTTGTTGGATGTTAGCAGTTTGTTATATCTTGAATGTTATTAATAATATAAATAGTTCTACGATTGCAGAGTGATTCCAAAGACTCTTAAGCTGTTGTTTGAACTTTGAAGCTGCAGAAATTGAAGCATTGTTAGGTGTTAGCTGCAATGGTTGTATTTTGGATGTCTCCAATTGTTCTAGATTTTATGTCTAAATTTCCATTTTATCTCTAGTTGTATTATGGACTCATTTTGACAAAAGTAATTGCCATGTAAGGAAGTGTTAAGTGTTAATAGTGATTTTTATCTCTGTATAATATGTATGGATTAATCATTTTGACTGATGTATTCTGGACTCACTTTGTTATCTTTGTCAGTGTGTGGATTAATCAGGTACTAGCAAATAGTGATTTAAGCGTGTGTAAATTAAATGGTATGTGTGTAATGTGCAATTGCAATTTGCAACCATTACTACAATATCTATAGTCTGCTCTAAACTCAAAGCAGCGTCCTGAGCACTAGAAAATTTCTCTAGTGTTTAGAGGTGTCAATTTTGGTGTAATAACTAACACGCTGTAACATGAAGGACCAAAATAGTCCTCCATAATACAGATTGAACTAGGCTGATAAATCACCTGATAAGAGCTAAATCGATATCAATCCGCCTGATATATTATCGAGTGGCTAGCAGATTATTACATTTAAAAGCCGATAACTGATAAGCTGAACCGTTAAGAGTAAATAACCGCCTGATCCGCTCGATAAGCAGCTCTACTAGGAAGATTAGGAAAAGACTTTGTTTATAACAAATTTCGGTATATATTGTTACAATGTGATGCCCTTTGGGTTTAAAACAACATTAGATCCACTTATCAACGGCTCGTGAATAAGATGTTCGAGAAACAAATAGGAAATACTATGGAAGTATATATAGACGATATGCTCGTTAAGTCTTTGAATGCAGGTTACCACCTTAAGCACTTGCAAGAAACATTCGATATCCTAAGGAGGTATAACATGAAACTTAACCCCGAGAAGTGCGCGTTCGGGGTTAGATCTGGTAAGTTCCTGGGATTCCTGGTCTCACAAAGGTAACTGAGGTAAACCCCAAAAATATCAAGGTCGTAGAAGATATCTCAGATCAATTGTCAAACATAAAAGAAGTCCAAAGGCTCACATGGAGATTAGCAGCATTGAGCAGGTAATAATAACTTCAAATGGACATCGGAATATCAGCAACCCTTGAAGGACTTGAAGAAGTACTTGTCAAGCCCTACATTGCTCTACCAAAAGACTGTGATTTTTCTAGCCTACCCCGCGATTTCAGAAGTTGCGGTAAGTGTAGTTTTTGTCCAAGAGGATGAAGGTACACAACTCCCATTTATTACGTTAGCAAAATTCTAACGGGATGCGGAAACTCGCTATCCACATTTGGAAAAATTGGCCTTAGCTCTCGTAGTCGCTGCTCGGAAGCTGAGGCCCTACTTCTAGTGTCACCCGATAACTATGGTGACTACTTTCCCTTTGCGGAACATTCTTCACAAGCCTGAGCTCTCGGGCAGATTGGCCAAATGGGCCGTTCAAATGAGTTAATTTGGTATTGAATACAAATCAAGGACTGCAATTAAGTCACAAGTCTTAGCTCACTTTGTGGCCAACTTCAATCTGTGACTTTTGCCTCTAGAAAACAAGGAGGCAGTAATGGTGTCGGAATCGACATCGGGGGTTTGGATCTTTTCTATGTATGGATCTTCCAACATAAAAGGGTCCGGGCTCGGAATAGTCTTAATCACGCCATGGGTGGAAACCCTAAGGCAGGCCATCAGAATGATCCCCTTAACTAATAATGAAGTTGTTATCGCCCACAGTATTACGTCGATGTTATGCTCTGCAGTAATATATTACGATGATGTTACCCTTTGCAGTAGTATATTACGATGATATTACGTCTTGCAGTATTATATTACGGTGATGTTATGCTTTGCAGTATTAAGTTACGACGATGTTGCACCCTGTAGTATTGTACGTTGGATTTGTCGTAAGGTAATTGATATCAGTCCAAGTAAAAGATTATTTGGAGATTATAAGAATTATGTTATTTCACAAGTGATGAATAAATTCGTAAAGGTGAAAGGGGAAGCAAGTCAAAGAAAATAAATTTTTCGTCCAAGTTTGACATATTGGGGTAAAATACGGCACGAGCTAAAATACCCGGTATTTATGGACTAGTAACATGCAAGGTACTACATGACCATGCTAGAAAGGTGTGTAAGGTATGTGAAAAATGAGTAATATTTTAAGTAAGAGGGAATAATTCTTAATTATACGGGTAATTGATTAATTACCGGGTAACAGGACATTACCTAGTTAACTAATAAGTGGATACAAATTATAAATTATTACCCGAATGTGGCAAGAATCCACAAATGTGAGAAGTGATTAAGCATTTTTTTACCTATGTGTCTAGCAATTAAGGATTCTTATCCATGCATTTGGACACAAATAAGACCCAAAAACATCAAAAAATGATATTTCATTCCTTAAATCTTCCAAACATTATCCATTTCAGAAGAATGATGATATTCCATTCTTAGTCTTCAAACGTTATCCATTATAATTATGATATTTCATTCCTTAAATCTTCCAAACATTACCTATTTCAAAAGAATGATGATATTCCATTCTTTGTCCTCAAACGTTATCCATTTTCAAAGAATGATTTTGTTCAAAAAAATTCATGGTTTGATATCTAAAATCTTCAAGGAACTAGAAGCTAAATACTCACTTGATATATATGATCCTCTTCAAAAAATGTTAGAAACAGAAGCAAATTTTCCAACGAGGATTTGTTGGGATAGTAGCAACGTGAAATTTTGCGATTCTAGAAAAGTACGGTGCAAGCTTCACCATGAATATTATACGGAGTTTTCCTACTCCATGTATGTTAAGGCTAAGCTCTTACTTCATTTTGGCATGATCTTTTCATTAAACAAGTTTGATAACGAAGCATAAAGAAAAATTCATATCCCGAAATTTACATATATTTTGCTAGTCTCGCAAGTTACAATATTCTCTTTATCGGGACTTCATATTCATTTGAGTATTTCATTCTTCCAGTCAAGAGACCAAAGAATTTATATATACAGTATTAAAGTATTTTCATTACCATCGAGCTATAATCGATGGGCAGGCCCCTATTGGGCAACCTCTAATCAGATGGTAAGTTATATGCCGATCCTACTGTGGTCGAGCACCTATGAGCGAGCCTAGTTGGTCGGGATACAACGTCTAGTATGCCCGAGCGCCTATGAGTGAGACTACTATGGCAAAGCAGTTTTATATATATACAGAGCCTTATAGGGTCGGACAACTATTTTACTTACTATATTGAGAAAGTTGAGTCAGTATCAGCAGGTAAGCATATCTTTAGATTATCTTTGACTTCCAGCTACTTGCAGTTATTACATTATCAGTTCATTTTTAGCTTTCAGTATATTGCCTTACATAATCAGTAAATTATTTCGTACTGACGTCCATTTTCTGGGGGCGCTGCATTTCATGCGTGTAGGTCAGACAGACAGATGGGTAGGCCTCCTCAATAAGTGTTGCCTGAGTTCAGTTTGATCGGTAAGCTCCATTCCTTTTGGATTTTCTGGGTCTAGAGAGTTATGTACATCTTGTATAAATATGTATATATGTTATGAGTAGGTCAGGGAGCTGTTCTGATCACAATATATCCATCAATAGAGGCTTATAGACATATCATGTCAGTTAGTGCATTATGTTGGGCTTGCAGGCATTGTATGTATATTTGGTTGGTTTGTCAGCTGTAATAGTTATGACGTCCTTGTCGGCCCAGTTATATATTGACATTTAGTCATCATTCGTAGTTATCTTGCAATGTGGCCCATGGACAAAGTATGACATCATATGTTCAGAGTCCCTTAGTTGCAAGTTGGTACGCAAGGATAGGTGAGGCACTAGTTGCTAGTCTCGCCCCCCAGGTTCGAGGCGTGACAAAAGTGGTATCAGAGAAGTTATGTCCTAGGGAGACTACAAGCCGTGTCTAGTAGAGTCTTGTTTATGGATGTGTCGTGCACCACACTTATAAGCAGGAGGCTGCAGAGCATTTAAGACTGTCACTCTTTCTTCTTACTCTAGATCATGTAGTACAACTCACTTATAAGAATTCAAGTCTCGAACTTCTATTTTTATTCGTAATAAGATGATTCCTACATTCAGAAAGATGATCGATAAGAGATATAGCTGTGGAAGTGTTGAATTAGAGGAACTCTACTTTGTATCATGCTTATGATAAGTAAATGTGAGGTCTTTAGCAGATCATGTGCGTACTGAAAGGTGTAAGCCTCTTGATAAGAATCGTTAGGGCAAGAATGCCTATCCACCTTTATGGTGAAAGACAATGAGAGATTAAGAAGATAAATACAAGTTTCAACAAGCAAAAGAAGCAAGATAAAGAAGGGTACGAGGCACCCAGTTAACAAAAGTTAACAATGTTTATAATTCATGCAGAGGAACATAAGCTTTTTTAGTTATATTCAATAGTAACAGAGGTATATACAATCGGTCGCACCCATTACAGATATGCCCTATGGGGGTTAATAGAAGTAGTATAAAAAAATATGATGGATGAATTGTTTGTGTCAGTTGACATTTACGAAGGATATTGCAAATATGCTAATAGATCTCCTTGTTATACACCCAGATGGTACACTTTAAAATAGTGCAGCCAGATATGAGTACTACAAAGACATGCACTATAAGACTTGAAGGGATACATATTACCTTAGTGTGGCTCGTGTCTCTAGTAAAGCGAGAATGTTAAGCAACTTGAAGAGCCACTGGATGGAGCAAAGGGAAGCTAAAAGCAAAAGAATGTCTTGTTCGAGTTTTCAGAATAAAGTGATAGGCATAAATGTTAGCGGGAAATAAGAAAAGAGTTAACGAAACATTATGAGTAAGATGTGGTACATGGATGATAAAGGTAGATCAAAAGATGACAATATTACAAAATCTATAGTCAAGTGAAGGAAGAGACGATGGGTGACAGGCCTTAGAACAACAAAAGAGTATAGGCAATACAGTCAAGTCCTCATTTTGAGAAATAAGTTCGCAACTCTAGCGTGTGTCACACCTCCTTTTTGCGCGCCCGGCCCCGAAGGGTTAAATGCGCGGGTGGAGTTTTTCCAATTTAAGTGACAATATTCGAAATGGGATTATTTATTTAATTCAGAGTCGCCACTTGGGAAAGGTTTGGCTTTTGGTGTCCCAAGTCACCGGTTTATCTTGAATCCCAAATCGAGGAAAAATATTCGACTATCCAAATGAAGTCTGCGAACCAGAAATTCTAAGTAAGGAATTCTGTTGACCCGAGGGAAGGTGTTAGGTACCCTCGAATCCCGTGGTTCTAGCACGGTCGCTTAAATTGTTATAATGGCTAAATATCTGATTTAAATACATGTTATGACTTACGTGCTTTTATTAAGTTTAAACCGCTTTTATTATTATCACTCATTTATAGAATTGCAACGTCGTGAAAAATGCATCTCGAGCCACGTCACAATCAATGCACCCGTGGTCGTCAACACATTTTGACTCCGTTGAGACTTGGATTTAGGTCACATCAATGTGCACGTGTTTAAGAAGGTAATTTAATTAAGCCGCGCCTAAAGAGTCTAACGTGTTGTTATCTTTGGAGAAGGCAAGGAAATTCACTATACCGCCCATCTCCAAATTCTAAA
This sequence comes from Nicotiana tabacum, assembly GCF_000715075.1. Taxonomy (NCBI): domain Eukaryota; kingdom Viridiplantae; phylum Streptophyta; class Magnoliopsida; order Solanales; family Solanaceae; genus Nicotiana; species Nicotiana tabacum. The sequence continues at coordinate 188,582,876 of NC_134087.1, read as the reverse complement.
TGTTTATTTATTGAGGGCCCCGCAATGTGTATCTTTCTTCTAACGGGGCTCATCTCATTATTTAAAAGAGATATCCTAAAGTGGCTACATTTTCTATTATGTTTGTCTCTAAAATAAAAAGGGAAAAGGTACGTGCTAAATTACTTAACCAAATCCGGATTTCCTGTCAATCATTTGATTCATTTGGTGAATTGTTTGCAAGATGAAGAATGCAGTATCTCGTGGAACCTGCCTTCAATTTTAATGAAAATGACATACAAGCTGGTGAAACGCTACAACTACTCCAAACATTTCTTGAGTTGAATTTAGCTAAACTTATTTAGGCAAGATTAAATGAATTAACTACTAGGCGTTGTTACTAATGGGATTTGAATGTGATCTTATGTACTGCCTAACGAGACCCAGGAAAAGGACTAAAATAAAACAAGGCAGCATAGTATAAGTTTGGAGTATCCATACCCCGTATTAACAAACAACTACAAACTAAAACATGAAGGACTAAGCTCAGATGAGTGTTAGTTAACATACACTTTCGTACTATTGAATTGTAAACTAACAACTACACAGGCCCATTAATATACCATGAATATTACAACAAATAACTTTGAACTTCTTCAACCTTTTTCATTTCATGCTTTCAAACTGTTTCGGTTACACCAATATGGTACTTGAAATGTGTACCTGGGAGATGCTTACAATGAAGAAAGCAGAAGAGTCAGTTGAGCAGCGGTGCAAACGAAACAGCAGTAGTAGCAGATAAATAGCAGCAGGACAAATTCCAGTGCAAGATGCAATTATAGACGAGGGAAAAGGCCAAATGATGGCAGCACACAGTGTAGTAGAAATGGAACTCCAGACAATCCAATTCCGAGATAAACCAATGCAACAAACACTACCAGTAATCTCGACTGAAACTTAGAAGAAGCAATACTACCTAACAGATTGACAGCAGAAGAACTTCAAACAAAACCAAAGTTTCTGATTTCCTGTTTGTTTTTTTATTTCTTGCTCTCTTTCTATCCCTATCTATCTCTCTCTGTCTGTGTATTTTAAAATCCAGAACCAGTCCCTCAATGTTTATACCTTCCTTGTTTTACTTCTCTGTCTTGTGTTATTATCAGAAATCTCCCTGTGTCTGTCTCCTGTATGTTCTGTGTGTATTAATATGTATGTATTTCAGCTCTCTCTTCTCAAATCTATCCTCTCTCTGTTCTCTTGTGTCTCTCTTTATGTCTGTCCTGTATGTTCTTCCTCTCCTTTCTTTTATAAGCCTCCCATCGCCCCTTTAACAGCCTGTTTTACACAAATCAGAACATCCTCCCATGTGCTTTCTTATTTTCAGATTCCACTTACTATTTAAATAAGAACAAACTCCCCATGATATTCCCTGGCAGACTTACCTTTTAAGTGAGGTTTAATATTTCTAAACTAAAGTAGGATGATGGGCAGCAGAATATATCTGACAGCATATGCTGTCAAACTATTTTTAAATCAAAAAGCCCTTTATGCAGGAACCAGGCTGTGCACAAATGCACCTGTGAGGAACAAATGCACATATTGTGCACAAGTGCACATGCCCTCCAATTCAGAAATGTAACTAAACAAAACATTCCTTTTGCATTTCTGATTCAAATTAACAACTATAAGTAAACAAACTTAGTTCCTAATTGATTCAAGCAAATGCTTAGCAGAAGTAAGTCGATTTGTTATTGTTCGGACAACTGAAACTAATTGACGACATATGTCGACTTGACCATACTAGTTATAACACATACAATCGAAACCAAAATCAGACATTTAACAGTGTAGGACACATGATTCGAATTGTGCTGACTAAGCGAAAATTGTACTCGAGGAATCAGTTAGTCAGTTCAAATTTGAAAATCAGCTAATTGCACAACACTTACATACACATTATCAGAACAAATAGAAAGACTCAATCAAACAACAGAGGTTCAGGCAAAGTGGACAGGGCACAATTGATAAAATTCAAGGACACAAACAAAACATGAACAGACCTTTAAAACAATCAGATGAACCAAAACAAATAAAGAAAAGAAAGAACTCACCTTAAACCCCGAAAAATCAAAAGACCCTAGCTTGGACTCGAACAGACCTTTCTTAAGGCTGAACGGACTTTAATCGAGAAACACTTCGATTAAAGTCCATTAGACCTTAATCTCTTCGGCTTGAACAAGACACGGACCATCGACGAGGAACCCTAAGGTTCCAAAAAATCAGATCTGGGATTCATGCTTCCCTGGTCAGATTCGGACCAAACCAAGCATGGTTTGGTCATGATGGGGGTCTGGGGAGTGTCTGGTGTGAAACTGGGGTCAAACGGTGTAAGTCAGGTTCCGACTCGAATCTTCAAATGAAGATTCGAGAAGGTGGGAAGGGATTCGAGCTAGGTGGTTAACAGATCCAGGTTCAGGATGGCAAGGGGGTTCTATGGTGTTAAGGGGAAGGTCACCGGCGTTCATGCCGCCGGGTTTCTGGTGAAGGGAGATGGGGGCGGCTAGGGTTTGAAGGGGAAGGGTCTGTGAAGACGAAGGCCGGGGTATTGGATAGGGGGCAGGGTATGGTTGGAAGATTATATATGGGATGGGTGGGTTGATCTCGGCCGTTGGATGAGGCAAGATGGAAGTCCCAGATCTTTAATCTGATGGGGAAACGGTGTCAATTCATCCTAAAGGGGTTTGGGTCGGTCCGGGTGGAAACGGGTCGGGTTCCTCAGTGGGTTATGGGGAATTGATCTTGGCCGTTGATCAATTTGAGATCAACGGCCCAGATCAGACTGGATTAACACGGCGTCGTTTGGACGCTCTGGGTGTTAGCTGGTGTGGACCGGGTTTCACAGGGGTTTTGGGTTGAGTTTGTTTGGGCCAATTTGTTTATAATTGGCCCAAGTCCGAAAAGATTTTTTTTTATTATTATTTTATTTTCTTCTTTATTTTAAAAACAAAACCTAAGTAAATCAAATTAAAATTAAATAAACACTTAATACAATTATTTGCACACACCTTAAAATATTTTAAAACAGGTAAAATCAAGCAAAAACAAAATCACGGACAAAGATGCCTATTTATGATTTTCTATTTAACAACCGGATTACGGTTCAAATTATGCATGACACATACATTTTTGTATTTTGTTTTAATAAAATAAAATGGGCAAAAAATCATAAATAATTAACAAAGTGCCATGTAAAAATCCAAAAATTGTACAGCAGGACCAATTGTTATTATTTTTTATTTCTTTTGGAGTGATTGTCGCGCAAAACAAAAATCACGTGCTCACAGCTGCCCCTCTTTGTTCGGAAACACGAAGAGTTTTCGTGCAAAGATAAAGTGAGCGTGTATGAGCGATTTTTGCCTATGGACTACTCCGTGTGAAGCATGTTTTTGAAAAATCTGACCGAATCTTGCTTCAAAGATTTCCTACATATCCTGGGCTAAACAGGAATCAGGTCAATATAGTTCGGGAAAATTTTGGTAGCTGGGACTACCATGGGATTGCAATGCTTGTTGTTAGTGCTGTTGCTGTTGTCACTGCTGCGTCACTGACCGCCTTATTACAACCAAAGGAAAATTGGAACTGAACTAACTACTTATATGCATGTCAACTGCGAGTTACAAGATTCCTATCTATGATTCTTTTGCGACTTGATCTTGGGTCTTAGCTGATTGTGCTTGGAGACTTTGATCCGAATCTTGATGCTTGCGAGTTGCGGCGACTTGTTCAATCTTTGGGATACTGAGTAAAATGCGACTGGCAGAGTTCAGGACCTTAGTCAAATGTTGGAGTCGATCCGCCTTCCATTCACTCTGATATCTCGGGATATCTTCTTTTTGTCTTTTTCTTCTTTGATTCTGAGTTGAGACTCATCTCGTGGGTCATTTCGATCCGTGTGGCTCGAGGTTAGACCTGTGGGAGAAAAACAAACGAACGAAATTTTCTGCCCCAGTTTCACTAGGAAAATTTCGTGAATTATTCGCCAGGAAGTTCATAAAATTGATGAAGGAAGATAAAAATGCTCAGTTCAGGGTTGGAGCCCTAATACCGACTAGCTGGGGAGAAGTTCGGTTTTAGAGTCGAAACTCTGATACTGACCAACTGGGGGAAAGTTCAGTTTAGGGTTTTAAAAAACCTGATGCTGATTAAGAGAAAAAGTTCAGTTTAGGGTTTAAAACCCTAATGCTGACTAAAATGAAAAATTCAGTTTAGGGTTTTAAAACCCTAATGTCGACTAAAGGAAAAATTCAGCTTAGGGTTTAAAACCCTAATGCTGACCAAAGAAAAAATTCAGTTTAGGGTTTAAAACCCTAATGCTGATTGCATGGAAAAGCTCAGTTTAGGGTTTAAAACCCTAATGCTGGTTGAATGGAAAAGGTTCAGTTTAAGGTTTAAAACCCTAATGCTGATTAAAGGAAAAAGGTCAGTTTAGGGTTTAAAACCCTAATGTTGACTGCATGGAAAAGCTCAGTTTAGGGTTTAAAACCCTAATGCTGGCTGAATGGAAAAAGTTCAGCTTAGGGTTTAAAACCCTAATGCTGATTAAAGGAAAAAGATCAGTTTAGGGTTTAAAACCCTAATGCTGACTGCATGGAAAAGCTCAGTTTAGGGTTTAAAACCCTAATGCTGGCTGAATGGAAAAAGTTCAGCTTAGGGTTTAAAACCCTAATGCTGATTAAAGGAAAAAGGTCAGTTTAGGGTTTAAAACCCTAATGCTGACTGCATGGAAAAGCTTAGTTTAGGGTTTAAAACCATAATGCTGGCTGAATGGAAAAAGTTCAGTTTAGGGTTTAAAACCCTAATGCTGATTGAAAGGAAAAAGGTCAGTTTAGGGTTTAAATAACCCTAATGCTGACTGCATGGAAAAGCTCAGTTTAGGGTTTAAAACCCTAATGCTGGCTGAATGGAAAATTCAGTTTAGGGTTTAAAACCCTAATACTGACTAAAGGAAAAAGTTCAGTTTAGGGTTTAAAACCCTAATGCTTACTAAAGGAAAAATTCAGTTTAGGGTTTAAAACCCTAATGCTGACTGCATGGAAAAGCTCAGTTTAGGGTTTAAAACCCTAATGCTGGCTGAATGGAAAATTCAGTTTACGGTTTAAAACCCTAATGCTGACTAAAGGAAAAAGTTCAGTTTAGGGTTTAAAACCCTAATGCTGACTAAAGGAAAAATTCAGTTTAGGGTTTAAAACCCTAATGCTGACTGCATGGAAAAGCTCAGTTTAGGGTTTAAAACCCTAATGCTGGCTGAATGGAAAATTCAGTTTACGGTTTAAAACCCTAATGCTGACTAAAGGAAAAAGTTCAGTTTTGGGTTTAAAACCCTAATGGTGACTAAAGGAAAAATTCAGTTTAGGGTTTAAAACACTAATGCTGATTGCATGAAAAAGCTCAGTTTAGGGTTTAAAACCTTAATGCTGGCTGAATGGAAAATTCAGTTTAGGGTTTAAAACCCTAATGCTGACTAAAGGAAAAAGTTCAGTTTAGGATTTAAAACTCTAATGCTGATTGCATGGAAAAGCTCAGTTTAGGGTTTAAAACCCTAATGCTGGCTGAATGGAAAATTCAGTTTAGGGTTTAAAACCCTAATGCTGACTGAATGGAAAAAGTTCAGTTTAGGGTTTAAAACCCTAATGCTGATTGCATGGAAAAGCTCAGTTTAGGGTTTAAAACCCTAATGCTGGCTGAATGGAAAATTCAGTTTAGGGTTTAAAACCCTAATGCTGACTAAAGGAAAAAGTTCAGTTTAGGGTTTAAAACCCTAATGCTGACTAAAGGAAAAATTCAGTTTAGGGTTTAAAACCCTAATGCTGATTGCATGGAAAAGCTCAGTTTAGGGTTTAAAACCCTAATGCTGGCTGAATGGAAAAAAGTTCAGTTTAGGGTTTAAAACCCTAATGCTGATTGCATGGAAAAGCTCAGTTTAGGGTTTAAAACCCTAATGCTGGCTGAATGGAAAAAAGTTCAGTTTAGGGTTTAAAACCCTAATGCTGACTAAAGGAAAAATTCAGTTTAGGGTTTAAAACCCTAATGCTGATTGCATGGAAAAGCTTAGTTTAGGGTTTAAAACCCTAATGCTGGCTGAATAGAAAATTCAGTTTAGGGTTTAAAACCCTAATGCTGACTAAAGGAAAAAGTTCAGTTTAGGGTTTAAAACCCTAATTCTGACTAAAGGAAAAATTCAGTTTAGGGTTTAAAACCCTAATGCTGACTGCATGGAAAAGCTCAGTTTAGGGTTTAAAACCCTAATGCTGGCTAAATGGAAAAAGTTCAGTTTAGGGTTTAAAACCCTAATGCTGACTAAAGGAAAAATTCAGTTTAGGGTTTTAAAACCCTAATGCTGATTGCATGAAAAAGCTCAGTTTAGGGTTTAAAACCCTAATGCTGGCTGAATGGAAAATTCAGTTTAGGGTTTAAAACCCTAATGCTGACCAAAGAAAAAATTCAGTTTAGGGTTTAAAACCCTAATGCTGATTGCATGGAAAAGCTCAGTTTAGGGTTTAAAACCCTAATGCTGGTTGAATGGAAAAGGTTCAGTTTAAGGGTTAAAACCCTAATGCTGATTAAAGGAAAAAGGTCAGTTTAGGGTTTAAAACCCTAATGTTGACTGCATGGAAAAAGTTCAGCTTAGGGTTTAAAACCCTAATGCTGATTAAAGGAAAAAGATCAGTTTAGGGTTTAAAACCCTAATGCTGACTGCATGGAAAAGCTCAGTTTAGGGTTTAAAACCCTAATGCTGGCTGAATGGAAAAAGTTCAGCTTAGGGTTTAAAACCCTAATGCTGATTAAAGGAAAAAGGTCAGTTTAGGGTTTAAAACCCTAATGCTGACTGCATGGAAAAGCTCAGTTTAGGGTTTAAAACTCTAATGTTGGCTGAATGGAAAAAGTTCAGTTTAGGGTTTAAAACCCAAATGCTGATTGAAAGGAAAAAGGTCAGTTTAGGGTTTAAATAACCCTAAAGTTGACTGCATGGAAAAGCTCAGTTTAGGGTTTAAAACCCTAATGCTGGCTGAATAAAAAATTCAGTTTAGGGTTTAAAACCCTAATGATGACTAAAAGAAAAAGTTCAGTTTAGGGTTTAAAACCCTAATACTGACTGCATGGAAAAGCTCAGTTTAGGGTTTAAAACCCTAATGCTGGCTGAATGGAAAATTCAGTTTAGGGTTTAAAACCCTAATGCTGACTAAAGGAAAAAGTTCAGTTTAGGGTTTAAAACCCTAATGGTGACTAAAGGAAAAATTCAGTTTAGGGTTTAAAACCCTAATGCTGGCTGAATGGAAAATTCAGTTTAGGGTTTACAACCCTAATGTTGATTGCATGGAAAAGCTCAGTTTAAGGTTTAAAACCCTAATGCTGGCTGAATGGAAAATTCAGTTTAGGGTTTAAAACCCTAATGCTGACTGAATGGAAAAAAAATCAGTTTAGGGTTTAAAACAATAATGCTGATTGCATGGAAAAGCTCAGTTTAGGGTTTAAAACCCTAATGCTGATTGCATGGAAAATTCAGTTTAGGGTTTAAAACCCGAATGTTGGCTGAATGGAAAATTCAGTTTAGGGTTTAAAACCCTAATGCTGACTGAATGGAAAAAAATCAGTTTAGGGTTTAAAACCCTAATGCTGATTGCTTGGAAAAGCTCAGTTTTGGGTTTAAAACCCTAATGCTGGCTGAATGGAAAATTCAGTTTAGGGTTTAAAACCCTAATGCTGACTAAAGGAAAAAGTTCAGTTTAGGGTTTAAAACCCTAATGTTGATTGCATGGAAAATCTTAGTTTAGGGTTTAAAACCCTAATGCTGGCTGAATGGAAAATTCAGTTTAGGGTTTAAAACCCTAATGCTGATTAAAGGAAAAAGTTCAGTTTAGGGTTTAAAATCCTAATGCTGGCTGAATGGAAAAAGTTCAGTTTAGGGTTTAAAACCCAAATGCTGATTGAAAGGAAAAAGGTCAGTTTAGGGTTTAAATAACCCTAAAGCTGACTACATGGAAAAGCTCAGTTTAGGGTTTAAAACCCTAATGCTGGCTGAATAGAAAAGTTCAGTTTAGGGTTTAAAACCCTAATGCTGGCTGAATGGAAAAAAGTTCAGTTTAGGGTTTAAAACCCTAATGCTGACTAAAGAAAAAATTCAGTTTAGGGTTTAAAACCCTAATGCTGACTGCATGGAAAAGCTCAGTTTAGGGTTTAAAACCCTAATGCTGACTAAAGGAAAAATTCAGTTTAGGGTTTTAAAACCCTAATGCTGATTGCATGAAAAAGCTCAGTTTAGGGTTTAAAACCCTAATGCTGGCTGAATGGAAAATTCAGTTTAGGGTTTAAAACCCTAATGCTAACTAAAGGAAAAATTCAGCTTAGGGTTTAAAACCCTAATGCTGACCAAAGAAAAAATTCAGTTTAGGGTTTAAAACCCTAATGCTGATTGCATGGAAAAGCTCAGTTTAGGGTTTAAAACCCTAATGCTGGTTGAATGGAAAAGGTTCAGTTTAAGGTTTAAAACCCTAATGCTGATTAAAGGAAAAAGATCAGTTTAGGGTTTAAAACCCTAATGCTGACTGCATGGAAAAGCTCAGTTTAGGGTTTAAAACCCTAATGCTGGCTGAATGGAAAAAGTTCAGCTTAGGGTTTAAAACCCTAATGCTGATTAAAGGAAAAAGGTCAGTTTAGGGTTTAAAACCCTAATGCTGACTGCATGGAAAAGCTCAGTTTAGGGTTTAAAACTCTAATGTTGGCTGAATGGAAAAAGTTCAGTTTAGGGTTTAAAACCCAAATGCTGATTGAAAGGAAAAAGGTCAGTTTAGGGTTTAAATAACCCTAAAGCTGACTGCATGGAAAAGCTCAGTTTAGGGTTTAAAACCCGAATGCTGGCTGAATGGAAAATTCAGTTTAGGGTTTAAAACCCTAATGATGACTAAAGGAAAAAGTTCAGTTTAGGGTTTAAAACCCTAATGCTGACTGCATGGAAAAGCTCAGTTTAGGGTTTAAAACCCTAATGCTGGCTGAATGGAAAATTCAGTTTAGGGTTTAAAACCCTAATGCTGACTAAAGGAAAAAGTTCAGTTTAGGGTTTAAAACCCTAATGGTGACTAAAGGAAAAATTCAGTTTAGGGTTTAAAACCCTAATGCTGATTGCATGAAAAAGCTCAGTTTAGGGTTTAAAATCCTAATGCTGGCTGAATGGAAAATTCAGTTTAGGGTTTAAAACCCTAATGCTGACTAAAGGAAAAAGTTCAGTTTAGGGTTTAAAACCCTAATCCTGATTGCATGGAAAAGCTCAATTTAGGGTTTAAAACCCTAATGCTGGCTGAATGGAAAATTCAGTTTAGGGTTTAAAACCCTAATGCTGACTGAATGGAAAAAATTCAGTTTAGGGTTTACAACCCTAATGCTGATTGCATGGAAAAGCTCAGTTTAGGGTTTAAAACCCTAATGCTAGCTGAATGGAAAATTCAGTTTAGGGTTTAAAACCCTAATGCTGACTAAAGGAAAAAGTTCAGTTTAAGGTTTAAAACCCTAATGCTGATTGCATGGAAAAGCTCAGTTTAGGGTTTAAAACCCTAATGCTGATTGCATGGAAAAGCTCAGTTTAGGGTTTAAAACCTTAATGCTGGCTGAAAGGAAAAAGATCAGTTTAGGGTTTAAAACCCTAATGCTGATTGCATGGAAAAGCTCAGTTTAGGGTTTAAAACCCTAATGCTGGCTGAATGGAAAAAGTTCAGTTTAGGGTTTAAAACCCTAATGCTGACTAAAAGGAAAATTCAGTTTAGGGTTTAAAACCCTAATGCTGATTGCATGGAAAAGCTCAGTTTAGGGTTTAAAACCCTAATGCTGGCTGAATGGAAAATCTCAGTTTAGGGTTTAAAACCCTAATGCTGACTAAAGGAAAAAGTTTAGTTTAGGGTTTAAAACCCTAATGCTGACTAAAGGAAAAATTCAGTTTAGGGTTTAAAACCCTAATGCTGATTGCATGAAAAAGCTCAGTTTAGGGTTTAAAACCCTAATGCTGGCTGAATGGAAAATTCAGTTTAGGGTTTAAAACCCTAATGCTGACTAAAGGGAAAATTCAGTTTAGGGTTTAAAACCCTAATGCTGATTGCATGGCAAAGCTCAGTTTAGGGTTAAAACCCTAATGCTGGCTGAAAGGAAAAAAAAAGTTCAGTTTAGGATTTAAACCCCTAATGCTGACTAGCTGGGGACAAAATTCGAGAACAACAGGTTTAAAACCCTAATGCTGACTGCATGGAAAAGCTCAGCTTAGGGTTTAAAACCCTAATGCTGACTGAATGGAAAATTCAGTTTAGGGTTTAAAACCCTAATGCTGACTAAAGGAAAAAGTTCAGTTTAGGGTTTAAAACCCTAATGCTGACTAAAGGAAAAATTTAGTTTAGGGTTTAAAACCCTAATGCTGACTAAAGGAAAAAGTTCAGTTTAGGGTTTAAAATCCTAATGCTGACTAAAGGAAAAATTCAGTTTAGGGTTTAAAACCCTAATGCTGACTGCATGGAAAAGCTCAGTTTAGGGTTTAAAGCCCTAATGCTGGCTGAATGGAAAAAGTTCAGTTTAGGGTTTAAAACCCTAATGCTGACTAAAGGAAAAATTTAGTTTAGGGTTTTTAAACCTTAATGCTGATTGCATGAAAAAGCTCAGTTTAGGGTTTAAAACCCTAATGCTAGCTGAATGGAAAATTCAGTTTAGGGTTTAAAACCCTAATGCTGACTAAAGGAAAAAGTTCAGTTTAGGGTTTAAAACCCTAATGCTGACTAAAGGAAAAATTCAGTTTAGGGTTTAAAACCCTAATGCTGATTGCATGAAAAAGCTCAGTTTAGGGTTTAAAACCCTAATGCTGGCTGAATGGAAAATTCAGTTTAGGGTTTAAAACCCTAATGCTGACTAAAGGGAAAATTCAGTTTAGGGTTTAAAACCCTAATGCTGATTGCATGGCAAAGCTCAGTTTAGGGTTAAAACCCTAATGCTGGCTGAAAGGAAAAAAAAAGTTCAGTTTAGGATTTAAACCCCTAATGCTGACTAGCTGGGGACAAAATTCGAGAACAACAACTGACCTCTTTTTTTTTGAATTTTCTTGTTTTAGTAAAAGACAAAAGGGAGTTTCGTGGAAACTTACCTTTCGAGTGAATTCCTTATTGCCAAAATACTTCTTGTATCTGTGTACCTTCTTCTTTGGGCGACACCTGCTTCTTGCACAGTTGTCTTGGATTAGACCTGTTTCAACTTTTCAGACAAAGAACATTTGTTAGTTCGGAAATGATGGTCAGTTTGGTGACCTTGATCGTTCCCGGTTGCTTCGTTGCGTCTTCATTTCTGTTGCGAAGTCCCGCCATTGATTTGATTCATATGTCGGAACCTTTTAGACTGCTCAGGCTTGTATTTCCAGATTCCGTAATGATTTGCCTCGCAAGGCTCTTTTTTTTTTCTTTTCTCTCTTTTTTTGTCTCGTTTTGCTTGGAGGTTCCCAACGGGGATTTTATTGGAGGTATTCTGTGGGGATTTGTACAAAAGGAAGCCCTGACGGGGGAATATTTACAAAGGGGATTCTTTGTGTGGATTTTTGTACAATGGGGCATGCTGGATATTTGTTTCAAAGCGGGCTTTCTAGGATTTGTTGGGGTAAGCTTGCTGGGGAATTTTTTACAAAGGGACTCGCTGGGGATGTGCTGAGGAAATTCCAACGGGGATTTTTTTTTTATATTGGGGAGACTCTGTGGGAGATTGTACAAGGAGAGACTCTGTGGGGATTTGTACAGAGGGAGACTCTGTGGGGATTCGTCCGAAGGCGGACTTGCTGGGGGAGATTTCTTTCTTTCCTCTTTACTTTAAACATCATCAAACATCATGATTCATCAGGCTTGGGCAATCGTACCAACGAAACGAGGCGTTTTCCTTCATGAAACGGAATTCCGTGCAACCAAACCTGCCACCTGTCCTTTCCGGTACATCTAGAACTTGGGCTTAAACATAAAAGAGATTCGAAGAAAAACAAAGAAAAGATAAAACGAATTTCAGAAAAGGAGTGTCCCCTTCGGGACGAGAAAGACTTATCTGAGGAAGATAATGCTAGCTTTAATGACATGACATGCTCTTTGGACTGGACGCCTGACCTTCCATAGACTTGCGTTTCCCTGAACCAGAACGGATCTGTGATTCCAAACCGGTGGAGCTTTGCCGAGACCTCCTTGGGGTGGAGTCATTCTTTTCGGCCAACAACGCCCTTTGCGGGTTTTCGCCAGCTGACCTCTCTCATTTCTCTTCCTGTCATCGCTTGATAACACTCTTTGCGAGTTTTTACTAAACAAGCTCTCTCATTTTGGTTTCTCTACTCCCGTCGCCTCGTGGTGCCCGAAGGTTTTCACCGACGAGACTCTCTCATTTTATCTCTCTCAATTCAGAGTGTGCCGGTCTCCATTTGTGACGCTTATCGGTTTCCCATTATATTTGGTAATTGATCTGAGGGCTTGTGCTTGGTAAAAAGAGGTGGATGATACCAACTTCTAAACTGCTCGACGTGCCCCGGTTTCAATTTTAGGGTGAATGGGATTTTATTGTTGGTGTGACTGAACCTCAGGGAGAGGCTGCCTACGTATCCTTTCGGAATCAAGTCAAACGTAGTTCAGGCCTCAATCAATGTTTTTTTTTTTTTTTTTTATAAGCGGCTCAAAGGTTTGTAGAGAGAATTGGGCAGTGTTTGGGGAGTAGTGGGAATAAAACCTTCATCATTTCAAATGTGTCAAGACTACTGGAGTATAATTCAGATGTAGTATCTCTTGACTGCATCCGCATTTACTGCTGTGTCGGGGTCATTTCCTTCGATATCACCTAAATACAATGCTCCTCTCGGCAATATCTTCCTTATGATGTATGGGCCTTTCCAATTTGGAGCAAACTTCCCTTTTGCTTCCTCATGATGCGGCAGAATATGCCTCAGTACCAACTGACCTACTTCGAAATTCCTGGGTCGGACTTTCTTGTTGTAAGCACGGGCCATTCTTCGTTGGTACAGCTGTCTGTGACAAACCGCGGCCATTCGCTTTTCATCGATCAAAGTCAATTGCTCTAACCGAGTCTTGACCCACTCGCTGTCTTCGATTTCTGCTTCGACAATGGTTCGAAGAGAAGGAATTTCTACCTCTGCCGGTATTACAGCCTCGGTCCCATAAACCAGAAGATAAGGAGTCGCTCCTACTGATGTGCGTACCGTAGTGCGATACCCCAACAGTGCAAATGGTAACTGCTCATGCCACTGTTGGGAACTTTGGATGGTTTTCCTCAAAATCTTCTTGATGTTTTTGTTTGCCGCTTCCACAGCACCATTGGCCTTTGGCCGATAAGGAGTAGAGTTCCTATGCGTTATTTTGAATTGCTCGCATACATCTCCCATTAAGTGACTGTTCAAGTTTGCTGCATTATCTGTAATGATAGTCGCAGGAATACCGAAACGACAAATAAGGTTTGAGTGTACAAAATCCACTACAGCTTTTTTAGTGACCGACTTGAGAGTGACAGCTTCTACCCATTTTGTGAAGTAATCGATGGCAACCAGTATAAACCTGTGTCCATTTGAAGCCTTTGGTTCGATTGGTCCAATGACGTCCATGCTCCAGGCGACAAATGGCCAAGGTGCAGACATGGGATGCAGCTCCGTGGGAGGTGCATGAATCAAATCACCGTGCACCTGACACTGATGACACTTCCGAACGAAGCTAAAGCAATCCTTTTCCATGGTCATCCAGTAATAACCTGCTCGAAGGATTTTCTTTGCTAAGACATAACCGTTCATGTGAGGTCCGCACACACCTGCGTGTACTTCGTGCATGATATTTCTTGCCTCCTCGATATCGACACATCTTAGAAGATTGAGGTCCGGGGTCCTCTTATACAACAATTCACCGCTCAGAAAGAAACCACTTGCATGCCGCCTAATGGTCCTCTTTTGATCTCCAGTATCGTGCTCGGGGTATTCTTGTGTCTTCAGGAACCTTTTGATGTCATGGTACCAAGGCTGCGTATTTGATCCCGCCTCGATTACATTGCAGTAACCGTGTCTTTCCTTGATTTGGATTTCCAAAGGATCGACGTGGGCGTTGCCCGGGTAGGGTAGCATTGAAGCCAAAGTAGCAAGTGCATCTGCCAGTTCATTGTGACATCTCGGGATATACCTGAACTCTATTGATGTAAAGCGCTTGCTGAGGTCCTCTACATGCTGTCGGTACGGGATAAGTTTGACATCCCGAGTTTCCCATTCGCCTTGGGCTTGCCGGATAATCAGGTCAGAATCTCCCATAATCAGTAAGTCTTTGACATCCTGATCGATTGTCATATGCATGCCCATGATGCAGGCTTCATACTCAGCTGTATTATTCGTGCAAAAGAAACGAAGTCTAGCTGTGGCGGGATAATGCTGACCAGAAGGCGAGATTAAAATTTCCCCAATCCCTACACCCTTGGCGTTCACGGCTCCATCAAAGAACATCTTCCAGACATGAGCGTCCTCCGAGACCACTTCTACAGTGTTTACTTCTTCATCTGGAAAGTAGGTACTCAATGGCTGGTATTCCTCATCGACCGGATTTTCGGCCAAATGATCTGCTAGCGCCTGGGCTTTCATTGCCGTGCGAGTGACATAGACTATGTCGAATTCCGTAAGCAAGATTTGCCATTTAGCCAGTCTCCCAGTAGGCATTGGTTTCTGAAATATATACTTCAAAGGATCCAACCTGCTTATGAGGAACGTAGTGTGGGCTTGGAGATAATGTCTCAGCTTTTGAGCAACCCACGTGAGAGCGCAGCATGTCCTCTCCAGCAGAGTGTATTTGGCCTCGTAGCCGGTGAATTTCTTGCTCAAGTAGTAGATTGCTTGCTCCTTCTTTCCGGTTACGTCGTGTTGCCCGAGGATGCAACCAAAAGAGTTCTCCAAGACTGTCAGATACAAGAAAAGTGGCCTCCCTGGTTCTGGAGGGACCAAGACTGGGGGATTCGAAAGGTATTCCTTGACTTTATCAAAGGCTTCTTGACACTCAGTTGTCCATTTAATCGCCGCATATTTCCTTAACAGCTTGAATATGGGCTCACACGTGCTTGTCAGCTGGGCAATAAACCGACTGATGTAGTTCAATCTGCCCAACAGACTCATCACGTCTTTCTTTGTTCTCGGGGGAGGCAGATCTCTGATAGATTTTATCTTAGTTGAATCTAGCTCGATACCTCTCCTGCTTACGATGAAACCCAAAAGTTTGCCCGACGGAACTCCGAAAGCGCATTTGGCTGGGTTCAGCTTCAAGTCATACTTCCTTAATCTCTCGAAGAATTTCCTCAAGTCTTGGATGTGATTATCCTGCGTCCTGGACTTGACTATCACGTCGTCCACGTACACCTCTATTTCCTGATGCATCATGTCATGGAAAATGGCAGTCATGGCCCTCATGTAAGTAGCCCCAGCATTCTTCAAACCAAATGACATGACCCGGTAACAGTAGGTGCCCCAAGGCGTGGTAAAGGCAGTTTTCTCGGCGTTCTCTTCATCCATCAATATCTGATGATACCCAGCGTAACAATCTACGAAAGACTGTATCTCGTGTTTGGCGCAATTATCAACGAGGATGTGGATGTTAGGCAGCGGGAAATTATCTTTAGGACTTGCTCTATTCAGATCTAGGTAATCTACACATACCCGAGTTTTCCCGTCCTTTTTTGGTACTGGAACCACATTCGCCAACCATGTTGTATTTTGGACTACCCGAATCACTCCCGTTTTCAGTTGTTTGGTGATCTCCTCATTAATCTTGTCACTGACCTCAGTTTTGAACTTTCGTTGCTTTTGTTGAACTGGAGGACAATCAGGATGAATTGGCAATTTATGAACCACCAGATCAACACCTAGTCCCGGCATGTCATCATATGACCAAGCAAACACGTCTTTAAATTCAAAAAGAAGTTGAATTATCGCCTCTCGCGTTTTCTCGTCCGTGTGAATGCTTATCTTGGTCTCCCGGATTTCTTCAGGAGTTCCTAAATTAACCGGTTCGGTGTCATTCAGATTTGACTTAGGTTTATTCTCAAAGTATTCCAACTCTCGGTTTATCTCCCTAAAAGCTTCTTCCGCATTATATTCTGATTCTGGGTTCATTAATTCGCAGTTAAATAGCTCATTGTGACCTGGGCGTGAAGTCCGCAAGCATGTAATATTTAAAGCCGCATTATTATAACTGAAAAGAAAGATAAAAGGAAAAATAACAAAATCAGAACAAAAGAAAGAATGGGAAAGCAATGATGATTTTTTTCATTTTTCTTTGGAAAGTTGGAAGACAACAATGTTTACAACTTAGGAACTCAAAACAACAATTGAAAAGAAGAAAATGTTCAAGTTATGTCCTGGAGATAACTTGTGACACAGGAAAGGTGGCAGGACAACTCTACCCAGACTTCCGTCTAGTCGGGAATAACGTAGCCTCCCAGTTTTGAAGTTGGGCGTTCGGCCCCATGTACAGCATCTCAGCAGTGCTTGTGCCTTTACCTGGTTGAACCATGTGGACCTCGTAGAGCATCTCTCTCATTGCCCCACATATCTCCTCGATTTCCTCAGCTGTGAAGACCTCATCATCTTCTTCTTCAGCGTACCTTGGCCTGATGAAAGTTGCATTTAAATCCGGCAGTGGTCGAGGTAACTTCCAACCCTCATTTTTTCTTTTCTTTGCCCACTCTTCGTCTGCTGGAGTAGGTTTGAAACCTAGTCCAAAAGGTTTCTTGGTGACTGGCAAGGTAATGGGTTCTGTTATTCCCTGAAGGGTTCGTCCAAGCCCCTTCCCTGGCCTAAATCCGTGTCGGATCATCTCTTTGGCCACCATAACCGAGGCGTTAGACAAGAAAGGCTGGGGGCAGGGTATTCCCTCTTCGTGCTGCTCTGTCAGTACAATCTCGAAAGCTTGATAGACCGTATGTTCGCTCCCTTCTCTCGGTTCAAGATATGGGATGGATGGGTCCCGATAGATAGCATGCTCATCTTCCCCATGGACCACGATCTCTCGGTCTTCGTACTCAAACTTCACCATCTGGTGAAGAGTGGAAGGCACAGCTCCTGCCGCATGGATCTAAGGTCTGCCAAGGAGAAAATTGTAGGATGTATCCATGTCGAGCACCTGGAAGGTTACTTGAAATTCGACTGGTCCTATGACCAACAACAGGTCTATTTCTCCCATGGTATCTCTCTTGATGCCGTCGAAAGCTCTTACGCAGACATTGTTGGGTCGGATTCTTCTGGTCCCAATTTCCATTCTTTGTAGCGTGGAGAGCGGGCAAATGTCAACACCTGAGCCCCCATCCAGCATTACCCGCTTGACATAATAGTCTTTGCATTTAATTGTTAGATGCAAAGCCTTGTTGTGTGCCGCTCCTTCCGGGGGTAGATCGTTCTTGCTGAAAGAGATTTAGTTGACGGCGAAAAATCTTTCTGTCATCCGCTCTAATTGCTCTACCGAGGTTTCAACTGGCATATATGCTTCATTCAGGGTCTTTAGTAAGATCTTTCGATGCTCGGTCGACCTCATTAACAATGACAGCATGGACACTTGCTCGGGGTACTTGCGCAGTTGATCTATCACTTCGTAATCTGGCATTTTCATTTGTTGGAAGAACACTTCCGCTTCTTCAACACTTACGGGCTTCTTTGGCGGGAATCGCCTTTGTGTGGCGTTGTTCAGTTCTTAGGTATTTGAATACCTCCCAATGAAAGTATTTTCTGGAAGTTCTCCCATGACCTCTTTACCTTTGTACATTACCAAAGTATTTTGATAATTCCACGGCACTGTGGACGGGTTGGTCATTGGCTTTTGTGGCACGCGTCCGATAACCACTGGCTCATTCAGCCGAGGTGGTTGAATCGTCCCCCGGACCACATAGGCCCCTTTCGGCACATACATAGGTTTTGTCTTTTTGATTGCGAAGTTCTACGTCTTCTCAGCTCGACCTCGTGGTATGTAAAGAACTTCATCTTTTACCGGTACCACTTTCTTTTCCACCTTCTTTTCAGGCTCTTTCTTTATAGCTTTGGCCTCCTCCCCCTTTTCTGATTTCTGGTCTGTCTCAGGCCTCTTCCCCGTGTCGACAATGGCAATTATGGCTTTCAAAGCAGGGTCGAATTCTTTGTCTTCGCAAATCATTTCGATCAGCGGCCCATTATTGTGAGCAGGCAATGGATTGTTAGTCATATTTGGGATCTTTTCGTCCCTTAGCACTATTTTCCCTTGCTCTATCAAATTCTCGACCACGCTTTTCAACGACCAGCAGTCATTTGTATCATGTCCCTCGGCCCCTGAATGATAGGCGCATCTGACTCCAGCTTTGTAAGAAGGTGACGTCGGGTTTTGCCTTGTTTGAGGGATTGGTTGCAAGAAACCCAATTGGACTAGCTTCGGGAACAAAGTAGAGTATTGTTCACCGATGGGCATGAAAGTCCGCCGTCGAGGTGGCTCCTGAGGGCGAAAGTTATTCTGCAGGGGTTGTGGGTTATAGTGGTTGCGGTATTGAGGCTGATTTCTGGGAGGTGGAGCTGGGCCCCGGTTGGCTTGTTGTGGTGGATGGGCATAAGGTTGGGCATTCATGACCATATAAGGTTGATGAGCATATGCCAAATTGGAGTGGGGGTAATAGTGTTGTGGGGTTCTTTCCGGGAAACGGGGCTTGGGATGATGATACTCCCTTGCTTCCGAGGCTGCCATAGTCGTTTCTTCTTTCTTATTCCCTCTTGTCATTCCTCCGGACCCGCTTTGGACGGCCTGGGAGGTTGCCTTTATGGCTGCTTGACTCAGAATTCTACCTGTTTTCAGACCATTTTCTACCATCTCTCCAATCTTGATCGCTTCCGCGAATGGCTTACCCATGGCTGACATCATGTTTTGGAAATAGTCAGAATCTTGAGCCTGGAGAAAGGTAGTGACCATTTCCACTTCATCCATGGGGGGCTTCACTCTTGACGCCTGTTCACGCCACTTAATAGCATATTCTCTGAAGCTTTTTGAAGGTTTCTTCTTTAAATTCGACAGAGAATTTCGGTCTGGCGCAATGTCGATGTTATACTGGAATTGTTTCATAAAATCTCTGGCGAGATCATCCCATATATGCCATCGAGACATTTCCTGGTCCATATACCATTCCGAGGCTATCCCTACTAGACTTTCCCCAAAATATGCCATTAAAAGTTCTTCTTTTCCGCCAGCTCCCCGCAATTGGTTGCAGTATTTCTTAAGATGTGCAATGGGGTCACCGTGCCCATCGTATTTCTCGAACTTCGGGGTCTTGAAACCCGCTGGCAGGTGCACGTGAGGGAACATGCATAGGTCGGCGTAAGAGACGCTCTTCTGTCCGCTCAACCCTTGCATATTCTTCAAACTTTGTTCAAGGCTTCTCATTCTCTTGGCAATCTCATTTTGTTCTGCAATTCTGGGGTTCTGATCTTGCCCGGGTGCAAGCTCGCACTGAGGCGGTAGAGGATTAGTGCTGGTAGCGAACCTAGTTGGTTCCATTGAGAACGATGGTGCTTGGAATGTAAAAGAGGATGAGTCAAAGCTTGGTTTGTACGTGGCAGGTTGTGCCGTGATTGGGCAAGGCGATGCAGTAAAGATGTTCATGCTTGCATCGGTGGCTGACATTCGGGGATGAGGCTCAGAAGGCGATCCAGCAGAGAAGGCTGAGGTGGCTGGGTACCCGAATGGGGTAGCAGGATAATTTATGGGGACATTAGAAGTCCCACTTGACCTGGAGAATAATTCAGGGAATCCGGGGATGACACTTGGCGGCTCTTTCCCGTTATTCCAATCGTCCAGCATTTCCAACATGCGGAGCCGTAGGATTCTATTTTCCTCCGCAGTTGCGGACTCAGGTGTGAGGACGGCTGAGATCGAGCTCTCCTCGGAAACAGGGATTGTTTGCAATGGAATTTCTGAAGACATTTCCACACTTCCTTTTGACCTGGTGAAGTAAGTGTGAGTACTGCTTCTGGTCCTAACAACAGGTAGTTGAACACTTCTCCTTGACCTCGTGAAGTGTGAGTGCGAGGCCAGACTTTCACCAAACCCACCGTCTTTCCAAAAAACCCTGGAAACTCAACGACAAACGCGCGGTTAATTTGCAGCAAATAACAGATAGTTAATCTCACGTTGGGCATGATGCACCTATACAGTTAAGTGGATTACTATATGTTTGCTACGAGAGCATGCGTCATTCCGGAATTTTCCTCTTATTAGTTTTTCCCCTTTTTTTTATTATTATATTTTTTTTTCTTTATTTTGCAGTAAAAGAAATGCGACCGAATCCGATGAGGATTGCCTACGTGAATCAGATCATTACGTAGTTCGAAAAACACAAATGAGCGTAAAAGAAGCAACCTCTTTATTATTGAAATGGTCTATTACAAACTACATTTTGCAAAAGAAAAAGCAAACTTCGAAAATAAACCTAGACTCAAAATAGACTAAAAATCACCCTGATGGGAAAAACAGGCAGAAGATGCTAAGATGCAGATTTGACTTATGAATGCATTATGGTTTTGAAAATTGGTGTCCGCGGGGCATCGTTCGGCCTCGCCGCGGTCCTAGGCGTGAGATCCCTCTCAAGTTGCACTAGCTCGTGCATAGTCTGCTTGACATGACCCATTACTGCCGAGAGGATGGTAACGCTGGACATGTTCTCACATCGTAGACATCGTCTGGTGATGGCATGGGCAATGGCCTTGATCCTATCTCTGGTTTGCTTTTTCTCTACGAGTAGGCGTTTTATCTGATCGTTGCATATCTTGAAGACTTGAGCATCCTGTATATGCTGATGCTTCAGTCGTCGTACTTCCGACTTCATCTGGGCTATTGAGTCGTACCAGTATCTGCTCTCAATTTGGAAATCCTTGGCCTGATTAACTGCTTTGATCTCAAGTGCAGCTATCTCTCTCTTTATTTTAGCAACAGTTTTCTCGTGGTCGCCTTCCAATTGATTCAGGTACCGGCGATGCTTATCTGCTCTTGTATCTCACTGTGCCATGAGCTCCGCTATGACGTTTTCAGATTTCTCCAAACCATCTTGCCATTCCCTGATTTCGCTTTTTAGCCTTTTTATCAGCTTCTCGTCTGATCGATGCCTTGGCTGTTTACCCGCATCCACCCTTATCTGTTTGATCTGGGCTCTGAGCATGTCGTTTTCCTGAATTAACCTGTTCCGCTCTCCCAGATCGGTAGCAACTTGCACGTTGTGCTCATATTTCAAGCTTTCCACTTGTTGCTTTAACCTGCTGATTTCGGCGCAATAGTCTCTTTCTTTCGCTAACCAATCCCACTGCCTTTGCGATGATTCGGTGAAATTCCGGATGTGGGGTCTCTTAGCCGGCCTTTCAAGCTCCAGTTCCCTTCTATACCATGCAAGGTAGCCTGGTGCCGTCTCTCCTTTGGCTCGATCCCGCACGCAAGTATCTGATTTCAAATATTGACACTCACTCCAGATTTGGCGAATCTTTGCTTCTGGGAATTGTCCGTTAGGACTTATCTCAACTGCTTGAGTGCTAAGATCTTCCTCATGAGGTACTGTCTTGCATCTTCCGAACTGTCTCAAAACTCGGCAGGGTGCGTAAGGTTGAATGCTCTTAAGCCCCATCAGTAAGAAATGAGTCTTAGCTGCCTACATATATAGGATCTCATCAACAGGCAACCATCCTAGCGTCCATTGTATTTGGCTGGCCGTAAGAGCTTGAAAGAACGAGGTCCATGCCAGGACTCCTTTGGGCAAACTGATCTCTTTGGTTCTCGTGTAAGATTCTTCTATGCAGGTCTTTGCCGGGGAACCATGGCTCAAAATCTCGGAATGATGGCAGAGGTGCTCGGTCATCCATATCTGTAGGAGCAAGTTACAACCTTCGAAGAAATTTCCCCCAGCTTTACAAGCTGTAAGAGCTCGAAAGATGTCAGATACCACCATAGGCGCGAGAGTACTGTCACTTTGCGTGAGTAAAGTGCTGACGACCCCGGATATCTTCAAATCAATGTTTCCGTCTTTCCTTGGAAATACCAGAAGGCCCAGGAACATCATTAAGAACGCTACCCGTTTGTGCTTGTCCCACTTCTGACGAACACCTTTGCTGCACAGTTTGTTGATTGGATTGTTGAATCCCCCCTCATGACCGTACCTATCATATATGAAGCATGGAGTACAAAATCCGGCTGCCAGATCTGGGTTGTGGACTGTTCTGGGTATCTTCAATGAATCTAGGAACCGATGTACCGTGACAACTCTTGGGGCGACCAAGTATTTTTGTCTTAAAGGAAGTTCAGCATTCCCGATGTACCCAGCCATTTCTTCCAAAGTCGGGGTGAGTTCAAAATTAGAGAAATGGAAAACATTGTGCGCCGGGTCCCAGTAGGTAATCAAAGCTCTTATGATATCTCCCCGAGGCTGGATTTCCAACAAACCCACGAGACCTTTCAGATATTTCTTGACCTCATTTTGTCCTTCAACACCTAGATCATTCCACCATAGCCGTAACTTGACAGGGATTTTGGTCATTATTGAAAAATGTTCATTTTGCATCGTGCTTATCCTGCACATTTATTAAGGTGATTTTAACAAAAATGAATTGACTCAAAAAATATTTTACAAAGGGGATCAAGTTTTGAACACGGCCTTTAAACACTTTGGGGACGAAGATTTTAAGGCTGTGTGGGTCAACTGGACAAAAATGCTAAGCAAGACCCAAAGGTGGCTGTTTATGCAAAGTCAGCCTTCCGGCGTCCCTTTTTCGGAAACATTCGGCCATTTATGATAAAACAGTGTCACCCGACTTATTTATGACTCTTTTTTAAAAAAATTGACACATCTTCTTTTTTTCTATTTATTTATTGATTTTGGTTATTTTAGCAAAATGTGGTTGAACCCGACGAGGGTTGCCTACGTATCTCACATCCGGTGAGAATCAAACCGGCGTAGTTCGGGCTATCGTGAATAGAGAAAATCAAATAAACTTAGAAAACAAGAATATATATTTTTATACTATTTTTGAAAAGAGATAAAGATTAAAGAAAATATTTATTATTTTTTTTTAGGAAATATTTGGACTATTAGTCTGAATTTATAAAAGGGGTACTACAAAAGAAACAACATTTTTTTGAATTATGAATTTTCCGTTTTATTTTTTTATTTTTTTATTTTTTTACTTTTAAATAAATACCTTCTCTTTTTTTTGATTTTGAAAATGATAAAAAGAAATTTTTTATATATTTTTTTTAAAATCAAACTAGAAGACAATCTCTTTTTTTTTATATATATATTTTAGAAGAAATTCCGGTGAGGTTTCGACACTACTCGGACATTGATTTTTCCAAAAGAAGTAATTATCTCCCTACGCTGCTATTTTTCCCTTTTTTTAAAAAAAAACCGGTCAGCATGCGGAACTGAAGCAAATAAATGCGCAAAACAAATAGGATGCAGCAGGATGGTCTTTTCATTTCCGGTTGCCTGTCCTAGACGGACCCAACCCCTGTGTTGAGTCCCCTAAGTCAAATGCAACATGATGCAAATAAGCGTTCCTACTAGGGATCCGGCATGAAGTCAAGTTATTCTAGGTTCGTAACCTGGGTATTTGTTCTAGACTGTGTACCCGAGCGGACAACTCGAGTCGAGGAGGGGGCTACGTACCGGGGACCCGCGAGATCGTCCGGCTTTGTAACTTGTCCGACCTCTTTCTTATTTCAGGTATTGACACTAACAGAATAGGGAGTCTCGACCAGCGAGCTTCTCCCCGGAGGTAAGAAGAGAAGGGTTTCGGCACAGTTTATATACAGTTCATATAATATCAAAGCGGTAAAAGACAACATTTAGCACGTTATGCAAAAACATGTAATAAAGATCAGATAATAAAGCCAAATATAACAATTATTCTAAGCTCGAATTCTTGAACCCTGAACCAGTGGTTTTGGGTTAATTATCCCCAGCAGATTCGCCAGAGCTGTCACACCTCCTTTTTGCGCGCCCGGCCCCGAAGAGTTAAATGCGCGGGTGGAGTTTTTCCAATTTAAGTGACAATATTCGAAATGGGATTATTTATTTAATTCAGAGTCGCCACTTGGGAAAGGTTTGGCTTTTGGTGTCCCAAGTCACCGGTTTATCTTGAATCCCAAATCAAGGAAAAATATTCGACTATCCAAATGAAGTCTGCGAACCAAAAATTCTAAGTAAGGAATTCTGTTGACCCGAGGGAAGGTGTTAGGCACCCTCGAATCCCGTGGTTCTAGCACGGTCGCTTAAATTGTTATAATGGCTAAATATCTGATTTAAATACATGTTATGACTTACGTGCTTTTATTAAGTTTAAACCGCTTTTATTATTATCACTCATTTATAGAATTGCAACGTCGTGAAAAATGCATCTCGAGCCACGTCACAATCAATGCACCCGTGGTCGTCAACACATTTTGACTCCGTTGAGACTTGGATTTGGGTCACATCAATGTGCACCCGTGTTTAAGAAGGTAATTTAATTAAGCCGCGCCTAAAGAGTCTAACGTGTTGTTATCTTTGGAGAAGGCAAGGAAATTCACTATACCGCCCATCTCCAAATTCTAAATGTTTATTTATTGAGGGCCCCGCAATGTGTATCTTTCTTCTAACGGGGCTCATCTCATTATTTAAAAGAGATATCCTAAAGTGGCTACATTTTCTGTTATGTTTGTCTCTAAAATAAAAAGGGAAAAGGTACGTGCTAAATTACTTAACCAAATCCGGATTTCCTGTCAATCATTTGATTCATTGGGTGAATTGTTTGAAAGATGAAGAATGCAGTATCTCGTGGAACCTGCCTTCAATTTTAATGAAAATGACATACAAGCTGGTGAAACGCTACAACTACTCCAAACATTTCTTGAGTTGAATTTAGCTAAACTTATTTAGGCAAGATTAAATGAATTAACTACTAGGCGTTGTTACTAATGGGATTTGAATGTGATCTTATGTACTGCCTAACGAGACCCAGGAAAAGGACTAAAATAAAACAAGGCAGCATAGTATAAGTTTGGAGTATCCATACCCCGTATTAACAAACAACTACAAACTAAAACATGAAGGACTAAGCTCAGATGAGTGTTAGTTAACATACACTTTCGTACTATTGAATTGTAAACTAACAACTACACAGGCCCATTAATATACCATGAATATTACAATAAATAACTTTGAACTTCTTCAACCTTTTTCATTTCATGCTTTCAAACTGTTTCGGTTACACCAATATGGGACTTGAAATGTGTACCTGGGAGATGCTTACAATGAAGAAAGCAGGAGAGTCAGTTGAGCAGCGGTGCAAACGAAACAACAGCAGTAGCAGATAAATAGCAGCAGGACAAATTCCAGTGCAAGATGCAATTATAGACGAGGGAAAAGGCCAAATGATGGCAGCACACAGTGTAGTAGAAATGGAACTCCAGACAATCCAATTCCGAGATAAACCAATGCAACAAACACTACCAGTAATCTCGACTGAAACTTAGAAGAAGCAATGCTACCTAACAGATTGACAGCAGATGAACTTCAAACAAAACCAAAGTTTCTGATTTCCTGTCTGTTTTTTTATTTCTTGCTCTCTTTTTATCCCTATCTATCTCTCTCTGTCTGTGTATTTTAAAATCCAGAACCAGTCCCTCAATGTTTATACCTTCCTTGTTTTACTTCTCTGTCTTGTGTTATTATCAGAAATCTCCCTGTGTCTGTCTCCTGTATGTTCTGTGTGTATTAATATGTATGTATTTCAGCTCTCTCTTCTCAAATCTATCCTCTCTCTGTTCTCTTGTGTCTCTCCTTATGTCTGTCCTGTATGTTCTTCCTCTCCTTTCTTTTATAAGCCTCCCATCGCCCCTTTAATAGCCTGTTTTACACAAATCAGAACATCCTCCCGTGTGCTTTCTTATTTTCAGATTCCACTTACTATTTAAATAAGAACAAACTCCCCATGATATTCCCTGGAAGACGTACCTTTTAAGTGAGGTTTAATATTTCTAAACTAAAGCAGGATGATGGGCAGCAGAATATATCTGATAGCATATGCTGTCAAACTATTTTTAAATCAAAAGCCCTTTTATGCAGGAACCAGGCTGTGCACAAATGCACCTGTGAGGCACAAATGCACATGTTGTGCACAAGTGCACATGCCCTCCAATTCAGAACTGTAACTAAACCAAACATTCCTTTTGCATTTCTGATTCAAATTAACAACTATAAGTAAACAAACTTAGTTCCTAATTGATTCAAGCAAATGCTTAGAGAAGTAAGTCGATTTGTTATTGTTCGGACAACTGAAACTAATTGACGACATATATCGACTCGACTATACTAGTTATAACACATACAATCGAAACCAAAATCAGACATTTAACAGTGTAGGACACATGATTCGAATTGTGCTGACTAAGCGAAAATTGTACTCGAGGAATCAGTTAGTCAGTTCAAATTTAAAAATCAGCTAATTGCACAACACTTACATACACATTATCAGAACAGACAGAAAGACTCAATCAAACAACAGAGGTTCAGGCAAAGTGGACAGGGCACAGTTGATAAAATTCAAGGACACAAACAAAACATGAACAGACCTTTAAAACAATCAGATGAACCAAAACAAATAAAGAAAAGAAAGAACTCACCTTAAACCCCGAAAAATCAAAAGACCTTAGCTTGGACTCGAACAGACCTTTCTTAAGGCTGAACGGACTTTAATCGAAGTGTTTCTCAGATGAGAAACACTTCGATTAAAGTCCATTAGACCTTAATCTCTTCGGCTTGAACAAGACACGGACCATCGACGAGGAACCCTAAGGTTCCAAAAAATCAGATCTGGGATTCATGCTTCCCTGGTCAGATTCGGACCAAACCAAGCATGGTTTGGTCACGAGGGGGGTCTGGGGAGCGTCTGGTGTGAAACTGGGGTCAAACGGTGTAAGTCAGGTTCCGACTCGAATCTTCAAATAAAGATTCGAGAAGGTGGGAAGGGATTCGAGCTAGGTGGTTAACAGATCCAGGTTCAGGATGGCGAGGGGGTTCTATGGTGTTAAGGGGAAGGTCACCGGCGTTCATGCCGCCGGGTTTCTGGTGAAGGGAGATGGGGGCGGCTAGGGTTTGAAGGGGAAGGGTCTGTGAAGACGAAGGCCGGGGTATTGGATAGGGGGCAGGGTATGGTTGGAAGATTATATATGGGATGGGTGGGTTGATCTCGGCCGTTGGATGAGGCAAGATGGAAGGCCCAGATCTTTCATCTGATGGGGAAACGGTGTCGTTTCATCCTAAAGGGGTTTGGGTCGGTCCGGGTGGAAACGGGTCGGGTTCCTCAGTGGGTTATGGGGAATTGATCTTGGCCGTTGATCAATTTGAGATCAACGGCCCAGATCAGACTGGATTAACACGGCGTCGTTTGGACGCTCTGGGTGTTAGCTGGTGTGGACCGGGTTTCACAGGGGTTTTGGGCTGAGTTTGTTTGGGCCAATTTGTTTAAAATTGGCCCAAGTCCGAAAAGATTTTTTTTTATTATTATTTTATTTTCTTCTTTATTTTAAAAACAAAACCTAAGTAAATCAAATTAAAATTAAATAAACACTTAATACAATTATTTGCACACACCTTAAAATATTTTAAAACAGGTAAAATCAAGCAAAAACAAAATCACGGACAAAGATGCCTATTTATGATTTTCTATTTAACAACCGGATTACGGTTCAAATTATGCATGACACATACATTTTTGTATTTTGTTTTAATAAAATAAAATGGGCAAAAAATCATAAATAATTAACAAAGTGCCATGTAAAAATCCAAAAATTGTACAGCAGGACCAATTGTTATTATTTTTTATTTCTTTTGGAGCGATTGTCGCGCGAAACAAAAATCACGTGCTCACAGCTGCCCCTCTTTGTTCGGAAACACGAAGAGTTTTCGTGCAAAGATAAAGTGAGCGTGTATGAGCAATTTTTGCCTATGGACTACTCCGTGTGAAAATAGAAGAAGGTTCATGAGAAATTCAGAGAATGGTCATTCAGGAAGACTCTTCCCTAAAGCAAGCAATGTTAGCAAAGTTAAGCTTAAGGGATTGTATGTACCAGTTACATTAAGTGTCAGCCTCGCGAGTAAGGGGATTTGTCATCCTTGGTACAGAAGGATTGCCGCAAGGCGAGTAAGGATCATTGATGTTGAGAAACGATACCAAATATGAAGAGGTAAAACATCTATAGGTAGATCCTCGTGGCTTCAGCTCTTAGTACACCCCTAAAGGGGGAAATATGGAGTGATGTGGCATTAAGTCAAAATAAATGGGTTCTAGTGACTATGGAATAGTAAATGAAAAATGCGATAAATGAAAGAGGAATGAGATGACAGTTATCCAAATCTTACAGTTATGCTACGATTCAAGAATATTGTGCAAGCACGATGTCAAGGAGAGGAAGTAAAGGTTCCTGCCCAAGCTGTTATTAATAAATAAGGAGCCAGTGCGAGACGTAAGTTAAGACAAAAGGAAATAACCCAAGAAAGATTACAAGGAATATTGATATGATAATGGGCCAACGAGTAGTTAGTAATTGGTCAGGAAGATCCTAGTTATGGCTAAACAAGAGGTTACAGATGAGTCATCAGATCGTGTGAGATAAAAATAATAGAACCCAACATAGAGAGTTCAGCCTCGAAGAATATCATTATAATACTTGAGATATATTCAAACAAGAGTCGGGGTAGTTAAAGATAACGTATGAGTGTTACGGGGATAAAAGAAAGTGCCACTGGGAAGGCAGTCAAAATATCAGTTCAGAAGCAACCATACAAGCACAAGGGCATAGAAGTAAGCAACTACGGATGATTATAGGCAAGTAAGGAACTCAAAAAGGTCCGTAATAAGCTCACATATTTACGAGAGTCAAGGGTTCTCCCTAAGTACTACAACGAAAGACTAGCTGAGGAGATAAGAAAGAAGGCTTCAACCTAAGCACAACGACCTAAAGAGGAAATGGTCATGTAACAACAATCTCGCAACAACATTGTAAGCATTCCAAAGGAAAGTGGAACCTACCGTGGCTAATGAATGGGAAGTAAGAATTAAAAATAATATTCGAGATCATATGAGTTGCATGAAAACTCTGGCAAGTGTGGGTACTAAGATAAGCTAAGTATGGACGCAACAAGGGGCAGAAAGACCAGGAAAGGTAATTGCACATGTTTAAAGAAAGCTGAGATGGAACAAAAGGAATTATTCGATCAATGATCCAGAGTTAGTACGTTATGGATACACTCAAGATTTTGGAGCATTATCTAGGCAACATATTTGTTGATAATCATATAGCCATATAAGACTCCGATATAAGTTAAGAAAAAGAATTAAGCCCAGGGCATAGACAAAGGATTGAATTGTTAGAAGATTGTATCATGGATATTCCATAACGCCCATGAAAGGCTAAGGTAATAACTGATACCATGAGCCACGGATTGGAAGATAGCTTAAGCCTACGTAAAGGCTGATCAGAAGAAAGAGGAAACCAAAGAATTACATCACCCAAGTGAATCAGGAGTCTGATTATTGGACCTAGAAAAATTATAGAAGTTGTGCTTGAGAACATGATAGAATCATTCTTAATATAAGATGTTCAAGAGAAATAACACAACAACCATAATCTATAATGGCTCTATAAGGAACCTAGCTGGAAGAAGTACTAGCCTTATAAGAAGTCAGTACGAAGCTCCCACCGAATTGTGTATGTACCAGAGGTTTGAGTATTACAATAGAGCTTCAAGTTATGGATGTGAATTACACCTAGGTGGAAGGGAGGTCACGAAACAGATAGAAGATACGATGCGAGATTTTAAGGTAAGTAAGGTAAAGGTGAATAACGTATGAGATACTCAAAGGCAGAAGATTGTGAATAGTCCATACTTCGCGTAGAAGGCTATAAGCACAGGGATCCAATAACCGGGAATGATAGCAGCATCGTCGGCGGCATGTCTTCCAGCCTATGGTTTCTAAGTATTGAGAGATCTACTTAAGAGAATAGAGAAAAGTTGGAGACGATGTGATGTCTCGCTTGACGTTCCAAAATAACATAAGAAAATCTATGGTGCAAGCATGTTGAAGGAAAGTTTATAAATGGATATGTATAGGTCGCAAGCTAGAGTATGATAGAGCGATAAAGTTTTAAGGAAGCATGAGTAAGGATGAGGAAAGACATGTGAAAAGGTGACGAGAATGGTTAAGTCTTTAGGATTAAGCCCATGAAAACAAGAAGAGCAGACAGTTTCTCTATGTTATACAAAACTCACTATAGCTTTAATGAACTAAAATGAGTCTAAGATTAATAGTATTTAGAAGGAATGAAATGCTGACCTGGTAATAAAATGAGGGTATAATTATGACAGATACAGGATGATGTTCGGGCCTTCGTTTGAATAATGATTTTTTTAAAAAAAAAAAGAGAAGGAGAAAAGATTTCGCTGGCGGCAGGAAATTAGAATATCCCCATAAGGTGAATCACATTGAGACACTATGAAATACGATTCTGGGAATCACTTCGAATATTCCTTGGGGTAACATAAGCCCTAGGGGCAAAGTATTATGTAAGAAGTTAAAGTTATCAGTGGTATATCGTAGATCAATATTGAGGTAAATCAATAATAGATGGACAAAAGTCACAAAGTATGAGATGAGATTGGGCTGTCATTGTAAAGATGAGCAGTAATGAGGAAACATTAAAGGACTTAAATTTATACATATGGAATAAGTGTTGATACACAATTTTTCCCTGTATATTTTTAATATGCAAAATACTCTCAAAATAGCATGTATGTGCATTTATAAGTATGTCCGAATGTTTTATTATTTTTTTCTTAATTTTTAAAGATTTTTAAATCAATTTATTACCCTATTTTATCAAGAAAAACCCAGTAATTATCCCCGAAATTATCATTTTGCATGATTCACTTATTTTATTCTCATATTTATATTAACATATAGCTAGCATAATTTTTGCATATTTTTACAAATTTATTTAGTATTTTTAAAGCAAAATTGCATATAATTACAATATTGGCCTCTTTCAAGATTTAATTATAATTATAATTATAAAACCGACTCCAGTATTTTTAGTTTGATATCTATGTATTATTAATCATTTTAGTACCTTTAAGTTGTTTAGAGAAATTATTTTACTATTTTCTATAAATTTATTAAGGGAAAATGGCAATTTAAATGTTAGCCCATTTGCATTTCAAATTTTAGCCAGATTTGAAACCCCAATTAAACCCAATTTCAAATCCAATTACCCAGCCCAAATCCTAAATCTATCCGACCCATGACCCTATAAAATAACCCGCCCGAATTCCCCTTCAATTCAGGCAGTTGATCAAAAGGATCAACGGCCACCCTTAACCCCTTCCTTTTTTAACCCGGCCTAACCCCTAAACCTAATCATTTCCCTTCTGTACTCGCCCTTGAATACCCCCCTTTCTCCCAGTTCTCTCTCAAGCTCCCCTCAAACCCTAGCCGTCTCCCTCCGCTTCTACCCTAAAATTACCGGAATCCATGGCTTCCAAGGCCACTGAAATCCTATACCGTCCTCATATAACTCCTACACGCCTGGTTACTATAGTTTCAAGGCCTGACCATGAAGAAGCTTGGCCCAGACTTTGTTCGATTTGAGTTCTATGGCTGTCTCCGACCTTGCTCCGGCCAGCCATGGCTATTCGAGCCTGATCTCGACTTCTCCTGCTTAGATCAATGACTTTCCAAGCCTTTATTACCATCTGAGTTCTTCTGAAACCCTAACTTTTGAGGTTCTTCTGATTTCTTTAGATCTGTTCTAGATCCTTGTTTTCCCTAAACTTTCAAATGCTTTCTCAAAGTTTCTTTCAAAACTCTGCTTTCAAAACATTTATCTTTTCCGATTTAGGGTTTTGGCAAGATATTTAGAAGTCTCTCTAATTTTTAGCATGTTCTACTGTGTTTCTTATGTTGTTCTTCTACTATGTTTCTTATGTTGATTTTTCTACTGTGTTTCTTTATGTTAAAGTCTTAAGTTCTTTCTTAGGGTTTCTGATTTTATTTTCTTTGCTGATATTTTTACTTGATTCTCTTGTCTTTCACCTCTACACTCGATTGATGGCAAAAACCCTAAGATTTGGGGTTCATTCGAGTTCTGATATTATTTGTTATGTGATTTGTTTGTTCCTCATCTCCGAACTTGTTTGGTTTCAAAACCCTAATTTCTTTGGACCTATTTGAGTTTCTTAAGTTATTTCATCTGTTTCTCGACTGAATTTCAAAATCTTTTGTTTCTTTATATGATTCTGAATCCCTGCTAAACTCTTCTAAGGTCTTTCTACTGGACCCTTGCATGCTATTTGATACTCTCTCCCTTCTCCATTGCTGAGTTACTAAAACTGACATATGTGACTACCATGTTCCTATAGTCCACTACTTACTGATTTTGCAATTGCATGACACTTTTCTTTGTCCTAAATTCAACCTCGCATGCCTAATACTTGTGTACTCTTTATATATGCTGAGCTTCTCCTCTAAAATGACTTCCAATTTTTGACTGATTTCAGACCTCCTTGTGTAAGTCTGATTGATTCTTTCCTTGTTTTACTAATTTCCTTATTTCTTAGTTTGATTTGAAAACTTTCCTTAGCCTTTCTGACTTGGTTTATTCATGAACCAGTAATTTCGAATCTCTGACTCCTTGATTTACTATGTACTGATTGATTCTTACCTTATTTGCTTAACAATGTATTTCAAAGATCTTTCCCTTAATTAAACTCCTATGAATTTACCCCTAATTGTCTACTTTGCACAAGATCCTTATTTGATCTCTTTCCTTAAATGATTTCTGTTCATTACCGTTTAAGTTTGAACTCCTTAATTAAAGGAAGTTCTTCTACTAATTGATTTTAATTGGTACATGGTTATTTTCTTGCCTTATTCTTTGCATGTTTTCAAACTATAAATACCATGTTCTTTCATTGACACAAAGACACACGAACACTCTTAGTCTTCTGAACTCACACTCACATTCAAAAAGCTCTTTCTCTTGTTACTTGTAATGTGGCTTGTTTTCTTTCAAGTACTGCTACTGCTGTATTTCGCTCCTTTGAAACTGGTATGTCATGATTAAGGTTTTCAGCAACCACAACAATGTGTTTATTTAATACCTTCACTTGCATGTCTGCCTATTGCTTATGTTTAGTTCGGAATTTACTTTAGCATGTAATTTCCTTCCTATTATTCATCCCAGACCCCCTACCCCAATGTGTTTGATGCTAATGGTTTGTTTGAGGCATAACATTATTAAGTATTATTGTTTATGGCTCAAACTTGATTCCCCTGGAATGATGATCTCTATGTCACTATCATATGTTGTGTATTCTTGTTGATTTGTAAGCATAACAACACTCTCTATTGTTGTGCATGCCCAGAATTAGCTAAATGCCTAAGCACATAGGCTCTTTGCAACTTCCCTATTCTCCTGAACCCCTTTTGTGTACTTGTTTGTAGCTATTTCCCTCTCCTTTATTCCCCAGAACTTTGCTCCTCACTTGCACTCTCTCGTAGACTTTAAGTTATGGCCCCCTCTTGTGAGCCTTGCCTTGAGACCCCTTGAGCTCCCTCTGAACTTGAACACTTGAGGGTTGGCCCTTCCACACCGCACTTATCCCCATTCTGATAATGCAATTTGGGTGTGAGCATTTCCCGGAGTCCCATTGAGGCTCTTAGGGAACTTTGACACACTCAGATTGGAGAAAGGCTTTGGATCAATGGTCTTTGAGTTGGGTCTATCATGTAACTCAGAGAGGAAGTCAGAATCAGGCTTCCTCTAGTTGTACCTTTTTTTTACTTTTCTTGATGTAATTTTATTTATTCTAGTTTGTAATAATTTGTAATAAACATTTGGGGCTGGTTAGTGAAAAAAGGTGGGTAACTATGTATGCAAAGGATAGAAATCATGACTACTATATTCTTGCATATTCAACCACATATAGAAACCATGTCTATAGGATTCTGCATATTTAATTTCACTTAGAAATCATGTCTATGGGATTCTGCACATTTAACTTCACTTAGAAATCATGTCTATAGGATTCTGCATATTTAACTTCACTTAGAAATCATGCCTATAAGATTCTGCATATTTAACTTCACTTAGAAATCAAGTCTATAGGATTTTGCATATTCAAACTTCACTTAAAATCATTTCTATAAGGCTTCTGCATTTCGATGCTACGTCTACAAGGTCTTAAAATCAGTAACGCCTAGAAAGCATGCCTATATGAGTTTCTAATAAAAAATCTGATTCGCCTCACTCAATGTTAGATATAAAACCAGTAGTAATGGCTGCTACATTTGCAGAACTTGTAATTAATTTGTTTAAATTCTGCCTCTCTCTTTCAATAATATGAGTCCCTTACTTAGCAAGTTTAACGAGTACGCATTCAAACAGTTCATTTCGAGCCTTACTGTTTCATTGCTTTCTGAATCCAGTAGATACCATACTTATAAGATCCTTGTCCAACACTTAGGCAAGCCCTAGGGTAAAAAATATAAACTGAATCTGCTTCTGTTAATAATTACAACTAGCAGGCAGGCCTGATTCGGACTTCTTATCTGAGCTATGTGATAAACTGAAACTGTCTCAACAATTTCCTCTCACTCGTCTTTAATACCTTTTAAATCAGACCTAAACACTATGTGTAAGTCATGCTAATTACATGCTTCTTTGTTTAAGGAGGTATATCTGAGCCTCTACTTGTTATATGCTTTCCCCAATTTGCAATACGTGTTTTGTATGTCACATTAGAGTTTTTTTTTCATTTGAAGCTACAAATAAGCCTAATATCCCTCCCTTTTAGGATTAGTAGTCCTAAATGCCTCCGGGACTGATAGGATTGGGACGGGTAATAGCATGCAAGAAGTAAACGAGATCAATCCGCACTTTAAATACCTTAACAGGGTGGGAAGGGTAGATATGGATATGATGACCACGCGATAATGTCACGTGTAGCCCCTCATTGAGGAGTTATTATCGGACATCGTGTGAGGTGATCCATATTGTTAATAAACCTAAGACCCCCTTTCCCTTATTTCTTTATTTCTTTTATCATTTCAACTCCTTCTTTAAAAAATTCGCTTTCTTTGCTCTTCCAAACTTTGTTTGTTTGCAAACCATTATATGAAACCCTCTCTTATTTGAGCCTTATTTGTCTATATGTTAATTGCACCACAAATTCACAATAATTATCTGGTCGGGAACCACACTAGTGGATTCTGAGGGGGGCCTAACACCTTCCCCTTGGAACAATTTCAAGCCCTTACCCTAATCTCTGGTTATTCAAAATCAAACTCTTTTGGTGTCATAATGCACCTTAATCATTAAGTGGCAACTCTTCAAACGCAAACCCAATTCCCAAAAGGAATGAGTTGTCCCTCCAAATGTCATAAACCCGATTTCGTTCTAGAAAAAGGGGGCGCGACAGCATGGCGACTCAGTTGGGGATTTTTAGGCTTTTACCATTTCAGACTATTATTGTGAATTTATGCTTCTTTATGCGCAAATTATCTGTTAATTTCTTTCAAGCATTCAATTTTCTTTTCGATTGCAAAACTGACTTTTCTTTTTGTTTCTTTCCTTTATTACTTTCCTTTACTGCTTTCCTTTACTACCGCTTTAAATTATGAAAAATTATTGTTTTTACTGCTTTTCTAACTTACAAATACGTGACAACCTGCTTTAATTGTTACATAATCATGCTCAACATCATATTCCACTCGTACCAAACAAAATACCATAACAACTCTTATAATGAGTGGTTGCGCTCTTCCGATATTATCACCCCTAAATCCGGAAAAGGCGTATTTGCGGTAAAACAAGTCGATCAACGGTGTAGTTGACGGTTTCATGCCTTTCCCCCTTGAGTTGTCCGCTCAAGGGTACAAGTCTAAAACCTCATAGAAACCTTACTCTATTTAAACTGTGCATGCATCATGGTCAAACCTAGACAAGTCAGTTATGTTGTCCACATAATGACTCTTTAAGATAGCCTTGTCCAAAGTGCACTGGATTTCCCCAAAACCCAAACAGACGCTACCATGTTCTGTGCATTAATTTGGAGAACTAAATGTTTTTATGCCAATTGTTGATGTTAAATAGTCGAGTACGGTGGGGGTAAGGGCCTAACCCTTTTCTGTTTTGCAGAAAATAAAGAACGAGGTCCCCAGTTTCGGAATGGTTAGCACGCCCCACTCTTGCTAGACTGGTGGGGAGTCTTCCATCAGATGACCAAATCAATAAGTGGAAAGAGAGGGCCTCCAGAGCTAGTAAAAAGTTAGAATATCTGGAATACAGTCTGCTGGAATTAGAAGGAACAGTGAGGAAGAGAGTCACCGACTGCCAGAACGCTGAGGGAAACGAAGAGAACACCTGGCAAAGGCATTTTTACTGGTGAACCTACACGAACTGGAGGATTTGATCAATGAGAGCATTCAACCTGAGGAAGGTCCTTCTGGGACCAAATAGATAGGAGTTTTCCTTTTGCTTTAAGAAATGTAATAAGGCCGATGGCCACTAGTGACATTTTATTTCATGTTATTTAGTGTCGATTTGGGATTCGTCTACTTTATATCAATAAAATGAGGCATTTAGCATTCTAAGTTCTCCAAATCAACTTGTCACGAGGCCTACCTTGGGCACAAGGAGGTTCCCACATAGGACACGATTTACATTCTTGCACTATGTGTTTAAATATCGCAACACTTTTTTATAATCTTCACTAACTTGTTACCTTTTTGTTTTTACTTTTTGTTTATTTATTCCCCTTACCCAAAGGTTAGTTCATGCACTTTGGCAACATCATCTTATTCCACGAGATCCAGGGGCCCTCCACCCACTCCTCCTCTTAGTCCTGTTAAAAACAAGAACAAAGGAAAGATGGAAGATGTGAACAACTCTAGAAAGGAAAACTCAACTGAACGGGTAGAGGTTGCTCATGGTCATGGTACTCTAGTTCCTAAGGAAAGTGCATCCCAGCTTGAACAAAAGTTCCAAAAAGAACTTGATCAGGTTCGGAATCTGGCGAATTTGTCATTTTCCCTCACCACTCCAGATGTCAATTTCTCAAATGCTCAGAACCCCACACCTCCACAAAATATCCCAAAGCCACAACACCACCCGCTCCTCACCACCACTACAACACCTGCCATACTTCTAACAATACTCTGCTGCTCGTCCCAGAACCCTTGAACTCCACAAATGACCACTTTCACACCATAACAACACCCTCGTCTATGTGGAGATCATGCCACACTCCACCCAACCTATCTCAAGCACACCCGAGTCTAATGATAAAGACTCGCCCATCAGGAACCTAGCTGGAGAACTTAAGAAACTGACTAGCCAAATTCAAGGCGTCGAAGGAAGCAAGGGAATTGAGGGTTTAAACTATGAAGATTTCTGCATACAACCGGATGTTGAGCTGCCGGAGAGGTACAAACCTCCAAAGTTCGAGATGTTTGACGGTACAAGTGATCCGAGGGTCCATTTGAGAACATACTGTGACAAGCTAGTCGGAGTAGGGAAAGATGAAGGGATCCGCATGAAGCTTTTCATAAGGAGTCTGAAAGGAGATACTCTGTCTTGGTACATTAGCCAAGACCCAAAGAAATGGTCAAACTAGGTGAGTATGGTGTCCGATTTCATCGACAAGTTCAGGTTTAGGTTCAGGTTCAACACAAAAAATGCGCCAGATGTGTTCTACATTCAGAACCTAAAGAAGAAGCCCACAGAAACATTCCGCGAGTATGCTACTCGCTGGAGATCCGAATCTGCTAAAGTCAGACCTGCCTTAGAGGAAGAACAGATGAACAAATTCCTCGTCCGGGCTCAGGACCCGCAGTATTACGAGCGGCCAATGTTGATTGAAAGCCATAAATTTTCTGACATCATCAAGCTGGGTGAGAGGATCGAAGTGGGCATCAAAAGTGGTATGGTCACGAACTTTGAGGCCTTGCAAGCTACAAACAAGGCCTTACAGTCTAGTTGTGCATCCAAGAAAAGGGACGTAGGGGCCGTAATGGTTGCACAGAGAACCAAATCTCCCATCAAATACCAAACATATCTGATGCCTCCACTCACACATCAGCCTACACCAAATTACCAAGCACCCTCACCCTCTAACCAAACTCCATCACCCACTTATCAATCACCTCCAGCTCCCACATATCAGTCTACTTCACCCAAATACTCCCAACCCGCACCTATTTACCAAGCCTACAATGCTCAACCATCCCACTATCAATCACCCCCTACACGCCAAAACTTCCTTAGACCTCGACCAAAGTTTGACCGCAGACCTCCTAAACAGTATACAGCCATTGCCGAACCCATTGACCAGTTATACGAGAGACTCAAAGTCGCTGGTTATGTCACCCCTATCCCTGCCATAACCCCTAAGAACCCTTCTCAATGGGTCTATCCAAACAAATCCTGTGCATACCATTCCGGCATGAAAGGACACACCATCGACGAATGTCGTTCTCTGAAAGACAAGATCCAGGCTCTGATTGACAACAAAATTATTGTGGCAAAGGAACCTGCTCCAAATGTCCACAATAACCCTCTACCGGACCATAAGGGTAAAGGCATTCACATGATCGAAATAGAAGATTATTGGGATCCCGAGGGGTCGATTGGGTTGGTCATAGAAGGTGATGATCCAAAGAAACCAGTAGTTACTCTTAATCCAATCATAGTCCAGATTCAGCCATCTGGGGATGTTGAGGTAAACATGTCTGTGACACTTGAGTTCAAAGCAACTGCAAAGACACCAACACCAATTGAGGTCGAATTCATGACTCCAGCAAATGCACCTCCACCATTTGAAGTTGCAGTTTTACCTCCCAAAGCACATGCTCCGTTCAGAGTGAAGATGTCCACGCCGATCCCAGTGGCGATGTCGGTCGTAACATCGTTCCATACCAAGGCTATACCATGAGACTATACAGCTGAGGCAAGGAGGAAAGGCAAGGTTAGGTTCGAGAAAACTGTTGCTGCATAGGGTATGACGAGGACCGGTAGGGTCTATAACCCACAACACCTAGCTGAGTCAAGCAAGCAGGCCTCCAATCGGTCGCCCATCATTGAGACAGGTCCAGACGATTTTGGAGAAAGATACAGGCCAAATAATACTCGTTCATCGACCAGTTGAACAAAACACCGACGCAAATCTCCATACTTCTTTGCTACAAAATTCTGAGGCACACAAGAATGCTTTTTTGAGGGTGCTAAGTGAAGCATACATGCCAAGCAACCTTATTGGCAGAGAAATGGCTAACATGGTCGGACAGGTATTGGAGAGTCACAAAATTACTTTTCATGAGGATGAGCTACCGCCTGAAGATTTGGGGCACAACAAAGCACTGCACATCACTGTGCAGTGCGAGGATTACTTTATCACCAGGATCCTGATTGATGGGGGTTCCAACCTCAACATTTGTCCGCTGGTAATGCTCAAGAAGTTGGG
This sequence comes from Nicotiana tabacum, assembly GCF_000715075.1. Lineage (NCBI taxonomy): Eukaryota > Viridiplantae > Streptophyta > Magnoliopsida > Solanales > Solanaceae > Nicotiana > Nicotiana tabacum. Next base: position 188,543,303 of record NC_134087.1, on the reverse strand, counting down.
TAAGGGACTGCAGGAGATAAAGGATAGAGCCATCAACGTGAAAGACTTCGACGGTTCCTAGAGGTCCACTATTGGGGAAATTAGTCTGTGTTTGCAAATGGGTCCAACTTGGTTGGATGTCGATTTCCAAGTGATAGACGTGCCGGCATCTTACAATCTATTGTTGGGACGACCATGGATCCATGCCACTGTGGTTGTAGCATTAACACTGCATCAGGCAGTAAAGTTTGAATGGAACCACTAGGAAGTGATCATTCACGGCGAGGGTAGCAACCCCATATACAGTCGCCAGACCATTCCGTCAATCGAAGGGAGAAAGAAGCTAGTAGGAGAGACTTACCATCACATTGAACGAGTGAATGTTGTTGACAAAGACAAATGGTGGGACAACAAGATCGAGAGTATACTGAATTGGTGTAGGTACGAACCTGGCAAAGGGTTTGACAAGAATCTCCAAGGAATCGCTAAGCCTATAAAACTTAAGAGACATGGCACCACTTTCGGTCTGGGATATGAGTACACTTGGGAGGAATTCAATAGCTGGTCACCACCATGGTCCTTACTATCCGCTGGAGCAGCCTATACCACATTTGGAGCGGACTTTCCAACCAGCTGATATTATTTATGGGCCAGAAGAAGAGGAAGCATTGGCAGCGGTGAAGAATTTGTTCTTAAAAGATAGTGATATGGACTGCTATGTCATTCTCGAGAAGGAGGGGGAGGAAGGCCCTTCTATACAAGCCGTAAGCAGAGGGGCCCGCCTCAATAACTAGACCATCAGGACAACCAGGGCCCGACGAGCCTCGGGGTAGCAAGGCTAAAATAAGCACTATTTTGATTTACTAAAAGATTGTTATTTTTTCTCTCGCATGTTTTCAATTCCCGCAACAAGATCTTCAATGTTCAAAACAATTATGCAATTTATCAAAGAATTCTGACTTTTCTTATGAATCAACACTTATTACTATTGTTTTCTCTCATTACTTTACTTATACAGCATTACTATTACTTATCTTGATGAAGCAATGACTGTGACATGCAACAAGACAATGCAACAAACGGACACAGATTTAGAGGAAGATGAAATACCAGAAGAGGTTGTTAAAGAAGTTGAGAATTTTAAGAACAGACCTAAGTCCAACCTGGACGAGACCGAGATTGTTAACCTGGGAAATGCAGTGAACGTCAAAGAAATGAGAATCAGTGTCCACTTATCGCCACCAGAAAAGAAGGAATACACAAAATTTCTAAGGGAATATGAAGACATATTTGCTTGGTCGTATGATGACATGACTGGTTTGAGTACATCTATTGTGGCTCACAAACTGCCAACCGATCTAACATGTCCACCGGTAAAGCAAAAGCTCAGAAAGTTTAAGCCTGACATGAGTTTGAAAATCAAGGAAGAAGTCACTAAGAAAGTCAAAGCCAAGGTTCTCAGGGTAGTAGAATACCCAACATGGTTAGCCAACATTGTGCCAGTACCAAAGAAGGACAGGAAGGTCATAGTCTGTGTTGACTACCGGGATCTCAACCGGGCCAATCCGAAAGATGACTTCCCCTTGGCAAACATACACATCCTGATCGACAATTGCGCCAAGCATGAATTGCAGTCATTTGTGGATTGTTTCGCTGGGTATCATCAGATCTGGATGGATGAAGAAGATGCTTAGAAAACGGCTTTCATTACGATGTGGGGAATGTACTATTACAAGATGATGTTGTTCGGCCTAAAGAATGCAGGGGCCACCTACATGAGGGTCATGACTACCATCTTCCACGATATGATACACAAGGAGATAGAGGTGTACGTAGATGATGTTATTATCAAGTCTGTTGATACCCTATTTTTTCATGTATATTTTTTTATAAATGCAAAATACTTTCAAAATAGCATATATATATGCATATATAAGTGTGTCCAAATGTTTTAGTATTTTTCCTAATTTTTTAAAGATTTTTTAAATCAATTTATTGCCCTATTTTAGCAGTACAAAAACCAATAATTATTCTTCAAATTATCATTTTGGTGATTAACTTATTTTATTCTCATATTTATACCAAAATATAGTTAAGGTAATTTTTACACATTTTTACAAATTTATTTATTATTTTTAAAGCTAAATTGCATGTAATTGCAATTTCAGCCTATTGTAAGATTTAATTACGTTTATAATTACAAAATTGATTCCAATATTTTTATATAATATCTATACATTATTAATTAGTTTGGTACCTTTAATTTATTTTCAGAAATCATTTACTATTTTTAATAAAATCAAAAAGGGGAAAAGTAGCTATTTAAATACTAGCCCTATTTCATTTCAATTGTAGCCCAAACCAACCCCCCAATTAAACCCAATTGCAATTTTAAATTACCCGACCCCTGACCCATTTATCCAACCTGCCCGGCTCCCCTTTTTATCCAGGCAGTTGATCAAAAAGATCAACGGCCACGATTCTACCTTTCCTTTTTTAATTCACAAACACCCTAACCCTAAAATCATTTTCATTCACCCGCCGCCTCTGAAACCCCTCTCCTCTCTCAAACCCTCTCGAACCTTCCCTAACCCTAGCCACCTATCAGTATTTTCCACCTCGAAACCCACCGAAAACTATGGCTTCCCAAGCTGTGAGGGTCCTATACTCACCTCCCCTTGCTCTTATACACCTGATACCTGAAGATTCGAGGCCAGGCTTCAAAGGTTTGCACCCAGACCTCTGCTGATTCAAGGTTCCAGAGTCATCGCCGGCCTTGTTCCGGCGTACTATGGTGTTTTGAGCCTGGTTCTGACCTCTCCGACTCAGATCGGTGACCTTTTCAAAGCCTTTCTCATTTCTAGGGTTCTTATGAAACCCTAACCCTTTGAGGTTTTCTCCGATCTCTTTAGATCCGTTGTGTATCTGTCTCTTTTTGAGTTTTTAAACGATCTCCCTAACTTTTCTTTCGAAAATTACTTTTCAAAGTCTTTCTTTTACGATTTAGGGTTTTCTGAAAATGCTTAATTGTTTCTCTGACTTGCTTTTCCTTTTCTTTTGTGTGTATTTGCCTCTACTGTATTCTATGTTTTCCTTCTACCATGTATGTTCTTCTACTGTGCTTTCTATATTTTGTTCTTGTATGTTCTTCAAATGTGCTTTCTATACTCTGTTCTTATATGCTTTTCTACTATGTCCTGCTATTTTCTTCTACTATGTTCTTGTATGTTTTGCCTACTGTATTCTTCTACCGTGTTCTTAAGTGTTCTTACTATTTTTCTTCTATTGAACTTTGTTTAAGTTTCTTTTAAAAGGATCTTCTTAAGCATGCTTTCTTCTATTGTTCTTATCAGACTTTTCTCATCATGTTTCGAATTAGTTTCTTTACTCTGTTTTCCTTGAACCACTCTACTGTATTTATATGCTATTCATGAGTTCTATTACTGGAAGAAACATGTTAGAAGTTTCAGTTCTTTTCTGAAACCTCTAAACATGTTTCGATTCGACTACTTGCCTCATAATCTATGTACTTTATTCAAGGTGGAAACCCTAGAATTTGGGGGTTCTGCCGAGGTTTGATGGAACTAGGGTTTTATTTTAGAACCCTTAACTCTTTTGGACTGACTTTGAGTCTCTAAACTGAGTTTGGATATCTTTTTTTTCATACAATGCTGAACTTTTTGCTAAACTCTTCTACACTAGATTTTTTCTACTGATTTACACGACAACCTTCTTTCATGCTCACATGCTGCTTATATATGATGAATTTTCCTCTAATTGGTTTTCAAATTTGCAATTAGTGCAAACTTCCTTCTGAATATAGCTTGATTGATTTCTTTCCATCTTTTACTGATTTCCTGTGTTACTCGACTTAAGTAAAACCCTTCTTCATCTTTTCTGACTTGGTTCATTCATACCAAATCTCAGACCTTGTGATTTACAGGCTGTTAATTGACTCCCTTACCTTATTTGCACAAACCGTGTACTGTCAAAACCCTGTCCTTAAATAACCTTTATGTATTTGCCCTCAATTGCATGCTTTACACAAAGTGTTTATTCAATTCCTTTCCTTAAATGGTTTTACTCGTTTTGAATCTGAATCCCTTAATTAAGGGAAGCCTTGTGTAATTGATTGACAATCAGTTTTCAAACTATTTTCTTACCTTATTTCTGCCTGCTTTCTACACTATAAAAGGCACGACCCTTTTCACAAACACACACTTCAGACTTCACAATTTCACAATCTCTTCTGAACTCACACTTATAGTATTCTGTCTTCCTGTTTGCACTTTGGCTTTTACAAGACTACTGCTTTTTCTACTTATTTCTTCGAAACTGGTATGTCCTGATTTAAGTTTCAACATCACCCCAATGTGTTTACGTACAATCTTTGTATCCAGGTCTACTTTATTGTTTTCTGTAGAGTTTGACATTTAGCTTAGTATGCCTATGTTCTACTGCCTGTTTCTAGTGTGAATGTTTCCTTCCTATCCCATTACCCCTATGTGTTTGTAAACGGTGGCTTAGGACATGGAAATATGAGTTGTTGTCCATGAACTGAGCTTTGAACCAATGGGGTCATAACCTCTAAACAGGCTGGAGGGTGTGCCAGCATATCCCATTGCTGGGTATGCCCATCAGCCTGCTCTTCTGTGCTCTCGCAATCCCTCATTCCTTATATCCCTATGTGTACTGTTTCCCATCCCTTTTTCCCTTTCAGAATTCTACACTTGCACTTTCTCCTAGTTTCTAAGTTTTGCCCCCTCTTGTGAGCCTTGCCTTTGGACCTTGTGTTCCCTCTGAACTTGGACACCTGAGGGCCGGCCCTTCCACACTGCACTTTGTCTTAATATGGCGATACATTTGGATGTAAGCACTGACCGGAGTTCTTATGAAACTCTTAGGGAGCTCTGACACACCCAAGTGGTAGAAAGGCTTTGAAACATGATCTTTGGAGTTGGTTTACTTCATACTTAAGACAAGAAGTATGAATCAGGCTCTCCTTGGTTGTAATTTTCAACTTCTAATGTATTTTCCTTACTTTATTTTTTCTGTACTGTAATGGGGATGGCTAGTGAAAAAGGGGGGAATAACTATGTATGTAAAAGCGGCAGATATCCTGCTAATAGGGAATTTTTGATCTCTGCATATCACATAGATATCCTGCCTATAAGAATTCTACACTTTCATATATAGATACTATGCCTATAAGGAATTTTGCACCCATATAGATATCCTGCCTATAGTTTTCTGAAATTCTGAATTCATATGGATATCCTGCCAATAGTTAAATTGCTGCAGCTCTCATATAGATACCATGCTCATAGTTAACTATAAATCCGAATCTTGCATATGCATTTGTCACTAGGCAAACCTATTTATAGGGATTAAATAACTAACTGCATCTAGATATCACGTTCATAGGCATAAACGAAGTACATCATTTAGATACCATGCCTATAGGATTTCTGCACTCTTGCTATGTCTGTAAAAGTGTCCAAAATCGACAACACATAGAAAGCATGCTTATAGGAGCTTTAATTGAATCTGAACTGCTCCATTTGCTTATAAGTTTTAAACCAGTCATAAATGACTTGTGCTCTTTTGCTAAAACTCGTCTTTCTTTAATAATAAACGATTTTTTTTCTTTAACCAGTTTGTATTCATGTTTACTTCATTGTTTCTGGAATCAGTAGATATCATGCCTATAGGGTCTTCGTCTAACACTTAGGCAAGCCATAGGGTGAAAGTTTATAAACTGAATCAGATTTTATATGCTACAACCAGCAGGCAGGCCTGATTCGAGCTTCTTATCTGAACTATGTAATAAATCAATTTGCCTCGACCCTTTAAGTTTTAATCAGACCTTAAATAGTACATGCAAGTCATGCTATATTATGTGTTTTTTTTGGTTTAAAGGAGGTCTGTTTGAGCCCTTTTATTTGTTTATATGCTTTCCCCAAACTTGCTATATGTGTTTTGTTTGTCGCCTTAGTATTTTACCTTTTGAAACCACAAATAAGCCCAATACCTCCTCCCTCTAAGATTAGTAGTCCCAAGTGCCTCTGGGCTAATAGGATTGGGGCGGGTAATAGCATGCAATAAGTAAACGAGACCATTCCGCGCTTTAATACCTTAACAGGGTAGGAAAGGGTAGATATGGATATGATGACCACGCAATAACATCACGTGTAGCCCCTCACTGAGGAGTGATTACCAGATATTGTATGGGGTGATCCATATTATTAATAAACATAGGACCCCCTTTCCTTTGTTTTCTTTGTTTCTTTTAAATCTTTTTAAACCATTTCTTTTAAGAAAATCAACTCTTTTAGTTCCTTTTTCTTACTTTTGTTTGTTTGTAACCATTACATGAAAATCCCCTCTTATTTGAAGCCTTTATTTGCATATGTGTTGTTCGTACTTAAAGTCACAATAATAGCTTGGCCGGGAACCACACTAATGGATCTTGAGGGGTGCCTAACACCTACCCCTTGAGATAATTTCAAGCCCTTACCCAATCTCTAGTTGTTCAAATCAAACCTTCCCTAGTGTCCTAATGCACTCAAATCATTAGGTGGCGACTCTTCACTTCAAACCTAATTCCCGAGAGGGAATGAGTTGTCCTCCCAAATTTCATAAACCCGATTTCGCGAGAAAAAGGGCGCGACAGCGTGGCGACTCTGCTGGGGATTTCTTTTAGGCTTTTACCATTTCAGGCTATTACTGTGACTTTACATTTCTTATGTGCTTTATTTGTTTAATACCTTTAAGCATTTAATTCCCTCTTCTACTGCAAACACTAACTTGTCTCTTGTTTCTTTCCCTTATCTCTTTACTGCTTTCCTTTACTGCACTCCTTTATTACGGTTTTAAATTATTTTAATTATTACTTTATAAACGTGCAAATACGTGACAACTTGTTTTAATTATTGCATAAGCATGTTTTCAACAACATATTCTACTCGTGCCAAACAAAATGCCATAGCAACACTTATAATGAGTGGTTGCGCTCTTACGATATTATCACCCCCTAAATCCGAAAAATGTGTATTTATGGTAAAACCAGACGATCAATGGTGTAGTCGACGGTTCCGTGCCTTTCCTTCTTGAGTTGTCCGCTCAAGGGTACCAGTCTAAAACCCCATAGAAACCTTACTCTATTTAACTGTGCACGCATCATGGTCAAACCTAGCCAAGTCAGTTGTGTTATCCGCATAATATCTCTTTAAGATAGTCTTGTTCAAAGTCCACTGGGTTTTCCCAAAACCCAAACGGACACTACCACGTTTTGTGCATTTATTTGGAGAACTAAATTCTTTATGCTAATTGTTGGTATTAAATAGTCGAGTCTGGTGGGGGTAAGGGCCTAACCCTTTTGTCTTGCAGAAACATGAGGCACGAGTTCCCCAGCTTTGGTATGGTTAGCACACCATCACTCTTGCTGGACTGGTGGAGGATTCTTCCATTAAATGACCAAATCAACGACTGGAAAGAGAGGGCCGCCAAACCTAGCAAAAAGTTGGAATATCTGGAGTACAGTCTGTTGGAATTGGAAGGGAAAGTGAGGAAGAGAGTCACCGACTGCCAGAGCGCTGAAGAAAACGAAGGAGAACACATGGCAAAGGCATTTCTACTGGTGAACCTACGCGAGCTGGAGGATTTGATTAACGAGAGCATTCAACCTGAGGAAGGTCCTGCGGGGACTAAATAGATAGGAATCTTTTCTTTTTGCTTTAAAAAATATAATCAGGCCAATGTCCACTAGTGACATTTTATTCCTTGTTATTTAGTGTCGTTTTGGGATTCGTCTACTTTTATCAATAAAATGAGGCATTTAGCATTCTAAGTTCTCCAAAATAATTTGTCGCTAGGCCTACCTCGGGCACAACGAGGCTCCAAAATTATGGCACGATTTACATCCTTGCACTATGTGTTTAAATATCGCAACATTTTTCCTTATAATCCTCACTGACTTGTTACCTTTTTGTTTTTACTTTTTGTTTATTTACTCCCCTCCCCAAAGGTTAGTTCGTGCATACTGGCATTGTCATCATATTCCACAAGATCAAAGGGCCCTCCACCCACTCCTCCTCCTAGTCCTATCAGAAGCAGGAACAAAGGAAAGATGGAAGATTTGAAAAACACCAGAAAGGAAAACTCAACTGAATGGGTAGAGGTCACTCATGGTGCTCAGGTCTCCAAAGAAAGTGTGTCCCAACTCGAGCAGAAATTAGTGAAATTTCAGGAGGAACTCGATCAGGTTTGGAATCTGGAAAACTTGTCATTTTCCCTCACCACTCCAGATATCAATTTTCCAAACGCTCATAATCCCACGCCTCCACAAAACATCCCAAAACCACAAAACCATCCCGCTCCTCACCACCACTGCAATACATGCCACACATCCAGCAATACTCCACTGCTTATCCCAGAACCTCTGAATTCCACAAATGACCATTTCCACCATAAACCCCCATCTATGTGGAAACCATTCCACACTCCACCCAACATATCTCAAGCACACTCGAGTCTGATGATAAAGACTCACTTATCAGGAACCTGGCTGCGGAACTCAAGAAATTGACTAGTCGAATTCCGGGTGTCGAAGGAAGTAAGGGGATTGAAGGGTTGAACTATGAAGATCTTTGCATACAACCCGATGTTAAACTGCCCGAGGGGTACAAACCTTCTAAGTTCGAAATATTTGATCCACTTGAGAACATACTACGACAAGTTGGTCAGAGTAGGGAAAGACGAAAGGATTCGCATGAAGCTTTTCCTGAGGAGCCTAAAGGGAGATGCTCTATCTTGGGACATTAGCCAAGACCCGAAGAAATGGTCGAACTGGGTGAGTATGGAATCCGACTTTATGGATACTTTCAGGTTCAACACAGAAAATGCACCAGATGTGTTCTGCATTTAGAACTTAAAGAAGAAGCCCACGGAAACATTTCACGAGTATGCCACTCGCTGGAGATCAGAAGCTGCTAAGGTCACACCTGTCACACCTCCTTTTTCCGTACCCGAGAGGGTACAAGGGAGTTTTTTCCAATTAAAGGACAATCAAAACGGAATTGTTTTGTTTATTTCAGAGTCGCCACTTGGGAGTTTTAGGGTGTCCCAAGTCACCAATTTTAATCCTGAATCGAGGAAAAGAATGACTCCATATTACAGTCTGCGTACCATAAATCCGGATAAGGAATTCTGTTAACCCGGGAGAAGGTGTTAGGCATTCCCAAATTCCGTGGTTCTAGCACGGTCGCTCAACTGTTATATTCGGCTTGATTATCTGATTTTATACAAATATGAACTTATGTGCAAATTTTAACTTTTTACCGCTTTCATAATTGTTATTATTATTTTCTACAAGGAATTGCAACGTTGTGAAAATATATCCCGAATCGCGTTACAATCAATGTAAAGAAAATTATATTCAACCACAAATCTAAACAGGAGGAATTCAACAGGAACAAAGCCTGATTAATATTTCATTTTTGCTTCAAGCCGAGATTGTACAAATGTGTACCTGGAAACAGCAGTACAAGAACAAAAGAAGGAGAAATCAGCAGCAGTAATAACACAGCAACAGCAGATTCAGCAACACCGCAAACTAGTACAGTAGGAATAGCAGAAAACCCAGGAGACTATAAACGACTCCAAGTATAGAGAAGAAGTAAAAGGCAGGAAGGTTATGACTATTTCAGATCTTAAGCGAGGCAATGAAGTAGTAACTATTCTTTTTCAACTTCAAAACTCTCCAAAATGAATTCTGCCCCTGTATATTCAGTGTATCCAGAATGTATATATGGTGTATACTTCTCAGTCCGCCCCCTCTTTTTTTCTTCTCTCTATTTAGTTTTTCCTCTTTTTTTCCACCCTTCTTCCTAAATTTTCTCTTCTATTTATAGCAAAATTTTCGAAATTTTCAGATTTGTTTTTTAATATTTTATTATTTTTTTAATTAAAAGAAATCCCACTTACAAATTGCTTTTATTTTTTTAGAAAAAGAAATCTCACCATTATTTACTTTTATTTTTAAAATTCCAACTTTAATTACTTTATCTTATTTAAAATCCCACTTTTTATTTTTTAAAAGAGAATCTCACTTTATTTAACTTTTCTTTAAAAAACAAACCACTATCTTTTCTTTTTCTTTTAAAAATGCTACTTTCAATTACTTTAAATTTTTTAAATTTTCAGATACCTTTATATTTATTTTTTAATTCCAACCTTCTTTTACTTTTAAATTTTTTAAAAATTTCCACAAAACGTTTTATTTTTTTTAAATTTTCTACATTCTTTTACTTTTTTTTAAAAAAAAGAGAATTTCACCTATTTTTACTTTTATATTTTTTTTATTCAATACTTCCATTTTTCTTATTTTTTTTAAATCATTCCCGAAATTATTATATATTTTTTTAAAAAATAAAAATAAAATAAAATAAAATATTTTCGGATTTTTTATATATAAAAAAAACAAAAAATAAAACTATTAATAGTGATAATTCACCTTTTATTTTTTATTTTTTTGGTTTTGTTTTGTGTTGGACAAAAATGAAGAAGGGGTGTTGGGTTAATGGAGCGGACCGGGTCATGGGGAAAGTTGGGCAATTATTTGGGCCTGTGGTTTGAAATTGAAGAAGTGGCCCAATCCGATTTTTCTTTGTATTTTTGTTCTCTTTTCTTATTTTATTTTTCTAAAACTAAATTATAAAAGTACTTAAATTATTATTAAGAAATAAATTAAGTTATAAAAGCGCAAATTAACTTCCAATAACAATTAACGCGCAATTAAGTAATAATTAAGCATAAAATTGTTCATTTGGACATTAAATGCTAAAAATGCAAAAGATGCCTATTTTTGTAAGTTTTAATTTTTGTAAACAAATTTAATTACTAACAATTGTAGAATTAAATCCTATATGCAAAAATGCGACATATTTTGTATTTTTTATTAATCAAATAAACATGCATAGACAAACATACAAATAGTTACACAAAATATCACAAAAATTGCACACCAAGAAAAATTATTTTATTTTTGAATTTTTTGGGAGTAATTCTCATATAGGGCAAAAATCACGTGCTTACAACACCTGCTTTAGAAGAAGAACAAATGAACAAGTTTTTTGTCCGGGCTCAAGACCTACAGTACTATGAAAGGTTGATGTTGATTGAGAGCCAGAAATTTTCCGACATCATCAAGCTAAGGGAAAGGATCGAGGAAGGCATCAAAAGTGGTATGCTTACAAACTTTGAAGCTTTGCAAGCTACCAATAAGGCTTTACAGTCTGGTGGTACGTCCAAGAAAAGGGATGTAGGTACCGTAATAGTTGCACAAAGAGCCAAATCCCCTATCAAATACCAAGCTTATCCGATACCTCCACTCATATATCAGCCTACCCCGAATTACCATGCACCCTCACCCTCTTACCAAACTCCACCACCTACTTACCAATCACCCCCACCTCCCATATATCAACCTACTTCACCCAGATATTCCCAACTCACACATGTCTACCAAGCCTACAATGCTCAGCCATCCCACTATCAATCACCTCCCATATGTCAAAACTTTCCTAGACCTCGACCAAATTTCGATCGCAACCCCCCAAAACAGTATACTGCCTGTTACATCTCGCATTTTCATACGTTAAAATTTCGTTTTTAGTTAACCGACGTAGACTCGGGGATAAGATCATCTTGACGTTAACATACTTACGTTATTATAACAAGCGATAAATAAGTGTTAAGGATAAAGGGGTATAGGATTAAAGAAAGCAAGTTTTTTTGAAAGCGGTCAATTTGGAATAAAATACGGGCCGAGCGATAATACCCGATTATTATGAACTAGTACCATGCAAGGTACCATATGACCATGGTAGTATAATATAAAAAGTATATATAAAGTATTTTAAAAATAAATAAAATTTTAAATTTGTGATAATTTTTAAATTATACGGGTAATTGGTTAATTACCGGATAACGGGACATTACCCGGTAAACTAATAAGTGGATAAAAAATTAATAAAATAAACTACCCCTACCCCCACGTGGCAGTGTGCCACCATTCAACATATGAGTCATAGTCATATGTGTTGCATGACAAAGTAACGTGTAAAGTTGAATTAGTCATTTAATAGAAAGACTTATTGACTTAAGATAAGTCTTGAATGATATAACATTTAAAGATCCATTGGATACTTTCTGAAAGTAGGAAAAACGAGAATCAGAAGCTTCAATTCATTCTTTGAATTGAAATCAATACCTTAAAAACAGAAGCTTCAACAAAGTTTCAAAAAACATTGGAGTCAAGTGTTGGTTTAAAACCATTCTTTAGTTCAAAAAGCAAGAAACAGAAACGTTTTCTGTCAAAATCTCAAGGAACCAAATTTATTATATTTCGTTCCAAAATTTTTAAGAACCAGAAACAAGTTTTCTTCCATGAATTTCTAAGGAGTTGAGGCAAATTTCGTTCAAATAATTCAAGAGACAGGTATGTTAAGGTCTTCCCTTCTTTCTTTTGGTATGGTCTAGATTATACGAAAGAAACGAGCAAATACACGGTTTCTATAAATTATTCTATTCTTAAAAATAGTAGGGGTGTCTATATTCTTGATTCCCCATGAGAATTATTATTTCTTCTGTTCATGAGTCTCAGAATAATACGCAGTTGGAAAAATTTATCCGGAATGAATATTGAGATTATTATGTATTTTTCATGCATTTCTTACATGTGCAATGACCCATGACCAGATGGCGTTATATACGCGTATATATGTAAATATATGTATATGGGATATGGGAAAAAGTTACGGCGTTATATACGCACCCCCACCTGATCAGTTGGTATATGGTGATGATATTGCCCACAGTGGCTAAAATATGATTCAAACGGCATTATATACGCGTGTAAGCACGTGATTTTTGTCCTATATGAGAAATACTCCCCAAAAAATGCAAAATAAAATGATTTTCCTTGGTGTGCAATTTTGAGTATTTTTGTGATATTTTTGGATAATTATTTGTATTTGTTTGTGTTTGCTTATTTGTTAAATTAATAAAAAATATAAAAATATGTCGCATTTTGCATATAGTATTTAATTCTACAATTTTTAGTAATTAAATTAGTTTTACAAAAATTAAAAATTACAAAAATAGGCACCTTTTGCATTTTTAGCATTTAATGTCCAAATATACAATTTTATGCTTAATTATTACTTAATTGTGCGTTAATTGTTATTGGGAGTTAATTTGCACTTTTATAACTTAATTTAGTTCTTAATAATAATTTAAGTACTTTTATAATTTAGTTTTAGAAAATAAAAGAAGAAAAGAGAACAAAAATACAAAAGAAAATCGGATTGGGCCACTTCTTCAATTGTAAGCCAAAGGCCCAAAAAATTGCCCAATCTTCTCCACGACCCAGTCCACTTCAGACCGGGTCGACCCGGTCCGCCCCATGACCCAAATACCCAACACCCCTTTTTCATTTTGTCAAAACACAAAACAAAACAAAAAATAAAAAAAACCCAAAAACCCTAAAAACCTAAACTAACCCATCCGCCCCTTCTCTATCTTCTTCTTCCCCAAACTCAAAAAACTCCTCCAAAGCTCCAACCAAGCATCCATGGCTGCCCAGCTTCCCGTCCCAAACACCACCAAACGACACAACCTCCTTCGCGTTCAAACGACCCCAGCCCTATCCGCCATTGATGAAGCTCGTCGAGCTCAAGCTTGAGCTCGACGTCCATGTCGCTGCTGCTTCTATTTCAGCCAAACAACCTGCTACTCCTGCCTTCTACTTCATCGTCCAAACAACCAAACGACCACAGCCTCAACAAGTCAGCTGTTGTTTGAAGCTCCCATCGTCGTTGCTCGTCACGGCCAAGCTCGCACGCTGCCATCGGGTCCAGTACCGTTTTGCCATGGACGTCGTCGACCAGTTGCTTCTGCTTGCTGCGGCGACCAGCTTCACGGCTTCATCTTCCCCATGGCCAAACGACCTCCATTACTGCTTCGCTTCTCCGAGCTTGTGCATCACCATGGCCAGGTTGTCGTCGGACTGCTGCTGCTCGACGTCCTGGTCCTCCGAGCTGCTGTTGTTCATCACTTCTCCTTCGTCCAGCTGCTGTATCTTCAGACGAGCTGCTCGTTTGAGTTTTAGTCGAGGTCGTCCAGCGTCGTTTTGAGTTCGTCAAGTTTACAAGGGAGGTGAGTTCGTCGTTGAGTCCGGACAGATTTATTCCCATTTGAGTTTTGTCAAAACAGTTCATACATATGTCGTGTTGATCCGGTTAGTAGTTTTTGAATTTTATGTTTGTCCGTATTTTGTTTTGATATTTTCGAATCTAAAATCGGCAAATGTTTGTTTTGTTTATCGTTTGAATTAATTTTTAGTTCATGTTCATGTGTTGTTTGTTAAATTAATTTTTCAGATTTCAAATAGAAGTTAATTAGTTATTTTTCATGTTTATTTCATGTTTGTATTGTTGTTTAAGTGAATATTTGTTAGTTTTATGTTTGTTAGATTCAAATTGAAATTTAATTAATTATTTCTTCAATTTGTTTCATGTTGTTTCCAGAAAATATTAATGTTGTTTGAATCGTTAGAATCCGTCATGTGTGTTGCTTAAAAACAGATTTAATTCATGTTCATCTTTGTTTGAAGTTCATGTTTAAATTCAGTGATTTAATGTGAGTTTATGTTTGTTTTGTGATTTGTTGATTTAATTTGAATCATGCATATTGTTGTTTGTATTGTTGTATCTTTGTTCATCCATTGATGGACTAAATTTACCAGGATTGGTTCCTGATATGGTTAATTTAGTTCCATTAATTTGGAGTTGTGTTGTTCATCGTGTTCATATAATTGTTGTTGAAGATTGTTGAAAAATTGGTCATCTTGATTATATTTTGGTCAAGTTATGATTAATTGAGTGTTTAGAGCTGATGGGGGTAATTTGGTAAATTGCATTGCATTCGGGGGTAGATTTGTAATTGCAATAAGGTCGGAGGGGTAGTTTGGTAATTGAACATTATTTTGATTCTTTATGTTAAGCATGGGGGACAAATATAATGGGGTGGAGTTTTTGATGTACTTGTTTAATGTAATAGGGGACAAGACAAATTATAATGGGGAGGAATCTTGTACTTTTTTAATATAGGCATGGGGGACAAATTGTAATGGGTTGGGAATGTGTTAGTTATTTAATGTAGGCATGGGGGACAAAATTTAAAATAAAGAAGACATTTAATAGTGGGCCAAAGCATGCCATTGGGGGAATAATTTTGGGGTTGGGAATTGAAGACTTGTCTTGCTATATATATAGGGTCATTTGACACATTTTAGGGGGAGGTTTTTAGGGACTAGAACTTGAACCTTGAGAGGATTTTTAGAAGAGAAAAAAAAAGAGAGTTTTTAGAACTTGAATATTATTAAGAGAGACTCGGAGAGTTGACATACTTTGATACTTGAGAGAGTTTGTGATAGTAAAAGAGAAAGACAATTTGAACTTTCACTCGAACAATTCTGTTTGTTTTTCTTCGAGTGTTATTCAAAATCCGAAGCTACTGCATCTCGTATCTTTTCTCTTCTCTGCTTTGATTGTGATTGCACTTTGGCACTGCTGATTTTTCAATCCGTTGCTGGGTTATTCTACTGGTTGTTACTGGTTTTGCAGTGTTGCTGAACCTGCTGTTGCCGCGTTATTACTGTTGCTGACTCCTACTTCTTTTGTTCTTGTACTGCTATTTCCAGGTACACATTTGTACACTCTTGGCTTGAAGCGAAAAATGAAATATTAATCAGTCTCCTATTCCTGTTGAAATCTCTTGTTTGGATCTGTGTTTGAATATTAATTTTCCTCTCTTTGTATAAAAATGTAGTCGATTAATTAATGAGCAATGATGTCGCATATGTATAACTTCTTCATCTAATAATGTTAGTTTACATTAATCGAAGAATAGTTAATCTGTTTTGATATTATTGTGTATTTATCTCATGTTCTAGCAAATGATAAAATGTGGAATGAAAGCAGTTTTCCTTGTACAAATGCGATCGCAATTTTCCGTTCACAATAGCTGTAACTTAATAACTAATAAAGTTGCATTTTTTCAGCATGTAAATAATTAGGAGATTTTTCTTTTATTTTAGAGACGAACTTAATAGAAAATGTAGTCGCTATAGGTTTATCCTTTTAAAATAAAATGAGACGAGCCTCGCCAAATAAATCACAAACCGCCGGGGGCCTCAATAAAATACATAACTATTGATTAAACCTTGGATTTGGCCGTTCAATGAACCTTCACGGCCTCTTCCTAAAATAACAATACGTTAGACTCTTTAGGACGCGCCTTAATAAATCTTACCTTCTTAAACTCGGGTGCACATTTATGTGACCCAAATCCAATTCTCAACGGAGTCGAAATGTGTTTCTAATCACGGGTACATTAATTGTGACGTGGTTCGAGATACGTGTCCATGACGTTGCAAATTCCCTTTAAAAAAAAATAAGAATGAGATGAGCCTCGCCAAATAAAAATACAAAATTGCGGGGCCCTCAGTAAATATTTACTTTCAAATTGCTTAGATTTCAGGATGGACCGTTTAGCAAAATTCCACGGTCCTACCCAAAATAAATACGCTAATCGCTTTAGGCGCGCCTTTAATAAGTTAATTTCCTTAAACTCGGATGCACATTGATGTGACCCAAATCCAAATCTCAAAGGAGTCAAAGTGTGTCGACGACCACGGGTACATTGATTGTAACGTGGTTCGAGATATATTTTCACAACGTTGCAATTCTTGACAAAAATAACAGTAAATGTTAAAAGCGGTTAAAAGTTAAAATTCGCACATAGGTTCATATTCGTATAAAATCAGATAATCAAGCTAAATATAACAGTTGAGCGACCGTGCTAGAACTACATAACTCGGGAATGCCTAACACCTTCTCCCGGGTTAACAGAATTCTTTATCCGGATTTCTGGTACGCAGACTATAATATGGAGTCATTCTTTTCCTCGATTCGGGATTAAAATTGGTGACTTGGGACACCCTAAATCTCCCAAGTGGCGACTCTGAAATAAATAAACCAATCCCGTTTAGATTGTCCTTTAATTGGAAAAAACTCCCTTGCACCCCCGCGGGTGCGTAAAAAGGAGGAGTGACAGCTCTGGCGACTCTGCTGGGGATGTAAAACCCAGAACCACTGGTTCAGGGTTAGAAATTCGAGCTTAAAATAACTGTTATAGTTGGCTTTATCTGATTTTTACATGTTTGAGCCTAAGGTGCTAAATGTTGCTTTTACCGCTTTGATATTGTTTGGACTGTATATATAAACTGTGTCGAAACCCTTCTCTTCTTACCTCCAGGGAGAAGCTCGCTGGTCGAGACTCCCTATTTTGTTAGTGTCAATACCTGAAAATAAGAAAGAGGCTGGACAAGTTACAAAGCCGGACGATCCCGCGGGTCCCCGGTACGTAGCCCCCTCCTCGACTCGAGTTGTCCGCTCGGGTACACAGTCTAGAACAAATACCCAGGTTATGAACCTAGAATAACTCAACTTCATGTCGGATCCTTAGTAGGAACGTTTGTTTGCATCACGTGCATTTGACTTTGGAGGCTCAACACAGGGGTTGGGTCTGTCTAGGACAGGTGTACCAAAAATGGAAATGACCATCCTGATGCATCTTACTTGCTACTACTTGCGCATTTATTTGATTTAGACTTGTGTGTTGACTGTCTTGTGAATATCAGGAATAATATTTTGAAATGCGAAAAAAAAGGAAATAGCGGTTAGAGAATTGATTGCTTATTTTTAAATAAAACCAAATGCCCGAATACTGTCAAAACTCTGCCGGAATTTTAAGAAAATGAGAAAAAAATGTTTAGTTTGTTTTATTAAAAGGAAAAATATATAAAAAATAAAATATCATCATTGTTCTGTTTTGTTTTTTAAAAAAAATAGAAAAGAAAATGTTTTTTTATTTGTTTATGAAAATGCAAAAATAAAAAATAATAAAAGAGTCTTTCTTTATTTGTCACAAATATATATGTATATATATAAATCCAAAAAGTTTTTTTTAATTTCCAAAAAATATATATATGTCTTTATTTGTTGCAAAAATATTTGTCTTGCCAAAAAGTCTAGAAAAGTTTTTAGACCCCCAATTTTCAAAACAAAAAAAAATCCAAAAATATTTTCCCATTATGGACTTCTTTAGAAAGTCTTTCTAATTTTTTTTATTTTTATTTTTAAAAAATAATAATAAAAAAAATCCGAAAATATGATTCTTCTTTCAAAATTGAAAAGAAAATTCAAAATTCAAAAAAAAAATATTTTTAGAAGCATTTCTTTTATTAAAAAGTAAAATTCCAAAAATATTTTCTTTTTCTTTAGAATAAGAAAAAAAAACGAAAATTCAGAAAAATATATCTTCCTTTCACTTTTGAAATTCTCAAAGTCTAAATCAAAAGAAAAGGAATTTTTACAAGTCTTTCTTTCAATAAGAAATCAATCAAAAAAAATACTTCCTTTCTTCTTTTAAAGTAGTTCTTTCGCAAATTAAAAAAAAAAGATTAGTTCATCTACTTATTCTTGACTGCCCGAACTACGCGGGTTTGATTCTCACCGGATGTGAGATACGTAGGCAACCCTCATCGGGTCCAACCCCGCCTTTTGCTAAAATAGCCAAAAAATAAATAAATAATAATAATAAAAAAAATGTGTGTCAAAGTTTAATTTTATCATAAAGAAGTCAGGTGATGCTGTTTTGTCATAAATAGCCGAATGTTCCCGAAAGGGACGCCGGAAGGCTGACTTTGCGTAAACAGCCACCTTCGGGTCATTTTTAAGATTTGGTCTAGTTGACCCACACAGCCTTAAAAATCCTTGTCCCTGAGACAAGGAAAGGCTGTGTTTGCAATATTGACTTTTCTAAATTCAAAAACGATAAAAAGAGTTATAAATAAGTCAGGTGATGCTGTTTTGTCATAAATAGCCGAATGTTCCCGAAAGGGACGCCGGAAGGCTGACTTGGCATAAACAGCCACCTTTGGGTCATTTTAAGATATGGACCCACACAGCCTTAAAAATCTTCGTCCTCGAGGCGCTGAAGGGCCGTGTTTGCAACACCAGGTTTTTATTATAATTTGAATAAAAAAACAAAGAGTCGGCGGTCAGGTGAATACCGTTTGAATTTTGTCATAATAAGCCGAGCCAGCTTCGGCCGCGTCATAAACCGTTCTTGCCGAAATAGCCTTAGAGTATCTTTCAGTTGTCGAAAGGTTGTTTTCGTAAAAGAATGGACAAGTTGGTAAAGTGTCATAAAATAATCCTCCCCGGTCTCAAAATTCATGTGAGAATTGGAAGGGGCCACATTTGCAAAAATAACCATTTGGTTAAAATTAGCAAACGGAGGAAGGAAGTTGGCCATTTGTTTTGAAGTTTATAAATCTTTTGATTAGAATATGTGGGTTGTTTGATTTTCGAGTTTGTAAGTCATCTTCAAACCTTTGAAACCCGGTCTGTTTTAATACGAAAATTGAAAAAAAAAATATTTATTATTGTTTATCTCTCATTGGTCCGAACTACGCAAGGTCTGATTCATGCGGGGTCATGATACGTAGGCAATCTCCATAAGATTCGACCGCCAGTAATAAAGAAAAAGAAAATACAAAATAGAATAAATACAGGGGTTTCCAAAGTACTTCAAAGGGGCAAATAAGCAAGCCGGGGTGACGTATGTTGTTTGAAGCAAAGCATGTTAGAAACGGTTAACTGCCTAGGGGCATTGCATCCTCAATGTGTTGTTGTCAAATCTGTTAAACTCTAAACGCTAACAAGTTTGTTGTTTTCCGAATCTCAAACAGTTAGTTGTTAAAGAATTCTGGCAACACACCCTTACCAAACTATATACAAAGAACCGATAACAACAAGCATGACTACTTCAGAGAATAATACCGAGGAAGAAAGGCCGGTGAGCCAGTTGTTAAAGGAAGCAATGGAAAAGATAGAAAGGATGGGACTAGAGATGAATGCAATGCAGCTAGCTCTAGCCAAAGCACAAAAGAGCCCTGAGCCGTTGGGGCACATGCCGGAATACCCTCACTCCGGCCCTTCAACAAGCCTCCCGAATCACCGTTATCATCAGGAGAGAAGCCCCCATGATTCCCAAGCTCCACCGCCCCATCAACCTCTCCCAATACCAAATGTTCCCACTTTTATGGGACCCACATCAGCCACCCTGCAAAGATCAAACAGCGAGCCATTGCTTCAGGCTCCCGATACGCAATACTATCCCCCTGAGCCTACATTCCATGCCCCCGAACCACATGCCTACAATCCACATGAGGCACCGACAGAAATTGAAAAGCCGGTTAAAGCCCTAGAACAAGATGAGGTATTGAGGAAATTCAAAAGCCTGGAGAAGTCCTTCAGAAACCTGCACAGATTGGGCAACCAGGTCAGCATGGCCTACAAAGATCTATGCCCTTTCCCGGATGTCCAACTCCCGGCTGGGTTCAAGATGCCTAAGTTTGATCTATATGAAGGGCACGGTAATCCCATGGCGCATTTGCGGGGATTCTGTAGCAAAATGAGAGGGGCAGGCGGCAAGGATGAGCTGCTGATAGCTTATTTCGGCCAAAGTCTGAGCGGATCAGCATTAGAATGGTATACCAGGCAGGATTCCAGCATATGGTACACTTGGGATGATCTGGCGCAGTCTTTCGCAGGTCATTTCCAATACAATCTCGAGATAGTCCCTGACCGTCTCACGTTGTTGAGGACCGGGAAGAAGCCCGGGGAAAGTTTTCGCGAGTTCGGGTTCCGCTGGAGAGAGCAAGCAGCCAGAGTCGATCCTCCCATGAGAGAGGGAGAGATGGTGGACTACTTCTTACAAACCTTGGAGCCAACTTACTTTGGTCATCTAGTGACGACAGTTGGTAAATCTTTCAACGAAGTAGTAAAAATGGGAGGTATGATCGAAGAGGGACTCAGGTCCAACAAAATCTTGAGCTATTCGGCAATTAAAGCAACCACTCAGGCCATCCAGAGCGGTACTGAGGGTGTACTTGGGAAGAAGAAGAAAGAAGATATCACAGCTGTTGAGTCTGGAGCCTGGTTCGGATCTAGAAGCCCGTCACCCTTCTATAGCCAACCACGACCCTACCACCAAAATTACCCCCGCACTCCATATAGCCCTCCACGACATTATTACTCACTGCCAGATCCCCATTTTTCCGTTCATCATGCACAAACCTATACCCACTCTCCAGCACACGCACAATGGCGTGCGCCGACTCCCCAAAATACATACCCACCTCCACCAAACATATATCCACTTTCGAGGGCCTATAGAAATCCTCCAGGGTCAGGTTTCCGGGGGAATCAAGCTTTTAAGAATGAGAGGAAGCAGAAATATACTCCGCTGGGAGAATCCTATACTACCGTGTTCCACAAATTGAGGCAGATAGGCCTATTGAATCCTATTGAGCCCAAATTACCAAATCCCCTTCCTGAAAATCTTGACCCTTTAGCAAGTTGTGAATATTGTTCGGGGGCTCCCGGACACGATACTGAGAGATGCTGGAAGTTGAAGAATGTCGTGCAAGAGCTCATCAACACAAATAGGATCGAGGTTCAGGTCCCAGAGCCGCCAAACATTAATGACGATCCGTGCCGGTGAAAACAGTTCAAAAAAAAGATTAAAAAAAAATTATTAAAAAAAAAAAGAAAATTCGTGGATCTGAAAACAAAAATCAACAATTGGACGGCTACTCCTCTACCTATCCGAAGTGAGTCTTGGTAGTGGGCTCTGATTTTTCTTTCTTGTTTTGGATTATTGCAGAGTTGTAATCCAGTTTTGTTTTAGTGTGAAACTCTGTTATCCTTTATTTTTATAAAGTGAAAGCTTTTCTCTTCTTATTTTGTTTTGAGTCTATTTTCTTCCTTTTCTCTTTCTAAACAATGCTCTTTATACTGATTCCAATGACATGGCATGCACAACGGATCATCAACTTAGTCTAAAAATCAATCTGATTCCGAACTGATTGTACAAAAGGTCAATCACGATGACGAATCGAAATACAGTGATAATAAAGCCTTCAAAGAGACAAACAGAGAGTTAAGCTAGTTGGAAGAGAAATCCAAGCCCAACTTAAATAACGCATAAGACATCAATTTAGGGGATGCAGACGATATCAGGAAATTTAAAGAGGGACAACAAGTGTTGAAACGGATCCTCCCACATCAGGCCAAAACAAAATGGCAAATTTGTCCCGAATTGGTAGTGGCCATCTATTGTGACCAAGATGTTATCCAGTTGCACTTCATGTCAGACAGATGTCGAGGGAAGATGCATCGACATGGCTATTAATTGTTGTTTGTTTGTTTATACTTGGCATTTATCGGAGAATGAAATGACGGAGGCAATTTTTTCTTCTATCCAAACATTTTAACCTTTGCTTCCCCTTTTGAGCCTTATTTATTCTTTCATACCCCTCTTTTGGAATCAGTAATGAAAATAAGAAAAAAGAGAAGAAAAATATAATGATAATAAAAACAAAAGAAAAGTCACAAAAAAAAGAAAGAAGAAAAAAGGAGATGTGAACTACGTTTGACCTGATTCCTCAAAGAAGGATACGTAGGCGCCTCACGGCTCGGTCATAGTGTAACCAAAAAATAAGAATCCCCAAGCGAGAAACTGGGGCAGAATTTATGTTTGTAATGTTGGGAAAGAAGTTCGATTCCAAGAGTTGTAATGGTTTTTACCCATCAGAATTATTTTGAACCCTTTTTGATGCCCTCTTTTTCTTTTAGCCGTAAGCAAAAAACCCATGTTGATGTCCAAAAAAGACCTCCCAATCAGAATCCGAGGAAAGCCAAGTCAGGCAAATAAAAGCAGAGAAAGTCGGCAACGAATCGATAACCTAAAGAATCCCCAGCAAAAAGTCATATCAGGCGCCATAAGACGACGAGAATTGAGAGAAATGAGAGAGCCTCATCAGTGAAAACCCCTCGAAGGGCACTATGAGGCGACAAGGATATAAAGGGGGCTAGCAAGATAAGATTGGCAAAAAATGGGCCGCATCCGGCGAAAGTTGGGCTTCTGCACATCCCCAGCAAAGAGTCATGTCGGTAACACTCCAATCTCCAGCTTAGAAAATAAAATGAGAAGAGTCTTATCGGTGAAAACCTTCACAGGCACCATAAGGCGACGAGAATTGAGAGAAATGAGAGAGCCTCATCAGTGAAAACCCCTTGAAGGGCACTATGAGGCGACAAGGATATAAAGGGGGCTAGCAAGATAAGATCCGCATCAGGCGAAAGTTGGGCTTCTGCGCATCCCCCGCAAAGTAAGGCCGTCAGAAAAATTGATTGATATAAATAGACTGAGTTGGTTGATCCGGAAATGCACGACATAATCATTGGGATTGATTGTACCATTCAGATAAGTTCTTTTCCTTTTCTTTCCCCAACATTTGTTCAGAAAAACTTTGGCCGTCAGAAAAATTGATTGATATAAATAGACTGAGTTGGTTGATCCGGAAATGCACGACATAATCATTGGGATTGATTGTACCATTCAGATAAGTTCTTTTCCTTTTCTTTCCCCAACATTTGTTCAGAAAAACTTTCTCTTTTATCTTTTAAAGTCATCACTTTTCGTTTTTGGGTTCAAAGTGTTTTTTCGAGTAGTGTGTTTTAGAGGGATTTTGATTTTCAGAGTTTACTACTAATTGCCAAAATGGTGCGATGCAAAAGGCGAACAGGACATGCCAAAGATAAGGCAATGAAACGGAAAAGACATTTGTTGCAAAACCGAATGATGAGTTGGTCTAAATGTCAAGGGGGTATAATGAAAAAGGGGTCGAGACAACGCGGAACAAGGAAAGAAGAGGGGGAAAACCACCCCCAGCGGAAATGTGATCACCAGCAGGGACGTGATCCCCAGCAGTAATATCAGCCCCCAATAAATAGTACCATCCCCAGCAAGTTCTGATAGTGTACTGGAACACCGGAAAAAAAAACCAAACAAACAAACATCCCCAGCAGGAGTGGCACGACCACCCACCATGTTTTTAACTAACAAAATCTTTCTTTGATTTGAAGCAGGGAAAAGAAATGTTACAGATGGCGGAAGGACATGCCATAAAGAAGATCATCAAACCGGGGCAGAAAATTTTCTCAAATATCAGGTACCCACTTGGGGAAGGATGGAAGGCAACGCAGGTCTAGATAAAGTGATATCCCGAGCAATTTTCGGAGGAATGAAACACTAATTTTGAGGAAAGAAGTCTGAAGGGAGATGATTCAAGTAAGAGGAAAAATGACTGAGGAGGCAGAAAAGAATAATGCCAACAAAATGTTATACTTTAAGGAATGTTGAAGTTGGGAGCCCGCCCATAATAACAGAGGAATACATACAGTCTTTATATTTCCAGAGTTGAAATTGGGAGCCCGCCCATAATAACAGAGGAATACATTCAGTCTTTATTTTCGAGCGTTGAAGTTGGGAGCCCGCCCATAATAACAGAGGAATACATTCAGTCTTTATATTTCCAGAGTTGAAGTTGGGAGCCCGCCCATAATAAGAGAGGAATACATTCAGTCTTTATTTTCAAGCATTGAAGTTGGGATCCCGCCCATAATAACAGAGGAATACATTCAATCTTTATATTTCCAGAGTTGAAGTTGGGAGCCCGCCCATAATAAGAGAGGAATACATTCAGTCTTTATTTTCAAGCATTGAAGTTGGGATCCCGCCCATAATAACAGAGGAATACATTCAGTCTTTATATTTCCAGAGTTGAAGTTGGGAGCCCACCCATAATAACAGAGGAATACATTCAGTCTTTACTTTCGAGCGTTGAAGTTGGGAGCCCGCCCATAATAACAGAGGAATACATTCAGTCTTTATATTTCCAGAGTTGAAGTTGGGAGCCCGCCCATAATAACAGAGGAATACATTCAGTCTTTACTTTCGAGCGTTGAAGTTGGGAGCCCGCCCATAATAACAGAGGAATACATTCAGTCTTTATATTTCCAGAGTTGAAGTTGGGAGCCCGCCCATAATAACAGAGGAATACATTCAGTCTTTACTTTCGAGCGTTGAAGTTGGGAGCCCGCCCATAATAACAGAGGAATACATTCAGTCTTTATATTTCCAGAGTTGAAGTTGGGAGCCCGCCCATAATAACAGAGGAATACATTCAGTCTTTATTTTTGAGCGTTGAAGTTGGGAGCCCGCCCATAATAACAGAGGAATACATTTTAGTCTTTTCATTTCAAGTGTTGAAGTTGGGAGCCCGCCCATAATAACAGAGGAATACATTTTAGTCTTTAATTTTCAAGTATTGAAGTTGGGAGCCCACCCAGATAACAGAGGCATACATTCCAGTCTTTACTTTTCAAGTGTTGAAGTTGGGAGCCCGCCCAGATAACAGAGGCATACATTCCAGTGTTTAATTTTCAAGTGTTGAAGTTGGGAGCCCGCCCATACAATAGAGGCATACGTTTCAAGATCAAGTCAGAGGACAATAAAACAGAGGGTTAGTTACAGCAGGAATCCCCTACAGGAAACAATAAAAATCCTCAGCACCGGGAAGCAGAAGGTTACAAAAAGAGATCCCAGCACAAATTCGGGCGCATGAGTCAAAAGGAAGAAAAGAGGCGTATTGAATGAAGCAGCTGGTGAACATTAAATCATGCCCAGCATAACAAGTCTGATGAAGAGAGCCGTACCCACCAGAGGAACCGCCAAAAAGCTTGATGAAGAAAGCCATGTCCCTAGCGGACCGAGCAAAATGATGAAAACTGGTATTCAGAAAAGCAAACGGTCAGTATCATGCCCAAATTCAAGAAAGAAAAGCACCGGAGGAAACGCAAGCCGACAAGAAAGCAAGGAGACAAGAACAAATTTTAGTCTAGCCTAGCTTCTTGTTTTCTTTTAAACACGGTGTAACAAGGAGATCGGTAAGCAGTGATAACAGCAGGGAACAACAGTAACATTGCAGTCCCACGGTAGTCCCAGCTACCAAAACTTCCCGAACTACATTAACCTGATTCCCCTTTGGCCGGGGATATGTAGGAAACCTTTGAAGCAAAGTTTCGGTTAAATCTTTTTCAAAAAATGCTTCACACGGAGTACTCGGATAGGCAAAAATCGCTCGTTTTATCTTTGCACGAAAACCCTTCGTGTCTCCGGGCAAAGAGGGGCAGCTGTAAGCACGTGATTTTTGCCCTATATGAGAAATACTCCCCAAAAAATGCAAAATAAAATGATTTTCCTTGGTGTGCAATTTTGAGTATTTTTGTGATATTTTTGGATAATTATTTGTATTTGTTTATGTTTGCTTATTTGTTAAATTAATAAAAAATATAAAAATATGTCGCATTTTGCATGTAGTATTTAATTCTACAATTGTTAGTAATTAAATTAGTTTTACAAAAATTAAAAATTACAAAAATAGGCACCTTTTGCATTTTTAGCATTTAATGTCCAAATATACAATTTTATGCTTAATTATTACTTAATTGTGCGTTAATTGTTATTGGGAGTTAATTTGCACTTTTATAACTTAATTTAGTTCTTAATAATAATTTAAGTACTTTTATAATTTAGTTTTAGAAAATAAAAGAAGAAAAGAGAACAAAAATACAAAAGAAAATCGGATTGGGCCACTTCTTCAATTGTAAGCCAAAGGCCCAAAATATTGCCCAATCTTCTCCACGACCCAGTCCACTTCAGACCGGGTCGACCCAGTCCACCCCATGACCCAAATACCCAACACCCCTTTTTCATTTTGTCAAAACACAAAACAAAACAAAAAATAAAAAAACCCAAAAACCCTAAAAACCTAAACTAACCCATCCGCCCCTTCCCTATCTTCTTCTTCCCCAAACTCAAAAAACTCCTCCAAAGCTCCAACCAAGCATCCATGGCTGCCCAGCTTCCCGTCCCAAACACCACCAAACGACACAACCTCTTTCGCGTTCAAACGACCCCAGCCCTATCCGCCATTGATGAAGATCGTCGAGCTCAAGCTTGAGCTCGACGTCCATGTCGCTGCTGCTTCTGCTTCAGCCAAACAACCTGCTACTCCTGCCTTCTACTTCATCGTCCAAACAACCAAACGACCATAGCCTCAACAAGTCAGCTGTTGTTTGAAGCTCCCATTGCCGTTGTTCGTCACGGCCAAGCTCGCACGCTGCCATCGGGTCCAGTACCGTTTTGCCAGGGACGTCGTCGACCAGTTGCTTCTGCTTGCTGCCGCGACCAGCTTCACGGCTTCATCTTCCCCATGGCCAAACGACCTCCGTTACTGCTTCGCTTCTCCGAGCTTGTGCATCACTATGGCCAGGTTGTCGTCGGACTGCTGCTGCTCGACGTCCTGGTCCTCCGAGCTGCTGCTGTTCATCACTTCTCCTTCGTCCAGCTGCTGTATCTTCAGACGAGCTGCTCGTTTGAGTTTTAGTCGAGGTCGTCCAGCGTCGTTTTGAGTTCGCCAAGTTTACAAGGGAGGTGAGTTCGTCGTTGAGTCCGGACAGATTTATTCCCATTTGAGTTTTGTCAAAACAGTTCATACATATGTCGTGTTGATCCGGTTAGTAGTTTTTGAATTTTATGTTTGTCCGTATTTTGTTTTGATATTTTCGAATCTAAAATCGGCAAATGTTTGTTTTGTTTATCGTTTGAATTAATTTTTAGTTCATGTTCATGTGTTGTTTGTTAAATTAATTTTTGAGATTTCAAATGGAAGTTAATTAGTTATTTTTCATGTTTATTTCATGTTTGTATTGTTGTTTAAGTGAATATTTGTTAGTTTTATGTTTGTTAGATTCAAATTGAAATTTAATTAATTATTTCTTCAATTTGTTTCATGTTGTTTCCAGAAAATATTAATGTTGTTTGAATCGTTAGAATCCGTCATGTGTGTTGCTTAAAAACAGATTTAATTCATGTTCATCTTTGTTTGAAGTTCATGTTTAAATTCAGTGATTTAATGTGAGTTTATGTTTGTTTTGTGATTTGTTGATTTAATTTGAATCATGCATATTGTTGTTTGTATTGTTGTATCTTTGTTCATCCATTGATGGACTAAATTTACCAGGATTGGTTCCCGATATGGTTAATTTAGTTCCATTAATTTGGAGTTGTGTTGTTCATCATGTTCATATAATTGTTGTTGAAGATTGTTGAAAAATTGGTCATCTTGATTATATTTTGGTCAAGTTATGATTAATTGAGTGTTTAGAGCTGATGGGGGTAATTTGGTAAATTGCATTGCATTCGGGGGTAGATTTGTAATTGCAATAAGGTCGGAGGGGTAGTTTGGTAATTGAACATTATTTTGATTCTTTATGTTAAGCATGGGGGACAAATATAATGGGGTGGAGTTTTTGATGTACTTGTTTAATATAATGGGGGACAAGACAAAACATAATGGGGAGGAATCTTGTACTTGTTTAATGTAGGCATGGGGGACAAATTGTAATGGGTTGGGAATGTGTTAGTTATTTAATGTAGGCATGGGGGACAAAATTTAAAATAAAGAAGACATTTAATAGTGGGCCAAAGCATGCCATTGGGGGAATAATTTTGGGGTTGGGAATTGAAGACTTGTCTTGCTATATATATAGGGTCATTTGACACATTTTAGGGGGAGGTTTTTAGGGACTAGAACTTGAACCTTGAGAGGATTTTTAGAAGAGAAAAAAAAAGAGAGTTTTTAGAACTTGAATATTATTAAGAGAGACTCGGAGAGTTGACATACTTTGATACTTGAGAGAGTTTGTGATAGTAAAAGAGAAAGACAATTTGAACTTTCACTCGAACAATTCTGTTTGTTTTTCTTCGAGTGTTATTCAAAATCCGAAGCTACTGCATCTCGTATCTTTTCTCTTCTCTGCTTTGATTGTGATTGCACTTTGGCACTTCTGATTTTTCAATCCGTTGCTGGGTTATTCTACTGGTTGTTACTGGTTTTGCGGTATTGCTGAACCTGCTGTTGCCGCGTTATTACTGTTGCTGACTCCTACTTCTTTTGTTCTTGTACTGCTGTTTCCAGGTACACATTTGTACACTCTTGGCTTGAAGCGAAAAATGAAATATTAATCAGGCTCCTGTTCCTGTTGAAATCTCTTGTTTGGATCTGTGTTTGAATATTAATTTTCCTCTCTTTGTATAAAAATGTAGTCGATTAATTAATGAGCAATGATGTCGCATATGTATAACTTCTTCATCTAATAATGTTAGTTTACATTAATCGAAGAATAGTTAATCTGTTTTGATATTATTGTGTATTTATCTCATGTTCTAGCAAATGATAAAATGTGGAATGAAAGCAGTTTTCCTTGTACAAACGCGATCGCAATTTTCCGTTCACAATAGCTGTAACTTAATAACTAATAAAGTTGCGTTTTTTCAGTATGTAAATAATTAGGAGATTTTTCTTTTATTTTAGAGACGAACTTAATAGAAAATGTAGTCGCTATAGGTTTATCCTTTTAAAATAAAATGAGACGAGCCTCACCAAATAAATCACAAACCGCCGGGGGACTCAATAAAATACATAACCATTGATTAAACCTTGGATTTGGCCGTTTAATGAACCTTCACGGCCTCTTCCTAAAATAACAATACGTTAGACTCTTTAGGATGCGACTTAATAAATCTTACCTTCTTAAACTCGGGTGCACATTTATGTGACCCAAATCCAATTCTCAACGGAGTCGAAATGTGTTTCTAATCACGGGTACATTGATTGTGACGTGGTTCGAGATGCGTGTCCATGACGTTGCAAATTCCCTTTAAAAAAAATAAGAATGAGATGAGCCTCGCCAAATAAAAATACAAAATTGCGGGGCCCTCAGTAAATATTTGCTTTCAAATTACTTAGATTTCAGGATGGACCGTTTAGCAAAATTCCACGGTCCTACCCAAAATAAATACGCTAGTCGCTTTAGGCGCGCCTTTAATAAGTTAATTTCCTTAAACTCTGATGCACATTGATGTGACCCAAATCTAAATCTCAACGGAGTCAAAGTGTGTCGACGACCACGGGTACATTGATTGTAACGTGGTTCGAGATACATTTTCACAATGTTGCAATTCTTGACAAAAATAACAGTAAATGTTAAAAGCGGTTAAAAGTTAAAATTCGCACATAGGTTCATATTCATATAAAATCAGATAATCAAGCCAAATATAACAGTAGAGCGACCGTGCTAGAACCACGGAACTCGGGAATGCCTAACACCTTCTCCCAGGTTAACAGAATTCTTTATCCGGATTTCTGGTACGCAGACTATAATATGGAGTCATTCTTTTCCTCGATTCGGGATTAAAATTGGTGACTTGGGACACCCTAAATCTCCCAAGTGGAGACTCTGAAATAAATAAACCAATCCCGTTTCGATTGTCCTTTAATTGGAAAAAATTCTCTTGCACCCCCGCGGGTGCGTAAAAAGGAGGTGTGACAACGCGTATATATGTATGTATTCAAATAGCGTTATATACGCATATATATGTATGTATATATATGTATATGGGATATGGAAAAGGTTATGGCATTATATACGCACCACCACCTGATCAGCTGGTATATGTTGATGATATTGCCCATAGTGGCCGAGATGATATGATGGGATGCCCCCAGTGGCTTGATAATATTATGTACACCATACCTATGCATGGAATGACATTTACACGTACGTGCATGATGTTATAAACGTTTCAGTATTTACAAAGTTATTCAAATTTAAAAATGTGTTTCAGTATTCCATGTTTCATCTATGTCTTTTACGTACTAATTTCCATGCCTTACATACTCAGTACATTTTTCGTACTGACGCCCTATTTCACGGGGCCTGCATTTCATGCCCGCAGGTGCAGGTAGGCAAGCTGACGGTCCCCATTCTTAGGATCCCTGATCAGCGAGACTTGGCGTGCTCCATTTGATCCGGAGCTGCTTTTGATATTGGTACGATACGTTTGTACATATATATGTATATGAGTATGACGTGGCTCAGTCCCGTCTTTATACAGTTATGTTTCTGTTAGAGGTCTGTAGACAGTATGTCTAGTTGGGTTCTATGTGTCCTTGTCGGCTTTCAGTTTTTGATGTATAGTTGTCTATAGTAGCCTTGCCGGCTCGCCCACTGTATTCTGCCTGTATACGTACATATGCCTTGATGGCAGGCTTCTTTCACATATGTTAATTTTGTAATGCAGCAGATAATATTCAGGTTCATATTTTAGACGCATGCTTAGGGGTGTTTGACAGGTAAGACTCAGGCGCCCGTCGCGGCCCATCGGTTTGGGTCGTGACAAAAGTGGTATCAGAGCAGTTCTGTCCTAGGGTTGTCTACAGACTGTGTCTAGTAGAGTCTTGTTTATGGGTGTGTCATGCACCACACTTATAAACAAGAGGCTACAGGACATATAGGATGTTATCCTCTCTTTTTATCTCAAGATCGTGCAATACAAGAATTCTTGTTCCTAACGATACGTTATATTTTCAGCAATGCCTCCAAAGAGTACGGCCGCCCAGAAGGGAAAGTCCATGGCTGGTGAGACTACTAGTCGAGCACATGAGTTACCAGGGCTCGGGGAGAATCTCATGGTGAGGTTCCATCTCAGACTTCACATACCCCACCTTTTCCAGAAGAGTTCCAAAGGGCACCAGCTCTAGCACTCGCCCCTATACATTCAGCACCTCAGCAGGATACGCCGGGTCAGGATATGAGAGATGTTGTTCAGTTATTGATCCGATTAGTAGCCGCACAGGCTCGGCGTTAGGAAGCAGGTATTGGTCACGCAGATAGGTCCATGAGCGCGAGGGTTCGTGACTTTATTAATTTTGACCCTCCAGTATTCACTGGAGTAGACCCGAATGAGGACCCTCAGGTATTTATTGATAGAGTACAGAGGATGTTACGGGTAATAAAGGCCACTGAGACTGAGTCAGTTGAGCTAACTTCCTATAGACTCCGAGATGTTGCAGTTAATTGGTACGAGTCTTGGGAATTGTCCAGAGGTGAGAATGCCCCTCCAGCGGTATGGCAAGAGTTTACAGAAGCTTTTCTTTGTCATTATCTGCCACCAGAGCTTAGGCGAGCCAGAGTTGATAGGTTCTTGACCCTTTGGCAGGGAAACATGAGTGTTCGGGAGTACTGTCTTTAGTTTGATTCATTGTCTAGGTATGCTCCCACTATTGTATCTAAGATGGAGGATCGGATTCACCGGTTCGTGATGGGATTAGAGCCTTACTTGCTTAACGATTGTATGTCGGTTTCACTTCATCCAGACATGGATATTTCTCGTATTCAGGCATACGCTCAGGGTGTAGAGGAGCGTAAATAGAAACAGAGGACTGATCATGAGCATGATAGGGCCCAGAATAAAAGAGCGAGGTCTTCGGGTCCTTCTGGTGAGTTTCGAGATGGCTAGAGGCAGCAGTATTTGAGATATCCATCCCAGTCCTGGGCTAGCGCGCCCCCTCAATTTGGAGGAAAGAGATTTGATCGTTCTACATATTTAGGGCCTGGTCAGAATTTTAGGGCCTCAGGTTCTCAGTATAGGGGTGAGTCAAATCAGATGAGGCCACCCTTGCCGTGATGTACTCAATGTGGTAAGCAGCATACTGAGCAGTGTCGTATGGGATTAGGTGTTTGTTATACTTGTGCTTATCCGGGCCACATTGTGAGGGATTGTCTGATAAGAGGTGATGCAAGCATAGCTCAGCCAGCGGGATCTGTGGCTGGATTGTCATCATCAGTACGCCCCCCTAGGCAAAGTCCCCAAGCACCAATGAGTCGTGGTAGAGGAAGAGGCGGAGCATCTAGCTCGAGCAGCCCTCATAATCGCATTTATGCATTGGAAGGACGATAGGACCAAGAGTCATCGCCTGATGTTGTTACAGGTATATTATCAGTTTCCTCCTATGATGTATATGCACTAATTGATCCAGGTTCGACCTTATCATACGTTACTCTGTTGATTGCTAGTAAGTTTGAAATAAAACATGAATTGGTTAAACCTTTTGAGGTGTCTACACCTGTTGGGGACTCGGTGATAGCTAAGCAGGTATATAGGGGTTGTATAATAATAGTTCATGGTCGACCTACCATAGCAGACTTAATCAAGTCAGATATGGTAGAATTTGATGTTATAATGGGTATGGATTGGTTGGCTTCTTGTCATGCCAATGTTGATTGTAGATAGAAGATAGTCCTATTTCAATTTCCGGGGGAGCCTATTTTGGAGTGGAAAGGTAACACGACATCGCCTAGAGGTAGATTTATTTCCTATCTCAAGGCAAGGAAGATGATCAGGAAGGGCTATATTTATCACTTAGTTTGGGTTCAGGATATGGAAGTAGAGTCACCAACCATTCAGTCCATCCCTGTGGTAAATGAGTTTCTAGATACCTTCCCTGATGAACTTCCGGGTCTCCC
Source organism: Nicotiana tabacum (assembly GCF_000715075.1). NCBI lineage: Eukaryota > Viridiplantae > Streptophyta > Magnoliopsida > Solanales > Solanaceae > Nicotiana > Nicotiana tabacum. The sequence goes on along the minus strand of NC_134087.1, from coordinate 188,509,854 downwards.
GCTAGAGAGAGAAATTGAGTTTTCTATTGAGCTACTACCAGATACTCACCCAATATCTATTCCTCCCTGTAGAATGGCCCCCGCAGAGCTGAAAGAGTTGAAAGAGCAACTAAAGGACTTGATTGAAAAAGGTTTTATCAGACCTAGTACGTCACCGTGGGGAGCACCTGTGTTGTTTGTAAGGAAGAAAGATGGTTCCTTAAGAATGTGTATTGATTATAGGCAACTGAATAAGGTGATGATCAAGAATAAGTACCCGCTCCCGAGGATTGATGACTTATTTGATCAGTTGCAAGGTGCCAAGTGATTTTCAAAGATAGACTTGAGATCCGGGTACCATCAAGTAAGGGTTAAGGATGAAGATATTCCGAAGACAGCATTCAGGACTAGATATGGGCATTTTGAGTTTCGGGTTATGTCGTTCGGTCTGACCAATGCCCCAGCAGTATTCATGGATTTGATGAACCGTGTGTTCAGACTTTTCTTAGATCTGTTTGTAATTGTATTTATTGACGATATATTGGTATATTCTCGTTCAGAGTATGAGCATGCTGGTCATCTGCGTACGGTGCTCAGAGTTCTACAAGAAATGAAGTTGTATGCAAAATTTTCTAAGTATGAATTCTGGTTGAACTCTGTAACTTTCCTTGGGCATATCATTTCGGGTGAAGGCATCCTGGTGGATACACAAAAGATTGAGGCAGTAAAGACTTGGCCTAGGCCCACAACACCAACAGAGGTTCGTAGTTTTCTTGGGTTGGCTGGATATTGCAGGAGATTTGTGGAAGGATTTTCTTCCCTTTTAGCACCTTTACCAAAGTTGACTTAGAAGGGAGAAAAGTTTCAATGGACTGATGCTTGTGAACGGAGTTTCCAGGCATTAAAGGACAGGTTAACTTCAGCACCGGTTCTAACGCTTCCAAAAGGGACCGATGGTTATGTTATCTATTGCGATGCTTCAGGCGTTGGATTGGGTTGTGTGCTGATGCAGCATGGTAAGGTTGTGGCTTATGCTTCTAAACAACTAAGAAAGCACAAGAAGAGCTACCCGACCCATGATTTAGAGTTAGCTGCGGTGATTCATGCACTAAAGATGTGGAGGAACTACTTGTATGGAATTCATGTTGATATCTATATGGATCATAAAAGCCTCTAGTACATCTTCAAGCAAAGGGAATTGAATCTTTGTCAAAGGAGATGGTTGGATCTACTTAAAGACTATGACGTTAATATTTTATACCATCCGGGGAAGGCAAACATAGTTGTCGATGCTCTCAGCCGTAGATCTATGGATAGCTTGTCGTATTTGCAGCCAGAAAAGAGGGAAATAGCCCATGAGGTTCATCAGCTAGCTAGTCTTGGAGTTCAGTTACTGGACTCAGGTGACATTGGAATTACTCTTCAGGATACGGCAACATCATCTTTAGTAACTGAAGTAAAGGAACGCCAGTACGAGGATCATGTGCTAATTCATTATAGAGATACCACTCTTCAGATGGAGAAGACACCGTTTGTAATTACCGAAGATGGGGTCCTCAGATATCAAGGCGATTATGTATGCCTAATGTTGCAGGGTTGCGTCGGCAGGTTATGGGATAAACTCACTATTCTCGTTATTCTATCCATCCAGGAACGACAAAGATGTATCATGACATCAGGGAAATATATTGGTGGGATGGAATGAAAAAGGATATAGAAGAATTTGTTGCTCAGTGCCCTAACTGTCAGCAGGTTAAGATCGAGCATCAAAAACCCGGTGGATTATTGCAGGTTATAGAGATTCCGACTTGGAAATGGGAAATAATCAATATGGACTTCATCAGAGGCTTACCTCGTACCCAGTGTAAGTTCGATTCAATATGGGTGATTGTTGATAGGTTCACAAAGTCAGCCCATTTTCTACCCGTTAGAACTACGTATTCCTCAGAAGATTATGCGAGGATTTATATTAAGGAGATAGTACGACTGCATGGTGTACCTGTATCTATTATCTCAGATAGAGTAGCTCAATTTACAGCTAACTTTTGGAGGTCCTTCCAAAAGGGATTGGGGACTCAAGTAAGTCTTAGTACAACATTTCATCCCCAGACGGACGGACAGGCTGAGTGTGCTATTCAAACACTGGAGGATATGTTGCGAGCTTGTGTAATAGGCTTCAAAGTTAGCTGGGATGGTCATATGCCGCTTATTGAGTTCGCATATAATAATAGCTACCATTCCAGCATTCATATGGCTCCATACGAAGCTCTTTACGGACGAAAGTGTAGGTTGCCTATAGGGTGGTTCGACGTTGGAGAATCCAGATTACACGGGCCAGACCTGGTTCAGCAAGCCATAGAAAAAGTAAAGCTTATCCGGGAATGACTATTGACAGCTCAAAGTCATCAGAAGTCATATTCAGATGTGCGGCGTCGAGATTTAGAGTTCGGGACTGATGACTGGGTATTCTTGAAGGTGTCGCCTATGAAGGGTGTAATGAGATTTGACAAAAAGGGTAAACTTAGCCCACGGTATATTGGGCCTTATAGGATTATTCGGAGAGTGGGCCAAGTAGTTTATGAGTTAGAATTGCCCTTGGAATTGGAGACTGTCCATCCAGTTTTTCACGTATCTATGTTACGAAAGTGCACTGGCAATCCTACCTGAGTAGTGCCCACGAATGATGTACAGGTTACAGAGGACTTGTCATACGAGGAAATTCCGGTTGTCATTCTAGACCGACAAATCCGCAAGCTGCGGAATAAGGAGGTAGCCTCCGTGAAAGTGCTTTGGAGGAACAACAATGTAGAAGAAATGACTTGGGAGGCCGAGGAAGACATGAAGTCCAGATATCCCTACCTATTTCCTCTTCCAGAGAAGGGTCTAACTGAGACGTCATAACCTCAAGGTGCGTATATAAATTTTTCTGTTAATAATTGTCGCTGTCCTGTGTATCGTTGAATTATTAAGTTTCTACAAGGAGAATTGGTAGTAGTGCTATGACCAAGCCGACCCGGCCAAAGTTATGCAAATTACGGGGAGTTGAACATTCGAGGACGAATGTTTCTAAGGGGGGAAGGATGTTACATCTCGCATTTTGGTACGTGAAAATTTCGTTTTTAGTTAACCGACGTAGACTCGGGGATGAGATCATCTTGATGTTAACGTACTTACGTTATTATAACAAGCGATAAATAAGTGTTATGAAGGATAAAGAGGTATACGGATTAAAGAAAACAAGTTTTGTAGAAAGCGGTCAATTTGGAATAAAATACGGGTCGAGCGATAATACCCGATTATGATGAACTAGTACCATGTAAGGTACCATATGACTGTGGTAGTATAATATAAAAAGTATATATAAAGTATTTTAAAAATAAATAAAATTTTAAGTAATTTGTGATAATTTTTAAATTATACGGGTAATTGGTTAATTCCCGGATAATGTGACATTACCCGGTTAACTAATAAGTGGATAAAAAATTAATAAAATAACCTACCCCTACCCCCACGTGGCAGTGTGCCACCATTCAACATATGAGTCATAGTCATATGTTTGCATGACAAAGTAACGTGTAAAGTTGAATTAGTCATTTAATAGAAAGACTTATTGACTTAAGATAAGTCTTGAATGATATAACATTTAAAGATCCATTGGATACTTTCTGAAAGTAGGAAAAACGAGAATCAGAAGCTTCAATTCATTCTTTGAATTGAAATCAATACCTTAAAAACAGAAGCTTCAACAAAGTTTCAAAAAACATTGAAGTCAAGTGTTGGTTTAAAACCATTCTTTAGTTCAAAAAGCAAGAAACAGAAACGTTTTTTGTCAAAATCTCAAGGAACCAAAATTATTATATTTCGTTCCAAAATTTTTAAGAACCAGAAATAAGTTTTCGTCCATGAATTTCTAAGGAGTTGAGGCAAATTTCGTTCAAATAATTCAAGAGACAGGTATGTTAAGGCCTTCCCTTCTTTCTTTTGGCATGGTCTAGATTATACGAAAGAAATGAGCAAATACACGGTTTCTATAAATTATTCTATTCGTAGAAATAGTAGGGGTGTCTATATTCTTGATTCCCCATGAGAATTATTATTTCCTTCTGTTCATGGGTCTCAGAATAATACGCAGTTAGAAAAATTTATCCGGAAGGAATATTGAGATTATTACGTATTTTTCATGCAATTCGTACATGTGCATTGACCCATGACCAGATAGCGTTATATACGCGTATATATGTAAATATATGTATATGGGATATGGGAAAAAGTTACGGCGTTATATACGCACCCCCACCTGATCAGTTGGTATATGATGATGATATTGCCCACAGTGGATAAAATATGATTCAAACGGCGTTATATACGCGTATATATGTATGTATTCAAACGGCGTTATATACGCGTATATATGTATGTATATATATGTATATGGGATATGGAAAAGTTTATGGCGTTATATACGCACCACCACCTGATCAGCTGGTATATGTTGATGATATTGCCCACAGTGGCTGAGATGATATGATGGGATGCTCCCAGTGGCTTTATGATATTATGTACACCATACCTATGCATGACATGACATTTACACGCACGTGCATGACGTTATAAATGTTTCAGTATTTACAAAGTTATTCAAATTTAAAAATGTGTTTCAGTATTCCATGTTTCATCTATGTCTTTTACGTACTAATTTCCATGCCTTACATACTCAGTACATTTTTCGTACTGACGCCCTATTTCACGGGGCCTGCGTTTCATGCCCGCAGGTGCAGGTAGGCAAGCTGACGGTCCCCATTCTTAGGATCCCTGATCAGCGAGAGTTGGCGTGCTCCATTTGATCTGGAGCTGCTTTTGATATTGGTACGATACATTTGTACATATATATGTATATGAGTATGACGTGGCTCAGTCCCGTATTTGTACAGTTATGTTTCTGTTAGAGGTCTGTAGACAGTATCTCTAGTTGGGTTCTATGTGGCCTTGTCGGCTTTCAGTTTTTGATGTATAGTTGTTTATAGCAGCCTTGCCGGCTCGCCCACTGTATTCTGCCTGTATACGTACATATGCCTTGATGGCAGGCTTCTTTCACGTATGTTAATTTTGTAATGCAGCAGATGTTATTCAGGTTCATATTTTAGATGCATGCTTAGGGGTGTTTGACAGGTAAGACTCAGGCGCCCGTCGCGGCCCATCGGTTTGGGTCGTGACACTGCCATTGCTGAACCGATTGACCAGTTGTACGAAAGGCTTAAAGTTACTGATTATGTCACTCCTATCCCTTCTATAACTCCTAAAAACCCTTCTTAGTGGGTCAATCCAAATAAATCTTGTGCATACCATTCCGGCATGAAGGTATATACCATTGATGAATGCCGCTCTCTGAAAGATAAGATCCAGACTCTGATCGATAACAAGATCATTGTAGTAAAGGATCCTACTCCGAACGTCCGTAACAACCCTCTGGCGGACCATAAGGGTGGAGGTGTTCACATGATTGAAATAGAGGATGATTGGGATCCCAAAGGATCGATCGGTTTAATCACAGAAGGTGACGAACCAAAGAAGCAAATAGTCACCCTCAATCTGATTGTAGTCCAGACTCGGCCTTATGGGGATGCCGAGGTAAACATGTATATACCACTAGAGTTTTAAGCACCACCCCCCACAAAGACTCCAACACCAATTGAGATCGAGTTTGGGTCTCCAGCAAATGCACCCGCACCGTTTGAAGTTGCGGTTTTACCCTCCAAAATACATGCTCCGTTCGGAGTAAAGGTGCTCATCCAAGTAACAATGTCAGTCGTAACACCATTCCATACAAATGCCATACCTTGGGATTACACAGCCGAGGCGAGAAGGAAAGGGAAAGCTAAATTCGGGGAAACAGTTGTGGCACAGGGTATGACAAGAACCGGCAGGGTTTATACTCCGGAGCATTTAGCTAAGTCAAGTAAGCGGGCCTCTGGTCGGCCGACCATCACTAAAACCGGGGCCGATGATCTTTGGAGAAAGATACAAGCCAAGGAATACTCAGTCATTGATCAGCTGAACAAAACACCGGCACATATTTCTATTCTAGCTTTGCTGCAGAGTTTCGATGCACATACAAATTCCTTGTTGAAGGTGCTGAGTGAGGCATATGTACCAAGAAACATCACCGGAGGACAAATGGCAAACATGGTAGGGTAGGCATTGGAAAGTCACAAGATCACTTTTCATGAAGATGAGCTGCCACCAGAAGGGTTGAGTCACAAAAAAGCGTTGCACATCACCGTGCAATGCGAAGATTGTTTTATGACTAGGGTCCTGATTGATGGAGGCTCCAGCCTCAATATTTGTCCATTGGTAACACTCAGAACATTGGGAAAGGGTCTGCATGAGATCAAGGATGGGGCCATCAACGTCAAAGCTTTCGATGGTTCCCAAAGATCTACCATTGGGGAAATCAGCCTGTGTTTGAAAATGGGACCTACTTGGTTCGACGACAATTTTCAGGTTATAGACGTGCCGACATCTTACAACTTGATATTGGGACGGCCGTGGATTCATGCCGCTGGGGCCGTAGCATCAACACTGCATCAGGTGGTAAAATTTGAGTGGAACCACCAAGAGGTGATCATTCACGGCAACGATAGCAATCCCATATACTGTCGCCAAACCATCCTAGCAATTGGAGGAAGGAGAAAGATAGACGGGGAAACCTATCACCACATCGAGCGAGTCAACGCCGTTGACAAAGACAAATGGTGGGACAACAAAATTGAAAGCATATTGAACTGGAGCGGATATGAGTCTAGCAAGGTACTTGACAAGAACCTCCAAGGAATCACCAAGCCGATCAAACTGAAGAAACATAGCACCACTTTCGGTCTGGGATACGAGTATACTTGGGAGGAATTCAACAACTGGTCGCCATCATGGTGCGGCCCATACTACCTGTTGGAGAAGCCAATACCACATTTGGAGTAGACTTTCCAGCCGGCCGATGTTATCTATGGGTCGGAAGAAGAGGAAGCACTGGCAGCAGTGAGGAACTTGTTCCTAGAAGACGATGATATGGATTGTTGTGTCATTTTTGAGGAGGAGAGGGGGAAGGCCCTTCCATACAAGCCGTAAGCCAAAGAGCACGCCTCAAGAATTGGACCATCAGAACCACCAGAGCTCGGAAAGCCTTTGGGTAGCAAGGCTGAACAAAGCATCATGCACTATCTTTTATTTTTACTAGTTGATTTTCCTTTCGCATTTTTGAATTTTCGCAATAAGATCTTCCAATGTTCAAAACAGTTATGAAATTTATCAAAGCATTTCGGTTTCCTTACAAATCTTACTCTTATTATTTTCTCTCATTACTTTACTTATACAGCATTACTATTACCTATCTTGATGAACCAATGGTTGTGACATGCAACGAGACAACGCAACAAACGGACATAGATTCAAAGGAAAATGATATACCGGAAGAGATTGTTAAAGAGGTTGAAAATTTTGAGAACAGACCTAAGTCCAACCTGGACGAGACCGAGATTGTTAACCTGGGAGATGCAGAAAATATCAAAGAAACTCGGATCAGCGTTCATTTGTCACCGTTAGAAAAGGAAGAATACATAGAATTTCTGAAGGAATATGAGGACACATTCGCTTGGTCATATGATGACATGACTGGATTAAGCATTCTATTGTGGCCCACAAACTGCCAACTGATTCGACATGTCCACCGGTAAAATAGAAGCTCAGAAAGTTTAAACCTGACATGAGTCTCAAAATTAAGGAAGAAGTCACTAAGTAGGTCAAAGCTAAAGTCCTAAAGGTAGTAGAATATCCGACATGGTTAGCCAATATTGTGTCGGTGCCGAAGAAGGATGGAAAGGTCAGAATCTGTGTCGACTACCGGGATCTCAATCGGGCCAATCCAAATGACGACTTCCCCCCTTGCTGAACATACATATTCTGATCGACAATTACGCCAAGCATGAGTTGCAATCATTTGTATATTGCTTCACTAGATATCATCAGATCTGGATGGACGAAGAAGATGCTGAGAAAACGGCTTTCATTACGTCGTGGGGGATGTACTGCTACAAGATGATGCCATTCGGGTTAAAGAATGCAAAGGCAACCTACATAAGGGCCATGACTACTATCTTCCATGATATGATACACAAAGAGATTGAGGTGTATGTAGATGATGTCATCATAGAGTCCAAGAAAGCCACTGACCACAAGAAAGATTTGAGGAAGTTCTTCAACAGACTGAGAAGATACAACCTGAAACTGAATCCTGCGAAATGTGCATTTGAGGTTCCTGCCAGAAAACTACTTGGGTTCATTGTGAGTCTCCGAGGGATAGAACTGGATCCATCTAAGGTCAAAGCTATTCAAACTGCCACCGCCAAAGAACAAGAAGGACGTAATGAGCTTCCTTGGAAGACTTAACTACATCAGCTGGTTCATAGCACAATCTACGATCATCTATGAGCCGATCTTTAAGATGTTAAAGAAGGGCGCCGCTACCACATAGACTGATGATTGCCAAAAAGCTTTCGACATAATCAAGGAATACCGATCAACACCACCAGTCTTAGTTTCGCCTGAGTCGGGTAGACCTCTATTACTCTACCTTGCAGTATTGGATGGAGCGTTCGATTGTGTTCTGGGGCAGCATGATGAAACGGGGAGGAAGGAGCAGGCCATCTATTACCTCAGTAAGAAGTTCACCCTGTACGAGGCTCGGTATTCTCTGTTAGAGCACACCTGTTGTGCTTTGACTTGGGTAGCTCAGAAGTTGAGGCACTACTTCTGTGCCTATACTACATATCTCATATCATGAATGGATCCCTTGAAGTACATCTTTTAGAAGCCCATACCCACTGGCAAGATGGACAAGTGGCAAATCCTGTTGAGTGAATTTGACATTGTCTACGTGACTCAGAAAGTAATCAAAGGACAGGCACTAGCAGATCACGTTGCTGAAAATCCCGTGGACGGAGAATACGAACCCTTGAAAATATATTTTCCTGATGAAGAGGTATCATTCATAGGAGAAGACATTGCAGAATCCTATGATAGTTGGAGAATGTTTTTCGATGGAGCAGCAAATTTCATAGGAGTTGGCATAGAAGCAGTCCTAGTATCAGAAACTAGTAAGCATTCTCCGGTATCTGCCAAGCTCAGGTTCCCGTGCACCAACAACATGGCCGAGTATGAAGCCTACATCTTAGGGCTCAAGATGGCCATTGACATGAACATCCAAGAGTTGCTAGTAATTGGGGATTCAGACTTGCTTATACATCAGGTCCGAGAAGAACGGGCGACCAAGAACGCCAAGATACTCCCTTATCTGTATCATGTACAGGAGTTGAGAAAGAGGTTCACAAAAAAGAATTCCAGTATATTCCCAGGGTCCAGAATTAATTCATCGATGCACTAGCTACCCTATCATACATGATACAACATCCAGACAAGAATTTCATTGATCCCATTCTGGTAAAGATCCATGATCAGCCCGCTTAATGTGCTCATGTTGAAGAAGAAGCATATGGAAAGCCTTGGTTTCATGATATTAAGGAATACTTGGCAAAAGGAGAATACCCAAAACTCGCAAACGCTACTCAGAAGCGCACGCTTCGGAGGTTATCCAACAATTTCTTTCACATCGGAGGAATACTGTATAGGAGGACTCCTGATTTGGGATTACTAAGGTGTGCCGACGCAAAGGAAGCATCCAGGCTATTAGAGGAAATTCATGGAGGGACCTGCGGTCCACATATAAATGGCTTTGTTTTAGAAAAAAAATACTCTGAGCTGGTTACTTTTGGATAACTATGGAAACAGACTGCATCCAGTATGTCCGAAAGTGCCACCGCTGCCAGATACATGCAGACATGATAAAGGTGCCTTCAAATGAGCTTAATGCAGCAAGCTCGCCGTGGCCATTCGCTGCCTGGGGAATGGATGTTATCGGACCAATCGAACCCTCTGCATCAAACGGGCACATGTTTATCCTAGTAGTGATTGATTATTTCACCAAATGGGTTGAAGCAGCATCTTACAAGGCAGTGACTAAGAAAGTCGTGGCAGATTTCATCCGCGACCGTATCATGTGTCGGTTCAGAATTCCAGAGTCAATCATTACTGATAATGGCTCCAACCTCAACAGTGATTTGATGAAATCCATGTGTGAAACCTTCAAAATCAAACACAAGAATTCTACAGCCTACAGACCTCAGATGAACGGAGCCATAGAGGCCGCCAACAAGAATATCAAGAAGATACTAAGGAAAATGATAGAGAAGCATAAGAAGTGGCACGAGAAGCTATCATTTGCTTTATTGGGATACCGAACCACAGTCCGCACATCGACATGAGCAACCCCTTATATGCTGGTCTACGGTACAGAGGTAGTCATTCCCACTGAGGTAGAAATTACTTCCTTAAGGATCATACAGGAAGCAGAGCTCGATGATGCATAATTGGTGAAGAGTCGTTACGAGCAACTAGCTCTCATAGATGTAAAAAGAATGAATGCAGTTTGCCACGGTCAGCTCTATCAGAACATAATGTCCAGAGCCTTTAAACAAAAGAGTCAAGCCGAGACAATTCACACCGGGGCAGCTGGTGTTAAATAAAAATTTTTCGCATCAAGATGAAGCCAAATGGAAATTCTCTTCCAACTGGCAGGGTTCGTACATGGTTCACCAGGTTCTGATAGGAGGAGCTCTCATACTTGCAGAAATGGACGGAGAAGTTTGGCCAAAGCCGATCAATTCAAATGCAGTCAAGCGACACTATGTGTAATCTTTATGTTTTCCTTATATGATGTAATTTAAACTACGCCTGACCTGATTCCCGTTTAAGAGGGCATACATAGGCAGCCCTATGGGTTCGGTCACAATTCAATAAAATTTCCATTTCCCCCGCTATTGGAAACTGGGGCAGAATTTTGAGGAGGACCCTCAAAATTCTAAAGTCGATTCCGGCCATTTATCATTAACAGTCGTTAGGAACAGTAGCCCAGTAAACTGGGACAGAAATTTGAGGAGGACCCTCAAAATTCCGGAGCAAGATAAGTTGCAATGTCTTCAACCACGTCGCAGTCGTCGGTTCATCTAAAGAAAACTATTCTCGATTATGTATCTGTACTATATTTTTTAATAAATCATACATGTCTATTATTAAAATTGCTCTGTTTAGCAACGCTACCCCAGTGATATATACGGTATCACCGGATCAAAGCCGAGCAGGTCAAGCAAAGCCAGCGGGGATACGAACTAACCTTTCCCCCTTTACAAACTCACAATTTTTCTTTGGATGCAGGCACTTTAGTTGCAAAATCATCAAATATACTATATGCTCACTCACAAAGTTCAGGAATACAACTCTTCGAACTGTTGCACTTGCTCGCAACTACTATCCGCACACAACAGTATCCCCAACAATCACGATACTGCAATCCGCTATCAGCTAAGAAAACTCTATTGTCGTTTGCCCTTTTTACTTCCTGCATAAGGCTACCATTCTGCCTTCCGAGACTAAGCATTGTCTCCATCTGCATTTTCTTGCATTGCATAAGGCTAACATTCTGCCTTTCGAGGTTAAGCTCTACCTCCATCTGTATTTCATTGCATTGCATAAGGCTAACATTCTGCCTTCTAAGACTAAGCAATGTCTCCATCTGCATTTCCTGCATTGCATAAGACTACCATTCTGCCTTCCTAAGTTAAGCTCTACCTCCATCTGCATTTTTTTGCATTGCATAAGGCTAACATTTTGCCTTCCAAGACTAAGCACTATCGCCATCTGCATTTTCTTGCATTGCATAAGGCTAATATTCTGCCTTTCGATGTTAATCTCTACCTCCATATGCATTTCCTTGCATTGCATAAGGCTAACATTCTGCCTTCCGAAACTAAGCACTGTCTCCATCTGCATTTTCTGCATTGCATAAGGCTACCATTCTGCCTTCTGAGGTTAAGCTCTACCTCCATATGCATTTTTCTTGCATTGAATAAGGCTACCATTCTGCCTTCCGAGGTTAAGTTCTACCTCCATCTGCATTTTCTTGCATTGCATAAGGCTACCATTTTGCCTTCGGAGGTTAAGCTCTACCTCTATCTTGCATGGCTAAAAGATCGCCACTTCATTTACTTCTTGCATGGCTGAAAGATCGCCACTATATTTACATCTTGCATGGCTGAAAGATCGCCATTTTATTTACATCTTGCATGGCTAAAATATTGCCACTTCATTTACATCTTGCATGGTTGAAAGATGGCCACTTCATTTACATCTTGCATCGGCTGAAAGATCGCCACGTTATTGACATCTTGCATCGGCTGAAAGATTGCCACTTTATTTACATCTGGCATAGCTGAAAGATCGCCACTTCATTTACATCTTGCATCGGCTGAAAGATCGCCACTTTATTTACATCTTGCATCGGCTAAAAGATCGCTACCTACTGCATCTCATAGGCTGCAAGATCGCCAAATCATCCAAAGGCGTCATTGTTCGGAGGCAACATTTTCATAGCCCAAGAATGCCATGCCATGGCCTGAGGACCCCTTTTATCTTTTGCATAACATTATTCAAAGGCGTCATAGTTCGGAGGCATCATTCTCATGGCCCGAGAGCACTATTTCATGGCCTGCGAATCCTTATTATACGCTTCATGGCCCAGGACGTCATGGTCTAAGGACATCATCCTAACCGTCCAAAGACAACATTCATGGTCCAAGGGGAACTTGCATCATGTTTAAATTTCCACACAACATATTCTTCATTTGCAGGTAAACCAGCGAGCAACGACCTTCTCAGTAGGAGCAATCCCGCTCCAGTTCTCGCAACCCTATTAGACTTTAACCATCCATCCTAACCCAAATATCGCGTCCGTCTTGGAAAATCTCCATCAGCATATTCCGCCGACGGATCTTGAACTACATATGGCCTGATTCCTGTAAGACCAGGGATATGTAGGCAGCTCAGGAGCCAGAGCTCGGTCAAATTCTTCAAACCATTCTGTTCGGTCAAAATTGGCCATCATATCTTTACCCGATAACTTTTTCATCCTTCCCGAGTAAAGAGGGGCAGCTGTTGTTACCCAATTTTTCCCTGTATATTTTTTTATAAATGCAAAATACTTTCAAAATAGCATATGTATGTATATATAAGTGTGTCCAAATGTTTTAGTTTTTTTAAGTTTGTAAAGATTTTTTAAATCAATTTATTGACATATTTTAGCAGTACAAAAACCAATAATTATTCCTCAAATTATCATTTTGGTGATTAACTTATTTTATTCTCATATTTATACCAAAATATAGTTAAGGTAATTTTTAGACATTTTTACAAATTTATTTAGTATTTTTAAAGCTAAATTGCTTATAATTGCAACTTCAGCCTATTGTAAGATTTAATTGCGTTTATAATTACAAAATTGATTCCAGTATTTTTATTTAATATCTATACATTATTAATTTGTTTTGTACCTTTAATTTATTTCCAGAAATCATTTACTATTTTTTATAAAATGAAAAGTGGAAAAGTGGCTATTTAAATACTACCCCTATTTCATTTCAATTGTAGCCCAAATCAAACCTCCCCCCCCCCCAAATTAAACCCAATTGCAATTTTAAATTACTCGACCCCTGACCCGTTTATCCAACCCACCCGGATTCCCTTTTTATCCAGACCGTTGATCAAAATGATCAACGACCACGATTCTACCTTTCCTTTTTTAATTCACAAACACGCCAACCCTAAAATCATTTTTCACTCACCCGTTGCCTTTGAAACCCCTCTCCTCTCTCAAACTTTCTCGAACCTTCCCTAACCCTAGCCACCTCTCATCATCTTCCACCTCGAACCCCACCGGAAACCATGGTTTCCCAAGCTGTGAGGGCCCTATACTCACCTCCCCTTGCTCTTACATACCTGATACCGGAATATTCGAGGCCAGGCCTCAAAGGTTTGCACCCAGACCCCTGCTGATTCAAGATTCCAGAGTCATCGTCGGCCTTGCTCCGTCGTCCCATGGTGTTTTGAGCCTGGTTCTGACCTCTCCGACTCAGATCGGTAACATTTTCAAAGCCTTTCTCATTTCTAGGGTTGTTTGGAAACCCTAACCCTTCGAGGTTTCTCCGATCTCTTTATATCTGTTGTGTATATGTGCTCTCTTTGAGTTTTCAAATGATCTCCCTAACTTTTCTTTCGAAAATTACTTTTCAAAGTCTTTCTTTTACGATTTAGGGTTTTCTGAAAATGCTTAAGTGTTTCTCTGACTTTCTTTTACTTTTCTTTTGTATGTATTTGCCTCTACTATGTTCTATGTTTTCCGTCTACCATGTATGTTCTTCTACTGTGCTTTCTATATTCCGTTCTTATATGTTCTTCTACTGTGCTATCTATACTATGTTCTTGTATGCTTTTCTACTATGTCCTGCTACTTTCTTCTACTATGTTCTGGTATGTTTCGCCTACTGTATTCTTCTACCGTGTTCTTAAGTGTTCTTACTATTTTTCTTCTATTGAACTTTGTTTAAGTTTCTTTTAAAAGGATCTTCTTAAGCATGCTTTCTTATACTATTCTTATCAGTATTTTCTCATCATGTTTCGAATTAGTTTCTTTACTCTGTTTGCCTTGAACCCCTCTACTGTATTTACATGTTATTCATGAGTTCTGTTGTTGGAAGAAGCATGTTAGAAGTTTCAGTTCTTTTCTGAAACCTCTAAACATGTTTCGATTCGACTACTTGCCTTATAATCTCTGTACTTGATTCAAGGTGGAAACCCTAGAATTTGGGGGTTCTGCCGAGGTTTGATGGAACTAGGGTTTTATTTTAGAACCCTTAACTCTTTTGGACTGACTTTGAGTCTCTAAACTGAGTTTGGATATCTTTATTTTCATACAATGCTGAACTTTTTGCTAAACTCTTCTACACTGGATTTTTTCTACTGATTTACACGACAGCCTTCTTTCATGCTCACATGCTCCTTATATATGATGAATTTTCCTCTAAATGGTTTTCAAATTTGCAATTAGTGCAAACTTCCTTCTGAATATAGCTTGATTGATTTCTTTCCATCTTTTACTGATTTCCTCTGTTACTCGACTTAAGTAAAACCCTTCTTCATCTTTTCTGATTTGGTTCATTCATACCAAATCTCAAACCTTGTGATTTACTGGCTGTTAATTAACTCCCTTACCTTATTTGCACAAATCGTGTACTGTCAAAACTCTGTCCTTAAATAACCTTTATGTATTTGCCCTCAATTGCATGCTTTACACAAAGTGTTTATTCAATTCCTTTCCTTAAATGGTTTTACTCGTTTTGAATATGGATCCCTTAATTAAGGGAAGCCTTGTGTAATTGATTGACAATCAGTTTTCAAACTATTTTCTTACGTTATTTCTACATGCTTTCTACACTATAAAAGGCATGACCCTTTTCACAAACACACACTTTAGACTTCATAATTTCACAATCTCTTCTGAACTCACACTTATAGTATTTTGTCTTCCTGTTTGCACTTTGGCTTTTACAAGACTACTGCTTTTTCTACTTATTTCTTCGAAACTGGTATGTCCTAATTTAAGTTTTAGCATTACCCCAATATGTTTACTTACAGTCTTTGTATCCAGGTCTACTTTATTATTTTCTGTAGAGTTCGACATTTAGCTTAGTATGCCTATGTTCTACTGCATGTTTCTGTTGTGAATCTTTGCTCCCTATCCCATTACCCCTATGTGTTTGTAAATGGTGGCTTAGGCCATGGAAATATGAGTTTTTGTCCATGAGCTGAGCTTTGAATCAATGGGGTCTTAGCCTCTAAACAGGCTGGAGGGTGTGCCAGCATATCCCATTGCTGGGTATGCCCTTCAGCCTGCTCTTCTTCGGCTCTTGCAATCCCCCATTCCCTATATCCCTATGTGTACTGTTTCCCGTCCCTTTTTCCCTTTCAAAATTCTGCACTTGCACTCTCTCCTAGTCTCTAAGTTCTGCCCCCCTCTTGTGAGCCTTGCCTTGGGACCTTGAGTTCCCTCTGAA
Organism: Nicotiana tabacum; assembly: GCF_000715075.1. Taxonomy (NCBI): domain Eukaryota; kingdom Viridiplantae; phylum Streptophyta; class Magnoliopsida; order Solanales; family Solanaceae; genus Nicotiana; species Nicotiana tabacum. The sequence goes on along the minus strand of NC_134087.1, from coordinate 188,493,826 downwards.
CTTGGACACCTGAGGGCTGGCCCTTCCACACTGCACTTTGGCTTAATATGGCAATACATTTGGATGTAAGCACTGACCAGAGTTCTTATGAAACTCTTAAGGAGCTCTGACACACCCAAGTGGTAGAAAGGCTTTGAAACATGATCTTTGGAGTTGGTTTACTTCATACTTAAGACAGGAAGTCTGAATCAGGCTCTCCTTGGTTGTAATTTTTAACTTCTAATTTATTTTCTTTACTTTATTTTTTTTCACTGTAATAACTTTGTAATAAACTATTGGGGATGGCTAATGAAAAAGGGGGGAATAACTATGTATGTAAAAGGAGTAGATATCCTGCTCATATGGAATTTATGATCTCTGCATATCACATAGATATCCTGCCTATAGGAATTCTGCGCTTTCATATGTAGATACTATGCCTATAAGGAATTCTGCACCTATATGGATATCCTGCCTATAGTTTTGTGAAATTCTGCATTCATATGGATATCCTGTCTATAGTTAAATTGCTACATCTCTTATATAGATACCATGCTCATAGTTAACTGGAACTCTCAATCCTGCATATGCATCTGTCACTAGGCAAACCTGTTTATAGGGATTAAATAACTAACTGCATCTAAATATCATGTTCATAGGCTTAAACGATGTACAACATTTAGATGTTATGCCTATATGATTTCTGCACTCTTGCTATGTCCGTAAAAGTATCCAAAATCGACAACACATAGAAAGCATGCCTGTAGGAGCTTTAATCGAATCTGAACTGCTTCATTTGCTTATAAGTTTAAAACCAGTCACAAATAACTTGTGCTCTTTTGCTATAACTCGCCTTTCTTTAATAACAAACGATTTTTTTTCTTAAACCAGTATGTATTCATGTTTACTTCATTGTTTCTGGAATCAGTAGATATCATGCCTATAGGGTCTTTATCTACAACTTAGGCAAGCCATAGGGTAAAATTTTATAAACTGAATCAGATTTTATATGCTACAACCAGCAGGCAGGCCTGATTCGAGCTTCTTATCCGAACTATGTAATAAATCAATCTGCCTCGACCCTTTAAGTTTTAATCAGACCTTAAATAGTACATGAAAGTCATGCTACATTATGTTCTTTCTTTGGTTTAAAGGAGGTCTGTTTGAGCCATTTTATTTGTTTATATGCTTTCCCCAAACTTGCTATATGTGTTTTGTTTGTCGCCTTAGTATTTTCCTTTTTAAACCACAAATAAGCCCAATACCTCATCCCTCTAAGGCCTCCAGGTCTAATAGGATTGGGGCGGGTAATAGCATGCAATAAGTAAACGAGATCATTCTGCGCTTTAATACCTTAACAGGATGGGAAAAGGTAGATATGGATATGATGACCACGTAATAACATCACGTGTAGCCCCTCACTGAGGAGTGATTACCGGATGTTGTGTGAGGTGATCCATATTATTAATAAACCTAGGACCCCCCTGACCCCCTTTCCTTTGTTTTCTTTGTTTCTTTTAAATCTTTTTAAACCATTTCTTTTAAGAAAATCAACTCTTTTAGTTCCTTTTTCGTACTTTTATTTATTTGTAACCATTACGTGAAAATCTCCTCTTATTTGAAGTCTTTATTTGTCTATGTGTTGTTCAAACTTAAAATCACAATAATAGCTTGGTCGGGAACCACACTAGTGGATCTTGAGGGGTGCCTAACACTTCCCCTTGAGATAATTTCAAGCCCTTATCTAATCTCTGGTTGTTCAAATCAAACCTTGCCTAGTGTCCTACTGCACTCAAATCATTAGGTGGAGACTCTTCACTTCAAATTCTTTAATAGACTGTGAAGGTACAACCTGAAAATAAATCCCGCAAAGTGTGCATTTGGGGTTCCTGCTGGAAAGCTACTTGGGTTTATTGTGAGTCGCCGAGGAATAGAACTGGATCCATCAAAGGTCAAAGCTATTCAAGAATTGCCACCGCCAAAGAAAAAGATGGACATGATGAGTTTCTTGGGGAGACTTAACTACATCAGCCGGTTCATAGCAGAATCTACAGTTATCCGTGAGCCGATCTTTAAGATGTTGAAGAATGACGCCTATACCAAATGGACTAATGATTGCCAAAAAGCTTTCGACAGAATCAAGGAACACCTGTCAACACCACCAGTCTTAGTTTCGCCTGAGCCAGGTAGATCCTTATTACTCTACCTTGCAGTATTGGATGGAACATTCGATTGTGTTCTGGGGCAGCATGATGAAACAGGGAGGAAGGAGCAGGCCATTTATTACCTCAGTAAGAAGTTCACCCCATACAAGGCCCGGTATTCTCTGTTAGAGCGCACCTGTTGTGCTTTGACTTGGGTAGCTCAGAAGTTGAAGCACTACTTCTGTGCCTATACTATATATCTTATATCAAGTATGGATCCTTTAAAGTACATCTTCCAGAAGCCCATGCCCATTGGCAAGCTAGCCAAGTGGCAAATCCTGTTGAGTGAGTTCGACATTGTCTACGTGACTCAGAAAGCAACTAGGGGTCAGCCATTGGCAGATCACCTTGCTGAAAATCCCATAGATGGAGAATACGAACCCCTGAAAACGTATTTTCCTGACGAAGAGGTGTCATTCATAGGAGAAGACATTGCGGAATCCTATGATGGTTGGAGATTATATTTTGATGGAGCAACAAATTTCAAAGGAGTTGGCATAGGAGCAGTCCTGGTATCAGAAACCGGTCAGCATTATCCGATGTCCGACAAACTCAGGTTCCCGTGCACCAACAATATGGCCGAGTACGAAGCCTGCATCTTAGGGCTCAAAATGGATATTGACATGAACATTCAAGAGGTGCTAGTGATCGGAGATTCAGACCTACTTATACATCAGGTCCGAGAAGAATGGGCAACCAAGAACTCCAAGATACTCTTGTATCTGCATTATGTACAGGAATTGAGAAAGAGGTTCATAAAGACAAAATTCCAACATGTTCCCAGGGTCCAGAATGAATTCGTCGATGCATTGGCTACCCTATCATCCATGATACAGCATCCGGGCAAGAACTTCATTGACCCCATTTCGGTAAAGATCCATGATCAGCCAGCTTATTGTGCTCATGTTGAGGAAGAAGTAGACGGAAAGCCTTGGTTTCATGATATCAAGAAATACTTGGCGAAAGGAGAATACCCAAAACTTGCAAATCCTACTCAGAAACGCACCCTTCGGAGGTTATCCAACAATTTCTTTCACAACGGAGGGATCCTGTATAGGAGGACTCTTAATTTGGGGTTACTAAGGTGTGTCGACGCAAAGGAAGCATCCAGGATACTAGAGGAAATTCACACGGGGACCTGCGGTCCACATATGAATGGTTTCGTCTTAGCAAATAAGATACTCTCAGTTGGTTACTTTTAAATGACTATGGAGACGGACTGCGTCCAGTATGTCCGAAAATGTCACCGCTGCCAGATACATGCCGACATGATAAAGGTACCTCCAAATAAGCTTAATGCAATGAGCTCACCATGGCCCTTCGCCGCTTGGGGAATGGATGTTATCGGACTAATCGAGCATGCTGCTTCTAACGGGCACAGGTTTTTCTTGGTAGCAATTGACTATTTCACCAAATGGGTTGAAGCAGCATCTTACAGAACAGTAACCAAGAAGGTCGTGGAAGACTTTGTCTGCAACCGCATCGTTTGCCAATTCGGGATTCCAGAGTCAATCATTATCGATAATGGCTCCAACCTCAACAGTGACTTGATGAAAGCCATGTGTGAAACCTTCAAGATCAGACACAAGAATTCTACAGCCTACAGACCTCAGATGAATGGAGCAGTAGTACTGCCAATAAGAATATCAAAAAGATATTGAGGAAAATGATAGAGAAGCATAAACAGTGGCACGAGAAGTTATCATTTGCTTTACTGGGATATCGCACTACAGTCCGCACCATATGACCACAGTAGTATAATATAAAAAGTATATATAAAGTATTTTAAAAATAAATAAAATTTTAAGTAATTTGTGATCATTTTTAAATTATACGGGTAATTGGTTAATTACCGGGTAACGGGACATTACTCGGTTAACTAATAAGTGGATAAAAAATTAATAAAATAACCTACCCCTACCCCCACGTGGCAGTGTGCCACCATTCAACATATGAGTCATAGTCATATGTGTTGCATGACAAAGTAACGTGTAAAGTTGAATTAGTCATTTAATAGAAAGACTTATTGACTTAAGATAAGTCTTGAATGATATAACATTTAAAGATCCATTGGATACTTTCTGAAAGTAGGAAAAATGAGAATCAGAAGCTTCAATTCATTCGTTGAATTGAAATCAATACCTTAAAAACAGAAGCTCCAACAAAGTTTCAAAAAACATTGGAGTCAAGTGTTGGTTTAAAACCATTCTTTAGTTCAAAAAGCAAGAAACAGAAACGTTTTCTGTCAAAATCTCAAGGAACCAAATTTATTATATTTCGTTCCAAAATTTTTAAGAACCAGAAACAAGTTTTCATCCATGAATTTCTAAGGAGTTGAGGCAAATTTCGTTCAAATAATTCAAGAGACAGGTATGTTAAAGACTTCCCTTCTTTCTTTTGGCAAGGTCTAGATTATACGAAAGAAACGAGCAAATACACGGTTTCTATAAATTATTCTATTCATAGAAATAGTAGGGGTGTCTATATTCTTGATTCCCCATGAGAATTATTATTTCCTTCTGTTCATGGGTCTCAGAATAATACGCAGTTGGAAAAATTTATCCGGAAGGAATATTGAGATTATTACGTATTTTTCATGCATTTCGTACATGTTCATTAACCCATGACTAGATGGCGTTATATACGCGTATATATGTAAATATATGTATATGGGATATAGGAAAAAGTTACGGCGTTATATACGCACCCCCACCTGATCAATTGGTATATGATGATGATATTGCCCACAATGGCTAAAATATGATTAACGGCGTTATATACGCATATATGGGTATGTATTCAAATGGAGTTATATACGCATATATATGTATGTATTCAAACGGTGTTATATACGCGTATATATGTATGTATATATATGTATATGGGATATGGAAAAGGTTATGGTGTTATATACGCACCACTACCTGATCAGCTGGTATATGTTGATGATATTGCCCACAGTGGCCGAGATGATATGATGGGATGCCCCCAGTGGCTTGATGATATAATGTACATCATACCTATGCATGGCATGACATTTACACGCTCGTGCATGACGTTATAAACGTTTCAGTATTTACAAAGTTATTCAAATTTAAAAATGTGTTTCAGTATTCCATGTTTCATCTATGTCTTTTACGTACTAATTTCCATGCCTTACATACTCAGTACATTTTTCGTATTGAAGCCCTATTTCACGGGGCATGCGTTTCATGCCTGCAGGTGTAGGTAGGCAAGCTGATGGTCCCCATTCTTAGGATCCCTGATCAGCGAGAGTTGGCGTGCTCCATTTGATCCGGAGCAGCTTTTGATATTGGTACGATACATTTGTACATATATATGTATATGAGTATGACGTGGCTCAGTCCCGTCTTTGTATAGTTATGTTTCTGTTAGACTTCTGTAGACAGTATGTCTAGTTGGATTCTATGTGGCCTTGTCGGCTTTCAGTTTTTGATGTATAGTTGTCTATATACGTACATATGCCTTGATGGAAGGCTTCTTTTACGTATGTTAATTTTGTAATGCAGCAGATGTTATTCAGGTTCATATTTTAAACGCATGCTTAGGGGTGTTTGACAGGTAAGACTCAAGCGCCCGTCGCGGCCCATCGGTTTGGGTCGTGACACTGCCATTGTTGAACTGATTGACCAGCTGTACGAAAGTCTCAAAGCTATTGATTATGTCACTCTTATCCCTGCTATAACCCCTAAAACCCTTCTCAGTGGGTCAATCCAAATAAATCTTGTGCATACCATTCAGGCATGAAAGGACATACCATTGATGAATGCCGCTCTCTGAAAGATAAGATCCAGACTCTGATCGATAACAAGATCATTGTAGTAAAGGATCCTACTCTGAATGTCTGCAACAACCCTCTGGCAGACTATAAGGGTGGACGTGTTCACATTATTAAAATAGAGGATGATTGGGATCCCAAAGGATCGATCGGTTTAATCACAGAAGGTGACGAACCAAAGAAGCAAATAGTCACCCTCAATCTGATTGTAGTCCAGACTCAGCCTTCTGGGGATGCTGAGGTAAACATGTCTGTACCACTTGAGTTTGAAGCACCACCCCCCACAAAGACGCCAACACCAATTGAGTTCGAGTTTGGGTCTCCAGCAAACGCACCCGCACCATTTGAAGTTGCGGTTTTACCCTCCAAAATACATGCTCCATTAGGAGTAAAGGTGCCCATCCCAGTAACAATGTCGGCCGTAACACAGTTCCATACAAATGCCAAACCTTGGGATTACACCGCCGAGGCGAGAAGGAAAGGGAAAGCTAAATTTGGGGAAACAGTTGCGGCACAGGGTATGACAAGAACCGACAGGGTTTATATTCCGGAGCATTTAGCTAAGTCAAGTAAGCGGGTCTCTGGTCGGCCGACCATCACTAAAACCGGGCCTGATGATCTTTGGAGAAAGATACAAGCCAAGGAATACTCATTCATTGATCAGCTAAACAAAACACCGGCACATATTTCTATTCTAGCTTTGCTGCAGAGTTTCGATGCACATACGAATTCCTTGTTGAAGGTGCTGAGTGAGGCATATGTATCAAGCAACATCACCGGAGGACAAATGGCAAACATGGTAGGGTAGGCATTGGAAAGTCACAAGATCACTTTTCATGAAGATGAGCTGCCACCAGAAGGGTTGAGTCACAAAAAAGCGTTGCACATCACCGTGCAATACGAAGATTATTTTATGACTAGGGTCCTGATTGATGGAGGCTCCAGCCTCAATATTTGTCTGTTGGTAACACTCAGAACATTGGGAAAGGGTCTTCATAAGATCAAGGACGGGGCCATCAACGTCAAAGCTTTCGATGGTTCCCAAAAATCTACCATTGGGGAAATCAGCCTGTGTTTGAAAATGGGGCATACTTGGTTCGACGTCAATTTTCAGGTTATAGACGTTCCGACATCTTACAACTTGATGTTGGGACGGCCGTGGATTCATGTCGCTGGGGCCGTAGCATCAACACTACATCAGGTGGTAAAATTTGAGTGGAACCACCAAGAGGTGATCATTCACGGCAACGGTAGCAATCCCATATACAGTCGCCAAACCATCCCAGCGATTAGAGGAAGGAGAAAGATAGACGGGGAAACCTATCACCACATCGAGCGAGTCAACGCCGTTGACAAAGATAAATGGTGGGACAACAAAATTGAAAGCATATTGAACTGGAGCGGATATGAGCCTGGCAAGGTACTTGGCAAGAACTTCCAAGGAATCACCAAGCCGATCAAACTGAAGAAACATAGCACCACTTTCGGTCTGGGATACGAGTATACTTGGGAGGAATTCAACAACTGGTCGCCATCATGGCGCGGCCCATACTACCTGCTGGAGCAGCCAATACCACATTTGGAGCAGACTTTCCAGCCGGCCGATGTTATCTATGGGTCGGAAGAAGAGGAAGCACTGGCAGCAGTGAGGAACTTATTCCTAGAAAACGATGTCATGGATTGTTGTGTAATTTTTGAAGAGGAGGGGAAGGAAGGCCCTTCCATACAGGTCGTAAACCGAGGAGGAGCACTCAACAATTGGACCATCAGAACCACCAGAGCTCGGAAAGCCTTGGGGTAGCAAGGCTGAACAAAGCATCATGCACTATCTTTTATTTTTACTAGTTGATTTTCCTTTCGCATTTTTGAATTTTCGCAATAAGATCTTCCAATGTTCAAAACAGTTATGAAATTTATCAAAGCATTTCAGTTTCCTTACAAATCTTACTCTTATTATTTTCTCTCATTACTTTACTTATACAACATTACTATTACATATCTTGATGAACCAATGGTTGTGACATGCAACGAGACAACGCAACAAACGGACATAGATTCAGAGGATGATTATATACCGGAAGAGATTGTTTAAGAGGTTGAAAATTTTGAAAACAGACCTAAGTCCAACCTGGACGAGACCGAGATTGTTAACCTGGGAGATGCAGAAAATATCAAAGAAACTCGGATCAGCGTTCATTTGTCACCGTTAGAAAAGGAAGAATACACAGAATTTCTGAAAGAATATGAGGACACATTCGCTTGGTCATATGATGACATGACTGGTTTAAGAACATCTATTGTTGCCCACAAACTGCCAATTGATTCGACATGTCTGTCGCACCTCCTTTTTACCGCGCCCGCGAGGCCCGTGGGGGAGTTTTCTCCAATTGAAGGACAGTCGAAACGGGATTTATTTAATTATTTCAGAGTCGCCACCTGGGAATTTTAAGGCGTCCCAAGTCACCAATTTTAATCCCTGAATCGAGGAGAATATGACTCTGTTTATTATTCTGCGAACCAGAAATCCTGAGTAAGGAATTCTGTTAATCCGGAAGAAGGTGTTAGGCATTTCCGAATTCCGTGGTTCTAGCACGGTCGCTTAACTGTTTTTATTATTGGCTTAATTATCTTGATTTTACTAAATACGTTTTTATTGCATGATTTTGCTACCGCTTTTTTACTTATTGTTTACAATTATATGGACGAATTACACGTACGTATATTCGTATTATATACTTTTTATAATTACCGGGGATCATGCCACGCGTACGTGTACACAATAAAATTGTCCATGTTATAGTTTTTTATAAAAAATATATGTTCGAAATTTAAAATAAAATCAGGAACATCATCACCCTTTTTATTTAAATAATGAACTGCACACCTTGGGTTATATGAAATTATTTTAACATCCTTGGAAAAATCCTTTTCTTAAATATTCGCTCGAAATTGCGCGTACGCATAATCCGAATTTGCTTTTTAAAAAATAATCAGGGTACGCGAACGCATCCCTAATTGCGTAAAATTTTTGTAATAATATTATGGTTTTTTCCACAAAATTGTTTATTATATCTACACATTTTTTATATGAAATTCCTGTAAAATTCATATTTTAGGGGATGCCTTTAAATTCTTAAAAGAATTCACAATTTATTAAGTATTGCCTGTTGACTATAATTTCCGAGTATTCATTATGTTCATCCCAAGACTATTCAAATTCAAAGTAAAATAAGAACATGATTAATACTATTCTTCACAAATACAACATATACATATACCAAAGGATGAATGCCATATGAAACTCACAAAAATAATTTATGAAGGGAAGAGGTATTTTTGAACAATTTTTATTTATTTTAATTAGTGCAAATTCTACTTTTATTTACCATTGATATAAAGTGTTGCGATTTGTTCTTATACATATCACCTCATTCTCACATGCTTGTTTTTGATCCAGAATTATAATTGCTCAGTTTATTTATAACGATAAATAATCAAATTGATGAGAAAAGAGTTATTATTCAAATTGATTCAATTCGAATTGTATTACATACAACATAGTTGTACGCCTAAACATTCATAATATTCTTAACATCATGACGAGCTATACCAACTCACTTTACTCATATGATTATACCTGTCATCATACCATATAATAACTTATACCAATCTAAACAAAATCATATTTGTTGCAAGATATACTACTAATGTAACTTCTTAATATTTCCATTCTACTTTACATTTAGCTAATGGTATTATGGGATGTAATCAATGGCCCATTTTTATGCCTTACTCCCTGTTTTGACAATTCACATATACCTATACCAATGAGATTTCAGAATGGCTAACATTATTACAAAGCTTTATATGAATTTCAAAATAAGACAATTAACTCATAGCTATCAAATTGAATTCACTACTAGTTAACTAACATGAAACAAAAAAAATGAAATTTAAACTAATGAACTTAGACAATTGGAAACAGAATTGCAATTCAGGCTTCATGGATTTGTCATGTTGAATCTCTTTTCAACATAAAATTCAAAAGATAAGTACCTGGAAATGAAGGTAGAAGAAGTAAATTTCAGCAGTAGCAGCAGTAACACAAATACTGGCAGAATATCAGTATTTCCACAGATTTGAGCAATAACAAGACCCGAGAAACCCAGATTCACAAGAGTAAAGCTTCTTAAAGAACTTCAGATTTTAAGACCAAATAGTATCAGTACACAGACCCGGACAGATTCCAAAAAGAACAACAAAGTTTCGGATTTTTTCTTTTCTTTTCTATTTTTTCTGTTTCAGCTTCACTGTGTGTGTGTGTGTGCGAATACTTTCTTTTCTATTTCTTTTTCTAAAAGAGCTCCTAAATCAGATTTCTTCTCCTTTCAAAATCAGATTTTTCTTCTTAAAATCTTTCTGTTTTAAAATCTGCCTCTATCAGATTTTTCTCTTTCAAAATGTGCCCTCAAAAAAAATCTCTCTTATCAGATTTTTCTCTTTTAAAATCTGCCTGAAAGCTCTCTTTTTTCCTTGTTTTTCTTTCTTCCAAGAGCTCTCCTAAAATCAGTCCCAATCCCCTTCTATTTATACAAGGTTGTCCTATACCCTTCTAGTGCTGCCAGGGCCCTTTTCTCCTTTAAAAAATCAGAAAAGTTCCATTAAAACTACTTTTGAATACTTTAAATCCTATTGAGTGCTATTATCCTGTTTTTCAGCAGCCCATTATCCCTTGTTCCCCATTAGTATATTAAATTATCGCCATTAACATCCCACTTTCAGTCCACTATTCTATCACATTACCCTTACTGTTCTGTCCCAAAAATGTCCCAGAATTCCTACTGTAATTACTGTTATTACTGCCTTAAATTCAGAATCTAACAATACAAATTTTAAAATCTGTTTAAGCAATTATAACCAATCCTATGATTTGAGACAGTACATCATATTTATGCACAAGAGTTGAATTTAAATAGATGATTCTCAATTGAATATTGAACCTGAATAACACACACTAACATTACATAGAACATGCAGGATTATTTCAACTAAGATTCAAAACTGAACCAAAAAGCAAACAAATACAGGAGCATTGTCAATATACTGACAATGCCCTGAAACTCAATGCTCAGAAATCAACACATACACAACATTCATTTGAATTTACTGGTTTATTAAACAAGAACCAACTGATTAACAATAACTAATTAACTGGTTATAGCAAAATAATCTACTCAAAACAGGTTGTCTCAGTCAACATTTTCAGAAGCAAGATTCACAATACAACTAATCGACGAACTTAATCGAGTCGATTACACACATTGTACATAATCACAATCAACAGAAACAATTCACATTTAGAATCAAGTAGACGGGTAGGGGACAGTATAACAAAATTTGACTAGAAAATTATGAAAAATTAAACAAACTAATGAAACGAACATAGAATACACGTAGAATGCACATAAGAAACAGAAATTACCTCTGAACCTTCAAATTCAACCGGACTCAACTCAATTTGGATTTGTACTTTGTTTGAAATCAAACAGACATTAGTCGAAGTATTTTCTATTGAAAATACTTTGACTAAGGTCGATTATACCTCAATCTTTCGTCTGAAGTGAACAGAATCCAAAAGTCTGGTATTTCTAGGGTTCTTGAAGGTTCGATTTGGGACTTAACCATTTCTTGTCAGATTCGAGGGGGACCAAATACGACACAAGGGTGAGGGTAGCCTAGGGGTCATTTGGTGTCATTTTAGAACGGATCTAAGTTTGTTCTTGTTTGGTCCGAATCTTCAAAAGAAGATTCGAGAAGCTGGAACTGATTCGAGCCAAACAAACATCAGATCCATAACAAGGCATGCTAGGGGGTACTATGGTGTCAACTAGGGGTTGTTTGGTTTAGATCTAAACTCGGCTCGAATCTTCAAATGAAGATTCGAGAACCTTCAAGAAGATTCGAGCCAAGTGGCTAGCATATCTGGATAGAGGATGTTCAGGGGGTTCTAGGGTGTTATTTTGGTGACCGGCGGCGTTGTTGCCGCCAGGTTTCAGGCGGTGGGATCCTAGGGCGGCTAGGGTTAGGGGTGAGTTTCGGTAGGGACGATGAATAGGGAAGGAGGGGGGGTTTGGCTAGGGGGCCGGGGTAAGGTTTTGGTCCTTATATAGGGGTGGGGTGGATTAATCTTGACCGTTGGATCAATGAGAATAGATGGTCAGGATTAGTTCACTTAGCCAAGCGGTGTCGTTTGGTTACTGCTGGGGTCGGGCTGAATCGGGGCACTGGGTCGGGTAATGGATATGGGTTAAGGTTCGTGGGATCTCAGCCGTTGGTTGGCTTTGATCCAACGATCCCTGATAAACTACAATCAAACGATGTCGTTTTGACTCGTTTGATTTGGACCGGTGCCTGGGTTGCCTGAATTGGGCTGAAGGGGGAGTAATTTGGTTTTGGGCCTGGATTGTAATCCAGGTCCAATTTTTATTTTACAACTTATTTTATTTTATTCCATTTTATTATTAATTAATAAAATCCTAATCAAAAATTATAAAAACAAAATTATCATTACAATAATACTAATTATCTTTAAATAACCATTAACACGTATATAAATCATTAATCACATAAAGACACATTTAAAAATAGAACGAATGCATATTTTTTGTGATTTTATTTAAATTATCTTTCAAATGCATAATTAAATCCTATATGCATGCAACATGTATTTTATCTTAATTTTCGTTTTTATTATGACAAAGTAAACATTTACGAACATAACACAAATATTTAACACCACGCAAATTCAAGAATTACACAGTAAAATAAATTTATTTTATTTTTTGATTTATTTTGGAGTAGTTTTCGTAAGGCAAAAATTACGTGCTCACAGCTGCCCCTCTTTGTGCGGAAACTCGAAGAGTTTTTGTGCAAAGATAAAGTGAGCGGACACGAGCGATTTTTGCCCGTTCAAATACTCTGTGGGAAGCATTTTTTGAAAGATTTGACCGAACCTCTGCTTCAAAGGTTTCCTACATATCCTTGGCTATAAAGGAATCAGGTCAATGTAGTTCGGGAAGTTTTGGGTAGCTGGGACTACCGTGGGACTGTGATGTTACTGCTGTTTCGTGCTGTTTTTACTGCTTGTTGACCTCCTTATTACACCTTACTTCAAAGGTAATACAAAAACTAAACTAGATTATGGTACAGGAATTATAAAAAATCTTATCTAGATCATGCCCTTGCGTTTCTTGTTGTCTTGATATCTTGGTGACTCTTGGGCATTTGGCTTATTCCGTATTCTTTTTCATTATGTCCCGTATTTTCTTTTGGGACTCTTGTTGTTTCTTGCTGGGGATTTTGTTGGACTCCTCTGCTTTATTGATTCTAAATGTGCTCCTTTATCATATGAGCGGGCTTTTGATTTCAACACTTCAATTGTTTTCCCTCGTTCTCCAGGTGGGTGCCTTGACTGCTTCTTTTCTTTCTTCATCCTCGTTCTCCAGGTGGACGCCTGACTTCTTTTTAACTTCTTCATCCTCATTCTCCAGGTGGACGCCTGACTTCTTTTTAACTTCTTCATCCTCATCCTCCAGGTGGACGCCTGATTTCTTCAATTCTTCATCCTCATTCTCCAGGTGGACGCCTGACTTCTTTAATTCTTATTCTCGTTCTCCAGGTGGACGCCTGACTTCTTTAATTCTTATCCTCGTTCTCCAGGTGGACGCCTGACTTCTTCAATTCTTCATCCTCATTCTCCAGGTGGACGCCTGACTTCTTTAATTCTCATCCTCATTCTCCAGGTGGACGCCTGACTTCTTTAATTCTCATCCTCATTCTCCAGGTGGACGCCTGACTTCTTTAATTCTCATCCTCATTCTCCAGGTGGACGCCTGATTTCTTCAATTCTTCATCCTCATTCTCCAGGTGGACGCCTGACTTCTTTAATTCTTATCCTCGTTCTCCAGGTGGACGCCTGACTTCTTTAATTCTTATCCTCGTTCTCCAGGTGGACGCCTGACTTCTTTAATTCTTATCCTCGTTCTCCAGGTGGACGCCTGACTTTTCAATTCTTCATGCTCATTCTCCAGGTGGACGCCTGACTTCTTCAATTCTCATCCTCATTCTCCAAGTGGACGCCTGACTTCTTCAATTCTCATCCTCATTCTCCAGGTGGACGCCTGTCTTCTTTAATTCTTCATCCTCATTCTCCAGGTGGACGCCTGACTTCTTTAATTCTCATCCTTATTCTCCAGGTGGCCGCCTGATTTCTTTAATTCTCATCCTCATTCTCCAGGTGGACGCCTGACTTCTTCAATTCTCATCCTCATTCTCCAGGTGGACGCCTGACTTCTTTAATTCTTCATCTTCATTCTCTAGGTGGACGCCTGACTTCTTCTTTTCTCATCCTCATTCTCCAGGTGGTCGCCTGACTTCTTTAATTCTTCATCCTCATTCTCCAGGTGGACGCCTGACTTCTTCAATTCTCATCCTCATTCTCTAGGTGGACGCCTGACTTCTTTAATTCTCATCCTTATTCTCCAGGTGGACGCCTGATTTCTTCAATTCTTCATCCTCATTCTCCAGGTGGACGGCTGACTTCTTTAATTCTTATCCTCGTTCCCCAGGTGGACGCCTGACTTCTTTAATTCTTATTCTCGTTCTCCAGGTGGACGCCTAACTTTTCAATTCTTCATCCTCATTCTCCAGGTGGACGCCTGACTTCTTCAATTCTCATCCTCATTCTCCAGGTGGACGCCTGACTTCTTTAATTCTTATCCTCTTTCTCCAGGTGGACGCTTGACTTCTTTAATTCTTATCCTCGTTCTCCAGGTGGACGCCTGACTTTTCAATTCTTCATCCTCATTCTCCAGGTGGACGCCTGATTTCTTCAATTCTTCATCCTCATTCTCCAGGTGGACGCCTGACTTCTTTAATTCTTATCCTCGTTCTCCAGGTGGACGCCTGACTTCTTTAATTCTTATCCTCGTTCTCCAGGTGGACGCCTGACTTCTTTAATTCTTATCCTCGTTCTCCAGGTGGACGCCTGACTTTTCAATTCTTCATGCTCATTCTCCAGGTGGACGCCTGACTTCTTCAATTCTCATCCTCATTCTCCAAGTGGACGCCTGACTTCTTCAATTCTCATCCTCATTCTCCAGGTGGACGCCTGACTTCTTTAATTCTCATCCTCATTCTCCAGGTGGACGCCTGATTTCTTTAATTCTCATCCTCATTCTCCAGGTGGACGCCTGATTTCTTTAATTCTCATCCTCATTCTTCAGGTGGACGCCTGACTTCTTCAATTCTCATCCTCATTCTCCAGGTGGACGCCTGACTTCTTTAATTCTTCATCCTCATTCTCCAGGTGGACGCCTGACTTCTTCTTTTCTCATCCTCATTCTCCAGGTGGACGCCTGACTTCTTTAATTCTTCATCCTCATTCTCCAGGTGGACGCCTGACTTCTTTAATTCTCATCCTCATTCTCCAGGTGGACGCTTGACTTCTTTAATTCTCATCCTCATTCTCCAGGTGGACGCCTGATTTCTTCAATTCTTCATCCTCATTCTCCAGGTGGATGCCTGACTTCTTTAATTCTTATCCTCGTTCTCCAGGTGGACGCCTGACTTCTTTAATTCTTATCCTCGTTCTCCAGGTGGACGCCTGACTTCTTCTTTTCTACCAGGTATTTCCTGACACAAATATTGTCTTTGCCCCTGTTTTAAATCAAAGAAAACTTTGTTAGTTTAAAGCAGGGTGGTTAACTGGGGTATTCTTGCCGATGGTGAGGCTTCTCTTCGTCTCTTTTTTATTGCCTTGGAATGGTTGAAAAAGACCGTTTTGTCCTTATAATTGATCCTTGACTATAGGATTTCCCTCTGTATGTTTTCCTTCAAATCCTTTTAACTGTAATCATATGTCCCTTCTGACTTTGCTGATCCACTTTTGATTTCACTTTTCTTACACCCATATCTTTTTATCTCCCGCCTTTCATGGCCGTATTTTGCATCATGTAACCTTGAATCTTGGTAGTATACCTTGACATTCCTTCTTATTTGTTTGGAATAAAACTTATCTCAAAGCTTTAGAAAAGTAAGATTATTAGTGACGAAACACGCTGATTTCGACAATTATAGAATGAAAAGAAAAATCCAAGTTTGGATGACTGTTGGAGAAAGAATAAAAACTTATCTGATTGGAGTAACTGGCACCAATGATCAGGGTATGCATTTCGGATTAATCAACCCAGTCTTTTAATCAATCTTCTTTCAATTGTCTCATTTTTGTTTTCCCCCAAAATTTCCGTAATCCAACTTCATTTTTCATTTCACAGACCTGTTAGACTTGCAATATCTCAAAGAGTTTTTACCGATAAACCTTCCTCATTTGTTCATTTCTCACTTCCTTTTCGCCCTATGGTGCCTATGAAGGTTTTCACCAATAAGACTCTCTCATTTTACTTTCTCTCAACTTCTGTCACCTTATGGTGCCCGTGTGGGTTTTCACCTATAAGACTCTCTCATTTTTTCTTTCCTTTCTTGTTTGTACCAGAGTGTTATGAACCATCTTCATTTGCTTGACTCAGCATTTTTCTTAAAATTGGTCGAAAGGTCTTTTTGGTATGTGGTGGGAAATGGAAAAAAAGTATTAAAAGCTAAATAGCTTTGATATGGGTTTAAAATTACAACTCTTGGAATCTTTTTTTTTTCTTATTTCCAATACAATTCTTTGCCCTAGTTTCTTGATTTGGGGTCTCTTGATGTTTCTTTTTGTGCACATTATATATATTTTGCACCCTATGACCGAGCTGTGAGGCGCCTACGTATCCTTCTTTGAGGAATCAGGTCAAACGTAGTTCACTAAATAATAGTGATTTTCTCTTTCTTTTTTTATTATTATTATTATTGTTACTTCAATTTGATTTTCATCGATTCCAAGAGAGGGTAGGAACGAAACAAATATGGCTCAAAAGGGGAAGCAAAGGGTATAGTGTTTGGATAGCAGAATAAATTGCCTTTGTCATTCCAATCTTCGAAATAATGTTAAATACAAACATTCAAAAGTTATGCGTAATATCTCTTTACCGCGTCAGAATTGATCGCCATGTCCATGCATTTGCCTTCAATATCTGTTAAGCATAGTGCACCATTCAACAATACTCTGGTCACAATGAATGGTCCTTGCCAATTCAGGGCAAATTTGCCTTTCGCCTCAATCTGATGTGGAAGAACACGTTTCAGCACATGCTGACCCACTTCAAACTTCCGTGGACGCACCTTTTTATTGTATGCTCTTTCTATTCTTCTTTGATATAATTGACCATGACATACTGCGGCCAATCATTTTTCATCAATCAAGTTTAACTGTTCCAGATGGGTTTTGACCCATTCATCATCATCAATCTTTGCTTCGGCGATGATTCGAAGGGAAGGAATCTCAACTTTTGCAGGAATCACTGCTTCAGTGCCATATACCAACAAATAAGGAGTTGCTCCTACTGAAGTGCGAACAGTAGTGTGATATCCCAATAATGCAAATGGTAATTTTTCATGCCATTGTTTTGAACCTTCTACCATTTTCCGAAGTATCTTCTTTATGTTTTTGTTGGCTGCCTCTACTACTCCACTCGCCTTGGGCCGATATGGGGTAGAGTTGCGATGTGTAATCTTAAACTGTTGACATACTTCCTTCATTAAGTTGCTGTTAAGATTAGCACTGTTATCTGTGATGATTACCTTCGGGATTCCGAATCGACATATGATATTTGAGTGGACAAAATCGACCACAGCTTTCTTAGTCACTGATTTAAATGTTTTGGCCTCAACCCATTTGGTAAAATAATCAATGGCTACCAGAATGAACCTATGCCCATTGGATGCTGCCGGCTCAATTGGTCCAATCACATCCATGCCCCAAGCAACGAAGGGCCATGGTGCCGACATTGTGTGCAATTCGGATGGTGGAGAATGAATCAAATCTCCGTGTATTTGGCATTGATGACACTTGCACACAAAACTGATACAATCTCGCTCCATGGTAAGCCAATAGTAACCAGCACGGAGGATCTTCTTTGCTAATACATATCCACTCATGTGGGGTCCGCAAACTCCCGAATGTATTTCAGACATGACAGCTGTAGCTTGTCTGGCATCTATGCATCTTAATAATCCAAGATCTGGTGTTCTTTTATACAAAACTCCTCCGCTTAAGAAGAATCCATTTGCCAATTGTCTAATGGTCCTCTTTTGATCTCCTGTGGCTTGTGCGGGATGTATCCCCATCCTGATATACTCCTTGATGTCGTGGAACCATGGTTCACCATCAAATTCTTCTTCGACCATATTGCAATAAGCGTGCTGATCGTGGACTTGAATATGTATCGGATCTACATAAACTTTGTCCGGATGATGCAACATTGATGCCAGGGTAGCCAATGCATCGGCAACCTCATTATGGATTCTTGGAATATGTTGGAACTCCACTGATTGAAACCGCTGACAAAGATCATGTAGACATTGTCGGTATGGTATGAGCTTCAAGTCTCGAGTTTCCCATTCTCCTTGAATTTGATGGACCAAAAGATCCGAATCTCCCATGACTAAGATTTCTTGGATACCCATATCTGCGGCTAGCCTTAACCCCAAAATGCAAGCTTCATATTCAGCCATATTATTGGTGCAATAAAATCGCAATTGAGCCGTAACAGGATAGTGATGCCCTGTTTCAGAAATGATTACGGCTCGTGTCCCGACTCCTTTCATGTTAGCGGCTCCATCAAAGAAAAGTTTCCAACCAGGTTTTTCAATTCGCTCCACCTCGTCGATATGCATTGTTTCTTCATCAGGAAAATAGGTTTTCAACGGCTCGTATTCCTCATCGACCGGGTTTTCGGCTAAATGATCGGCCAGTGCTTGAGCCTTCATTGCAGTTCGAGTCACATAGATGATGTCAAATTCTGTGAGCAATATCTGCCACTTTGCAAGTCTTCCCGTTGGCATAGGCTTTTGAAAAATGTATTTCAATGGATCCAACCGAGAAATGAGGTAAGTAGTGTAGGATGACAAATAGTGTTTCAATTTTTGAGCTACCCATGTTAGGGCGCAACATGTCTTTTCCAGATGAGTATACTTAACCTCATAAGCTGTGAACTTCTTGCTGAGGTAGTAGATGGCCTGTTCCTTTTTGCCAGTGAGGTCATGTTGCCCCAATACGCAACCAAATGAATTTTCCAAAACTGTTAAGTAAAGAATCAAAGGTCTTCCTGGCTCTGGCGGGACCAACACTGGTGGGTTCGACAAGTACCCTTTTATTTTATCGAACGCTTCTTGACACTCATCGGTCCATTTGACCGCAGCATCCTTTTTCAACAATTTGAAAATTGGCTCACAAGTTGTTGTGAGCTGAGCAATAAACCTGCTGATATAATTTAACCTTCCCAACAAATCATTACTTCAGTTTTGTTCCTGGGAGGTGGCAATTCTTGGATGGCTTTGATTTTTGATGGGTCTAGCTCGATGCCTCGTCGACTGACTATGAATCCTAGCAACTTTCCAGATGGAACTCCAAATGCGCATTTGGCAGGGTTAAGCTTGAGGTTGTACCTGCGAAGTCTTAAAAAGAACTTCCTCAAATCCCCAACGTGGTCGGCCTGATGTTTTGATTTTATGATCACATCGTCCACGTATACTTCAATCTCCTTGTGTATCATATCATGAAACACTGTGGTCATTGCTCTCATATAGGTTGGTCCGGCGTTCTTTAAACCGAATGGCATTACCCAGTAGCAATAAGTTCCCCATTGTGTGATGAATGCCATCTTTTCTGCGTCTTCTTCATCCATTAGAATTTGATGATACCCGGCATAACAATCCACGAAAGATCCTATATCATGCTTGGCACAATTGTCGATCAAAATATGGATATTGAGTAATGGGAAATTATCCTTTGGACTTGCTTTGTTGAGATTGCGGTAGTCGACGCATACTCTAATTTTGCCGTCTTTCTTTGGTACAGGAACGATATTAGCCAACCAAACAGGATATCGAGTGACTCGAATGACCTTTGCTTCCAATTGTTTGGTGATTTCTTCCTTAATTCTCACACTCATGTCAGGCTTGAATTTTCTCAGCCTTTGCTTGACAGGAGGCACCGTTGGATTGGTGGGCAATTTGTGAACCACTAAATCAGTGCTCAGGCCCGGCATGTCGTCATACGACCATGCAAAAACATCTTTGAATTCTACGAGTGCTTTAATTAACTCCTCTCAGATTTTTGGTTCGATATGGACACTTATTTTAGTTTCCCGGACATTACTCGTGTCCCCTATATTGATGTCCTCGGTATCACTCAAGTTAGGTTTGATTTGTTCCTCAAAGTGAATTAACTCTTTACTAATCTCTTCAAAAACCTCATCTTCATCATATTCTGATTCATAATCACAATATATTTCTTGAATTATTACTTCGGAACCAGATTGATTTTTAAGACTGGGCTGAGGATTCCTCATGCATGCCATATCACTAGAGCCAGTGTAAAAAGAACTGTACAGAAAAAAGAAAAAGAAAAGAAAACTATCAGGAATGACAATAAAAAGGAAACTGCTTTTTATTGGATGATGAAAGATAACAAGGTTTGCACACTTCAAACAAACTGTAAGATAAGCTTTGGGATTACAACCCTGAAGTAACCCAAACAAACTTGAAAGAAAATCAAAATAAACTACCAAGACTCCTTTCGAATGGGGAGAGGAGTGGCTTTCCAATTATTAAACTTTGTTTCTGGCCCAACGAATTGAACTTCCGCGTTGCTACACCCTTCTCCGCTTTCCAACATATTCACATCATCAAACAACTTCTCGAATCTTTCAATCAACTTCTCCTCAGGATTGACCCGGGATTTAGGAATTGTTGTTATCGGGCGATTTCTAGCACCGGTCTTGACAAAAGATTTTGACAGATGTGGGACTAGTTTTGGAAGATCCCATGCCTTATGTTTCAACTTTCTGGCCTTTATCACGTCATTTACGATAGGTATGAACCCCAAACCGAATGTTCCCCAGTTCTCGGGGAGAGATACTGGTTGTATAATTCCTTGCAAAGATAAGCCCAGGCCTTTGCCGGGTATAAAACCATTCTTTAACATTTCATAAGCTATCATGACTGATGCAGAGGATATATTTGGATTCGGAAGGTATTTCCCCTCTGGAATTTTCTCTACCGACACTGTGTCGGATACTTGGTATACCCATGGTCCCTGGTCATTTTCTGTTCCCTCGACCGGTACAATGGTACTACTGCGAGCATTTAAACTTTCTTCCCCATGCACAATTATTTCTTGATGATCCCATTCAAACTTGACAACCTGATGTAGTGTTGACGGGACTGCTTTAGCAGCATGGATCCATGGTCGGCCCAATAACAAGTTGTAAGAGACAGTTATGTCCAACACTTGAAATTCCATTGTGAATTCAACTGGCCCTATTGTTAGTTCCAACACTATGTCGCCAAATGAATCTCTGCTTCCACCGTCAAACCCCCGTACGCAGATACTATTCTTCTGGATCCTCTCCTCTTTAATTTTTAATTTGCTTAAAGTGGAGAGAGGGCAGATATTTGCACTTGACCCATTGTCAACCAATACCCGGGTTACTACGGAGTTTTCACATTTCACGGTGAGGTAAAGAGCTCTGTTGTGCTCAGTACCTTCCACAGGTAATTCATCATCAGCAAATGTAATTCTGTTTGTCTCAAAGATTCTGTTGGCTATTCTTCCTAAATGATTTACGGAGATCTTTTCAGGAACATGAGCCTCATTCAGGATTTTCATCAAAGCCAGATGGTGCTCCTCTGAATGAATCAGTAATGACAACAATGAAATTTGAGCGGGCGTCTTCTTTAATTGATCCACAACAGAATAATCATGGAGTTTCATTTTTCTTAAAAACTCTTCCGCCTCTTCTTCCGTCACAGCTCTCTTTATTGGTGTTGGATTGTTTTTAGTTTTTCTTAACTCTTCGGGCGTAAAACATCTTCCCGAACGAGTCAAGCCTTGCACCTCACACACTTCTTCCTTGACTTCTTTTCCTTTGTACATTACAGTCACCCGTTCATAGTTCCATGGGATGGCTTTGTTGTTGATGACCGGCAGCTGGATTACAGGTGCGATAATAACCCGATCTGTACGGGCTCCTTCCACGAATACAATGGGTTTGTTAGCAACCCCTGGTACTATCACTTTCGGCCTTTCTTGTTTTGCGGCAACTTTGCTCGATGATCCCTCCTCTATTATCATAGATAGTCCATCACCATTTCTGTTCTGCTTAGGTACCGGCTTCTCCTCTGTTAACTGCTTATCTAATTTGGCTTCATGAGACTTGATCATCATGACAGTTTGTGACGGCTTCTTTGTCTCCCCATCAGCTTGTATGATTTCTATCATATTAGCCTCTTGATGGGCTGGCATTGGATTTCTATTGATATTTGGGGCTTCGGGGGTTTGAACCTCAATTTTATTAGTATCAATCAGCTCTTGTATTGCATTTTTTAAATGCCAGCATTTCTCCGTATCATGGCCTGGTGCACCGGAGCAATATTCACAGCTAATGGTGTAATCCAGATTCTTTGGAGGAGGATTGGGTAGCTTGGATTGTATTGGTCTCAGCATGTCTAGCTGTCTCAGCCTGTGGAACAGACTAGTGTAAGACTCTCCCAATGGAGTGTAAGTTTTCTTTTTCCGTTCTCTTTCCCCCTGAACGCTGGCCTCGGCCTGAAACCTGGTCCGGGATAGGCTCGTGGGTAAGTACTTGGTGTGGCAGGAGCACGCCAATTGGTGTGAACAGGTGGCTGATTGTATGCTTGAGCATGGTTAATGGAGAAATGAGGCTCCGAAGGGTGATAGTAGTGTTGGGATGAATCATGGTGGTAAGCTGATTGGCGAGGTCGTTGTTGATTATAGTAAAGCGGTGAACCTCTGGGTCCCGACCAAATTCCTGAATCAACTACCGCTGCTTGCTCCCTCTTCTTTCTTCCGATTCCTCCTACCCCGCCTTGAATAGCTTGAGTAGTTGCCTTAATTGCTGAATAGCTCATAATTTTATTTGTTTTGAGACCTTCTTCCACCATACCTCCCATCTTCACCACTTCATTGAATGATTTTCCAACCGCTGAAACCAGATGGGCATAGTAAGTTGGCTCCAAGGCTTGGAGGAAGTAGTCTACCATTTCGCTCTCCTTCATAGGAGGATCCACTCTTGCTGCCTATTCTCTCCACCGAAAACCATACTCTATGAAACTTTCATTGTGTTTCTTCTCAAATTTTGTCAAAGATAATCGATCTGGGATGATTTCCAGATTGTATTGGAAATGGTATGCGAATGCATGTGCCAGGTCATCCCAGGTGTACCATCTCCCATGGTCCTGGCGTGTATACCACTCCAAAGCTGATCCGCTTAAACTTTGACTGAAGTAAGCCATCAATAATTCATCCTTTCCCCCATCTCCTCGCATCTTGCTACAGAAACCCCTTAAGTGGGCTACTAGGTCGTCGTGCCCGTTGTATAGGTCAAATTTGGGCATCTTGAAGCCAACTGGTAATTGTACATTGGGGAATAAGCACAAATCTTTGTATGCTACACTGACTTGCCCACCTAATCCTCGCATGTCTCTGAACGATTGTTCTAAACTCTTGACCTTCCTGAACATCTCTTCTTGTTCAGCATTTTTGGCTGGCTTGTCAATTTCGGTTGGGAGATCAAAACGAGGAGCAGTTGAATTAATTTCGGAGGCTTTGAGGGTGGGTTCCGGGGGTAATATTGGTTGTCTTGGGCCTGGAATGTAGGCTCACTAGGAGATTTGTGAAATGTAGCAGGGGGAGGTGCTACGAAAACAGGAGTCATAGGTGGAGGAAAGTATGGAACTGGTTTCGGAGGTGGAGACTGTGGTGTCTGAGAGGTGGTGCCTCGGTAGTGCTGGTAAATAAGGAAGTTTGGGGATAATTCAGTGGTAATATTATCCTGAGTTTGGGTCATTGATGGAGCAGGGTTATTTGGGTAAGATGGGGGTAACTGTCCTGTAGACCAGGCTTGGTACATCTCAGCCATTTGCTGCTTGAGTTTAAACATCTCTTCTTTCATTTTCCCGACATCCATCTCCTCTAGCTCCATACCTGTGTCAACATCTGGGATAGACATACTTTCGGGTATTGGTCCTTTTGATCTTGTGTGATTGTGATAAAATGCCAGTATACTCTTTAGAGAAACTAACTGCTTGAATTCTGAAAATGAACAAACTTGTTAGTTTTGAGAGTTTAACACATATATAATCACACGTTGAGATGCAATGCTCCTAGACAAATAATCCCTTTCTATTATGCATTTGCTCGGCTGCTTGTGTCGTCCCAGCTTTCTTGAAATTTTTATTGTTATTCACTTCTATTTATTATATATATCTTTTATCGTGGTGGTCGAATCTTATAGAGATTGCCTACGTATCATGCCCTTACATGAATCAGACCTTGCGTAGTTCGGACTAAAGGCAATCACTTTTATTCATTATACAAAGATGGAATTACATTTGAAAACTTTTAAGAAAATGTCTTGAAACACACACACTTAAATCAAAATAAAAGATACAATTCTTAACATCTCACAACGTGCCCCACTTTCCACTTGTGTTGTATATTATTAGACTATTTGCTCAATGTGGAGCTTGACCTGGATGACCTCCCAGCATATGATACATCCTTTCCAACTCCATTGCTAGATGACGAGCAAAAGTGGGCGCATGCTCTGTAAACCTTTCATAATCCATTCCTTGGCAGTTTACATAACTTTGAGATGTGAAGACTGCCAGGTCGTGGATTTGTGCCCTGAAACCTTGGAGACGTTGGTCTTGGTCTTGCAATTGCTGCTGACGAGTGGTGGCTATATCTCTGACACGGTTTTCACGATTTAGAGCTGATTCTAACAGAGCTCGGAGTCTGGCCTGCTCTAATCTTGCTTGCGCTCTTTCTCTGTCGAGGTCTGCTTGTTGATGTTCTCTGTTGCATCTTCTTGCCTCTTCTAGTTGTGCACGAAGCTAGTTTTCTGATCGTATCCAATGGTCTTTTTCCTTCTTGAATTGTGCCCTGTCTTTTTTGGATTGCCTATCTTGGCGTTCCTTATTAGACATGGCTTCTTCGTTTAATCGTTGGATCCTTTCTTTTGCTTTGCTCAACGTCCTTTCGTTTTTTGCAAGAATAGAATCATAATCTTGCATTATTTCAAAAAGATTGGCGATGGTTTTTTTATCCTTCCAGCTCCTCTTTGGTGTTTCAGAAACTCCTTTCATTTTTTGGAATCGAGCATGAAGATTTTCATTCTCACAAGCTAGACTCTTCTTCTCGCCTTCGGCTTCTTGTGCTTGCAAATCTTTCTCCAAACTGAGGCTTCTCAGATTTTCTTTTAGGGCATGGATAGTTGCTTTGTACCACCTTTTTCCTTTTCTCCCCAGATCAACCGCTCTTGGATTTTATCATTGAAGTTTTGAACATGGGGTCTTTTTGTTGGCCTTCTTAGCTCAGGCTCTGGTACATCATCCACGCGAGACCGTTTTTCAAACCACCTTGCATATCCAGGATTTATCTCACCCTTTGTAGTGTCTGGGACTTGAGTATCACTTTTTAAGTATCGACATCCATTCCACATCTGCTGAAGTAGAGCCTCGGGAATAGTGGCTTCTGGGTGTAATTCGATTACTTGCATACTCAAATCTTCATCATCAGGAACTACTTGATATCTCCCTAGTTGCCTTAAGACTCTTAGTGGCGCATACGGCTGAATGCTTCTCAATCCCAATAGTAGTAGATAACTATTTGAGGTTGACATGTGTATTACTTCCCTCATCGGGAGCCATCCCAAAGACCATTCAATCTGATTTGCCGTTAAAGCCTTTAGATGAGATACCCATGCTTCTATTCCTTCTGGAGCCTGATAATTTTTTGTTCTTTCCTCATAGCTCTCGATGCAATTATCATTGTTTGACCCATACTGTATGATTTGGGCTGTTGTTGGAGATGTTCCATCACCCACATTTGCAACAAAATTTTGCATCCTTCGAAGACCTTTGCTCCTGATTTACATAAAGTCAAAGCCCGATAAATGTCTGATAGAATGATGGGGACAAGGGTGTGATTTTCTTTGGTGGTGAGTATTTGCACAATTTTTGCGGTGCGAATATCAATTGTTCGCTCTTAGTTTGGGAAGATCACGATTCCTAGAAAAGCCACCATGAAGGCAAAGCGACGGTGAATCTGCCAGATGTCTTTGTTTTGCTTGTTAGTAAGGCCTTTCTCATGAATTTCGAACCCATCTGACTTTCCGAACCTTGAATACAAAAAGTTAAAGGAACAACATCAATTGATGACATTGTTTTTCCTGATTTAACTGCTGATGTTCAGAAGGCCGAAGAATCGAAGTACCGAAGGAGCCTTTGTGAATATCAGGCTTTGATTTCTTAGACTTCCGTCAAAACCAGCATATCCATCTATTTCCTCTAATGTAGGAGTAAGCTCAAAGTCAGAGAAACGAAAGACATTGTGAGCAGGGTCCCAAAAGGTTACTAATGCCGCAATCAGATCATCACGGGGTTTAACCTTCATAATATCCGTGAGGTTTCCCAAATGCTTGACGACCCATTTTTGACCGTCTTCGCCTAAATCATACCACCATATTTGAAGCTGAAAGAGAAATTCTTCTGTACTCGTGGATGAGGGGCTTTGTGTGGTGCTTATTTTGTATCTGAAGTTTAATTTAATAAAGTTAAGACTCATAAAAAAAAACTATTTTCAAAATTTTATATTTTTGAAAATTTACACTAAAAAAAATCATTTTATTTATTAAATATCTTTATTTCAAGATTTAAAAAAAAACAACCCATTTTATTCCTCTCTTCTCACCATGATTTCGTTTAAGCTGGTCAACAAGCATGTTCGAGGCAAATGAATGCACAAGTAGCAAGTAGGATGCATCAGGATGGTCTTTTTGTTTCGGGTTCACCTGTCCTAGACAGACCCAACCCCTGTGTTGAGTCTCCAAAGCCAAATGTACATGATGCAAATAGACGTTCCTACTAGGGATCCAGTACATGGCTGAGTTATTCTAAGTGTAAAACCTGAGGTTGATTGTTCTAAACCTGGCTTACCCAAACGGACAGTTTGAGCCGAAGCGGGGGCAACGTACCGGGAGCACGAAAGTCTGCCCGGCCTAGTTACTTGTCCCAACTCCGTCTTATTTGGTATGACTTTAACAGAAAGGTGGGTCACGCGCACGTGTACACCATAAATTCAGAAGACTCAGAAAGAAGGGGGTTTCGTAGCAGTTGTATATATTCACAATTCAAATAATATTAAAGCGGTAAAAAGCAACATTTAGCATATTAGCGTATAAACAGTTGAAAATCATATAGTAAATAAAGCCAATTAACACAGATATTTTAAGCTCGAATTCTTTTAAACCCTGAACTAATGGTTCTGGGTTACAGTTTACACTGTATTATCCCCAGCAGAGTCGCCAGAGCTATCGCACCTCCTTTTTACCGCGCCCGCAGGGCGCGTGGGGGAGTTTTCTCCAATTGAAGGACAGTCGAAACGGGATTTATTTAATTATTTCAGAGTTGCCACTTGGGAATTTTAAGGCGTCCCAAGTCACCAATTTTAATCCCTAAATCGAGGAGAATATGGCTCTGTTTATTATTCTGCGAACCAGAAATCCTGAGTAAGGAATTCTGTTAATCCGGAAGAAGGTGTTAGGCATTTCCGAATTCTGTGGTTCTAGCACGGTCGCTTAACTGTTTTTATTATTGGCTTAATTATCTTGATTTTACTAAATACGTTTTTATTGCATGATTTTACTACCGCTTTTTTACTTATTGTTTACAATTATATGGACGAATTACGCGTACGTATATTCGTATTATATACTTTTTATAATTACCGGGGATCATGCCACGCGTACGTGTACACAATAAAATTGTCCATGTTATAGTTTTTTATAAAAAATATATGTTCGAAATTTAAAATAAAATCAGGAACATCATCACCCTTTTTATTTAAATAATGAACTGCACACCTCGGGTTATATGAAATTATTTTAACATCCTTGGAAAAATCCTTTTCTTAAATATTCGCTCGAAATTGCGCGTACGCATAATCCGAATTTGCTTTTTAAAAAATAATCAGGGTACGCGAACGCATCCCTAATTGCGTAAAATTTTTGTAATAATATTATGGATTTTCCACAAAATTGTTTATTATATCTACACATTTTTTATATGAAATTCCTGTAAAATTCATATTTTAGGGGATGCCTTTAAATTCTTAAAAGAATTCACAATTTATTAAGTATTGCCTGTTGACTATAATTTCCGAGTATTCATTATGTTCATCCCAAGACTATTCAAATTCAAAGTAAAATAAGAACATGATTAATACTATTCTTCACAAATACAACATATACATATACCAAAGGATGAATGCCATATGAAACTCACAAAAATAATTTATGAAGGGAAGAGGTATTTTTGAACAATTTTTATTTATTTTAATTAGTGCAAATTCTACTTTTATTTACCATTGATATAAAGTGTTGCGATTTGTTCTTATACATATCACCTCATTCTCACATGCTTGTTTTTGATCCAGAATTATAATTGCTCAGTTTATTTATAACGATAAATAATCAAATTGATGAGAAAAGAGTTATTATTCAAATTGATTCAATTCGAATTGTATTACATACAACATAGTTGTACGCCTAAACATTCATAATATTCTTAACATCATGACAAGCTATACCAACTCACTTTACTCATATGATTATGCCTGTCATCATACCATATAATAACTTATACCAATCTAAACAAAATCATATTTGTTGCAAGATATACTACTAATGTAACTTCTTAATATTTCCATTCTACTTTACATTTAGCTAATGGTATTATGGGATGTAATCAATGGCCCATTTTTATGCCTTACTCCCTGTTTTGACAATTCACATATACCTATACCAATGAGATTTCGGAATGGCTAACATTATTACAAAGCTTTATATGAATTTCAAAATAAGACAATTAACTCATAGCTATCAAATTGAATTCACTACTAGTTAACTAACATGAAACAAAAAAATGAAATTTAAACTAATGAACTTAGACAATTGGAAACAGAATTGCAATTCAGGCTTCATGGATTTGTCATGTTGAATCTCTTTTCAACATAAAATTCAAAAGATAAGTACCTGGAAATGAAGGTAGAAGAAGTAAATTTCAGCAGTAGCAGCAGTAACAAAAATACTGGCAGAATATCAGTATTTCCACAGATTTGAGCAATAACAAGACCCGAGAAACCCAGATTCACAAGAGTAAAGCTTCTTAAAGAACTTCAGATTTTAAGACCAAATAGTATCAGTACACAGACCCGGACAGATTCCAAAAAGAACAACAAAGTTTCGGATTTTTTCTTTTCTTTTCTATTTTTTCTGTTTCAGCTTCACTGTGTGTGTGTGTGTGTGCGAATACTTTCTTTTCTATTTCTTTTTCTAAAAGAGCTCCTAAATCAGATTTCTTCTCCTTTCAAAATCAGATTTTTCTTCTTAAAATCTTTTTGTTTTAAAATCTGCCTCTATCAGATTTTTCTCTTTCAAAATGTGCCCTAAAAAAAATCTCTCTTATCAGATTTTTCTCTTTCAAAATCTTCCTGAAAGCTCTCTTTTTTCCTTGTTTTTCTTTCTTCCAAGAGCTCTCTTAAAATCAGTCCCAATCCCCTTCTATTTATACAAGGTTGTCCTATACCCTTCTAGTGCTGCCAGGGCCCTTTTCTCCTTTAAAAAATCAGAAAAGTTCCATTAAAACTACTTTTGAATACTTTAAATCCTATTGAGTGCTATTATCCTGTTTTTCAGCAGCCCATTATCCCTTGTTCCCCATTAGTATCTTAAATTATAGTCATTAACATCCCACTTTTAGTCCACTATTCTATCACATTACCCTTACTGTTCTGTCCCAAAAATGTCCCAGAATTCCTACTGTAATTACTGTTATTACTGCCTTAAATTCAGAATCTAACAATACAGATTTTAAAATCTGTTTAAGCAATTATAACCAATCCTATGATTTGAGACAGTACATCACATTTAGGCACAAGAGTTGAATTTAAATAGATGATTCTCAATTGAATACTGAACCTGAATAACACACACTAACATTACATAGAACATGCAGGATTATTTCAACTAAGATTCAAAACTGAACCAAAAAGCAAACAAATACAGGAGCATTGTCAATATACTGACAATGCCCTGAAACTCAATGCTCAGAAATCAACACATACACAGCATTCATTTGAATTTACTGGTTTATTAAACAAGAACCAACTGATTAACAATAACTAATTAACTGGTTATAGCAAAATAATCTACTCAAAACAGGTTGTCTCAGTCAACATTTTCAGAAGCAAGATTCACAATACAACTAATCGACGAACTTAATCGAGTCGATTACACACATTGTACATAATCACAATCAACAGAAACAATTCACATTTAGAATCAAGTAGACGGGTAGGGGACAATATAACAAAATTTGACTAGAAAATTATGAAAAATTAAACAAACTAATGAAACGAACATAGAATACACGTAGAATGCACATAAGAAACAGAAATTACCTCTGAACCTTCAAATTCAACCGGACTCAACTCAATTTGGATTTGGACTTTGTTTGAAGTCAAACAAACCTTAGTCGAAGTATTTTGTATTGAAAATACTTTGACTAAGGTCGATTAAACCTCAATCTTTCGTCTGAAGTGAACAGAATCCAAAAGTCTGGTATTTCTAGGGTTCTTAAAGGTTCGATTTGGGACTTAACCATTTCTAGTCAGATTCGAGGGGGACCAAATATGACACAAGGGTGAGGGTAGCCTAGGGGTCATTTGGTGTCATTTTAGAACGGATCTGAGTTTGTTCTTGTTTGGTCCGAATCTTCAAAAGAAGATTCGAGAAGCTCGGAACTGATTCGAGCCAAACAAATATCAGATCCATAACAAGGCATGCTAGGGGGTACTATGGTGTCAACTAGGGGTTGTTTGGTTTAGATCTAAACTCGGCTCAAATCTTCAAATGAAGATTCGAGAACCTTCAAGAAGATTCGATCCAAGTGGCTAGCATATCTGGATAGAGGATGTTCAGGGGGTTCTAGGGTGTTATTTTGGTGACCGGCGGCGTTGTTGCCGCCGGGTTTCAGGCGGTGGGATCCTAGGGTGGCTAGGGTTAGGGGTGAGTTTCAGTAGGGACGATGAATAGGGAAGGAGGGGGGAGGGGCTAGGGGGGCTGGGGTAAGGTTTTGGTCCTTACATAGGGGTGGGGTGGATTAATCTTGACCGTTGGATCAATGAGAATAGATGGTCAGGATTAGTTCACTTAGCCAAGTGGTGTCATTTGGTTTACTGCTGGGGTCGGGCTGAATCGGGGCACTGGGTCGGGTAATGGATATGGGTTAAGGTTCGTGGGATCTCAGCCGTTGGTTGGCTTTGATCCAACGATCCCTGATAAACTACAATCAAACGATGTCGTTTTGACTCGTTTGATTTGGACCGGTGCCTGGGTTGCCTGAATTGGGCTGAAGGGGGAGTAATTTGGTTTTGGGCCTGGATTTTAATCCAGGTCCAATTTTTATTTTACAACTTATTTTATTTTATTCCATTTTATTATTAATTAATAAAATCCTAATCAAAAATTATAAAAACAAAATTATCATTACAATAATACTAATTATCTTTAAATAACCATTAACACGTAGATAAATCATTAATCACATAACGACACATTTAGAAATAGAACGAATGCATATTTTTTGTGATTTTATTTAAATTATCTTTCAAATGCATAATTAAATCCTATATGCATGCAACATGTATTTTATCTTAATTTTCATTTTTATTATGACAAAGTAAACATTTACGGACATAACACAAATATTTAACACCACGCAAATTCAAGAATTACACAGTAAAAGAAATTTATTTTACTTTTTGATTTATTTTGGAGTAGTTTTCGTAAGGCAAAAATTACGTGCTCACAATGTCCACCGATAAAACAGAAGCTTAGAAAGTTTAAACCCGACATGAGTCTGAAAATTAAGGAAGAAGTCACTAAGCAGGGCAAAGCTAAAGTCCTAAAGGTAACAGAATATCCGACATGGTTAGCCAATATTGTGTCGGTGCCGAAGAAGGATGGGAAGGTCAGAGTCTGTGTCGACTACCGGGATCTCAATCGGGCTAGTCCAAATGACGGCTTCCCCCTTTGCTGAACATACATATCCTAATCGATAATTACGCCAAGCATGAGTTGCAATCATTTGTATATTGCTTCGCTGGATATCATCAGATCTGGATGGACGAAGAAGATGCTGAGAAAACGGCTTTCATTATGCAGTGGGGGATGTACTGCTACAAGATGATGCCATTCGGGTTAAAGAATGCAGGGGCAAACTACATAAGGGCCATGACTACTATCTTCCATGATATGATACACAAGGAGATTGAGGTGTATGTAGATGATGTCATCATAAAGTCCAAGAAAGCCACTGACCACAAGGAAAATTTGAGGAAGTTCTTTAACAGACTGAGAAGATACAACCTGAAACTGAATCCTGTGAAATGTGCCTTTGTGGTTCCTGCCGGAAAACTACTTAGGTTCATTGTTAGTCGTCGAGGGATAGTACTGGATCCATCTAAGGTCAAAGTTATTCAAGAACTGCCACCGCCAAAGAACAAGAAGGACGTAATGAGCTTCCTTGGAAGACTTAACTACATCAGCTGGTTCATAGCACAATCTACGATCATCTATGAGCTAATCTTTAAGATGTTAAAGAAGGACGCCGCTACCATATGCACTGATGATTGCCAAAAAGCTTTCGACAGAATCAAGGAATACCGATCAACACCACCAGTCTTAGTTTCGCCTGAGTCGGGTAGACCTCTATTACTCTACCTTGTAGTATTGGATGGAGCGTTCGATTGTGTTCTGGGGAAGCATGATGAAACGGGGAGGAAGGAGCAAGCCATTTATTACCTTAGTAAGAAGTTCACCATATACGAGGCTCGGTATTCTCTGTTAGAGCGCACCTGTTGTGCTTTGACTTGGGTAGCTCAGAAGTTGAGGCACTACTTCTGTGCCTATACTACATATCTCATATCAAGAATGGATCCCTTGAAGTACATCTTTTAGAAGCCCATACCCACTGGCAAGCTGGACAAGTGGAAAATCATGTTGACTGAATTTGACATTGTCTACGTGACTCAGAAAGTAATCAAAGGACAGGCACTAGCAGATCACCTTGCTGAAAATCCCATGGACGGAGAATACGACCCCTTGAAAATATATTTTCCTGATGAAGAGGTATCATTCATAGGAGAAGACATTGCAGAATCCTATGACGGTTGAAGAATGTTTTTTAATGGAGCAGCAAATTTCAAAGGAGTTGGCATAGGAGCAGTCCTAGTATCAGAAACTGGTCTGCATTCTCCGGTATCTGCCAAGCTCAGGTTCTCGTGCACCAACAACATAGTTGAGTACGAAGCCTACATCTTAGGGCTCAAGATGGCCATTGACATGAACATCCAAGAGTTGCTAGTAATTGGGGATTCAGAATTGCTTATACATCAGGTCCGAGAAGACGGGCGACCAAGAACGCCAAGATACTCCCTTATCTGTATCATGTACATGAGTTGAGAAAGAGGTTCACAAAGAAAGAATTCCAGTATGTTCCCAGGGTCCAGAATGAATTCGTCGATGCACTGGCTACCCTATCATACATGATACAACATCCAGACAAGAATTTCATTGATCCCATTCCGGTAAAGATCCATGATCAGCCCGCTTAATGTGCTCATGTCAAAGAATAAGCATACAGAAAGCCTTGGTTTCATGATATTAAGGAATACTTGGCAAAAGAAGAATACCTAAAACTCGCAAACGCTACTTAGAAGCGCACGCTTTGGAGGTTATCCAACAATTTCTTTCACAACGGAGGAATCCTGTACAGGAGGACTCCTGATCTGGGATTACTAAGGTGTGTCGATGCAAAGGAAGCATCCAGGCTATTAGAGGAAATTCATGCAGGGACCTGCGGTCCACATATGAATGGCTTTGTTTTAGCAAAGAAAATACTCTGAGCTGGTTACTTTTGGATAACTATGGAAACAGACTGCATCCAGTATGTCCGAAAGTGCCACCGCTGCTAGATACATGTAGACATGATAAAGGTGCCTCCAAATGAGCTTAATGCAGCAAGCTCGTCGTGGTCGTTCGCCGCCTGGGGAATGGACGTTATCGGACCAATCGAACCCTCCGCATCAAACGGGCACATGTTTATCCTAGTAGTGATTGATTATTTCAGCAAATGGGTTGAAGTAACATCTTACATGGCAGTGACTAAGAAAGTCGTGGCAGATTTCATCCGTGACCATATCATGTGTCAGTTCGGAATTCCAAAGTCAATCATTACTGATAATGGCTCCAACCTCAACAGTGATTTGATGGAATCCATGTGTGAAACCTTCAAAATCTAACACAAGAATTCTACAGCCTACAGACCTCAGATGAACGGAGCCGTAGAGGCCGCCAACAAGAATATCAAGAAGATACTAAGGAAAATGATAGAGAAGCATAAGCAGTGGCACGAGAAGCTATCATTTGCTTTATTGGGATACCGCAACACAGTCCGCACATCGACATGAGCAACCCCCTATATGTTGGTCTACGGTACAGAGGTAGTCATTCCCGTTGAGGTAGAAATTACTTCCTTAAGGATCATATAGGAAGCAGAGCTCGATGATGCAGAATTGGTGAAGAGTCGTTACGAGAAACTAGCTCTCATAGATGGAAAGGGAATGAATGCAGTTTGCCACGGTCAACTCTATCAGAACAGAATGTCCAGACCCTTCAACAAAAGAGTCAAGCCGAGACAATTCACAATGGGGCAGCTGGTGTTAAAGAAAATTTTTTCGCATCAAGATGAAGCCAAAGGGAAATTCTCTCCCAACTAGCAGGGTTCGTACATGGTTCACCAGGTTCTGACAGGAGGAGCCCTCATACTTGCAGAAATAGACGGAGAAGTTTGGCCAAAGCCGATCAATTCAAACGCAGTCAAGCGATACTATGTGTAATCTTTATGTTTTCCTTTTATGATGTAATTTGAACTACGCCTGACCTGATTCCCATTTAAGAGGGCATACAAAGGTAGCCTAATGTGTTCGGTCAAAATTCAATAAAATTTCCATTTCCCCCGCTATTGGAAATTGGGGAAGAATTTTGAGGAGGACCCTCAAAATTCCAAAGTCGATTCCAGCCATTTATCATTAACAGCCATCAGGAACAGCAACCCAGTAAACTGGGGCAGAATTTTGAGGAGGACCCTCAAAATTACGGAGCAAGAGAAGTTGCAATGTCTTGAACCACGTCGTAGTCGTCGGTTCATCTAAAGAAAACTATTCTTGATTATGTATCTATACTATATTTTTTACTAAATCATGCATGCTGTAATAAAAAGTGCTCTGTTTAGCAATGCTACCCCAGTGATATATACGGTATCACCGTATCAAAGCCGAGCAGGTCAAGCAAAGCCAGCGGGGATACGAACTAACCTTTCCCCCTTTACAAACTCACAATTTTTCTTTGGATGCAG
Source organism: Nicotiana tabacum (assembly GCF_000715075.1). Taxonomy (NCBI): domain Eukaryota; kingdom Viridiplantae; phylum Streptophyta; class Magnoliopsida; order Solanales; family Solanaceae; genus Nicotiana; species Nicotiana tabacum. The sequence goes on along the minus strand of NC_134087.1, from coordinate 188,458,126 downwards.
GCACTTTAGTTGCAAAATCATCAAATATACTATATGCTCACTCACAAAGTTCAGGAATACAACTCTTCGAACTGTTGCACTTGCTCGCAACTACTATCCGCACACAACAGTGTCCCCAGCAGGTACAATATCCTCAGCAATCACGATACCGCAATCCACTACCAGCTAAGAAAACTCTATTGTCGTTTGCCCTTTTTACTTCCTGCATAAGGCTACCATTCTGCCTTCCGAGACTAAGCACTGTCTCCATCTGCATTTCTTGCATTGCATAAGGCTACCATTCTGCCTTCTGAGGTTAAGCTCTACCTCTATATGCATTTTTCTTGCATTGCATAAGGCTACCATTCTGCCTTCCGAGGTTAAGTTCTACCTGCATCTGCATTTTCTTGCATTGCATAAGGCTACCATTTTACCTTCCTAGGTTAAGCTCTACCTCCATCTAGCATGGCTGAAAGATCACCACTTCATTTACATCTTGCATGGCTGAAAGATCGCCACTATATTTACATCTTGCATGGCTGAAAGATCGCCACTTTTGTTCGGAGGCAACATTTTCATAGCCCAAGAATGTTATGCCATGGCCTGAGGACCCCTTTTATCTTTTGCATAACATTATTCAAAGGCGTCATAGTTCGAAGGCATCATTTTCATGGCCCGAGAGCACTATTTCATGGCCTGCGAATCCTTATTATACGCTTCATGTCCCAGGACATCATAATCTGAGGACGTCATCCTAACCGTCCAAAGACAACATTGTCCAACGGGAACTTGCATCATGTTTAAATTTCCACACAACATATTGTTCATTTACAGGTAAACCGGCGAGCAACGGCCTTCTCAGTAGGAGCAATCCCGCTCCAGTTCTCGTAGCCCTATTAGACTTTAACCATCCATCATAACCCAAAGGCTTTCGTAGCCCTCTTAGGGAGCTCTGACACACCCAAGTGGTAGAAAGGCTTTGAAACATGATCTTTGGAGTTAGTTTACTTCATACTTAAGACAGGAAGTCTGAATCAGGCTCTCCTTGGTTGTAATTTTTAACTTCTAATTTATTTTCTTTACTTCATTTTTTCTGCAATGTAATAACTTTGTAATAAACTATTGGGCATGGCTAGTGAAAAAGGGGGGAATAACTATGTATGTAAAAGGGGTAGATATCCTACTCATATGGAATTTATGATCTCTGCATACCACATAGATATCCTGCCTATAGGAATTATGCACTTTCATATGTAGATACTATGCCTATAAGGAATTCTGCACCTATATAGATATCCTGCCTATAGTTTTCTGAAATTCTGCATTCATATGGATATCCTGCCTATAGTTAAATTGCTACATCTCTCATATAGATACCATGCTCGTAGTTAACTGGAAATCTGAATCCTTCATATGCATATGTCACTAGGCAAACCTGTTTATAGGGCTTAAATAACTAACTGCATCTAAATATCATGTTCATAGGCTTAAAATGAAGTACAACATTTAGATGCTATGCCTATATGATTTCTGCGCTCTTGCTATGTCCGTAAAAGTATCCAAAATCGACAACACATAGAAAGCATGCCTATAGGAGCTTTAATCGAATCTGAACTGCTTCATTTGCTTATAAGTTTAAAACTAGTCACAATAACTTGTGCTCTTTTGCTAAAACACGCCTTTCTTTAATAACAAACAATTTTTTTTCTTAAACCAGTATGTATTCATGTTTACTTCATTGTTTCTGGAATCATTAGATATCATGCCTATAGGGTCTTTGTCTAACACTTAGGCAAGCCATAGGGTAAAAGTTTATAAACTGAATCAGATTTTATATGCTACAACCAGCAGGCAGGCCTGATTCGAGCTTCTTATCCGAACTATGTAATAAATCAATCTTCCTCGACCCTTTAAGTTTTAATCAGACCTTAAACAGTACATGCAAGTCATGCTACATTATGTGCTTTCTTTGGTTTAAAGGAGGTCTATTTGAGCCCTTTTATTTGTTTATATGCTTTCCCCAAACTTGATATATGTGTTTTGTTTGTCGCCTTAGTATTTTACCTTTTGAAACCACAAATAAGCCCAATACCTCCTCCCTCTAAGGCCTCCGGGGCTGATAGGATTGGGGAGGGTAATAGCATGCAATAAGTAAACGAGACCATTTCGCGCTTTAATACCTTAACATGATGGGAAAGGGTAGATACGGATATGATGACCACGTAATAACATCACGTATAACCCCTCACTGAGGAGTGATTACCAGATGTTGTGTGAGGTGATCTATATTATTAATAAACCTAGGCCCTAGGACCCCCTTTCCTTTGTTTTCTTTGTTTCTTTTAAATCTTTTTAAACCATTTCTTTTAAGAAAATCAACTCTTTTAGTTCCTTTTTCTTACTTTTATTTATTTGTAACCATTACGTGAAAATCTCCTCTTATTTGAAGCCTTTATTTGCCTATGTGTTGTTCGAACTTAAATTCAGAATAATCGGAAACCGCACTAGTGGATCTTGAGGGGTGCCTAACACTTCCCCTTGAGATAATTTCAAGCCCTTACCCAATCTCTGGTTGTTCAAATAAAACCTTCCCTAGTGTCCTACTGCACTCAAATCATTAGGTGGAGACTCTTCACTTCAAACCCAATTCCCCAGAGGGAACGTGTTGTCCTCCCAAATGTCATAAACCCGATTTCGCGAGAAAAAGGGGGCGCGACAAAGTCCAAGAAAGCCACTGATCACATGGAAGATTTGAGGAAATTCTTCAATAGACTACGAAGGTACAACCTGAAAATGAATCCTGCAAAGTGTGCATTTGGGGTTCCTGCTGGAAAGCTACTTGGGTTTATTGTGAGTCGCAGAGAAATAGAACTGGATCCATCAAAGGTCAAAGCTATTCAAGAATTGCCACCGCCAAAGAACAAGATGGACGAGATGAGTTTCATGGGGAGACTTAACTATATCAGCCGGTTCATAGTAGAATCTACAGTTATCTGTGAGCCGATCTTTAAGATGTTGAAGAAGGACGCCTCTACCAAATGGACTGATGATTGCCAAAAAGCTTTCGACAGAATCAAGGAACACCTGTCAACACCACCAGTCTTAGTTTCGCCTAAGCCAGGTAGACCCTTATTACTCTACCTTGCAGTATTAGATGGAGAATTCGGTTGTGTTCTGGGGCAGCATGATGAAACAGGGAGGAAGGAGCAGGCCATTTATTACCTCAGTAATAAGTTCACCCCATACAAGGCCCGGTATTCTCTGTTAGAGCGCACCTGTTGTGCTTTGACTTGGGTAGCTCAGAAGTTGAGGCACTACTTCTGTGCCTATACTATATATCTCATATCAAGGATGGATCCTTTAAAGTACATCTTCCAGAAGCCCATGCCCACTGGCAAGCTAGCCAAGTGGCAAATCCTGTTGAGTAAGTTCGACATTGTCTACGTGACTCAGAAAGCAATCAGGGGTCAGGCATTGGCAGATCACCTTGCTGAAAATCCCATAGATGGAGAATACGAACTCCTGAAAACGTATTTTCCTAACGAAGAGGTGTCATTCATAGGAGAAGACATTGCGGAATCCTATGATGGTTGGAGATTTTTTTTGATGGAGCAGCAAATTTCAAAGGAGTTGGCATAGGAGCAGTCCTGGTATCAGAAATCGGTCAACATTATCCGGTGTCCGCCAAACTCAGGTTCCCGTGCACCAACAATATGGCCGAGTACGAAGCCTTCATCTTAGGGCTCAAAATGGATATTGACATGAACATTCAAGAGGTGCTAGTGATCGGAGATTCGGGCCTACTAATACATCAGGTCCGAGAAGAATTGGCAACCAAGAACTCCAAGATACTCCCGTATCTGCATTATGTACAGGAATTGAGAAAGAGGTTCATAAAGACAAAATTCCAACATGTTCCTAGGGTCCAGAATGAATTCGCCGATGCATTGTCTACCCTATCATCCATGATACAGCATCCGGGAAAGAACTTCATTGACCCCATTCCGATAAAGATCTATGATCAGCCAGCTTATTGTGCTCATGTAGAGGAAGAAGTAGACGGAAAGCCTTGGTTTAATGATATCAAGAAATACTTGGCGAAAGGAGAATACCCAGAACTTGCAAATCCTACTCAGAAACGCACCCTTCGGAGGTTATCCAACAATTTATTTCACAGCGGAGGGATCCTGTATAGGAGGACTCCTAATTTGGGGTTACTAAGGTGTGTCGACGCAAAGGAAGCATCCAGGCTACTAGAGGAAATTCACGCGGGGACCTGCGGTCCACATATGAATGGCTTCGTCTTAGCAAATAAGATACTCTCAGCTGGTTACTTTTGGATGACTATGGAGACGGACTGCATCCAGTATGTCCGGAAATATCACCACTGCCAGATATATGCCGACATGATAAATGTACCTCCAAATAAGCTTAATGCAATGAGCTCACCATGGCCCTTCGCCGCTTGGGGAATGGATGTTATCGGACCAATCGATCATGCTGCTTCCAACGAGCACAGGTTTATCTTGGTAGCAATTGACTATTTCACCAAATGGGTTGAAGCAGCATCTTACAGAACAGTAACCAAGAAGGTCGTGGAAGACTTTGTCCGCAACCGCATCATTTGCCAATTAGGGATTCCAGAGTCAATCATTATCGATAATGGATCCAACCTCAACAGTGACTTGATGAAAGCCGTGTGTGAAACCTTCAAGATCAGACACAAGAATTCTACAGCCTACAGGCCTCAGATGAACGGAGCAGTAGAAGCCGCCAATAAGAATATCAAGAAGATATTGAGGAAAATGATAGAGAAGCATAAACAGTGGCACGAGAAGTTATCATTTGCTTTACTGGGATATCGCACCACAGTTCACATATCAACAGGGGCAACCCCCTATATGCTGGTTTACGGTACAGAGGCAGTCATTCCCGCTGAAGTGGAAATTCCCTCCCTTAGGATCATATAGGAAGCTGAACTCGACGATGCTGAGTGGGTGAAGAGTCGTTACGAGCAGCTGGCCCTATCGATGGAAAAAGAATGAATGCAATTTGCCATGGTCAACTTTATCAGAACAGAATGTCCAAAGCCTTCAACAAAAGAGTCAAGCCGAGATAGTTCACACCGGGGCAGCTAGTGTTAAAGAAAAAATTTCCGCATCAAGATGAAGCCAAGGAGAAATTCTCTCCCAACTAGCAGGGTCCATACATGGTTCACCGGGTTCTGACAGGAGGATACCTCATACTTGTATAAATGGATGGAGAAGTCTGGCCGAAGCCGATCAATTCAGATACAGTCAAGCGTTACTATGTGCAATTTTTATGCTTTCCTCATATGATGTAATTTGAACTATGCCTGACCTGATTCCCATTTAAGAGGGGATACATAGGCATCCCTATGGGTTCGGTCACAATTCAATAAAAAATTTATTTCCCCCGCAATTGGAAACTGGAGCAGTATTTTGAGGAGGACTCTCAAAATTCCGAAGTTAATTTCAGCCAATCATCGCTAGCAGCAGTTGAAAGCATCAATCCATTAAACTGGGGTAGAATTTTGAGGAGGACCCTCAAAATTCCGTAGCAAGAAGGGTTGCAATGTCTTGAACCACGTCCAAGTCGTTAGTTCATCTAAAGAAAACTATTCTTAATTATGTATTTATGTATGCCTTTACTAAATCATGCATGTTTATTTCCAAAATTGTCTTGTTTAGCAACGCTACCCCAATGATACGTACAGTATCACCAGATCAAAGCCGAGCAGGTCATGCAGAACCAGCGGGGATACGAACTAACCTCCCCCTTTACAAAACTCACGATTTTTCTTTGGATGCAGGCACTTGAGTTGCAAAATCATCAAATATACTATACACTCACGAGACTCACATTGCTCAGAAATACAACTCTCAGAACCGTTGCACTTACTCACAGCTGTTATACGCACGCAGTGTCCTCAGCAGACACAGTATCCCCAGCAGTCACAATATCGCAATCCGCTATCAGCTAAGAAAATTTTATTTTTATTTGCTTTTTTACTTCCTGCATAAGGCTACCATTCTGCCTTCTGAGACTAAGCTCTGTCTCCATCTGCATTCTTGCATTGCATAAGGCTACCATTCTCCCTTCCGAGACTAATATTTGTCTCCATATGTATTCTCCCATTGCATAAGGCTACCATTCTACCTTCCAAGGTTAAGCTCTACCTCCATCCGCATTTCTTGCATTGCATAAGGCTACCATTCTGCCTTCTGAGACTAAGCTCTGTCTCCATCTACATTCTTGCATTGGATAAGGCTACCATTCTGCCTTCCGAGACTAAGCTCTGTCTCCATCTGCACTCTTGCATTCATATGGCTACCATTCCGCCTTTCGAGGTTAAGCTCTACCTCCATCTGCATTTCTTGCATTGCATAAGGCTACCATTCTTCCTTCCGAGGTTAAGTTCTACCTCTATCTGCATTTTCTTGCATTGCATAAGGCTACTATTTTACCTTCCGAGGTTAAGCTCTACCTCCATCTTGCATGGCTGAAAGATCGCCACTTCATTTACATCTTGCATGGCTGAAAGATCGCCACTATATTTACATCTTGCATGGCTAAAAGATCGCCACCTTATTTACATTCGCATCGGCTGAAAGATCGCCACCTTATTTACATTTGCATTGGGTGAAAAATCTCCACCTTATTTACATTTGAATTGGGTGGAAGATTGCCACCTACTGCATTGCATAGGCTGAAAGATCGTCAAATTATCCGAAGGCATCATTGTTCGGCAGCACCATTCTTATAGCCCGAGAATACCATTTCATGGCCTGAGGACCCCTTTTATCTTTTGCATATCATTATTCAAAGGCATCATAGTTCGGAGACATCATTCTCATAGCCCGAGAGCATCATTTCATGGCCTGTGAATCCTTTATTATATGTTTCATGGCCCAGGACGTCATGGTCTAAGGACGTCATCCTAACCGTCCAAAGACAACTTTCATGGTCCAACGGGAATTTGCATCATGTTTAAATTTACGCACAATATATGTTTGTATCGCTTACTTGCAGGTAAACCAACGAGCAACGGCTACCTCGTCAGGAGCGATCCCGCTCCAGTTCCCGCAGCCATGTCAGGTATCCAACCATTCACCCCAACCTGAATATTGCGTCGGTTCTTGAAAAGTCTCCATCGGCATATTCCGCCGATGGATCCCGAACTACATACGGCCTAATTTTTGTAAAACCAGGGATATGTAGGCAGATCAGAAACCAAATTATGGCCTAAGTCTCCTCGAACCATTTCGTTCGGTCAAAATTGGTCATCATATCTTTACCCGACATCTCTTTCATCTTTCCCGGGTAAAGAGGGGCAGCTGTTGATACCCAATTTTTCCCTGTATATTTTAATATGAAAAATACTATCAAAATAGCATGTATGTTCATATATAAGTATGTCTCAAGGTTTTATTATTTTTCTCTTAATTTCTAAAGATTTTTAAATCAATTTATTGCCCTATTTTATAAAGAAAACCCCAGTAATTATCCCCAAAAATTATTATTTTGGGTGATTCATTTATTGGATTCTCATATTTATATTAAAATATAGCTAGCATAATGTTTCCATATTTTTACAAATTTATTTAGTATTTTTATAGTTAAATTGCATATAATTGCAATATTGGCCTCTTTCAAGATTTAATTGTAATTATATTTATAAAATCGACTCCAGTATTTTTAGTTTGATATTTATGTATTATTAATCATTTTAGTACCTTTAATTTATTTCCAGAAATTATTTTACTATTTTTTATAAAATAAATAAAGGAAAATGGCTATTTAAATGTTAGCCCATTTGCATTTCAATTTTAGCCAAATTTGACACCCCAATTTTAAATCCAATTACCCAGCCCAAATCCTAAACCTACTCGACCCACAACCCTTTAAAATAACCCGCCCCGATTCCCCTTCAATCCAGGCCGTTAATCAAAATGATCAACGGCCACCCTTAACCCCTTCCTTTTTTAACCCGACCTAACCCCTGAATCTAATCATTTACCTTATGTATCCACCCTTGAATCCCCCCCTTTCTCCTAGTTCTCTCTCAAGCTCCCCTCAAACCCTAGCCGCCTCCCTCTGCTTCCACCCTAAAATCACCTGAATAAATGGCTTCCAAGGCCACTGAAGTCCTATACCGGCCTCTTATAACTCCTACACGCCTAGTTACTATAGTTTCAAGGCCTGACCCTGAAGAATCTTGGCCAGACTTTGTTATATTCGAGTTTTATGGCCGTCTCCGACCTTGCTCCGGCCAACCATGGCTATTCGAGCCTGATCTCAACTTCTCCTGATTAGATCAATGACTTTCCAAGACTTTCTCACCATCTGGGTTCTTCTGAAACCCTAACTTTTGAGGTTCTTCTGATTTTCTTAGATCTGTTCTAGATCCGTGTTTAACCTAAACTTTCAAACGCTTTCTCAAAGTTTCTTTCAAAACTCTACTTTCAAAACCTTTATCTTTTCCGATTTAGGGTTTTGGCAAGATATTTAGAAGTCTCTCTAATCTTTAGCATGTTCTACTGTGTTTCTTATGTTGTTCTTCTACTATGTTTCTTATGTTGATTCTTCTACTGTGTTTCTTTATGTTAAAGTCTTAAGTTCTTTCTTAGGGTTTCTGATTTAATTTTCTTTGTTGATATTTTTACCTGATTCTCTTGTCTTTCACCTCTACACTCGATTGATGGCAAAAACCCTAAGATTTGGGGTTCATTCGAGTTCTGATGTTATTTGCTATGTGATTTGTTTGTTCCTCATCTCCGAACTTGTTTGGTTTCAAAACCCTAATTTCTTTGGACCTATTTGAGTTTCTGAAGTTGCATCATCTATTGCTCAACTGAATTTCAAAATCTTTTATTATATTATATGATTCTGAATCCCTGCTAAACTCTTCTAAGGTTTTTCTACTGGACCTTTTGAATGCTATTTGATACTCTCTCCCTTCTCCATTGCTGAGTTACTAAAACTGACCTATGTGACTATCATGTTCCTATAGTCCACTACTTACTAATTTTGCAATTGCATGACACTTTTCTTTGTCCTAAATTCAATCTCGCATGCCTAATACTTGTGTGCTCTTTATATATTCTGAGCTTCTCCTCTAAAATAACTTTCAATTTTTGACTGATTTCATACCTCCTTGTGTAAGTCTGATTAATTCTTTCCTTGTTTTACTAATTTCCCAGTTTCTTGATTTGATTTGAAAACTTTCCTTAGCCTTTCTGACTTGGTTTATTCATGAACCAGTAATTTCGAATCTCTGACTCCTTGATTTACTATGTACTGATTGATTCTTAGCTTATTTGTTTAACCATGTATTTCAAAGATCCTTCCCTTAATTAAACTCCTATGTATTTACCCATAATTGTCTATTTTGCACAAGATGCTTATTTGATCTCTTTCCTTAAATGATTTCTGTTCATTACCGTTTAAGTTTGAACTCCTTAATTAAAGGAAGTTCTTTTACTTATTGATTTTAATTGGTACATGGTTATTTTCTTGCCTTATTTTCTGCCTGTTTTCAAACTATAAATACTATGCTCTTTCATTGACACAAAGACACACGAACACACTTAGTCTTCTGAACTCACACTCACATTCAAAAAGCACTATCTCTTGTTACTTATATTGTGGTCTGCTTTCTTTCAAGTACTGCTATTGCTATATTTTGCTTCTTTGAAACTGGTATGTCCTGATTAAGGTTTTCAGCAACCACAACAATGTGTTTATTTAATACCTTCACTTGCATGTCTGCCGATTGCTTGTGTTTAGTTCAGAATTTACTTTAGCATGATGTAATTTCCTTCCTATTATTCATCCCAAACCTCCTACCCCAATGTGTTTGATGTTAATAGTTTGGTTGAGGCATGACAGTATTAAGTATTATTGTCTATGGCTCAAACTTGATTCCCCTGGAATCATAACCTCTATGTCACTATCATATGTTGTGTTTTCTTGTTGATTTGTAAGCATAACAGCACTCTCTATTGTTGTGCATGCCCAGAATTAGCTAAATGCCTAAGCACATAGGCTCTTTGCAACTTCCCTATTCCCCTGAACATCTTTTATGTACTTGTTTGTGTAAGCGCGTGATTTTTGCCCAATATGAGAATTACTCCCAAAAAATTCAAAAATAAAATGATTTTTCTTTGGTGTGCAATTTTGTGATATTTTGAATAATTGTTTGTATTTGTCTGTGCATGTTTATTTGCTAAATTAATAAAAAAATACGAAAATATGTAGCATTTTGCATGTAGGATTTAATTCTACAATTGTTAGTAATTAAATTTGTTTTACAAAAAATGAAAATTACAAAAATAGGCATCTTTTGCATTTTTAGCATTTAATGTCCAAATATACAATTTTATGCTTAATTATTACTTAATTGTGCGTTAATTGTTATTGGGAGTTAATTTGCGCTTTTATAACTTAATTTAGTTCTTAATAATAAGTTAAGTATTTTTATAATTTAGTTTTAGAGAAATAAAAGAAGAAAAGAAAGCAAAAATATAAAGAAAATCGGAATTAGGCCTCTTCTTCAATTTCAAGCCACAGGCCCAAAAATTGGCCCAATATTCCCTACGACCCAGTCCATTTCGAACTGGGTCGACCCAGTCCATAACCCAAAAGACCCAAACACCTTTTGTCTTACATTTTACAAAAAACAAAACAAAACAAAATGTAGAAAACCCTAAAAAATTTGCAAAATCATCTGCCACCCTCCTATCTTCTTCTTCTTCCTCAAGCTCCAAGTTGCCCTCCCATGTCCGCCCGTCGACCACCGTCCAACAGTTGACGCAGCAACAAAGCTGCTCTCCGACCACCCATGGCTACATCGTCTTCATCTTCTTCTTCTTCGTCCGAAATTCCTAGCCCTATCCGCCATTGACGAAGCTCGTCGAGCTCAAGCTTGAGCTCGACGCTCATGGCTGACCATGCTGCTTCTGTCTCAACCAAACAACCAAATGAACACAGCCCTCGTCGTCCAGCTCATTCCGCCATGGATGAGCTTGAGGCCAGCTGCTTCCGTCGAGCAGTTTGAGGCCAAAACAAGCCTCCGCTGCTCCGTTACTGCTTCGTTTTTCCGAGTTTGGGCATCACCATGGCCATGGCTGTCGCCGGACTGCTGCTGCTCGACGTCCAGTTCCTCCGAGCTGCTGCTACTGTCGTCTGCTCGTGTTCGTTGGTCGTCTGCTTCATCTCCCAGTTGCTCCTGCTTCCGTTCATCACTTCTATTTCGTTCCAGCTGCTGCCATTCATCACTTCTCCTTCGTCCAGCTGCTGTATCTTCAGACGAGCTGCTCGGTTGAGTTTGGTCGAGGTTCGTCGAGTTAGTCCATACATATTTCATGTCAGTCCGGTTAGTAGTTTTTTTGAGTTTTATTTTGTCCGTATTTTGTTTTGATACATTCGAATCTAAAATCGGCAAATATTTGTTTTGTTTATCGTTTGAATTAATTTTTAGTTCATGTTCATATGTTGTTTGTTAAATTAATTTTCAGATTTCAAAATAGAAGTTTAATTAGTTGTTTTCATATTCATTTCATGTTTGTATTATTGTTTAAGTGAATATTTGTTTGTTTGATGTTTGTTAGATTCAAATTGAAATTTAATTAACTATTTCTTCAATTTGTTTCATGTGTTTATGTATTGTTAGAAATTGTTAATATTGTTAAGTTCAAGCTTAAGTTCATAATTGTTTATTCATCGATCTTGTTATTTGTCTAAAAAGAATTTAGTTGTGTTAAAGGAAATATATTGATTTAATCGTTTAATCCGTCATGTTTGTTGTGTTAGAATAGATTCATTCATGTTCATACTTTGTTTGGATGATCTTGAATCCGAATTTTGTATAGTTTGATTTCTTGTTTATCATTTATGATTATTTCGTGAATTTGTCTCATAATCTTGTTTAAGTTTGATATAGGAATTGTTGGTTGTAATGTTGTTATGGTTGATTTTAAGTTCAATATTATTGAATTTAATCTAAATGTACTTGTTTGATTGTTGTTGTTGTTTAAATCCGAAAATAGGTTTGTTGCTAAAATATTGTTCAATCAAATTTTAGTTGTTCTTTGTTGTTCAATTTGTGTTCATGTGATTTGTTGTTGAAATGTTGTTAAAATCGTGTTCATGTGATATTGTTGTTATGATGTTCATCCGTGTTCATATTGTTGTTTGAACATTATTAAAAATTGATCATATTGTCTATATTTTGGTTAAGTTTGATTAATTGATGTGTTATAGCTGATGGGTAGTTTGGTAATTTATAGTACTTTCGGGGGTAAAATAGTAATTTGTAATAGGGTCAGAGGGGTAGTTTAGGAATTGTACATTTTGTAATTGTTTATATGAAGCATGGGGGACAAAATAAAATGGGGTGAGTTGTGATATAGTTGTTTAATATAAAGGGGGGACAAGATTTAATTTAAAGGGGGAATCTTGCATTATTTTAAATGAAGCATGGGGGACAAAATATAATGGGGTGGTGTGATATGTTTATTTAATGTAATGGGGATGAGTGGAAAGATAATGGGTTGGGTAGAGAAAAAGTATGGATTTTAATTAATTGAAAGGTTTATGGGATAGGTTATAAGAAGAAGTCTTGAACACAAGACAAGACAGAGAGAAACAATAGAGAGAGATAGAGAAAATATATACACAGATACGAGAGAGAGAAACAAATCTGAAAATAAGAGAGAGAAAAATTCCAAAAAATATTTAAGCTTTCAAAATAAAAATAAAAACTAAAAAATCTTCTGCTTTCTTTCTTTGTTTTGAAATTAGTATTAATGGTTGTTGTTTCATTCAAAGCTTAAAGCTTTTGTTTTTGGGATTACTACTCCACCGGTCTGTTACTGGGTTGTTACTGTTGCTGGATTGTTGTTGCTGTATTGTTATTACTGTCGCTGATTCTCATCATCATTTTCTTTTGCTTCCAATATCAGGTACATATCTGTAAATTCATGTCATGAAAAGCTTCAACATGGCAAGTAAATGAAGTTTGGAATTATAAGGATGTCTTCTACTCATTTAAATTTTATTAGTTTAAGTTTCAGTTTTGTTTTAGTTGGTTAACATAGTATTATACTTGACATGATAAACTGTTAACTAATTAACCTTCTGGAGTAGTAAATTCCACGATAATCTTATATGTTTTGAGGACTAGTGATGACATTTACTGTTTGAATTGTTGAGATACGGAACATTGCAGAAAATTGGCCATTAATTAAATCTTGTGATATTGAGCTAAGTAAAGAATAGTACGGAAATACCAGAAATTACATTACTAGCTTATTTTGTCAAATATCCAATTTTGTTTAAGGCTAGATGATGTCGTAGATTAGTTTTCTTTCTTAATAACAAATGGCATAGTTATTTTAGGAACGCGATCAACTCATTTCTTTTAATGTATGAAATAATGTCGATGATTTTTTACAAAATATAGAGTTAGTGTTTGCAAATATTCGCGTAGGCAGAGAATAAGAATTGGTTTATTTATCTCAAACTCAATCTTCGTAATCAAAAATTAACTAAATAATTATAACTTTGGACTAAAAACAAGTATATGAGAAGGATATGGGATTTATAAGCACGAATTGCAACATTTTATGTCAAGGATATGTAGAAATAGAGTTCGCATTAAATATAACAATGAAAATTCTTCAGAAATTATTAATTTGTCTATCAAATTAATTCTTTTTCCAGTTTTATATGCGATTCGATTTTTTGATATATTAATGTCGTATCCACGATAAGAATGGTAGTATTTTTAGTTACATGTTGTTTGTTTCTTTTTCATATCATTAATTCCTTAAAATTTGAATAGTTTTGAGGTATATAATTCATACGCGTAAAATAAGACTTGTAGCAACGCCTAATAAATTTTGAATTCTTTGTCAAGAAATTTGGTGGCATCCCAATCGGTGATTCTCAATGACTCTTACATTTAAAATTAGATGGATGCAATAAACATTTGTAGAGAATTTATATTACTGTCAAGAATATTTGCATAATTAAGGATGCGTTCGCGTAACTTGATTATACTTCTAAAAGCAATTCGGATTATGCGTTCGCGCAATTTCGAGTAAATTTTTATTAAAAAAGAAATTCGTCGGGGGATATTAAATTAATTTTATAAAACCCGAGATGTGCGGTTTACTATTTAAGAAAGGCGAATGTTCTTAATTTTATTTTTAAACACAATTTCGAAAAAAAATAATTATGTTTATAATAAATATATTATCAATATCATTGTGTACACGTACGCGTGACACGATTCCTCACGTTAAAAAAATATATAATATATGAAACGAATACACGTACACGTGATTCGATTCGAAGAAGGGTCTTTAATTATAAACAATCTAAACAGAAGCGGTAACAAAATCATGCAATAAAAATGTAAAATCGAGATAATTATAGCCAAGAATAAAAACAGTTAAGCGACCGTGCTAGAACCACGGAATTCGAAAATGCCTAACACCTTCTTCCGGATTAACAGAATTCCTTACTCAGGATTTCTGGTTCGCAGAATAATAAACAGAGTCATTCTTTTCCTCGATTCGGGATTAAACTGGTGACTTGGGACACCATAAATCTCCCAAGTGGCGACTCTGAAATAAATAAACAAATCCCGTTTCTACTGTCCTTTAATTGGAAAAAACTCCTGCACCCCTCTCGGGGGTAGAAAAAGGAGGTGCGACAGCTCTGGCGACTCTGCTGGGGAGATTACCCAGAACCACTAGTTCAGCGTTCAAGAATTCGAGTTTAAAATAATTGTTATAGTTGGCTTTATTTATTATCTGATTTTTTTACATGATATATGCCCAATGTGCTAAATGACACTTTTACCGCTTTAATATTATTTGAATTATGAATATATACAACTGCTACGAAACCCCCTTCTTTTTGAGTCTTCTAAATTTATGGTGCACACGTGCGCGTGGCCCACCTTTCTGTTAAAGTCATACCAAATAAGACGAAGTTGGGACAAGTAACTAGGCCGTGTAGACTTTCGTGCTCCCGGTACGTTGCCCCCGCTTCGGCTCAAACTGTTCGTTTGGGTAAGCCAGGGCTAGATCAATATGCCTCGGGTTTTTTCACTTAGAATAACTCAGCTTCATGCCGGATCCCTAGTAGGAGCGATTGTTTGCATCACGTGCATTTGACTTTGGAGACTCAACACAGGGGTTGGGTCTGTCTAGGACAGGTGTACTAAAAAAATGACCATCCTGATGCATCTTACTTGCTGCTACTTGCGCATTTATTTGATCCGGATTTGTGTGTTGACTGACTTTTGAATATCATGAATAATTTTTTAAAATTGAAAAAAAAGAAATAGCGGTTAGGGAATTGACTGTTTTTTTTGAAAAAAAAAACAGTGCCCAAATACTGTCAAAACTCTGCCGAAATTTTGAGAATAATAAAAAAAATGTTTTATTAGTTTGTTTTAACTAAAAAGCAAAGGAAAAATAGAAGAAAAAAAAAAGAAAATCGTCGTTCTGTCTTATTTTCAAAAAAAAAATATATATATATATATATATATAAAGGAAAATAGTTTGTCTTCCCCTGAAAATGACAATGAAAAAGAGTCTTACTTTTAAAATAGTTTTTTTTATTCGTTTCTGAAAAATTCAAAATAATAAAATAAAAAGAGTCGCGTTGAAAGTGGTTTTATTATTTGTTGCAAATATATATATATATATATATATATATATATATATATATAAAGTTTTTCTTTATTTCCA
Organism: Nicotiana tabacum; assembly: GCF_000715075.1. NCBI lineage: Eukaryota > Viridiplantae > Streptophyta > Magnoliopsida > Solanales > Solanaceae > Nicotiana > Nicotiana tabacum. The sequence goes on along the minus strand of NC_134087.1, from coordinate 188,442,359 downwards.
AAAAATGTATATATATCTTTATTTGTTGCAAAAATATTTGTCCTGCCAAAAAAATCTGGAAAAGTTTTTTTTTAGACTCCCAATTTTCAAAACAAAAAATCCAAAAATATTTTCCATTATTGACTTCTTTAGAAAGTCTTTTTAATTATTAAAATATATATATATTAAAAAATATATATATATTATAAAATAAAACAAATTCGAAAATATTTTCCTTCTTCTTTAAAAATTGAAAAGAAAATTCAAAATTCAAAAAATATTTTTTTTAGAAAGCATTTCTTTTATTAAAAGTAAAATTCCAAAAAAAATATTTTCTTTCTTCTTAGAATAAGAAAAAAAACAAAAAAAAAAATATCTTCCTTTTACTTTTGAAATTCTCAAAGTTCAAATCAAAAGAAAAGGAATTCTTAGAAGTCTTTCTTTCAAAAAGAAAATCAATCAAAAATCCAAAAAAAAAATATATATATATACTTCATTTCTTCTTTTAAAGTAGTTCTTTTACAAATTCAAAAAAAAAAATTTAAAATTAGTTTATTTACTTTATTCATGACCTGCCCGAACTACGCGAGTTTGATTCTCACCGGATGTGAGATACGTAGGCAACCCTCATCGGTTCCAACCCCCTTTTTGCTAAAATAGCCAAAAACCAATAAATAAATAAAAGAATGTGTCAAAATTTTAATTTTGTCATAAATAAGTCGGACGGTGTCCAGCCTCCCCTTTTGCTAAAAAATAGCCAAAAAAATATGTCAAATTTTAATTTTGTCATAAAGAAGTCGGGTGACGCTGTTTTGACAAGACATAGCCGAATGTTCCTGAAAGGGACGCCGGAAGACTGACTTTGCATAAACAGCCACCTTTTGGGTCATGTTTAGGATTTTTGGTCCAATTGACCCACACAGCCTTAAAAAATCTTCGTTCCCGAGGCGCTGAAGGGCCGTGTTTGCAACACTAGGTTTTTATTGTAATTTGAAAAAATAAAACAAAGAGTCAACGGTCAGGTAAATACCGTTTGGATATTTGGTCAAAATAAGTCGAGCCAGCTTCGGCCGCGTCTTAAACCGTTCTTGTCGAAATAGCCTTAGAGTATCTTTCAGTTGTCGAAAGGCTATTTTCGTAAAAGAACGGATAAGTTTGTAAAGTGTCAAAATAATCCTCCCCGGCCTCAAAATTCATGTGAGATTTGGAAAGGGCCACATTTGCAAAAATAGCCGTTTGGTTGCATTTGTCAAACGGGGAAAGGAAGCTGGCCTTTTTGTTTCGAGGTTATAAATCTTTAATTAGAATATGTGGGTTGTTTGATTTCCCAGTTTATTTTAATATGAAAATTGAAAAAAAAAATGATTAGTATTGTTTATCTTTTATTGGTCCGAACTACGCAAGGTCTGATTCATGCGGGGTCATAATACGTAGGCAATCTCTATAAGATTCGACCACCACTGAAAAAGAAAAAAAGGGAAGAAAGAAAAATAAAGGAAAGCGCAAGTGCATCGCATTTCTGATAGAACAGTTTAACTGCTTAGGTGCATTGCATCTCTAATATATGATTATCTATCAAATGCCCTGACACTAATGTGCTGGCTTCCTTTTGTTGTGTTCATATATAGAAAAGTGGTTGGTTGTGGTAACTCCTCCCTGCAAAGCAAATGACACAGAACATCAAAACAGGATGGGTCGGTACTGATGACCGACAACAATTGGTCGAACAGAACAACGGGTTGGTAGAAGAAGTGAAAATGCTTAGACAACATGTGGCAGACATGTATCAGGAATGGATAACTGGGAAAGCACCACCCCCACCACCGCCAAGCTTTTCAAACTCTGGCATTACCCATCCCCCATACTCTCCATCCCAACCCACTTATGACAGCTTTCCTAGCTACCTGAGTAGCTCCATCACTCGTCCACGCTACTCCCCTCCCCAATGCTACTTCTCTCCACGAGGTTCCCAAAGATGGGCTTCACTTTCCAAATACCCAGCTCCACAGAAGGCCTATCCACCCTCACAAGCCTACCGGAAGCCCCCTGGATCAGGTTTCCGGCCCAATCAAGCATTTAGGAACGAAAGGTTGCTGAAACGAGGAAAGGCTCTCACCCCTATCGGAGTATCTTATGCAAGTCTGTTTGAAAGGCTAAAGCATGCTGGCTTGATTGAGCCGCTCCCCGCATATACTCCAGATCCACATGCAAGAAACTTTGATCTGGCAGCGCAATGCGCGTACCACTCCAATGTCATAGGACACAACATTGAGAGTTGTCGTAATTTGAAAAGGGAAGTAGAGAAAATGATCCAAGAAGGGCAGATTGTGATCGATAACAGTAACATGGAGCACTCAAACCCTATCGAGAACTTGTTGACGGAGGTTGATGATATGGAAGCTGATAATGGTCTTGGCAATACTAATGCAAAGCTTAGTGGCTAAGATGCCAATTTTGATAAAATGGGAGGACGCTCCGTTCCTTGGTTAGCAAGAGAGAAGCTGTTGGTGGTTTATTTTGTTGTCATTTCTGTTATCCGGATTATTCTTAGGGTTGTAATCCGAATATTGTCTTGTGTCAAACCTTCTTATCTTTCCATTTTTGTCGTATCAGTTTGTTTAAGTCTCGTTGATGTTGTGTTAAGATTTTATTCTGGTTGTTTTGTTTGTTTTTCTAACCATTTCGCTGGAAGTCTAATACAAAAGCCGGTCTTTTATTATTTCCAGTCATCTTTTTATTTAGTCCTTTTGTCATTTTTGTTCAATGCCGATTCTAGGGACATGACATGCGCACACAGTTTGGGCCTAGTCTTTAAAGTTAATCATAAAACCCTGGAGAGGTGATCAAAGCATTTAAGGAAAATAAGAACAGTTTGATATTATTTGAAACCCGAGCCATGTGGAACTGGGGCAAGTAAAACATAAAGAAAACCATTAAATGCAAGATTCGCCAAATTGGCATGAGGGTCGTGCATGAGAGTGAGAGTGTCGCCCAGCAGTGCTTTAGAAATGACAAATGAAAAAGCAAGTGTTTAACATAATTGTCAAGTCCAGCACCATCGGAATAGACTATAAATCTATGTTCAATTGTGTTGTTTGCACTTGGCATGTTTTGAAGACTGGAATTACGAAGGCACTTTGTTCTGCTACCTAAACATTTTATCCTTCATTACCCCTTTTGAGCCTTATTTATTTTCTTTCATACCCCTCGTTCGGAATCAATAGCAATGACTAGGAAATACGAGCCTGGAAGGTAAAGAAAAAATAAAAAAAAAACGAAAAAGAAAAAGAAAAATGAAAAAAAACAAAAGAAAGTCAAATGAAAAAGAGGAATTGGGAACTACGTTTGACCTGATTCCTCAAAGAGGATACGTAGGCGCTTCACGGCTCGGTCATAGGGTGCATAGTGCGCATAATGTGCGTAATATGCATAGTGTAACAAAAAAAATAATTTAAAAAATATATATAATAAATAAATAATCCCAAAGCAAGAAAACAGGGGCAAGGGTTGCGCTTGTTATAAACAAATATGATTTCGAAGGTTGTAATTTTGAACCCCAAATTTATTTTGTTTTTTGAGCCTTTAATACCCTTTATTTCTAGCCTATCCAAAACCCACCTTACGGTCCAAAGAAAGACCTTCTGACCAGTCTGCAAAAGATGCCAAGTCAGACAAATGAGAGTCTTACCGGCGAACATAACATTCTGTTCCACAACAGAAAGGACTCTAATCCCCAGTAGAGAGAGTCATACCGGCAACACTCCAAATCCCCAGCTAGAAAGTGATACAAATGAGAGAGTCTTATCGGTGAAAATCTTTACGGACACCATAAGGCGACGCAAGCTGAGAGAAAAACCAAAATGAGAGAGGCTTGATAGTGAAAACCCTTCGGGCACTACAAGTCGAATAAGATTGGGAATCAGATGGGGGATAGTCAAGGGGAAGATCTCGAAAGACGATTGATGACGAAGGATAGGCCACATATGCATGTCATGACCATTAGAGTCTGTGTTTTCGTTTGATAGGTTTTTATTTATAGTTTCTTTTGTTAAAGAGTCATTTTTTCCTTTGTCTTTTATTCTATTCCCTTTTATCTTTTCCTTTCATAGAAATTTCCCCAGTAGAGTCTGTTTGGTCAGAACCAGTGGGAAATGACTTCAAAATAGGCCATCAGCTTTCCAAGATAAAATCTGACTAGTACATACAAATGGTATAGTCAGCAAGGAACAAGCGCAAGGCCAGGGTAAAAAAAAGATATCTCCAGCAAAAGGAGATTGACAAAAGGATTGACGAGTGTCAAGAGGGATATCCTTGCCGAAATCAAAGGTTATCAAAACCTCAAGGCCAAGGCTCGTGGACAAACAAGGAGAGCAATAAGCATGATTTGGGAAATTCATGCGAGACTAAAAGGTCGGGAAAATACAAGTTTCCGAGCCATGCTACGAAAGAAGAGGGATATCCCCAGCAGAAATAGATTATCCCCAGCAAATAATATCATCCCCAACAAGTTGTGGGACGCAGAGCAAAGAAGGAGAAAGAGAAAACCATCCCAGTGGAGTATCACAACCAACTACAACGCTTTAAGCTAACAAATTTTTTATTTGAAACAGGTAAAGGAAATGGCATTGATGACGGAAAGGCATGCCATAAAGAAAATAAAAATAATAATAATAATAATAAAAAAAGATTATCAAACTGGGGCAGAAAATTTTCCTTTTCAATTAGAAAATTTTCTGGAAATCAAGTACCCATCTGGGGAAGAATAAAGATAACACCAAGGAAGTGGTCTTTGAACCAGGGTTGCCCCCAACATAATAAGTTTCCAATGGAGGAAGTTATCCCCAGCAGACAGAATAAAGGGATGACACTTGTGCTCAGAAAAGCAAAGAGCCATTATCATCCCCAGCAGCTTCCAAAAGAATGAAGCATCGATTTGAAGGGATAAAATTCCCCAGCAGCGTTATCCTCAACAACGTTATCCCAAGAAGATAACACTTTTATCCCCAGCAGTGTTGAAAAAAAAAACCAAAAACAAATTTGAAGGAGGGGAAGAAAGGAGACTCCCACAGTGGTATTATCCCCAGCAAGCAATAACAAAGCAGCGCAAAGGAAAAAGAAAAGAAAAGAAGAAATTACGAAGGTAAGTTTCTCAAATCATTGATCTTTACATTTTTCTCCTAGGATAAAAAGTCCTAGTCTGATGAATTTACCTCCCGATACAATCTTGGTCCGATGAAATTTTTCTCCCAAGATAAGATATCAAATCTTAGTTGGATGAATCTTTCTCCTAAGATCACAACAAAATGGACCTAGTCTGACGATTTATCTCCTAGAGTCAAAATCTTGGTCTGATGAAATTGTTCTCCCAAGATAAAATCTTAGTCGGATGAATCTTTCTCCTAAGATCACAACAAAATGGACCTAGTCTGACGATTTATCTCCTAGAGTCAAAATCTTGGTCTGATGAAATTGTTCTCCCAAGATAAAATCTTAGTCGGATGAATCCTTCTCCTAAGATCACAACAAATGGACCTAGTCTGACGATTTATCTCCTAGAGTCAAAATCTTGGTCTGATGAAATTTTTCTCCCAAAATAAAATCTTAGTCGGATGAATCTTTCTCCTAAGATCACAACAAAATGGACCTAGTCTGATGATTTATCTCCCAGAGTCAAAATCTTGGTCTGATGAAATTGTTCTCCCAAGATAAAATCTTAGTCGGATGAATCTTTCTCCTAAGATCACAACAAATGGACCTAGTCTGACGATTTATCTCCTAGAGTCAAAATCTTGGTCTGATGAAATTTTTCTCCCAAGATAAAATCTTAGTCAGATGAATCTTTCTCCTAAGATAAGATATCAAATCCTAGTCTGATGAATTTTCTCCTAGGATAATAATTAAAAAAAAAGTTTGAATTGAAAAAAAAAATGGTTGAAGTCAGGAGCCCCCCTGAAGAATAGAATGGCGATTTATTGGTTGAAATCAGGAGCCCGCCTGAAGAGAGGAATGATGATTATTTTCAAATCAGGAGCCCGCCTGAAGAAAGGAAAGGCATTTTTAAAAAAAGGTTGTTAAAATCGTGCCAGCCAAAGAAAGGAATGGCACTTTTGAAAAAATGGTTGAAGTCAGGAGCCCCACTGAAGAATAGAATGGCGATTCATTGGTGGAAATTAGGAGCCCCCTGAAGAATAGAATGGCGATAAATTGAAGAAGAAGTCAGGCGTCCACCTGGAGAATGAGGATGAAGAATTAAAGAAGAAGTCAGGCGTCCACCTAGAGAACGAGGATGAAGAATTTAAGAAGAAGTCAGGACCCCCCTGAAGAACAGAATGACGATATATTGGTTGAAGTTAGGAGCCCGCCTGAAGAGAGGAATGGCGATTATTTTCAAAGTTGTTGTTGAAGTCAGGAGCCCGCCTGAAGAGAGGAAAGACGTTTTAAAAAGTTGTTGAAATCTTGCCAACCTAAAGAAAGGAATGGCGATGTATGGTTTGAAGTCAGGAGCCCGCCTGAAGAGAGGAAAGGCATTTTTAAAAGTTGTTGAAATCTTGCCAACCTAAAGAAAGGAATGGCGATGTATTGTTTGAAGTCAGGAGCCCGCCTGAAGAGAGGAATGGCGATTATTTTCAAAGTTGTTGTCAGGAGCCCGCCTGAAGAGAGGAAAGGCGTTTTTAAAAGTTGTTGAAATCTTGCCAACCTAAAGAAAGGAATGGCGATGTATGGTTTGAAGTCAGGAGCCCGCCTGAAGAGAGGAATGGCGATTATTTTCAAAGTTGTTGTCAGGAGCCCGCCTGAAGAGAGGAAAGGCGTTTTTAAAAAGTTGTTGAAATCTTGCCAACCTAAAGAAAGGAATGGCGATGTATGGTTTGAAGTCAGGAGCCCGCCTGAAGAGAGGAATGGCGATTATTTTCAAAGTTGTTGTCAGGAGCCCGCCTGAAGAGAGGAAAGGCATTTTTAAAAGTTGTTGAAATCTTGCCAACCTAAAAAAAGGAATGGCGATGTATTGTTTGAAGTCAGGAGCCCGCCTGAAGAGAGGAATGGCGATTATTTTCAAAGTTGTTGTCAGGAGCCCACCTGAAGAGAGGAAAGGCATTTTTAAAAGTTGTTGAAATCTTGCCAACCTAAAGAAAGGAATGACGATGTGTTGTTTGAAGTCAGGAGCCCGCCTGAAGAGAGGAATGGCGATTATTTTCAAAGTTGTTGTCAGGAGCCCGCCTGAAGAGAGGAAAGGCATTTTTAAAAGTTGTTGAAATCTTGCCAACCTAAAGAAAGGAATGGCGATGTATTGGTTGAAGTAAGGAGCCCGCCTGAAGAGAGGAATGGCGATTATTTTCAAAGTTGTTGTTGAAGTCAGAAGCCCGCCTGAAGAGAGGAATGGCGCTTATTTTTAAAAGTTGTTGTTGATATGGGGAGCCCGCCCAGATAACAGAGGCATACATTTCAGTCTTTACATTTTAGTTATTGAAGTTGAGAGCCCGCCCATAGAACAGAGGCATACATTCAGTCTTTACATTTCATGCATTGAAGTTGGGAGCCCGCCCAGATAACAGAGCCATACATTTCAGTCTTTATATTTCAAGCGTCGAAGTTAGGAGCCCGCCCAGACAACAGAGGCATACATTTCAAGTCTTTAATTTTCAAGTATTGAAGTTGGGAGCCCGCCCAGATAACAGAGGCATACATTTTAAGATCAAGTCAGAGGACAATAAAACAGAGGGTTACAATAGGAATCCCCAGCAGGAAACAATAAAATTCCCCAGCACCGGGAAGCAGAAGGTTGCAACAAGAGGTCACAGTACAAACTCAAGTACATGTGTCAAAAGAAGAAAAGCACCGGAAGAAATGCAAGCAGACAAGGAAGCAAGGCAACAAAAACAAATTGTACTCTAGCCTAGCTTCTTGTTCTTTTTAAGCACGGTGTAACAAGGAGATCGGTAAGCAGTAGTAATAACATGCAACAACAGTGACAATGCAGTCCCACGGTAGTCCCAGCTACCAAAATTTTCCGAACTACATTGACCTGATTCCTGTTTAGCCCAGGATATGTAAAAACCTTTGAAGCAAAGGTTCGGTCAAATCTTTTTCAAAAAAAAAATGCTTCAATGGAGTACTCGGATGGGAAAAAATCGCTCGCTTTATCTTTGCACGAAAACCCTTCGTGTCTTCGGGCAAAAAGGGGCAGCTGTAAGCGCGTGATTTTTGCCCAATATGAGAATTACTCCCAAAAAAATTCAAAAATAAAATGATTTTTCTTTGGTGTGCAATTTTGTGATATTTTGAATAATTATTTGTATTTGTCTGTGCATGTTTATTTGCTAAATTAATAAAAAATATGTCGCATTTTGCATGTAGGATTTAATTCTACAATTGTTAGTAATTAAATTTGTTTTACAAAAAATGAAAATTACAAAAATAGGCATCTTTTGCATTTTTAGCATTTAATGTCCAAATATACAATTTTATGCTTAATTATTACTTAATTGTGCGTTAATTGTTATTGGGAGTTAATTTGCACTTTTATAACTTAATTTAGTTCTTAATAATAAGTTAAGTATTTTTATAATTTAGTTTTAGAGAAATAAAAGAAGAAAAGAAAGCAAAAATATAAAGAAAGTCGGAATTAGGCCTCTTCTTCAATTTCAAGCCACAGGCCCAAAAATTGGCCCAATCTTCCCTACGACCCAGTCCATTTCGAACTGGGTCGACCCAGTCCATAACCCAAAAGACCCAAACCCCTTTTGTCTTACATTTTACAAAAAAACAAAACAAAACAAAATGTAGAAAACCCTAAAAAATTTGCAAAATCATCCGCCACCCTCCTATCTTCTTCTTCTTCCTCAAGCTCCAAGTTGCCCTCCCATGTCCGCCCGTCGACCACCGTCCAATAGTTGACGCAGCAACAAAGCTGCTCTCCGACCACCCATGGCTACATCGTCTTCATCTTCTTCTTCTTCGTCCGAAATTCCTAGCCCTATCCGCCATTGACGAAGCTCGTCGAGCTCAAGCTTGAGCTCGACGCTCATGGGTGACCATGCTGCTTCTGTATCAACCAAACAACCAAATGAACACAACCCTCGTCGTCCAGCTCATTCCGCCATGGATAAGCTTGAGGCCAGCTGCTTCCGTCGAGCAGTTTGAGGCCAAAACAAGCCTCCACTGCTCTGTTACTGCTTCGCTTCTCCGAGCTTGGGCATCACCATGGCCATGGCTGTCGCCGGACTGCTGCTGCTCGACGTCCAGTTCCTCCGAGCTGCTGCTACTGTCGTCTGCTCGTGTTCGTTGGTCGTCTGCTTCATCTCCCAGTTGCTCCTGCTTCAGTTCATCACTTCTATTTCGTTCCAGCTGCTGTCGTTCATCACTTCTCCTTCGTCCAGCTGCTGTATCTTCAGACGAGATGCTCGGTTGAGTTAGGTCGAGGTTCGTCGAGTTAGTCCATACATATTTCAGGTCAGTCCGGTTAGTAGATTTTTGAGTTTTATTTTGTCCGTATTTTGTTTTGATACTTTCGAATCTAAAATCGGCAAATATTTGTTTTGTTTATCGTTTGAATTAATTTTTAGTTCATGTTCATATGTTATTTGTTAAATTAATTTTCAGATTTCAAAATAGAAGTTTAATTAGTTGTTTTCATATTCATTTCATGTTTGTATTATTGTTTAAGTGAATATTTGTTAGTTTGATGTTTGTTAGATTCAAATTGAAATTTAATTAACTATTTCTTCAATTTGTTTCATGTGTTTATGTATTGTTAGAAATTGTTAATATTGTTAAGTTCAAGCTTAAGTTCATAATTGTTTATTCATCGATCTTGTTATTTGTCTAAAAAGAATTTAGTTGTGTTAAAGGAAATATATTGATTTAATCGTTTAATCCGTCATGTTTGTTGTGTTAGAATAGATTCATTCATGTTCATACTTTGTTTGGATGATCTTGAATCCGAATTTTGTATAGTTTGATTTCTTGTTTATCATTTATGATTATTTCGTGAATTTGTCTCATAATCTTGTTTAAGTTTGATATAGGAATTGTTGGTTGTAATGTTGTTATGGTTGATTTTAAGTTCAATATTATTGAATTTAATCTAAATGTACTTGTTTGATTGTTGTTGTTGTTGTTGTTTAAATCCGAAAATAGGTTTGTTGCTAAAATATTGTTCAATCAAATTTTAGTTGTTCTTTGTTGTTCAATTTGTGTTCATGTGATTTGTTGTTGAAATGTTGTTAAAATCGTGTTCATGTGATATTGTTGTTATGATGTTCATCCGTGTTCATATTATTGTTTGAACATTGTTAGAAATTGATCATATTGTCTATATTTTGGTTAAGTTTGATTAATTGATGTGTTATAGCTGATGGGTAGTTTGGTAATTTATAGTACTTTCGGGGGTAAAATAGTAATTTGCAATAGGGTCAGAGGGGTAGTTTAGGAATTGTACATTTTGTAATTGTTTATATGAAGCATGGGGGACAAAATAAAATGGGGTGGGTTGTGATATGGTTATTTAATATACAAGGGGGACAAGATTTAATTTAAAGGGGGAATCTTACATTATTTTAAATGAATCATAGGGGACAAATATAATGGGGTAGTGTGATATGTTTATTTAATGTAATGGGGATGAGTGGAAAGATAATGGGTTGGGTAGAGAAAAAGTATGGATTTTAATTAATTGAAAGGTTTATGGGATGGGTTATAAGAAGAAGTCTTGAACACTAGACAAGACAGAGAGAAAAAATAGAGAGAGATAGAGAAAATATATACACAAATACGAGAGAGAGAAACAAATTTGAAAATAAGAGAGAAAAAAATTCCGAAAAATATTTAAGCTTTCAAAATAAAAATAAAAACTAAAAAATCTTCTGCTTTCTTTCTTTGTTTTGAAATTAGTATTAATGGTTGTTGTTTCATTCAAAGCTTAAAGCTTTTGTTTTTGGGATTACTACTCCACCGGTCTGTTACTGGGTTGTTACTGTTGCTGGACTGTTGTTGCTGTATTGTTATTACTGTCGCTGATTCTCATCATCATTTTCTTTTGCTTCCAATATCAGGTACATATCTGTAAATTCATGTCATGAAAAGCTTCAACATGGCAAGTAAATGAAGTTTGGAATTATAAGGATGTCTTCTACTCATTTAAATTTTATTAGTTTAAGTTTCAGTTTTGTTTTAGTTGGTTAACATAGTATTATACTTGACATGATAAACTGTTAACTAATTAACCTTCTGGAGTAGTAAATTCCACGATAATCTTATATGTTTTGAGGGCTAGTGATGACATTTACTGTTTGAATTGTTGAGATAGGGAACATTGCAGAAAATTGGCCATTAATTAAATCTTGTGATATTGAGCTAAGTAAAGAATAGTACGGAAATACCAGAAATTACATTACTAGCTTATTTTGTCAAATATCCAATTTTGTTTAAGGCTAGATGATGTCGTCTTATTAAATCAATTGGTAGATTAGTTTTCTTTCTTAATAACAAATGGCATAGTTATTTTAGGAACGCGATCAATTCATTTCTATTAATGTATGAAATAATGTCGATGATTTTTTACAAAATATAGAGTTAGTGTTTGCAAATATTCGCGTAGGCAGAGAATAAGAATTGGTTTATTTATCTCAAACTCAATCTTCGTAATCAAAAATTAACTAAATAATTATAACTTTGGACTAAAAACAAGTATATGAGAAGGATATGGGATTTATAAGCACGAATTGCAACATTTTATGTCAAGGATATGTAGAAATAGAGTTCGCATTAAATATAACAATAAAAATTCTTCAGAAATTATTAATTTGTCTATCAAATTAATTCTTTTTCCAGTTTTATATGCGATTCGATTTTTGGATATATTAATGTCGTATCCACGATAAGAATGGTTATTTTTAGTTACATGTTGTTTGTTTCTTTTTCATATCATTAATTCTTTAAAATTTGAATAGTTTTGAGGTATATAATTCATACGCATAAAATAAGACTTGTAGCAACGCCTAATAAATTTTGAATTCTTTGTCAAGAAATTTGGTGGCATCCCAATCGGTGATTCTCTATGACTCTTACATTTAAAAATAGATGGATGCAATAAACATTTGTAGAGAATTTATATTACTGTCAAGAATATTTGCATAATTAAGGATGCGTTCGCGTGACTTGATTATACTTCTAAAAGCAATTCGGATTATGCGTTCGCGCAATTTCGAGCAAATTTTTATGAAAAAAGAGATTCGTCGGGGGATATTAAATTAATTTTATAAATCCCGAGATGTGCGGTTTACTATTTAAGAAAGGCGAATGTTCTTAATTTTATTTTTAAACACAATTTCGAAAAAAAATAATTATGTTTATAATAAATATATTATCAATATCATTGTGTACACGTACGCGTGACACGATTCCTCACGTTAAAAAAATATATAATATATGAAACGAATACACGTACGCGTGATTTGATTCGAAGAAGGGTCTTTAATTATAAACAATCTAAACAGAAGCGGTAACAAAATCATGCAATAAAAATGTATAATCGAGATAATTAAAGCCAAGAATAAAAACAGTTAAGCGACCGTGCTAGAACCACGGAATTCGGAAATGCCTAACACCTTTTTCCGGATTAACAGAATTCCTTACTCAGGATTTCTGGTTCGCAGAATAATAAACAGAGTCATATTCTCCTCGATTCGGGATTAAACTGGTGACTTGGGACACCCTAAATCTCCCAAGTGGCGACTCTGAAATAAATAAATAAATCCCGTTTCAACTGTCCTTTAATTGGAAAAAACTCCTGCACCCCTCTCGGGGGCAGAAAAACGAGGTGCGACAGTTTGTAGTTGTTTCCCTCTCCTTTATTCCCCAGAACTCTGCTCCTCACTTGCACTCTCTCTTAGACTTTAAGTTTTGTCCCCCTCTTATGAGCCTTGCCTTGGGACCCCTTGAGTTAACTCTGAACTTGGACACTTGAGGGTTGGCCCTTCCACACTGCACTTATCCCCATTCTAATAATGCAATTTGGGTGTGAGAATTTCCCGGAGTCCCATTGTGGCTCTTAGGGAACTTTGACACACTCAGATTGGAGAAAGGTTTTGGATCAATGGTCTTTGAGTTGGGTCTATCATGTAACTCAGAGATGAAGTCAGAATCAGGCTTCCTCTAGTTGTACTTTTTTTTTTACTTTTCCTGATGTAATTTTATTTATTTTGGTTTGTAATAATTTGTAATAAACATTTGGGGTTGGTTCGTGAAAAAAGGTGGGTAACTATGTATGCAAAGGGTAGAAATCATGACTACTATATTCCTGCATATGCAACCTCATATAGAAACCATGTCTATAGGATTCTTCATATTTAACTTCACTTAGAAATCATGTCTATAGGATTCTGCATATTTAACCTCATTTAGAAACCATGTCTGTTGGATTCTGCATATTCAAACTTCACTTAGAAATCATGTCTATAGGATTCTGCATATTTAACTTCACTTAGAAATCATGTCTATAGGATTCTGCATATTTAACTTCACTTAGAAATCATGTCTATAGGATTTTGCATATTCAAACTTCACTTAGAAATCATGTATATAAGGCTTCTGCATTTCGATGCTACGTCTACAAGGTCTTAAAATCAGTAACGCCTAGAAAGCATGCCTATAGGAGTTTCTAATAAAAATCTGATTCGCGTCACTCAGTGTTAGATATAAAATCAGTAGTAATGGCTGTTATCGTTTGCAGAACTTGTAATCAATTCGTTTAAATTCTGCCTCTCTCTTTCAATAATCTGAGTCTCTCACTTAGCAAGTTTAACGAGTACACATTTAAACAGTTCATTTCGAGCATTACTGTTTCATTTCTTTCTAAATCCAGTAGATATCATGCTTAAAAGATCCTTGTCTAACACTTAGGCAAGCCCTAAGGTACGACACGACAACGATCCAGTATAATCCCACAAGTGGGGTCTGGGGAGGGTAATATGTACGCAGACCTTACCCCTACCCCGAAGGGTAGAGAGGCTGTTTCCAGGAGACCCTCGGCTCAAAAAAGCAATAGGAGATGATTTATTAGTACCATAGAAATGCGTAATAAAAATAACAACAATAACAACAACAATATATAAGAGATACGAAATATGGAATACAGGATACAAAATACGAAATACGAAATAGATGGCTGGTATAGTACAACCAGCAGGCATGCCTGATTCGGACTTCTTATCTAAGCTATGTGATAAGATGAAACTGTCTCAACAATTTCGTCTCACTCGTCTTTAATACCTTTTAAATCAGACCTAAACAGTATATGTAAGTCATGCTAATTACGTGCTTCTTTGTTTAAGGAGGTATATCTGAGCCTCTGCTTGTTATATATTTTCCCCAATTTGCAATACATGTTTTGCATGTCGCCTTAGAGTTTTTTTCCTTTGAAGCTACAAATAAGCCTAATATCCCTCCCTTTTAGGATTAGTAGTCCTAAATGCCTCCGGGACTGATAGGATTGGGACGGGTAATAGCATGCAATAAGTAAACGAGACCAATCCGCGCTTTAAATACCTTAACGGGGTGGGAAGGCTAGATATGGATATGATGACCATGCAATAATGTCACGTGTAGCCCCTCATTGAGGAGTGATTACCGGGTATTGTGTGGAGTGATCCATATTGTTAATAAACCTAGGACCCCCTTTCCCTTATTTCTTTATTTCTTTTATCATTTCAACTCCTTCTTTAAAAAATCAGCTTTCTTTGCTCTTCCAAACTTTGTTTGTTTGCAAACCATTATATGAAACCCCCTCTTATTTGAGCCTTATTTGTCTACATGTTAATTGCACCCAAAATTCACAATAATTGTCTAGTCGGGAACCACTCTAGTGGATTCTGAGGGGTGCCTAACACCTTTCCCTTGGAATAATTTCAAGCCCTTAGCCTAATCTCTGGTTATTCAAAATCAAACTCTTTTGGTGTCCTAATGCACCCTAATCATTAGGTGGCGACTCTTCAAACGCAAACCCAATTCCCAAAAGGAATGAGTTGTCCCTTCAAGTGTCATAAACCCGATTTCGTTCTAGAAAAAGGGGGCCCGACAATAAGCAATGAGAGTAAGCTGGGTTTTGGTAGCAGAACTCAGCAACGATAAATTAAAGTAAGAGTTATGGAAGTAAATTCATACGGATGGCTAAATGGACCTATGCGATGAGATATAGCAATATTTGTGAATTCAACAAAGTACCAAGCAAAGAACTTCAATATACTCATATATGCCCAAAGGGGAATCTTATCAAGCTCTACATATGAATCCTAGAGATTGGGCACACTTACAAGGTCAAAATTGTACAGGTTGCATGATGAAAGGTAGTAACAGTTACGAGATTGGAAGGATTCTGACTACAAGTTGTGGTGTGAGAAGGAGGCCTAAGGGGGGAATGCCCTGGACTTTGGACTCATTCACAGAACAATCGCCTAGATGGCAAGGGAAGTTCTAAAGTATTCGGAAGATATAAGTTATGAAAATGATAAATGCAACAGTCAATATTCGAGGACGAATGTTCTAAAGGGGGAATTGTGTTACGCCCCGCAGTATTACGTCGATGTTATGCTCTGCAGTAATATATTACGATGATGTTACCCTCTACAGTAGTATATTACGATGATATTATACCCAGCAGTATTACATTACGGTGATGTTATGCTTTGCAGTATTAAGTTACGATGATGTTGCACCCTGTAGTATTGTACGTTGGATTTCTCGTAAGGTAATTGACATCAGTCCAAGTAAAAGATTATTTGGAGATTATAAGGATTATGTTATTTCACAAGTGATGAATAAATTCGTAAAGGTGAAAGGGGAAGCAAGTCAAAGAAAATGAATTTTTCGTCCAAGTTTGGCATATTGGGGTAAAATACGGCCCAAGCTAAAATACCCGATATTTATGGACTAGTAACATGCAAGGTACTACATGCCCATGCTAGAAAGGTGTATAAGGTATGTGAAAAGTGAGTAATATTTTAAGTAAGAGGGAATAATTCTCAATTATGCGGGTAATTAATTTATTACCGGGTTACAGGATATTACCCAGTTAACTAATAAGTGGATACAAATTATAAATTATTACCCGAATGTGTGGCGAGAAGCCACAAATGTGAGAAGTGACTAAGCATTTTTTTAACCTATGTGGCTAGCAATTAAGGATTCTTATCGATGCGTTTGGACACAAATAAGACCAAAAAATATCAAAAAATGATATTCCATTCCTTAAATCTTCCAAACATTACCCATTTAGGAAGAATGATGATATTCCATTCTTAGTCTTCAAACGTTATCCATTAGAATTATGATATTCCATTTCTTAAATCTTCCAAATGTTACCTATTTCAAAAGAATGATGATATTTCATTCTTAGTCCTCAAACGTTATCCATTTTCAGAGAATGATTTTGTTCAAAATAATTTCATGGTTTGATATCTAAAAGTTTCAAGGAACCAGAAGCTAAATACTCACTTTGATATAGATGATCCTTTTCAAAAAATGTTAGAAATAGAAGCAAATTTTCCAACAAGGATTTGTTCGGATAGTAGCAACGTGAAATTTTGCGGTTCTAGAAGAGTACGGTACAAGCTTCTCCAAGAATATTATATGGAGTTTTCCTACTCCAGGTATGTTAAAGCTAAACTCTTCCTTCATTTTGGCATGATCTTGTCATTACACAAGTTTGATAACGAAGCATAAAGAAAAATTCATATCCCAAAATTTACATATAATTTGCTAGTCTCACAAGTTACAATATTCTCTTTATCGGGACTTCATATTCATTTGAGTATTTCATTCTTCCAGTCAAGAGAGCAGAGAATTTATATATACAGTATTAAAGTATATTCATTACCATCGAGTTTTAATCGATGGGCAGCCCCTATTAGGCAACTTCTGATCAGATGGTAAGTTATATGCCGATCCTACTATAGCCAAGCGCCTATGAGCGAGCCCAGTTGGTCGAGATACAGAGCCTAGTATGGCTGAGAGCCTATGAGCGAGCCTACTACGGTAGAGCAGTTATATATATATATATACCGAGCCTTATAGGGCCGAACAACTATTTTACTTACTATATTGAGAAAGTTGAGTCAGTATCAGCAGGTAAGCAAATCTTTAGATTATCTTTGACTTCCAGCTATTTGCAGGTATTATATTATTAGTTCAGTTTCAAGTTTTAGTATATTTCCTTAGATACTCAGTACATTATTTTGAACTGACGTCCCTTTTCTAGGGGCGCTGCATTTCATGCATGCAAGTCAGATAGACAGACGGGTAGGCCTCCTCAATAAGTGTTGCCCGAGTTCAGTTTGATCGGTAAGCTCCATTCCTTTCGGAGTTTCCGGGTCTAGAGCCTTATGTACATCTTGTATATATATATATATGTATATATGTTATGAGTAGGTCGGGGAGCTGTTCCAATCATAGTATATCCATCAGTAGAGGCTTGTAGACATATCCTGTTAGTTATTACAATATGTTGGGTTTGCAGGCCTTGCATGTATATTTGGTTGGTTTGTCAGCTATAATAGTTATGACTAGGTGTGGGCATCGGTCGGTTCGGTTCGGTTTTGAACATTATCGGTTTTGCTTATCGGTTATCGGTTTACAAATATCATAACCCGATAACCAAACCGATAAGATATTGGTTATCGGTTATCGGTTAATCGGTTATATATCGTTATCGGTTCGGTTATCGGTTTACCCGATAAGATAAAACAACTAAAAAAATTTGCAATATATAAAACAAAGAAATCAAACTGCCAGAACGTGTAAACTGCCAACTTTTGTTGTTTCTTAACAAAAGCACGCTCCCACTTCTGTGCAGTATCTACTGATGTCTGGCGGAGAACTGGTGGTGAGTCTTGCGTCTTGACTCTTGGGGGCTGCGACGGAAACAAGAATGAGAACTGAGAGACAAATGACTGAAGACTGAAGAGTGAAGAGGGAATTAGGAAAATAAATAACCCTAGTATATACTTAAGGGGAAATTAGTAAATTATATCATTCTTATTGGGTTATCGATTTTTACCCAATAACAAAAATGCAAACCGAGCCCGAACCGATAACCCAATAAAAAAAAATTTAACCCGTTACCGAACCGTTAGCCCAATAACCCAATACCGATAACCCAATAAAGAATTAACGGTTCGGGTTATCGGTTTTACCCGATATATGCCCACCCCTAGTTATGACAGCCTTGTCGGCCCAGTTATATATTGACATTTAGTCAGCATTCGCAGTTATCTTGCAATGTAGCCTATGGCCAAAGTATAACATCATATGTTCAGAGCCCCTTAGTTGCAAGTTGGTACGCAAGGATAGGTGAGGCACTAGGTGCCAGTCTCGCCCCCAGGTTCGGGGCATGACAGAAGTATAGTACGAAGATTTGATTACAGGGCTCGAACTGGCCCGCGGACTTGAATCTGAGGCCATTGAAATCAAAAGTGATTCGCAATTGGTGGTAAATCGGGTCTACGGGATCTTTGACACCAAAGAGGACCGTATGCAACAATATATGGTAAAGTTTCTAGCTCTGTTGGCACAATTCTGGGAGTGGTCAATTACTCATATCCCGAGGGAAGAAAACACGAAAGCAGATGCATTGGCTAACTTGGGCTCATCGACAGAAATCAAGGGATCAAAATAAGGGATTGTGGTACAACTAATGAATTCAGTCCTGGATACAGATGGATACTATGAGATGAATTCGGTTGGTTTGGTCTGGGACTAGAGAATGAAATAATCGACTATCTCGAGCACGGGAAGTTGCCCAAAGATCCCAAAGCATCACGAGTGCAACGCACAAAAGTTGCACATTATAGCTTCAAGAAAGGCCAATTATATAGAAAATCCTTCCAAGGCCCGTTGGCTCGGTGCTTGGGAGCGTCCGAAGCTAATTACATCATAAGAGAAGTTCATGAAAGAATATGCGGCAACTAATCAGGAGCAGATTCTTTGGTGCTGAAATTAGTTCGGGCGGGATATTACTGGCCCTGCATGGAACAAGGTGCCAAAGACTTCGTCCGAAAATGCGATAAGTGCCAGCGTTATGCACCACTAGTACATCAACTGACAGAACCCTTCGGTTCTGTCCCCGTCGCCTTTCATGAAATGGGGGATGGACATTGTTGGACCGCTGCCACCGGCTCCTGGAAAGGTAAGATTTCTTTTAGTTTTGATTGTATATTTTTCTAAATAGGCGGAAGCATGTCCTTATCAGAAGATCGAAGAACGCAAAGTGGTCGACTTCCTGTGGGAAAATATAATTTGTAAGTTCGGAATACCAAAATAGATAGCATGCAATAATGGGTTTATCGGTGCAAAAATTACAAAATATCTTGAAGATTTGAAGATAAAGAGGATCACCTCTTCACCTTAACATCCGAGTGAAAACAGTCAAGCGGAGTCAACAAACAAAGTGATTATTCAAAACCTTAAGAAAAGATTAAAAGCGGCAAAAGGCAATTGGCCCAAAGAATTACTAGGAGTTCTATGGGCCTAACGAGCAACGGCCAAGTCGAGCACAGGAGAGACTCTTTTTTCCCTTGTGTACGACGCAGAAGCTCTAATCCAAGTGGAAGTGGGAGAACCCACTTTGAGATGTTTCTAGAAAGATAAAGAATTGAACAATGCAGCAATATTAATAAACTTGGAGCTGCTCGAGGAACATAGGGACTTGGCGCATGTAAGAATGGCAGCTCAAAAGTAGAGAATGGAGTGATAATATAATCGAAGAGCCAATTTCCGTTATTTCAAAGTAGGAGACTTGGTTAGTCTTAAGGAAAGTAACCCAAAACACCCAGGAACTCAATGCGGGGAAGATGGGGCCAACGTGGGAAGGTTCCTATTGGATCTCAGCTATCATTAGAAAAGGTTCATACGAGTTGGAGAACCAAAATAGAAACAAATTGCTCAACAATTGTAACTCAGCGCACCTCAAAAAATATTATTGCTAATGAACAATCTCCAATCTGAAAGTATGTGCTGCACTCTTTTTCCCTTCGTTCAGTTTTTGTTCCAATTGGGTTTTTCTAGCAAGGTTTTTAATGAGGCAGTGATAGAAACCATACTACGAAGACAGCAGCAATAAGACCTTCGTTAGCAAGGAAAACAAGCAAGTTTTCACTTGGGGGCGGTTAAATAATCTTTAGCTCGGTAGCAAATTCTCACTGGGAAGTTAAGTTTGCTATCGGACAGAGGTTACCCAAACATTCCCGAGCACAAACCACTAGAGGATTGTTAGATAGTCCTTCGCTCAATAGCATGGGTTCCTAAGGGGAAGTAAGGTGTGTTGCCGAGTTAAGGATTATCTAGTAATTCATTGGTGGAATCTTTGAAGGCACAAGACTTCCAGTGTTCCAATTCGCATTCTTCGCATTCGAACATGGGGGAATATATGAGGATATGGCATCAATAATTGCCACGTCGATCAGAAACGAAAATCCAGAAGTATTAACGTGTCATCGAGATCGGGGACTGCATAGCCAGCCCCGTAGAAACAAGTGGTACAAGATAGCCACAAGCAATGTCAATTTCTTTTTTTAGCATAACAAATACTTTTGTACTTTTAAAAATAGAAGGAATTAAATGTAATTAAAGCCTTTTGTTTTTATCTTGTTTCTTGTCTGAACAATGAACTAACTTTATCATTTGAAAGTTAAACAAGTACTTCAAATGTCAGTGTCGTAATGAACAGGCGACGTCCTCTTCAAGAGTACCGTAAACATAAAAGGACTCTCTTTTATAAAAACACTCACGCTAAAGGGTTGGTTTCGGAAGAATTTATGCCCAAAATCAAAATGCCTTCAGGGGAAGAATGCACCCGAAGACATATACGAAAAGACGCAAAAAATTAAACTTGTGCAAATACTTAAAGAACCCTCATGTAAAAGGGATAATGCTCGGAATCCAAGTACTCCAAAGAAAGTGCATCCGAAAATACGCATAGAAAAGCATAAAATGAAAACATGCGAAAAATTCTTAAGCAAATGCAAAGATTAAAGACTTGCATGGATATTCAAACAAAAATAAGACTCAAACAATACTTGAGCAAAAATGTGTCTTTATTTACAAAAACAAAAATGGCAAAGATACAAGAATGGAAAAAAGAAAAGAAAAGCTAAACTGTAGCATATCCGGAACCAGGAGGAAGAGAAGTGTCCACGCCCCCGGGAGAAGTAGGTGGATCCTCAAAAGGGGCAACGTACTTTTGCCCCAAATTTCCTTGAATTGGAGACTGCGGAGGAGGAACATCTCCTTCATGACCAGCTGCGGCTGATGGAAATAATGTAGCAATTGCTAGTGGTGATGACTTTGTTCCACGTAATGGCTGGAGGAATTTCAATAACAAGAGACTGGTTGATCCGACAAAGATAGAGCGTTGGGTTGTTGTCAACTTTTCTGCACGTTGTAGCATACAAGGGATAATCAGTGATCTTATAAAATGTGGAAGAATGAAAGGAAGTGTGGTGGAAGATTCATTTGATGTTTTTGAAGAGTCTCCACAATTCATAAGGGTTTACTTATGCCAAGCATACTTGGTAGCGAAGGCAAAACTCCGCAATCACGGAATCAAGCTCCGCTCAAAGAAAAAAGCACTCAAAGTAAAGGAATACATGTAAAAATATGCAAAACCTTCCCTGTGAAGGGTCACTCGCTCCGATAGATCAGGAGCAATAATTTCAAACTCATGGCAGCGGCAGTCTTCCTTCATAGTAGGAATACTAGAAGGGCGAATTGAAGAAGGATACCTACTGACAGCCCATGAACGAGGGTTAGCAGTAGGGAGTTTCTCTTCAAAATCTTTTGTGGTGTTAAGACTTCGGGGGATAATGGAACCTACTGTTGGAGGAGCAGAATCCTCAGCCTTGCTCTTTTTTTTTTTGAAGAGCCAAAGCGTTTGGAAGAAGAAGCCATTGAATAAGAAGGAGAAGGGTTTTTGGTTCGAAGAGAATTAGGGAAAAGAAGGAAAACAAAGATGCAAGCTAAAAGTTTGAGAAATTATGAAGTACATAGGAGAAAGGTGATACGTATAAGTAAAATTTTGGCGGCTAAATTCATGGCCATGATTACCTCGATAATCGATAAAGGTTGTGCTGAATCGTGGGATGAAGCATGTTCGGGGCATTAAATGCGGAGAGATGTGCGTCTAATCAACTGCCAGAAGCCTGCAAAGAGAATTATAGTAATTCCCGCGAAAAGGAGTATTTTTACCAACTTTCCGTTGTGTTACCGGAAAGCAGGGAGACTATCTGTATAGGGAAAAATATGATATGACACGAGGTCACCTAAAGGAAGGACACGTGGAACCCAAGACGGAGATGGCCACCGAACGCAGCTATCTCTCTTGTCATCGGGAGAGAATGTTCATAAAGGTGTATTAAATGCTTTACGTCCGGTACCATTTAATAGAGAATATTTTGTAGTATTAGGAGCGGCAACCCGTTACAAAGAATTGACATTTATTTTCACCGTTACACCTTCATCAATAACCCTCATAATTGACATTAAATGAGGGCACGATCCTAGGACCTCCTTCCCAAGACATAGCTATAAATAGAGAGCTCAGTTATCATTGTAAAGGGACATAAATTTTCTGGCAAACTTATACTACATTATATATAAAGCTTTATATCATTTACTTTCTTATTTTTTTTATCTCATCATTGTTGTGACCGGAAGTTTTGCTTTTCGCTATGTTATCTATATTTTGAGGGTAAGTATCGTATTATTCTTCAATTATTTTATTATTTCTGAATCAAATTAATTCACTTGTCTAGAAACCACATACAAATTCAACTATACTATTTTATGGATAAACAGCTATTAATCCTATATTGATGATGGATTTTGATAATTTGTCTTCTCAGTGCTTTTCGGTAATTAGTCAACTCTTGGGGTTAAATTTGGCTGAAAAGATATCACACTCCACATAAATTCTAGAGTAGTACATCAAGCAAGTCATCTTGTGGCATGGATATATTAATATAACGAATGGAAATTTTGTACATATGACTATTCTCACCGACGGATATGGTTTGTCAACAGCAAGTGCAGGTGCATTATCAACCGTATTTAATTCAAAAGAATACACACATACTGTTGAAAATTTTGAGAAATATATACATTATATTATAATAAATCTGCATTCAATATCGCAAAGAAATAGCTAATATCATAATTCCTCTAAGACTACCTATTAATTTCTCCCAAAATGCTCTTCGCATTATCATGAATTATTCGTAAAGTAATTCCCATTTTGATTACATCATAAGTAAGTTATACGTGGTTAAGAATTAGATCAGATAAAAGAATCGAAATTAAAACTAGAGAGAGATCCTTTGCCTTTAGAATTTAATAATGAACTAGTTGACCAATAAATGTTCGCAGTGCGATGGCGGCTGAATTTCTGTCATTATAAGTTCTAGGAGTAATATAAATGTTATTCCCGCCGTCCTACTTTATGTGAAACGATTGAAACTAAAGTAGGTAAGTCAAATTATTTTATTTTTGGTGTAAATTTGAACATAAAATCTTTAAATTTATTAAAATAAGATTTATATATTTAAAACTATATATATATATATATATATATATATATATATATATATATATATATATATATATATATATATATATACTGGATCTCATATGTAGCATATTACAATATCAATTTGTGACCATATCTTGATTTATATTATGACATCTTCTACTGAGTATTAACAAAAGGGTAAATTTCATATCTAAAATTACAGCTCCCTCCAACAACTCTTCCACCTTCTTTTCCGTCACAACAACTTGAAATTTCAGTAATAATACCCTCAAGACATTGTTTACAGTCTTCACTAGAAAGATCTCTTGTGCATTGAACCAATCCATACAATTTCTCATACTGATCTCCAATTAACTCCATCTCTCCATTTGCATATAAATTCTGCTTTTTATAAGCTTTTTCAACCAAACTTCCCAATAATTCTTTAGTCTTTGCATTAAAAGATTCTGGCTTACTAACAACACGAACATTCCACATGTAAAACTTGTACGTATTATCAATTTTTCCTAGAAAATCATTGTAGGAGTATTTTAGAAGGCAATTATCGTACCATATTATGGCTTCTTTATCGTAAGGACAAAGTTTACCAAGTTCTTCACTTGCATCTACTACACAGGACTTGCAATTTGTGCTTGAAACATCGCCGCGACATAGAGAAAGTCCATAAATTTGATCGGGAGTTTGACCGACTGAGCTAGTTGAGAACCCTGTTGGGGGTGTTTTTAAGTAAAGATCACCTAAGACATTTTTCAAGTTTTTTGCATAGTAACTATTGGCTGTGAAGTTTCCAGATTTTGAACAGAAATGGAAGAGTGGATCAGTGGAAATCACTGTTTGTGCAAGAATTGCAATATATAAAAGGAAAAATAGAGAAGAGATTATTTTTGAGGAAGTCATTTTTTAGGGAATTGAGATGGTATAAAACTTCATTTAGTACACCATTTTATATACTAGCTAGCTTGCAATTTGCAACTAGAGAAAATGGGCCATTGTTATTCAATATGGCTGGACTTTTTCTTGCTTTTTTGCTTTTTACATCTGTTGTATTTTATTTGTTTTGGGTGGGAGAGGTTGAACAGTATGCAGTTGGAAAAATCATTAATTGTAAAAGGAGCATGACTATGTATTCTCAAAGACGGGTATATCTAGGTACATCTTGTTAGGATCTAGTCGGATGTCATGCGAAAACTAACAAAACAAATTTTGAACGACGATAAATCAAATAACAAAAAAGAAATATATCAAAAGAGACATAAACATTTAATGTGGTTCAGTCAATTGACATACGTCCACAGGTGGAGATTAGCAATCCATTATATAAAAGATCGTACAAAATATCGAGAGAAGAACCTCACAAAGAGGCAAACACAAGTGGTAGGCTTATAACACTTGTCCCCAAATTCTCTCCCTAAATAATACTCTCAAAATATGGCTACATTGTGGATGTTATTGAATGAGAATAAATGATCCTCAATTTATAGAAACCTAAAACATTTTACTCCAAGAAAAAGGACTAGGTAAACATGGAAGAATTATATTTTCCTTTTCGTAAAAGGAAAAATCAATTATGGTAAATATGTTGTCCCTCCTTCAAGAATTAGGATCAATGGCGGATCCATAATTTATAGGTCGTGAGTGTTTCACGGATTTTAGTGTAGATTTAGGGTGGTCTAACACGATCATAGTCGGTGTTCATGGTCAATTATTTAATTTTTTTAAAAGTATTATATATGTATTTTTTGCCAAAGCAGAAAAAGGGGCCCGATACTTCAACTAGAGGAGTCACCAGTTGGTTCACCAAACCCCAACCCAGTGTCACACATTCTCCACGTCCGAAGAGATCAAGTGCCCAACTACCGACTCCTCCCGGAATTGCGTTATCGGAACCGAGTCAGGAATGGCCGTTAGTGAACGCCCACCACTTTTCATCGGTTAGAGAGGCCCTCTTTAATACATTAAGAAAAAATGTTCACAGGGACTAGAAAGACTCAACACCCATACCTCAAAACGTAAATTCGCCACTGAATAGAATAACCATTTATGGGAAGAAAATCAGGACAACACCTAACATATCGGTTGGTTTTAACTCGAACTATATACACATTTATACACTATAGCTAAAAAAAATTTAGAAAGATATACATTTATATTGAGTTTACATTCACTATCACGGAGAAATAGTGCGCATGATAGTTCTTTGCACTCATCGACTTAAATTTAACTATATCTATCTCTAACTATTCCCCTAAGTGCTCTTTCACAATATAGTTAATTATTCGTAAAGTAACTCCCATTTTGCTTGCATCATAAGTTATACTCCCTCCGTTTCAATTTATGTGAATCTATTTCCTTTTTAGTCCGTGCCAAAAAGAATGACCCATTTCCTTATTTGGAAACAATTTACCTTTACACAATGATTTATAGCCACACAAAATATATGTGCCTCATTTTACACCACAAGATCAAAAGTCTTCTCTCTTTTCTTAAACTTCGTGCCCAGTCAAATGGGTTCACATAAATTGAAACGGAAGGAGTATATGGTTAAGAATTACTTAAGGTCACATTAACCAGATCAGATTAAGAGCCCGTTCGGATTAGCTGATTGTAAATAGCTGATAATCTTGAAGTGATGAAAAATATTTTTAAGTACGGAAACTAATAATAAGTTGTTGATGTGCTTGGTAGAAAAGTGCTAATAAGTTGTTCTTTTATTAAAATGACTAAAACATCCTTAATAACTTTAGGAAATATTATAAATTAACTAGTTTCTTTGTAAAGAAAAGGATGAACAATTAATATGGAATGAATAGAAAGTTAGAAAATTTATTTTGGGAAAAATATTTTGTGAATTAAAAATTACTATTAAAGATAAATTAGTAAAAATCTTGGTCAAACTAAAAGTGTTTATAAGCTGAAAAAGCCATAAGTTGGGGGTGACCAACTTATGACTTATGGCTGATTTTATTTGATAAGAATTCGACTTATAAATACTTTAGATATTTACCAAACACATAAATAAATCAAAAAATATAATAGCTTATAAGCTTAGTCAAACACCTAAATAAGAGGAAGGAGAGAGAGACAGAAACCGATCGTTTGCCGTTAATATTTAATGGATGGGATGACCAATAACTGTGCGCCAAGACTCAGTGCGCTATGGAGTTTGAATTTCTGTGAGCGTAAAACGTTGAATATAACAATGGTATGTGTTACAAAATGGTCCGCATTGATACTCGTACAATCTGTGAGCGTAAAATGTTGAATAATTTCGGTGCTTATTAACCTAATATTCTTTTTATTATCCCATTTTGAAGTTGTCGTGATATAATCTGAGCATTCAATTCAAAAAATTTGAACTTGTCCTTCCTCATCTTTTTATAGGCGGCTTCTAAGTAGACTATAATATGTTTTATTACACGGAAACAGATGGCTTGAATTACCCTTGGCCGAAATTAATTTTTAGTGCACGAAAAGACTCTTTCAGGAAAGTTTTCAAATAAGTTGTTTAACTAGTACTCCGTAAAAAATCATGTGGAACAAAAACTAAAGAGTGAAAATACTAGTAAATGACTCAAACGTTTTGACACTTGACATGGTCCGCATTTGTTTATTAATAATATATTTGGTATAGGTGTGTTTGGTATGAAAAATATCTTTCTCGGAAAATATGTTCTAGAAGAAACATTTTTTCACTATCCGATACTCTTTAAACTTTAGAAACTATTTCCAATGGACTAATGGGGAAAAAACATAAGCGAAGTAAGTCATCTTTCTACTTTTTAATACGACAAGAAAAATAATATTTGGTCGTCAGAAAATGACTTGTTTCTTTAGAAAATATTTTTTTCTTCAACCCAAACACACAAATAATGAGCACTTTGTATTCGATCGATCAAATTTTAATCCAAATCCATTTTTTTTTATTTGAGTACATAATAATTCATACAATCTACATAGAGTGATCGGTCCCTAAGGAACCTCCGAAAGGGCTGCCGTTTGATGAGTACATGAAAATAACGGGGTATTTGCATCTGTACTCGTTTTTTCTGTCACGTTTTAACTTGTGCCCGCTATGCAAAAAAATTTACAAGCGTACCCGCTTTTTCGCATAATTTCAGCATACGGGGCTGAAGTAGCAAAGGCAATCACGCAAAACTTCAGCATTCTAGTAGTCGGGCCTGAAGTTAAGCTCTAGAGCTGAAATTTTTGTTTTGTAACTGGCGAACTTCAGCTCTAGAGCTGAAGTTTTTGTTTTTGTAACTGGCGAACTTCAGCTCTAGAGCTGAAGTTTTTGTTTTTGTAACTGACGAACTTCAGCTCTAGAGTTGAAGTTTTTGTTAAGTTATTTAGTTCATTTGTAAATTTAGCCGTCGGAAAATTTTTACTCACACATCATGTAGTAGAAACACTCATCTTGTAGCCTACACTTCAAAACCTACATTAGATGCTGCTATTTGCTCAGTTAGTGGCTGCTCAAGAATCCGACATTTCCAATTTTGACAATACGCACCAGTTATCAAAACAAAGGAAGCAACGGAACTGGATTTGCATTCACGGCTGGTATCAGGTTTTGGCTAAGAAGAAGAAAGAAGAAGAAGAAGAAGGAGGAGGAGGAGGATGAGGAGGAAAAATGGGGCTGAAGTTATTTAAAAAGTGAGTACAAGTTAAAAATTTTGAAAAAAATGAATACAGGTTAAATGAGGGCGACCAAATAGAGCGCCTCGTGCAATTTTTACGAAAATAACGAAGTTGATAGTACGATGAGCACGGTCCAAGCCCAATTCTGCCATTGTGAGTAGAAACGAGTAGCCCATACTAAGAAGATCAGTTCGTTTTCTCGGCCCAAAAGGCCCATTTAGGCCCACATGATTGGCAAAACCATTTTGAGATCATTAAGTGGAGTGAAAATAGCACGGTCTAATCAGTTTTCGAACTGGTAATTAAAAGATAACAGTGTTTACAAAGTCATTAAAAATTAGCCATTATTTTACTGCAACACGGAAAGTTCCAGCATAATATACTGGAGATTGGTGCACCTGTGAATGAACTTCCAGCATATTATACTGAAACTCCAACACACGAAAAGTTTCTGCATAATATATTGGAGATTGAAGCACTTGTGTATGAACTTCCAGCATATTATGCTGGACCAGTATATTATGTTGGTCCAGTATATTATAGTGAGTTCCAGTATATTGTGCTGGAATATTTTTCGGATTTTGGATAGTATTTTCATTCAGATTTATCTTTATATAAAAAGTGACTAAATTTCGATTACTTCTGAAACTGTGGCTATTTTTTAATTACCACTTATAAATCTGGCTATTTTTTAATTTCACCCTTAAGTGCATGAAAACCTTCAAATACTAAACATTTATCAGCTTTATTTCCAGACTAAGATATCCTCAATTTAGCTGATTTCTTTTCCAGACAATATTAATGAATAAAAGGTACTCTAAAAACTCAATCACCGAAAAGTCCTACTGTAGTATTTTACTTCTGAATAAATAATCTTTGAGCTGAAGTAATAATCTTTTTAGAGTTAGATTTACGTTCCTTGAATATGTTTTTGCCCTGTTTCTGATATTGTGAAAACTATACGAAATTCTAATTATGTTTAACACATGCACAAATCCAGGCTGCAGACTTTGCATAATTGTTGGCACAGAGTCAGAGCTCAGACAAATTAATCATAAGCCTTACTAGGTTATGCCATATTAATGTTTCACTCTCTTATGTAATCATAATTATACACACACTAAGAAAATCTTGAACAAGTTCCAGTCAATTCTGAAATTTTTTATCTTTAACTCGCAAGTTTTTGGACACGTACGCACGTAAATTTCAAATTATTTACTAACCTGCTATTTTGAAAAACCACATCATTACTATTATATAAATTTGTTAAAGTGTTCATTATTATTAGGGGTTTTCACACAGTTACCCACAAAAGCAAAACTATTTACCGTTGTCTACTCATTTATTTTTCTACCCATAAACTAATTACATTTCCTACCCATAATAGTTTTTGTTAGAAATTTTTTCTTTATTCTCCAATTCTTTTTTTATTTCTATGCTTTTTTTTTCTTTCTCCTTTTCTTTTTTCTCGTTTTCTTCTTATTTTTTTCTTTTTTCCTTTTCTAATTTCATTTAACTTCTTTTTTTTTTTATTCTTTTTCTCTTCATAATCTAATTTCATTTACCGTTTTCACTATTTTTTATTATTCTATTTTTATACAATAAGAAAAAATAACTGATATAGTAAATATTTGTTCACCTTTTTTTAACATAACTTGTACAATATACCTTATGTTTTTTTTTCTTTCTCATTTATGAAATTCAATTATTAAACTAAAATAATATTAGTTGTCACTTGATCTAATTCACTGAATATCACATTGATTGCTGCTGAGCACCATAATTTACATAATCAGATTCTAAGAATCAACACGTGATTGCCATACAAACCTTGATCTACTTCCCTATAAATATCGGTGCACACTCTACCATTAGCAGTAATACAACCAGTTATAGAGCAAGAAAACATAATCTACGACAACCAAATCTCCATATATACTAGTTAGAATAAAAATGACAATAAAATATTGAAACATGCAACAAAAGTATAAGTAGCAAAAAAGACTTCTAGTACCATGTGATACCAATATGGTATATATGTATACCAACAGAGCATGTGATTTCTCTAGAATATTGCTACAACTATCTGCGACTATACTACTGTACCAAAACATTAAAAGACGCAATAAAAGTATGAGAAAATTACATGTCGTATTGCAAGCTAAATATTCGCAAAACAACTTGCTCATTTTGTATACTAAGAAGGTATATAGTTGTATGGGGTTGTTCCAACAATTGCCTATAACTATAAAAACTATTACATAATACACATAATTTATGTTCATCGGCATACAAAAATTCCAGCATTGCAACTCATGTTCATATAAATAATTTCATAATAGAATTCACTTAAGATGCAGCTAAAACAACCAAAACAATGTTCAACTACCATATGATACCAATATGGCATATAACTATACCAACATGGTATACAGTTTTACTAGTTAATTCCCGACAACTATATGACTATACTACTATTACATAACACACATGCATAAAGAGAAAAATAAAAAAATAGTGTACCACATATTAATATAATAAGGTATTTCAAGATATTGTACTATATTACTATTGTTAAAAGAAAATATCACGACCCGAATTTCTTACCCTCGGGAGTCGTGATGGCGCCTACTCGTTGAAGTTAGGCAAGCCACGAAATTTAGAAAATTCTTTACTCCTTTGTTTTAATCCTTTTAACAACTTGCATTAACATGTGATAAGCATTTAAATAACAGCGGAATATGAGATTAAGTGGAAGACTTAAACAAAATAAGCCAAAATAATACAGAAATTAACATATGCCTCTACCCAGAAACTGGTGTCACAACATTCACGGACTATCTATGATTACTACATACAAACGTTTGAAAAAAGGAACGCTGTCTATCTCGGATACAATGATAACAGAACAAAATAACTGATAGAAGAGATGTCGGTCCTGCGAACGCCTGCAAGACTACCTCAAAATCTTGGTGGACTGAAGGCTGGCTCCCAAGCTACTGCTGCTGACCCAGTGCTGCTCCGGTATTTGCACATAAGTGCAGAGTGTAGCATCAACACAACCGACCCTATGTGCTGGTAAGTGCCTGGCCTAACCCCGGCAAGGTATTGACGAGGCTAGGACCAGACTCCAGATAAACTTGTGCAATTATATGTATATACAGCGAAAAAATAAACTGGAACAAACAAATTAAAGCTGGGAAGGGGAAACATATTTCGGGTAATAACAGGTAAAACAAAATATCAAGAGAATTATAAAGGAATCAAAATCAACCACTAACAAGAGTAAGGAAAACAAAGGCAGATTTCACTTTCTTTTCACATCTCGTTGCAGGCGTGAAACCCGATCCCAGTTCCTGTATCTCATGGTAGGCGTACCACCCGCTCCTATTTCATTTATCTCGTGACAGGCATGCCACCCGCTCCCATTTCATTTATCTTGTGGTAGGCATACCACCCGCTCCCATTTCATTATATCTTGTTGTAGGTGTACCACCCGCTCCCATTTCATTATATCTTGTGGTAGGCATACCACCCGCTCCCATTTTATTTTATCTTGTGGTAGGCATACCACCCGCTCCCATTTTATTATATCTCATGGTTGGTGTACCACTCGCTCCCATTTCATCATATCTTGTGATAGGCGTACCACCCGCTCCCATTTACAAGCCAAATACAAAATCACAAGGAATCCCGGCAAGGGAACACGAGTAATATAACAACTTCCCGGCAAGGGAACAATGATATTCTAACAACATCCCGGCAAGAGAATAATACTATCAAAACGAACCTCCCGGCAAGGGAACAATACTATCAAAACAAACATCCCGGCAAGGGATCATTAATATCAAACAAACATCCCAGCAAGGGAACAATGGTGATAATAACATATGAAGCGCAATAAACCACAACGGACTCATAACAGTTACAATACAAGACTCACGGGCATGCTTGACACCAACGTATAGATACTCGTCACCATGCCTATACGTCGTACTCCACAATTAGCATGTAGCAAATAAGACACAACTCCTAATCCCTCAAGCTAAGGTTAGACCAAACACTTACCTCGATGCCACGATCCGGCTATCACTTGGGCCGATGTACATAACCGATATCAATCAAAAATCAAAGTAAAAAATGACCAACTCGGGGCTCCTTCGGGGTAAGTTTATCCTGTTAGACCCATCGACAAAGTCAAGAGAGATATCGACTATGAACCAAAGTTGAAAAGGATCAGTATCATCCTTATAATAGAGATCGAAGAAGCAGTAGATCCGAGCAGAATTTTATGTGAAGCGAAAGAAGAAGTGACCGAGGTCAAAGTAACCGGGGACTCATGAGCAAGAACGGTTTCGAGAGGCCTATCGAGTCTAAGGAAGCACCGAGCTTATCGTAATATAACTTTAACGTTGATGTTGCCGCCATTGTATCAACTATCGGATGCAGCAAAGACACCAAATGGCTCGACCTCTACAATCCAACCCAGCTTAAAGGGATCCAAACTTGATGTGCAAATATCATAGCACTCACGGCCACATAATAGAGGATTGCCGACATTTGAGGGAGGAGGTAGCCCATTTATTCAATAACAGGCACCTTCAAGAATTCCTGAGCGACCGAGCCAAGAATCATTTCTAAAATACGTATTCTAATAAACATGATGAACAAGAAGAACCTTAACATGTCATTAACATGGTCATCAGAGGGATCGATGTTCCTCAAGGACCAATGATATAGCACACAAAAGTATTCATCATAAGGGAAAAGCGGACTCGAGATTACATACCAGAAGGAACCTTGCCTTTCAACGACGAGGGTGCAGAAGGGATCCTGCAGCCCCACAACGGTGCGTTGGTAGTATCTGTACTCATAAATAAATCTTGAGTTAAACGTATGTTAATTGATCTAGGTAGCTCGACCAACATCATTTGATCGAGGGTCATAGAACAGCTCGGCCTACAAGATCAAATTGTGCCTACTATCCAGGTTCTGAACGGATTCAACATGGCATATGAAACCACTAAGGAAGAGATAACATTACCGGTGAATGCCGCCAGGACCATCCAGGAAACCAAGTTTTATGTGATCGAAGGAGACATGAGGTACAACTATTTTATATTATTATATAATTATAAGATGCCCTGTTTGGGAGGCCATGGATCCACAACATGAGGGCAGTACCCTTGACTCTTCACCAAGTGTTAAAATTCCCAACGCTAGGAGGGATCAAAACAATCTATGGGAACAACCAGCCGCAAAGGAAATGTTTGCAGTCGAAGAAGTGATCCCGGTATCAACACTAGAAACATCAAAGGGAACGAGTTTGGATATAAAGCAAGAGGCTAAATAGCAATTATCGACATTGGCCACGATCCAATCGGATAAATAGGGGACTGGTGAAGACAATGATTACGGGTTCCCAGATCTTTTATTGCCCCTGATGATTCCGACACCACCAAATCAACCGTCGAGGATCTGGAGTAAGCCACATTGATCGAACATCTACCCAATTGGAAGGTACCGGGGTTAGCCCCCAATCTCGGGAAAAAACTCATTCAATTTCCTATAGCTAACATAAATTGTTTCGCTTGGTCCTTTCTTGATATGACAAAGATTCCACCGGAGATTACCACTCACAAGCTAAGCCTGGATCCGAAATTCCACCCGGTCAAGCAGAAGAGGAGACCCCAATCCGAGATCAAGCATGCTTTCATCAAAGATGAGGTATATAAACTCCTTAAAATAAAGTCCATTCGGGAGGTGAAATATTCGAAATGGTTAGCAAACGTAGTGGTAGTCCCTAAAAAGTGAACAAATTAAGTATATGTGTAGACTATAAGGATTTAAATAAGGCATATCCCAAGGATTTAAACACAAGCATATGTAGCTTATTAGCCACAAGTTCAGTGTATCTAATATTCTCGACGCCTATTCTAGGTACAACCAAATATGGATAAACCCAAATGATCATGAAAAAACCTCCTTCATCACTAAGTGAGGAACATACTGCTATAATGTAATGCCATTCGATTTAAAAAGGCCGATGCAACTTATCAATGCATAGTAAACGAATGTTCAAAGAACAAATAGGGAAATCCATGGAAGTTTACATTAACGATATGTTGGTTAAGTCCCTATGAGCAGAGGACCATTTAAAGCATTTGCAGGAAACCCTTCAGCGTATTGAAGAAGTACAATATGAAGCTGAATCCAGAGAAATGTGCATTCAGAGTCAGTTCAGGAAAATTTCTTGGGTTCATGGTATCCAACTGGGAATCAAGATCAACCCCGACAAGATCAAAGCTATCGAGGATATCACGGTGGTGGACAACGTGAAGGCTGTGCAAAGGCTAATCGGGCGCATTGCCTCCCTAGAGCGATTCATCTCGAGGTCCTTCAATATAGAGCCACCAATGTTTCTCACTACTGAAGAAGAAAAAAAACTTCTCATGGGCCCCGGAATGTCGACAGGCCTTAGAAGAACTCAAGCAATAACTATCAAGCCCACTACTGCTTCATACCCCGAAGGTAGACGAACAACTACACCTGCACTTGGCAGTGTAGGAGATAGCGGTAAGTGGAGTCCCAGTTTGGGAAGAGCAAGGTACACAATTTCCAATTTACAATTTTAGCAGAACCTTGGGTGAGGACGAAACTATGTACCCTCACCTAAAAAAATTGGCGCTCGCTTTGTTAAGCGCCTCTAGCAAACTGAAACCATATTTTCAGTGTCATCCTATATGTGTTGTGACTATTTACCCATTGCAAAATATAATGCATAAATCCGAACCCTCGGGACGATTGGCCAAATGGGGCCGTGGAAATCAGTGGGTACGATATTGAGTATCGACCACAGACAGCCATTAAATCTCAAATTTTGGCAGATATCATGATCGACTTTATGCCGGCCCTAATACCCGAGTTCGAAAGAGAGTTATTGGTAAACTCAGGGATGTCTTTAGGAATCTGGACCCTCTTTACAGACGGCGCCTCGAACGCAAAAGGGTCCGGAATTGGCATCGTATTGAAGCCACCCACAGGCAATGTAGTTAGACAATCTATTAAAACTATGAAATTGACTAACAATGAGGCCGAATATGAGGCCATGATTGCAGGTCTCGAACTAGCCAAAATATTGGGGGCAGAGGTGATCGGAGCTAAGTCTAACTCCCTCCTTGTGTTGAACCAAGTTAATGGGACATTCAAAGTTAGAGAAGAATCAATGCAAAGGTACCTAGATAAGTTGCAGGTAACATTACATCGGTTCAAAGAGTGGACTTTGCAGCACGTACCTCGGGATCAAAATAGCAAAATCGATGCCCTTGCAAATGTAGGATCGTCGGTCAAAGACGACAAGATCAACTCGGAGGCAGTCGTATAACTTATGAGATCGGTAGTGGAAGAAGGTCACGCTGACATAAACTCTACAAGTTTGACATGGGATTGGACAAACAAATATGTAAAATATTTGAAGACAGGAAAACTGCCCTCTATCCAAAAGAATCAAGGATCCTGCGCACAAAGGTAGCCCGATTCAGCTTATCCGAAAACGGAACCTTGTTTAGAAGAACGTTCAATGTCCCACTAGCAATATGTCTAGGACCATGAGATACCGAGTATGTTCTAAGGGAAGTCCACGAGGGCACCTGCGGAAATCATTCAGGCGCCAAATCATTGGTTTGAAAGTTAATCAGAGCTGGCTATTACTGGATCGACATGGAAAAAGATGCGAAGGAGTTCGTATTAAAATGTGATGAATGCCAAAGACATGCTCCGATGATTCACCAAACCGGGAAGCTGCAGCATTCGGTCTTGTCACTATGGCCATTCATGAATTGGGGAATGGACATGGTTGGCCCTCTTCCATGGGCACCTGGTAAGGCTTAATTTATATAGTTTATGACTGACTATTTTTTCTAAGTGTGTGGAAGCCTAGGCATACGAGAAGGTCAAGGAGAAGTAAGTCATCGATTTCATTTGGGACCACATCATATGTCGATTCGGAATGCCGTCTGAAATCGTGTGCGACAATAGGAAATAATTTATTGGCAACAAAGTGACCAAATTTCTAGAAGACCGTAAGATCAAAAGGATCCTGTCAACACCTTATCACCCTAGTAGGAACGGACAAGCAAAATCGACCAACAAAACCATACTCCAAAACCTCAAAAAAAGGTTAACCGGTGCCAAAGGAAAATGGAAAGAAATCCTACCTGAAGTCCTATGGGCACACCGTACAACCTCGAAGTCCAGTACCGGGGCCACCCCTTTCTCGCTAGTATACGGTGCTGAAGCTCTAATACCAGTCAAAGTGGGTGAACCAAGTATTAGATTCTGATATGCAACAAAGAATCGAATGATGAGGTCGTGAGTACGAACCTGGAGCTATTAGATG
This sequence comes from Nicotiana tabacum, assembly GCF_000715075.1. NCBI lineage: Eukaryota > Viridiplantae > Streptophyta > Magnoliopsida > Solanales > Solanaceae > Nicotiana > Nicotiana tabacum. The sequence continues at coordinate 188,405,775 of NC_134087.1, read as the reverse complement.
AAAGGCGTGAAGTCGCCCTCGTCCAGTTGGCCACCTTAAAACAGTGGATTGAAAGATATTACAATCGAAGGGCCAACCTTTTGTCACTTTAATATCGGGGACTTTGTACTAAGTAAGGTCACACTGAAAACTCGGAACCCGAACGAAAGGAAGCTGGGGCCGAACTAGGAAGGACCATACCAAATTCTCGAGATCCCCAAAAAAGGATTGTACAAACTAGGGGCAATGAACGGTGAACGACTACCGAATAACTAGACCTTAACCCACTTGAAGTGATACTACTGCTAAGGTACGACCCCATGCATTCCCTTTTTTACTTATTTTTGAACTAACACTTGCATGTAACCAACAAGAAGCGATACAAATTTTTAGGTCTGAAAGCAGGCGTTGCACTCTTTTTCCCTTGAACAAGTTTTATCCCAAATGGGTTTTCCGGCAATGTTTTTAATGAGGCAACTGTGCATCATGCTAACTTAGAATACGAGGCCGGTCATGAACCGGTGTTAAAGATTGCATCAACAGTATCTGAGGCTTCTCTCTATAATCAACCTCGAATATTGGGAGGCATTGCCCATGGATATTGACTTTGGAAAGGAAAGAAACTTTGTAATTAAAGGATCTTGATAGACAAGATTTATTGTAAGGGCCAAATGGTCAAATGAACCGTACCCGCATAGACTGCTCGAGCCCTGGAACAAATCATGTACACATGTATAACTATTTTGCACAAGAAAAAAAAGAAGTCTCTTCCTTACGGATAAATAACTTGTCCTTTTAAAAATATTTCTTGCATTTCTCAAGCAATTTCCTACGTCCGATCCCCTAAAGGTGTCAAGCCCAAGGGACACCTTAATTCGAGTTTGAGCAATCACTCTAACTCTAGGACTACCATCCGAAAACAAACTCGGATGGTCCGGGCTTTCGGAACTCGGGGGCACAAGACCTATTAGGCAAAGACCCCAAATTTTAAAAGCTACAGCCATCCCTACTTGGGGACAGTTATCCTAGGCAAGCCCGGATAACTCGGGGTGACCAGCCCACTAGGAAACACCCGATTTAAAAAGGCTATGGCCAAATTAAAACGGCTCAGAGACGTCCGAGCACCGTAACAAAAACAACAAGGCCTTAAAACATATTTACCCGTTCTAAAAGCAACCCTCGGCAAACTATAATCTAAGAAAGTATAAGTATTTGGGGAAAAAATTTCAGCCACACTAAAACCCCACGATGCCTTAAAAACAAAATAATATTGAAGGAAAGACTTGTTCGAAACTCCGAGCATAACCTAACTATTTCATGCTAAGGCATTTAAATCTTTGAAAATATAAATTACAAATCAAAGAACATAGAAATTGCTGAAGGGAAAAAAGGCTTTATATACATATCAAAAAGTTCTTACAAGGGCCAAAACGGCCTCGATGCAAATTCTTTACTGAGTCCAAATAGCCTCAACCAAAGGGTAAAATGAAAATTAAAAAACAAAAAACATTTACAAAGAGCCTAAGTGGCCTAGTCTTCGCTGGGGGCCGCCTCGTCACCCTCGGGATCTCCTCCCCCTTTGGACTCACTTAAACCCTTAGAGTAAATATCATCCTCGGGATAAGCCAACCTTTTAGCCTCAACTTAGAGCATCTTAGCACTCTCGATTTCAACCGATAAATCTAAACCTCGAGCGTGAATTTCCTCGAGATCCTCTCTTCGATATTGTCGCTTTGCGTGCTTACTGATTTCCTTTGCTCGAACCTAAGCCACCTTGGCATCAACCTTATAAAAGGCCACCATCTCGTCGGCATCAACTTTAATTACTATTGCCTTCGACTTGACTGTTTCAAGCTCCTTGGCCAGATCCTCTCGATCGGAGATGGCCAAATTTAGTTGGGACCTCGATTTTCTTAACTTGCACCAAGACTTTTCCTTTATGGCTCGAAGTTAGATCTCAGCCAAAGCCAGTTGTGCCTGGGCGGTATCCTTCTTTGAGGTCAGGCAGTCCATGTTCTTTTTCTATTCTTCGGCCTCGACCTTTACCGCATCCACCTCTGCCCGGAGCTATCCGATCTAGTCAAACTTCTGTTGGACCTTTGGGTTCGGATCATTAGCCACCGTATCTGACTCATCGTCACTAACCTCAAAAGCTCTCATTACCTGCTCAACCAGGTTGGCATGCTCCTTTCGAACCGCCTCTAACTCAGCTTGGAGTTTCTTGACCTCCCGCTCACATTGCTCACAGAGAAGTTTGCAAGCATCCTTCTTCTCAATAAGCCCTGGGTCTCGGCCTCATGTTGGGTTAAATCTTCTCAATATTGGAGAAAAGTCTCGTGATGAATCACCGAGGCCTACAAACACAAAGGAAAGAGTTACAATTTTTTATGACTTAATCTAAGTACATAATAAAAGTTATCAAGAGGCATTCAAAGTTACCCAATTTAATGCATGTTGGTCTTTGTTGAACAGGCAGGGCGCGTCCATATCGTTCATCTTTGCTTGATCCTCTTCGGCCACTAGGCATAGAAGATAACTTGCAACCCCCACGGGAGCATAGAGGACTCGGGCATCATCCAGAATAGACATAATAATTGACCACTTTCGGTCAGGATCTGCACTCGGAGCTGGGAAGCAATTTGCTAGTTTCAGACATGAAGAAGGCCCACTGGTTCCTAACGGACTCTTCTTTTGTACCAGTAAGTCACCCATCCCGGTGATGTCCTCCGAGGCGGTAGAATCTAAACCATCAAAAAAGTTGTGAAAGGGTACTGTCTCCATTTGGGCCCCTCATTTGGGTGTCCTTTCAGTGTTTGGGCCTTGTTGATCATGGAGTCAGTAAATAAAGGCGATGTGGAGAGATCTATCACCCCAAGTCCATCCTTAGGGGCATTATCCTTTGCCCGAGAAACACTAGTCGCGGTCTCCTTGTCGGCCTCCTTGGCTAGGGGAAAAATGGCCTCAGCCACTTCCCCCTCATCGCCCTCTCCCCCCCTCTCCCCTCCTCCCTAGTTTGAGGCAGTTAGGTGTTGTCTCGCTCGCAAGCAACCTATTGGGAAGCTTTTTCTTCCTCTTCAGACTTATCCCTCAGTTGATGGAGTGAGTTCGATAGGAGCTCCCAAGCATTGGTGCTTTCTTTGGATTTGCGCACCAACCTCCTTCTCAGTTTTTTATTCTTTGAGTTTGGAGAACTAGGAGCCTTTTTCTCTTATTATCCTCACCCTGCCTCGGAGCAAGGGACTCGGTAGGTAAATCCTCGTCACCAGATGGAGGCCTCATGGAAACATCCTTGGAAAGACCTGCAAATAAAAAAGAAAAATAAATGAGTAAGAACTCAGCAGCAGGAGAAAAACCAAGTGTTGTTCACTCAAAAGAGTAATCTCACCGTGAGAACGAGCCTCCTACCAGCTTTTCGAGAGCTCGCGCCATGCACGTTCGGAATATGGTTTTTGTGCAATAATGCCCTCGACCCACTCCTTGAGTCGAGGTATCGCATTCGGGACCCGAGCAACAGATGCATCGCCACCAAAACACCGATAAGAAAGAGGGAAAAGAGAGTAAAAAATAAAATCTTGGGAAAAATGAAATTTTACTTACGTTTTGTGTTCCACTTCTCGGGGAACGACATGTGTTTGGCTGGGATCAGGTCTGAGGTCCTTACTCGGACAAATCGGCCTAGCCAACCTCGATCCCGATCTTCATCAACGCTCAAGAATGGGGCTTTACTAGCCCGGCGTGCAAGTTTAATTGTCGTGCCCCCTTTTTCCCTCCATGGAGAGAAATCTGGGTTTCGACATTACATGGGGGTAATAACTCATTTCCTTTTGGGAATTGGTTATTTGAAGAGTCGCCACCTAATGGATTATGGTGCATTAGGGCACCCAGAGCGGTTAACTCTTGAATTGGTTTGCATTACCAGAGATTTAGGGTAAGGGATAGAAATAATCTTGAGGGGAAGGTGTTAGGCACTCCTCTCGGTCCACAACGGTGGGTCCCGACCGAACTTATACTTTTGAACTAGTCCATTAATAAATAAATAGTTGAAAAAAATAATTGCAGGTTTTGGACATTACATGACTCAAATAATGAGACAAAGGATTTGAACAAGTTGTGTACACATAAAAGGTTTAAACAAGAGAAATTTGGGAAAGGAGGGGTCCTAGGTTGGTTAGCCTACAGGATTACCCCAAGCAATGCCTGGTAAATACTCCTCAATGAGGGGCTACATGTGGCATTAACGCGTAGTCATCATATCCATATCTACCCTCCCCATCCCTTAGCGGTTATTAAGGCTGAGTGTTATTCAACGATCTCTATTGCGTGCTATTACCCATCCCTTCTTAATAGTCCTGGAGGAAATCAGGGCCTCTACCTACAGGTAGTCCTAGACAGACTGCCTAAGGTTTCAAAGGAGAAAATACTAGGCGACATGCAAGAACAAATAGGACTTTAGCACATAAGGCAGAAAAGATGCAATTAGAGGCTCAGGTTTACCTCCACAAATAATGCACATAAGCAGCACGACTCAAACACAAATACAGGCAGTATTATTAAACAAGATCCTAAGGTATGATGTCTAAGTGAATGTAAAAACATAGAAGATAGGTAGTTTTATTTTATGAGCTCAGAAGCAGGGGCCCTAATCAGTTAGCTTACTGATTTTAAGCCTGTCAATCATTAAGTAGTAAACACAGAGGAGCAGTTTCTAGTTTTTTTTATAAGAGTTAATTACCTAAGACTTGCCTAGGCGTGGGACAGTGCACAACGGTTACCGGAACCATTAGAAGTTCAGAAGTCATTTTTGCCTAAGAGCATGTTGTCTAAATGTTACAAAGATACATGGTTAATACTAATTTGTTTAAATAGGATAATTAGTCGGGAGACTGTTTTATACCCTTTTCATATATCAGTAGTTTAACTAGATGTGACTGAGCGAGTATGAACGAGATCCTGAACATGGTATCTAATATGCACATATAAGGTTCAGAATGGTTTATATGCAGAATTCCGAATGGTTTATATGCAGAATTCCGAAAGCAGGATTTCTAAATACATAGCATGATTTTAAAATATGCATAAGTAATAGCTTATTTTTAATGTTGTCGTTTATCCTAGAAACATGATTTCTAAGTGATAAAAAGATGTCAAAATGAGATGTTGAAAATAGTACACATGAAACCTAGGAGCATGGTATCTAATGCATGATATGCTTTGCATGTATTGGTCCTAAACATGAATTCTAATGCACATACAGAAAATATAAACCTAAAGCATGTTTTTTACCCATTGATATTGATAACATATATGACTACCCTCCCCTTTTCACTAGCCAACCCCAATATTCGTTTATAACAAATTATTACAGACCAATATCGAATGAATTACATAAGTAGATAAGAAAAATAAGAAGTTACACTATAAGGATCCTAAAGCAGGCCCAAATAATTTTCCCAAGCCTCTAATAGCCTCAAATGCCAAATTCCATAGACAATATCATTGTCTAGGTGCGTCAGAGTTCTCTAAGGATCTCAAGGACCTCGAGCAGTGCTCACACCAAGCGTTTATAACCAGAACTGACTAAGTGCAGTGTGGAAGAGACAACTCCAGTGTATCAGAGTTCAGAAGGATCTCATAGGGATCCCAAGGCAGTCACACACTGAAGGGGCAGAACTTAAGGACCTAAGAGTGGAGTGAGAGTGCTTGATATAGTTTTGAAAAGATTTAAGCAGGAAAATAGTTTGAAAAGAGACTTGTTTGAAATAGTCTTGTGAAAACAACAGAAGGAGTTATTACAGTTTCGAAAAGAGAGTAGAGTAATAAGCAACAGTCCAAACACATCATCCAAAACAGGTCCATACAAAATCAAAGAACATAGAACCAAGGCAGGTTCAACAACCACAAATAGGGGTAATGGGATTTGGGGACACATAGAGCACATATGATACAGGAGCATAACAGTTCTTGTGGGGATTTAAGGGATTAAGGAATAGCTAGTGGTACCAACACAGTAGGAATTTCAGAAACAATCATAGAATCAGCCATTTAAAGTGACAGATCAGTTTGCATATCAAAACTGGATAACAAGTAGACAAGCATTCAAAACAGGGTAGAGTCATGTTGAGACAGACAACTAAGGGGGTAGAACATGTTCTGAAAGGCCCTAAGAGGGTTAGACTAGCATGCTAGATGAAGCAATAATGCATGCATGTTGAACAATAGAACTATAGATAGAAACAAATTAGAAACATGATAAACTGAAGCAATAAACGAAACATATTGGTTTTGGGACTTGAATTGAAATTAGAACATATAAGTAAAGAGATAGTAAACACAAAGTGAAGAATAGGAGAGCACAATAATTAACCTTGGATTGCAGCCGACTAACTCAGAATAATAGCAAGTAACCAAAGAGAGAGCAGAAAACTTTTGAGTGTAAGGGAGTTTGAACTAATGTGTTCGTGTGTGTTGACTGTTAATGAGAGAGCATATATATAGTATTTCGAAACTAGGTAAAATAAGGTAAGAATCACAATTGTACCGTAATTATGGAATTCAGAACCAATTAGAGAAAAATTAGTACGAATGCTCCCTTAATTAAGGGAATCAGTTCAAATAGTAAGAACATGTAGCAAATAAGGAAAGAAATCAATGTGTAACTGGAGCATAACATATAAGGAAATAATTCAAACATAGTAGGCATAGAGTAAACAATTAGGTCTAGGTTCAGAAAATTCTAATTAAGGAGATAGTCGGTAAGAATCAAGTAACCACGCAAACAAGGTAAGGGAAAGTTAGTTTAGGCAAGCAAATCAATCACATTGAGTAGGAAGGTAAGAATCGAAGGTTTAAAGGAAAGTTTTCAAATCAAACCAAGAAACAGGGAATTCAGAATCAATCAAAGAGAAAGTCATGAAAAGAGTTAGCATTTAGCATATAAATAAAGTAAGACATGGATAGTCAAGAGTCGACATACAACTCTAGCAAACATGAAAGTTAAACAATACTGATTCAGTGAGAAAGAGTCAAGTCTTGAACAGTCAAGATGAACACAAGCACATAAAGTCAGTGTAAGTTCAGGCTAAGAAACTCAGTATAAACATATCGAGGCAAGATAGTCACGAGAAATCACATAAACTCAAAAACGAGGACCGGTCAGTCATGGTAATACACAAAACCAAATGAAAGAACCCTAAAAATTAGGGATTTCAACATAAACGAGTTAAGATGTAGTAGACTCATAGAATCAGTCAAAATACGTAAGAAATAGAAGTTTAAACAGAAAGAATCAGTTAGACAAGGTTTTAAAAAGAAGTTCCGAAAACCCTGGTTTTAAAAGAAGATGAAAAACACTTGAAATCACATGATTCTTGTAAAGAACCTCAAGGATAGTGTAAAACATTCAAGAAAAAAACTCAAATCGTCCTAGATATGTACAGATCTAGGAGATGTAGAAAATAAATAGGGTTTCGAATAGAGATGAAGAAGCCTGTCTAGAATCCCAAGGATCGTAGCAAATATAAAATGATTCCGCTTGAAATCACACTGGAATAGCCAGGAACAGGCAGGAGATGAACCCTAGATGCAAGTCGGCGTGGCCCTGGGCCCTTGAGGACCTTAGAGAAGGCAAGAATGGCATGAGAGAAGCCATTGGAGGCGTAAGAGACAATGAGAGGTCACCGGAGATGGCCGGAGATGGAAAGTCGGCGTTGGAAGATTAGGGTTAGTTTGAGAGTGTTTTGAGAGCAGAGAGGACCTTAGGGCGGCGGGTGGGTTAAAATAATTAGGGTTGAGGGGTCGTTTGGAATTTAAAAGGCAAGTTTTAATGAGGGTTGTTGATCTTTTAGATCAACGGCCATGATCTGATGGGGTCTTGGGTCGGGTAGGTGTATTTAGGGCCTGGGTCGGGTAATTTAATCAAGAATTGGGCTGGTTATTGAGTTGAATTTAAGCTAAAATGGAAATACAATTTGGCTATGTTTTAAATAGCCAATTTAACCTTATATAATTTATAATAAACAATAAATGATTTCTAAAAAATAATTTCATGTACTAAAATGATTTAAAATAGTTATGTAACATTTTAAAATATAGAAGATCATTTTATGCATATAAATGTAATTATGCATTAATAGGGCTAGTATTGCAAATATATGCAAATTAGCTTAAAATATATATGCAATTATAAAAAATGCAAAAAAATATTTTAATAATATTTTAGCATAAATATAGAATTTAGATGGCTAAATCACCATAAAAATAATTTGAAGGATAATTATTGGAGATTTTATGAGTAAAAAAGGAGGAAATAAATTAATTTGAAGCCTTTAAAATTATAGAAAAAATTATAAAAATGCTTATGAATGCTTATATATACATATATGCTATTTTAAAAGTATTTATATATATTAAAAATATATATAGGGAAAAATTGGGTATTAACATTAATCAATCCCCCCAAAAGAATCGGGAACTGTATAGGCGCATAAGGTGGTCGACAGTGAACGAGCATCTGTCGATCTTACTTACAAAAAATCAGAGAAGGATGACGATTCTCCAGAACAAAGGGTGAATCTAGCCGAGACACACCTCATACCTTTTGAAGAAATGGATGATTACCGGGTCTAACGGGCGCATCGTAAAAGGATAAGTGTACACACTTAAGTATCCCTCTATGTGGTAGTGATGTCTTCATCTGGACCAGGAACCACCATGCCTTTACCGACCCAGTTGGAATCCATTTTAATCGTGGGGAGGATGCCTTCGGTAATCGAGTAGATGTACCTCGATACCCTCTCGCCCTGACCTGGTACGGGTAAAGGGTTTTCAACCTTAAAATCGGCATTCATCGAGCATCCGTCGAGAATGAACGTGCTAAGAGGAGGTTCTGTCGCTGGTTCCTCGCCGACCGGCCGTGATGTAGAAGCAACTTCTTTTTGGGGAACTGTTTTTGAGGTTTTCGCCATTTTCTCTTAAAGATGGAGGAGTAAAGAAGAAGAGGAGGTTAGAGCGGTAAGCTTAAATGACTTGGAGCGGAGACAAACAAAATCCTTCACGAAAGATCTCAAGAAATCGGAGTACAATTGCTTGAATCGGAGAAGTGGCCGACTAGCGACTGATAGACATTTAATGCCATTGAAACGTTACTAAAGAGACATTTCATTCATTTTGTCATTTCTGTCATGGAGTATCGGGGTGGGAATCAGAAGCTCATATCATTTCTCGTCAATTACTCTCTGGAAAATGAGGGAACTATCTGTAAACAGTCGAAATTAGGCTCGTGCACTGAACGACAGACCGGGCTCGAAATGTGAGGGATTGAGGACCAACCCCGAGTCCCGTTGACTAGGTTGCCACGACCCAGATTCCTGCCCTCGGGAGTCATGATGGTGCCTACTAATGTGAGATAGGCAAGCCGACTATTTAAACAATTACCTTTTTACCCATTTTATAATCTTTAACAATTATGAAGCAATAACGCGTAGATAGCGGAATTTACAATAAGCAGAAGAAAAGCAATAAATTATTTGAATATGTATCCAAAACAACTGTTTGAGCATCAACTACCCAGAACTGGTGTCACAGTTTCACAGACGATCTAAGAATACTACATACAAAGTCTGAAAGATAAAAGATACATTGTTTCTGAATTAAGTAAATGAAACAGGAAGAAGGTATAGAGGGAGATGCCAGGGCTTGCGGACGCCTACAAGACTACCTTGGATCTCCGTGTGGACTGAAGGCAGCTACCCATGCTACAGTCCAAAAGTTGCTGCTCCGGGATCTGCACACAGTGTAGAGTGTAGTATCAGCACAATCGAGCCCATGTGTTGGTAAGTGACTAGCCTAACCTCGGCGAAGTAGTGACGAGGCTAGGACCAGACTACCAAATAAACCTGTGCAGTTTAAACCATATACAGCAGAAAAGAAGAATAGTAATATACAGTCATGTATGGGAGGGGGAAACATGCTGCGGGGAAACATCAACTAAGAATAGGAAGACAATGAGTAAATAAGAGGAACACCATATCTCGGTTATCAACAAGAATCAAAAATCAATAAGTGCACGACATAATCCTTTGTGCTTTTACTCTCGTCCTCACCAAAGCAATCAAGTAATGAAAATGTGCAACCGCATCACCATTCATGCTTTTATTCTGGTCCTCACCATATAATCAATATAATCAGTACAAAATTTTACATCGTGCGGCACGACATCACCCTTCGTGCTTTAACACTCTTCCTTACAAAACATACACGGTATCACCCTTCGTGCTTCAACACTCTCTCACCAAAACAATACACGGCATCACCCTTTGTGCTTTAACACTCTTCCTAACCCAAAATCCAATCACAAACAATAGGGCAAGGAGATAAATGAAATTACAATAAGAATCCCGGCAAGGGAACAATAGTTTAACAATCAAGTCCCGGCAAGGGAGCAACATCAAAAGAAACATCAACATCCCGACAAGAGAGATAGCATTAAAAGTAACAGTATCCTGGCAAGGGAGGAAACATAATGATTCTCTTCTCTTGCTCACTTTTACTTCGCAACTCACTTCACAACTCGAGCCAATGCTCTAAAAGGTTCAATTACCACTTATATTTTCACATTTCTTTATACAACTTGAGCCAACGCTCCTCAATGTTCAAATAATACAATCACTTCCACGAACTTTGCCCAACAATAGAAATCATCACCAAGGTATGAATAATACAACGAAGTCATAATAATCACAATATAAGACTCACGAGCATGCTTAACATCAACGTATAGATACTCGTCACCATGCCTATACATCGTACTCAACAAATACCACATAGCAAATAGGATTCAACTTTTAATCCCTCAAGCTAAGGTTAGACCAAACACTTACCTTGATGCTATGAGCACAATTCAAGTCTCAAACATTGCTTTACCCCTTGATTCCACCACCAGTTTGCTTATATCTAGTCACAAATTACTTAATTACACCAATAAATGCTAAATGAATCAATTCTAATGCATGAAAATAAGTTTTACAAAGTTTTACCCAAAAAGTCAAAAATTGCCCCCGGGACCACATGGTCAAAACCCGAGGTTCGAACCAAAACCCGATTACCCATTCCCCCCACGAACCCAAATATGTAATTTGTTTAGAAATCGGACCTCAAATCGAGGTTCAAATCCTCAATTTTTGAAAAACCTAGGTTCTACCCAAAACACCCAATTTCCCCCATGAAAATCATTAATTTTGAGCTGAAATCATGTGAAAAGATGTTATAGATTGAAGAAAACTAGTTGGAAACGACTTACAATCGATTTGGATGAGAAGTTGTCTTTGAAAAATTGCCCAAAAGTATTTTGGTTTTGAAAGAGTGTGAAAAATGAAAGATTTTCGGTTAAGTTATAAAATTGCGAACCTAGACTTCTGCTAAACTCGCATTTGCGAAGTCGCTTTTGCGAACAATATGTCGCATTTGCGACAACTGGCCAAAAGGGGAAACATCACGTTTGCGATAAAATCCTCGCATTTGCGAGGTGGGCTGGCCTGGGCTATTTTCCCATTTGCGACACAGCCTTCGTATTTGCGAGCCAGGTTTTGCAAATGCTAAGCCTGCAGGCCTGCAATAGAGCAGCTGTAACCTGCAATTTCTCAAGTCTAAAATCCACCTCGTGGCCTATTCAAAACTCACCCGAGACCTGGGGGCTCCAAACCAACCTAAAAATATCATACGAACTTGCTCGTGCAAATTGCCAAAATAAATTAACAACTATGAATTTAGCATCAAAATCATGAAATTTCTTAAGAACATCAAAAAGAATTCCAATTTTTCTCAAATAAGGTCCGATTCATATCATTTCAAGTCAGTTTCTTACCAAATTTCATAGGTTCGACTCAAATCATATATAAGACATGTATCAGGCTCCGAAACCAAAATACGGGCCCGATACCAATGGTTTCAAACATAATTTCTCTTCTTTACTTCATAATTAATTCATCAAAATAATTTCTTTCAAAAATTCATTTCTCGGGCTAAGGACCTCGGAATTCTATTTCGGGCATATGCCCAAGTCCCATATTTTCCTACGGACCCTCTGGGACTGTCAAATCATGGGTCCGGATCCGTTTATGCAAAATATTGACCGAAGTTAACTTAAATTTATTTTAAAGTCAAAATTTCATCATTTTCACATATTGGCTTTCTGGCTACGCACCCGGACTGCGCACGCAAATCAAGGTAATGTAGAATGATTTTTTAAGGCCTCGGAATGCAGAATTTATTTCTAAAACAAGTGATAACCTTTTGGGGCATCAAATAGATCTCGAAGTCAGAATGTCCGTCCTCGAGAATATTAAGTTCATGACCTCATAACCGACCCTGACGCCGACGAACCCGAGGAAACATTGTCTAAACAACCAATAGGAGACCAAAATAACGGAAGGCCGAAACATTCGTGACTGGTGAGATATCACGACGGGAATCTTTTCACATATCAATAAGGGATCGGCAAATCAGCAAATCGGGAGATTTTTACCATTTATAGAGTTGTACCTTGAGGTTTTAAGCATCAATACCACACAAGAGGGGGGTGATTTGTGTGGTACCCAATTTTCGATCTAGAAGAACCAGGTTCTTCTAGGTGTTCTAACTATTACTATTTGCGGAATTAAAAGTACATAAAATAAAGAACACAGAGATTTTTACGTGGAAAACACCCGACTCAAAAGGTGAAAAAACCACGACCTACTACTCAGTAGGATTTTCCCCAACACTTCACTAAATCACTGAGAGAAAACAACATTTACAAAACTCTTTGTAAACCTAAGGATTAACTATAATCCCGTTGTGGCACACAGCCTCACCGGTTACGACAACTTCAAGTTAGCCTATAACTTGAACTCTCAAAGTACCTAATACAATTGGTTCTATGAAAGCTGGAAAGGTACAACTTTAAACAACCTACTACAATTGAACTAGAATAAGCAAAAACACAATAGAGTTGGTTCTTCTATCTCGTTCAAGTAACTTCAGGAGTGCACACTCAAATCTCACATAAATTGCTTATTAATGAGTTAGTAATTAGAGTTTGATTGAGAATCAATTGTTGATCTTCCATCGAAGTTGAGTCCTTGAACAACATAAACTCCAACACTATCTTTTATCCGGATTGTGTTCTCTTCACATAAGGAGACTTTCTCCCCTTATCCAATATGCAACCTTTTCAATCAGATCAGGAGATATTACTGCTTGATCGGTGGGACTTATCTCCTTCACGTACATCTCACATGTATAGGTTGATCATGACTGTGCTTCACATGATGGACCTGGTCCATGACTGAGTTAATTTGTCATTCTTCAAAACTTCACCAGTTCTTGGGCCAACAAATTCCCTCTTTTTGGTGATGACAAACTTTATGCTTTTTACAGATTAAATGACCTGTAAGAACTCAGCTTAACTATCAAGACTAAACTTAGAAAATTTACTTCTCATCAAGGACCAGGTTAATTAGGTTATAAATATCACTTATTCAGAATAATGGGTAAAGCACAATATCTTACCCCTTTTGGCATCATCGGAAAGTTGCATACTTAATGTGAATCCCAGATTTTAAATAGTACTCATGGCCACTGGGGCAACTGCAAGTGAAAACATGTTGCAATTATCAATAATCAACAAACATGTTTAAACTATTAAGACCAGAATCATCATAGAATAAAAGAAAATAGTTGTTGTCATTGATCATGATATGTTGCCATTAACAGTCCACAAAAAGAACTAGGAGAATTATTTAAAATCTAGGAGACCTAAGGCTTGGAGGAACAGAAAAATCCCTAATCCGGGTCACTAGGGTTCACTGGGGTTACTAGACAGGTTCAGAAGACAAGTACTAGGAGACCTAAGGCTTGGAGGAACTAGAGGGTTGAGTCTGGAGAAGGTTTATCATATTCTGAAGGATTCCATCACTCTTCTCCTTTTCTTTTGCTAGCTCAGTTCTAAGGCCATCCCTCTCAGTTTCCAATTCAGCCACACGAGCCTTGAGCCTAGCAATTTCAGCATCTTTAGTTCCGCATTCCTGAACCAAAGTCCTAACCTTGCTATTCATGGGTGTCTTCAGAGATGAACCAGATTCAACTGGGATGGCATTGACTGGATAGTCACAAGCCAGAAGAGTCTTAATGCCAAAATGTTCCTTGCTTGATACCATTTCCCATTTCTTCAAAGGCACGTTCCGCCTGTCCAGAATAGTGGTCAGTATGAAGCCATATGGAGTAGCATGAGCCTTGGAGCCATTGATGACCCTATCTAGCAAGTTTACAATGAGAGCAGGCCAGTTGATCTGCTTTACTCTCTCAAGGCACTCCATAAGAACTAGGTCCATGTAATTTGCAGTATGTCTTCTCTTTTGTCTGGGCAGTAGGCACTTGTTGACAAACTCAAACACAACCTTGTGCTCAGCCCTCATCTCACTTTTATGCAAAGCCCTAGCTTCATTCACATCCTCTGAATCACAGAACGTCTTGGTGATATCAAGAGCAATAGGTAGGGAGTCCAGGCATGGCCACCTTTGCCTAGTGCAGTCATCAAACCCTTTAGAGGGTATATCCAGAATTTCTCCCAGTTTCGCAGCATCAAATTGCACTGGGACTCCCTTCACCAAGCTACTGACAACCCCATCCTTAACATCAGCATTAGCCATGAACTCAATTAGTTCATTTCTGGCTAGTCTCACATCCATCTAAAGGACCACGTCCTTCCAATCTTGAGCAGTTAAAGAGTCAATCAACCTCATTATCCTTGGTTCCACCAGGACCTTCAACAATCTACCTTTCAAAAATTTTCTCCTGCCAAAGATGGCAAACTTGTCCTGCTCCTTCTCAGATTCCTCTTCTTTTTCTTCTCCATTCTACTCTTCATCATCTGAAACTTTTGTTTGTTTAGCTTTCACTGAAAATCTTGTCCTCTTGGCTAGTGAGGGTGCAGCAAACACAGGTACAAAAGAAGACTTCTTGGAAGAAGTCTTGGACTTTTTATGTTTGGGTGTTGGAACCTCCACTGTTGTGCCCCTTTCTTGATGGACCAGTTCCATCTCCTCTTCCTCTACAACCTCAGAGGATTCTGCAACCTTTCCCTTTCCCTTCTCCATTTTCCTTTTCTTGCTTTCTTCTAAAGCCTTTTGTAAGTCAGCTTCACTTTGTTTTACCCTGCTTCTTGTGGCTCTTCCCTTAGGCATTGAAGAGGTAGTAGGTTTTGGGGATGAAGTTTTTCTTTTCTTGGATGGCTTGGGAACATTTAGGGCTTTGGGTGTGGTAGCTTTGCATTTCTTTGGGTCATAACTTGTCCCAATCTTTCTCAGTAGATCATCTAGGGTCTCTTCAGTAGATGAAATGGGTCCATCTCTCCTTTTGCTCAGATGAACCTACCCCTCAGCAGCCTCCCCAGACTCACTTCCCCCTGACTTTATGCCACTCTCTTCTAACCTCTGTTGTGCAACCCCACATATAGCAAGAACTACTCCCTTCCCATTTCCCCTCTCTTCACCACATGCACCCTCTCTCTCTTTTTCTTTTTCAGACTTCTTTTTACCTCCACTCATACTTGTCTCATCCAACTTAACATCCCTAATGTGTCCAACTAGAACAAACCTAGTTTCAAAGTTTTCAACAACAGATAAAGTTACCTCAGTAGGGAATTCTTGAGTCTTCTCAAAGTCAGAAGACCCATGTTCTTCCCCCTCAGTCGCAGATTGAAAGGATTCAGACTTAGAACTGGAATCAGAATTGGAGCTGGGCTTCCTTTCACTTGGCAAACTTTCAACCTTTAATTTAGAACCTTTCTCAGAGCCCCAGATGCTACAGGTATTTGAACCAACATTTTCTACCTTCGAAACATAGGTTTTGAGGATTCACTAGGAGGAGTAGATGAGGATGAATTTGAGGGTGATGGTGGTGGAGGAGAACCAGGATGATCTTGTGGGTTAGACATTTTTGTTCATTTCTTGAGTTAATTTGGGAATTTTGGAGAAGAGAGCAATTAGAGTTGAAGAGGAGAATTTTTTACGGTTTTAGAATAATGAAGAAGATTAGAGATGTGGTGTGTATTTAAAGAGAATTAGACATTAATTCAGTAACGACAGCTTTTCAGGGGTCAAATAGAAGTCTAATCAAACTGTAATTCCAGGCTTTTAATGATTATTTGGCTTCCCTAGATATTAGGCAAAAATCACGGTTTTAGAGTTCTAAATGGACGAAACTGGTTCAATGCTTCAACGGATAGAATTTTCTAGGAATTTGGAAAGTATAGGACTTCTGCTCATGATTGAATTGTTAATCTTTCTAATTGTTCAAAGTTTTGAAACCATACCTGAGCTTTCATATGAACTCATATTGATGAACCAGGTTCTTCATTTAGAATTCTCTTGAACATGCCTCAAATGCCCTAATAGAAAAAACTTTGTAAGAGATCAGTGAGTCATATATACACATGTCACAAGAGTATACTAATTAAAGTATGAGACTGAGTAAGAATCTAGTTATTTACACAAAGTTAGAATTCCTAGCCAAAACAAAATTCAATTTTTTTTGTATTCTGAGCTGGACATATTATGTGATCTTAATCATCCTTAATTCCAACCTGTTCCTCTCAAAGTTTTCTCTAGTAAGTACTTTAGTGAAGATGTCAGCAATTTGCTTATTAGTAGCACAAAATTCTATGGAGATCAGACCTTTCTCATAGTTGTCTCTTAAGAAATGGTGTCTAACATCTATGTGCTTAGTCCTTTTATGATGAACAGAGTTCTTTGTCATACTTATAGCACTAGTGTTATCACAGAATATAGGAATGCAACCTACTTCTATACCAAAATCTACCAGCTGATGTTTGATACATAGCAATTGAGCACAACAAGAAGCAACAACAACATATTTAGCTTCAGTAGTTGAAAAGGCCACAGAATGCTTTTTAGTAGCCCATGACACAAGACATGAACCAAGGAAGTGTGCCACACCTGAGGTGCTCTTCCTATCCACTAGAAAACCTGCATAATCAGCATCAACATATCCTACTAGATTGAAATTGCTATCTTTGGGATACCAAAGAAACAGATCAGTGGTGCCTTTCAAGTATCTTAGTATCCTTTTGACAGCAGTCAGGTGAGACTCTTTAGGATTTGCCTGAAAGCGAGCACAAAGCCCTACACTAAAAACAATGTCAGGTCTGCTAGCAGTAAGATACAAGAGTAAACCAATCATACCCCTACAACTTTTGATCAACTGATGAACCAGGTTCATCAACATCTAATTTAGTGGCAGTTGCAATGGTTGTGTCTATTTCTTTAGATTCTTCTATTTTAAACTTTTTGATTAGCTCCTTTTCATACTTCTACTGATGGATGATGGTTTCATTTGGACTTTGTTTGATCTGTAAGCCTAAGATGAAGTTAAGCTCACCCATCATGCTCATTTCAAACTCACTCCCCATTAATTTTGTAAAGTCCTTACTTAGCTTATCAGTAGTGGCCCCAAAGATTATGTCATTAACATATATTTGTACAACAAGGAGATCCTTACCTTTTTCTCTTACGAATAAGGTACTATTAATTTTACCTCTTTTGTAACCATGCTCCAACAAGAATTTGGACAATCGTTCATACCATGCTCTTGGGGCCTGCTTGAGTCCATAGAGCGCCTTGTCTAACTTGTACACATGCTTAGGAAATTCCTTGCTCTCAAACCTTGGAGGTTGTTTCACAAATACTTCTTCTTTCAGGTAACCATTCAGGAAGACACTTTTGACATCCATTTGATGAAGAGTGAATTCCATGTGTGCTGCAAAGATTATGAGGAGTTTGATTGCCTCTAGTCTTACAACTGAAGCAAAGGTCTCATCATAGTCTATGCCCTCCTCTTGGCTGTAACCTTGGACCACCAGTCTTGCCTTGTTTCTTGCAACTGTTCCATCTTAATCGAGTTTGTTTCTGAAGATCCACTTTGTACCAATGACTGATCTGTCCTTGGGTCTTGGAACTAGATGCCAAACTTGACTTCTCTCAAACTGATTGAGTTCATCTTGCATTGCAATCACCCAATCTGCATCCTACAAAGCCTCAACAACATTTTTAGGCTCAATAAGAGATAAAAAGGCATCAAAAGCACACATATTCTTTAATTGTGATCTAGTTTTGACTCCAGATGTTGGATCAGTGATAATGTTCTCAATATGATGAGAACTTTGATACTTGTGAGGTTTCACAACCAACTGGTTTCTGCTAGATGTTTCTCCCATGTTCTGTTGCTGAGGAACAGGGTCATGAACAAGTTCTTTTAAGGGATTTATTTCAATTCCTCCTTGATTAGTTCCCCCTATCAGGTTGCCCTAGATGGAAGAACCTGTTCCATCATATGTTCCTTCTTTTGGTGCCACTTTGACTTGTGCTAAGGCTTTAGTCAGATCCTTTACCAATCCAATGGCTTCATCTTCGTGTTCTTGTCTCTCAGAAAGAATGTTAGTTTCATCAAATACTACATGTACACTTTCTTCTACACACAAAGTTCTTTTATTGAACACTTTATATGCTTTGCTATGTGAAGAATATCCCAAGAATACTCCCTCATCATTTCTGGGATCAAACTTACCTAGGGAGTCTTTTCCATTATTGTGCACAAAGAACTTGCAACCAAATGCCCTAAGATGGGATATATTTGGTTTTCTCCCTTTAAGTAACTCATAAAGAGTCTTCTCTATAAGAGGTCTAGTTATGTATCTATTGATAATGTAACATGCAGTGTTTACAACCTCTGCCCAGAAGCTATGGGGCAATTTACTAGAAAGAAGCATAGTCCTAGCCATGTCTTCAAGAGTCCTATTCTTCTTTCAACTACTCCATTTTGTTGAGGTGTCCTAGGGGCAGAGAAGTTATGATCTATACCATTTTTATCACAAAATTCAGCAAACTTAGCATTCTCAAATTTAGTTCTGTGATTAAACCTAATTGATACAAGTTAATTTCCTAATTGTTTCTGAGTTTATCGAACAAAGGCAGTAAACATGTCAAATGCTTCATATTTAGATGTTAGAAACAATACCCAGGTAAATCTAAAATAGTCATCAACAAGTACCATTACATACTTCTTTCCACCTATGCTCATGGTTCTCATTGGACCACATAGATCCATATGGACCAATTCCAACGACTTGGTTGTGCTTACCATTTTCTTGTTTTTGAAGGATGATCTTACCTGCTTCCCCCTTACACAAGTCTCACAAATTTTGTCTTCCTTGAACTTGATATTAGGTAACCCTATTACCAAGTCCTTAGAGACCAATTTGTTTAGCTGATTCAGACTGGCATGACCAAGTCTTTTATGCCACAAGAGGGGATCATTATCCAGCACACTTAGGCAGGTTAGTTTATTTTCTGAGAGAGTGGACAAATCTACAATGTAAATATTGTTAACTCTTTTTCCCTGCAAAACAATCTTGTCAGTGGTAAGATTAATCACAAAGTATTTAGTAGAGGTGAATGCTACAAGGTATCTCTGTCACACAGTTGTGACACACTGATAAGGCTTTATTTCAAGCCATCTATCAAGTAGACATTCTCAATGGAGTGAGAGTCTATCTTACCTACCTTTCCAACCCCAATGATCTCACCTTTCTTCCCATTTCCAAAGGAGACATTTCTTCCCTTTAAGTCCTTAAATAAAAGGAACTGGTTCTTGCTTCCAGTCATACGTTAGCACTATCCATGTACCATATTTGGATGCTTCCCTTCACTTGGGCCTGCAAAAAGAAATCAGGGGTTAGTCTTAGGAACCCAAACTAGTTTGGGTCCCTTTCTATAGGCAAAGGGATAAATCAGATTCCTTCTATCCCACCCAGGCAGCATATTTTTTTCTTGAACAAAGGTTTTGTTCTTTTGACTGGCCTTTTCTTTTGCATTACATTCATTTTTGTAATGGCCAGTCTTGCCACAATGTGTGCAAATTTTGTTTTTAGGAAGAGTGAGGCACTTGCTTTTAGGATCCCACTTAGGTGCTTGAGTTCCATAACCAAGTCCTCTTTTGTTACTACTGTGATGTTCGTTTAGCCAGGAGAGTGCATCAGAAGCCTTGTTCCATTTGCAAGTTCTATCTAGTTCATGTTTTACCTTCCCTAGATCTTCTTTTTGTACTCTTATCTGCTCATCTTTCGTGTATAACTCATCCTCCATTTTTCCTAAGTTTTCTTCTAGGGTGAGATGAGTGTGATCAGCTTTCTTCTTTCCTGTTCCTAGTTTCAGTTTTAAGTTCTCCGACCTAAGTTCTAGGACACTAGTGTCAAGTTCAAGAACCTGGTTCTTCAACTTAGTATTTTCACTTTCACTCTCATTAGCCCTAGAATCTAGATTTTTGCACTTGGCTTTTAGGATCATACATTCCCTAGACAGTTCTTCCTTTTCATTGTTAATTATCTCAAACTCATCAATGAAATCCTGCAATAGCTCAGACAACCTTTCTTTAGACAGGAATTTAATCTTGTCTTTAGGATGAAGAATACTTACCTCTTGTTCATCATCTGATTCTCCTATGGCCATAAGAGTTTGTGTATCTCCAGCTTTATCTTCTGATTCCTCATCTGATGTTTCTCCCCAGGCAAAAACCATAGCCTTTGTTGATCATTTGTTCCTTTTTGGTTGAACCTGTTCCTTCTTCCTGCTACTTCGTTCAGCCATTTCCTTCTTCCACTCAATTTCCCATTGAGGGCAGTTCTTGATCATATGATCAGTCTTACCACACTTGTAGCAGCCCTCATTGGTCTGTTTCTCAGGAGCCCTTAGCTTGTTGAAGGTTGTACCTCTTGAAGAACCCTTCCCTCTCATCAAGTAATTTTTGAAATTTCTAGTGATCATAGCCATTTCATCATCCTCCAGATCTGAACCTTCAGCAATTCCGAGAGCCAGACTTCTTTCCTTCTTGGGTGCATCCATTTTCATGGTTTGCCTTCTCAGTTCATATGCAGTAAGGTTTTTTATTAGTTCATCCATCTTGAGGGTAGCAATGATTTTTGATTCCTGAGTAGCAGTGATTTTGCTTTCCCAAAAGACTGGCAGAACCCTGGTCAAAATCTTCTCAACTTTGTCTTCTTCGAGAATAATCCTTCCAAGAGATTTAAGTTCATTTGTCAGTGTGGTGAACCTTGTATACATCTCTTGGATGGTTTCTCCTTCCTTCATGGTGAAGTTCTCATACTGGGAGTACAACAGTGTTCCTCTAGACCTCTTCACTTGAGGTGTTCCTTCATGAGCCACTTGCAGAGTGTCCTAGATTTCCTTAGCAGTAGTACAACTTTGAATTCTACTGTACTCATCTGGAACTAGTCCACACACAAGCCATTTCTTGGCCTTGGCATTTTTCTCCCACTTCTTCAGGTCTTCAACAGTGCAGTCAGCCTTGTCTTAGGCACATCCACTCCTTCAGCATTCTTCTTTGTAGTTGCTAGAGGACCATCAGTGATTATGTCCTAGAGCTCATAGTCTTCTTCTATGATGTGATCCATCATCATGTTCTTCCGCCAAGAATAGTACTGACCATTGAAAAGTGGAGGCCTAGCAGTGGATTGCCTTTCCCAGTTCCCAGGTGGTGCACTCATGTTGATATTTTTCTAAGGTGTTAGCCTCTTCAAGGATAACCTGCTCTAATAATGATTGATGTTTTAAGCATCAATACCACACAAGAGGGGGGGGGTGATTTGTGTGGTACCCAATTTTTGATATAGAAGAATCAGGTTCTTCTAGGTGTTCTAACTACTACTGTTTACAGAATTTAAAGTACATAAAATAAAGAACACAGAGATTTTTACGTGGAAAACACCCGGCTCAAAAGGTAAAAAAATCACGACCTACTACTCAGTACGATTTTCCCCAACACTTCACTAAATCACTGAGCCAAAACAACAGTTACAAAACTCTTTGTAAACCTAAGGATTAACTCTAATCCCGTTGTGGCACATAGCCTCAACTGTTGCGACAACTTCAAGTTAGCATATAACTTGAACTCTCAAAGTACCTAATATAAATGCTTCTATGAAAACTGGAAAGGTACAACTTTAAATCATCTACTACAATTGAACTAAAATAAGAAAAAACACAATAGAACTGGTTCTTCTATCTCGTTAAAGTAGCTTCAGGAGTGCACACTCAAATCTCACATAAATTGCTTGCAAAATCGCCTTGCTCTTTTGCTTTCAATTTAGTTTAACTTCTGTGTATGTGCAATGCCTGTAAAAGAGAACAATCATTGTTATTTAATGAGTTAGTAATTAGAGTTTGATTGAGACTCAATTGCTGATCTTCCATCGAAGTTGAGTCCTTGAACAACACAAACTCCAACACTATCTTTTATCCGGATTGTGTTCTCTTCACATAAGGAAACTTTCTCCCCTTATCCAATATGCAACCTTTTCGATCAGATCAGGAGATATTGTTGCTTGATCAGTGGGACTTATCTCCTTCACGTGCATCTCACATGTATAGGTTGATCATGACTGTGCTTCACATGATGGATTTGGTCCATGACTGAGTTTATTTGTCATTCTTCAAAACTTCACCTGTTCTTGGCCAACATACCTAAAGTAGGGCACCCCTACTATATAAAGGGGGTCTGATTATTTGTAAAACACATTGTTACACGCATCTCAAATCAACATAATATTATTTTCTTTCTGTAAGTTATTGTTCTTCTAATATTGTTTGAATTGCATCCAGTTCAAGTGAGACTCATTTTTCAAGGCTATAACTATTCAAGTCGCACTATTTGAATTTATTTTATCATTGTTCACTTTAACTACAATTCAATTTAGCGCTTTGTGTCAAATTAATCCACGTATTCTTAAAATCACTAACAAATTCAATTGTTATCCGATTTTGAGGGTAAACAAGCCCACTCTACTGAATCAACTACTTTTTTTTGTACCAACAATTAAGAATTATTTTCGCCTATTTGCTATGTCAAAAACTATATCACAAGCTTATGATAAAAAAAAAAAAAAACATCTGCCCCTACTTGACTTCTTAACTCTCGAGACTCTAATCATAAGCAATTAATTAGCTATGCCGGCCTTATTGCTGCAACAATAATTTTGATCTCTAGTTCACGTTTTGGTCTTTCCAATATGTTTTTCTAACCTCTATATATATATTCATTAACCTTTTATAACATGCACTACTCTCTATTAAAAGACTAGAAAGAAAAGTTATAGCTTTTGTAGAAATTAAGCACATATTCAAGCTGATCAAATTTCAATTATGGCTGGTCTCAGTAACGACGCAGCAAAGAAGTTTTACTTGGCCCTATTTCTTTCTTTTCTTCTTATTGCATTTGATGTTGAAAGTAGAAAAATTGACAGTAAGTTTGCATGCTTTAAATTGCAATTTCTTAATCGAGGCGACCCAAAGTTTGAATTTAATTTCATTCTTTAAAGTTCTTAACACTAAACTTATTATACTTTTAAATTATAGGTTAATTTAGAATATATTAGCTGTTAAAACTTTGAGTAATTCTTTACATATATATCCATATTTGACGTCGAGAATATTGGATACACTGAACTTGTGGCTAATAAGTTACATCTGCTTGTGTTTTTGAAAGGAAAACCACTATTTTGACTTCCAATCACCTATTTCAGAGATTAAATAATATACATCGTTAGTGTAAACACTTTTTTATATTATGCCCATATCTACAAGTAATTAAACCTCCTTAGTGGAATTTATAATCTTGAAGATAATACAGATTATCTGCTACAATATATAGATAAAGGTGACTCGATAATTTTTAATTTATTTACACTGATAATGTATATAGCTTAAACCTGTTATATTATTTAAATGTGATTTATTTCGAGTAGTAGTTTTTCTTTTGGTTGTTGCCCTAAATTACTTTTTCTTTTTTTCGTAATATTGCAGTTACTGGAAAGAGTAATGCTACTCTAGTCTGCAACTCGACCTATGGAGCAGAAATAGGAGATACTTGTTTTGACGTAGCTGAGAAATTCAAGCTCACTGCAGTAGAATTTGGTGCTTTGAACCCAAATATTAACTGTGATGCCATATTCGTGGGTCAATGGCTTTGTGTTGATGGAATCACTTTCGGTTAGGCTGAGATTTTATCGTCATGAACAAATGACACTTTCTATCATGGACAAATTTAGCATATATATAAATAAAGAAGATGCATGAATTCTTTCATGGAGTCGAATGCATCCATTATTAGCTACCTATATGGATGTTGTATAGCTTTTACCTTTTCAATTTTCTTTGTAGTAGTTTCTAAATTTTGGCTTTGATAATGGTAACATTTTAGTTTGGACAACGTATCTCTTATAGTGAAATGTTGTTAATAAGGGTAAGGTAACATACACCACTATTAACATCAATTTCGAGCAAGTACACAAATTTGTATCCGTTCATGAATTTGAGGTTCACATTATATTTTTCAGGAATTAATCTTTATTGTTAAATCAGGTTTAGTTTAATTGGGAAATTGTACAAAGTATGTTACTTTATAAGTTGTAGTAAACTTTTTAGAGGAAGTAGCTCATCACGTATAGACATAATTTACTGCACAAACTAAAAGGAGCGGTTAAAGGGGTATTTTCTATTAAAAATATAGTTTTTACGAAAAAAGTCCGATGCCGGGATTTGAACCCGGATTCCTACAAATCAATTGGAATTGCCAGTGCTACAGCGGATTCTGTTAGTCAAAATCCTAAACAATAATATACCAATTTAGTAGAGGTCTGCGTGAACCACAGTAACTTTAACCATTGAGTTGCGGCACATCTTTTTGTTATTAACTAGCCAGATGTAATATAGTTGAGGGGCATTCAAGATTTGAAATTTATAAATTTTTACACTAATAACTAGTTTCACAGTTAAATATTTATAGATATTTATTAAATTTCTTAATACAAATACATGCATGTACCAGGTAACTTTGAGCACTAAAACTTTAAAAAATAAGAAGAAATCACCAAACGTTTTATCACCGCCGAAATTTGGCCACTAGTCTCCGAGGTTTTTGTATGGTTCAAAATTTGACCACAAGTGAATTAGCGCTAAAAGGAATAATAAGGGTCGACTAAGCCTAGGTCGTACCCATAAGGCGTCATAACAACAAGTATCTCGGTTACTGCCGAAATCGAGCCATCAAGAAGCTTGTACGACAAAGTAAATATCGTAATACTTAAGGGAAGCGACGTGAAGTATAATCAAGAGATGAAAGTATTATGGTTAAGAATCGTTGGACAGCAGGGAATAATGATAATTGGCAGCAAGTTTGCATGTATTAAATTGCAATTTCTGAAAGATAAAAACCACTCTGGTCCCTTGTAATAGCGTATTCCGTTTTACTATTTCTAATAAACTTCTTAAAGGAGATATTGATAAAATATTAATAATCAAAGAGCATAATCTTAGGGAGGGCAATCAGTCCAGATATGTTTTTCTTTTTTTCCCAATAATAACAAATAAAATAAAATAGTTGTTAGACATAAGTTAAAATAAGGAAGGTCACTGTACTATTGCAAACGCGAGGGGAGGTCAGTCTTACAAACGAGGGGAGATCTCTCAAATTTTCCCAATTAATAAAACGGACGCACTTATTACAAGAGGCATGAGCTTTGCTTCACCTTTAAAACTATTCCTTTTCTTTATTATAATAATGGTGTCTAGGTTAGCCCTCAACTAATTTTATAAGGTATCTGTTATTTTTTAGATGGAAAAAAATCATCTAATATTTTTGTTTCCATTAGAATATGAACATGAGACTTTATGATTCTAAACTCACTTCATTGACCACTTGCCACAATCTCGGGGGCAAAACTATTTCTTGTTTATGTACCATATTTTAGTTGTTTCGGTAACTATCACATACAAACACTTAATTTGCTTAATGCAGCCGTTACTGGAAATAGGGGCGGAGCTAAGCCTTCGATTATGGGTTCGACCGAATCCAACAACTTTGGTCTAAACCTTATAGGTCCAAAAACTCTTTCACGGTGTCTCTGCTATCTTCCATTATTAGATACTTCAAGTTTATTTGGAGTATTTTCTTTGTTAATCATTAATAATTAAAATCAACTAAATGTAATATTTAAGTATAACAGTACAGTTGAAAGTATGACCATCTCATTTAAAAGTTTGAATTATCAGAAAGAACACACTTTTTATTTACTTAATTAATTATATAGGTCTTTAACACGCCCCTTCATAACAACAACAACAACCCAGTATAATCCAACTACTGGGGTCTGGGGAGGGTAGTGTGTACGCAGATTTTACCCCTACCCTGGGGTAGAGAGGCTGTTTCGAAATAGACCCTCGACATCCTTCCCTCCAAGAACTCCCTACCTTGCTCTTGGGGTGACTCGAACTCACAACCTCTTGGTTGGAAGTGGAGGTTGCTTACCATCAGAGCAACTCCTCCCTACACGCCCCTTCACATGGGGGCTTAATGCCTTTTTTAATGGGTCAAAATCGTGCAAATTCTTTTTTGATAATGGCTGCATGGCCGGATACACATAGCCCCAAGCGGTATCACGTGAAATCGTTTTGCCGAATTTTTTACTGATATATATATATCTGCAACTAAAACAAGTTGAATATAGATATAAAAAAGGCACCCTTGTCATTATGGTGAATTATTCATTTGCTCACTTATTAAAATGTAGACTCGCTTACGAAAAATCCTGCTTACACCGGTGATAGTGAGATTCAAACCTATGACTTCTACTTGTTCTGCTACCATATTAAAATATGTGACATCTCGTTCAACAACTTAAATTTTTAGATAAGAAAATCACACGCAACATCAAAGACAAGGGCTTGTAATTTGCATTAAGAAAATGAGAACAAAATATATGTCACAAAATCGGTTCAATAACTAGTCTACACTTCTGAAGTACATATCATGATCCCTCTCATTTAATCGCAAGAACACAGTCGGAACTATGCCAATTAAAGAATAGCACTTGCAAAATATCATTCATAAATACAAGGATTACAAGCAACGCGAGCTACAAAAATATAGAAGATTGATCCCTCTGTTATAAGATCAAATCAAGAAATATTTCTCCCATAATGCAACGTACTCCACTTTAAAAAGACCTTTTCAACATTATGCTCCTTTTTGTCATGTTTTAAGAAAAAAACGGGTGTGATCACTTTTTCCTCTTTTCCTTTTTGTAGCTTTCCTTGTTTTCTTGTTGTTTTTTCAAACAAAGAGAAATCCTGAATCTACTTGCCTATGCAATACAATATTAGAATAAGGAAAACTGCATAATTTTTATATGGTCATTATTAAAATTATCTTTTTCTCATACAGAAAAACAGATCGACGAACCCTTATTGTATGTCTAATCTTTGCAGTGGCGGATCCAGGATTTTAAAGTCGTGGATGCTCACTGATAAAAAATTTTAAAAAAGAGGAAAAAAGAGTTTAGTTATGGGTGCTCAATTAATATTTATCTAAATATTTTTATAATTACCTATACAAATTTACTAAATCTTGTCAAAGATAATGGGCGCTTGAGCACCCAAAATCAGCATGTAGATCCGCCCCTGAATCTTTGATAACACCACAAAACACTTTAACCATCTAAAACGTAACTATAGGTGTCACGACCCTAAAGCTGACACGGTCGTGATGGCGCCTATCGTAAAACTAGGTCAACCGACACAATTCCTAAATCAAACCATTATTCTATAAAAGTCATTTTTTTAGCCATTAGTTAATTAACAAGAAATCTCATAATGTAAGTCTAAATGACCAATGCAGAATAGATACACAAGCCCGACATTGGGGTCTCATAAGTCACGAGCAACTACATTAATTAGGTCTTGGCCTTGGCATTTTTCTCCCACTTTTTCAGGTCTTCAGCGGTGCAGTCAGCCTTGTCTTAGGCACATCCACTCCTTCAACATTCTTCTTTGTAGTTGTTAGAGGACCATCAGTGACTATGTCCCAGAGCTCATAGTCTTCTCCTATGATGTGATCTATCATCATGTTCTTCCACCAAAAATAGCACTGACCATTGAAAAGTGGAGGCCTAGCAGTGGATTGCCCTTCCTAGTTCCCAGGTGGTGCACTCATGTTGATCTTTTTCTAAGGTGTTAGCCTCTTCAAGGATAACCTGCTCTGATACTAATTGATATTTTAAGCATCAATACCACACAAGAGGGGGAGGGGGGTGATTTGTGTGGTACCCAATTTTCGATCTAGAAGAACCAGGTTCTTCTAGGTGTTCTAACTACTACTGTTTGCGGAATTAAAAGTACATAAAATAAAGAACATAGAGATTTTTACGTGGATAACACCCGGCTCAAAAGGTGAAAAAACCACGACCTACTACTCAGTACTATTTTCCCCAACACTTCACTAAATTACTGAGCCAAAATAACATTTACAAAACTCTTTGTAAACCTAAGGATTAACTTTAATCCCGTTGTGGCACACAGCCTCAACTGTTGTGACAACTTCAAGTTAGCCTAAAACTTGAACTCTCAAAGTACCTAATACAATTGCTTCTATGAAAGCTGAAAAGGTACAACTTTAAACCATCTACTACAATTGAACTAGAATAAGAAAAAACACAATAGAACTGGTTCTTCTATCTCGTTCAAGTAGCTTCAGGAGTTCACACTCAAATCTCACATAAATTGCTTGCAAAATTACCTTGCTCATTTGCTTTCAATTTAGTTTAACTTTTGTGTATGTGCAATGCCTGTAAAAGAGAACAATCACTGTTATTTAATGAGTTAGTAATTAGAGTTTGATTGAGACTCAATTGCTGATCTTCCATCGAAGTTGAGTCCTTGAACAACACAAACTCCAACATTATCTTTTATCCGTATTGTGTTCTCTTCACATAAGGAGACTTTCCCCCCTTATCCAATATGCAACCTTTTCGATCAGATCAGGAGATATTGCTGCTTGATCAGTGAGACTCATCTCCTTCACGTGCATCTCGCAGGTATAGATTGATCATGACTGTGCTTCACATGATGGATTTGGTCCATGACTGAGTTCATTTGTCATTCTTCAAAACTTCACCTGTTCTTGGCCAACATACCTAAAGTAGGGCACCCCTACTATATAAAGGGGGTATGATTATTTGTAAAATACATTGTTACACGCATCTCAAATCAATATAATATTATTTTCTTTCTATAAGCTATTGTTCTTCTAATATCTTTTGAATTGCATCCAGTTCAAGTGAGACTCATTTTTCAAGGCTATAACTGTTCAAGTCGCACTGTTTGAATTTATTTTATCATTGTTCACTTTAATTACAATTCAATTTAGCGCTTTGTGTCAAATTAATCCACGTATTCTTAAAATCACTAACAAATTCAATTGTTATCCGATTTTGAGGGTAAACAAGCCCACTCTACTGAATCAGCTACTTTTTTTTTGTACCAACAATTAAGAATTATTTTCGCCTATTTGCTATGTCAAAAACTATATCACAAGCTTATGATAAAAAAAAACATCTGCCCCTACTTGACTTCTTAACTCTCGAGACTCTAATCATAAGCAATTAATTAGCTATGCCGGCCTTATTGCTGCAACAATAATTTTGATCTCTAGTTCACATTTTGGTCTTTCCAATATGTTTTTCTAACCTCTATATATATATTCATTAACCTTTTATAACATGCACTACTCTCCATTAAAAGACTAGAAAGAAAAGTTATAGCTTTTGTAGAAATTAAGCACATATTCAAGCTGATCAAATTTCAATTATGGCTGGTCTCAGTAACGACGCAGCAAAGAAGTTTTACTTGGCCCTATTTCTTTCTTTTCTTCTTATTGCATTTGATGTTGAAAGTAGAAAAATTGACAGTAAGTTTGCATGCTTTAAATTGCAATTTCTTAACCGAGGCGGACCCAAAGTTTGAATTTAATTTCATTCTTTAAAGTTCTTAACACTAAACTTATTATACTTTTAAATTATAGGTTAATTTAGAATATATTAGCTGTTAAACTTGAGTAATTCTTTACATATATATCCATGTTTGACGTCGAGAATATTGGATACACTGAACTTGTGGCTAATAAGCTACATCTGCTTGTGTTTTTTGAAAGGAAAACCACTATTTTGACTTCCAATCACCTATTTCAGAGATTAAATAATATACATCGTTAGTGTAAACACTTCTTTATATTATGCCCATATCTACAAGTAATTAAACCTCCTTAGTGAAATTTATTTACACTGATAATGTATATAGCTTAAACCTGTTATATTAATTAAATGTGATTTATTTCGATTAGTAGTTTTTCTTTTGGTTGTTGCCCTAAATTATTTTTTCTTTTTTTCGTAATATTGCAGTTACGGGAAAGAGTAATGCTACTCTAGTCTGCAACTCGACCTATGGAGCAGAAATAGGTGATACTTGTTTTGACGTAGCTGAGAAATTCAAGCTCACTGCAGTAGAATTTGGTGCTTTGAACCCAAATATTAACTGTGATGCCATATTCGTGGGTCAATGGCTTTGTGTTGATGGAATCACTTTCCGTTAGGCTGAGATTTTATCGTCATGAACAAATGACACTTTCTATCATGGACAAATTTAGCATATATATAAATAAAGAAGATGCATGAATTCCTTCATGGAGTCGAATGCATCCATTATTAGCTACCTATATGGATGTTGTATTGCTTTTACCTTTTCAATTTTCTTTGTAGTAGTTTCTAAATTTTGGCTTTGATAATGGTAACATTTTAGTTTGGACTGTTGGGAATAAACCCCCTACCAAAATAATATTCACGGTAATAAAAGCGGAATAATAATGTAGCACCGAGATACGGTAATTAACAAGAATAAAAGAGTAACAATGACACCAAGATTTTTACGTGGAAAACCCTTCTGAATAAGGGAAAAACCACGACCCCGAGAGGAGCAACTGATATCACTATAGTAAGGAATTTACACTTTGTAGGCCCGAGTAAAATACTACAAAGACCACTACAATACTCAAAAGAAATAACCCTCTTTTGATATTTCACCTCACTACAATATCGCTCACAATCTCTATTTTCTTCACAGACTATTTTCTTATATCCTGTCTGTGAAACCTCACTCTTTCTTTCTAGCTCTCAGATATATTTTCCTCCGAGATTGATGATATTAAAAATGAGAGCCGAAGCTCTCATTTTATAGGCAGAATACAGCCTACCTCATTTGATATTACAGGTTTTGCAGACTGCTTAATTTGACAAAGAAATCGAACGTGGGCTGCTTAGCAGCCATATTTGACAAAAAGTTAACAAAGGAAGAGAATTCTTCCATAATTCAAGGGCTGGACCCCACAAATCTCCCCCTCCAGTCTCATTCACCCGAAGGAGGTAACATCAGAGGTACTAGTTTGAGTGTATGCCGACAAGTTTTTTGCAAATCTCGAACTTGTCTCTTGGTACTACCTTGGTTAGCATATCCGCAGGATTTTCGCTTGTGTAAATCTTTTTGACCTGTAAAGATTCGTTCGCCACCTGCTCACGAATCCAATGATATCTCACATCTATGTGTTTGGTCCTTGTATGGTACATAGAGTTCTTGCTAAGGTCTATTGCACTTTGACTGTCACAATAGACGACATACTCCTTCTGATGCAATCCAAGCTCTTGAAGGAACCATTTGAGCCACATCATCTCATTGCCAGCTTCAGTAGCGGCAATATACTCCGTTTTAGTTGTAGAGAGTGCAACACACTTCTGCAACCTCGACTGCCATGATATAGCTCCCCCTGAAAATGTAAATAAATATCCAGTAGTGGATTTTCTATTATCAATGTCACCTGTCATATCAGCATCTCTATAGCCCTTCAAGATTGGATCAAATCCTCCAAAGCACAAATAATCTCCCGTGGTACCTCTCAGGTACCTGAATATCCACTTGATTGCTTCCCAATGTTCCTTTCCAGGATTTTCAAAAAACCTGCTGACAACACCAACTACGTGAGCAATATCAGGTCTAGTGCATACCATTGCATACATTAAGCTTCCGACTGCTGAAGAATAAGGAACTTTAGCCATGTTCCCTTTCTCCTCCACTGTTGTAGGACACATCTTCTTACTCAACTTTAGTTGACCAGCAAGAGGTGTGCTGACTGGCTTAGCATTCTTCATGTTGAAGCGTTCTAGTACACGTTCAATGTACTTCTCTTGAGATAGCCACAACTTTCTACTTGTTCTCTCTCGAACTATCTTCATCCCTAGAATTTGTTGTGCTGGGCCCAAGTCCTTCATATCAAATGACTTGGACAGATCTCCTTTCAACTTTGCTATCAACCCCTTGTCTTTTCCTACAATTAACATGTCATCCACATACAACAACAATATAATAAAGTTATTCTCAGAAAATCTTTTGAAGTATACACATGGATCAGAATAGGTCTTTAGGTATGTTTGACTTTTCATGAATGAGTCAAACTTCATGTACCACTGCCTTGGTGCCTGCTTTAATCCATAAAGACTCTTATTCAATTTGCACACCATGTGTTTCTTTCCAGCTACTTCAAATCCTTCTGGCTGCTCCATATAAATCTCCTCTTCTAAATCTCCATGAAGAAATGCAGTTTTCATATCCAACTGCTCCACTTCAAGATCTAGGCTAGCTGCTAAGCTCAAAATTGTTCGAATAGAAGTCATTTTGACAACAGGTGAGAAAATTTCGTCAAAATCAATACCTTTCTTTTGTTCGAAGCCTTTAACCACTAATCGAGCTTTGTATCTGACTAGCTTGCCATTTCCACCTTTCTTGAGTTTAAAGACCCATTTGTATTTGTGTGGTGTTTTACCCTTTGGAAGTTCAACCAGCTTGTATGTGCCATTTTTCTGTAGAGATTCCATCTCTTCTTGCATAGCTTTCATCCACTGATGAGGACATACTCTGTGGAAGTGTACCTGCATGACTCTACCCTTAGCCTCTCTGATCTCCTAAGAGGTTGAGGTTGTTCTTCTCCCTGAGTGGGGTGCTCCACTTCCTCGACACCTTCATCAAGTTGCTCCCCCTGCTCAATAACCTCACCAGTTTGCTCCCCCTGCTCGGCAACCTCGTCGGTCGTACTTTCTGCACTTGTGGGATTGTTAGAAGTAGAAGAAATAGTAACAAGGTTAGGAATTATACCATTCTTCGCCTTTTCTGACATATCAACAGCAGTTCCAACTTCACTTTCTCAGAAGACTACATCTCTGCTTCTTATGACCTTCTTCTTTACAGGATCCCACAGTTTGTACCCGAACTCTTCATCTCCATATCCGATAAATATGCAGGGAACATATTTATCATCCAGATTTGTTCTCTGCTCTTTTGGTACATATGCAAAAGCTCTGCAACTGAACACCTTCAGATGCGAGTAGGACACCTCCTTATTGGTCCAAACTCTCTCTGGGATGTCAAACGCCAACGGAACTGATGGGCTCCTATTGATCAGGTAACAGACTGTCTGAACTGCTTCACCCCAGAATGACTTAGGCAGTTTAGCCATTATGAGCATGTTTCTCACCTTCTCCACAATGGTGCGGTTCATCCTCTCGGCTACGCCATTGTGTTGTGGGGTTCCAGGAACTGTCTTTTCATGTCTGATCCCATGACTTAAACAATACTTTTCAAATTCCCTTGAAGTGTACTCACCTCCATTGTCACTTCGGAGACGCTTTAGCTTTCGACCCGTCTCCCTTTCTGCTAGAGCATGAAACTTCTGGAAAACTTGAAACACCTGATCTTTGGTTTTCAAAATATAAACCCATAATTTTCGTGAAGCATCATCAATAAAAGTAATAAAATATTTGTTACCGCCCATTGATTCAATTTTCATTGGGCCGCAAACATCAAGATATACTAAATCAAGTATATTCAATTTTCTTTCAGTCGATGTCTGAAATGAGACTCTATGATGCTTACCAAATAAACAGTAGTCACAAGGTTTTACCGTTGTACCTTTGGCATAAGAAATGAGTGATTTCTTGGCAAGAATCTGCAATCCCTTTTCGCTCATATGACCCATTCTTTTGTGCCACAAATCTGCAGAAATCTCATCTTGTGCCGCGTTCAATTCACCTTGGCATATTTCTGTATTTGTCCTGTACAACATGCCGCGAGCAACTCCCTTTGCAATCACCAATGATCCCTTAGTGAGTCTCCACTTTTGATTTGCAAAATAGTTCTCGTATCCATCTCGGTCTAAAGCAATTCCCGAGATCAAGTTCATCTGCAAATCAGGTACATGCTGCACATCCTTTAGAATCAATGTGCATCCGACATTTGTCTTGATACAAATGTCACCAATCCCCGCAATCTTTGGGTAACTTGTGTTACCCATTCTCACTGTGCCGATATCACCTGCTACATATCTGCAAAAAAGATCTCTTACCGGTGTGGCATGGTAAGATGCCGCTGTGTCAACCACCCATTCCGACTCTGGACCTGACAGGTGCATGCATTCCTCTTCCTCATTTATAAAGAGGACAACATTATCATTATTTTGCACCATGGCGGCTGTGTTGTCGTCATTCTTCTGGCCACTGGTTTCACCTTTGCCCTTCCTTGGAATTGGCCAATCTCTTTTGAAGTGACCTGCTTGATCACAGTTGTAGCAATTTCTGGCTCTTGATTTAGATCGGTTCTTTGACTTCCCATGAGCTCCGGATCTACCATAGTTGCTCGAACTCCTTTGATAACTCCTGCCTCTACCTTCTGTGATGAGAGCATGTCCTTGATTTTCAGGCTTCTTTCTCATCTTCTCATTGAGTAGAAGAGCCGATGTGACATCTTTCAACTCAATAGTAGTCTTACCGTGCAGGATGGTTGTTGCCAAATTATCGTACGAAGACGCAATGAGTTAAATAGCAAAATGGCTTTATATTCTTCCTCGATTTTCACTCCGAGATTGGCAGGCTGTGTGATTAGTCCGTTAAACACATTTAAATGTGACAAAGAATTCGCACCTTCACTCATGTGTAGGGCGTATAACTGCTTCTTCAGGTACAATTTATTTGTCAGCGTTTTGGACATGTATAGGCTTTCCAACCTTGTCCAAATTCCACGTGCAGTGTCTTCATCAATGATGTTATTTACCAAATCATCTGATAAGTGCAACCTGACTGCACTAGCAGCTCTTTCATCCAAGTTAGCCCAATCCTCAGCTTTCATGGTATCAGGCTTTTTGGAATCAGCATCTAGAACCTTGTGTAATCCTTGTTGGATGAGCAGATCTCTCATCCTTCTTTGCCATGTTGAGAAACCGTTATCT
This sequence comes from Nicotiana tabacum, assembly GCF_000715075.1. Classification (NCBI taxonomy): domain Eukaryota; kingdom Viridiplantae; phylum Streptophyta; class Magnoliopsida; order Solanales; family Solanaceae; genus Nicotiana; species Nicotiana tabacum. Next base: position 188,370,519 of record NC_134087.1, on the reverse strand, counting down.
CCGTTGAATTTTTGTAGACATGTGATTTTTGATCCTCCCCAAATTTTTTATATATTAGCGTAAAATATTTAATTTAGGCATAATATAGATATTTTAAGTAATTTTGACTCTTTTACTTTATTTTAGTACAAGAAAACAAAAATTACAAAAAATAAGTTCATTAATATTTTGTAGTCATTTTTAATCTAAAAAAAAAATATATAAAAATAGTATCGTATTTTTATTTTTAATATAATGTTTGAAAATACAAAAAAATAGATTTGTTTTAATGGTTAGTTTTGTTTTAATAATTATTTGAATAGTAGGAATAATTAACAATGGGCGCGTATTTTTAATCTCATTCGCGGCAAAAGAATAGTGCTTGGGCTCGAGCAACCCATCTTTAGGCCTAATTTTGGACCTAGCCCACAATTGCCAAGGCCATAATTCCTAGGCCCATACACCTTAACCTAAAACCGTACCACTAACCTAGACATATATATATGAAACAAAGCCTAAACCTAAAGGGGGGAGGAACAAAAAGAACGAAAAGCTGAAAAAGAGACTATTGGCGCAGCTTTTGGGAAGAGGGACCCCATCGTCCTGCGTTTGAGCAAAAACAATACGGACCCCCCCCCCCCCCCCGTTAGTCATCTTCTCCAAACGACCCCTGCTTCTACACACGACCCCCCCTTTATCAACTCAGCAAAAACAGACCCCTCCAATTCCCCCGTCGTTGTTTCTCACTCAGCTGCGACACCATCACAGCAGCCCCTTCAACACCATCCATCGTCATCCCTTCACTCTTCTTCAAAGGTCATTATGAACACACCATAACTTCAGTAGGGGATCAGCACAAATAGAGGGGGAGGAGAACGACAAAAAGCAACAGCAAAAGCTGCGCATAAAGGAAAAAGAAAGCTAAGAAAAGATGCGCGCAGAACGATCCACCCCTCGAATCGTCTCCTTCACATCCCCCCACCCAAACGACCACTGAACTTCAGCCCTCACCTTAACCAACACCTTCCTCAACAAAAAATCAAAAAAAAAAGAGTGTCGAAGACCCCTTATTGAATCCTAAGCAGCGACACCCACGAGCAGCTACTGCTGTTGTTGCATGTTGTCGCAGTTCCGGCGAGCTAGAGGCCTGGACGTAATTCCGTTTTCGGTCAGAGGTCCGTCGAGGTCCGGTGCGTCGAGGTTCGTCCATGGTTCATCGCGTTTTTGAGTTCAGCGCTACCTCGCTATCAATATTCTGATTCACTTTTGAGGTTTGGTTCCTCAATTTCTTGTACTCCGTTGTGCTTAATAGTGTACTTCCGTCAACTTTGTCATTCTCTGTTGCATGAAATATTTGGATTTATTTGTTTGAATTAGCCTCAGTATGAATATGCAATTGCAGGGCCGTTTTCTCCCTGATGCAATCTTTAGATCTTAAGTGTTGAATATTTCGCGTATCTGTCTGAGGAAATGTTTTTTTTAAATATATATGATTTGGTTTCATCTCTCTTGGGTGTTAGTTGAAAAAAATGCAAAGATAATTAGTAGTAATATGTTCGAAAAAATATAGTTTGTTGATAGTATAAGATATGGGTTTGATGTGTTGAAATTATGTCGTAACAGAGGAGCTAGAGCTTGTTTTAAAGGCAGAGGTCTTGGCATAAGGAAGTTTCAATTGACATTCTTTTGGTTTGCCCAAATAGTGGAGTTGTAAATACGCAGTCCGTACATAGCGTACATCTTAATACACTAGATATATGCATGAGTGTGGAGCATTGAGAATACTTTCATTTTTGACAAGAATGAAAAAAGTTAAAGCTGTCATTTTGTCATTGGTGAAAATACCATGTTGGAGTTAAAGGAAATCAACTGTCCTGTTAGGTTCGCAAGTTTCCTTCATAATAGATACTTTTGTACGTTGTCTTAGTGCCCATTTTTGTTTGCACATTGAACCTTGTGGCTTTCAAGCGCTTAACCAAGTTTGACAGTAATATCTTTTACAGTGCAGAGTATCGACCTTTTCGTTTATTTCATCTTATGTTGCTTATTTGTATCGCTTATAATACATAGTTATATCTCATTCTCTGTAAATGCCTATGGCATCAGGCGGAGAAGTAACATGTTGAATTGTCATATGACTGAGCTCCCAAATGAAACGAAGTTGTACATAAGTATGAAACAAGTTTTATTTACTTCAGTTAATTTTATGTCCATTTGCTTAATTGTCATAGCTACGGGTACGGTTCCCGTGACGTAGTTGTGATGCTTGAATTCTAAAACTCGGGTGTACATTTATGTGACCCGAATCCAAACTTCGACGAAATCGAAATGTGTTGACAACCGCGGGTGCATTGATTGCGACGTGGTTCGAAACGCGTTTTCACGACATCGTAATTCTTATAAAATAAATAATGATAGAAAAAAGGTTCACAAATCGAGACGAGCCTCACCGAACAAAAATAAATAAATGTGGGGCCCTCAATAAATGATTATTAAAATGATTAGAATTTGGGAGGGATATTTAGCGAACTTCACGGCCTTCCCCAAAATAATATTACGTCAGAATCTTTAGGCGCGGTTTTAATTAAATTACCTTCTTAAACTCGGGTGCGCATTGATGTGACCCATATCTAAATCTCGACGAAGTCGAAATGTGTTGACCATCACGGGTGCATTGATTGCGACGTGGTCCGAGACACATTTTCACAACGTTGCAATTCTTATAAAAAAAAGTAATAATAATAATGAAAGCGGTTTAAAATTAAAAAGCACATAAGCTAGAACGTGTATTAAAATCAGATAAAATCAAATACAACAGTTAAGCGACCGTGCTAGAACCACGGAGCTCGGGAATGCCTAACACCTTCTCCCAGGTTAACAGAATTCCTTACCCGGATTTCTGGTTCGCGGACTGTTAACAGAGTCATATTTTTCCTAGGTTCAGGATTCAACCGGTGACTTGGGATACCATTAATTTCCCAAGTGGCGATTCTGAATAATTAATAATTAAATCCTGTTCCGATTGTCCTTTAAATGGAAAAACTCCTTCATGCCCTTTGCGGGGTATAGGTGAAAAAGGAGGTGTGACAGCTCTGGCGACTCTGCTAGGGGATCGAACCCAGAATCTCTGGTTCAGGGTTCAGAATTCGAGCTTAGATAAATTATTGTATTTGAATGTATCTGATTTTCCTACATGTTTTGTGCCGAATGTGCTAAATGTTACTGCTTTGATATTATCTGAACTGTATATAAACTGTGCCGACAGCTTTCTCTCTTCACCTCCAGGGATGTGCTTACTGGTTGAGACTCCCGATTCTGTTAGTGTCATACCTTGAAGTAAGAAAGAGGTCGGACAAGTTACGAAGCCGGATGGCCTTTTGGTTCCCGGTAAGTTGCCCCCTCCTCGACTCGAGTTGTCCGCTCAGGTATACAGTCTAGAACACTGACCCAGGTTTTGGACATAGAATAACGTGACTTCATGTCGGATCCCTAGCAGGAACGCTTATTTGCATCACATTGCATTTGACTTAGGGGACTTAACACAGGGGTTGGGTCCATTTAGGACTAGCAACCTGAAATGAAAAGACCATCCTGATGCATCCTACTTGCTCTGTACATATATTTGTTTCGAACCTGCATGTTGACCGGTTTCTGAATCTCGGGAATATTGGAAAATTGAGAAAAAAAATAGAAAAGAGGAAAAAAAAGAAATATCAGTTAGGGAGTTAATTGATTATTTTAGAAATAAAAATCAATGACCAATTACTGGCGAAACTCTGCCGAAATTTTGAAAAAAAAGGGAAATGTTTTATTTTGTTTTACTAAAAAAAAGCAAAGAAAAAATAGAAAAAAGAGTCTTTTATTTTTGGAAAGTTGGTTGTTGAAAAAGAAGAGGATAAAAAAAGTTTTTGTTTTAGTTTGAAAAACATAAGTTGTTTCATTATTTGTTGAAAAAGGAAAGGAAAAAGAGTCTTTTATTTTTAGTTTGGAAAACAGGTTGTTTTATTGTCTGTGGAAAATGAAAAAGAAAAAAAAAGAGTCTGTTATTTTTAGCTTGGAAAAATAGGCTGTTTTATTTGGTGAAAAGAAAAAAGAAAAAAAGAGAGTCTCGTTTCTAAAAATAGTTTTTATTCGCTTATGAAATGCCAAAAATAAAAATGGAAAAGAGTCATGTTTTAAAATAGTTCGGTTAATTTGCCCGAACTACGCATGGTTTGATTCTCACAGGGCGTGAGATACGTAGGCAACCCTCATCGGGTCCAACCTCCCCTTTGCAAAAATAACCAAAAAATATCAAAATTTTAATTTTTGTCATAAATAAACCAGGTGATGCCGTTTTTGTCAAAAATAGCCAAATGTTCCCAAACGGGGCGCCGGAAGGCTTACTTTGCATAAACAGCCACCTTTGGTCGTATTTTGATTTTTGACCCGCACGGCCTTAAAATCTTCGTCCCCGAGGCGCAGGAAGGCCGTATTTGCAATACCAGGTCATTTATTTTAATTTTGAAAAAACAAGAAAAGAGTCAGTGGTCAAGTGGATACCGTTCGGATTTTTGGGTCAAAGTTGGTATATAGGGGAAGGAATCTGTCATTGTGTTTTTGGGTTTGTATTTCTTTTGATTAGAGTATATGGGTCGTTTGATTTTCGAGTCTGTATTGCATCGTTAAGCTGGTCAGTTTTGTCGTTATTATAAAAATGGAAAATTCCAAAAAAAAAAATATTTTTTATTGTCGTTTACCTTTTATTTGCAAGAACTACACACGGTTTGATTCATACGGGGTCATGATACGTAGGCAATCTCCATAAGATTCGACCGCAACCAAAAAAAAATGAAAAATAAAAAATGGAAAAGAAGAATTGGAAAAAATGGGAAAAGATGTTGTGAATAATGAGGACCGACCCAATCCATTCTAACATGTTTTGTTTTGAATTGTGAAGAAAGTTGAGGTGGTCGGTTGTGGTAAGCTGGAAACACAAGATCCAAGGAAAATGATAACTGACGTTGAAGCTGTTACGAGTGCTCAAGAGACTCAGGGTCAGAGGGTTCAACAAGGGTCTACTGTGGTTGAGGAAAATAGAACACTGAAACAACAAATGACCAAAATGCGTCAAGCCTGGGCCAATTGCCAAGGACAGCCTTGTCACGAGTCACAATTTGCTACACAGCAAGAACAGTACCACTATCCCGATTACCACTCGTACTCGTTTGATCTTCCTGCAAACATCGAGAAGCCTGCCCGAAAGAGGGTACAGGAAGAAATAACCCAAAGAGTGAAAAGATTAGAACAACGGTTGAAAAACACGCAAGCAATGGCAGGTCAAAAGAGTGTTGCCTTCAGAGATCTATGCATGTTCCCTGATGTCCACTTGCCGCCTGGCTTCAAGATCCCCAAATTTGAAAAGTACAATGGACATGGAGACCCCATGGCCCACCTGAAAAGGTATTGCAACCAATTGAGAGGTGTGGGGAGAACTGAAGAATTGTTTATAGCTTATTTTGGGGAAAGCCTCACGGGAGTAGCATCTGAATGGTTTTTGGATCAAGACACATCTTGCTGGTACGTCTGGGATGACATGGAACGAGCCTTTGTCAAACAATTTCAATACAACATCGACATCGCCCCAGACCGCATTTCCCTTTCTAACTTAAAAAAGAAATCAACTGAAAGTTTCAGGGAATATGCCATCAAATGGAAAGAGCAGGCAGCTAGAGCTAAGCCACCCATGGATGACCACGAGTTAATCACTGTCTTTCTACAAGCTCAAGAGCCAGATTATTTTCAATACATGACATCCGCAGTGGGTAAATCCTTCACGGAACCAATCAAAATGGGAGAAATGGTGGAGAACGGTCTTAAGACAGGCAGAATTATAAGTCAAACAGCTCTCAAAGCTGCAGCTGAAGCTGTCTAAATTGAATCTGGTAACACGAATGAGGGGGATGAAGAAATCATGGTGATATCAGGGTCGAGAAGAGGTCCTAGGAGAACATCCTGAAGGTATGTGCAGCCTCATCAAGTTTCCCATGACCCCCTTAAGCATTACTATCCACCTCCAAACCCCCATACTCTGTTGATCCTTCCCAGTATGTTGCCCAACCACCAAATCACCCAAGAAAGCGAGCACGAGTATCACAAAATCTCCACCAGCCTCCGCAAAATTTTCAATCACCTTGTAACCCACATCCAAGCCAGGGGTATAGAAGGGAACAAAAGTTGAAAGATAGTTTTACACCAATAGTAGAGTCCTATGCAAGCTTATTTGAGAAGTTAAAACAACATGACATGATTGCACCCATTCCTCCAAATCAGGTGGACCGACGTGCGAGAAGCTTTGACTCATCTAAAAGGTGTGAATACCACTCCAATGCTCTGGGGCACAATGTGGAAAATTGTCGGGATTTGAAAAGAGAAATAGAAAGGATGATCCAGGAATATTCAATTCAAGACAGTGGCAACCAGAATATCACGCTGCATCTCTTACATGAGGAGGCACACTTGGTGGGGATGATGCCCGGTGACATGGGGTATGAGAATACTCTTGGGAATTTGTTGACTGAAGTTAAAGATACTGAAGCAGATAGTGGTCATGGCAATATGGATGCGAAGCTTAGTGGCTAAGATGTCGTGTTTGTAATTGGAAAGATGCTTCATTCCTAAGTCAGTTGGGGAGGAGCTTTGGTGGTCTATTTGGCTGTCATTTCTATTGTCCGAATTATTTGCAGGGTTGTAATCCGGATATTGTCTTGTGTTCAAACCCTCCTATCCTTTCATTTTTGTCTAACTTGTTTAGTCGTAGTGGTTTGTCTAGGGTTGTCTAGGTTTGTTTCAGTTCATTCTAGGGTTGCAATCCAGTTTGTTTTGTTTTTGTTTTGTTATTCGAACTGTTTCATCGTTTGTCTAATGCAAATTCCGATCTGTTGTTACTCCCAATCATTTTCTTTGTTTAGTTCTTTTCTAACTTTTTGTTTTGCCTTTTGCCGGTTCTAGTGACATGACATTCACGCATAATTCTCAGTCTGATCTTCAAAAGTTGCAAAACAATTTTGAAAATGATAAGGACACTTGAGGAAATGAGAACAGATTGGGACATTTTGAGATTGTTTGACGCCCGAACCATGTGAAACTGGGGCAAGTAAAATGTAAAAATCCCCGTAAAAGCAAGTTGGCCAAATTGACAGGGGCCCGGTCGTGGTAATAAGAGTAAGAGTGTTGTCGAATGGCACATTATATCTGACAGATGTAGAAGGAAAATGTGTGGAAATGGCCGTCAATTCCGATGCGGTCAAGAGATGATGTGTATGGTTTCTTTATTCTAATTGTACTTGTTTGTATTTGACATATTTTGAAGTTTGAAATGACGAAGGCGTTTTGTTCTACTATCTAAACACGTTACCCTTTTGTCAACCTCTTTGAGCCTTATTTGTTTTCTTTCATACCCCTCTTTCGGAATCAACGGCACAATTAAAGAAATACAAGTGCCGAAGATACGCAAATGGAAAAAGAAGGAAAAAGAAAAGGAAAGGAAAAAAAAGAAAAGGAAGAAAGGAAAAGGAGAAAGAAAGAAAGAAAGGAAGAAAGGAAAAGAAGAAAAAAGAAAAGGAAAGAAAAGAAAATAAAAGAAAAGAAAGAAAGAGAAGAAAGAAAAAGAAAAATGAAGAAAAGAAAGGAAAAAGAAAAAAAAAACAAAAAAAAAGAAAAAAAAAGAAAGAGAGAGAAAGAAAATCGCAACAACGTAGTTTCTATGATGTGAACTACGTTTGACTTGATCCCAAAAAGGTACGTAGGCAGCCTCTATGAGGTTCAGTCATACCAAAACAAAAATACAAAAGTCCCCAAGCAAGAAACTGGGGCAGAAATTATGGTTGTTGTGAGAAATTGGATTCCGAAAGTTGTAATTTTAACCCATTTTGAATTTTTTGAGCCTTTTATACCCTTTCTTTCTAACCCATCCAAAAGCCTACATTACGATCCAAAGAAAGATCTTCTGATCAGTCTTTGAGAAATGCCAAGTCAAGCAGGTAAGGTAATTCTTGTCAGGGGCAACACTCCGGTCCAAACAAGGAAAATGAAAATGAGAGAATCTTATTGATGAAAATCCTCATGGGTATCGCAAGGTGATGAAAGCTGAGAGAAATAAAAAATGAGAGAGTCTTATTGGTGAAAACCTTCACGGGCACCTTGAGGCGACAGTAAGTTGAGAGAAAGAATGAAATGAGAGAGGTTTGATGGTGAAAACCCTTTGGGGCACTACAAGCCGAATAAGGAATGCGAATCAAATTGGATAAGTGGAGCAATGAAGCCCAGTTTCACGGCAAAAAGGAACAACAAGAGATGAACATCAGATTTGCTTAACAGAATAGGTCGCAGGTGCATGTCAAGGTCATTAGAGTCGGTATCCACATCCGATAGGTTTCTACTGTGTAGTTTTCTTGTTAGGAATCATCTCTTTCTATTGTCCTTTACTCTGTTCCTTTTGTTTTGTTTATTTCCCCTTTCTGAGTCTTTTGGTCATAACAAGTGAGGAATGACTTCAAAATTTTCCACCAGCTTTCAAATTGCACAAAATAGGGTCACAAGTCAGGAAAATAACAAGAGCACTAAGCTGGTAATAATCAACATACTTTGGGATCCTTATGAAACACAAAGTTTGGTAGATGTCGGTTTAGGAATAATGCAACAGATAGAGGGTATTGGGATTGAACGGGGAAAATGGTATTTCAGTGACACAGATGATGGGGAAAGTGGTTAATCAGTAAACATGCAAGACATTCAAGAAGAATCAGTTGTCACAGAAAACATATGGGGTTAGATAAGAAGACTAGAAGTAATAATTGAGAGATAGCCGTCAAGAAGGGCGGAAGTTATCAGCCAAGTTTCAAAGATGGTCGGACAACGCAAAGCATGGAAAGGAGAAAAGGAAAGTCATCCCAGCGGGAGTACCACTACCAACCACCGCACTTTTAAACTGACCGAATTTTCTTTGATTTGAAACATGGGCATGGAAATGTTATTGATGGCAGAAAGATATGCTACAGAAGGATTATCAAACTGGGGCAAAAAAATTTATGTCGTGTTGAAAATTTTCTTGAAGTCGGGTACCCATCTGAAGAACATGAAGGTCAATACAAAGTGTCTTTAAAAAGAGAAAAAGAGAGGGAAATAGTTTTTAGGAAAGAAACACCAGTTCTAAGAAAAGTAATTTTTGGAGGAATGAAACACTAGTTTTTAGTGAAGTGGTTTTTTTGAAGGAGGACAACACCAGTTTTTAGGGAAGCAATTCTGAAGGAAGATAATTCAAGTTAGTGGGTAGATAAAACAAATTTTGAAGGAAAATGGTTAAAAGAAATCTTAGTCTGTTGAATTTTTCACCTAAGATAAAGAAATCTTAGTCTGTTGAATCTTTCACCTAAGATAAAGAAATCTTAGTCTGTTGAATCTTTCACCTAAGATAAAAATCTTAGTCTGATGAATCTTTCACCTAAGATAAAGGCAGAAGTTGGAAAAACGAAAGGAAGGCATAATTTGGGAAAAGATGAAGGCAGAAGTCGAAAAAAAAAGGAAGGCATAATTTGGGAACAAGAAAGGAAGGCAGAATTTGAAAAGAATGGAAGTTGGAATTTGGAAAATTAAGAAAGTCGGGATCACACAAAAATGGACCTAGTTTGATGAATTATCTCCTAGAGTCACAATCTTAGTCTGTTGAATCTTTCTCTTAAGATGAAAATCTTAGTCTGATGAATTTTTCACCTAAGATAAAGATAAAAATCTTAGTCTGTTGAATCTTTCTCCTAAGATGGAAATCTTAGTCTGATGAATTTTTCACCTAAGGTAAAGATAAAAATCTCAGTCTGTTGAATCTTTCTCCTAAGATGGAAATCTTAGTCTGATGAATTTTTCACCTAAGATAAAGATAAATCTTAGTCAGTCGAATCTTTCACCTAAGATGAAAATCTTAGTCTGATGAATTTTTCACCTAAGATAAATTCTAAATTTCAAAATACATTTTAGTCTTTAAATATTTTAAAAAAAGTTACATTCCAGTCTTATCACAATTCAAGTTTTGGTTCTTATTAGTATGTGGTAACAAACAACTAGTTTTCCAAACCGGGGCAGAAAGTTTTCTTTGTTTTGTCTATTTTTTGTGAAGTCAGGAGCCCGCTTGGATAATAGAGGAATACATTCAAATTTTAAGCAATCAGGAGCCCGCCTGAAGAACAGAGGTGATACAATTCAAATTTTAGTTTTCAATCGACTTTTTTTTTTCTTCTTGAAGTCAGGAGCCCGCCTGAAGAACAAAGGCATACAATTCAAGTTTCGGAAGTCAGGAGCCCGCCTGAAGAACAGAGGCATACAATTCAAATTTCGAAAGTCAGGAGCTCGCCTGTATAACAGAGGTATTTCAAGTCAAGTTTTAATCAAATTCTTATTAATATCCAATAACATGTACCCAGTTTCCAAATTGGGCAGAAAGTTTTCTTTGTTTTGTCTATTTTTATGAAGTCAGGAGCCCACCTGGATAACAGAGGAGTACATTCAAATTCAAAATTCAGAAGTCAGGAGCCCGCCTGAAGAACAGAGGAATACATTCAAGTTTAGCATTTTGAAGAAGGGAAAACATCTCAGTTTGCAATTCAAAACGGCAACAATGGATTTCACCTGGGGATCAAGGTAAGACAACTCAAGTTTCAAGGGAAATCAGTGTCGACGGAAGACAACTCAAGTTTCAAGAGAAAATGGTTCAAGGTGCCGAGCAGGTTTGACCTCGAGGCACACGATTCGAGATGGCAGAAAGAATGCGTCTCAATCCAAAACAAAGGAAAAAAGAAAAAGAACAAAAAAAAAAGTGAGCTCCAAAGTTCAGAAGCAGGAAAATATGTGAACTGCTCAAGACATGGTCGAGGTCACAAGCACTACATGTCCGGTCCTGACCCAAAAGCTGTAGAAGAATGAGCTAGCACCTGCAGCTAACAAGTGTCAAGGTTCAAATCTAAAGTCTACATGAAGAACCATTCAAGACTCAAGATCAAGCTTCAGAAGACTTATAGATATAAATCTTGTAACTCGTAGTTGACAGGTTTAATTAGTCTTTTTCATTTGATTTTGATGTAATAACAGGAATCGCGGACCGGAACCTCGACGGAACAGCACCTTGACCGGCTCTCCACCTCGGTATACTCCATCACCTCACTCATCTCTGAATTACACGTGGCCTGATTCCTTTATAGCCAAGGATATGTAGGCAGCTCAGATATCAGGGCTCGGTCACACTCTCTTCTCTCTTAGTCTTAGTCTCTCCAAATAAGGGTCGGGTCAAAAACCTGTCTAGTCAGTCTTTGTCTGAAAACTCTGTACGTTTCCAGTAATAGAGGGGCAGCTGTAGACATGTGATTTTTGACCCTCCCCAAATTTTTTATATATTAGCGTAAAATATTTAATTTAGGCATAATATAGATATTTTAAGTAATTTTGACTCTTTTACTTTATTTTAGTACAAGAAAACAAAAATTACAAAAAATAAGTTCATTAATATTTTGTAGTCATTTTTAATCTAAAAAAAATATAAAAATAGTATCGTATTTTTATTTTTAATATAATGTTTGAAAATACAAAAAATAGATTTGTTTTAATGGTTAGTTTTGTTTTAATAATTATTTCAATAGTAGGAATAATTAACAATGGGCGCGTATTTTTAATCTCATTCGCGGCAAAAGAATAGAGCTTGGGCTCGAGCAACCCATCTTTAGGCCTAATTTTGGACCTAGCCCATAATTGCCAAGCGATTCCTAGGCCCATACACCTTAACCTAAACCCTACCACTAACCTAGACCTATATATATATGAAACAAAGCCTAAAACTAAAGGGGGGAGGAACAAAAGGAACGAAAAGCTGAAAAAGAGACTATCGGCGCAGCTTTTGGGAAGAAGGACCCTATCGTCCTGCGTTTGAGCAAAAACAATAAAGACCCCTCTCCTTCTCTGAAGAGCTCCACTTTCTTCTCCATTCCTGATCTTCCCTGAACCCCCCCTTCATCAACTCAGCGAAAACAGACCCCTCCAATTCCCCCGTCGTTGTTTCTCACTCAGCCGCGACACCATCACAACAGCCCCTTCAACACCATCCATCGTCATCCCTTCACTCTTCTTCAAAGGTCACTATGAACACACCATAACTTCAGTAGGGTATCAACACAAATAGAGTGGGAGGAGAACGACAAAAAGAAACAGCAAAAGCTGCGCATAAAGGAAAAAGAAAGCTAAGAAAAGCTGCGCGCAGAACGACCCACCCCTCGGATCGTCTCCTTCACATCCCCCACCCAAACGACCACTGAACTTCAGCCCTCACCTTAACCAACACCTTCCTCAACAAAAAATCAAAAAAAAAAGAGTGCCGAAGACCCCCTATTGAATCCTAAGCAGCGACACCCACGAGTAGCTACTGCTGTTGTTGCATGTTGTCGCAGTTCCGGCAAGCTAGAGGCCTGGACATAATTCCGTTTCCGGTCAGAGGTCCATCGAGGTCCGGTGCGTCGAGGTTCATCCATAGTTTGTCGCGTTTTTGAGTTCAGCGCTACCTCGCTATCAATATTCTGATTCATTTTTGAGGTTTGGTTCCTCAATTTCTCGTACTCTGTTGTGCTTAATAGTGTACTTCCATCAACTTTGTCATTCTTTGTTTCATGAAATGTTTGGATTTATTTGTTTGAATTAGCCTCAGTATGAATATGCAATTGCAGGGTCGTTTTCTCCCTGATGCAATCTTTAGATCTTAAGTGTTGAATATTTCGCGTATCTGTCTGAGGAAATGTTTTTTTTTTTAAATATATATGATTTGGTTTCGTCTCTCTTGGGTGTTAGTTGAAAAAAAATGCAAAGATAATTAGTAGTAATATGTTCGAAAAAATATAGTTTGTTGATAGTATAAGATATGGGTTTGATGTGTTGAAATTATGTCGTAACAGAGGAACTAGAGCTTGTTTTAAAGGCAGAGGTCTTGGCATAAGGAAGTTTCAATTGACATTCTTTTGGTTTGCCCAAATAGTGGAGTTGTAAATACGCAGTCCGTACATAGCGTACATCTTAATACACTAGATATATGCATGAGTGTGGAGCATTGAGAATACTTTCATTTTTGACAAGAATGAAAAAAGTTAAAGCTGTCATTTTGTCATTGGTGAAAATACCATGTTGGAGTTAAAGGAAATCAACTGTCCTGTTAGGTTCGCAAGTTTCCTTCATAATAGATACTTTTGTACGTTGGCTTAGTGCCCATTTTCGTTTGCACATTGAACCTTGTGGCTTTCAAGCGCCTAACCAAGTTTGACAGTAATATCATTTGCAGTGCAGAGTATCGACCTTTTTGTTTATTTCATCTTATGTTGCTTATTTGTATCGCTTATAATACATAGTTATATCCCATTCTCTGTAAATGCCTATGGCATCAGGCGGAGAAGTAACAAGTTGAATTGTCATATGACTGAGCTCCCAAATGAAACGAAGTGGTACATAAGTATGAAACAAGTTTTATTTACTTCAGTTAATTTTATGTCCATTTGCTTAATTGTCATAGCTACGGGTACGGTTCCCGTGACGTAGTTGTGATGCTTGAATTCTAAAACTCGGGTGTGCATTTATGTGACCCGAATTCAAACTTCGACGAAGTCGAAATGTGTTGACAATCGCCGGTGCATTGATTGCGACGTGGTTCGAAACGCGTTTTCACGACATCGTAACTCTTATAAAATAAATAATAATAGAAAAGAGGTTCACAAATCGAGACGAGCCTCACCGAACAAAAATAAATAAATGTGGGGCCCTCAATAAATGATTATTAGAATGATTAGAATTTGGGAGGGCCATTTAGCGAACTTCACGGCCTTCCCCAAAATAATATTACGTCAGAATCTTTAGGCGCGGTTTTAATTAAATTACCTTCTTAAACTAGAGTGCGCATTGATGTGACCCAAATCCAAATCTCGACGAAGTCGAAATGTGTTGACCATCAATGGTGCATTGATTGCGACGTGGTCCGAGACACGTTTTCACAACGTTGCAATTCTTATAAAATAATAATAATAATAATAATAATGAAAGCGGTTTAAAATTAAAAAGCACATAAGCTAGAACGTGTATTAAAATCAGATAAAATCAAATACAACAGTTAAGCGACCGTGCTAGAACCACGGAGCTCGGGAATGCCTAACACCTTCTCCCGGGTTAACAGAATTCCTTACCCGGATTTTTGGTTCGCGGACTGTTAACAGAGTCATATTTTTCCTCGGTTCGGGATTCAACTGGTGACTTGGGACACCATTAATCTCCCAAGTGGCGACTCTGAATAATTAATTATTAAATCCCGTTCCGATTGTCCTTTAAATGGAAAAACTCCTTCATACCCTTTGCGGGGTATAGGTGAAAAAGGAGGTGTGACAATTTTGTTACCTTGTACTTTACTCCGGACATTTTTATGTTTCACCAAGTATAGTACTACCGACAGTGAATAGTATTTCAGTGAACGAGCAGAACCTGTGCTCTGATACCAGTTGTTGGGAAATAAACCCCCTACCAAAATAATATTCACGGTAATAAAAGCGGAAAATAGTATTTTCTATTAAAAAATATAGTTTTTACGAAAAAAGTCCGCTGCCGGGATTTGAACCCGAATTCCTATAAATCAATTGGAATTGCCAGTGCTACAGCGGATTCTGTTAATCAAAATCCTAAACAATAATATACCAATTTAGTAGAGTTCTACGTGAACCACAGTAACTTTAACCTTTGAGTTGAGGCACATCTTTTTGTTATTAACTAGCCAGATGTAATATAGTTGAGGGGCATTCAAGATTTGAAATTTATAAATTTTTACACTAATAACTAGTTTCACAGTTACATATTTATAGATATTTATTAAATTTCTTAATACAAATACATGCATGTACCAGGTAACTTTGAGCACTAAAACTTTAAAAAATAAGAAGAAATCACCAAACGTTTTATCACCGCCGAAATTTGGCCACTAGTCTCCGAGGTTTTTGTATGGGTCAAAATCTGACCACAAGTGGATTAGCGCTAAAAGGAATAATAAGGGATCGACTAAGCCAAGGTCGTACCCACAAGGAGTCATAACAACAAGTATCTCGGCCACTGCCGAGATCGAGCCATCAAGAAGCTTGTACGGCAAAGTAAATATCGTAATACTTGAGGGAAGCGACGTGAAGTATAATCAAGGGATGAAAGTATTATGGTTAAGAACCGTTGGACAACAGGGAATAATGATAATTGGCAGCAAGTTTGCATGTATTAAATTGCAATTTCTGAAAGATAAAAACAACTCTGGTTTCTTGTAATAGCGTATTTCGTTTTACTATTTCTAAGAAACTTCTTAAAGGAGATATTGATAAAATATTAATAATCAAAGAGCGTAATCTTAGGGAGGGCAATCAGTCCAGATATGTTTTTCTTTTTTTTCCCAATAATAACAAATAAAATAAAATAGTTGTTAGACATAAGTTAAAATAAGGAAGGTCACTGTACTATTGCAAACGTGAGGGGAGGTCAGTCTTACAAACGAGGGGAGATCTCTCAAATTTTCCCAATTAATAAAACGAACGCACTTATTACAAGAGGCATGAGCTTTGCTTCACCTTTAAAACTATTCCTTTTCTTTATTATAATAATGGAGTCTGGGTTAGCTCTCAACTAATTTTATAAGGTATCTGTTATTTTTTAAATGGAAAAAAATCATCTAGTCTTTTTGTTTCCATTAGAATATGAACATGAGACTTTATGATTCTAAACTCACTTCATTGACCACTTGCCACAATCTTGGGGGCAAAACTATTTCTTGTTTATGTACCATATTTTAGTTGTTTCGGTAACAATCACATACAAACACTTAATTTCGTTAATGCAACCGTTACTGGAAATAGGGGCGGAGCTAAGCCTTCGATTATAGGTTCGATCGAATCCAACAGCTTTGGTCTAAACCTTATAGGTCCAAAAACTCTTTCACGGTGTCTCTGCTATCTTCCATTATTAGATACTTCAAGTTTATTTGGAGTATTTTCTTTGTTAATCATTAATAATTAAAATCAACTAAATGTAATATTTAAGTATAACAGTACAATTGAAAGTATGACCATCTCATTTAAAAGTTTGAATTATCAGAAAGAACACACTTTTTATTTACTTAATTAATTATATAGGTCTTTAACACACCCCTTCATAACAACAACAACAACCCAGTATAATCCCACTAGTGGGTCTGGGGAGGGTAGTGTGTACGTAGATTTTACCCCTACCCTGGGGTAGAGAGGCTGTTTCGAAATAGACCCTCGGCATCCTTCCCTCCAAGAACTCCCTACCTTGCTCTTGGGGTGACTCGAACTCATAACCTCTTGGTTGGAAGTGGAGGTTGCTTACCATCAGAGCAACTCCTCCCCACACGCCCCTTCACATGGGGGCTTAATGCCTTTTTTAATGGGTCAAACTCGTGCAAATTCTTTTTTGATAATGGCTGCATGGCCGGATACACATAGCCCCAAGCGGTATCACGTGAAATCGTTTTGCCGAATTTTTTACTGATATATATATATATATATATATATATATATATATATATATATATATATATATATATATATATATATATATATATATATATATGCAACAAGAACACGTTGAATATAGATATAAAAAAGACACCCTTGTCATTATGGTGAATTATTCATTTGCTCACTTATTAAAATGTAGACTCGCTTACGAAAAATCCTGCTTACACCGGTGATAGTGAGATTCAAACCTATGACTTCTACTTGTTCTGCTACCATATTAAAATATGTGACATCTCGTTCAACAACTTAAATTTTTAGATAAGAAGATCACACGCAATATCAAAGACAAGGGCTTGTAATTTACATTAAGAAAATGAGAACAAAATATATGTCACAAAATCGGTTCAATAACTACTCTACACTTCTGAAGTACATATCATGATCCCATGATTTTCACTAATCTTTACATGTTAATCTACCCAAAAACTAAGCATTTAACTCACATATAGTAGAGAATAACTTACCTCCAAGAGCTTAGTGAAAAATCCCTCTAGAGCTCTAAAATCGCCAACAATTGAGTGAAAATGAGCCCAAATTGTCTAACTCCCATAATAAATAAAGGTCATTGCCTTCAGTGATTTCCGCATCTGTGGTCTTGGGCCGCACTTGCGACCACCGCATCTGCAAAAAATGGTCCGCTTCTGAGGAAGTTCACTGGGTCGACAAGGGCCGCTTTTGCGGATGGCCAACAACTCCTGCGGTTCCACTTCTGCGGAGAAAGGACCACTTCTGCGGTTTCTGGGCTGGCCACCCTTGGCCGCATCTGCGTGACATGGCCCGCACTTGCGAGTTCACATCTGCGGCTGACCAACCGCAAATGCGGTTATGACAGAAGCTGGGCATTCAGCTCTTGCCCAAAATTTCCAACTTGGTCCGAGCCTAGTCCGATTGACGCTCAGGGCCCCCGGGGCCCCGCCCGAACGCACCTACAAGTTTGAAATAATAAAATAGACCCGCTTGAACCCTCGGAACGTTGGAAACAACATTAAAACTAGGAATCACACCCTAAAACTAATTGATTCAAATTTATGAACTTCAGGTTCTTCAATTTACTTCCAATGTGACGATACACACTTATACTACTCGGATTGATACTAAATTTTGCGTGCAAGTCTTAACTGACATTGTGGAACTATTCCTGGTCTAGGAATTTCGTTCGGACCTCGATAATCAATTCTTAATATTACTTAAGGACACCATTAATACACTTCTATTTACAGTAATTATCAATTTATAAGATAAATCATCACTATCATTTCTTACGGAAACGACTAATACAATTCTTCTTAGTGTGTAATTATTAACGTATAGGTTAATCTATATAATTAAGGATACTACAAATTCATTTTTACTTTGTGTATTATAAATACAAAATATTCCGAGGGAGCCCGTCAGTAAATTACTGACGGAGTGCATCGGTACAACAAATTAAATTTTGACCGGTCAAAATATCATTATTTACCTAGAGTTGTCCGTCGATTCTTTTTTAATAAAATTTGAAATTAAAAAGTTCAAAAGTATCGAAAGACTCCATCGGAATACCAACGGAAAAAAGTCCGTCGGTACTGTTGCCTCGACAAATAATTGTTTTTTAGTAGCGATATAATTCGTCTTCCAATAAATACCAATGTCATCTTTTAGAAAAAGATGGAAAAGAAGGACATCAGATATGTACTCACATTTGCTTTTCGCTGACAGACATTCTAAATCGCTATCTCAAACAACCAAATCAGGAGTCACTGCAGGAGCAAATAGTTGCAAATTATTAGTAAAGGATCTTCATTAAAGCAACATACAAAAATACGTGAATTTCATTGATAAACGGTTATTGTTTTAATATAATTTTTTTGGGCTTTGTAAGAATGAGGGAAAAATCCAGAAAAAGGAGAAAAAAAAAGAAATGTGTTTCTTGGCTAAAGAGAGGTGCCAAGTTAGCATTGTTATATATATATATATATATATAGGTTGTTGTACCAAACTAAAAGGAGATATAAATAAACAGCTTTTGAAAAAATAAAAAATTACGCTGCCGTGATTTGAACCCGGAATGCTAAATTGGAGTTGCCCGTGCTACAACAGATTCTATTTGTGACTTTTCTTCAAGAAATATTTAGAAAACGTTAATAAAGGTCGAATCTATATTTAATTCTTGAACCAGTAACCTCAGGTCCTCAGCTTTTGTGGCACCTTTCTTGGCTGTTAACAAGTCAGATCAGTCCTATAAAGGGTTGTTAATTAGAAATTAGTCATTGTGCCCTAAATTGTAGTTTTTCAGTTTAATTTTTCGGACAAAAATATTCTGAAATGTCCTAAAGTTAAGAATTTAAGATTTTTAATTTAAAATTTTAGAACAAAATAAATACTGACTAACCTCTAAATAGCATCTCTCAGAATGACTATGTGTGCACTTGTCCCCTCTAATACTAGTTCAAGTGTTGGTCTTTCCAAGATGTTTTTTGTCCTATAAACATATTCACTAACTTCATGCAGCACATACTGCGTTCCATTAAGAGACAAGAAAGAAAAGTTTAAAGCTTTGTAGAAAACATATAAGCTGATCAATTATGGCTGGAAGCAATTGATAGTAGACAGACTGGCAGCAAGTTTGCATGTATTAAATTGCAATTTCTGAAAGATAAAAACCAGTCTCGTCTCTTGTAAAAGCGTATTTCGTTTTACTCTTTCTAAGAAACTTATTAAAGGAGATATTGATAAAAAATTAATAATCAAAGAGCATAATCATAGGGAGGGCAATCAGTCCAGATAATGGCTGCATGGCCGGATACACCTAGCCACAAGCGGTATCACGTGAAGTCGTTTTGCCGAATTTTTTACTAGAAAATATATATAGATAATATACAAAATGAACACGTTGAATATAGATATAAAAAAGACACCCTTGTCATTATGGTGAATTATTTATTTGCTCACTTATTTAAATGTAGATTTGCTTACAAAAAATCCTGCTTACACCGGAGATAGTGAGATTCAAACCTATGACTTCTACTTGTTCTGCTACCATATTAAAATATGTGACATCTTATTCAACAACTTAAATTTTAGATAAGAAGATCACACGCAACATCAAAGACAAGGGCTTGTAATTTGCATTAAGAAAATGAGAACAAAATATATGTCACAAAATCGGTTCAATAACTAGTCTACACTTCTGAAGTACATATCACGATCCCTCTCATTTAATCGCAAGAACACAGTCGGAACTATGCCAATTAAAGAATAGCACTTGCAAAATATCATTCATAAATACAAGGATTACAAGCAACGCGAGCTACAAAAATATAGAAGATTGATCCCTTTGTTATAAGATCAAATCAAGAAACATTTCTCCCATAATGCAACGTACTCCACTTTAAAAAGACCTTTTCAACATTATGCTCCTTTTTGTCATGTTTTAAGAAAAAAACGGGTGTGATCACTTTTTCCTCTTTTCCTTTTTGTAGCTTTCCTTGTTTTCTTGTTGTTTTTTCAAACAAAGAGAAATCCTGAATCTACTTGCCTATGCAATACAATATTAGAATAAGGAAAACTGCATAATTTTTATATGGTCATTATTAAAATTATCTTTTTCTCATACAGAAAAACAGATCGACGAACCCTTATTGTATGTCTAATCTTTGCAGTGGCGGATCCAGGATTTTAAAGTCGTGGATGCTCACTGATAAAAATTTGAAAAGAAGAGGAAAAAAGAGTTTAGTTATGGGTGCTCAATCAATATTTATCTAAATATTTTTATAATTACCTATACAAATTTACTAAATCTTGTCAAAGATAATGGGCGCTTGAG
This sequence comes from Nicotiana tabacum, assembly GCF_000715075.1. Taxonomy (NCBI): domain Eukaryota; kingdom Viridiplantae; phylum Streptophyta; class Magnoliopsida; order Solanales; family Solanaceae; genus Nicotiana; species Nicotiana tabacum. The sequence goes on along the minus strand of NC_134087.1, from coordinate 188,350,122 downwards.
CACCCAAAATCAGCATGTAGATCCGCCCCTAAATCTTTGATAACACCACAAAACACTTTAACCATCTAAAACATAACTATAGGTGTCACGACCCTAAAACCGACAAGGTCGTGATGGCGCCTATTGTGAAACTAGGCTGGCCGACACAATTCCCAAATCAAACCATTATTCTATAAAAGTCATTTTTTTAAGCCATTAGTTAATTAACAAGAAATCTCATAATGTAAGTCTAAATGACCAATGCGGAATAGATACACAAGCCCGACATTGGGGTCTCACAAGTCACGAACCACTACATCTCTGTCTCAATACAATAAAGTCTAAACAAGACTGGAAGACCATACTAACTAAAGCTAGGGAAGATAGGAAGAAGAATAACAGGGCTGTGAACGCCATGCAGCTGCCTTGTCGACTCCGAAATCCTGCTGAATGGACAATCAATGCTCACTATCGCGGCCCGCAACTCCAGGATCTGCACATAATGTGCAGGAAGTAATGTGAGTACGCCAACTCAGTAAGTAATAAAAGTAAATGAAAGCTGAGCAGTAAGAAAACACATAATTTCATGTCATAACACTACAACAAATATAGTACATTGCTCAAAACAGTACAGAAACCATTTTTCTCGTAAAACTACTCAGTTTCAGTAAAACCTTTCCTTTTAAAACATCTTTCAATAGTTTCAAACGAGTGATGAAAACATCTTTCAATAGTTTCAAACGAGTGATGGAAACAATGAGAAAAAAGGGAGAGAAACGTAACAGCCCCTCGGGCAAAGCATGCACTATAAACCGACCCTCGGGAAAATTATCAACAAAACTAGCCCTTCGAACTACCTCACAATCACTCGTAATCAGCCCCTCGGGCAACAACATGAATCAACAACAGCCGCTCGGGCAATATCACATCACTCACATGGGGTACCACACTCACTGGGGGTGTTCAGACTCTGGAGGGGCTCCTACATCCCAAGCGCTATCACAAGCCATCTCGTGGCATAACAAAACAGGCCCTTGGTCTCTCATATATCACAAATCAGTATAACATGTTGCGGCGCACATCCCGATCCCATAATATCCTCACAACACAGGCCCTCGGCCTCACTCAGTCAAAAACCTCTCAAGCCACTCGGGCAACAGTAAAACATGATGCTCAGCCCAAAATATCATTTAAAGTATCAAAATAGAGTAAATACGGCTGAGTTGTGAATTAAGTAAAACATAGCATGACTGAGTATAGATATTAAGTCGAAATAGTGAGGAACAGTAGTAAAAAGCCCCTAAGGGTCCAAACAGTTGGCACGAGACCCATATATGGCATTCAGCCCAAAATATAATAATACTTTCCAAAACATAAAGTATCAAATAGTTTTCAATCAAATACGCGACTTAATATTCATACGGGATGGACCAAGTCACAATCCCCAACAGTGCACGACCCCACGCTCGTCATCTAGCATGTGCGTCACCTCATAGTAGCACAACACTGTGAAATCCGGGGTTTCATACCCTCAAGATAACATTTACAATCATTACTTACCTCAAACCGATCCAAACTTTAATTCGCAATGCCTTTTCCTCTCGAATCGATCTCCAAATGCTCCGAATCTAACTAAAATCAGTTTCACATCATTAATACACGCTAAAGGAACAAAGCCCAAGGGAAAATAGTCAAATTAACTCAAAAATCTCGAAATTGGTCGAATCCGACCCCCGGACTCACGTTTCAAAATCCAATAAAAAATCACATCAATAGAATCCTTATCCTCCCACGAGTCCATACATACCAAGAACATCAAAATCAGACCTCAAATCCCCAAATTTTCAAGCCCTAATTCTCCAATTTTAGGCTTTAAATCCCACTAATTAATTAGTTAGAAATCACCATAGAATGGAGTATTGCGTTCAAAAACCTTACCTCCAAGTGTTATCCCTTGAATCCCTCTTCAAATCCTCTCAAAAAGCTCCAAAGCCATTCAAAAATGGTGAGAAATGGGCTAAAAATCGCGAAGATGGGATTTTATACATTCTGCCCAAGCACCTCCTTCTTCGCTAACGCGACCGCCCTGTCGTGTTCGTGTAAACCAAACTATGTTGCCTCTCTGCTTTACTCTCCGCGAATGCGAAAACTTCCACATGAATGCGATGATTAACCAGTTCATTCCTTCACGAATGCGGACCTCACCTCGCGAATGCGTAGACCAAATACCTGGGGTCCTCAACTGCCTCACTCCTCTTCGCAAACGTGACCACACTCACGCGTTCGCGATGCACACGCTGCCTTACCGTTCGCGTTCACGTCCTCTCCTTCACGAACGTGTAAAACAAAATCCACCACCACAGAAAACACTCTTCGCGAATGCGAGACATCCTTCGCGAATGCGATAAACAAAACTCTGCAACAAAAAACCAGCAAAATCTGCAACTCCCAAAACCAAGAATTTGGTCTGATAACCTCTCGAAACTCGCCCGAGGGCCTCGAAACCTTAACCTGACATGCCAACACATCCCATAACATCATTAAAACTTAGTCGAGCCTTAGAATCACTCAAAACAACACTGAAACACCAAATCAACCTCGGATTCAAGCCTAAGAACTTAGAAACTTTCAAATTCCACAAACGATGCCTAATCCTATCAAATCAACTCCGAATGAACTGAAATTTTGCACACACGTCAAAAATGATACTACCTACTCCAATTTCCGAAATTCCATTTTGACTATACCAAGATTTCCACTGCCGACCGGAAAACGTCAAATTTCTAATTCCGTCAATTCAAGCCTAAATCTACCACGGACCTCCAAAATACATTCCGATCATGCTCCTACGTCCCAAATTCACCTCAAGAATCTATCTGAACCATAAAAACCAAGTTCCGAGATTATTCACTCACAAGTCAACTTCCTGTTGACTTTTCCAACTAAAGCTTCCTAAAAAGAGACTAAGTGTCTCATTTCTCTACAAAACCACTCCGAACCCAAACCAACAACGAGATACGATGAAATATAGTTAAACAACACATAAAAAAGCAAAAATGTGGGGAAACAGGGCTAAAACTTTCGGAACAACCGATCGAGTCGTTACAATAGGTCATAACACATAACAAGTGAAATTAATTTTAAAAAACAATAAGACAGATAAATCTGGTATAAGAAGTTAAATTATATTAATATATAGTAAAAGTTATTTTACAAAATTGGAGTATATTAATTATATCCCAGACGATATCAATTTGGCCGTTGTTGTAACACTTTGAAGTCATAAGTAATTAGCTAAGCCGACCTTATTGTACTGCAGTAATAATAATTCTGTACTCTAGTTCATGTGTTGGTCTTTCCAATCTCTCTCTCTCTCTCTATATATATATATATATATATATATATATATATATATATATATATATATATATATATATATATATATATATATTATTCTGTATTCGAAAATATATTCAAAACCAGTAGCAATGGAAAAATCAGAAATGTAGAAGAACAGAAAATTAATCTGAGCCCACTGAATTCACAATGTTTCCTTAAGGAACTTAATCCCCTATTAGAAGGGGTTTAGGATTATTTCCTCTCAGAATAGAACGGATAACCTCACTGATGTAGTAGTACTTCAAACACCAGTGACCAATGAACTTAAAGAATAGTAGTAAATTACAGTTACTGCTTTCTTTTCTGTTAAAACAATACAGAATGAAGAAGGAGAAATCAGAATTTTTCGTTAGAAAAATCTAAGGGAGAGTTCATGTATTTATAGCCAACAAAATGTTGGGTTATACTGAAGAGTTACAACTCTTCATGTAGGTTGCAACTAAAAATGGTTGTTTCATAAAACAGCCATTTCTGCAAAACTGCCAAATTCAATTATAATGGAAAAATTAAAACGGAGGAAAATTAAATTACTGATGACGTCCAAATCCACTACTAAAAAGTAAATGGACACGGTCACATGCAATATAATTTACCCAACTATGAGTCAGGGTCGAATCCCAGAGAGAACAATGTGTAGGCGATTAGGAATGTAAGAAACTTATCACTTATCACGCAATGCCAAACACTAAGAATTTGGTTTAGCAAATGTTTTATATCTAAATGCGGAAATGTAAACTAACCTAGAAAGCAAGTAAAATGATCAATGGCTACAAGTATGGATGCAGCGGGAATTACACTCAAGTAACGATCCAATGTATTTTACGATTTTACAAATATGAGCGAGTTTATGTTAATTAACCACGGATAATAATTCTTAATTAGCTTTTTCTGAAGACTAACAAGACTTCCTAATTAAATTATTCCTAACCCAATTAAGAAAATAAGCACACCCGGAATGGCTACAAGTAGTTCAATCCTATTCCTAGATAGAATCTATAAAATGAGAGTTAAAACCTCAAGTTCTTGTTAGTTAATCTTTCCCAACCCCAAATTATCTTTTCCAAAATTAATTCGGAGTTAATGGGCGAATCCTAGGGTTAGATAATCCCTTTAGAAACATTAAAGAACAAGAATAATTAAAGTAACAGTAACTCACTTCATAAAAGGATAAAAATCATTCAATACATAAGCACAACAAGATATTTAATTCACACTTTAAACATGAATATTTCCATAAACAATATTCAAGTGTTGAATAAAATACTACATACTTAGATATACAATAGAAGCAAGGAAATGAAGAAATAAACATAAGAGCAGGTTTTGGACATTACATGAGTCAAATAATGAGACAAAAGAAAGACTTAAACAAATTGTACACATATAGAAAGTAAAGTTTAAGCAAAGGGAATTTGGGAAGGAGAGGTCCTAGGTTGGTTAGCCTACAGGATCACCCCATGCAATGCCCGGTAAACACTCCTCAATGAGGGGCTACACGTGACATTAGCGCGTAGTCATCGTATCCCTTTCTGCCCAAGTCCCTCCCCTTGGTCATAGCCTAAAGCGTTCTAGCAACCTTGACATTGTCCTATGCGTGCACTACCCGTCCCTTCCTCGTAGCCCTAGAGGTACTTTAGGACCCCTATTCTTTGGACAGTTCTAGACTTTTATAAGGTTTTAATATGATGAAAATCTAGGCATCAATCAAGAATAGTTAGGACTGTATTTATAGAAACAAGTTATAGGCTCATAGTTACCTCCTCAAACATAACAAGTAAGTGCACGTCTTCAAACAACATTCAAATACTTAAGAGAAAATCCTAGAACATGATATCTAGGTGAGCAGGAGTTATACAGTGTTAAATTAGGATAATGTGTGAGAGATCCTATTTAACTTGCCTGCTGATTTAACTCCATTAAATCTGGACAGTTTTAAGTAGCAAAATACAGTTTCAAAAGTTAAAATTGCCTTATAGGTTGCCTAAACGCAGAACAGTGATGTCCTCAGAGTATGATAACTACGTTGATGCAGTAAAATAATGAACAGTTTTAAACGGATATTTGAGATCCTATAAGCATGCTTTGTAGTGATAGTAAATTAAGGCAGTGTTCGAGAATTCATTCAAAGAAACAGACAGTTGATTTAAGCTAATTCAAAAGGAACTAACATGAATTAGACTGATTTGTTTAACTAAATTGATTTTAGGTTCTATAGGCATGATTTCTGATTTTTATTCCTATAGGCATGGTATCTAACTATTAAGAGCTGATGTTGGAACTTATAAGCATGATTTTAATGAGACAAATGTAAATTCATGTAGTAGCAGAATTGAGCTCAATCACATTACACTCTATAAGCATGGTATCTAATCATGAAGTTGATTTTAAACCTATAGACATGGTTTCTATTATTGAATCCATTTAAATCCTATAGAAATGATCTCTAATGTTGTGAAAGTAAACATGGCAAGTGTACTAATACAATCCTATAGGCATGGCTTCTACCCAAATTACCCAACAATATAGCTATCCACCCTTTTTCACTAATCACCCCAAAGTTGTTTACAAATAATTATTACAGACCAGCTGAATAAATTACATAAACAATAAAGAAAAGAAGAAGTGAACTATAGGGAGCCTGAAGCAAGCCCAAATGACTTCCCCAAGCCTCCAATAGCCTTAAATGCCAAAGTTCCATAGACAGTATCATTGTCTAGGTGCGTCAGAGTTTCCAAACGATCTCAAGGATCCCGGGGAGTGCTCACACCTAGACTTTTCCTCAAATAAGAACTGATTCAAGTGCAGTGTGGAAAGGCCAGCTCCGACATGCCAGAGTTCAAAGAAATCTCATGGATCTCAAGGCAGTATACATGACAGAGGGGAAATGGAGAGTGCTTGACATAGTTTTGTTTTGAAAATAGTTCAAGGATGGCTTCAGAAGTAGAAAGGTTTTTTCAGAAACAATAACAACTTAGATCGGTAGTTAGGGCTAGGTGCATAAAGTTCTAATTAGGGAAATAATCAGCAAGAATCAAGTAACAATGTAGACAAGGTAAGGGAAAATTAATTAAGACAAGCAAATCAATCAAATTGAGTAAAGAAGCAAGAATCAAATGTTTAAAGGAAAGTAGTCAAATTAAACCAAAAAATAAGGGATTCAGAGTAATCAAGGGTCCAAAAAATCATGAAAGAAGCAGCATGCTTAGCATATAAAATGAGGTAAGTCATGAACAGTAAGGATTTCAGACAGCCTCAACAAAACCCATGGTTAAATGACACTGATTCAAAGAGAAGAATACATGTTTTGCATGAATGGATAGTACAAACACAAGTTCATAATATCAGTGAAAGTTTGAACTAAGAAGATTCAATAGAAGCATACTAGAACAAGTAAATCATGAGAAGTCACAAGAAACTAAGTCAAGAACACAGTCAGAAGTACCCATATCAGAAACCAAACGAAAAACCCCAAAACATTAGGGTTGTCAGTACAAACGGGCTAGGGTTACAGTAGGTTCATAAAATTAGCCAAAACGTGTGAGAATCAGAAGTTTAAACACAAAGAATCATCAAACAAAGTTTTAAAACAAATTACCAAAAACCCTAATTTTAGAAAAGGTGAAGAAGTCATTAAAATTAAATGATTCTGGCAGAGAATCTCAAGGCTATTGTAAAACACAGAAGAAACAAACTCAAATCGTCCTAGATCTGTACAGATCTAGGAAGTTTAGAAACGAAGTTAGGGTTTCGTAGCAAACCATACAGAGGTGAAGAAACATGCAGAAAAACCCTTAGATTGTGGCTAACGTAGAACTATTTCACTCAAATTCACACCGGAATGGCCAAGAACAAGCAAGAGATGAACCCTAGATGTAAGCCGGCATGACCCTGGTCCCTTGAGGGCCTTAGAGATGGCAAGAATGACATGACAGAAATCATTGGAGGCTTGAGAGATGATGAGAGGTCACCGGAGATGGCCATGGATGGCGGGTCGGTGTTTGGAGATTAGGGTTTAGGTTGAGAGTGTTTTGAGAGTAGAGAGGATTTTAGGGCGGTGGGGTGGGTTGTAAAATGAATTAGGTTTGGGGGGGGGGATTGGTTGGTTTAATTAGGAAAGGGAGAACTTGGGTCGTTGATCGTTTAGATTTGGCAGGTATTGGGTCGGGTATTTTAATCAAAAATTGGGCTGGGTAATTTAGGGTCCGGTTTGGGCTGAATTGGGATTGGGGAGGGGTTGGAATTGGGCTGAAATTGAAATGCAATTAGGCTAGATTTTAAATAGCCATTTTCAGTACTGTATAATTTTAAAAAATAATAAAATGATTTCTAAAAAATATCTCGTGTACTAAAAATGATTAAAAATAGTTGCTTAACATTTTAAAAATATAAAGACCCTTTTATGCATTAATAACGCTAGTGTTGCAAATATATGAAAATTGGCTTTAAAAATATAAATACAATTATAAAAAATATACTAAAATATTTAAACAATATTTTGGCATAAATATAGAATTTAGATGGCTAAATTACCGCAACAATAATTTGAAGGATAATTATTGGAAATTTTATGAGTGAAAAAGGAAGAAATAAATCAATTTGAAGCCTTTAAAATTATAGAAAAAATTATAAAAATGCTTATGCATGCTTATATATGCATATATGCTATTTTGAAAGTATATTTATATATTAAAAATACATAGGAAAAAATTAGGTATCAACATTCCCAGTAGGGTAATTTCATTCTTGAAGGCCCAACGTATGGTTGGGAAGGGTTTTCTTTCATATTTAGCCTTTGTGAGGGATATTGGTGCAGAGACTCCTAGTATTGATTCTGTTCCTGTTGTGAGAGATTTTCTCGATGTGTTTCCTGCAGATCTGCCAAGCATGCTACCGGACAAGGATATTGATTTTGGTATTGATCTAGTGGCTTTTGGCTCGATCGGCCCAATGAAGTCCATGCCCCAAGCCACAAATGGCCAAGGTGCTGACATGGGATGCAGTTCTGTAGGTGGTGCATGAATTGAATGCCCGTGCACCTGACACTGATGACATTTCCGAACAAAATTGAAGCAGTCTTTTTCCATGGTCATCCAGTAATAACTCGCTCGAAGGATTTTCTTTGCCAAAACATACTCGTTTATGTGGGTTCCGCACACTCCTGCGTGCACTTCATACATGATTCTTCCGGCCTCTTCTATGTCAACACATCTTAACAACTTGAGGTCTGGAGTTCTTTTGTATAGGACATCACCACTCAAAAAGAAACCACTCGCGTGCCGTCTGATGGTTCTCTTTTGATCCCCACTGGCTTGCTCGGGGTATTCTTGTGTTTTCAGAAATCTTTTGATGTCATGGTACCATGGCTGAATATTTGGTTCTGCCTCAACTGTATTGCAGTAACCGTGCTTTTCCCGGATTTGGATTTCCAAAGGATCAATGTGAGCATTGCCTGGGTATGGCAGCATCGAGGCCAAAGTAGCAAGTGCATCACCTAATTCATTGTGACAGCAAGGGATGTACCTGAATTCTATTGACTTGAATCGCTTGCCAAAATCTTCCACATGTTGCCTATAAGGAATAAGCTTGACATCTCAAGTTTCCCATTCTCCTTGAGCTTGTCGGATAATTAAATCTGAGTCTCCCATGATTAACAATTCTTCGACATCTCGGTCGACTGCCATGTTCGTACCCATAATGCAGGCTTCATACTCGGCGGTATTGTTTGTGCAGAAAAACCGAAGCTGGGCTGTGGCTGGATAATGCTGGACGGTGGGTGAGATCAAGATTTCCCCAATTCCATCACCTTTTGCGTTCACCGCCCCATCAAAGAACATTTTCCAAGCATGGGTGTCTTCAGATATTGCCTCAACTGAATTTATCTCTTCATCTGGAAAGTAAGTACTCAAAGGTTGGTATTCATCATCAACTGGGTTCTCAGCCAAATGATCTACTAACGCCTGGGCTTTTATTGTCGTGCGGGTGACATAAACTATGTTAAACTCTGTGAGCAAGATCTACCACTTTGCTAATCTTCCAGTGGGCATTGGTTTCTGGAATATGTTTTTTAAAGGATCCAACCTGGTTATGAGGTAAGTGGTGTAATCTTGCAAATAATGCCTAAGCTTCTGAGCGACCCATGTCAAAGCGTAGCAAGTTCTTTCCAATAAAGTGTACTTGGATTCATAACCACTGGTAAACTTCTTGTTCAGATAGTAAATGGCCTGCTCTTTCTTTCCGGTCGCATCATGTTTCCCGAGGACACAGCCGAAAGAATTTTTCAAGACTGTCAAATACAAGAAAAGAGGCCTCCCTGGCTCAGGTGGGACCAATATCGGCGGATTCGACAGATATTCTTTGATTTTATCAAAAGCCTCTTGGCACTCATTTGTCCATTTGATTGCCACATCATTCTTCAGCAATTTGAATATGGGTTCACATGTGGATGTCAACTGAGCAATGAATCAGCTGATGTAGTTCAATCTTCCTAACAAACTCATAACATCTTTCTTTGTTCTTGGAGGAGGCAACTCTCGATTAGACTTTATCTTTGTTGGGTCTAACTCGATGCCCCTTCGACTGACTATGAATCCCAAAAGTTTGCCGGATGGTACCCCAAATGCACATTTGGCTTGGTTCAGCTTCAAATCATATTTGCACAACCGCTCAAAGAACTTTCTCAAGTCCCAAACATGGTCGTCCTGGGTTTTGGATTTGATGATTATATCGTCCACGTACACCTCTATCTCTTGGTGCATCATATCATGAAAAATGGCAGTCATGGCTCTCATGTAGGTTGCCCCGGTGTTCTTCAGACCAAATGGCATGACTTTGTAACAGTATGTATCCCAAGGTGTGGTAAAAGCTGTCTTTTCTGCATCTTCTTCATCCATTAATACCTGGTGATATACTGCGTAACAATACACGAAGGACTGTATCTCATGTTTGGCGCAGTTATCAACAAGGATGTGGATGTTCGGCAAAGGGAAGTTATCTTTGGGACTTGCTTTGTTTAAATCTCTATAATCCACACACACTCGAATTTTCCCGTCCTTCTTTGGCACTGGAATTACATTGGCTAACCATGTGGTGTATCGAACCACTCGGATCACCCCCGCTTTCAACTGTTTTGTGACCTCTTCTTTAATGTTGTCACTAATATCAGTTTTAAACTTTCTTTGCTTTTGCTGGACATGGGGACAATGGGGGTGAGTTGGCAACTTATGAACCACCAAATCAACACTTAGTCCTGGCATGTCATCGTATGACCAAGCAAACACATCTTTGAACTCAAACAAAAGTTGGATCAATGCGTCCCGAGTTTTCTCGTCTGTGTGAATGCTTATCTTGGTTTCCCTGACTTCTTTAGAACTACCCAAATTAAAAGGCTCAACATCATTCAAGATAGGCTTAGGTTTATTCTTAAACTGTTCCAATTCCCAATTTATTTCCCTAAAATCCTCTTCTTCATCATATTCCGGTTCCTGGTTCATTATTTCATGGTTAGATAGCACGTTTGGATCTGGGCTTGAAGTCTACAAGCATGTCATGTTTTTTAAAGCCGCACTATTAGAACTGAAAGAAGAAATAAAGAGAAAAATAACCAAATCAGAAAGAATAAAGAGAAATGGACAATGAAATACTGATTTTATTTTCATTGAATTTCAAAGATAACAGGGTTACATTGGAAATTAAAAGATAGGAAACTAAAGAAAACATCCGAGTTACACCCTGGAATAACTCGTGATGCAGAAAAAGTGGCAGGACAGGTCTACCGGGACTCCTGCCTGATTGGGAATGGGTAGCTGTAAAGCCCCAGAAAATTTTGCTTAGTAATTTAAGATTTCGTGGTGCCAAGGTAGGCCAAATATTTTATCTTGCATGGAAATGAGGATTATGGAGATTATGGATATCAATTGGATATGTTAATAAGTATATAAGTCATAGTAGAAGTGAATTGGGGTCTAAGGAGAGGCCTAAGTCTAAGCCAAGTTGGAAAATTTCTTAAGAGACGAAAGTTGCAAATAAGTGCGCACAAGACTTCACTTTGGACAATCATATCTCCGGTTATTTAAGGATTTGTGTGATGAACAACCTATCAAATAAAAGGTCTTTGAGTTTAGTTTCCAACGCTTCAAACCGTTTGTCATTCGGACACTCCTAGCAAAAGTTATGATCCAATTACCAAAAGCAGCGCAGAATTTTACACTACCGCGCCGCCCCATGCGGCGCGGCTGTGTAAATTATCAGAGCACCTCCAGTTTCATTTCTAAACACATTTTTCATTACCACGCTTCCCCATGCGGTGCGGCTGTGCAAAAATCGGGATTTTGTTATAAAACGACCTCATTTCGTCAAATAGATTCAAGGGACCATTTCTTGAGCAAACATTAGATATTTTTAGAGTGAGAGAGTGCCCTAGAGTGAGAAAGTATCCCTCATCAATTCTTCTACAACTCTTGCTCAAATCTTAAAGGATTAACAAGGAAAAACACACTAGGCCTTCATCCTTGAGGTAAGATTCTATACCCTAACCTTTAATTTCGAATCTAGCTAAAGATGGATAATTATAAGAATGTTTGTGGGTATTGGAGTTGTTATCTTGCTTCCATGTGTTGTCAAAGGTTGTAAAACATTATTGAGCTAAAGATGGTAAAGTATGGGTTGTGGATTGATGAAATCCTCTATAAAAGGACCATAAAGATTTAACGCACATATGGTGTTTGATAAAATGCTCGAATGAGCTAGAATTATGAATATCTTCCTAATTTATGTTCAATTTTTTTATGTCTCGAAGTAGATTGGCATTGCTAGAATTTCCGGAACGTTGTAGTAACTTAAGAAAAAGCTCTTTGAGGTATGTATGGCTAACTTTAACTCTTGTAGAATCCCCTTTTTATGACGAGCATACGGTATGTGTACCTTATATAAAAATATGTGTATTGATTGTCTTAGTTGATTTCCACAGCACCGTGTTATATGTGATTGTGAAAAGTGATTTGATGTGCCTACCTTATTATGTGCTAAGCTTGTAAATGCTTGAGGATGACGATATGGGAGTATGTGTTAATGAATCAAAGAATGTTAATGTGTCCAAATGTGGGAATGTGTATAATGGCTAAAACCCTGCGTGGTAAGTAATGAAAGATGGTATTGTGAAATGACGTAAATAAGTTGAACGATTACGACAACACCTTGTACATGAATTACTGCTTGGTGACATCTATGGTGTCTTCGGCCCAAATGTATGAATTGTTGATATGAACTTGTGCTTCCTTGAAATGATGATTCTTGTTATTAATATGCTTTGAACGTTGTTGGTTAATTCACGATATAATGGTGTAAGTAAATGGCAACAAACCAAGTGTGTGTGTGAATGTTTTCACGTGGTAAGAACTGTGTAACAAATGATGGAAAGAAATCGTAATTGATGCAATTGAAACAACTGTGGTAATATCATACGTGACTTGTCGCGGGCAATTATCGTTGTGACTTAAATTGTATATGGGATGTTGCATATGATGGAAATGGTATTGATGTTATGAAAGTTCTTTGTGAATTATTGTTGTTGTCATGTGAAATTTGATTGTCCGGTGGGATCGGGTTGCGCGCCGCAACACGAAGTTATAAGGTGTGGGTTGTGGTGATAAGGGTGGCCGAGGTAATAAGGGTGGCCGAGATAATAAGTGTGGAAAAGTGATCGAAATCACTATTGAAATGAAAATATGTGAAAGTTGTGAAGCCATTGATGTGATGAAATAATGTTGAAAGGGGAAAAGAGAGATTGTGGAACTTGTTTGGCTTTGGTTGTTCCTTTCATGTGCATTGGATTGTTGATTCTATTACTGTTTGTTACCTGTGTATTTCTTGATTTTACTTGGGGTAAAGTTTGTTCATACATACCAGTACAATTCAAATGTACTGACGTCCCTTTTGCCGGGGGCGCTACATTCGTGTTATGATTGTAGGTGGTTCTATAGCGGGTACTCCAGTCCACCAACAATAGCACTCCTTCACTTTCCGCCAGTTGTATTGGTGAGCCCCTTTTTCCTCTCGGGTCCCTGCATGGCTCATGCCACTTTTCCTCCTGAAAATCTTATTTTGGTATTTGCGTAAGGTATAGTCGGAGCCTTATTACCGGCAAGTATTGTAACACTCTTTTGTATACCTAGAGGCTCCGTAGACAGGAAATGTGGGTTATGTACTTATGTATTTGGGAAGTGTAACTTGTAAACCACGCTAAGTAACCATGTATATTATGTAAATCTCGTAAGAATTTGTTTAAATCATAAATGACTATTTCACTTGGTTAACGGATAATGAAAACGAGGGGTAACACGTGGGATAGGAAAGGCACCCAGGTCCGCTTGACTGGGGTTACCCGGTCGAGCGCCAGTCTCGCCCATCGGTTTTGGGGAGTGACAAACTTGGTATCAGAGCCTAAGGTTTTAAAGTGTCCTAGGATGTCTCGGAGCCATCCATTTCTGCCAAGATTTTGCCGAGATTTTATGCATCGCGATCGCGTGAAATTGATTGCGATCGCATAGAGTCAGATTCAGAAGTTTTGCGATCGTAGTCCCTCCTTTGCGGTCGCGTAGAACTAGCTTCAACCTTATGCGATCGCAGGCCAAATTTTGCGGCCGCGTAGAACATCCCAGGCTGGTACCCAGTTTCTCAAGCGCGATCGCGTAAAAAGCATTGGGGTCGCGATCCATATTTTCACAACTAGTGCGATCGCGTTCTGAACTTTGCGATCGCGAAGAGTAATTGCCATCAGTCATTTTTCATCATTTTGGCACAATTTGACTTGATTTCTTCCCTTTCTTCTCCAAATCACATGACACCTGAAAATTACCAATAAACCTCAGAAAATGTCCTAGTTTCTTACCAAAATTATGCAAAAATTTAAATATTAAGAGGAGATAAGTTGGTAAAATACCAACTTATCAAACCCCCAAGCTTAAACTATTGCTTTTCCTCAAGCAATTCAAAAACTAAGAACATCCTTCAATCAAATCATCATTTACGCTCAATGGCAAACCAAATATCATTCCAAGTCAAAAAGGGCCACTTTAAGCATAATCTAGTGACTTCGGTTGGTACCAACAATTAATCTAAGGCATATGAATCACCAATTTTTCACACATTTTATTTACAATCAAGTGCTCGAACACTACATTAGTCAAAGTAGCAACCAAGTCTTGACACTAAAGATTCAAAATTTGCCTCTCTATCACATTTGTTTTGCCTCGCTCATTCCTCCCAATTGAAAATGGGAATAAATTCACAACTTGAATCTCATATGCCCTCACACTTTAAGAGAGAATCCCAAACTCACAAATTTTAATTCAAGACATCAATGGGATGACAAAAGGAAAGAATCAACTCTCTCTCTCTCTCAAAGATATTCAAATGCACACAAGTAGTACCATAGGCTTGCCCTTCATGTATTTCTCCACTAATGTAGACATACTTGGTTCAAAATCAATTAGTACTTAAAGAGTTATAGTTTAGGCTTTTGGTTAAGGTAGGGCACAATTTGGTAAGAGTGACTCAAAACCTCCCTAAGCACTACACTCTTTTCAACAATCAAAGTCCACTTCCTTCAAGAATATTTCCACCCTTTCTTCCTTTTTTTATCACCTAGTCTTCCATTTATTAATACTTTATCTTCTTTTTTTATAACACTTTTCACTTTTTGAGAAGCTTTCATATCACAACTTTTCCAACCTCCACCCTCAAACTTAGGCTTTTAGCCTATATTCACACTTTATATTACTTAGGGAGGTATGGTTCCACAAGAACATCAATAAGATGATAGCTTGTAACATGGTTGTCAAAAAAAAAAAGAAAAAAGGCTCAAAATGGTTGACTAGGGGAAATATTCATGGGTAGGAAATTTAGGCACAATAATAGTACAAGGAAGGCCTAATATCATTTTTCAAACCAAGTTAATCTAGGATTTCACCTTGAAGCACATTTCGGGCAAGTTCTAGACTACACATGATGCAAGAGAATTTCATAATTAAAGATCACCACACATGGCACATGAAAACTCAAGTGAAATGCAAATCCAAAATCCAATTGGAACCAATGAATTTCAAGGAAGTCACATGTAGCCTAAGAAGCTATTTAGTGAATCAAAGAGCCAAAATTAGAATCTAAAAGTCACAACAAGGAACCTTACTTTAATCATTCAATTTCATCATATATATTTTTTTTAGGATCAAAAACTTCATATGCCAAATTTTAAATTATATTGGTGCCAAACAAGTCACACGTTGGCTTACGGGCACAAGATTGTACCCCAAAACCCAATTTATTCACGACTAGCTACTAGACTAACTACTAAAAAAATATATTTACTTTCTAAAAAAACCTAAAGAGTAATCCCTTAAGAAAGGTGTCACGTCATCCATCATAGGGAAAAGTCACCCGGTTTAACACAAATAAATTCCTTGGAAAAGAACCGCGGCAGAAAGAAAAACCAAGGAATTACCTTAATACTATTATACTAAAAAAAATTAGACCAAAAATTTAAACACAAATAAACAACAATAAAATAGAAACTAATAAGGAATTACTAATAAATGAACAATATTACCAATATACACAAGTTCATAGCCAACCAAAAACAAAAACTTCATGTTCCATACAACAACTACATATTCCACACATAATCATCATATAGGAGCCACCCCCAACTGAAAGTATTGCATTGTCCCCAATGCAATTATACAAAACAAGCCAAAATGAAAGAGGTACTCCCTGAATGGCATCACTCGTCACTGGAGGTACTGAGAGATGCAAGCTCAAAGTCATTATCCTCAGCCTCGTCCGGTCCATAGAACTTCCGTAAAGTGTTTATGATCTTTGTGAGGAACTTGTTTTTCTTCTTTTCATGTTCCTTGCTTCTGTTGCGTCCTTTCAATCTTCTCTAGCTTGGACTTGATGGCATGTTGCTCCTTATCAAGGTCGGATAAGGTTGGAAACTTTCCTGGGCCAGCTGGACCTGTAGAGGTGCCCTCTCCGGATGGTCCAAAAGGAAGACCAGCTACAAGCTGGCGTACCTGTGTATCCATGCCATAAACCTGCCTAGAGATATACCTGAGAGTAAGAGGTCCCTGCTCAAGTGGTGTGATAGCTGTGGGAGTCCCAGTGGAATTTGCAAGAGTGTCAGGTATCTCAGTGATGTTGTCTGTGAACTGGCCAAAGGTGGGAGATGCTACATCAATCTTCCTTTTCTTCGGTACAGCTCATGTTCCCTTTCTCAACAGTGGGTGGATGAGCTTCTCCGGGTTCTTTTCCTTTTCTATAGGCTTGGGCACCACCGCTGCATCATAGCATAATTGGGTGTTCAGGGATGGGAAGAATAAGCTCTTGGTCTATTCTGCTACCACCTCTGATATCTCATCGGCAATGAGTTGCCCTACATTCACCGGTATATCCTCCATGATAGCACAAATCACTCTTGCCTTCTCAAGTGTCACCTCTATCTCATTTTTTGAAGGCATGATGCGAGCACAGATAATGGAGAGCCAAGTCTTGGCTTGCGCGGTGAATTCTTAAGACTCGATCTTGGAGTAATTATTTATCTAGTTTGGCACCTGTCCACCATGAAAATGAGTGATGAACCACTAGGTACCCAACTCCTGAGCTCGCTCCCTGTACACCTCATTATTGGCATTTGTGAGATTGTAGTATGCATTGATCAGCTTTGGACTAAAACGGACTTCTTTGCCTCTGACAGTAGCCACCAACTCATTATTGAAGTCCGTCTCTACAACATTTGCATAGAATTATCTAACGACTTCATGGTTGGCTAGCCTGGGCTATTTTGCAAAGCAAACCCATCCACTTGTGACTAATCTCCTATGGAACTCAGGCCATCGGCTTTTAAGGTCGGTTAGGAGGATGCCTCTTTCCCTAATCATGCTTTTGGATAGTTTCTTATCATAGAGTTGAGAGCATCTAAGGGATGAGAATGTGTCAGCATCAAAATAATCCTCTGCAATAGCTTGTTCAGCATATTGTTGCTCATTTTCATTTGTTGTCGGATCCTTTTAGAGCTCAAAGTGCCTACAAAAAAGAGTATACATGTCAAACAACCATATAGGCACTTTCAACATTGCATTTAGAGGTAATTAGGCCAAAGAAACAAATTAAAAAGATTTTGGAACAGAATTGGTGAAGCTACTGGTTTGCTGGCTTGGAGCTAATGAATCGCGATCGCAAAAAGGGGCACGCGGTCGCGAAGAAGGAAAGCAGTGAAGTCCTGCGATCGTAGATCAATCCACGCGATCGCGAAGAAGAAGGTTGGCCTTCAGTTGAGCTTACGCTACGCGATCGCAAAAGGGTATACGCGATCGCGATGTGCTTTTTCAGACCTTCCGCAGGAATAGACCTATACGATCGCGGAAATGGCCATCGCGATCGCGAGGGTCTTCTTGCTCGCCCAGTACCAGTTCACTTAGGCACTTCATCGAACAGGTGGTTTGCTTCATTTTACTCAGCCATTTCAGACCACCACAACATGAATTTTTACCCCAAAATTTTATAGATCTTCACTCCAACTCTTAACCAAACTCACACAGCAAGCAAGCACACCAAATGAACCCAATAATGACCTTTTACACAGTAAACAAAACTTCAAGCCATAGAATTCGAAAATAGGGCTGCCCATCCTCTAATTCAGCATAATAATTGAAATTAAAACTGAGCATGGAGGTGGGGATTGACATACCTGGAGGATAATGAAGGATTGATGCAAAGGAATTGAAGCAAAGTTGATTTTAGGACTATTTTTGGGGAGCAGGGGGGGTTTTGTTCCTTGTTTGGGTGAAAATGGGCGAGTTATTAACCTTCAGTGGTTTTAACCTCAGAAACATACCAGTAATCGCGATCGCGTGGAACTTACTGCGTTCGCGTAGAACTAATCTACCAGAAGGATGCGATCGCGCGAGCTTTCCTGCGATCACATAGAGTACGAGAAATCTCTATGCTCCGCGATCGCGAACTATTTTCTACGATCGCGATGTGTTGCATTCTTCTACAGTTTTCTGCAGCTACTGGTTTGTGGCTGCCCGGTCATCCCGACCTGCTCAAACCAACTCCAAAAAATCTAAAACTTGGCAGATTAGTCAAAAATAATATACTAAGCTATTCTAAAAAAGAAAATTTCAAAAATGACCAAACATTTTGAAAAACAATGGGTTGCCTCCCACCAAGCGTCGCATTTAACGTTGTGGCACGACTCAACTCAACTTTACCTATTTTGTCGCCACTTGGACGATATGAATTGGGAACCTAGCTTGGAATCAAGCTTGTGACCACGAGCGATGGGGGGTGGTAAGTTGATGATCAAGCCAAGCCTTAAATTCTTCATTTTGTACTTCTTGGCTCTCATGTGAGAGATGTCATTTTGCTTTCTTGTCTCCTCAAATTGTAAGATGTATGGTTGTTGCCTTTCCTCCTCACAATCCCCCATTGTCTTGTGTAGTTCAATTCCCATATCACCACACAATTCCAATGTTGAAAAATGCTTGGAATGTGACTTAAAACCTCCAACTTGCAATTTTTCTAGGATTTTGACATCCTCTTCTTCCCCCGGACTAGAGTCAATCTCAACCATATTTTCACTTACTCTGGTTGACTCTAATTCCATATTTTTCTCGGCATCATTAACACTCATGGAGTCGGTTGGCGGATGTTCAATTCTTGATTCCTCGAAGTAAAGCTCACTTTCTTCCTCGAAATTGGACTCTTCTTGGCTTCCTTCCACACTCTCAAGTTGGTGGACATAATGAGTCTCAACCACTATTTTTATTTGAGCTTCCAAAGTACGGATATGATCATCATTGTAAGTCAAGCCTTGTTTCAAGTCCTCGAGTGCAAAGTTATGCTTCTCCTCATTTTCAAGAATGGTCTCCAACATGAGCATTATCTTCTCATTTTGAGCATTTGAGAGTTCTTCTTGGTTTTGATCAAGCGCTAAGGAAGAATTTTCGGCTTCCACATCCAAGGAAAGTTCTTGGCTATCACTAGCTTCCGAGGATTTTTGGACCTTTAGAGCTTCAAGCATTTCCCCCATTTGTGAATGCAATCTTTCAAGTGCCAAGTCATTTTGGAGACTATTCTCCAAAAGCTCCTCCAAGACACTTTGTTATTTGTTTCCTCCTTCAAGTAAGCACTCCAACACGAGCTTGAATTCTGCATTTCTGCCATGCACAACTTCTTCCATTTCCATAGCCCTGTAATTTTCATCACAAAAAGTAGAATCATCATAGCGGGGGCTTGGGGAAGGGAAGGTCAAATAAGCACAATCATCCCAATGACCATTTTGAAAACCACACTTATCACAAATACTCCACGCATGGGTTTGAGATTGTGCGCACAATCCACCCCCGGGAGAATTTAAACAATTTTGCCACGAGTGTGGTCCTCCACAATAAGGACACAGGTCATCAAAGTATGAACAACTATTATCCGACCAAATTTCATTATATGATGCCATTTTTCAAAAGTAAGAAAATAAACAAGAAACAATCAATAAAAATAGACCAAGGTAAGAAAAATAATTACACAAATATTCACAAGTTTGGACCAAAGCACTTACGCGTATTTCTCAAACAACCTAAATTACGCCAAATTGTTCCCCGGCAACGGCATCAATTTTGATGACGTCCAAATCCACTACTAAAAAGTAAATGGACATGGTCACATGCAATATAATTTACCCAACTATGGGTCGGGGTCGAATCCCACAGAGAACAATGTGTAGGCGATTAGGAATGTAAGAAACTTATCACTTATCGCGCAATGCCAAACACTAAGAATTTGGTTTAGCAAATATTTTATATCTAAATGCGGAAATGTAAACTAACCTAGAAAGAAAATAAAATGATCAATGACTACAAGTATGGATGCATCGGGAATTACACTCAAGTAACGATCCAATGTATTTTACGATTTTACAAATATGAGCGAGTTTATGTTAATTAGCCACGGATAATAATTCTTAATTAGCTTCTTCCGAAGACTAACAAGACTTCCTAATTGAATTATTCCTAACTCAATTAAGAGAACAAGCACACCCGGAATGTCTACAAGTATTTCAATCCTATTCCTACGTAGAATTTATAAAATGAGGGTTAAAACCTCAAGTTCTTGTTAATTAATCTTTTTCAACCCCAAATTATCTTTTCCAAAATTAATTCGGAGTTAATGGGCGAGTCCTAGGGTTAGCTAATCCCTTTAGAAACATTAAAGAACAAGAATAATTAAAGTAACAATAACTCACTTCATAAAAGGATAAAAATCATTCAATACATAAGCACAACAACGTATTTATTTCACACGTTAAACATGAATATTTCCATAAATAAAATTCAAGTGTTGAATAAAATACTACACACTTAGATATACAATACAAAGCAAGGAAATGAAGAAATAAACATAAATGGGCAAGAAAATCTTAACCACAAGCTTCAAATCTTCAAGACCAAAGTGTGTGTGCAAAACCCTAGCTTCCAACCTTGTTCTCCCCAGCCCTATGAACAGAAAATAAGCCAAAGATCTGCCAAAGTTACCTTACAAATGAGCCTAGTTGGGTATTAAATGGTTTGGGGATCAAAATCGTGAAATTCCATTTCTGCCCAAATTTCGCCCAGATTTTATGCATCTCGATCGCGTGAAATTGATTGCGATCGCGTAGAGTCAGATTCAGAAATTTTACGATCGCAGTCCCTCCTTTGCGGTCGCGTAGAACTAGCTTCAAGCCTTATGCGATCTCAGACCAAACTTTGCGGTCGCGTAGAACATCCCAGGCTGGGGCCCAGTTTCTCAAGCGCGATCGCGTAAAAAGCATTGCGATCGCGATCCATATTTTCACAAACTAGTGCGATCATGTTCTGAACTTTGCGATCATGAAGAGTAATTGCCATCAGTCATTTTTCATCATTTTGGCACAATTTGACTTGATTTCTTCCCTTTCTTCTCCAAATCACATGACACCTGAAAATTACCAATAAACTTCAGAAAATGTTCTAGTTTTTTACCAAAATTATGCAAAAGTTTAAATATTAAGAGGAGATAAGTTGGTAAAATACCAACTTATCAATTACCATTACAGTAACGATCCAATTTGGATTAACTAATATTGCGTTAATATTAACAAATAATTTTTTTGTCCAAAAAAATTAATAAATCAATCGATCTTTGAAGAATCCAAAGCCGAAGCCGAAGCCGAGCCGAGCGACGACGACGACGGCACGAGGCTTGCCTTCTTCTTAACTTTTTAAGAGCTAGAATAAGAGCAATTATATATATCCCCATTCATGTGGGGGATTGTTGGGTTTTAAGCTTAGTTTAGCTTAAAAGAGGGTGAATGGAAAATGGAGGAAAAAATAAAATTTTGATTTTCCCTCCTTGACAAAGGGACATTATCCCATATTGGAGGAGGAAAAGACTTTTGATGGGTATATATACAATTGCTCTATATTCAAAAATATATGTAACTCACACTGCACTCCATTAAGTGAAAAGCAATTTATAGTTTATAGAAAACTTATAAGGTGATTAACTATGGTTGGATCAAGCAATTAATTTGTTGAGATGAATAAAATAACAGCTGGTGACAGCTGTGAGTCTAACAACTTAGAGGATGAGAAGGAAATCAGGTGACAGTTGTTCACTCTTAGCCAAGTTAGTTATGTTATTTAGCTAATAAGTTAATTTAATTAGCAGTTACGTGTACATAATATATAGCTTAGTCTTGTAAATGATTTGTTCTGTTTTGATTCAATACAATTGAGGTTCCTTCTAGAACCGTCTTTCTCTTCTTCTTCGATACATTCAGAAGCTCCATTCTCACGCTTCAATGGTGAAATTTAACATAGTATTAGAGCTTGAGTGGATCGATTAGAGCCCAAATTTGTTTTTCTACTTTTTGATTTTGGAGAAATTAGTTTTGTTCAATTGAAAGCAATCAATTGTTTTTTTTAGAAATTTTGAAGCTCAACAATGGCGACGCTGGACATTGATTACCCCAGGCATCCATTGTTTTACAGCCATTAGACAATCCTAGCAATGTAATCATCTCGATTCAACTAAAAAAACTAAGAACTATTCGATTTGGAGCAAAGCAATGGTGATTGCATTGCCAGCAAAGTGAACGATGAGGTTCATTGACGGAACTTGTACGAAGTACCAGTTCACTGATGATTTAGGAGAGGATTGGGAGCGAGTCAATGCAACACTCCTAACATGGATCATGAATATTGTTTCAGCTAAGTTGATTACTGGAATCTTCTAAGCTGATAATGCTCATGAAGTCTGGCTAGATTTAGAGGATCGTTTCAACAAAGATTTAACAGTTCTAGAGTCTACAACCTTCAATGAGAGATAGCCACAGTTTCTTAAGGTACCTCTAGCATTTCTATTTATCATTCAAGGCTGAAATCTCTGTGGGATGAATATGAATCTTTAATTCCTTCACTTCCCGTAACTACTGGAACAAGGGACTTTATTGAGCATCTAGAACAATAGAAGCTCTTCAATTTTTAATTGGATTAAATGAGTCATATGGAGCTTTTAGAAATCAGATTTTACTGCAATTTCCATCACCTCGGCAAGTCATGCCTTTGCAATGTTAATAAATAAGGAAAATCATAGGAAAGTTTGTATGTCTAATTCTTAAGTTAATATGGCAAATGATATGAATGATTCCATGCCATTTATGAGTGCTAGGGATAATCCTATAAAGTTTAAGAAATTTAGCAATCTATATTCTGAGTATTGTCGATTCAAATGTCATACAAAAGAAACTTGTTATAAATTGCATGGATATCCATCGGGCTTTAAGGGAAAGAGGAATTAGTAGTACATGCAAGCAAATCAGCAGTGAGTGATAACAATCATGGACAAGAGAATGTCATGTCCAAAGGTAACGCTGAAATGCCTCAAGGAATGGCTAATTTCTTCACTAAAGAGCAATATGGCCAGATAATGAGGTTGTTAAATAAGGAGAAGGCATAGGATCACATGACTAACATGGCAGGTAATGATGCTTCACAATTCTTTGAAAATTGTAGAGATCCTTTGATTATAGATACTGGAGCAAATAATCATATGACTTCAAATCATAATTTGTTGCATAATATGATCAATTTACCTGAACATAAGAGAGGTAATGTGCACCTCCCAGATGGTAAGTCTGCCCCTATCACTTATCAAGTAGCTACAATCTCACAGGAGATGATGCAGTCCATGATGTGCTGTGTGTGCTTGAGTTTAAATATAATTTGTTATTAGTTTCAAAATTAATAAGGGAGTTGCAGTGCTCAGTAAACTTTTTTCCAATATTCTGTGTGTTTCAGGACCTGTACACTGGGAGGGTAAGGGGGATTGGTAAGGAAAGAGGTGGCCTTTATCTCCCGATCCCAAGGAAGATTGACAGGAATAAGGAAGCACAAAGAATTAGGAGTTGTCTTGTAGCAGAGATAAAAAGTGACATAGTCACCTGGCATAGAAGGCTTGGACACATACCTGCAGTGGTCATGAATGTCACAACCCCAGTTTGCCTTCTGTGAACTATCATGACGGCACCTAGTCTCTTCGACTAAGTAAGCCTAACAAATACGGAAAAGAAACAATTGCAAAAACAAAATAATTAAAAACCGAGATAACAAAATAAAACAGTATTTAAGATGCCGCCCAACATATAACAGTACAAGAATCTCAATCTAACACTCCCAAAATCCGGAACCCCATGAATCACAAGCTAAGAGATTACATAAAAAGCTCTAACTCCAGAAATGTCTATCAACAAGGAAAATACAGAAGGACTATACTAGTACTGAGAATATAAAGGGACTCTTCGGTCTGCGGACGCGACAGATATACCTCGAAGTCTCTACAACAGCGCCTCGCCTCAAGTGTGATAAGACTGAGTGGAAGTACCTGGATTTGCACATGAAATATATGTACAGAAAGGGCATGAATACACCACAGCGGTACTCAGTAAGTGCCAAGCCTAACCTCAGTCGGGTAGTGACGAGGAAAGTTAGGGCCTTACTGAGTTTAGATAAAAAAAATAAGGTAAGACAGTATAGAATTCGACAATCTAATTAAATGCTATTAGTAAGAAGTAACACAAGATAATAAGAAAAACAATAACGATAACAAAGACAAAATAATCACAAAAGGAATACCACTCAACACAGAGTTAACAACCGAGGATCTCTCAGTATCCCGAGGATCTCTTAGTATCCTCAATATGTATGACGAGGATCTCTCGGTATCCCGAGGATCTCTTAGTATCCTCAATATATATGCTGGGGATCTCTCGGTATCCCAATGATCCCTTAGTATCCTCGATATACAAGCTGGGGATATCTCGGTATCCCAAGGATCTCTTAGTATCCTCAATATACGTGCTAAGGATCTCTCGGTATCCCACACTTCATTCCAAATCAATATATGTGCAGGGGATCTCCCGGAATACAAATATGTAGTCCCAAAGTAAACACACAACAGCAACACGAAGAATACTTAATTAAATTCAAATTCATACCAAGGTAAAACAGGTATTTCTAACCTAGCATGCTGCACATAATCCAATTAAGGCAGTTTGAGCAATTAAATCAATTAGACATGCTTCTCTAGGCTAACAACATGCTTAAATTGCAGGTAGTATAAGCATGAAAAGAAAAACAATTAAAGTTACTTAATGAAAACAGGAATTTTCAATAATTAGCATAAGTACAGACTCGTCACTTCACGTACAAGGCATTTCAAATATCAACAATACCAAATCCTAAGGGGGAGTTCCCCCACACAAGGTTAGGCAAGCCACTTACCTCGAACCAGCTTAAAAATCAAACCAAAACCACGTCCTTGCCACGAGTACTCGACTCCAAATGACCCAAATCTATTCAATTCAATTGCATAATGTAAATATAACTTCAAGTAACTGATTCTACAAATAAATTCTAAGCTAATACGCGAAATTAGGTAAAATAACCAAAATGCCCTCTAGGTCCACATCTCGGAATCGAATAAAATTTACATTTACAGAATCCTCATACTCTCACGAGTATAACCATACTAAAATTATCCAAATCCAATGTCAACTCCCAAATCAAAACTCGAAACTTAGGTCTAAGAACTTTCTCCAATTTTCCCCTAATTTTCATCCCAATTCCGAAATTAAATGACAAAACTAAGATTAGATTATAGTAATACAACTAGAAAGGGATTAGGAATCGTTACCCACTGATTTCCTCTTCAAAATCCTCCCAAAATCACCCTCTCCCGAGCTCCAAATTAATTTTTTAACTTTTGATTTCAAACCCTCGAAATTCTTATTTTGTGCCCAGCAAATCCACTTTTGCGGTCCTGCATCTACGGAGAAAGGACCGCACCTGCAAAAATTCATTAAACCTCAAGCTTCCGCACCTACGACCAATATACCGCACCTGGGGTACCGTAGGTGCGCTCATACACTCGCACCTACGACTCTAGTCCTCTATGAACCTGGATGAATCTGCGGCTTCCCCTTGCTTCTGCGGGCCCGCTCATGCGGTCCCCTAGCCGCATGTGCGATTATGACAGCAATGGAAAGAACTTCAACTGCCAAACCCAACTCAAAATCCCCCGTTAACCATCCGAAACCACCCTGAGGCCCCCGGGACCTCAACCAAAAGCACAAACAAGTCATATACCCCTATACAAACTTATACAAATCTTCAACACACCTCAAACAACATCAAATCTACCAATTAGCATCAAATTCAAGCCTAAGAACTTCAAAAACTTTCAAATTATGCTTTTGATCAAAAAGTCTATCAAACCACGTCCGAATGACCTGAAATTTTGCACACACGTCACATTCAATACTACGGAGCTACTCCAACTTCCGAAATTCCATTCCGACCATGATATCAAAATCTCACTATCGAACCGGAAACATCAAAAATTCAACTTTAGGCATTTCAAGCCTAATTAAGCTACGGACTTCCAAAACACAATCCGAACATGCCCCTAAGCCTGAAATCACCCAACGGAGCTAACAAAACCGACGGAATTCCATTTCGAGGCCGTCTTCACACTGTTCCGACTATGATCCAAATTCTAAAGCTTAAGCTCTCTTTTAGGGACTAAATGTCCCAAAAACTCTCCGAAACGAAAAATGAATCCTCCCAGTAACTCACAATAGAAAAAACATACACGAGGAATGCAGTTAATAGGGGATTAGAGTATAAATTCTTAAAACGATCGGCCGGGTCGTTACAATAAAAAGGCTGGACCTTTTAAAGAATAAAGAAATATCAAGCTGTAGTTTCAATAGTTGTATTGTATGTCCATTGGACAAACAAGAAAACCATTTACTCTTAACAACAATAGAGCTGCAGATATTTTTCAATTAGCTCATGTGGACATTTGGGGTCCATATAGAGTTCCTACTAGGTATTTCCTAACACTTGTAGATGATCACTCTAAGATAATTTGGGTATTTCTAATGAAATTGAAAAGTGACACCATTGTCTTGTTGATATCCTTTTTTAAACTAGTGCACGTGTAGTTTGGAAAGGATGTTAAAATGGTGAGAACTGATAATGGTGCAGAAGTTTTTAGCAAAGAGTGTAGAGATTTCTTAGCAGGTTGTGGTGTCATTCACCAGAGCAGTTGTCCATACACTCCACAACAAAATATAGTGGTGGAAAGGAGACACAGGCACATCTTAGAGGTTGCAAAGACCTTGAGATTTCAGGGAAGCATCCCATTGTTTTTATGGGGAAATTGTGTGCTAACAACAGTTTATATTATCAACAAAGTACCATCCTCGGTATTAGGTGGCAAGTCTCCATATGAAGTTTTTCATAAAGCTAAGCCAAGCTTGTTACATTTAAGGACCATGGGTTGTCTATGTTATGCTATAGTCACAAAAAGGGTTGACAAGTTTTCACCAGAGCAATAACTGAAGTTATGAGATACTCAATATCACAGAAGGGTTAGAAGCTATATGATCTCAAGGGGAAGAAGTTCCTTGTGAGCAGAGATGTGACCTTCAGGGAAGATATCTTTCCTTTTCAATCCATGAAGAGAACTGCAGACTCTCCATCGTTTCTAAAATTGCAGGATGATCAGATAGTCCATCAAGCTAGTCCTACTCATATGGAAACTCAACATGCAAAAGAGGTGGTTGAAACACAAAGTACATCCAACATACCAAAAGTACTACTTGAGGATCAACATATGCTACAAACTGAACAGACTGATGCGAATGAGGTAATAACAGATGATGATCAAGCTCCTGATTTTCAACAGTCTATTTCAAAATCATAACTACAACCCAGAAGATTTTCAAGGGATTCTAGACCTCCAACATAGTTGAAAGACTATGTTTGTCCAGGAAAAAGAAGTGCATCCTTAAACTGTATGCCCTATGTCCAATAACCTAAGTTATAGTGTTATCTCAAAAGGCAATAAGTCTTTCTTAGCTATTATATCAGAGGAACAACCTACATCCTATGCGGAGGCTATGAAGACCCTAGATGGGTTGAGGCAATGAAGGTAGAGGTTGATGTTCTTGTTCTAAACAATACCTCGTATTAATACTCAATTTTGCCCTCATATTTTTTCAAATAGTATATATATTTTTAAAATGTCATTTTGCATCATTATTTAATTTATAAGATTTACACAAGCATTTTTCATAATTGTTCACAATTTTTAGAGCTTTAAAATTAATTTTCTTATGCATTTAAATTACTTAAATATTATCCCTTTAAATTATTTATGATGATTTAATCATCAAATTTGTTATTTATACCCAAATACATGTTTAAAATATTTTTACTTCATTTTACATAATTGCATTTATATTCCTAAGCTATTTATATAATTTTGCAGTACTAACCTATATTCTACACACAATTGTATTCATTATATTATTTGTGCTAAAATATCATTTCTTATATTTTTATAATCTTAAGCTATTATTTTTAAGTATTTTACAGAATAAATAATATTTTTTATCATATATTAATATATTTTTATAATTTATTTTTTGATAACTTTTGTGTATATTTAAATTATAGCACATTTTTAGTCAATTTCAAACTAAATTTTGGCCTAAATCCTTAGTCCGACAGCCCCAATCCAAACGACCCTTTACCAAACTTGGTCGGAGCTCATCTTCATGACCCGCCCCGTTCAATTTTTTAATTCTAGCCATTGATCTCTCAAGATTAACAGCCCTCGTTCCTTCCCCCCCTTTTAATTAGCCCAACCCAAAAACCCTTACCCCAATTCCCTGAGACCACCGCCCTAAAATCCTCTCTACTTTCCTCTCTCAAACCCTAGTTGCCTCACTCAAATCCCTTCTAAATCCGATCAAATCATGGATTCTTACTACGGTTCTCCTACCTTTTATGGATCATCTCATCGTTTCCTACAAGACTATGGTGTTATATAGTACTTTCCTCAATTTTGGCAAGTATCATATTTTCGTATGTAAAAATATGCCATAAGTAAATTGATTAAAGCTCAAAAATGAGATGTTACATCCTGCATTTTCGTACGATAAAGTTTCGTCGTAAATTAATCAACGTAAGTTCGGGAATGAGATTATTGTGAGATTATAAGTATTGTACTATTTAAAACAAGTGATAAGTAAATTCATGGAAGTGAGAGGGTGAGGGAATCAAGAAAATGAATTTTGTCAAAATTTTGATATTTTTGGGGTAAAATACGGTATAAGCTATAATACCCGTATTTATAGACTAGTTCCATACAAGGTACCACATGGTCATAATAGAAAGGTGTGCAAAGTATATTAAAAGTGAATAGTATTTTGTGTAATTTGAAATTATTCTTAATTATGTGGGTAATTAGTGAATTATTGGGTAGTGAGAGTTTATCAAAGTAATCATGAGATTAGTAATTAATTAATGGTGAATTGGGATAAGGCTTGCACCACAAAAATGAGGCAGCCCTTGAATTTGGCAACAAAACCCATTAGGTGACTCATAAAAGGCTTGGCAAGGTGTCACTTTAATATATAGGTATAGCAAGAACATGAATTATACAAATATAAGGCTTTTAACATTCTTTAAAGATTCTTTTAAGCGTGAGTTATAGTCTTTCAAACGTGAGTTACATTCTTTTAACATTCTTTCAACGTGATCTATGCAAATAATGGTGTAATACAACATCATGTTTCAGAGAAATTGCATACGTGATTTACAATAGTCGGAGCTATAACGTGAGATTTTGCGATTCTAAGGAAGTACAATGCAATTTTTTTAAAGAATATCATATGGATTTTTCCCTACTCTGATCTTGCCGTTACGTGATTTGTCGCAATTGACGTGTATTAGAGGGATTGTCATGAGAATCAATTCAGGCATGTTAAGGCTATCCTTTCTCTATTTTGGTATGATCCATACAATACAAACGAAGCGAGCAAATGCACAACTTCCATAAATGACTCTATTCATAGAAGTATTAGGTGTGCCTATGTTCTTGAATATCCATGTCTTCTATCATTTTATCATTTGTTTATGGGTCTCAGAAAAATACGTAAGTTGAAAAAGGTTTATTTCTTGATATTAATCAAAGGCATAATGATCTTATGACATTCCAAGAGATTTTATTGACGTACATCTCATGCATTGCATTCATATACATTGACCCATGACCAGATGGTGTTATATATGTATATATATATATATATATATATATATATATATATATATATATATATATATATATATATATATATGTATATATATATATATATATATATATAAGAACCAGATGGTGTTATATATGTATATATATATATATATATATATATATATATATATATATATATATATATATATATGTATATACATATCTATATATATGTATATACATATATACATCTATATATATGTATATACATATATACATCTATATATATGTATATACATATATACATATATATATATATATATATGTATATATGTATATATATATATATATATATATATATACATATATATATATATATACATGCATATATATATGGGAAAAGTGACGGCGTTATATGTGAGCACGTGATTTTTGCCTTACAAGAACTACCCCCTAAAAAATCAAAATAAAATAGTTTTGCGTTGCTTGTAATTTATTTGTACTTGTCTGTGCATGTTCATTTTTTACTTTAATTAAGAAAAATACAAAAAATATATGTGTTGCATTTGCATTTACAATTTAGGATTAATTAAGTAACTTGTGTTTACGAAAATGAAAAATCATAAAAAATAGTGTACTTTACATTTTTTAGCATTTAATGTTGAATTGTATGATTTTATTGTTAATTGGCATTTAATTATATGTATAGATGTTATTAGAAGATAATTAGTATTTTTAACAAGTTGACTTGGTTTATAATTTATATATATATATGTATATATGTATATATATATATACATACATATATATATATACATGCATATATATATGGGAAAAGTGACGGCGTTATATGTGAGCACGTGATTTTTGCCTTACAAGAACTACCCCCTAAAAAATCAAAATAAAATAGTTTTGCGTTGCTTGTAATTTATTTGTACTTGTCTGTGCATGTTCATTTTTTACTTTAATTAAGAAAAATACAAAAAATATATGTGTTGCATTTGCATTTACAATTTAGGATTAATTAAGTAACTTGTGTTTACCGTAAGTTGAAAAAGGTTTATTTCTTGATATTAATCAAAGGCATAATGATCTTATGACATTCCAAGAGATTTTATTGACGTACATCTCATGCATTGCATTCATATACATTGACCCATGACCAGATGGTGTTATATACGCGTATATATGTAAATTATATGTATATGGGATATGAAAAAAGGTTACGGCGTTATATACGCACCACCACCTGATCAGCTGGTATAATTTGATAAATTGCCCACATGTATATATATATATACATATATATATATACATGCATATATATATGGGAAAAGTGACGGCGTTAAATGTGAGCACGTGATTTTTGCCTTACAAGAACTACCCCCTAAAAAATCAAAATAAAATAGTTTTGCGTTGCTTGTAATTTATTTGTACTTGTCTGTGCATGTTCATTTTTTACTTTAATTAAGAAAAATACAAAAAATATATGTGTTGCATTTGCATTTACAATTTAGGATTAATTAAGTAACTTGTGTTTACGAAAATGAAAAATCATAAAAAATAGTGTACTTTACATTTTTTAGCATTTAATGTTGAATTGTATGATTTTATTGTTAATTGGCATTTAATTATATGTATAGATGTTATTAGAAGATAATTAGTATTTTTAACAAGTTGACTTGGTTTATAATTTTAGAAAATAATTTAGGAAGAAAATAAAAGGAAAGGGAAAAGAAAAGAGGAAGGAAATAAATTTGGGCCAATTCCCAAGCCCAAACACCAAACCCACCAAAAAGAACCAGCCCAAATCACCCACATCTGGCCCAATCGACCAAGCCAACCAAACGACGTTGTATGGTCACGTTCGATCTTATGTTGATCTCCTAAGATCGAACGGTCCAGTCCACCCCCAACGTCGAAGAAACAACGCCGTCTCAAGCCTGTCGATCCAGGCCGTTCATCTCATTTGATCCAACGGCCGCAAATCACCCCATGCCCCGACCCATTCCCATCCAAAGACCAATCCGGTCTCGAGGTAAATGAAGCGACGTCGTTTCCATTAATGAATGGATCCAAGCCGTTGATCTCATCAGATCGAGCGGCCTGAATTCATACCGCCCCTTCATATATATACTTCAAACCATACCCCCCCCCCCCAAACCCCCCTTCACCCCATCGTCTCTCTCAGATCCCTCAGAAACCAAACGACCCTCCACCAAACCCTAGCCGCCCCTGTACCCCTTCGGATGAAAGTCAGCTGCAACGATTCCGATGACCCTCAAATTCACACCCCTAAACCTTCTAACCACCCTCAACACCAATCCCTACCCTTTTAACCTCGAATCATCCTGGTTTGTTTCGAATCTTCAATCGAAGATTCGAGCAAAACCCTAAACCTACCCAACCAGTCCCAAGTTCACACCCCAACTCCACCTGACCTCCCTCGTTCCCAAACCACCCCTACTTTGGCTCGAATCTTGCTAGAACTGGTCGAATTTTAAATTGATTGAAGAACCCTAGAAGGACCAAACCTGGAGTCGGTCCGAGGGGAAAAAGAAATTGGGGTTTTAATCGACTTTAGTCGAGTGTTCTCAGTCGAGAACACTCGATTAAAGTTTGTTTTTACCTCAAAAGGTTCAAGTCGAAGGTCAAACTGATTGGAGTTCGGTCTATAGATTTTGAGGTATTTCCTTTCCATTTCTTTTTCATTTTTTTTGTTGTTGTTTGTTGTTTATCTGTTTAAAGTTTCATTGTAGTCCAGTTTTGTCAATGATTTTCCTCCTCCTCTCTTCGGACCTTTTTCTTGGTCCAAATTTTTTGTTGTTGATTATATGTTATAAATTGTTTAATCAATTGAATAAGTTTCGTTGATTAGTCCGGTAGGTTTGAGTGTTAGTTTAACACGATAGTAGTTTAATTTTGGTTTTGATTTCATAGTTCATTCCAATCTGTTTCCCTTCCTGCTTCGTTTATGTTCTAAATTTTGTGTTGAAATGAGCCTATTGGTATATTTGAACTTAGATTTGAGCCTGTTGGTATATCCAGTTCATCACATTGAACTGAATTTATTGGTCATTTGTTATCCTAAATCTGTCAATCCCATTAAAGCTCTTCTGGCTGTTTCTTCTTTTGTATTCCAATCTAATTAAGCGTTTTCTCATCTAGTTGATTTCAGTTCATTTGTTTCTGAGCTAAATATGATTGGTTCACCAATATAGTTAGTTCAATATGTGCTGTCCTGAGCCCTTAGTCTTCATTTTGATGCCATTTGATTTGATATGAGTTTCTATCTTGAATTACTGACTGATTTGATAAGTTGAACTGGTTATACCTATTGTAGTTTGTTGGTTAATTAAGATTCGGCTTAGTTAGTTGGTAGGTTTGAATAGGTTAGAGCTGAAAGGTTTAATACAGATTAAAAGGGATTGGGTAGGACAGTAATTTCAGGGACTTTAGGAGGGTATTTTGGGATTTAAAAGGTTTGAAAATGGTTTAAGTTGAATGGTGTGACAGTAGGGTACTAAAGTACCATTAAACTAATGAATTGTTTAGTAATAGTGGGGAACAAGGCTTAATGGCATGGGAAGTTGATTAAACAAGTTAAGTCACCCATAACCTTTGATTAAAACAAAAGAACAGGACATATTATGGTAGTGGGGGTTTAGGGAGTGTGGGCAGAATGTTTTCTAATTAGTTTAAGTGTTTTTAGGCAGATAAGGGCTGTAGTTTTAGTATAAATAGGGGTCTGGACAGAGTTAAAGGGGGTTGGCTTTTGAAATTAGACTCAAAGGTGACACAAAAAGAATATCAGGAAATATATAAAAAAGAAGCAATTAGTCCTCTTAGGTTCTGCATTTGATCCTTCTTTAATCAGTAAAAAATAGCATTGCAAGCTTGAAGTAAAGTGCCTGATTTTCAATTGTTGGGGTGTAGTTTCCAGTTTCAAGTCTGTTTACTGGAGTGTTTGAGGTTCACTGGTTGGTTTTCTTGTTGAGTTTGAGGTCCAATTAGTTTCCCGGGGTTATTTGTTGTTGTTGTTTGGTTTCACAACTGGTTATGAGCTGTGGTCAAGTGTTTTTTCTGATTTGAAACTGGGTTTGGAGCTGTTTCTGAATTCCAATTTGCTGTCTGCTGGTGTTATTTGTTGTTGTTATTGTTTGCTGTGTTGTACTGCTACTGACTTCCTCTTTATTCTTCTGTTTACTCCAATCCAGGTACCCAACTAAGCTCAATTTGATGTAGCCTTGAGATGTAAACATGAAATGGAAGTGCTCGGGCCCTTAATTATTTGATGTTGTATCTGTAGCTCAGTAGATATAGATGATAAGTAGTTGTATAGTCCAATTTGATCTATAACTCAATGAAATGTAGACTGTGAAGTTTGTACTTAATTAGGACTGTTTAAACTGTTAATTCGTGTTCATTAGTTGTAGACTTAGTATAGTTTAGTACTGATTTCAGTTAACATTGAGTTAAAAATCGAATATCAGTATTGTTTGGACCTACAATTAATTCAGAAGTCAACATGTGGTGCTTATTCCGATTTCAGGTTAAACGAGCTTTTAAAACAACCCAACATGCTAGTTATTGATGTCCTCTCCTTTGTTCGTTAAGGTCACTATTTCGACGTAGGAACAAGTAATTGCATGTTAATGGTTAATATCAATAGTCTACTTGAATTTGAATCAGTTAACTTCTTCATGCAGAATCAAATAACCAAGTCGTGTAGTTCAAAACTCGATCCAGCATATGGATTGGGTTCTTTGGACCTAAAGTTGAAATGGAATTTGATTTACTAATTTTCAGTTGATAGACTACAGGATTTTCTAATAATAACTAATTAGGGCCCCTTTTTATTTATTTATTTAGAGACAAATAAATAGAAGAATAATAGTCATTTTAGGATTAGCCTTTAAATAATAAATGAGACGAGCCTCGCCAAATAAAAAACATAAGTTGCGGGGCCCTCAGTAAATATTGCATTAAAATACTTTAGATTTCGGGACAGACCGTCTAATGAATTTCACGGCTTTCCTCAAAATAATAACGCGCTAGTCACTTTAGGCGCGCTTTTAATAAATTACTTTCTTAAACTCGGGTGCACATTTATGTGACCCAAATACAAATCTCAACGGAGTCGAAATGTGTCAATAACCACGGGTGCATTGATGTGACATGTTTTCACGACGTTGCAATTCTCTCTTAAAATAACAACAATAAAAGCGAGAAAGTGTTAAAATTTGCACACAGGTCCAACATGTATAAAATCAGATAAATGAGACGAATATGACAGTTGAGCGACAGTGCTAGAACCACGGAACTCAGGTATGCCTAACACCTTCTCCCGAGTTAACAGAATTCCTTATCCGGATTTCTGGTTCATAGACTGTAATACAGAGTCATTTCTTTTCCTCGATTCGGGATTCAACCGGTGACTTGGGACACCATAAATCTCCCGAGTGGCGACTCTGAATTAAATAAACAAATCCTATTTCGATTGTCCTTTAAATGGAAAAACTCCTTTAAGCCCTTACTGGTGTAGGTAAAAAGGAGGTGTGACAGCTCTGGCGACTCTGCTGGGGATTTAACCCTGAATCTCTGGTTCAGGGTTTAAAATTTGAGCTTAGAATAATTGTTATAATTGGCTTTGTTTGTTATTTGATCTTTACATGATTGGGCCTAATGTGCTAAATGCTGCTTTTACCGCTTTGATATTATCTGAACTGTATATAAACTGCTACGAAACCCTTCTCTTCTCACCTTCGAGGATATGCTCGCTGGCCGAGACTTCCTATTCTATTAGTGTCATACCTTGAAATAAGAAAGAGGCTCGGACAAGTTACTAAGCCGGATGGCCTTTTGGTTCCCGGTACGTAGCCCCCTCCTCGACTCGAGTGGTCCGCTCGGGTACACAGTCTAGAACAAATACCCAGGTTATAAACCTAGAATAACTCAGCTTCATGCCAGATCCCTAGTAGGAACGTTCGTTTGCATCACGTGCATTTGACTTTGGAGGCTCAATACAGGGGTTGGGTCTGTCTAGGACAGGTGTACCAAAAATGAAAAAAGACCATCCTGATGCATCTTACTTGCTACTTGTGCATTTATTTGCTTCGGACTTGCATGCTGACCGACTTTTGAATATTTTGAGGAAAGAGAAATAGCAGTACAAAGGTTAAAGAGAGTTAATCGCCTGTTTTGAAAAAAAAACAATGTCCAAATAGTGTCGAAACTCTGCCGAATGTTTGAGAAAATGAAAAAAAAAGAAAAGAAAAAAAAGGAAAAAAAATAGTTTTATTTGCCAATGAAAAGAGTCTTGTTTTCAAAAGAAGTTTGTTTTATCGGCCCGAACTACGCCAGTTTGATTCTCACAGGGTGTGAGATACGTAGGCAACCCCCATCAGGTCCAACTTCACTTTTGCGAAATTAGCCAAGAGAACAAAAATTTTATTTGAAAATAATTAGGGTGGTGTCATTCTTGCTAGAAATAGCCGAATGTCCCTAAAAGGGCGCCAGAAGGCTGTTTTTGCAAGAACAGCCGCTTGTGGTCATTTTTTTTAGAATTTCACCGGCTAGCCGAGACAGCCTTAAAATCTTCTACCCCGAGGGGCTGAAAGGCCGTATTGGCAAAACCTAGTTTTATTTTAAATGAAAAAAAAAGAAATGAAAAGAAAAGTGTCCATGTTATCTTTGAGTCAATCGAATCGTAATTTTTGCTTAACCACCCTAATAAATGTGCAGAATGAGCACAAGTCAGAATTTGCGCGTAACAATTGTGAACACGATCCCTTTGGAGTTGCACATGTGGTGGGATGACTTGGGCGAATCAGGGCGCAACACAGTCAATCTATACCTGGGGGGCCTCACTGGGTTGCTGAAGATTAATCCTAGGGGGGATATCATAAAGGCCTTGGTCGCATTCTGGGATCCGGCTCACAACGTATTTCACTTCTCGGATTTTGAACTTACCCCAACATTGGAAGAAATAGCTGGATATATCGGGGGTCCCAAGGTTCCTCTGAGACACCAGTACCTGATTGCTCCAAGGGCCGTAGCCGTACACAGGTTCCTAGAATCTTTGAAAATAAGCAGGGGGGTCCACCATCCAGACTTGGTAGTAGGTTTTTGTACTTTGCGGTTTATATACAACAGATATCGCCACATTAGGGGGTTCAACAAGCCAGAAAACAAAATCTGTAGCAAAGGAAATCGCCTTAAATGGGAAGAACATATGTGTTTTGCATTCATGGTAGCCTTTTTGGGACTCCTGGTGTTTCCTAGAAAAGACGGGAACATTGACACACGAGTATCTGGAGTTGTTAACACTTTATTTACTCAGGCCAATAGTACTCTCGCACCCATAATAGTAGCTGAAATCTTCCGCGCTCTCACAGCCTGCAAAGCCGGCGGAGACTTTTTTGAGGGGTGCAATGCGTTACTGCAAATGTGGATGATCGAACACCTATGTTGTCGTCCTCAATTTATGAGTTATGGGTCGACGAAGAAAACGTGCATAGAGGAATTTCCTACGAGGGTTGACGGAATCAGTTTACCAGAAGGGGTTACAGAGTGGACATCGCGCCTCCTTTCTGTCATTGCAAGCCAAATATAGTGGACATTTGGACGGCTACCTGTGGATGAAATCATATATATGCCAGCTACTGGACCCCATTTCCTTTTGATGGGGCTTCAGGAGTATCCAGCCCTATGCCCCTTATCGAGTTTTGAGGCAGTTAGGGAGATGCCAAATAGTTCCGAAAGATGAAGATCTTAGCGGCCAAGTAGTTTAGATCGGGCCCAACGGACAATTTCA
The DNA here is from genome assembly GCF_000715075.1 of Nicotiana tabacum. Classification (NCBI taxonomy): domain Eukaryota; kingdom Viridiplantae; phylum Streptophyta; class Magnoliopsida; order Solanales; family Solanaceae; genus Nicotiana; species Nicotiana tabacum. The sequence continues at coordinate 188,312,252 of NC_134087.1, read as the reverse complement.
TGAAGCAGTAGTCCGGAAAATTTGGAGGGAATGTCAATACTTAACAGCCAATACATGTGTACGTGATCGATCCAAAGGTGAAGTTTCGCCGGGATACCGTGCTTTGTTTAGGAGATAAATCGAGTTTGGGAGACCGGCCAAAAGACCCCATCTCCAGGAGTGGGATTGGTTGGCTAAAGAAGAGAGTTACATGGCAGAAATAGGCAAGCTGAGGCAACATATTACAGACCTGGAATTTGAAAATAGTCTGCAAGTTGACGCCGATCAAGGAGAAAAGAACAAATTGGCCCAAGAAAATGAGGCGCTGAAAGCCCAAATCCGACAAATAAGGATAGATGCTTACAACCAACAAAGGAGTCGATCGGATGAGCGGTTAATAAAAGGGTTGAAAAAAGAAATCAGTGAGTGCCGGAATGATTTGAAGAAATCTGAGGGTACCATAGCACAACTCCAGGCACAATGGGCAAAAAGAACAAAAGAGCGCACACAGTACTAACAGCAGCCGAGGAAAGATTATGAAAAGATCATTGTCGGTCTAAAAAAGAAGATGACCACCCTAGAGAGCAAGGCGGCTAAACAAGCCAAGGCTTTTGAAACCGAAAGTAAACGCTGCTATAATCTAATGGCCTTGATGGAAGACAAAATATAGCAGTTACAGAAATAACATCTGCATGATTCTCGGGTTTTGAAGGCTAGAGGGGATCAGATAGAACGCCTACTCCTAGAGAAAGACCAAACTAGGGACAAGATTTTGACTATTGCTCATGCTATTACCAAGAAATGTTGGGTGTGTGAAAACATGACCCGCACTACTTTCTTCTTGGCGGTGATGATATTTGTTAAGCAAATCATGTATGAATTGGAACAATTGGAAAGGGGCCTTACACCTAAGCCCGCGGCGAGGCCGAATGACTCCCCGCGGGTACCCAAATTTGAAACTTTAATGTGTTCATAGTTCGAATCTACATTTTCTTGTTCCTTAGAGTCTGTTGTCTGTTAGAGTCTGTTTTTTTTCTTTCGCATCAGAGCCTGTCAGAAGTTATTGAGTTCGTATTTGGTTTGGTTTCGAGTCTGTTATTTTCCTTTCCAAAAGTGTCTGGTTTGTAATAGAATGTTTATTAATGAAAAATCGAAAATGTCCAAAAATTGTCTCTTTGCTTTTCGCACTTATAAGGCAGAACTACGCACGGTCTGATTCATGCGGGGACATAATACGTAGGCAATCTCCATAGGATTCGACCACCACTAAAAAAGAAAAAAGGGGAAAATGAAAAATAAATAAAGAAGGATAGAATAAAGGGGGCACAATTATGAGAGGCCGGAATGACGCACGCAATCGAAGCAAATGCATGATAGAAAATGGTTAATTACCTAGATGCATTGCATCCCAACGTGTAATTGCATATGTGTTAAACTCTAAAAAACTAACAAGTTTGTTGATTTCCAAAGAATTCAAGCAGTTAGTTTATTTAGAGGATACTGGCACATTATCATTACCAAACCAGATCAAAGGGACCAATACCAGAAATCGTGTCTATTCCAGATGTTGACACTAGTGTTGAGGTAGAGGAGTTGGACATCTATAAAATGAAAGAGGAGATGCTCAAGCTAAATTAATAGATGACCGAAATGTACCAAGCCTGGTCCAAAGGGAAATCACCGCTAGCTTACCCTGCTAACCCTGCTTTTACCCCACCATTAGCTCAGTCTCAGGATCATCCCGCCACCGATCCAGGTTTTCCCATTTATCAACACTACCATGGCACTACTCATACGCCACAAGCTCCACCACCAAAATCAATTCCATACCCACCTCCACCAACCACCCCTGTCTTTGTGGCATCTTCACCAACTGTACTCCATAAATCCCCGAGTGAACCTGTGATCCAAGCGTAGGACAACCAGTATTATCCCCCGGAGCTTACCTTCAAAGCGCCTGAAGCCTATCCACATGATCCACATTCTGACCTACCAGGGAAAGCAGAAAAACCGGCCAGAAATCCGGAAGAGGAAGAGATGTTTAGAAAAATGAATAGCATAGAACAATCCTTCAGGGATATGAGAGGGTTAGGAGGTCAGGTGAGTGTAGCTTACAAAGACTTGTGTTTGTTCCCAAATGTACAACTACCGGCAGGGTTCAAAATGCCCAAATTCGACTTGTACAACGGACACGGTGATCCGGTGGATCATCTGAGAGGTTTTTGTAGCAAGATGAGGGGAGCAGGCGGAAGAGATGAATTACTGATGGCGTATTTCAGCCAAAGTTTAAGTGGATCGGCGTTAGAATGGTACACCAGACAAGATCATAGCAGGTGGTACACATGGGACGATTTGGCCCAAGCATTCGCTTGTCACTTTCAATATAATCTTGAGATCATTCCGGACCGACTGTCCCTAACCAAACTGGAAAAGAAGCACAGTGAAAGCTTTAGAGAATATGGTTTCCGGTGGAGGGAGCAAGCAGCAAGGGTAGATCCCCCAATGAAAGAGAGCGAGATGGTTGATTACTTTTTGCAGGCTCTGGAGCCAACTTACTTTGGTCATTTGGTGTCCGCAATTGGCAAGTCTTTTAATGAGGTTGTAAAAATGGGAGGCATGGTCGAGGAGGGGCTTAAGTCCAACAAAATCATGAGCTATTCAGCGATCAAGGGAACCACTCAGGCCATCCAAAGCGGCACTGGGGGTGTACTTGAGAAGAAGAAAAAAGAAGATGTCACGACTGTTGAGTCTGGAGCCTGGTTCGGATCTAGAGGCCTGTCACCCTACTATAGCCAACCACGACCCTACCACCAAAATTACCCCATATTCCATATAGCCCTCCATAACATTACTACCCACCGCCATATCCCTATTTTTCCGTCCACCATGCACAAACCTATACCTAAACTCCGGCTCCACAAAATACATACCCAACTCCACAAAACACATATCCACCCCCAAGGGCCTACAGAAATCCCCCAGGACAGGTTTCCGACCAAACCCAGCCCTCAAGAATGAGAGGTCATAGAAGCAAAAGACTTTCACTCCACTGGGGGAATCATATACCAGTCTTTTCCACAGATTGAGGTAGTTGGGCATGTTAAATCCAATTGAGCCTAAAATGCCAAATCCGCCTCTAGAAATCTTGACCACTCGGTGAGTTGTGAGTACTGCTTAGGGGTCCCTAGGCATGATACAGAGAAATGTTGGAAACTAAAAACAGCTGTGCAAGAGCTTATTGATACTCATCGAATCAAGGTTCAAGCCCCAGAAGCACCAAATATAAATCCGAATCCACTGCCAGCTCACCATGAGACACACATAATTGAGTTGATACACAAAGAGGGGGAGCCTAGGAAACCCTCACAGACGATAATGATGATTTATTCCAGCAAAACCAGCTCAAAGGAAAAAGTGACCAGTGGGAAATCAGTGGTCCAGTTGAGGTGGGAAGATGATAAGCCAGTGGTGGTAGCCGAGAGAGAGTCGTCAATCATTGTTGCAGTGAAACCAGAGAAAGTTAAGGTTATAGTGCCAGGGGTCGCAAGTAAACCTGTTGTGGTTGTAAAGGGTGTTCACACAGACCTTGTTATTATAAAATCGGTAACTCAGCTTCCAGTAATCAACAACAAGGCTGTTCCTTGGAATTATGAACGAGTGACGGTGATTTACAAGGGGAAAGAAGTTAAAGAAGAAGTTTGTGAAGCGCAGGGTTTGACTCGCTCAGGAAGGTGTTTTACTCCCGAATAGTTAAGAAGAGCTAAAGATAATCTAACGCCGGTAAAGAAAGCGGTAACTAAAGAAGAGGTAGAGGAATTTTTGAGGAAAATGAAAGTGCATGACTATTCCGTTGTAGAGAAATTAAGGAAAACGCCCACTCAGATCTCATTACTCTCATTGCTAATCCATTTAGATGAACACCACCAATCCCTGATGAGAATCTTGAATGAGGCCCATGTTCGCGACAAGATCTCGGTAAACCATCTGGAAAAGATAGCCAACAAGATTTTTGAAGTAAACAGAGTCACTTTTTCTGATGATGAATTGTCGGTAGAGGGTACTGAGCATAACAAAGCCCTTTACCTAACAGTGAAATGCGAGGGTGTCGTGGTTACCTGGGTATTGGTCGACAATGGTTCAAGTGCGAACATCTGTCCTCTCTCCACTCTAAGCAAGCTAAAAGTAGAAGATGAGAGGATCCATAAGAACAGTATCTGTGTGCAGGGATTTGACGGCGGAGGCAAAGACTCAGTTGGGGACATAATGTTGGAACTGACCATAGGTCCAGTAGAATTCACAATGGAATTCCAAGTGCTGGATATAGCTGTTTCCTACAATTTGCTATTAGGGCGACCGTGGATTCACGCCGCTAAAGCAGTACCATCAACACTCCATCAGCTGGTCAAGTTTGAATGGGACATACAGGAAATAGTTGTGCACGGCGAAGATAATTTGTGCGCTCACAACAACACCATTATGCCATTCATTGAAGTGGAAGATGACAAGGGACCATGGGTCTACCAAGTTTCTGATGCAATGACAGTCGAGAAAGTTCCATAAGGGAAGTGTATCCCAAGTCCGAAGATAAACGCCGCATCAGTCATGGTATCATATGAAATGCTGAAGAATGGTTTTGTACCAGGAAAGCGTTTAGGGTCAGATCTGCAAGGCATCATACAGCCCGTGTCTCTTCCTGAAAAATTGGGAACATTCGGTCTGGGATTCAAGCCCACAATCGCAGACATAAAAAAGCCAGGAAATTGAAACAAAGGACATAGGTCCTTCCAAAGCCGGTCCCACGTCTTTCCAGATCATTTGTCAAGTCCGGTACAAGGAGTCACCCAGTGACAACAATTCCCAGTTCTACGATTAATCCTGACAAGGAGTTGATTGAAAGATTTGAGCAGTTGTTCGACAGTGTGAACATGGTGGAAATTGGAAAGGATTCTAGCAACGCGGAAGTGCAATTTGTCGGGCCAAAAACAAAGCTTAATAATTGGAAGGCTACTTCTCTCCCTACTCGGAAGGAGTCTTGGTAGTTCGCTTTGATTTTCCTTTAAGTTTGTACGGATTATTCCAGGGTTGTAATCCAGATTTCACTTTTTCAGTTTGTTTGAGTGTGCAAACTTTGTTATCTTTTATCAATCAATGAAATACAATTTCCCTTGCTTCATCATTCCTGATGGTTTTTCTTTTGTTTTGTTTTCTTTTTCATACAGTTCTTTTTTCGCTGGTTCTAATGATATGGCATGCATAAGGAATTCTCAGCCTAGTCTTAAAATCAATCTGATTCCGAAATGTTAGTTCAAGAAGTAGATTGTGGTTACGAATCAGAATGTGACGATGAAGCCTTCAAAGAAATTAGTAAGGAGTTAATTCACTTCGAAGAAAAACCCAAACCCAATTTGAACGACACAGAAGCCGTCAATTTAGGGGACACAGACAATGTCCGAGAGACTAAAATAAGTGTCCACCTCGAGCCAGAAATCCGGGAGGAGTTAGTCAAAGCACTCATCGAGTACAAAGATGTTTTTGCGTGGTCATATGATGACATGTCGGGTTTAAGCACTGATTTAGTGGTCCACAAATTGCCCACTGATCCAGTATTCCCTCCAGTCAAGCAAAAGTTGAGGAAATTCAAAACTGATATGAGTGTGAAGATTAAAGAAGAAGTTACCAAATAGTTGGATGCAAAGGTTATCCGGGTCACCCGATATCCTGTTTGGTTGGCTAATGTCGTGCCTGTGCCGAAGAAGGATGGCAAGATCAGAGTATGCATCGATTACCGCAATCTCAACAAAGCAAGTCCGAAGGATAACTTCCCGCTACCCAATATCCACATCCTGATTGACAATTATGCCAAGCGCGAGATTGGATCCTTTGTGGATTGTTATGCCGGGTATCATCAGATTCTAATGGATGAAGAAGATGTAGAAAAGACGGCGTTCATCACGCCATGGGGAACGTATTGCTACCGGGTAATGCCATTTGGGTTGAAGAATGCTGGGGCAACTTATATGAGAGCAATGACTATTGTGTTTCATGATATGATACACAAGGTGATTGAAGTATATGTAGATGATGTGATCATAAAATCAAAGCATCAGGCCGACCACGTCGAGGATTTGAGGAAATTCTTCCAGAGGCTTCGCAGGTACAACCTCAAGCTTAACCCCGCCAAGTGTGCATTTAGTGTTCCATCCGGAAAACTGTTAGGATTCATAGTTAGTTGGCGAGGCATCGAGTTGGACCCATCAAAGATCAAAGCCATACAAGAATTGCCTCCTCCGAGGAACAAGACTGAAGTGATGATCTGTTAGGAAGGCTGAACTACATCAGCAGGTTTATTGCCCAGCTCACGACAACTTGTGAGCCTATTTTCAAGTTGTTGAAGAAGGACGCTGTGATCAAATGGACTGATGAGTGTCAAGAAGCATTTGATAAGATAAAGGGTTACTTGACAAACCCACTTGTGTTGGTTCCTCCAGAACCAGGAAGACCTTTGATTCTTTACTTGACAGTCTTGGAAAATTCATTTGGTTGTGTACTGGGGTAGCATGACGTCACTGGCAGGAAGGAACAAGCCATCTATTATCTTAGTAAGAAGTTCACGACTTATGAGGTTAAGTACACTCACCTAGAAAGGACATGTTGCGCCCTAACTTGGGTGGCACAGAAATTGAAACATTATTTGTCGTCCTACACTACTTACCTCATTTCACGCTTGGATCCATTGAAGTATATCTTTCAAAAGCCTATGCCGACAGGAAGACTTGCGAAGTGGCAGATTCTGCTCACAAAGTTTGACATAATCTATGTGACTCGAATTGCGATGAAAGCCTAAGCGTTGGCTGATCATTTGGCCGAGAACCTGGTCGATGAAGAGTATGAGCCACTGAGGACTTATTTTCCTAAGGAAGAAGTGATGCATATTGATGAACTAGTATAGGCCAAAAAACCAGGTTGGAAACTTTTCTTTGATGGGGCTGCTAACATGAAAGGAGTGGGAATAGGAGCCGTGCTTATTTCTGAAACAGGACATCACTATCCTATTACAGCTCAACTTTGTTTTTATTGTACCAACAATATGGATGAATACGAAGCATGCATTTTGGGTTTAAGGTTAGTTGCAGACATGGATGTCCAGGAAGTCCTGGTCTTGGGAGACTCGGACCTTCTGGTGGACCAAATTCAAGGAGAATGGGAAATGCGAGATCTGAAGCTCATACCATACCGACAATGCTTGCATGATCTTTGTCAACGGTTTAGATCAATGGAGTTCCAGCATATTCCAAGGTTCCATAATGAGGTTGCCGATGCTTTGGCTACCCTAGTATCAATGTTGCACCATCCGGACAAAGCCTATGTCGACCCTTTGCACATTCAAGTACGAGATCAGCATGCTTACTGAAACATGATTGAAGAAGAATGGGATGGCGAACCATGGTTCCATGATATCAAGGAATACACCAGAATAGGGATATACCCAAGGCAATCCACGAGGGATCAAAAGAGAACAATTCGACGGTTGGAAAGCGGATTTTTCTTTAGTGGAGGAGTTTTGTACAAAAGAACACCAGACCTGGGATTGTTAAGATGCATAGATGCTAGACAAGCTACGTCTGTCATGTTCGAAGTACATTCAGGAGTCTACGGACCACATATGGGCGGATATGTGCTGGCACAGAAAATTCTCCGAGCAGGTTATTATTGGCTCACCATGGAGCGAGATTGTATTAGTTTTGTGCGCAAATGTCATCAGTGCCAGATACACGGAGATTTTATTCATTCTCCGCCATCGGAATTACAGACAATATCAGCGCCATGGCCCTTCGTCGCTTGGGGCATGTATATCATTGGACCAATTGAGCCAACAGCATCCAACGGGCATATGTTCATTCTGGTAGCCATTGATTATTTCACCAAATGGGTTGAGGCCAAAACTTTCAAGTCTGTGACAAGGAAAGCAGTGGTCGATTTTGTTTACTCTCATATCATCTGTCGATTTGGAATCCCAAAGGTGATCATCAAAGATAACGGTGCTAATCTTAACAGCAATTTGATGAAATAGGTATGTCAACAGTTTAAGATTACGCACTGCATTTATACCCCATATCGTCCCAAGGCGAATGGAGCAGTTGAGGCAGCCAACAAAAATATAAAGAAGATACTTCGGAAAATGGTAGAAGGTTCTAGGCAATGGCATGAAAAATTACCATTTGCATTGCTGGGTTATCGCACTACTGTCCGTACTTCAGTAGGGGCAACTCCTTATTTGTTGGTATATGGAACTGAAGCCGTAATACGTGTGGAAGTTGAAATCCCGTCCCTTCGGATTGTCGCTGAGGCTGAGATTGATGACGATGAATGGGTCAAAACCCATCTGGAGCAGTTGAACTTGATTGATGAAAAACGATTGGCAGCTGTGTGTCATGGCCAGTTGTATCAAAAGAGAATGGCGAGAGCATACAACAAAAATGTGCGTCCCCGAAAATTTGAAGTGGTTCAGCAAGTGCTGAAACGCATCCTTCCACTTAAGGTTGAAGCAAAAGGCAAGTTCGCCCCAAATTGGCAAGGGCCATTCATTGTAACTAGAGTATTGTCCAATGGTGCTTTATGTTTAACAGATATCGAGGGAAAATGCATAGACATGGCTATCAATTCTGATGCAGTAAAAAGATATTATGTGTGATTTCTTTGGTACAATTGTTGATTGTTTGTATTTGGCATTATTTCGAAGATTGAAATGACGAAGGCAATTTGTTCTACTATCTAAACACTTTACCCTTTGTTCCCCTTTTTGAGCCTTATTTATTTCTTTCATACCCCTCTTTTTGAATCAATAAGGAAAAAGAGAGAAAAGAAAGAAAAGAAAAGAAGCGAAAAATATAACAACAGGGAAATTCAGTGTGAACTACGTTTGACCTGATCCCTGTTAAGGGTACGTAGGCTGCTTTACGGCTCGGTCAAAGGGATATAAAATATCCAAAGATCCCCAAACAAGAAACTGGGGCAGAGTTTGTATTTGTAATAAGAAATGTGATTCCAAAAGTTGTAATTTTAAACTCATGTCAAATTATTTTGAGCCTTTGATACCCTTTCTTTCTAATCCCATCCAAAAGCCCACATTACGGTCCAGAGAAAGACCTTCTGATCAGTTTTTCGAGAGATGACAAGTCGAACAAACAGAAGTGATTCATATCGGGGTAATACTCCGGTCCAAGCAGGGAAAATAATGAAAATGAGAGTTTCTTATTGGTGAAAACCTTCACAGGCACCATAAGGCGACGGAAGTTGGGAGAAATAAAATGAGAGAGTCTTATCGGTGAAAACCTTCACAGGCACCATAAGGCGACGAGAGTTGAGGGAAATGAGAGAGTCTTATTAGTGAAAACCCCTCGAAGGTCACTATAAGGTGACAAGGAATTGAAAGTGGACAAACGAGGTAAGGTTGACAGAAATGATCTGTCGAGGCATCAAGCAGAACAAAGATGTTGATTCGGCAAAAGAGTTGGGTTGCGGGACCTTTTGAAATGCAAAGTAAGGCCATCAGAAATATTGAGTGATATAATAGACTGGGTTGATTAATCCGAACTGCACGACAGGATCATAGAGATCGGTTATACCATTCAGATAAGTCCTTTTCCTTTTCCTCTCTTCAAACAATTCTTTAGGAAGATTTTTCTATCTTTTGAAGTCATCATCTTTCATTTCTTTTGGTTAAAGATTTTTTATAGTAGTTTGTTTTTAAGAAGGATTTTTAAAGCTAACTACCAGTCGCCAACATGGTGCAAGGTAAATGGGGATAAGACAGTCCGAAGATAATGTGACGGGACAAGAAAGACGTCATTATAAGACCAAATGATGGATCGCTCTAAGATGTCGTGGAAAGTATGGAGTAAAAGTGGAAAACAACGGTTGAGAAGTGGGTGAATACAGAAGCATCAAGAAAATCGAAAGTTATCATCCAGGTTTCAAGACGATCGAACAATGCAGAGCATGGGAAGAAAAAAAGGGAAAATCATCCCCAGCAGGAACGTCCCCCACGTTTTAAACTAACAAAATTTCTTTGATTTGAAGGAGGGATAGGAAATGTTATTGATGACAGAAAGATGTGCCACAAGAAAGATTGTCAAACTGGGGCAGAAAATTTTCTTTCATTTAGAAAATTTTCTGGATGTCTAACACAAGTTTGGTGAAAAGCGGTATCCCCAACAGTTTTCGGGAGAAGGAAAAACAAGTTTTAAAGAAAGCAATTTTAGGAGGAAGATAACACAAGTCTTAAGGGAAGTAGTTTCAGAGGAAGGAAAACACCAGCTTTAAGGGAAGTAGCTTTGAAGGAGGAGAATAACATATTTTTGAATGAAACACCGGTGTTATCCCCAGCAGTTTTCAGAGGAATGAAACACCAGTTTTGAGGGAAGCAGTTCTGAAAGAAGATGATTCAAGTTAGAAGGAAAATGGATCAGGAGGCAGGAAGGAACAACGACAATAGAACGCATTTTAAGAAGTAGTTGAAGTTAGGAGCCCGCCTGGAGAATGGAGGTGTTATATCTTTAAGAAGTTGTTGAAGTCAGGAGCCCGCCTGGAGAATAGAGGTGTTAATTTTAAAAAGTAGTTGAAGTCAGGAGCCCGCCTGGAGAATGGAGGTGTTATATTTTAAGAAGTAGCTGAAGTCAGGAGCCCGCCTAGAGAATGGAGGTGTTATGCTTTTATAGTTGAAGTCAGGAGCCCGCCTGGAGAATGAAGGTGTTATATTTTAAGAAGTAGTTGAAGTGAGGAGCCCACCTGGAGAATGGAGGTTGTTATATTTTTCAAGTTGCAGTCGAAGTCAGGAGCCCGCTTGGAGAATGGAGGTGTTATGCTTTTATAGTCGAAGTCAGGAGCGCGCCTGGAGAATGGAGGTGTTATACTTTAAGAGTTAGTTGAAGTCAGGAGCCTGCCTGGAGAATGGAGGTGTTGTCTTGTTAAGTCATAGTAGAAGTCAGGAGCCCGCCTGGAGAATGGAGGTGTTATATTTTTATAGTTGAAGTCAAGAGCCCGCCTGGAGAATGGAGGTAGTATATTATTAAGTCGTTGACAGAGTCAGGAGCCCGCCTGGAGAATGGAGGTATTGTCTTGTTAAGTCATAGTAGAAGTCAGGAGCCCGTGCGGAGAGCGGAGGGTTGCAACGAAAATCCCCAGCATAAACTCAAGTGCAGAAGTCAAAAGAGAGGAAACAATGGTCAAAAAAAGATAATTCGCATGTCGAAGAAGAAACAATTCGAATTTCACAAGAAAGAAAGAAACATTAGAGGAAACACAAGCCAACAAGAAAGCAAGGCAGCAAGAGCAAGTTTGAAGATCTAGATAAGATTTTTGTAATTCCTAGTTTAGTCTAGCTTCTTGTTTTCTTTTAGCATGGTGTAACAAGGAGGTCAGTAAGCAGGTAACAGCAGCAGCAATAGCAGTGACAACAAAACCACAGCTTCATGGTAGTCCCAGCTACCGAAACTTCCCGAACTACATTGACCTGATTCCCTTTTTGCCAGGGATATGTAGGAAACCTTTGAAGCAGAGGTTCGGTCAAATCTTTCAAAAATGCTTCACACGGAGTAGCCTAATGGGAAAACATCGCTCGTATCCGCTCAATTTATCTTTGCACGAAAACTCTCCGTGTTTCCGGACAAAGAGAGGCAGCTGTGAGCACGTGATTTTTGCCCTACAAGAACTACCCCCAAAAAAATCAAAATAAAATAGTTTTGCGTTGCTTGTGATTTATTTGTACTTGTCTGTGCATGTTCATTTTTTACTTTAATTAAGAAAAATACGAAAAATATATGTGTTGCATTTGCATTTACAATTTAGGATTAATTAAGTAACTTGTGTTTACGAAAATGAAAAATCATAAAAAATAGTGTACTTTGCATTTTTTAGCATTTAATGTTGAATTATGTGATTTTATTGTTAATTGGAATTTAATTGTATGTGATAGATGTTATTAGAAGATAATTAGTATTTTTAACAAGTTGACTTGGTTTATAATTTTAGAAAATAATTTAGGAAGAAAATAAAAGGAAAGGGAAAAGAAAAGAGGAAGGAAATAAATCTGGGCCAATTCCCAAGCCCAAAACCCCAACCCACCAAAAAGAACCAGCCCAAATCACCCCCATCTGGCCCAATCGACCAATCCAACCAAACGACATCGTATGGTCACGTTCGATCTGAACCGTCGATCTCCTAAGATCGAACGGTCCAGTCCACCCCCAACGTCGAAGAAACGACGCCGTCTCAAGCCTGTCGATCTAGGTCGTTCATCTCATTTGATCCAACGGCGGCAAATCGCCCCCATACCCCAACCCATTCCCATACAAAGACCAATTCGGTCTCAAAGTAAATGAAGCGACGTCATTTCCATTAATGAATGGATCCAAGCCGTTGATCTCATCAGATCGAACGTCCTGGATTCATTCCGCCCCTTCATATATATACTTCAAACCATACCCCGCCCCCCAAACCAAACCCCCCTTCACCCCATCGTCTCTCTCAGATCCCTCAGAAACCAAACGACCCTCCACCAAACCCTAGCCGCCCCCGTACCCCTTCGCCTGAAAGCCAGCGACAACGATTCCGATAACCCTCAAATTCACACCCCTAAACCTTCTAACCACCCTCAACACAAATCCCTACCTTTTTAACCTCAAATCATCCCGGTTTGTTTCGAATCTTGCTAAACTCCACCTCAACTCCACCTGACCAGTCCCAAGTTCACACCCCAACTCCACCTGACCTCCCTCGTTCCCAAACTACCCCTACTTTGGCTCGAATCTTGCTAGAACTAGTCGAATTTTAAATCGATTGAAGAACCCTAGAAGGAGCAAACCTGGAGTCGGTCCGAGGGGAAAATGAAATTGGGGTTTTAATCGACTTTAGTCGAGTGTTCTCAGTCGAGAACACTCGATTAAAGTTCGTTTTTAGCTCAAAAGGTTCAAGTCGAAGGTCAAACTGATTGGAGTTCGGTCTATAGATTTTGAGGTATTTCCTTTCCATTTCTTTTTCATTTTTTTTGTTGTTGTTTGTTGTTTATCTGTTTAAATTTTCATTGTAGTCCGGTTTTGTCAATGCTTTTCCTCCTCCTCTCTTCGGACCTTTTTCTTGGTCCAAATTTTCTGTTGTTGATTATATGTTATAAATTGTTTAATCAATTGAATAAGTTTCGTCGATTAGTCCAGTAAGTATGCGTGTTAGTTTAACACGATAGTAGTTTAATTTTGGTTTTGATTTCATAGTTCATTCCAATCTGTTTCCCCTCCTGCTTCGTTTATGTTCTAAATTTTGTGTTGAAATGAGCCTGTTGGTATATTTGAACTTAGAACTGAGCCTATTGGTATATTCAGTTCATCACATTGAACTGAATTTATTGGTCATTTGTTATCCTGAATCTGTCAGTCCCCTTAAAGCTCTTCTGGTTGTTTCTTCTTTTGTATTCCAATCTAATTAAGCGTATGCTCGTCTAGTTGATTTCAGTTCATTTGTTTCTGAGCTAAATGTGATTGGTTCCCAAATATAGTTAGTTCAGTATGTGCTGCCCTGAATCCTTAGTCTTCATTTTGATGCCATTTGATTTGATATAAGTTTCTATCTTGAATTACTGACTGATTTGATATGCAAACGTACATGTCGAGTCTTTTACTCTATGTTTCTCGCATGTCTATTATTTGTTGATTTTCATTCCTTACATACTCGGTACATTATTTGTAATGACATCCCTTTTGCCTGGGGACGCTGCGTTTCATGTCCGCAGGTCCTAATAGATAGGTCGAGAGCCCTCCAAGTAGGCTATCAGCTCAGCAGAAGATGTTGGTGCGGTCCATTTGCTTTGGAGTTGCTTGTTTGGTTAGTATGATTTAGATGTGTATTGTGTTTTATGGCAGGACTCTATCCAAACCTTCATGAAAATTATGTATTCTTAGATGCTTGTAGACAGATGCCATGTACGTAAAAGATTGTATGGCTTTGTCGGCCTATGTTCTATGTACGAGTGGTCATTTTGGTCTTATAGGCTCGTATATCTTATGTATAAGTTGGTATCATATGTTGTATTCTACATATCTCATGGCAACCTTCCAACTCAGTTACCTATGATAGTATGACATGAAAAGATACGTTATGTTGGTACTCGATTGGGTAACGTACAGGGTGCCCGTCGCGGCCCATCGGTTTGGGTTGTGACAAAAGTGGTATCAAAGCAGTTCTGTACTAGGGAGTCTACAAGCCGTGTCTAGTAGAGTCTTGTTTATGGGTGTGTCATGCACCACACTTATAAGTAGGAGGCTACGAGACATTTCGGACTGTCACTCTTTCTTCCTACTCTAGATCATGTGGTAGAGCTGTCACACCTCCTTTTTCACTACCCCGAAAAGGGTATAAGAGAGTTTTTCCAATTTAAGTGACAATCGAAACGGGATTTATTTATTTAAAATCAGAGTCGCCACTTGGGATAATTTTATGGTGTCCTAAGTCACTTGTTCAAATCCCGAATCGAGGAAAAGATTGATTCTATTTTACAGTACGCGAACATAGAAATTCGTGTAAGAAATTCTGTTAATCCGGGAGAAGGTGTTAAGCATTTCCGGGTTCCGTGGATCTAGCACGGTCGCTCAACTATTATTATTGGCTCAATTATATGATTTTAAAACACTTTTAAACCTATGTGCATTTTTTAAACTTTAAAATCGCTTTTATTTATTTAAGGAATTTTCAACGTTATCTAAAACACATCTTGAACCACGCCACATGAAATGCACTCGTGGTCCACGACACATTTTATTTAACGTTGTTGAGAGTTGGAGTTGGGTCACATGAAATGCACACCTGAGTTTAAGGAGATTAATTTAATTATCGCGCCTAAAGCAACTACGCACTTTCAAGTTTGCGAGGGCCATGGAAAATTCAACTAAATGGCACGCCTCGATTTCTAAAGGGTCAAAATTAATTGAGGCCCATGAGTTTTGAGATTTTATTTGGCATGGCACGCCTCAAATCATTCTAGCAAAAGGGTTTCTAAATTTAATTTTTGAAGGCCATAAATTGTATATTTGACTAATATGGCACACTCAAACTAATTAAAGAGCCTAGTTAATTAACTAAAAGACTAAGGGGATTTCTAGTTTATTTAAAGTAGATGTCTAAGCTTAATTGATAATCAGCGGATTGCAATTATAAAACTACTCAAATCATTTCGAAGATAACTTGGGCCAACAACAATCCTCGACTGAGATGACCATATCAAAAAGAAAAAGGCCCACACATGATAAAGTATACAATTCTCCAATTCATAAAGGCCTTCAGGCTTGAACTAGGCCTGCCGTGGGCAACACTTAACAACAACAATTGAATGAGCTGTTAGGCTTGAGAACAAAACCCAAGCAACATATGATAAACAATTCCTACTCACAATTTCCATTAAGTCCAATGCTCAAACAATTCTGATTTCTCAAATGACCTTAATCTAAGGTTCAAAGTAAATTTTATACCCATGACAAAGTAATTATGATGACCCGACCAGTCGTCTCATGAGTTACCGCTCTGTTTTCCCTATTTCTACTTTTTGTGCTTCGTTATCCGTGTTTTATGTGGTCGATTTGATTGGTTTGCATTTGGTGTGATTTTAATAAGAAATGAGACACTTAGTCTCTTTTAAGAAGGCTGAAGTTGGAAAAATTAACCGGATGTTGACTTATGAGTTAGAGGGCTCGGATGTGAGTTCCGATGGTTCGGTTAGCTTCGGGAGGTGATTTATGACTTAGGAGTGTGATCGTAATTGATTTTGGAGGCCAGGTGTAGAATTAGGCTTGAATTGGCGAAGTTAGTATTTTGGCGATTTCTGGATGGTAAGTGAGATTTTGATCCGAGGGATGAAATGGAATTTCTAGAGTTGCAGTAGCTTCGTTATGTGATTTGGGATGTGTGTGCACAATTTCAGGTCATTTGGATGTGGTTTGGTTGGGTTTTTAATCAAATGCGTATTTCAGAAGTTTTTAGAAACTTAGGCTTGAATTCGATGTGAATTGATGGTTTTGGTGTTGTTCGAGGTGTTTTGATGATTGGAACAAGTTTGAATGAGCTTTTAGGATGTATTGGTGCTTTTGGTTGAGGTCACGGGGGCCTCGGGGTGATTTCGGATGGCTAACGGGAAGTTTTGGAACTTAGAAGATAGTTGATGTCTGCTGCTTCTAGTATTTCCGCACCTGCGGAATTGGGACCGCAGATGCGGTGTCGCAGATGCGGAAGGAAAGATGCAGATGGGGTTTCGAGGGGGCAAGGCAGGAACCGCAGGTGCGGTATAGGAACTGCATCTGCGGAGTCGCAGATGAGACCATTTGACCGCAGATGCGGATTTCAAACCTTAGGTGAAGTTCCGCAGATGCGGAGGAGTGCCCGCAGACGTGGTGCTGCAGGAGCGGGATTTTTATCCGCAGATGCGAAAAGAACCCCTGGCCAGAATGTTTTAAGTTGTTTCATCCGCGATTTTGAGCCATTTTTCCACCATAGCTGAGTATTTTGGGAGCTCTTTAAGGGGAATTGAAGAGGGATTCAAGGAGAATTGATTGGAGGTAAGTTTTATGAACCTAAAACATGATTGTTTTGTGAGATTAACCTAGAAATTCATGGAAATTTGGCTAAAAATAGCAGAACTAGGGCTTGGGATTTTAAGATTTTAAATTGGGATTTGAAGGACCATTCGAGGTCGGATTTGAGAACTTTTGGTATGTATGAACTCATGGGATGATAAGGAATCTAATGATGTGAAAATTTCTGAGTTTCGAGAAGTGGGCCCGGGGCTCGGGTTTTGCCAATTTTGAGTGTTTTGACATTTTTTGATTGTTTTCGCTTGGGCTTTGTTCCCTTAGCATATTGTGACGTATTCGTTCTGGTTTTAGTCAGATTCGACACGCGAGGAGGCTGATTTGAGAGGCAAGGGCATAGTGAGCTAGAGCTTTAGCCGGTTCGAGGTGAGTAATGAATGTAAATGATGTCCTGAGGGTTTGAAACCCTGAATTTGCACATCGTAGTGCTATATTGAGGTGAGACACGTGCTTGATGATGAGCGTTGGGTCGTTTACTATTGGGGATTGTAACTTGGTACGTCCTGAGTGACGCTTTTACCACGTATTTGATTAAAGCTTATTTGTTATTCTCATTATTTGGATTGATTGCCATATTTGGGCTTCGTGCCAACTATTTGAACCCTCCAAGAAGTTTTATCACTATTTCCTCACTGTTTAGACTTACTACTTAAACTCAGTCGTACCGTTTTCCACTATTTTACAACTCAACCACTTTTACTCGGTTTTTGAAACTAAAAAGATATATTAAATGATGTTTTGGACTGAGAACTACTGTTTTACTAAATGCCCGAGAGGCTTATATGATTTTTGGACTGGGTATGGCCAAGGGTCAGATGTGAGGATACTATGGGATCGGGCTGCACACCGCAACAGTATTATGTTGATATTGATATGAGGCCAAGGGCCTAGTTGATGCCACGAGATGGCTTGATATTGCTCTTGGGCCGTAAGGGGCCCTCCCAGAGTCTGCACACCCCCCAGTGAGTGCCGTCAACGATAAATATATGGATCGGGCTGCACCCCACAGCGGGTACTATATGGTACCGTTCTATGTGTTGATTTTCGTTATATGTCTGTCACTTAACTGCTTATTTGTTATAGCATCTCCATATTTCGTTTCCATTGGTTTATTGCTTTCATATTACTTGTTTAAACTGCTGCATTATAGATTACTCTGTGATTTCCGTGATTTCTTATTCTTAGTCATTATTTATGCTTATTACTCACTAGGTCGGAGTACTCACATTACTCCCTGCACCTTGCGTGCAGATCCAGGTGTTCCAGAGGCTGAGTGAGGATATTCAGTCGATTAGTTCATATCCGGGAGAATCGAGGTAGCTGCACGGCGTCCGCATCCCGGATCACTCCCTTCTATCCTTTCGTTTTATCCGCATTTCCTATACTGATTATGTATTAGGCTATTAAACTTGTGCTAGAGGCTCAAGACTTGTGACACCAGATCTGTATAGGTTATGTAGTTGTATTATCATCTGAATTTCCGCATATTTGACTCGTTGTCCTAAACTTTTATTATGATAAATTGGCAATTTAACTGTGTTAGCTAATAATGAATTGTATAAGAAATGGGTCGAGGTTGTTAGTTGGTCAGGCTTACCTAGCAGTGTGTTGGGTGCCATCACGACCGGGGTTGGGGTCATGACAGTAATAAATATTGATTAATGGCAACACTTAAAATTTAATAAACCTTTCGACCTTACTGATTAACAACGACACATGATCATTATAGTGTGAACAATAGGCTCTAAATGCTACAAAACTAAATCACATATCTAAAGTACATTCTGTATTTGAATCCAAATGCTGATGACATGAAAGCATAATTGTGCAGCATTTTACTTCATACAATTCCCGAACTAACTCAACAACAATTACAATGAGCTTTAATCCAAACTTCTTTCATATAAGCAATGAGCAAAATCTTGTAAGATCAGCAGGCCAACTATTTTAAATCCAGAAATCTACAGCTTTCAGCAGAAATGACAAAGACCAAACTCAAACATTTTAGACTACATCCACAACAAAGAAAACTAATAGAATTCACCTAAAATTAAAATATTACAAGACGTGAGTAGATGGAGAAACAAGGAAGAACAAGAAGTCAGTAACTCGAATAATTTTCATCATGAATCCATGTTCACGTTTGCACATTACACTTCAAAAGTTAGCCATGAATCGAGAAGTACCTGGAAAGTAATAGAGAAACACAGAGGAACGGGGAGTTATCAGCAACAACAGAATAGTGCAAATCAACAGATCAACAACAGCAAATTCAACTTCCTTAAACCATTTCAATCCCTATACCATTTTCTTTGTTGAATAATTGCTCAATATGGTGTTAGTTCTCCTATGTCAAGCTTGCTATGTCAAAGTTGTCTACCTAGTTGTATGTTCAAGCCCTCTTGTTTGACCAATCTTGTTCCCTTAGCCTCTAGGAATGATGATCTATGCTAATAGACTTTAGGATTGTCAATTGGTTACCATATATGGTTTCTCCCTTCTAATTCTGGTACGAGTTCGTGTATGGTATTGAGTGTATAGTTGATACACTCTCACACTTGAGATATGCTAGGTTCTGTATCTACTGTTTGTGTGAAAGGTGAAACTTGCTGAAGGCCCAGGTGTTATTGGAATATTTCTCTTTGGGCCTTCTTTGTTTATTGGGCATGTAGTTTTTCAATATATAATATTCACAGTTGTATTCATTATCTTGGGACTGTAATAATTTATAAACAAAAACAGATGGGAAAATTAGTAAAAAGGTGGGGTAGGGTACTCTAATTCTCAAACGAATTGGTAGAAAGCATGCCTATAGGATCTATGTGGTCTATTCACTATTTGCTTTACATGTTTTTTAATTTCATGAGTAGAAAGCATGCCTATAGGAGTCACACACACACATCACTTAAACATATGCTCTTTTAAGTATTTGTCGTACCTGTTTCCACTACTGTGTTTCCTTAGATAGCATGTCTATAGGGCGCAACAATGCAATATTCTACTTACCTAGATGTCATGCCTATAGGACTTTGAATGATTAATCTATCAGTTGCCTCAATTATCATTGTACTGCTCATCTAGATAGCATGCCTATTGGGATAAATGGGATAACTATATAAAATTGATTTCAATTGCCAACTATTAGATATCATGCTTCTAGGACATTGTCACCTGCCTAAGAAACTCGTCTATAAAATCAGCATTGGTAATTCACGATTCTGGGGTCGTTTCATTGCCTTTGTGCAAACAATCTAGAAATCATGCCTATAGGTTTGTAATCCGCAAATCCATTGCATGTACATTGTTAAAAATTATAATCACTTAGAAATCATGTTTATAGGACTTATAATGATTTAATATGTCCGTACGTTAGCATAAAACATAGAGTTACCTGTTTGATACTGGAATCATATAGAGATCATGCCTATAGGACCAAAGGACTCTAAGTCTTAAGTTCTAAATGTTCTACTGCTTAATTTGATAGTCATTCTGCGTGCTTCTTTGCTTATGTGTGGAGGCTAACATGAGCCACTTTTTACTATTATGTGTCGTCCTATTTGTTTTTGAATGCGCGATTAGTTTTATCATTTTTTAGCAACCTAAGTAAGTCTAGAACCACCAAAATAGAGGTCCAGAGCCTCCTGGACCATAGGCATGGGACGAGTAGTGCACGTAGGACACGACTTAGAATTGGATTAGACAATTTAGGTAAACAACTTCAATATAGTAATCGGGTAGCAGGAGATGATAGTTTGTGCCCGCTGAATAATATGAGCAACTCCTCTCTAAAAGGAGTTGCAAAGTATTATTTGTATTAAACGGCGTAATCCTTTAGGCTAAAAAACTTAGGACCCTTCCCCTTCCTTTATATACTTGCTATTTACACCTATTCATTTAACATAGACCATTGTAGTTGTGTCCTTGTCATCCTTAAAGATTTGTACCAATTCTCATTATGTTATAATGAAACTCTTCGACTTTTATATTTCTTTGTTTGTCTGATCACCTAGCCAAATTACATAATCCATATAGTCTTAAGTTCGAACAGACCCACAGTTGTGGACCTCGAAGAGTGCCTAACACCTTCTCTTTGAAGTAATTCGAGCCCTTACCCGATCTTTGGTGGTGTTGACTAGTCAAACAGAGTCATTTGTAAATAGGTGCCCTAACGTACCTTTAAAAATTATTAGGTGGCGACTCTCCTCTTTTAACACCCTTACTTTAAAAGAGTTGTCACATGTCGAAATACATTTTCGCAAGAAAACGGGGCGTGACACCTGGGAGGTAGTTGACATACCTAAGGGAAAGGTTCCCATTTGATGTAGGTGGGTATACAAGATCAAATACACATTAAATGGAGAGGTTGAAAGGTTCAAAGCTAGGCTGGTTACAAAGGGTTACAGCCAGCACGAGGGTCTAGATTATTAGGAGACCGTTTCTCCAGTGGTGAAAATGGTTACAGTTAGGGGAGACATTGTTTTAGCTGCTATTAACCAGTGGAATCTTTACTAAATGGATGTCTATAATGCCTTTCTTCAGGATGACCTAGAAGAAGAGGTTTACATGCAGCTCCCACCTGGTTTCAATGGGGAATAAGGCTTGTAGACTACTCAAATCACTATATGAGCTTAAACAAGCATCAAAGCAATGGAACTTGAAGCT
The DNA here is from genome assembly GCF_000715075.1 of Nicotiana tabacum. NCBI lineage: Eukaryota > Viridiplantae > Streptophyta > Magnoliopsida > Solanales > Solanaceae > Nicotiana > Nicotiana tabacum. Next base: position 188,290,983 of record NC_134087.1, on the reverse strand, counting down.
TACAAAAGCTCTCTTACAAGCAGGATTTTTACAAAGCAAACATGATCATATTCTTTTCAATCTGAGAAAGCACATCAAAATTGTCATCATCCTTGTCTATGTTAATGATCTTTTTATCACAAGAGATGATGAAACTATAATAAAATAAGCTAAAACTATACTTCAAAAGGCTTTTAGAATTAAAGATTTAGAGTCACTGAAGTACTTCTTCGGGATAGAAGTAAGTAGGTCTCAGAAAGGTATATTGTTGTGTCAGAGGAAATATGGTGTTGAGCTCATAGTTGAGTTGGATTGGTAGGATCAAAGCCAGCTGTAACACCAATGGAGCAGAACAGGAAGCTAACAACTGTGGAATATGATACACATTGTGATCTGAATGATGATTCACAACTTACAGATGTAAAAGGGTATCAAAGGCTCATAGGGAAACTTCTTTACTTAATATTGACAAGGCCTGATATTGCCTATGCAGTGCAGTCCTTGAGCCAGTTTATGCAAGCACCTAAGAGATCTCATCTAGAGGTAGGACAGACTGGTAAGATACATTAAAAATGAGCCATGGCTAGGCATTCTAATGAGTGCAAATGGTGACATGACCTTGAGAGCATACAGTGATGCAGATTGGGCCAGCTGCCCAAATTTAAGAAAATCTGTGATAGGGTATTTGGTAAAGTTTGGTGACTCATTGATATCATGAAAATCAAAGAATTAGAATACAGTTGCAAGTAGTTCAGTAGAGTCAGAGTATAGAAGCATGTCATTGACATTTACTGAATTGATCTGGTTATTGGGAGTGTTCAATGAGCTGGGAACTGCAGTTTCTACTCCCATTCAATTGTTCATAGATAGCAAAGCAACAATGCAAATAGTCCGCAATCCTATATTCTATGAGCGTACCAAACATATAGAGATAGACTGTCATTTTGTAAGGAAAAAGGTGCAAGAAGAACTAATCCATCATGTATATGTTCCAATAGAAGATCAAGAGGCAGATATATTGGCCAAAGGACTTGGCAGCGTGCATCATCATCATTTACTGTCCAAGCTAGGTGTTTTGAACATCTTTATAACACCTAGCTTGAAGGGGGGTGTTGAGATGAATAAAGTAATAGCTGGTGATAGTTGTGAGTCTAACAGCTTAGAGGGTGAGAAAGAAATTAGGTGACAGTTGTTCACTCTTAGATAAGTTAGTTATGTTATTTAGCTAAGAGGTTAAGTTAATTAGCATTCACGTGTACAACACATATTGCTTAGTCTTGTAAATGATTTGTTCCATTTTGATTCAATACAATTGGGGTTCTTTCTAGAACCGTCTTTCTCTTCATCTTCGATACATTCAGAAGCTCCATTCTCACGCTTCAATAGTGAGATTTAACACAATTAGCAGCCAAGAATTTGGCCTTGTTTCTTTCTTTTCTTCTCATTGCTCTGGTTGTTGAAAGTACACAAATTGGCAGTAAGTTTGCATGTTATTGCGATTTCTGATAGAAAAAAAATGCGTACAATATATTTTGAGGTCCAATTTATTTTGAAGTATTTTAGTTGTTCAGGTTGCATTAGTATAGACTGCCGATATCACACCCCTTGGGATGTGGTCCTTTCTGGAAACTGCATGAACGCAGGATACATACTTTGTACATCGGGCTACCTTTTAATTTTAGTTATTCAGGTTACTGTTTTACTTTTGTGTGTGTATATATATATTTGAGCACTTAAGTTTGTTTCTCCTTTTTTCCATAATGCAATTACTGGAAAGAGTGCTGCTAACCTGGTCTGCAGCTCGGTTTTGTTTGTCCTAGTTTGTAAATTATTAGGGACTTATTGGAGTTAACTGAATTAAAGGAATCTAGGAGGATCTTAGAAGTTTTTTTAGAAAAGAAAAATATCTGAAAAATGGAAGAAGCTTCTAAAAGGGACAGCTGTCCAAAATTTGTTAACAAAAGATGCTAAAAAACTGGACAACTTTCCATTTTTCTGTTTTAAAGATGCTAATTCCCTAATTTTAAGGGAGGCTGGCAGATCCTCTTACACTCTCTCACACCTCATATTCTATAAAACAATACTCACACTCCCTCATTTCACACGTTAATATCTGCATATTCACTCACAAAAGGCACCAGAGTTCTTTTATTTTTTACTCTCACTTTCATTAGAGAAAACTTCTGAAATTCAAGTCTTAAAAACTTCAGAAAAGAACAAAAAAGTATATTTCTCAGCTGGCTTCATTTCTCTGCTCTTTGGTCTTCACTCGTTCTATTTTTTTTTTTTTTTGGAGTTTGGGTCTATCTCTATTCCTTCTGTTTTGCTGCTGCTGGATACTGGCTGATTAGTAGTTGATCTACATATTTGGTTTTTCTTTGACCTTTATTTGGTCTTGGATCTTCTATTGATGATTACTAGGTATGTGGCTGTACCTTTGTATTTTTCTGTTAAGATGTTAATCAAAGATCTGAATTACATATTAGCTTGTGAATCCATGTTATTTTATAAGAGATTTATCTATACTAATTGGTCCAGCTGTTTGTATCTACATTATCAAGTTAGTAATTTTGATTTGAGTTCATTCATTACTGTTTCTGTATTAAGTTCCAAATTGCAATAAATTTGAGTTTTTCAGTCTGTTTCATATGACATCTCTTTCTTACTGTTGATGGGTAATCTGGTTCGTAGCCCGACCCTTGGAAACCATTGGAGTTCATGAGCCTCTGGAGTCAATTTGAAGTATTGTGTGAGTTGGTCATAATGTTGTGTTCTGATTGTGAGCTCATAAGCTAGCTTAAAGTCATAACAGTTAAGGGGTTTCTCAATATCCTAAAAATTGGGATTCTTACTAACTTTGAGATGATAGCTATAGTAATATATGTGTAGTTCATTTCAAGCTGGATTGTATAAAGTTAATTGTGCTTTTGATCGTTGATTTTTCTCAGTTCAAGCTAGAGAGTAGTCATTCTTTGCAAGCATGATTTGTGATGATCGAAATTTTATTTTTCTTTATCATTTAGTTGCAATCTGTATTGTCCATCATGTGAATAGTTCATTTTAATACCAGAATGTACTGTTGATCAAATATTGAGGTTTAGAGGTATAAGTAATTGTCTCTCACGATATAATTGAAATAATGGGCCATATGTGACTTTGTAGAAGTTAAAAGGAATTTTTACATTCTTTTGCCACATAGGAAACCTTATTACCGTTAATGTTTAAGGTTTGACTTAATTACACTTAGTATATCAAATTACCAATTCTATACCATAATTAATTATGAGTATAATTAATTGTACATTTTTACTCCTTAATTAAAGGAATCTACACGTTTCTCTCTCCTAACCCATCAGTCTCACCCACGTTTTACCCTTACCCACGTTCTTTTTACCATTTTCCATATTCTGAAACCAAATTCTCCTTCTAAATTCACAGAAAATTAAAGAAACCCTTCAACAAAGTTGGTTCCCCATTTTACTCCAGTTAAAGTTCATCAATGAAGAACAACTAAGCTCATCAAAATTGAAGTCAAATCTTCAAAATTCATACACACATTTACCTTCAGCTTCAAATTTTCTCAATGAAGAAGAACAAACCTTCAAAGAGACAAGAGAGCAGCAATTCCACCATTGACAGCCATTAAAAAACTTTGAAGCTTTGAATTCAAATTTGGATTTTCAAAAATCATTATTTGTTTTGATTGGGTGTTGTTGTAAATAATTGGGAATATGTTTTGGAGTTTATATCTCAATTTTGAGGGGTTTTGGTGATGATTTAGACTTGATTTTGACTGAATTTTAGATTGAAACAAGAAGAAGAAGAAGAAGAAGAAGAAGAAGAAGAAGAAGAAGAAGAAGAAGAAGAAGAAGAAGAAGAAGAAGAAAAAGACATATTGCAGAAATTGTGGAAAAATTGTAGAAAAATTATAGACTATTTTTTGTAGAAGATTTGTAGAAGTTATAGTCGTTTTTGATTTGTGAAAACAGAAAACAAAACATCTACAATTAGAATACAAATAATCTACAATTTATCTACAAACTGGGTACATTGAATTTTAATATCTCAATTCCCATTCAATTGTAGCTTAATTGGTATTTTCGACATAATTGCATTTTTTGCAGAAGATTTTGTAGGAGTTTATTTACAAATTGGGTACATTGAATTTTAATATCCCAATTCTCATTCGATTGTAGCATAATTGGCATTTTCGACGTAATTGCGTTTTTTGTAGAAGATTTGTAGAAGTTTTAGTCATTTTTGATTTGTGAAAACAGAAAACAAAGCATCTACAATACAAATAATCTACAATTTATATACAAAATATCTACAAACTGGATACTGTAAGCACGTGATTTTTTCTTTACGAGCAATCGCTCCAAAAGAAAATAAAAATAGTGACAAATGATTTCGCTGTACAATTGTTCGAGTTTTTCGTGACATGTGTTGTTAGTCATTTGTGGATCTGTCCATTTTGCATTTAATCATTAACAAACAAAATACAAAATATGCATGTCAGGGTGATTAAACCATAATTCGGTCAGTAAAAGAAAATTCAAAAAATATATGTGCATCGTTCGTTCTAGGCTTTTAGTTAACTTACCGAAATATTTTTTGTGATAATTGTGTTAAAATGTTGCATTGTTGTTGGTTTTAATTTCATTATTTTATTATTTGTTATTTCATTTTTGTTTTAAAAGAAAAAAATAAAATAGAAAACAAAAAGAGGGATTGAAAATCGGGTTAGGCCTAGGAAATAAAACAAAAAGATGGGCCCAAACCAGCACAAGTCCGGTCCAGACCAGGCCTGCCCAGGCAACTCCCGAAACGACGTCGTTTCAGGGACGGCTAATCTGAGCCGTTCATTTCCATTGATCCGATGGCCTTTATTGGCCCTCATGACCCGACCCAGTCCCATTTTTGACCGACCCCTTGCTTAACCAAACGGCACCGTATGGTCAAGCCTCCCCAATCCTGGCCATCAATTTTAATCAATCCAACGGCCAGGATTGAATCAGCCTCCCCGTATATAAACTCAACCCTTCACCCCACGCCCCCTATCCGAACCCCCCTTCAGGCATCTCCTTCCCCAAGCTCGGAAACCCCCAAACCCTAACGCCGCCCTAGTCTCCCTTGCCATTAAAACTGGCGGCACGAACGCCGGTGATCACCTCCTGAACACCCTCAGACCCCCTCACTCTCCTGAACATGGATCTGCTATCCATTTGCCTCGAATCACTTTCCTTCGTCTCGAATCTTCATTTGAAGATTTGAGTCGAACCCGGACCTATACCAAATTACCCCATCTTCATACCAGACACTCCCCTGACCCTCCTCGTGACCAAACCAAGCTTGGTTTGGTCCGAATCTACCCACAACTCCCAAAAAATCAGATCTGAAGATCCAAAACCTAGAACACATGCACCTGGGGAATCCGGCCGGTCTTGAAAGGGGTTTGAGGTTTAATGGATCTTAACCAAGGTGTTCTCATGTGAGAACACCCTGGTTAAAATTTGTTCGGCCTCAAATGATCAAAGCTAAGTCGGATTTGGGACAGTTTGGTTTAAACTTTTTCCGTAAGTTTTCCTGCTCTTTGTTTTAGTTTTGATTGAGTTGTTAACATGCTTTGTTGTGAGTATTTGTTATTGTCTGTTACTTTTTCTGTTTTCTTCCATCTCTAGCAAAGACCTTTTATTTGGTCGATTGATTTTCTATGTGTGTGTTCTGAATGTACTCTGTGATATACATGTTCGTCGATTAGATTAATCGTCAAATAAGTTAACTTATATAGGTTCCCAGTGATTGACCAAAGTTGTCCGAAGCCCTTTAGGTCCCTGAACGTATTGTTTATATGAGCGACTGATTATTACTTGTTATAATTAGTATAGTCGACCTGATAAATGTCGTCGATTAACTTCCTACGACTGAATGTTCAAATGTTCTGATATGTACAACCTCACTTGACTGAATGGACCTGTATTGTGAAATGAATATTGGACATTATCTGTGAATGCTAGTTTGTAACTACATTGTAAAAAAACAATTAAAAGGATCAGGCTAGGACAATTCTGAAATTGAACTTTCAGAAGTTCAAAAATGCCCTGATACTGCAATGGGCAGGGCAATAATAATCAAGGGCTAACAAGGGTATTCTGGGGTTTGAAAAGGACAGAAAAGATTAGTTTGAATGAACTGACAAGTAGGGTACTAATTAAGATTAAACTAATGCCAATGGGGAACAAGACATAAGAGCATGGGAGTTTAAAATGAATACTAAAATGAGCCCATAACTCTTGATTAAAGAAAAACCAGGCATGGGGAGCAAATGGCTGGCATCAAAAGATGCTTAAGGATGGGTTTAATAGGTATGGGCAGATTGCAAGTTGCAGGATGCAGGCAGCTTGACTGCACTGGGTTATTAGCTTATAAATAAGCTGTTTCAGGACATACAAAAGGGGCTGGAATTTTTAGTCTTGAGGCTGGAACTTTTAGTCTGAAGAGAGGTCTAGTGAGTTTAAAGAAAACTGAAAAGCATAAGGTAGTTTCCAATAAACATTGTAACCAAACACTGCCTGAAAGTTGTATAAGAGTGCATATTGGTCAAGCTGTCTTGGCCAAGTTCTATTGTTTGCATTGACTGAGCTGTTTGTGGTTGTTGAACTGGTGGTTTTGCTGCATTGAACACTCAGTTATTGCTGTTGTTTCATTATTCTTTCTTGGGATTGCTCATTTGGTGCTCGACTATTTGCTGGTTCTCTTTGTTCTGGGAAATATTGTTGGTTGTCTGTGGGCTGTGGAAAACACTTGGTTTGTTGATTTGTTGCTGTGTTGTTGCTGTGTATCTGCTGTTGCTGTGTTTACTGCATACTGCCCAGCTGATCATTCCTTTCTTCTTTGTCTTCTATACCAGGTACACAACCAATGCACTGTCAAAATGTAATTGGGAAATTTGAGCATGAATATAAATGAAAGTCCTGAAGAATGTCTTTATACATAGATTGTTACATTAAATATTCATGTAATATGTAATAGTTTGCATTCTTGTTTAGATACTGAAGGTAGCCTGTGTGCCCAGTAGATGTCAATATGTGGTGATTGAATGCTAGTTTGTATATGTAGGTTGATAGATAAAAGGGTCTCCAATGCAGTAGGTTGTATCTTAGGTTTTTTATGGTTAGCATGTCCTTAAAAACATAGAACTATCCATGTTAGTTAATTTCATGTCCTTTTGATAAACTGTCTCCTTACAATTGGCAAACCATTGCCTTAAAATAAACGGCGCAAGTCTGCACTTCTCAACCTCACGAAGGTCGAGCCCGAATCAAACGAACCCAGCAGCCTTTCATCAGAAAGGCATTGGCCCAGGTCCAGCCGATACCGTGTGGGCTGGGTTTGGGCCCACGAGACTCGATTAGCTGCCCATGGGCATGACCATGTTTTCTTATTCCGCAAAGGCACTCGGAATTCCGTTATAATAACCTGCAAGCATGTAATTGAATAGGGTCATTTTTATCCTCAACTAGTAGAGACAAATGCGACAAGAAACGTAGTTGCTATAGGATATCCTGTTAAAATAAAGACGAGATGAGCTTCGACAAACAAAAACGCACAAGATGCGGGGCCCTCGTTAAACGTATATTATCGAAGCATTTAGTTTCCAGGACGGGTCGTTTAGCAAATCTCACAACCCTCTTAAAATAACAATACGTTAGACTCTTTAGGACGCGCCTTAATAAATCTTACCTTCTTAAACCCGGGTGCACATTTATGTGACCCAAATCCAATTCTCAACAGAGTCGAAATGTGTTTCTAATCACGGGTACATTGATTGTGACGTGGTTCGAGATGCGTGTCCATGACGTTGCAAATTCATTTTAAAATAAGAATGAGATGAGCCTCACCAAATAAAAATACAAATTGCGGGGCCCTCAGTAAATATTTGCTTTAAAAATTATTTAGATTTCAGGATGGACCGTTTAGTAAAATTCCACGGTCCTACCCAAAATAAATACGCTAGTCGCTTTAGGCGCGCCTTTAATAATTTAATTTCCTTAAACTCGGGTACACATTGATGTGACCCAAATCCAAATCTCAACGGAGTCAAAGTGTATCGACGACCACGGGTACATTGATTGTAACGCGGTTCGAGATACTTTTTTATAACGTTGCAATTCTTGATAAAAATAACAGTAAATGATAAAAGCGGTTGAAGGATAAACTTTGCACATAAGTTCATATTGTATTTAAAATCAGATAAATAAGCCGAATATAACAGTTGAGCGACCGTGCAAGAACCACGGAACTCGGGAATGCCTAACACCTTCTCCTGGGTTAACAGAATTCCTTATCCGGATTTCTGGTACGCAGACTGTAATATAGAGTCATTATTTTCCTCGATTCGGGATTAAAATTGGTGACTTGGGACACCCTAAATCTCCCAAGTGGCGACTCTGAAATAAATAAACCAGTCCCGTTTCGATTGTCCTTTATTTGGAAAAAACTCCCTCGTACCCTCACGGGTGCGGAAAAAGGAGGTGTGACAGCTCTGGCGACTCTGCTGGGGACCATAACCCAGAACCACTGGTTCAAGGTTAAGAATTCGAGCTTAGTGTAATTGTTATTATTTGGCTTTATTTATTAGCTGATTTTATTACATGTTTTGAGCCTAATGTGCTAAATGCTGCTTTTACTGCTTTGATATTGTTTGAACTGTACATATAAACTGTGCCGAAACCCTTCTCTTCTCTCTTGAGGAGCGCACGCTGGTCGTGGCTTCTTTCTGTTAGTGTCATATGCCAAAATAGAACGAGGATTCAGAGGAGTTGCAAAATCGGATGGCCTTTTGGTTACCGGTACACAGCTCCCATCCTTGGCTCGAGTTGTCCGCTCGGGTAAGCCAGGTCTAGAACAAACACCCAAGTTATGAACTTAGTATAACAAAGCCACATGCCGGATCCCTAGTAGGAACGTTTATTTGCATCATGTGCATTTGACTTAGGGGACTCAACACAGGGGTTGGGTCCGTCTAGGACAAGCAACCTGAGAATAAAGACCATCCTGCTACATCCTGTTTGCTTTATTTACTTGTTTCAAGGCTTGCATGCTGACCGGTTTCTGAATATCGGGAATGTTTGAAAAAAAAGGGAAGAGGAACAACGGTTAAGGGGTTAATTATTTATTCTTGAAAAGTCAAAAAATGGTTAAAACTCTGCCAGAATTTTGAAAAAAAAAGAAAAATGTGTGTCTTATTAATTTGTTTTAGTAAGGGTCTTTGATTCATTTCTAAGAGAAAAATAGTGTGTCTCCAAAATTCGGCTTATGCCTGAACTACGTCAGTTTGATTCTCGCAGGATGCAAGATACGTAGGCAACCCCCATCGGGCTCAACTTGTTTTTCAAAATATAGGTACAATCCAAATAACGAAAGTTTTTAAGGTGACATCGTACTTTTCGGAAACAACCAAAATTTCGTTTTCTAGAAAAAAAGGCTTGTCAATTTGGTATTTGAGTCCAATGAGTCTGGATCTTTGCTTAACCACCCCAATAAACATGCAGAATGAGTATAAGTCCAAGTTTGCCGGTAACAGTTAGAAGCAAAATCCCCCTGGAAGTGCGATTATGGTGGGAGGATTTGGAAAAGTCAGAGCAAGACAAGGTCAAACTGCACCTGGGAGGTTTGGTTGATTTGTTGAACGTCAGGCCTCGGTGCGACATCATAAAGGCTTTGGTTACATTTTGGGATCCGGCCCACAACGTGTTCCGTTTCTCAGATTTTGAACTCACCCCAACCTTAGAAGAAATGGCGGGTTACATGGATGTCACTGAAGGTTTGAGACACAAATACCTGATCGCTCCAAGAGCTGTGAATTCACACAAATTCATGGATCTGTTGAAGATAAGCAAAGGAGTCCCATACGCTGAACTGGATAGAGGTTTTTCCACCCTACATCTCATATACCAGAGGTACGGGAGCAAAGGAGGATTTAATGATCCAGAAAGTGGTATTTGTAGCAGGGGAAATCTGGTAAAATGGAATGAGCATAGGCGGTTCGCTTTCATGGTGGCATTTTTGGGCCTTGTGGTGTTTCCCCGAAAAGATAAAAATATCGACCTGAAAGTGGCTGGAATCGTCAAAATCCTGATTACCAACGATAAAAGCATCCTTGCCCCTATGATAATGTCAGAAATATACCGAGCCCTCACGGCTTGTAAGGCCGGAGTAGACTTCTTCGAGGGGTGCAACTTGTTGTTACAGATGTGGATGATCGAACACTTGTGTCACTATCCTCAGTATATGCGCTACATGTCTACAAATGGGGGCTGCATCGAGGGTTATAACCTAAGGGTTTCAGGTTTCCGATCACCGGGAGGGTTTGAGGAATGGATATCCTATCTCCGGGTCATCACCGCAGACCAAATAAACTGGACTTTGGGTTGGCTTTTTGTGGAAGAAATCATATACATGCCCGCCACTGGTCCTCACTTCCTCTTGATGGGACTCAGAGGTATTCAACCTTATGCCCCTTACAGGGTAATGAGACAGTTAGGAAGATGTCAAGTACTACACCCGTACGAAGATCTCAGCACTTATGCAGTCGAGGTCAGCAGTGACAGCCAATTTCCTGAAAAGACAGTTCGTTGCATATGGAGTGAATGCCAGTACCTGACGGCAAATACTCGGGTAGGTGATGTGTCTAGGGGTGAAGTCTCGCCGGCCTATCTCGCTTGGCATAACAAGAAGAACATTGTGAAACGGCCAACCAAATGGCCTCACCTCCAAGATTTTGTTGAGTCATCGCAAGAACAATGGGACTGGCTCGCAAAAGAGGAAGGTTACCTGGTTGAAATCAGGAAGCTGAAGCGGCAAGTTGAAAGGATTGTATTCGAAAACAACGTGCAAGTCACCCAAGAGCAGGCTAAAAAAGACAAGCTAGCCCAAGAGAACCAAACCCTGAAGGCCCGCCTTCGCCAAGCTAGTAAGAATAACATCGACCGACAGAAGCGTTGCTCCGACGAAAGATTGATAGCCAGCTTGAGAAATCAGGTCATCCAGAGCCAAGTAGAATTAGACCAATCAGAGGCTTGCATAGCAAGGATGAGGGTCAAATGGGCAGAAGGTACAATGGCCCGGAGGAAGCGCCTACAGCAAGTCATGAGGAATTGTGAACTGAGCGTCAAAGCAGCAAAGGAAACAAATTCCGCTCTGCAAGAACGGATCTTCAAGCAAACACAAGATGCCCAAGCCGACCGGAGACGCTATTACAATGCAATGACAAGGATGGAAAGGCAAATGGATATGTTCCAGGATCAGCTCGCCACCAATGCACAAGCGCTAGGATTAAAGAGCCGACAGATAAGGCAGCTGTTCGCAGAAAGGGACAACATTCGAGCAAGAATTGACGAAATCGGGCATTACATCTACCTAAAATGCTTGGCATGCGAGCGAACACCTCGGGAGACCCTCATTGCTTCTATCATGGGCTGCGTCCACCGGATTATGAACGAGTTGAAGAGCTTGCAAAGAGACCTTACACCTAGGGTCGCGAAAGGGCCGAAAGATGCCTCGTGGGTCCCTAAGTTGGAAAATTAGTTGTTGATCGAGTCCTGGTCATTTTGTTTGTTGTTTCCCCATATGTTGTTTTCTTTTCCTCAAACCAAGTTTAAAACCGTGGAGTCTGTACTGTTGCTATTTTGTTTAAAGCAATGTGTAATAGCAAATTTTGATAATGAAATTAAGCAACTCCGGAAGAATTTCTATGTGTCTTTACTTCGAGGCAGAACTACGCCTGGTCTGATTCACGCGGGGACGTGATACGTAGGCAATCCCCATAATATTCGATCGCTTTTAATAAATAAAGAAAAGAAAATACAAATAAAATAAAACGCAGGGTTTTCCAAAATACTTTAAAGGGACGAATGAGCAAACCGGGATGACGCATGTTGTTTGAAGCAAGGCATGTAGAAACGGTTAACTACCTAGGTGCATTACATCCTCTATGTGCTATGATCAAATCTGTTAAGCTCTAACGCTAACAAAGTTTGTTGTTGTCTGATACCAGACAGTTAGTTGTTAAAGAATTCTGGCAACACACTCATACCAAACCAGATCCAAAGGACCGGTAGCAACAAGCATGACTACTTCGGAGAATAGCAATGAGGAAGAAAGGCCGATGAGCCAGTTGTTGAAAGAAGCGATGGAAAAGATTGAAAGGATGGGACTAGAGATGAATGCAATGCAACTAGCCCTAGCCAAAACACAAAAGAGCCCTGAAACACTGGGACACATGCCGGAATACCCTCACTCTGGCCCTTCCACAAGCCGCCCAAATCCCCTCTATCATCAAGAAAGAAGCCCTCATGATTCCCAAGCTCCACCACCCCACCAACCTCTCCCAACACCCAATATTCCCATTTTTGTGGGACCTACATCAGCCCCTTTGCAGAGAACGACCAGTGAGCCATTGTTTCAGGCTCACGATACACAATACTATCCCCCTGAGCCTACATTCCATGCACCCGAGCCTCAAGCTTACAATCCACATTTAGAAGTGCCGGCAGAGGTTGAGAAGCCAGTTAAGGCTCCTGAACAGGATGAAGTGTTGAGAAAGTTCAAAAGCCTGGAGCAGTCCTTCAGGAACTTGCACGGATTGGGCAATCAAATCAGCGTAGCATACAAAGATCTGTGTCCTTTCCCAGACGTCCAACTCCCGGCCGGTTTTAAGATGCCTAAGTTTGATTTATATGAAGGGCACGGTGATCCCATGGCACATTTGCGGGGATTCTGTAGCAAAATGAGAGGGGCAGGCGGCAAGGATGAGCTGTTGATAGCTTATTTCGGCCAAAGTCTGAGCGGATCTGCACTGGAATGGTATACCAGGCAGGATTTCAGCAGGTGGTACACATGGGATGATCTGGCGCAGGCTTTCGCATGTCATTTCCAGTACAATCTAGAGATAGTCCCTGACCGCCTCACGTTATTAAGAACTGGGAAGAAACTCGGGGAAAGTTTTCGCGAGTTCGAGTTCCGCTGGAGAGAGCAAGCAGCTAGAGTCGATCCTCCCATGAGAGAGGGAGAGATGGTGGACTATTTTTTACAGACATTGGATCCAACCTACTTTGGTCACTTGGTGACAACGGTTGGAAAATCTTTCAACGAGGTGGTCAAGATAGGGGTCATGATAGAAGAGGGTCTGAGGTCTGACAAGATCTTGAATTATTCGGCACTCAAGGACACAACCCAGGCTATTCAAAGCGGCACGGGAGGTGCGCTGAGAAGAAAGAAAGAAGAGGTTGCCACGATCGAGGCAGGCAGTTGGTCCAGGGCTGGCCGGCCGCACTACAACCAACCCAGACCTCACGGGTCAAACTACCCATACAACCCACCACAAAATTTCTATCCGCCTCGAGAACCACATTGTTCCGTACACCAGGCCCAAGCATACACTCAGCCTCCGGTTCGCCCGCAACGGCGCGCGCCGGCCCCCTAGAACATATATGCACCACCACAAAACACCTATCCTCCACCGAGGGCGTATAGAAACCCTTCAGGGGAAGGCTTCCGGGGAAATCCAGATGCTAGGAATGACAGGTTGCGGAAGCAGAGAACTTTCACGGAGTTGGGAGAAACCTACACCGCTTTGTTCCACAAGCCGAGGCAATTGGGTTTGGTTAGTCCTGTCCAGACTCGAGAACCAAATCCCCCACCTCAGAATTTGGATCGATCCATCAGTTATGAATACTGCTCAGGGATGCTCGGGCATGATACCGAGAAGTGCTGGAAATTAAGGCATGCCATACAGGATCTTATTGACACCAATAAGATCGAGGTCCAGACACCGGAGGCTCCTAACATCAACCAAAACCCACTGCCAGCACACCATGAAACTCACATGATTGAGTTGGTGTGTTAGGGAGGAGAATTGAGAAAGCCCTCACAAACGGTGATGATGATCCAAGCCGCCCCGAAAGAGGTCTCAACCAGTGGAGGAACGAGTGTACAGTCACAGGGAGAAAGCGTCAAGCCAGTAGTGATATTGGGAAAGAGTCCGTCCGCCATAACAAGCAAACCCGAGCCAAACAAGTTGGTAATATCAGGGGTTCCACCCGCACCTGCCGTTGTGGTAAAGGGGGCACATAAAGAACTGGTCACCATAAAACCTGTGGTCCAACTGCCGATGATTGACGGAAGGGTTGTACCTTGGAAATATGAAAAGGCGGTGGTGATGTACCAAGGAAAACAGGTGGAAGAAGTCAGTTGTGAAGCGCAAGGGTTGACTCGATCAGGTCGATGTTTTGCTCCGGCGGAGCTAAGAAGAGCCAACCCAGTTGCAACCAAGAAACCTGTGTCTGAAGAAGAGGCTGAAGAGCTCCTGAGGAAGATGAAAGTACAAGACTATTCTGTGGTCGAACAGCTGAGGAAAACACCGGCCCAGATCTCACTGTTGTCGTTACTGATCCACTCTGAGGAGCATCGTCGGGCCCTGCTGAAGATATTGAACGAAGCTCATGTGCCCAGTGAGATTTCTGTAAACCACCTGGAAACCATTGCCAGCAAGATTTTCGAGGTGAACAGGGTAACATTCTCAGATGATGACCTGCCGGTGGAAGGTACGGAGCACAATAAAGCTCTATACCTAGCCGTCAAATGTGAAGACTCGGTGGTAACTCGAGTATTGGTGGATAACGGCTCAAGCGCCAATATTTGTCCATTATCCACTCTGGACCAGTTAAAGATCGACCGCGGAAGAATCCGGAAGAATAGCATCTGTGTCCGGGGGTTTGACGGAAACGGAACAGCCACTGTAGGGGATGTTGTACTTGAACTGACCATTGGTCCAGTCCTGTTCACCATGGAATTCCAGGTGTTAGATGCCACAGTTTCTTATAACCTGCTGTTAGGACGACCCTGGATTCATGCAGCCAAAGCGGTGCCTTCCACCCTACATCAGACGGTGAAGTTCGAGTGGGAAAGACAAGAGGTCGTGTTACACGGCGAGGATACAACGTGCACCATGGGCGGAACCATTGTACCTTTCATAGAGACCGCTGATGACAAAGGGCTTGGGTCTACCAGATCTTCGATATAGGGTCGACCAACAAAATATCTGAAGGAGAAATCATCCCGCACCCTAGGGTAGCTGCCATAACAGTCATGATGGTCTCAGAAATGCTGGGTAATGGATTTGTGCCAGGAAAAGGCCTGGGAGTCGAGCTTCAAGGGATAGTCCAACTGGTCTCCCTTCCTAAAAATCTGGAAACTTTCGGATTGGGGTTCAAACCAACCGCAGCAGACAGGAAGCAAGCACGAAAAATGAAGAAGAGGGTCTGGTTTCTTCCTAAACCAGTGCCACGCCTCTCAAAGTCTTTTGTCAAAGCAAGTGCCAATGGGTCGCCGGTCCCAAAGATTCGAGGACCTTTGATCGGTATAAATGAAGACCTGAATCAGAGTTTTGAGAGACTATTCGCGGATGTCAGTATGGTGGAAGCTGGAGAGGGTTCCAGCAGAGCAGAGATACAATTTGTGGGGCCTGAGGCCAAGACCAACAATTGGACGGTTACTCCTCTTCCTGTCCGAGGGGAGTCTTGGTAGTAGGCTTTGATTTATGTTTTGTTTGTTTGTTTGTTCGGATTATTCAAGGGTGTAATCCAAATTTTACTTTCGTTTTTGTAAAAGTGTGAACCCTTTTATCCCGCAAGTTTAATAAAGTTCTTTTCTTTTGTCCCATTTTAATTTTGTTTTGTTCTTTTTCTTTCTGAACAGTTCTCTTTTTACTGGTTCTAATGACATGGCATGCACAGCGGATCTTCGACCTAGTCTAATAAATCGATCAGAAACCGACTCAATAATGCAAGAGGTCGTTTGTGATGATGAATCTGAATGTGACGAAGGTGAAGCCTTCGAAGAGATAAACCAAGAACTGTGCCAATTTGAAGAGAAACCCAAGCCTAACCTAAATGACACCGACGGTGTGAATCTAGGAGACGCTGATAACGTCCAAGAGACCAAAATTAGCATCCACATTGAGCCGAATGTCAGAGCAGAATTGATCAAAACTCTCATGGAATTCAAAGATGTTTTTGCATGGTCATATGATGATATGCCTGGATTAAGCACCAATTTAGTGGTTCACAAATTGCCCACTGACCCGGCATACCCGCCGGTCAAGCAAAAACTAAGGAAATTTAAAACAAAAATGAGTGTAAAGATCAAAGAAGAAGTGATTAAGCAGTTGCAATCGAAGGTCATTCGGGTCACTCGATATCCCGAGTGGTTGGCCAATGTGGTACCAGTCCCAAAGAAGGATGGAAAAATCAGGGTGTGCGTTGACTACCGCAACCTCAACAAAGCAAGTCCCAAGGACAATTTTCCGTTACCCAACATTCATATCCTGATCGATAATTGCGCTGGGCGCGAGATCAGATCCTTTGTGGATTGCTATGCGGGTTATCATCAGATCCTAATGGACGAGGAGGATGCTGAGAAGACAGCGTTTATTACGCCATGGGGAACCTACTGCTATCGGGTAATGCCGTTCGGATTAAAGAATGCCGGGGCAACGTACATGCGGGCAATGACTGCCGTGTTTCATGACATGATACACAAAGAAATCGAGGTGTACGTCGATGATGTGATCATCAAATCTTGGCGTCAGGAGGACCATGTGGCAGACCTGAGGAGATTTTTCCAAAGACTCCGAAGGTATGATATCAAGCTTAACCCGGCCAAATGCGCATTCGGGGTTCCATTAGGAAAGTTGCTAGGATTCATCGTCAGTCGACGGGGGATTGAGCTAGACCCATCCAAAATTGAATCCATCCGAGATTTGCCACCGCCAAGGAACAAAACAGAGGTAATGAGTTTGCTGGGTAGACTCAATTACATCAGCAGGTTCATCGCTCAACTCACAGCAACTTGTGAGCCCATATTTCGGCTACTGAGAAAGGATGCCGCAGTAGGTTGGACGGCAGAGTGTCAGGAGGCTTTGGACCAAATCAAAGGGTATCTGTCTAATCCACCCGTATTGGTCCCGCCTAAGCCCGGGAAGCCCCTAATCCTTTACCTGACGGTCTTGGAAAATTCATTCGGTTGTGTACTGGGGCAACATGATGACACAGGAAGGAAGGAGCAGGCCATCTACTATCTTAGCAAGAAATTCACAGTGCATGAGGTCAAGTACACTCAACTCGAGAAAACATGCTGCGCCCTAACTTGGGTAGCTCAGCAGTTGAAGCACTACTTGTCTTCATATACTGCTTATCTCATATCCCGTTTGGACCCCTTGAAATATATCTTTCAGAAACCTATGCCCACGGGAAGGTTGGCAAAATGGCAAATTCTACTCACAGAGTTTGATATCGTCTATGTGACGAGGACAGCCATGAAAGCCCAGGCGCTGGCAGACCATTTGACAGAGAATCCCGTTGATGAAAAATACGAGCCCTTAAGAATGTATTTTCCTGACGAAGAGGTGATGCATACAAATGAGTTGGAATTACCTGAAGAGCTAGGTTGGAAGATTTTCTTCGATGGAGCTGCAAACGCAAAAGGGGTTGGAATAGGAGCAGTACTCTTTTCTGAAACAGGACGACATTATCCTGTTACGGCTCAACTACGCTTCTATTGCACCAACAATATGGCCGAGTATGAGGCTTGCATTCTGGGTCTGCGCTTGGCTGCTGACATGGATGTCCAAGACGTTTTGGTCTTGGGAGACTCGGACCTCTTGGTACATCAAATTCAGGGTGAATGGGAAACACGAGATCTAAAGCTCATACCATACCGACAATGCTTGCATGATCTAAGCAAGCAATTTCGATCGGTGAAGTCCAAACACATCCCGAGAGTTCACAATGAGGTTGCGGATGCCTTGGCCACCTTAGCATCAATGCTGCACCACCCTGACAAAATGTATGTTGATCCTCTACACATCCAGGTCCGTGATCAGCACGCTTACTGCAATGCCGAACAGGGTGTTATTGGCTCACCATGGAACACGATTGTATCACTTTCGTGAGGAAATGCCATCAGTGCCAGATACATGGAGATTTGATTCATTCTCCGCCAACAGAGTTACATACGATGTCAGCACCCTGGCCGTTTGTGGCATGGGGCATGGATGTCATTGGGCCCATCGAGCCGGCAGCATCCAACGGTCATAGGTTCATCCTAGTGACCATTGATTACTTCACCAAATGGGTTGAGGCTAAAACCTTCTAATCAGTAACCAAGAAGGCAGTGGTGGACTTTGTTCACTCCCATATCATCTGCAGATTTGGGGTCCCAAAAGTGATCATCACAGATAACGGTGCAAATCTTAATAGCAGCTTGATGAGAGAGGTATGCCAACAATTCAAGATTACACACCGCAATTCCACCCCATATCGTCCCAAGGCGAATGGAGCAGTCGAAGCAGCCAATAAAAATATCAAGAAGATACTGCGAAAAATGGTGGAAGGGTCCAGACAATGGCACGAGAGATTACCCTTTGCTCTGTTGGGTTACCGCACTACCATCCGAACTTCCATAGGCACAACTCCTTATTTGTTGGTGTATGGAACTGAGGCCGTAATACCAGCGGAGGTCGAAATTCCGTCCCTCCGAATTGTCGCTGAAGCCGGGATTAATGATGATGAATGGGTCAAAGCTCGATTGGAACAGTTGAGCCTGATAGATGAGAAAAGATTGGCAGCAGTGTGTCATGGTCAGCTGTACCAGAAGAGAATGGCAAGAACATATAATAAGAAGGTGCGCCCCAGGAAGTTTGAAGTAGGGCAGCAGGTATTGAAGAAGATCCTCCCACATCAGGTCGAGGCAAAAGGCAAATTCGCCCTAAATTGGCAAGGGCCTTATATCGTGACCAGAGTATTGTCCAACGGTGCTTTGTGTTTGACAGATGCCGAGGGGAGATGTGTCGACATGGCTATCAATTGAGATGCAGTCAAGAGATATTATGCGTAATTTCTTTAATTATGGCAATTTTTGGTTTATTTGTTTGTATTTGGCATTTATTGGATAATGAGATGACGGAGGCAATTCTTTCTTCTATCCAAACACTTTTAACCCTTGCTTCCCCTTTGAGCCTTAAGTTATTCTTTCATACCCCTCTTTTGGAATCACTAATGGAAAAGACATGAAAAAAAAAGAAAAAAAAGAGAGAAAGAAAATGAAAAGAAGGAAAAGAAAAAAAAAGAAAAGAAAAAAAAGAAGAAGATAAAATCATAAGAAATACAAAACCGTGGGAACTACGTTTGACCTGATTCCTCAAAGAGGATACGTAGGCGTCTCACGGCTCGGTCATAGTATGCATCATAGTGAATATAGGATGCATAATGTACATAGTGTGCATAATAGGCACAGTATGCGTAACACACATAGCGCAACATAAGTGTAAAAAATAATAAATTCCCCAAGCAAGAAAACTGGGGCAGAGGGTATGTTTTAAGTTCCAACAAAGGTTTGATTCCAAAAGTTGTAACACATCACCCATCAAATTATCTTCATTTTTGTAGCCTTTCTTTAATCCCACCACAAAACCAACATCAACATCCAAAAGACCTCCCGATCAATGTCCAAGAGATGCCAAGTCAGGCAAATAAAGCCGAGACTAATACACCGATACCCAACAAAGAAGAGGATCGTAAGACTAGGAATGAGTTGATGGTCAAAGGAATCTCCAGAAAGGAGGGTCGTATCTACAACACCCCGATTCCTCGAAAGAAATAAAATGAGAGAGTCTTATCGGTGAAAACCTTCACAGGCACCGATAGGCGATGTAAGATGAGGGATATGAAATGAGAGAGTCTTATTGGTGAAAACCTTCACAGGCACCATAAGGCGCCGGGAGATGAGAGAAAAGAGAGAGTCTCATTAGTGAAAACCCCTCGAAGGGCACTATGAGGCGACAAGACAGAGCAGCAAAAGCTACCACATTTGCAACAAAATGGACAGCCATTTATCATCCCCAGCAAGTCAGACCATCGGGCAAATCAATTGATACAAATAGACTGGGTCGGGAATCTATGGTGCACGTCATCATCACGGGGACCAGTCATGTCCTCCAGATAAGTTCTTCTGAGTTTCTTCTCCCCACCAAATATGGGTTCAGAAAGATTTTCTCCTTCTAGCTTTTATTTTCTCTTCCTAAAATTTGTCTTGAAAAGAATTTTTCAAAGCTTACTACCAGAAACCGGAGGGGAATTCATCCAATGCAGGATAATACAAACAGTCTTAGAAGCCGATCCCAGGCAATGCAGTGATCGTGCCCGGCAATTATGGAGGAAGTGAGCTCCTAAAGGGAGTGGTTTCGGGAGTTTAAAGAGGTAAAGATCCCAGCACGTGCTTAAAGAGAAAGCAGAAGAGGGGATTAATTGAAAGCCAATCCCCAGCAGGCTAGAGACCCCCAGCAGGAAACTCTGCCCACTAATCAATTATGGGACATAGAGCAAGAAAAGAGAAGAAAGGAAAAATCATCCGCCAGAAAGGCATCCTCTACCACCACGATGAAAAATAATTAAATCCTTTTGTCTGCTACAGGAAAACAAAGGATTGATGATGGCAGTAAGATGCAACGCCAGGGAAGTCACCAAAAACCGGGGCAGAAAATTTTCTGCCAATTGTCGAAAATTTTCTCAGAAGAACGGGGGAAGAATTTCAAATACTTTTAAGTTCTAGGTCGTCCACCAGTATAATGCGGGAATACATTTAAGTTCTAGGTCGCCCACTAGTATAATGCGGGAATACTTTTAAGTTCTAGGTCGCCCACCAGTATAATGCGGGAATACATTTAAGTTCTAGGTCGCCCACCAGTATAATGCGGGAATACTTTTAAGTTCTAGGTCGCCCACCAGTATAATGCGGGAATACATTTAAGTTCTAGGTCGCCCACCAGTATAATGCGGGAATACTTTTAAGTTCTAGGTCGCCCACCAGTATAATGCGGAAATACATTTAAGTTCTAGGTCGCCCACCAGTATAATGCGGGAATACTTTTAAGTTCTAGGTCACCCACCAGTATAATGCGGGAATACTTTTAAGTTCTAGGTCGCCCACCAGTATAATGCGGGAATACTTTTAAGTTCTAGGTCGCCCACCAGTATAATGCGGGAATACTTTTAAGTTCTAGGTCGCCCACCAGTATAATGCGGGAATACTTTTAAGTTCTAGGTCGCCCACCAGTATAATGTGGGAATACATTTAAGTTCTAGGTCGCCCACCAGTATAATGCGGGAATACATTTAAGTTCTAGGTCGCCCACCAGTATAACGCGGGAATACATTTAAGTTCTAGGTCGCCCACCAGTATAATGCGGGAATACATTTAAGTTCTAGGTCGCCCACCAGTATAATGCGGGAATACTTTTAAGTTCTAGGTCGCCCACCAGTATAATGCGGGAATACATTTAAGTTCTAGGTCACCCACCAGTATAATGCGGGAATACTTTTAAGTTCTAGGTCGCCCACCAGTATAATGCGGGAATACTTTTAAGTTCTAGGTCGCCCACCAGTATAATGCGGGAATACTTTTAAGTTCTAGGTCGCCCACCAGTATAACGCGGGAATACATTTAAGTTCTAGGTCGCCCACCAGTATAACGCGGGAATACATTTAAGTTCTAGGTCGCCCACCAGTATAATGCGGGAATACTTTAAGTTCTAGGTCGCCCACCAGTATAATGCGGGAATACATTTAAGTTCTAGGTCGCCCACCAGTATAATGCGGGAATACATTTAAGTTCTAGGTCGCCCACCAGTATAATGCGGGAATACATTTAAGTTCTAGGTCGCCCACCAGTATAATGCGGGAATACTTTTAAGTTCTAGGTCACCCACCAGTATAATGCGGGAATACATTTAAGTTCTAGGTCGCCCACCAGTATAATGCGGGAATACATTTAAGTTCTAGGTCGCCCACCAGTATAATGCGGGAATACATTTAGCTCTAGATTTTGGAATCAGTAGCCCCGCCTAAAGACAGAAGGTTACAACAGAGATCCCCAAGCAGAAAACAATAAAATCCCCAGCGCCAAGAAGCAGAAGGCTGCCAAAGCAAGCGTACATTCAAAAGGAAGAAGGAACGCGTCTCAGAAGAAGCAGTTTGGAAACATTGTAGCATGCCCAGTATAACAATGTTGATGAAGAAACATACCACTGAAGAAACCATTGAAAGATTTAAAGAAGAAAGCCATGTTCCCAGCAAATCAAGCAAAGTGATGAAAACTGGCATTCAGAAAAGGCGAAGGACCAGCATAATCTGCCAAGTTCACAAAATAAAGGCGTCAGAGGAAAGCGTTAGCCGACAAGAAAGCAAGACAACAAGAACAAGTCAGAGATAGATGAGATCTCCTACTCTAGCTTAGCTTCTTTCTTCTTTCCTTTCAAGATCAATGTAACAAGGAGATCAGTGAGCGGTAACATCCTACAGCAGCATGCAACAGCGCACAACAACAGCAAGCACTACAGTCACACGGTAGTCCCAGCTACCAAAATTTCCCGAACTACATTGACCTGATTCCTGTTCAGCCCAGGATATGTAGGAAACCTTTGAAGCAAAGGTTCGGTCAAATCTTTTTCAAAAATGCTTCACACAGAGTACTCGGACGAGCAAAAATCGCCCTCTTTATCTTTGCGCGAAAACCCTTCGTGTCTTCGTGCAAAGAGGGGCAGCTGTAAGCACGTGATTTTTGCTTTACGAGCAATCGCTCCAAAAGAAAATAAAAATAGTGACAAATGATTTCGCTGTACAATTGTTCGAGTTTTTCGTGACATGTGTTGTTAGTCATTTGTGGATCTGTCCATTTTGCATTTAATCATTAACAAACAAAATACAAAATATGCATGTCAGGGTGATTAAACCATAATTCAGTTAGTAAAAGAAAATTCAAAAAATATATGTGCATCGTTCGTTCTAGGCTTTTAGTTAACTTACCGAAATATTTTTTGTGATAATTGTGTTAAAATGTTGCATTGTTGTTGGTTTTAATTTCATTATTTTATTATTTGTTATTTCATTTTTGTTTTAAAAGAAAAAAATAAAATAGAAAACAAAAAGAGGGATTGAAAATCGGGTTAGGCCCAGGAAATAAAACAAAAAGATGGGCCCAAACCAGCACAAGTCCGGTCCAGACCAGGCCTGCCCAGGCAACTCCCGAAACGACGTCGTTTCAGGGACGGCTAATCTGAGCCGTTCATTTCCATTGATCCGATGGACTTTATTGGCCCTCATGACCCGACCCAGTCCCATTTTTGACCGACCCCTTGCTTAACCAAATGGCACTGTATGGTCAAGACTCCCCAATCCTGGCCATCAATTTTAATCAATCCAACGGCCAGGATTGAATCAGCCTCCCCGTATATAAACTCAACCCTTCACCCCACGCCCCCTATCCGAACCCCCCCCCTTCAGGCATCTCCTTCCCCAAGCTCGGAAACCCCCAAACCCTAACGCCGCCCTAGTCTCCCTTGCCATTAAAACTGGCGGCACGAACGCCGGTGATCACCTCCTGAACACCCTCAGACCCCCTCACTCTCCTGAACATGGATCTGCTATCCATTTGCCTCGAATCACTTTCCTTCGTCTCGAATCTTCATTTGAAGATTTGAGTCGAACCCGGACCTATACCAAATTACCCCATCTTCATACCAGACACTCCCCTGACCCTCCTCGTGAAAAAACCAAGCTTGGTTTGGTCTGAATCTACCCACAACTCCCAAAAAATCAGATCTGAAGATCCAAAACCTAGAACACATGCACATGGGGAATCCGGCCGGTCTTGAAAGGGGTTTGAGGTTTAATGGATCTTAACCAAGGTGTTCTCATGTGAGAACACCCTGGTTAAAATTTGTTCGGCCTCAAATGATCAAAGCTAAGTCGGATTTGGGACAGTTTGGTTTAAACTTTTTCCGTAAGTTTTCCTGCTCTTTGTTTTAGTTTTGATTGAGTTGTTAACATGCTTTGTTGTGAGTATTTGTTATTGTCTGTTACTTTTTCTGTTTTCTTCCATCTCTAGCAAAGACCTTTTATTTGGTCGATTGATTTTCTATGTGTGTGTTCTGAATGTACTCTGTGATATACATGTTCGTCGATTAGATTAATCGTCAAATAAGTTAACTTATATAGGTTCCCAGTGATTGACCAAAGTTGTCCGAAGCCCTTTAGGTCCCTGAACGTATTGTTTATATGAGCGACTGATTATTACTTGTTATAATTAGTATAGTCGACCTTATAAATATCGTCGATTAACTTCCTACGACTGAATGCTCAAATGTTCTGATATGTACAACCTCACTTGATTGAATGGACCTGTATTGTGAAATGAATATTGGACATTTTCTGTGAATGCTAGTTTGTAACTACATTGTAAAAAAAACCAATTAAAAGGATCAGGCTAGGGCAATTCTGAAATTGAACTTTCAGAAGTTCAAAAATGCCCTGATACTGCAATGGGCAGGGCAGTAATAATCAAGGGCTAACAAGGGTATTCTGGGGTTTGAAAAGGACAGAAAAGATTAGTTTGAATGAACTGACAAGTAGGGTACTAATTAAGATTAAACTAATGCCAATGGGGAACAAGACATAAGAGCATGGGAGTTTAAAATGAATACTAAAATGAGCCCATAACTCTTGATTAAAGAAAACCAGGCGTGGGGAGCAAATGGCTGGCATCAAAAGATGCTTAAGGATGGGTTTAATAGGTATGGGTAGACTGCAAGTTGCAAGATGCAGGCAGCTTGACTGCACTGGGTTATTAGCTTATAAATAAGCTGTTTCAGGACATACAAAAGGGGCTGGAATTTTTAGTCTTGAGGCTGGAACTTTTAGTCTGAAGAGAGGTCTAGTGAGTTTAAAGAAAACTGAAAAGCATAAGGTAGTTTCCAATAAACATTGTAACCAAACACTGCCTGAAAGTTGTATAAGAGTGCATATTGGTCAAGCTGTCTTGGCCAAGTTCTATTGTTTGCATTGACTGAGCTGTTTGTGGTTGTTGAACTGGTGGTTTTGCTGCATTGAACACTCAGTTATTGCTGTTGTTTCATTATTCTTTCCTGGGATTGCTCATTTGGTGCTCGACTATTTGTTGGTTCTCTTTGTTCTGGGAAATATTGTTGGTTGTCTGTGGGCTGTGGAAAACACTTGGTTTGTTGATTTGTTGTTGTGTTGTTGCTGTGTATCTGCTGTTGTTGTGTTTAGTGCATACTGCCCAGCTGATCATTCCTTTCTTCTTTGTCTTCTATACCAGGTACACAACCAATGCACTGTCAAAATGTAATTGGGGAATTTGAGCATGAATATAAATGAAAGTCCTGAAGAATGTCTTTATACATAGATTGTTACATTAAATATTCATGTAATATGTAATAGTTTGCATTCTTGTTTAGATACTGAAGGTAGCCTGTGTGCCCAGTAGATGTCAATATATGGTGATTGAATGCTAGTTTGTATATGTAGGTTGATAGATAAAAAGGTCTCCAATGCAGTAGGTTGTATCTTAGGTTTTTTATGGTTAGCATGTCCTTAAAAACATAGAACTATCCATGTTAGTTAATTTCATGTCCTTTTGATAAACTGTCTCCTTACAATTGGCAAACCATTGCCTTAAAATAAACGGCGCAAGTCTGCACTTCTCAACCTCACGAAGGTCGAGCCCGAATCAAACGAACCCAGCAGCCTTTCATCAGAAAGGCATTGGCCCAGGTCCAGCCGATACCGTGTGGGCTGGGTTTGGGCCCACGAGACTCGATTAGCTGCCCATGGGCATGGCCATGTTTTCTTATTCTGCAAAGGCACTCGGAATTCCGTTATAATAACCTGCAAGCATGTAATTGAATAGGGTCATTTTTATCCTCAACTAGTAGAGACAAATGCGACAAGAAACGTAGTTGCTATAGGATATCCTGTTAAAATAAAGACGAGATGAGCTTCGACAAACAAAAACGCACAAGATGCGGGGCCCTCGTTAAACGTATATTATCGAAGCATTTAGTTTCCAGGATGGGTCGTTTAGCAAATCTCACAACCCTCTTAAAATAACAATACGTTAGACTCTTTAGGACGCGCCTTAATAAATCTTACCTTCTTAAACCCGGGTGCACATTTATGTGACCCAAATCCAATTCTCAACAGAGTCGAAATGTGTTTCTAATCACGGGTACATTGATTATGACGTGGTTCGAGATGCGTGTCCATGACGTTGCAAATTCATTTTAAAATAAGAATGAGATGAGCCTCACCAAATAAAAATACAAATTGCGGGGCCCTCAGTAAATATTTGCTTTAAAAATTGTTTAGATTTCAGGATGGACCGTTTAGTAAAATTCCACAGTCCTACCCAAAATAAATACGCTAGTCGCTTTAGGCGCGCCTTTAATAATTTAATTTCCTTAAACTCGGGTACACATTGATGTGACCCAAATCCAAATCTCAACGGAGTCAAAGTGTGTCGACGACCACGGGTACATTGATTGTAACGCGGTTCGAGATACATTTTTATAACGTTGCAATTCTTGATAAAAATAACAGTAAATGATAAAAGCGGTTGAAGGATAAACTTTGCACATAAGTTCATATTGTATTTAAACTCAGATAAATAAGCCGAATATAACAACTGAGCGACCATGCTAGAACCACGGAACTCGGGAATGCCTAACACCTTCTCCCGGGTTAACAGAATTCCTTATCCGGATTTCTGGTACGCAGACTGTAATATAGAGTCATTATTTTTATCGATTCGGGATTAAAATTGGTGACTTGGGACACCCTAAATCTCCCAAGTGGCGACTCTGAAATAAATAAACCAGTCCCGTTTCGATTGTCCTTTATTTGGAAAAAACTCCCTCGTACCCTCACGGGTGCGGAAAAAGGAGGTGTGACAGATACATTGAATTTTTATATCCCAATTCTCATCCAATTGTAGCATAAGTGTGATTTTTGATATAATTGCGTTTTTTCAGAAGATTTGTAGGAGTTTTAGCCGTTTTTTATTTGTGAAAACAGAAAATAAAGCATCTACAATCACAATACAAATAATCTACAATTTATCTACAATTTCTGCAATATGTCGTCGTCTTCTTCTTCTTCTTCTTCTTCTTCTTCTTCTTCTTCTTCTTCGAGTTTCAATCTGAAATTTAGTCAAAACCAAGTCTAATCTTCACCAAAACCTCTCAAAATTGAGATATAAACTCCAAACCATATTCCCGATTATTTTCATCAACACCCAATCCAATAAAAATAATGATTTTTGAAAACCCAATTTTGAATTCAAAGCTTTCAAGCTTTTTAATGGCTAATGGTGGAAAATATCTGGAAGAATATTTACTTCCATAATTTTAGCGCGCCTAAATAGGAATATCTGGAAGAATATGATTTGATCTGATTTACACGAAATCTTTTTAGAATATTCTGTTCCTCAATTTTAGCTCGACAAATTAGGAATATTCAGCTACTATTAATTAGTATTTAATGATTGGTATAATAACTTTAGAAAAAAAGTGGACAGGGCGGATAAATTAGAAACTATGCACATTTTTGGTAATAAGGTTTCATATATGGTATAAGAAAGAAAAAATCTCAAGTTAAAAGCTGTGGGGATTCTAGGCAGATTATAATGTTAAAAGTTGTGCTTGGAATGGGTATAGTTGGTTTAAATTGCGCCATGATTTTTAGTTTTGAATCACTGTGATCTGGGCTCCAAACTTCTCTTTGTCAAAACTGGGCTGCGATTGATGTTTATTAAATCCACATTCTTTAGTAATTACATATATGGATTTTTACATTCATATGTCATATAGTAAACTATATTACCCTTCATGCTTAACTTTTAATATAATTACTTTTTATATACCTAATTACCTTTTATGTACATTTTAGGGGTTTAATGGTATTAATTAGTCTCCTAATTTAACTCTATCGTATATTCTCACTCCCCCAAGTTTCTCTCTCCAAATCCCACCCCCTCACCCACATAGCAAACCACATCCCACGATTTCCTCTTCAATCACCCAATATTTCCTATTCTAAAACCAGCGAAAATTTGTAACCCCTCCACCATTGACAACATGTCACAACCCCAAACCGGACTCGATCGTGATGGCTCGTGAAGACAAGGCCAGTCAACACAATTCCCAAATTCAATTTTAACAATTTAATGAGTCAATTTAAGTCATTTATAAGGATAAATCTCCAACAAGTACAGATTTAGCGAAATAAAACAAGTGCGAAAATGAATACAGCCCGACATCGGAGTGCCACAAGTCACGAGCATCTACTAAGGTCTAAAATACAATAAAACTTTCGGTAAATGTACTAAATACAGTCTAATAACATCAAAGGGAGAAAATCAGTGTTGCGAACGTCGGACAACTACCTTGCTAAACTCCAAAGACTCTGCCTCTAATCAACCAATACCCGCTACCGGGTACAGAAATACCTGAATCTGCACACAAGGTGCAGGGAGTAAAGTGAGTATTCCAACTCAGTGAGTAATAATCATAACTAAAGACTGAGTGATAGGAAATCACGAAAAATACATCAACATGCTGTATAGAGTAGTAAAGACCAGTAAGAAAGCAATAAAGCTGTGAAATCTCTTAAAGCACCTTAGCTCAGTTTAAACTTCTTTGAAAATAACTTTTTAATAGTTAAGCAATTGAATGCAAAACAATTAGAATAGATAAGCCCAGAAAATCCGCCCCTCGGGCACAACTACACAATTAAATAGGTAGATGACAGGCAAATAAGAAAGACAAACACATAAGGTTCGCTCCTCGGGAACAATGTCAACAAATCCGCCCCTCGGGCAATATCTCAGAACAATACCATCCCCGCGGGCAATCACATAGAACAATACCAGCCCCTCGGGCAATAACATAGAACAATGTCAGCCCCTCGGGCAATCACATAGAACAATATCAGCCCATCGGGCTATATCTCACATTACAATGGGTACCCGCGCTCATTGGGGGTGTACAGACTCCTGGAGGGGCCCCTTACGGCCCAAGCGCAATATCAAGTCATCTCGTGGCATCATCTCTAGGCTCTCGGTCTAATATCAACAAGCCACCTCGTGGCGTACATATCTCAGGCCCTCGACCTTATAATCAAAATCAGTGTATCACCGTTGCGGCGTGCAGCCCGACCCAAAAGTATCCTCACAACCTAGGCCCTTGACCTTACTCAATCAAAAATCACATAAGCCACTCGGGCAACAATAAAACATGATGCTCAGCCCAAAATATTATTTGAAATATCATTTCAATTGTTAAAGTAGAGTAAACATGGCTGAGTTTTGAAAACAGTAGAATATAGCATGACTGAGTACAAGTTTAAAGTCAAAACAGTGAGGAAATATCAATAAAAATCCCCGAAGGGTTCACATAGTTGGCACGAGGCCCAAATATGGCATTCAGCCCAAAACATGATGATAGCAAATAGTTTTCAATCAAATACGTAGTAAAACAATCATTCGGGATGGACTACGTCACAATCCCCAACAGTGCACGACCCTACGCTCGTCATCTAGCGTGTGTGTCACCTCAATATAGCACAACGATGTGCAATCCGAGGTTTAATACCCTCAGAACATCATTTACAATCATTACTCACCTCGATCCGGTCCAAACTCTAGCTCGCGATGCCTTTGCCTGCACGAATTGACCTTTGGATGCTCCAAATCTAGCCACAATCAGTAAATAACCATTAAAATATGCTAAGGGAACAAAGCCCACTCGAAAATATCCAATTTACATCAAAAATCCCGAAATTGCTCAAACCCGACCCTCGGGCCCATTTCTCCGAATCTGATAAAAATCACATCAATAAAATCCTCATTAACTCATGAGTCTATACATACCAAGAACATCAAAATTGGACCTCAATTGCCCCTTCAAATTCCCAATTTACACTCACCAAAGTCAAGCCCTAATTTCCCAATTTTAGGCTTTAATTTCCACATATTTCATGATTAAACAAGTAAAAATCAATATAGTATCGAGTATTGAGTTCACAAATCTTACCTCCAAGTGTTATATCTTGAATCCCTCTTCAAATCCTCTCAAAAAGCTTCAAAATCGCCCAAAAATGGTGAAAGATAGCTTCAAAATCGCGGACAATGGCAAATTTAAACATTCTGCCCAGGCATCAAAAACCTTTTTCGCGAACGCAGTCAAAGCCTCGCGTTCGCGAAGAACAATCCAGCTTTGACCAAAATTCCTTCTTCGAGATCGCATCTTGCCACTCACGAACGCGATGCTTCCACAGACTAAACCTTCGCGATCGTGTAACCTCTCTCGCAAACGCGATGACCAATCACACAGCCCTTCGCGAATGCAGAGCCTGCCTCGCGAATGCGAAGGTTAAATTTCAGCCTTCACCAGCTAACTCTTTGCGAACGCGAAGGGCCTACTCGCGAACGCAAAGGCCATTTTCTCTGCAACACTGATCAACAATTTCTGCAACTTTTCAAAACATGAAATGGCCCGATGGACCACCCGAAACTCACCCGAGGCCCTCGGGACCTCAACCAAATATGCTAACATATCCCACAACATCATTCAAACTTGTTCCAACTTTCGGAACGCTCAAAACAACATTAAAACACCAATTTTGCATAGAATTCAAGCCTAAGAATTCCAAAATCTTCCAAATTACGCTTTTGATCAAAAACCCAACCAACCCACGTCCGAATGACCTGCAATTTTGCACACACATCACAAATGACACAACAGAGCTGCTGCAACTTTCAGAATTCCATTCCGACCCCTATATCAAAATCTCACCTATCAACCGGAAAATGCCAAAATCTCAATTTCGTTAATTCAAGCTTAAATCTTCCACGGACTTCCAAAATGCATTCTGATGACGCTCCTAAGTCCCAAATCATAAAAATTCCAATCAGATATCATTTACCAATAAGTCAAAACCTGGTCAAACTTTTCAAATTTCAAGCTTCAAACTGAGAACTGTTCTTCCAAATTCATTCTGATTACTCTGAAAATCATAACCAACGATTTACATAAGTCATAATCCATCACACGGGGCAAGTCATGCCCGAGAACTAGCGAGCAAGGTGCAAAATCTCAAAATGACCGATCGGGTCGTTACATCCTCCCCCACTTAAACATACGTTCGTCCGCGAACGTGTCCAAAGTTGTTCTGAAACCCAACCAATCTCTGAATAACCTTAACATGGATATATCCGGGGGTGATCCCACGTCACCCTATCTCACATAGGTCTGATAACACAATGTAACTGAAATTTTCACAATCCAACCTAGCCCATAAACCTTAGAACCACATTTTTACTTCTGAAATCATCCATAAGATCTTAATCTCACATCTATACTTTGAATAAGCTCGAACAAGCGGTAGTAACCCAAACCTGCAACCTCTGGTGCAATTACATGATACACCACATAATTCAAACACTTGTAGCGATAACTTCTAATCACAGTAGCTGCACACAACAATCGAATACCGATAGAAAACCTCTTATCAACTAAAGTTTCATTCCAATAATTTCATATACTGCCAATGATAAATGAAATAAGCTGTAAGCCATAGACATTTCTCAGACCAACCATTCATCAAGCCACTTCTCTTTTTGGCAAAGACCATGGCAAATTTCCAAGTCGAAACTCGATATTATCCTTCCAACATGCTGAAATCGAATCCGTTCGTATTCATTAATGATCCCAATGATCTCATCTAATCCAACACACTACTCTGGTGATATGACAAATCAATACAGGCTAAAGCCCCAACTTGTGAAATCCGCGCACCAATAAGCAACAATTCAAACATACTTAAATCATGAAAATGACTCAAATGAGAGAGTTGTACCACAAGCTCACCAGTACCACCACAACACAAGACTGAGAACCTGTGTTACATCATAGAAACAGAATACACGAATCTAACCCGTAAGGTCATACCTCTACCCTCTACATAACTTTGCTGCAATGCGCGACCCTATCCAGACACTGGTCCACATGAAACACCTCAAGTCACTCTGCTCGAAATTGACGACCACGCACAATTGATGTCTAGAACCAAAGCAAATCATCATACCCATGGTGAAGCAAATACATAACACCACACAACCCAAAAGGACATAACCGATACGCCATCCACTGAGCAATACCCAGTACTCTTCTCGCTCGACTTCCACTATGAAACCCCAATGGAACCACACCATCTATGCCTATAACCAACAAATCATAATGTCTCGCAACACAGAAAAGTAATCCATAGATCACCTCAGAACACTAATAGCTCAATAACAACCGAATTAACACATCCCTCACCAATAGTGACTCGAAGTCAACAAAGTCGTCTCGATGAAGAACACACATCCATATAGGTTTAACAATGAATCCCTTATCAAGGAGTTCGGGAAGCTACTCCTTCAACTCCTCTCACTCTGTCGGTGCCATACGATAGTTGTCCAGCACCAAATCAATACCAAAATCAACAACTTTGCTCGGCGACATGCCCGACCACAAGAAACACCTCCGAAAAGTCCCTCACCACCGAAACTGAATAATAGGTAAGAGTCTCTCCACTGATATTCATCACGAAACCCAAGTAAGAAAGACGATCCTTCCTATCCATCTACTGGATCTTTGAAATATAAACCACTCCACTAGAACATAATCCGTCGAACCTCGCCACTCAGTCCGTGGCATTCCCGATATAGTCAACATTGTCGTCTTAGCGTAATAGTCCAAAATAACACGACACGGAGACAACCAGTCTGTCCCTAATATTACATCATAATCTAACATACCAAGCAGCAAAAGATCCACTCGGGTCTCCAAACCCCGATAGTCATTATAAAGTGCCGATACACACGACCACAACCACAATATAACCTGTTTGTGAGAACTTCCCGTCTCCAAATTCATATGGCACATGAATCACCATATCCGATCCCAAGTCCGCCGTCCGAATACATACCACACCTCTAATACCCAATCATTCCATGTGAGATACTCTAAAATTCTTCTGTGCCACCAAGCAAACTCGAATATCAGCAGTCGATCTAACAAGAAAGTGCTGCAATACTACCGAAGTACCATCAACTTAATCACATTGCCTTTTTCTGAAACATATACCCTAGTCAAATCACCCCAATTAGCATTACCATTTCCTTAATCATCTGAAGATCATTTCTCTAATTATCTGAAATTGCCCATGCTGCCTACGAATTGTGACCTTCCTTTCAGAACTGATTTGTGACCTTGCACATGCAAATCTAAGTCTTGCACAACATACCGCATATACCATATCGTCCTAAGGTAAACATGAGAACTTAATATCCATTCTGAGCCACACGCAACTACGTACTCAACTAGCCAAGAACTTTTCCATTAGACCCCATCTAGGAGAAAATCACTATACATCTCATGCTCCTCATGCCCGTGGAAAATATACACCTCTAACCGTGGTAGAAATCATCAAGAACTTTCTGAATTCCATTTTCACAAAACTAAACCGTCAGGATTGAATCCTTTTAACTCAACCAAGCTATGCAGGCCACTAAAAACCCAAGAGAATTGCCACAAAACACCTGTAGAAACTCATTACTCTGTTCGCAGCAAAGGAACTACTCATATCCTTACCATACCGATCCGGTCTACTACCAAGCTATCCCATCTATCCAGGTTTCCTTCCGATTTACCTTCAACTAGATACTCCCTCTTGTTATAACACCACAATTCCTCAACCTTGACTCACCACACGAGACCCAAGAATAACACCACACTATCTAAGGCTCATAAGTCGCTGAGTACTCTCTTAAATGTTCCAAAAGCACCATGTTCAAAATACCTACCCCGAAGATTTTGTAGGAACCATTACCTTCCTGATACTGATATATAGAATTCCATAATTGATAAAGAAATGACACAGTATCGACACCCTTAAATGCCAACCTCAGTTTCTAGCCAAATTATACACTTGAAATCTCCAATTATTACATGTAAAACCTTGAACGCGTTAGAACCATTCTCTAGAACCGTCCACCCTACTCAAACTATATTTAGCCTAATCAAATGAACCGAACAACCCGCGCCTCATTAGCACTCCGACACTGCAGAGGGTAACCTCACCTTAATGCAACTAAGCAATTTCCTGCTCAATACACCGAGCATCCTTTACCAATAACAACTCACGACATTCTGTGATTCTCACATACCCATGAATCATATTATATGCATTGTCAAGAATTTTCCTTTACTCGAGCCATGTTCGGTCTCATTCTCTGTAGGCCATAATTGATTCTCCCGTACGCCTCAAACTAGAACCAACATAGCACATAACCGTGCAATCAACTAATCAATAGCAGACTCCCCCACTTGGCTCGAAGCCGTAGATCAAAACACACTCAATAACTCATAACACATAGTGAAATTAAACCCAATCCTTCATAAGCTTGTGAAACACACACATCTGGTACTTTAATCTTATGCAAATCTCGTATTCACTCTCGTAACAGTTAAACCCACTCTCTTAAGCGACCCAAATTTTAATTGCAACACATATATTTCACTTATAAATGAGATCTTCTAATAGACAACATAAGGATCACACAACCTCAGAACATTCTGCAGGAGATAACCCACCTGATTTGCCTCAAACTATAAACGTTACGCAGTCACTTAATCTTTCTGAGTCTGAACTCATACCGCAACATGAAATTTACTTCACTCCCAACTAGAAGACATTAAAAGATTCTTCACACACCCACAACTCGGGGCTATACTTCAAATCGAGATGAAAATCAAGTACCTAATAGTTCTTCTATCCTCCAGCAGACCCTTCTCGTCATTTCCAAATCATATGAATACATCTCGCAATCATAACATACTCATCACATACCTATCCAGTCATTACTTCTCTTAATAGGGACATAACAAAACATATAGATCCAGAAGCACGCACTCACAAAATCAACAGCTCAGGGCTCGAGCTATAGGCAAAAGATCTGGCCTCAAGTCTTCCATACTGGCCCAATATCAACACACAGAGATCACATCTTGCCCCTTGATCGGGGAATCACAAGTCATCGATGCATATCTGATACTGAGTGCTCATGCGCGCATATGAATGCATGAAAAGAATTCAAAGAGTTACTTTTCAAGCTGAATCAAGGACGCACGATAAGAATTCAAGAATGTGAAGTTTTTCCTAAAGGTTCTGCAGCCTTTCGAGGATAAGTATAGACGTCTCCATACTGATCTGTGAGACTCTACTAAACCTGCTCATAACTCGTGAGACCGATGTAACCTAGGCTCTAATACCAACTTGTCACGACCCTATGAAAATAAGGCCAACCGACACAATTCCCAAATTCAGTTTTAATAATTTAATAAGTCAATTTAAGTCATTTCTAAGGATAAATCTCCCACAAGTATAGATTTAGTGAAATAAAACAAGTGCAGAAAAGAATACAGTCCGATATCAGGGTGTCACAAGTCACGAGCATCTACTAAGGTATAAAATACAACGGAAATTTCGGTAAATATACTAAATACAGTCTAATAACATTAAAGAGAGAAAAGTAGTGTTACGGACATCGGGCAGCTACCTTGCTAAACTCCAAAGGC
This sequence comes from Nicotiana tabacum, assembly GCF_000715075.1. Lineage (NCBI taxonomy): Eukaryota > Viridiplantae > Streptophyta > Magnoliopsida > Solanales > Solanaceae > Nicotiana > Nicotiana tabacum. The sequence goes on along the minus strand of NC_134087.1, from coordinate 188,255,408 downwards.
TCTGTCTATGATCAACCAATACCCGCTACCGGGTGCAGAAATACCTGAATCTGCACACAAAGTGCAGGGAGTAAAGTGAGTTCTCCAACTTAGTGAGTAATAATCATAACTAAAGACTGAGTGATAGGAAATCACGAAAATTACATCAACATGTTGTATGGAGTAGTACAGACCAGTAAGAAAACAATAAAGCTGTGAAATCTCTTAAAGCACCTTAGCTCAGTTTAAACTTCTTTGAAAATGTCTTTTTAATAGTTAAGCAATTGAATGCAAAGCAATTAGAATAGATAAGCCCAGAAAATCCGCCCCTCGGGCACAACTACACAATTAAATAGGTAGATGACAGGCAAATAAGAAAGATAAGCACATAAGGTTCGCCTTTCAGGCACAATGTCAACAAATTCGCCCCTCGGACAATATCTCAGAACAATACCAGCCCCTCGGGCAATCACATAGAATAATACCAGCCCCTCGAGTTATATCTCACATCATAATGGGTACCCGCGATCACTGGGGGTGAGTAGACTCCTGGAGGGGCCCCTTACGGCCCAAGCGCAATATCAAGTCATTTCATGGCATCATCTCTACGCTCTCCGCCTTATAATCAAAATCAATGTATCATCGCTGCGGCATGCAGCCCGACCCAAAAGTATCCTCACAACATAGGTCCTCGGCCTTACTCAGTCAAAAATCACATAAGCCACTCGGGCAACAGTAAAACATGATGCTCAGCTCAAAATATTATTTGAAATATCATTTCAAGTGTTAAAGCAGAGTAAACATGGCTGAGTTTTGAAAATAGTAGAATATAGCATGACTGAGTACAAGTTTAAAGTTAAAATAGTGAGGAAATATCAATAAAAATCCCCGAAGGTTTTACATAGTTGGCACGAGGCCCAAATATGACATTCATCCCAAAACATGATGATAGCAAATAGTTTTCAATCAAATACGCAGTAAAACAATCATTCGGGATGGACAACGTCACAATCCCCAACAGTGCACAACCCTACGCTCGTCATCTAGAGTTTGTGTCACCTCAATATAGCACAACGATGTGCAATCTGAGGTTTCATACCCTCAGAACATCATTTACAATCATTACTCACCTCGATCCGGTCCAAACCTTATCCCGCGATGCCTTTGCCTGTATGAATCGACCTCAGGATGCTCCAAATCTAGCCACAATCACTACATAACCATTAAAATATGCTAAGGGAACAAAGCCCACACGAAAATATCCATTTTACATCAAAAAATTCAAAATTGCTCAAACCCGGCCCCCGGTCCCACATCTTTGAATCCGATAAAAATCACATCAATAAAATCCTCATTCACTCACGAGTCTATACATACCAAGAACATCAAAATCGAACCTTAATTGCCCCTTCAAATTCTCAATTTACACTCTCCAAAGTCAAGCCCTAATTTCCCAATTTTAGGCTTTAATTTCTACATATTTCATGATTAAACAAGTAAGAATCAACATAGGATCGAGTATTGAGTTCACAAATCTTACCTCCAGGTGTTATATCTTGAATCCCTCTTCAAATCCTCTCAAAGAGCTCAAAAATCGCCTAAAAATAGTGAAAGATATCTTCAAAATCGCGGACAATGGCTATTTAAACATTCTGCCCAGGCATCAAAAACCTTCTTTGCAAACGCGGTCAAAGCCTCGCGTTTGCGAATAACAATCCAACTTTGACCAAAAATCCTTCTTCGCGATCGTGTCTTGCCACTCGCTAACGCGATGCTTCCACAGACTAAACCTTCGCGATCGCGTAACCTCTTTCGCGAATGCGATGACCAATCACACAGCCTTTCGCGAAGGCGGAGCCTGCCTCGCGAACATGAAAGCTAAATTCCAGCCTTCACCAACTAACCCTTTGCGAACGCGAGGGCCTACTCGCGAACGCGAAGGCCATTTTATCTGCGACACTAATCAGCAATTTCTGCAACTTTTTAAAACATGAAATGGCCCGATGGACCACCCAAAATTCACCCGAGGCCCTCGGGACCTCAACCAAACATGCCAACATATCCCATAACATCATTCAAACATGTTCCAACCTTAGGAACACTCAAAATAACATTAAAACACCAAATGTGCATCGAATTCAAGCCTAAGAATTCCAAAATCTTCCGAATTACGCTTTTGATAAAAAACCCAATCAATCCATGTCCGAATGACCTGAAATTTGCACACACGTAACAAATGACACAACGGAGCTTCTGCAACTTCCGGAATTCCATTCCGACCCATATATCAAAATCTCACCTATCAACCGGAAAATGCCAAAATCTCTATTTCGCTAATTCAAGCCTAAACCTTCCACGGACTTCCAAAATGCATTCCGATCACGCTCCTAAGTCCCAAATCACCTAACAGAGCTAACCAAATCATAAAAATTCCGATCCGATACCAACAAGTTAAATCTTGGTCAATCATTTCAAATTTCAAGTTTCAAACTGAGAACTGTTCTTCCAAATTCATTCCGATTACCCTGAAAACCAAAACCAACGATTTACATAAGTCATAATCCATTACATGGGTCAAGTCATGCCCGAGAACTTGCGAGCTAGGTGCAAAAGCTCAAAACGACCGATCGGGTCATTACACAACCATTAAAAAGCTTTGAAGCTTTGAATTCGAATTTGGGTTTTCAAAAGACATTGTTTATTTGGATTGGATGTTGTTGCAAAGAATTGAAAATTTTCTCTACGTCTCTCTCTATCTCTCAATCCCAAATTTCAGTAATACAAAGAAAACAAAAAGAGAGCAGTAATTCCACCATTGACAGCCATTAAAAAACTTTGAAGCTTTAAATTCGAATTTGGGTTTTCAAAAATCATTATTTGTTTGGATTGGGTGTTGTTATAAATAATTGAGAATATGGTTTGGAGTTTATATCTCAATTTTGAGGTTTTGGTGAAGATTAGACTTGGTTTTGGCTGAATTTCAGATTGCAACTCGAAGAAGAAGAAGAAGAAGACATGACATACATTATAAAAGTAGAAAATTGTATTCTGTTATTTATATATATACTTTTTATTTAACTATTGTATGAAAGTTGAACAATATTGTTTAAAAATTATATTTAAATTGTATGATATTGTAGTTGTATATAATTGAGTAGAAATAATGTATGAAAATTGTAGATAAGTTGTATAATATATAATTAGTTGTATGAAATTTGTTTTTACTATGTATAAAAAAAATACAAAATATATAAAAGATATATTGTATAAATTTTGTATAAAATTTATATTTAAGTTGTATGTTATTGTAGTTGTATTTAACTAGGTAGAAATAATGTATGAAAGTTTTAGATAAGTTGTAGATAAATTATATAATATATAATTAGTTGTGTGAAATTTATTTATTTTTATGTATAAATCAGATACAAAATATACACAAGACATATTGTATAGATTTTGTATAAAAATTGTATTTAAGTTGTATAATATTGTAGTTATATTTAATTATGTAGAAATAATGTATAAAAATAAACACGTCGTAATAGCTGTTGGAACTTTGAAAGTGAAGTTAGATATTATATTTGTATTTGCTAAGTAAATAGTAGTAGAAGATATGGTACAATACGAACCAAGAGAGGGACCGTTATTCATTAATGAAAACTAAAATCCACTCAATTTGTCCTCACGAACTTATGGAGACGTATGCCTAACTCAAAACTACACTAACATTACACATAAGTAACCATAGTTTCTGTTAACAAAAATCAGTGTCAATAAAGAAGAGTTTTTTTCATTTTTAGCAGCTTCAGAAATTCCTGTGTGAAAAAGGAAAAGAATGTTCTCAAAATTCAGAAATAAAAAAAGAAGGAACAAAGCTGCAGTTGTTTCTAGGAGTTAGCTCCAGACAAAAAAGGAACAACCTCCGAGTAATTTTGTATAAAAAAGATAAGGGAAGATCTAGAGAGAAAGGGGAGAGAGGAGAAAGAAAAAAAGAAAAAGGGTGTAACTAAATTCCTTAATTGAAGGCACTAATAATGGGTTGGGAACCTTTTAAGGCGGAATGTATATATTTTGTAAACAAAACTTATGTAGGTAGGGTAATTTACTAAACATGAACATTTAGGGTAATATAGTTTACCATATGACATAGAAATGTAAAATCCCTTATATATGCTCCGTTTGCATTTGAGTTTAATTATTACTTCGTTTTGTAAAGTCTAGGTTTGTGTCGATTAATCCTCGCTTAGGAGGCATTCGTTTTCTTCAAACGCAAAAGCTCTACCAACAAATAATTCCCAATACTTAAAACTACACTTTTCCCAATAATGTCATAATCATAATTCATGGTCTCACAACAATCTCAGAGTAGTTTAGAAAATATAATCCATGAACATCGTAGTTTTTCTTTAGGCGCGATTAGTAAATCATCGTGGCCATAGGTACGATTCCCGTGACATGGTCACGATACGTAAATCCCATCCGGTTGTGCATTTCATGTGACCAGATCATAATTTCTAATAATAATAAAATAAGCATGTCGTAAATCGCAGATGCATTTCATGTGGCGCGGTTTGCAACGTGTGCCAAAACGACAAGTGTACGACATCATGACTTGTTCCAGAAATAATTCAATAAATAATTAAAAGCAGTTAAAAAATAAAAATACACAGTAGGATTTAAATATATATATATTAATCAGATAATTAGACCAATTATTAATAGTTGAGCGACCGTGTTAAATCACGAAACTCGGGAATGCCTCACACCTTCTCCCGGGTTAACAGAATTCTTTACCCGGATTCTTGATTTCGCGGACTTTATAACGGAGTTAAATTTTTCTCAATTTGGGATTCTAAAATAAACCAGTGACTTGGGAAATCACAAAAATATCCCAAGTGGCGGCTCTGATAAATTAAATAATCCCATTTTGATAATGTCACTTTAATTGGGAAAACTCTTTACCCCTCAGAAAAAAGGAGGTATGACAGCTCTGGCGACTCTGCTGGGGATAGATCCCAGAATCTCTGGTTTAGGTTTCAGAATTCGAGCTTAGAGTAACTATTATACTTGTCTTTCATTTATTATCTAATTTTTATGTGTTTGACTCTAATATGCTAAATGTCGCTTTTTATCGCTTTGATATTATTTGAACTGTATATAAAACTGTTACGAAACCCTCTTCTATCTGAGTCTTCTAAATCTTCTAGGGAGCGTACGCTTCGCGTGACTTCTTTTCTGTTAGAGTCATATCCCAATTTTAGAACGAGGTTCGGACAAGTTGCAAAGTCGGTGAAGCTTCTGTATTCCCGGTATACTGTCCCCCTTCGGCTCAAGTTGTTCGCTCGGGTAAGCTAGGTCTAGAACAATACACCTAGGTTTTAAACATAGAATAACATAGCCTCATGTCGGATTCTTAGTAGGCACATTTGTTTGCGTCACGTGTATTTGACTTTGGGGACTCAACACAGGGGTTGGATCCGCCTAGGACAGGTTTACCCCAAAATTAAAAGACCATCCTGATCCATTTTTACGTGCTACTTGTACATTTATTTGTTTCGTCTTGCATGTTGACCGGCTTCTAGAATAGGGAAGAAAAATCTAGAAAATCGAGATTGAGGTAAAAGAGAGAAAATCACCCATTTCTGAAAATTCCGGTATCCAAAATATCCCGAAACTCTGCCAAAATGTTGGGGAAAAAAAAGAGAAAAAAAAGAAGAAAAGTCATTTCAAAATAAATCAAAATTTTCCTGTTGCGTCAAAACTTACCGAATACACGAGTTTGATTCTCATAGGGTGTGGGATACATAGGCAACCCTCATCGGATCCAGCCTCGCTTTTGCAAAAATAACCAAAAATATGAAAATATCGTCATTTTGTCGTGAATAAAGTTAGCTGATGTCGTTCTTGTCCAAATAGCCAAAAATGTCCCGACCAGACACCGGAAGGCCATTTCTGCAAGAATAGCTGCATGTGGTCCTTTTTCCTAGTTTTTGGCCATATAGCAAATGCAATCCTAAAATCTTCCCTTCCAAATTGCTGAAGGGCCGTATTTGCAAAAGTAGCCTCGATTTGTTTTAAATTAAATTTTTGCAAAATAATCTTTTGTGTGGTCAGTTTTCAAACGAAACTCACATGTTTTAACTAGTCACCCTAATTTAAATGTGCAGAATGAGCACCATTGAGAATCTACCTTTTCGAGTCGTAGATGAGATTCCAATATGACTCCACATGTGGTGGAACCACTTGGGGGAGTTTGGCAAGAGTGTTGTGACAATAGCTTTAGGTGGACTCACCGTTCTTCTGAAAATTAAACCAAGAGTTGATATAATTGAAGCTTTGATACTGTTTTGGGACCCGGCACACAACATTTTCCACTTCTCCGATTTTGAGCTGACCCCTACACTAGAGGAGATAGTAGGTTATGCTGGTCTTGATGGGTATCTCAAGCACTGATATCCAGTAGCACCAAGAACTGTAACCCCTCATAAGTTTTTGGACCTTCTGAGTATTAGACGGCAGGTTAAAGATGAAAATTTGGCCGGAGGATTCTGCACATTCCACTTCTTATACCGCCATTATGGGTACCCCACGGATTTGAGGCTCCGGACACTGGTTTGAGTCATTAGGGAAATAAAAACAAATGGGAAGCACGCAGAGGTTTGTCCTTCTTAGTGGCATTTTAGGCACTTTGATATGCCCAAGGAGTGACATACATATAGAATTGGGGCTTGCAGGAATGGCCGACTTTATGGTCAAAAAGGCCAATGGTACTATCATACCGATGATTCTCGCAGAAATTTATCGAGCTTTAACCGCTTGCCACGCTGGGACAAAGTTTTTTTAGGGTTGCAACTTGCTTTTGCAAATGTGGCTAGTAGAGCATATTTGCCATCGCCCGGGGTACATGAATTACGGTTTGACTGGACTCAATTGCATTGAAGAATATGAAAACCAGGTAAACGATCATGAGTTTCCGGAAGGTACTGAGGCATGGTTTGCATATTTGGGTTCTTTGACCGCAAACCAAATTGAGTGGACTTTCGGTTGGCTCCCGGTCAACGAGGTTATTTACATATATAACGGAATGTGCTTTCTTCTATTGATGGGTCTTCGGAGTATTCAGTCGTATACTTTGCATCGGGTCCTACGCTAATTAGACACCCCTCATGATGAAGATTTGAGTCCAGAGGTTATTGAACTATGCCCAAAAGCCGCATTCCCAGAAGAAAAGATTCGTCAGATTTGGCACCAATGTAGATTTCTGGAGCCACAAACTCAAGTACGGGATTTGTCCATCGATGAAGTAGAATCTAACTACATGGCCTGGTATTGTAAAAGGGTTCGAGTCGATCAAGAGTCATAACAACCCGCCAGAATAACCCATGTCCAACAATTCACTGATGGAGCATGAGAATAGAGGGTTTGGTTGGCTAAAGAGAAGGGATATCGGACTACCATAAGCAAGAAAGAGGATCAAATCAAAAAACTCAAATTTGATAGTAGTTTGCAGGATGCTGAGGATGAAGGGGAAAAGAAAAGGTTGGCCCGAAAAAATGAAGCCCTCCGAGCTCGGATCCAGAAGAAGAAAATAGCCGCTGAAAACCCGGGAAGAAGCGAAAAAGATGAAAGACTCATAAGTAGTCTCAAGCTAAAAGTGTGTGATTACGGGGCTGATCTGACAAAGCTGAGGAAGAATTGGCAAAAGCTCGGGCAAAACTGGCAAAAAATGCAAAAGAATGGGCAAGGTTTGCTCAGCAGTTAAAGCAAAGGTATGATGAAAAGGTCACAATCTTAAGGAAAAAACTGACTAATCTTGAGAATGAAATGTTCCAGCAATCAATGGATTTCAAAACAGAGAGACAACATTGCTATACATTGATTTCCCAATTGAAAGAAGACATACAGCAATTGCAAGACCAAAACCATACGGCCACACAGGTGTTAGAGGCCCGGTCTCAGCAAATTGGATTCCTACTCCAATAAAAGGGTGTCATTATAATGAGGATTAAAGAAATTGGTGATTACGTCGCAATGAAGTGCCATGAATGCTAAGATATGACCGGGTCTATTTTCTTTGCTGCTGTGATGACCTTTGTCCGTTGGGTGATGGCTGATTTAGAGTACCTTTAAGAAGAGATTGCACGCAGGCCCATGTCAAGACTGACTTATGTCCCGCGGGCCACCGGAGTAACATTGGAGGCTCTTATGTATTCTTGATTTTCTTTTGGCTTTGAGTCTGAATTTCACCTTTTCGAGTTTGTTAGTCTTTTCCAAGTCTGTTTGTTTTTCTATTTTGAGTCGGTATCTTCCTTTTTATCGGCAGTATTTCTGAGTCCTTGTAATAGAAAAACCCAAAAAGATTTTTTTAATGAAATATTGAAAATCCAATTTTTTTTTATTTCGCATTTATTCCCTCAACTACGTAATGATCTGATTCATGCGGAATCATGATACGTAGGCAATCCCTATAAGATTCTATCATAGCCATAAAATTAGAGAAAAAAGAAAAGAGAATTGAATGAAAAGAAAAAGAGTTGCAAAACAAACGAATAAAAGAGAGTGCAAAAAATAAAAGAACGACATGAATAAAGTGAGAAAATCAAGAGTGATTAAATAGAGGCAGAAACGAAAGAAAAATGGGTGCAGAGAGAAAAGGGTTAGTTAAGGCCGGGATGAAACATGCAACTGTTCAAACACATGATAGAAGCATTTAATTGTTTAAGTGCATTGCATCCCAAACATGCGATTTTGTATCTGTTAGACTCTTGAAACTAACAAGTTTGTTGTTGTCAAGTTCAGGAAGGTGGTTAGTTTGTTTGGCATTATTGCCAGTCATCCATATAACACCAGGTCAAAACGTAAGGCACTCATGGGTAGCAAAGAATTCGACACAGGTGTGGTTGACCCACCGAGAGAGATGGTTGAATCTGAGTCCGAATTGAAAGAGGTGGTCCACAGGTTGAAGCATCAAATGGCAGAAATGTATCAATCCTGGATCAGGGGGCATCTTTCACCTTCATTCCCCGCCAACTACACAGAAAATCTCGTTTTCATCCCACCACTATAACAAGCCCAAGAACCCACTACCATTGATTTTTCCCCTCAGTACGCACCAGGCTTTACCCCTTACCACCACTACCCCGGTACCTCGTCCCAAACTTTTCATGCTCCACCAGCCAAAACAACTACATACCCTGCTCCGACATTTGCTCTTATGTAGCACCTCCAGACCTCTGCAAGCTACCCTCCATCGATCTTCTAGTGAACTGGTGTTCCAAGATCTAGATACCCAATATTTTGCTACAAAACCAACTTTCAAAGTCACGTACCTTATTCCTACACCCCTCACTTTGAACTTCCTGTTGAAACTGAGAAATCATCCAAGAATGTGGAGCAGGATGAGATATTCAGAAAAGTGAAAAGCTTAGAGCAATCTTTGAGAAACATGCAAGGGATAGGAAGCCAAGTAAGTCTGGTTTACAAGGACTTGTGTTTGTTCCCTGGCATCCAGTTGCCCGATGGGTTCAAAATGCCCAAGTTTGATTTGTATGATGGGCATGGAGATCCCTTGGCCCACTTGAGAGGCTTCTGTAGTAATATGAGAGGTGCCAGTGGGAAGGATGAACTATTAATGGCATATTTCGGACAGAATCTGAGTGGGGCATCTCTGGAATGGTACACCCGCCCGAACACTAGCAGGTGGTACATGTTTGACTTAGCTTAGGCCTTTGCTCGGCATTTTTAGTACAACGTAGACATTGTGCCAGATCGCCTATCCTTGACCAAGATAGAGAAAAAGTCTAGTGATAGTTTTAGGAAATATGGTTTCAGATAGAGAGAGCAGGCTGCACAGGTCAACCCTCCAATGGAAGAAGATGAAATGGTGGAATACTTTCTTCAAGCCCTGGAGCCTACTTACTTTGTCCATTTGATCTTGGCCATAGGTAAGTCCTTCAATGAGGTGGTAATGATGGGAGGAATAGTGGAATAAGGACTCAAGTCAAGCAAGATCATGAGCTACTCCATCATAAAAGAAACCACACAGGCGATCCAAGGTGGCGCCGGAGGCGTATTAGGCAAAAAGAAGAAAGATGATGTCACTATGGTTGTCTCGGGATCATGGCATGGCCCAAGGGGTTCACCTCATCAATACACCCAACCTCGACCCCAACTTCAAGCTTACACCCAAGCTTTATATAATCCACCCCAACATTACTTCCCACCACAAGACCATCAATACTCAGTCAGACCCCCCCCCCCCCCCAATATCATGTTCACCACACATAGTCATATGCTCAACCCCCTTACCCGCAATGGCATGCTCAAACCCTACAGAACCCTTATCCACCCCCATAGCCATACTGAAACCCCACTGGTCCAAGTTTTCGACCAAGGCCGGATTATAGAAGAGAAAGGCAGCAGAGGAAACAAACTTTCACTCCGCTTGGAGAGTTCTATGCTAGTCTATTTCAAAGGCTGAGGCAATTGGACGTCCTGAGGCCGATTAAGTCAAAGTTACCAAATCCCCCTCCAAAGAACCTTGATTATTTCCTCAGATGTGCATATTGTTCTGATGCCCCAGGGCACGACACAGAGAAGTGTTGGAATTTGAAGAGAGCAATCCAAGAGCTTATTGACACCAATAAAATTGTGGTCCATAGCCCAAAGGCGCCGAATATCAACCAAAATCCTTTGCCAGCCCATGTATAGATGCATATGATCGAAATAGTTCGTAAAGATGGGGAGCCCAAGAATTCTTCTAAGACTATCATGATGATTCGTGCCAATGAAAGTAATCCAGTTAAGGCTCCAGATTCTATAAAAGCAATGCCCTTAACAGTTGAAGGGGTAATAGAGAAGCTAAGCACGCTCAACATGAAACCACCTGTGTTGGTAGTGAAAGGGCTTCCAAATGATGTTGGAGCAAGTTAGGAAAAGCCGAAAGTGGTCATGCCAGGGATCCTAAACAAGCCTGTCATAATCATGGAAGGGGATCGTATTACCCCTATTGTTATTAAACTAGTGACCCAATTGCCAATGGTTTACACAAAGGTTGTCCTGTGGAATTACAAACGGGTGATAATGACGTATAAAGGAAAAGAATTGGAGGAAGAAGTAAATGAAATCAGAGGATTGACTCGTTCTGGACGGTGCTTTACCCCAGAGGAATTGAGGAAAGCCAAGCTATTCAAGGATAGCCAAATCCCAGTTAAGAAGCCGGTCACCGAACAAGAGGCTGAGGAGTTCCTGAAAAGAATGAAAGTGCAAGACTATTCTATTGTAGAGTAGTTAAGGAAAATACCAGCTCATATTTCTATTTTGTCTTTGCTGATACATTCAGATGAACATCACAGAGCCTTAATGAATATTTTGAATGACGCCCATGTTCCTGATAAGATCACAGTGAACCACCTAGAAAAGATTGCCAACAAGATCTTTGAAGTAAACAGGATCACTTTCTCAAATGATGAACTTCCTATGGAGGGTACAAAACATAACAGAGCACTTTATCTCATGGTGAAATGCGAGGATTCTATTGTTTCAAGGGTTTTGGTTGATAACCGCTCTAGTGCAAATATATGTCCCCTGTCCACTTTGCAAAAGTTGAAGATTGGCACTGAAAGAATACATATGAACAGTGTATGTGTTTGAGGTTTTGATGGAGGAGGGAAAGATTTTGTTGGTGATATAATGCTCGAATTGTTGATAGGGTCAATTGAGTTCACCATGGAGTTCCAAGTATTAGATGTGGCTGTCTCTTACAATTTGCTATTGGGCAGGCCATGGATACTTACTGCTAAGGCAGTCCCGTCTTCTCTGAATCAAATGATAAAGTTTGAATGGGACAAGCAAGGAATAGTTGTGCACGGTGATAAGAACTTATCTGCTTACAATGACATAACAGTTCCATTCATTGAAGCTGAAGACGATAAAGGGACTTGGATCTACCAAACTTTTGAAATGGTATTTGTTGATAAGGTTCCTAAGGGAGAATGCATTCCAGGTCTGAAGCTACCATCCGCGTCCGTCATAGTAGCAAATGAAATATTGAAGAATGGTTTCGTGCCGGGCAAAGGTCTAGGTTCATCTTTGTAAGGTATTGTGCATCCAGTGTGTCTATGTGAAAGTTTTGGTACATTTGGTTTGGGATTCACGCCTATAGAAAAATACGTGAAAAGGGATAGAAATTTGAAATGGAATGTATGGTCACTCCCTAAGCCTGTTCCACACATCTCCAAATCTTTTGTCAAGCCAAGGGCCTCCAAACATCCAATGTCATTAGTCCCAAAACCTATGGTCAACTTTGATGAAGATCTGATCAAGAGGTTCTATAGTCTGTTTGATGAGGTTAATATGGTGGAAATTGGGGAAGGTTCCAGTAAAGCATATGTGCAGTTTGCTAGGCCAAAAGTGAAGCTTAGCAATTGGAAAGCTACTCCTCTCCCCACCTAGAAGAATTTTGGTAGTTTGCTTTGTTTTCCTTTCTGTTATCTCGGTTATTCCAGGGTTGTAATCCAAATTTTTATTTTTCGCTTATTTTGATGACAACCCCATCTATCCTTTATTTTCAATGAAATACAATTTCCCTTTTTCCATCATTCCTGATAGTGTTTCATTTTTGTTTTTCTTTTATACAATTCTTTTTATGCTGGTTTCAATGACATGACATGCATGAGGAATTTTTGGCCAAGTATTAAAAGTCAATCTAATTATGAAATAATAATCTAAGAAGTAGAGAGTGATGATGAAACAGAATACGATGAAGAAGCAACATTTGAGGAAATCAGTAAAGAACTAAAACACTTTAAAGAAAAACCCAAAGCTAATTTGAATGAAATTGAAGCCATCAATTTAGAAGATCAGGATAATGTCAGGGAAACCAAGATAAGTGTGCATTTGGTACCGCAAATCAAAGAAGAAATAATCAAAGCACTGTTTGAATACAAAGATGTCTTTGCATGGTCGTATGATGATATGCTAGGTTTGGGCACTGATTTAGTAGTTCATAAATTGCCAAGTGATCCTGCATTCCCTTTTGTCAAGAAAAAGTTAAGAAAGTTCAAGACTGACATGAGTGTAAAGATTAAATAGGAAATCACAAAGCAACTTGGGGAAAAAGTCATTCGGGTCACTCAATATCCCACTTGGTTAGCTAATATTGTGCCAGTACCAAAGAAGGATGGTAAGACCAGGGTATGTATTGATTATCGTTATCTCAACAAGGCAAGCCCAAAGGATAATTTTTCATTGCCAAACATTCACATTCTGATTGATAATTGTGCCAAGCATGAGATTGGTTCTTTTATGGATTGTTACGCGGGCTATCACTAGATCTAGATGGATGAAGAAGATGTAGAAAAGACAGCGTTCATTACACCATGGGGGACCTATTGCTACCAGGTAATGCCATTTGGTTTGAAGAATGCTAGGGCAACTTACATGAGAGAAATGACTACCATATTTCACGACATGATACACAAGGAGATTGGGATTCATAGTAAGTCGACGAGGTATTGAGCTGGATTCGTCAAAGATCAAATCCATCCAAGAATTACCTCCGCCAAAGAATAAAACTGAGGTGATGAGCCTGCTCGGACGCTTAAACTACATCAGTAGGTTTATTGCTCAACTCACGATAACTTGTGAACTCATCTTTAAGTTGTTGAAGAAGAATGCTACGGTTATGTAGACTGATCAGTGTCAGGAAGCATTTGATAAGATCAAGAGGTACCTATCAAACCTACCTGTGCTGGTCTAGCCGGAACCTGGGAGACCATTAATTCTCTATTTGAAAGTCCTGGATAATTCTTTTGGTTGTATGTTAGGTCAACACGACATTACGGGAAAAAAAGAGAAAGCAATCTATTACCTCACCAAGAAGTTCGCGCCGTATGAGGTTAAGTATACTTTTCTTGAAAGGACATGTTGTTCCCTAACTTGGGTAGCACAAAAATTGAAGCATTATCTGTCGTCCTACACTACTTACCTTATTTCTCGCATGGATCCTCTAAAATATATCTTTCAGAAACCTATGCCCACAGAAAGACTTGCAAAGTGGTAGATTTTACTCACAAAGTTTGACATCATCTATGTGACTCAGACTACGATGAAAGCCCAACCTTAGACGATCACTTGGCCGAGAATCCGGTGGATAAAGAGTATGAGTCATTGAAGACTTATTTTCCTAATGAAGAAGTGATGCATATTGACGAGGCTAATCATGATGAAAATCCAGGTTGGAAACTCTTCTTTGATGGAACTGCTAACATGAAAAGTGTAGGAATAGGGATTGTACTCATTTCTTAAACAGGGCATCACTACCCTGTAACAACTCAACTTCGATTTTATTGCACCAACAACATGTCTGAGTACGAGGCATGCATTCTGAATTTAAGGCTAGTTGTAGACATGGGAGTTCAAGAAATATTAGTTTTGGGAGATTCAGATTTGTTGATTCACCAGATTCAGGGAGAATGGGAGACCCGAGATTTGAAGCTCATACAATATCGACAATGTCTACATGATCTTTGTCAACGATTCAGATCAATAGAATTCAGGCATATTCCCAGGATCCATAATGAGGTTGCCGATGCTTTGGCTACTCTGGCATTAATGTTACACCATCCGGATAAGACTTATGTCGACCCTCTACATATTTAAATTCGTGATCAGCATGCCTATTGTAATGTGGTTGAAGAGGAAATGGATGGTGAACCTTGGTTCCATGATATCAAGGAATACATCACGTCGGGGGTATATCCGGTACATGCCACAGGTGATCAAAAGAGAACCATTCGACGTATGGCTAGTGGATTTTTCTTGAGCGGGGGAATCTTGTACAAAAGGACTCCAGATCTTGGACTACTGAGGTGAATAGATGTTAAACAAGCTTCGACTATCATGGCCAAAGTGCATTCTGGAGTTTACGAACCACATATGAGTGGTTATGTCTTGGAAAAGAAGATTCTTCGAGCAGGTTATTATTGGCTCACCATGGAACGAGATTGTATCAGCTTTATTCGCAAGTGTCATCAATTTTAGGTGCACGGTGATTTGATTCATGCTCGGCCATCTGAGTTGCACACAATGTCTGTACCTTGGCTTTTTATTGCTTGGAGTATGGATGTCATTGGACCAATTGAGCTGGCAACATCGAACGGGCATAAGTTTATTCTTGTGGCCATTGATTACTTCACCAAGTGGGTCGAAGCTGTAACTTTCAAGTTCGTGACCAAGAAGGCAGTGGTAGATTTTGTTCAGTCAAATATCATTTGTCGGTTTGGAATTCCCAAGGTAATCATCACAGACAATGCTGCTATTCTGAACAGTCATTTGATGAAAGAGGTATGCCAACAGTTTAAGATTATGCATCGAAATTCCACTCCGTATCTTCCCAAGCTCAACGGAACTTTTGAGGCTGCTAACAAGAACATAAAGAAGATACTTCGTAAGATGGTGCAAGGTTCTAGGCAATGGCATGAAAATTTGCCTTTTGCTTTACTGGGTTACTACACTACTGTCCGCACTTTAGTAGGTGAAACTCCTTATTTGTTGGTATATGGAACTGAGGTAGTTATACCTGTGGAAGTTGAGATTTCATCTCTTCGGATCATTGCTAAAGCTGAAATTGATGATGATGAATAAGTCAAAACCCGACTAGAGTAGTTGAGTTTAATTGATGAGAAAAGATTGGCACCAGTATGTCATGGTCAATTGTATCAGAAGAGAATGGCAAGAGCATACAACAAGAAGGTGCGTTCCCGGAAATTTGAAGTGGGCCAACAGGTATTAAAACGTATCCTTCCACATCAGACTGAAGCTAAAGGCAAGTTTGCCCCAAACTGGCAGGGACCGTTCATTGTGATAAGAGTGTTTCCCAATGATGCTTTGTATTTAACTGATATAGAAGGCAAATGTGTATATATAGCCATCAATTCTGATGCAGTCAAGAGATATTATGTATGATTTCTTGTTTGTCCTCAATCACGTTATTTGTATTTGGCATGTTTCAAAGATTGGAATGACGAAGGCATTTTATTCTGCTACTCAAACACTTTTATCCTTTGTTATCCCTTTTGAGCCTTATTTATTTTCTTTCATACCCCTCTTTAGGAATCAGAAGTAAAGTTAGACATAAAAAAGCAATGAAAAGACAAAAAAAGAGAAAAGAGAAGAAAAAAAGAGAAAAGAGAATAAAAAAAGAAGAAAAAAAAGAAGAAAAAGAGAAAAGCGAAAGAAAGAAGAAGAAGAAAGAGAAATCAAAGGAAGAAGTAACAAAAATAAAACAACTTTTACTAGCTTGAACTACGTCCGACCTGATTCCTTTTAAGGATACGTAGGCACCCTTACATGGTTCAGTCCCATCAAAATAAAAATCTAAAACTCCCCAGACCCAAAGAACCTGGGGCAGAAGTTTTGGTTTTGCAAAATATCTGATTCCAAAAGTTGTAATTTTGAACCCTTTCATTTTAAGATATTTTTAGTCCGCATGCTACCCTTTCTTTCTAACCATGTCTAAAAGCCTACACTACAGTCCAAAGAAAGATCTTTCGATTAATTTTTGAGGAATGCCAAGTCTAGTGAGATAGAGGTATGATTCACATCATGGGTAACACTTTGTTCATGGTCACAAGGAAAGATGAATAAAAGGAGTGATTCTTATTTGTGAAAACCCTCATGAGCACCGTAAGGCGATGGAGAGCTGGAGAAAATTTAAAATGATAGTCTTATTGGTGAAAACTCTCATGGGTTTCAGAGTGGGTACCAAAGGATTGTGGGGATTCCGTGCAAAAAGTATTTCTTGTTGTGACCCTTCTAATCTTTCCGCAACCTCGCTTATCATTCAAAAGGTCCTTCCAGATGAAGTGAGGAGGATCTACAAAAAAAATGATGAGAGTGCCCTCCAGTTCCATTCCAAATGAGCTAGTTTGTCTGCAACTATATTTTGCTCCCTGTAAGTATGACTGAGTTGTGGACTACTTAGTTATTGGATCAGGAACCTGCAGTCAAGTATAATCGGTGAGTGTATTGAAGTATTACTTTGGAGTATTGTTATTACCTCTTGTGCATCCAACTGGATTTGGAGTGGGGTTAAGTTGTGCGTAACTGCCATTTGCAAGCCACGTAATAATGTCATAAGTTCAATATTAATAACACTGGTGTAGGGATAATGTCCCGCATAGCCCATAATACAAATACCCTTATTGTCCCTGAATACCCCCTCCCCCCCTAAAAAAAACATACTCATGATTTGTCGTGCTTAACTGCTCCATCCGTATTAAGACGAAAAACTATTTCTGGGGGTGGATTCCATTTAACGTACATAGGTATTTGGGTATATGCCTTGGTAGAGTGGTTAGCAAGGTGTTGATATTCCTGAGTGA
This sequence comes from Nicotiana tabacum, assembly GCF_000715075.1. Taxonomy (NCBI): domain Eukaryota; kingdom Viridiplantae; phylum Streptophyta; class Magnoliopsida; order Solanales; family Solanaceae; genus Nicotiana; species Nicotiana tabacum. The sequence goes on along the minus strand of NC_134087.1, from coordinate 188,238,045 downwards.
GTTGTAGAATTGTGGATATAGAAGGTTAGTGGTTTGGATTCTCAAAATAGAATTTATTTCTAACGTTTCAAAGGTGCCACAATGCGAAAGGAATTATTAATTTTAGAGGAATGTGGGAATTGGAGAGGATGCCCTTTTGGAGGACAAGTTTTGTTTAGCCAAGCTGTGTTAGAAGTGTTAGGAGTAGTTAATGAATTAATAGAGGACCCTAGCTTTAACCCCTCCCAGCATTGTTTGGCGTAAGTACTGTGAGCACGTGATTTTTGCCCTATATGAATTACTCCCATAAAATTCAAAACAAGATAACTTCTTTTCATTATTTGCAATTTTTGTGGATTTTGTGGCATTTTCTGACAATTGTTTTCATTTGTGTTACAACCCATATCCACACGCGTTAGTTCATGCCATATATTAGTTAACATAAATCCAATAAGGAATTACCTTTGATATGATAAGAAGTTAATCCTATTGGTCTTAAGTGATACAAGGGTGTATAAGGGTGATTAACAAGTATTAGAAGTTAAACGAATCAAGGATGTTGTAACTCGTATTTTTAGGTAAACCTAGAGGTTCTTAATACACTCAAGAGACCATGTATTAAGGTATTTGAATCATATAATATCAGTATCATAAGTCTTGAAGTCAAATGAGTTATGAAACAAAAGTCGACAAACGTTGTCGCAAGTTAGGTTCATAATTTTACTTAAACATTAGGTTAAATGTTTCTAAGCTTTTCTCCTAATTTACAAGGAATTACGGGGTGATATACCCACAATATTAAAGATCTATGAGTCTAGTTTCCAAATCATTAAACCGTTTGTAAATATCATCTTTGAGTATAGAAATATTCCTATTTTCGCAAGCCCGCGCAGATTGGTAGATGACAAGTAGATGCATCACCTACTTGCCAAAATGATAGGACAAAATTAAAAGACCTAAGTCGGCCAAGAGAGGAATTTTAAGGGGTTATGATCTCAGTTATTTGATCCATATTTCAGACTCTCAAAACCAAAGTTAACCCCTGCAGCTCCTCCCCAAAAATCCCGCACAAACCCTAATCGATTTTCCCTCTCTTTGAAGTTCTATTTGAAGGTAAAACCTAGAGTTTGAAGAACCAAGGGAAGGGATGAGTTATCCAACAAGTAAGGTAATTTACTGCCATCTTTCATACATTTTTTTCTGTGAATTCATGGTAATTCGTTCTATACATGTAAGAACTCACGGGACGGTGATCGGAAGCTGTAAGTTTGAGTTATTCACTTGTAGCAGATTGTTTTGTGTTGCTATTGGGCTGCGTGTTTTACTACTATATTGTGGAGTTTTGGAGGTGGAAGGGTGTGGAGAAACACCATATATATGTAGGGTTGTGGGCTGTTAGTTATTCGTAACATTTCCGGGTTGTTTGACACGACTACGGTGGTCGTCGTATGTATGATGTAGTTAGGTTGTACGTGGACTGTTTTGGGAGGCTCAATATGTTTATTATTGATGTTGTTTGGGCTGTTTGGTGATTGTTTTAAATGGCGTGAAGTCATATATAGGGGAGGTGCTGTCCGTTTTAACGTAAAATAGGTTGTGGTCGATACATAATAGTTATGACGCTTAAATGATAACGATAGTATCGTTTCTCTTATTGTAGACTAAGGAGTTGTTACAATTGCATAGCTTGTGATTAGGAAAGTATATACAAGGTATGTGAGGCTATCCCTTTTCTTCTTTTGCACAACTCTGATTGTACATAATGTAATGAACGATCTTCCAAAGATACTATACTTTTAGAAGCTAGCAGTACTTACATTGCTTTCCCTCTTATGGAACGATTGATGTTAATGTTGCTTCTCTTGTTCTTATGTTATCAATGTTGTTGGTACTTCCTGATTCTTATAAGGTTCATAATGAAGAGTTGGTCCTAATAACGTGTACAGAGGATATCGACCTTACGTCACTCCGAAAGGTTTAGAATGTGATTCCATGAGTCGAGCATGCATTATATATATGTATCTATTTTACTCTACCGAGCCATGCTATAGTCGGTCGGGTACGTCACATATTGTGCAACCACTGATCAGTAGGGTTTTACCGAGCTCCACATGGCCGGGTATGATTCTACCGAGCCTTATGACGACCGGGTACATTTTTACCGAGCCTATTATGGCTGGGTACGATATGATGATGATGATGCCCACAAAGGCGTATGTTTTAAAAGTTTATGTATACATACATATGTATCATGCATTTCATGTCAGTAGCCCTTAGAGGTACTCAGATGTTCCAGGTTGTATATTCTCTATCCCTGCTTACATTACTGTTCGTATTTATGGTTCACTGCCTTACATAGTCAGTACTTTATTCGTACTGACGTCCTTTTGTTTGTGGACGCTGCATGTCGTGCTGCATGCCCTAATAGACAGGCAGGTGCAGCTCCCCAGTTTTATAAAAAATAGGAAAATCACAAAAATAGTTTATTTTGCACTTTTTAATTTTAATTTCGAATTTTGATGGTTTTTCTTTAACTTGGTATTTAATTAGTTGTGCTAATTATTATTTAGAGTGTGTTAATTTAATTTGGTAGGATAATTGATTAGAAATCAATTTAGGTTTATTTTAATTTTAATTTTAAGTTAGAAGAAATTAGAAAATTGGAAAGAATTAAAATAAAGGAAAGGGAATTTTGGCCAAAATTAATTGATTTATATCCAAGCCCAAACCCCTACACCCCTGAAACCCATCCAAATTGCCCCAATACCCGGCCCAAACCACCTTAACCCGGTCTGGTTTCCCCCCCAAACCAAACGACGTCGTTTCATGGGCAACAGATCAGGACCGTCGAGGTTTCTTGATCGGACGGTCCTGAAGCCCGGGTCACTTAGTATTTAATGTCCAAACCTGCCCCTCTACCCCTCATTCATCTCCCTCACAACCCTCCCCTGCAAACCCTAACGACGTCCGCCTCTAAATCCTTCCCCCCCCCCCCCCGTAGGCGGCGCCACCACGAACCGACCTCAAAGTAACACCAAATACCCTCCTCAACTCCCTCAGTTGAAATCTACAAGCACCTTCCATCAAACAATCCCAGAATGTCTCGAATCTTGGTTTAAAAGAAAAATCCTAGTGCCTCCCCTATGCTCTCGGGTGGCGGCGCTGCCTCGGTTCGACCCCAAAATCACACCCCTGAACCCCCGTCTCTCCCTCACTCTAAATCCCCACTTAGATTCCCTCAAATCACCCCAGAACTCTCCGAATTTCAAATCTGAGTTCGAACCATAAAAATTCCGTCGAAGCTGTGAGCATGCATGACCTTAAGCCTCCGATTTGTTCGAGTTTGAAGTTTGATTCAACGTGAATTGATGCTGCTCATTTGTTCTTGACAAAGAAGAAGTGATTAGCATCAGTTCCGTTTAAATCAAGATGTCCGATGCCATTTCGGGTTTACTGGGGTAAGTTTCTTTCCCTTTTTCTTTTCTATCCGAGTTTTACCTTCTATTCATCTTGTTTTATTCTCCCTTTATTTAAGTTTTTTACTTTGATTGAAATTCGAACAAGGTTCTGAACCTAGTTTCCCTCTACGATTGATTTTGCGTTCGTATCTATTTCATTGGCTTTTCAGCCTTCTTTTTTTTAAGCTTATGGTCTGGTTAGCTTTCATTAGTGCCATGCTTAAATTTCTCATTTTTGTCTTTGTTTTTGTCACTGAGCTTAATTAGTTCCCTGCCTGTTTGTGATTGTTAATTAGTTGATTTGTTTGGTTTTTAAGTTTTCTGAATTTGTTTGGGTTTCGTCTTTAGGCTCTGAGGTCAGTCTAAGATCTCATGTTAAAGGCATTCTGTTTGGTATGAGTCTGAGCCAATGTCTAGTTAAGCATTGAGCCCGTTCGGGGATTCAAAGCCCATGTTCAAGTCTGGCTGGGCTTCAAGGTAAAATACAGGGGTAATAGGGGTAAATTGGGTAAGTCTCTTAACGGAATCTTGCTATAACAGACTAGGAAGCTTCTAGGAAGCTCGGGAAGGGGTTGGTTCTGATTTTCTATTCTTTTAATAAGGGTATCTGAGCTATAATAAAAATTAAAAAAGGGGAAAATGTGCAAAAACTAATATCTGAAAGCTGTCATAATAACTTGCCTATAAAGGCAGCTTTTCTTGCCTTTCAAGGCAGACCCAAGAGATTTAAGAGAAAAATCAGAAGAAAAACAACAGCGGTTGAAAAATCTCATAAAAAATCACTGTTTCATTCAGTTTTCCTTTGTGATTCTTGAAGTCGTCAATTTATGAAATAATTTTTTTTGACTCATATGGGATAAAAATGGATTGAACTTGGGTATTGAAAGAGCCAGTTTAATATCACTGTTTCAATTGATTCTTCTGAGTGGATTATCACTGTTTCAATTGCTGAAGCTGGGCTGGTTGTTACTGTTTTTTGCTGAATCCCTCATTTTTCTGTTTTGATTTGAATTCCAGGTACATTTTTCTGAACTTTACTTGATGTAAGTTTCAGTTTGAAGATGGAAATGAGAGGTTAAGGGAGGGCAGCAAACCTACCTGAGTTTTGTTTACTTTTTTTTATTGTTTATGCTTTAGATCACATGAATCATTGTGTATTCTAGATGGTTTCTGTTTGAAAGGCAATGTTCCTATAGCTGTATTTGGTTTGAGACTTTTGGAATGTTACGTAAAGGACTCAATCAAGTTATTATATGTCAAATGTGTTTGAGCCTTCGGTAGTATTCTCATACTTGAATTGGTGCTAACGAGACTAAAAGGAAAATGCTTAATGTTTGGTATGCTGTTAGAGGATTCTGTGGGTTGTTGAAACATAATAGTGTTGTTTGGAAATGAGATTGATTAGCTGATGTAGCACCAAAACTTTAAATTGCTGGTCTGGGTACTATCAATATTGAAAGAATTTAACTGAGCATATTTGATTGTTTCAAAGTCTTGGTTATTTGATCCTTTAAGTTTTGTTAATGTGAGGTCTAAATAAGGTTAAATTCCCATGTTAGCACTGTAAGCTGATTCGGGGTTTTGAAAATTAAGAGTTATATGCCGCGTAGTCTCTCAAGAATTGGGTTCCAATTGTTTTCAAATCATGGTGTTGCTAAAGCTTCTTGTAATTATCCATTGGTCCGTCAAAAGGTGATTTCAAATTGTTGCGTCTATGTTAGTTCAGCATTAATTTCCGTTATTTCGATCCCTGCTTGCACGCTGTAAGGGCTTAATAGTGAGTCCAGTTCGTTGTAGCTTCAGGTGATTTGAAATTGGGCTCACCTTGGGCCCAAATGCGTGGAAATAGGATCTGGATCCTTTTGTCGCCTTTCCAGCCCCGTTTTCTGATTACTAGTCCATATTAACTAAGGCCCATTCATCTAAGTTGAACAAATCCACCATCTCTTATTGTTCAATTAGTCGTATTCTTAAGTAGTTTCAAGGGGTGCTATTAAATAGAAGATAGTGTGTGGCCCTTGTGTTTAATTTAGAGACCTCTTGATTAGAATAAATCAAGGTGCGTCGTGCCAAAAAAAATGCCAATTGCATGGACCTCGTGTAATTAATTTTATTTTGATCCTTAGAGTTCGAGGAGTGCCATTTAGCGAATTTTCCATGGCCCTCGCAAAGTTAAAGCGCGTAGTTGCTTTAGGCGCGCTATTTTAATAATCTACCTTCCTAAAACTCGGGTGTGCATTTCATGTGACCCAAACAAAATCTTAAAACGTTGAGTAAAATATGTTTAGGATTGTGGGTGCATTTCATGTGGCGTGACCAAAAGACGTGTTTTAAATGACGTTCAATCCTCTTTAAAAATTAAATAAAAGTGGTTTTAAAGTTAAAAATTCACATAGGTTTAAAAGTGTTTAAAATCAGATAATTAAGCCGATTATAACAGTTGAGCGACCGTGCTAGAACCACAGAACTCGGGAATGCCTAATACCTTCTCCCGGGTTAACAGAATTCCTTATCGGATTTCTGGTTCGCGGACAGTTAAACAGAGTCATATATTTCTCGATTCGGGATTCAACCGGTGACTTAGGACACCATAAATCTCCCAAGTGGTGACTCTGAATCTTTAATAAATAAATCCTATTTCGATTGTCCTTTAATTGGAAAAACTCCCTTATATTTTATGCCCTTTACAGGGTGTAGAAAAAAGGAGGTGTGACAGCTCTGGCGACTCTGCTGGGGACTTAGAACCCAGAATCTCTGGTTCAGGGTTCAAGAATTCGAGCTTAGAATAATTATTATAATTGGATTTATCCATCATCTGATTTTATTACATGACTTGGGCCTAATGTGCTAATTGATTGCTTTTACCGCTTTGATATTTCGTGAACTATATATAAACAGTTGCGAAATCCCTCTTTTCTCTGAGTCTTCTAAATCATGAAGAAGTGTGCACTTCGTGTGACTTCTTTTCTGTTAGAGTCATATTCCAAATTTAGAACGAGTTTCGAACAAGTTGCAAAGCCGGTGAAGCTTATGTATTCCTGGTACGCTGCCCCCCCCCCCCCCCCGGCTCGAGCTGTCCTCTCGGGTAAGTCAGGTCTAGAACAATAAACCCAGGATTTGAACCTAGTATAACAAGACCTCACGCTGGATCCCTAGTAGGAACATTTGTTTGCATCTTGTGCATTTTGGCTTTGGAGACTCAACACAGGGGTTTGGTCTGTCTAGGACAGGTGCACCCGAAACAAAAAGACTATCCTGATGCATCCTACTTACTACTTGTGCATTTATTTGCTTCGGACTTGCATGTTGACCGGCTTATGAATATTGGTAAAAGTTGAGGAAAGAGAAATAACAGTATGAGGGTTAAAGAGAGTTAATCGCCTCTTCTGAAGAAAAAAAAAAGAAAAAAAAACCAATGTCCAAACAGTGTCGAAACTCTGCCGAATTTTTGAGAAAATAAAAACAAACAAAAACAAAAGAGAGGAGAAACAAAGGTTGGTGCTTTCAAAAATAGTTTTATTTGCCAATGAAATGAAAAAAACAGTCTTGTTTTTAAATAAAAAATAGTTTGTTTTATTTGCCCGAACTACGCCAGTTTGATTCTCACAGGTTGTGAGATATGTAGACAACTCTCATCGGGTCCAACTTCCTTTTTCCGAAAGTAGTCAAAAGAACAAAAATTTTACTTTAGTTTGAAACTAATTAGGGTGATGTCATTCTTGTCAGAAATAGCCGAATGTCCCTAAAAGGGCACCAGAAGGCTATTTTTGCAAGAACAACCACTTTTTGTCACTTTTAAAGGTTTTGGCTGGTTAGCTGACACAGCCTTAAAATCTTCGTTTTCGAAGTGCTGAAAGGCCGTGTTGGCAAGGTCGGATGTTTTGTGAAAATTCTGCAAAATGATCATTTCTCTTAAGTCAAAACGAGTCATGGTTTTCTTTTAATTAAAATCAGCTTAATAAATGTGCAGGATGAGCACAAATCAAAATGAACCTTTCTCAGTCCGTGAAGAGATCACTTTGGAGCTACATATATGGTGGCATGATTTGGGGGGCGACAGCAGGAAAGTTGTGACAAAAGCAATTGGTCGTCTTATTGAGCTTTTGAAGGTCAAACCCAGAAAAGACATGTTTGAGGCCTTGATACCATTTTAGGATCCAGCGCATAATGTGTTCCACTTTGCGGATTTCGAGTTAACTCCTACGCTACAAGAGATAGCAGGCTATGCCGGTTTCGAAGGGAATCTCAGAAGTCAATACCCGGTAGAACCAAAAATAGTGACCCCCCACAAATTCTTGGACTTGTTAAGCATCAGTCGGGACATCCGAGACGGAAATCTGGCAAAAGGATTTTGTACCTTCTACTTTCTGTATCGACGCTACGGGAATCCCCGTGGCTTTGAAACACCAGATACCGATCTTACTCACGCTGGAAATCAAGACAAGTGGGAATCTCGGAGAGGATTAGCTTTCATAGTGGCATTCCTGGGTATCTTGGTTTGCCCGAGAAAAGACGGGAACATAGAGATGGGGCTAGTAGGGATAGCTGACTTTATGATGAAAAGGGCAAATGGGACTATAGTGCTACTGATCTTGGCAGAAATTTACTGAGCTCTCACTCTTTGTCGAGAAGGAGCGAGGTTCTTTGAAGGGTGCAATATGCTGTTACAAATATGGATGGAGGAACACCTTTGCCACCGTCCCGGATACTTGAATTGCGGTATGACTGGCCTTGAGTGCATTGAAAAACATGAAAAATGAGTAGAGGGTTATGAGTTTCCTGATGGTAACGGAAGCATAGCATGCTCATTTAAGATCCTTGACCGCAAATAAGATCAATGGACATTCGGGTGGCTCATGGTCGACGAAGTAATCTATATGTTAGCTGAGGTGTGTTTTTTGTTGTTGAGTAGAGGGTCTTCGGGGTATCCATCCTTATGCTCCGCATAGATTCTTACGTCAGTTGGGCCGATGTCACACCTCCTTTTTCGCCCGCGCCGCCATGAAAGGGCGCGAAAGGGAGTTTTTCCAATTAAAGGACAATAGAAAGGGGATTTGTTTTTTTTTATTTCAGAGTCGCCACTTGGGAGATTTATGGTGTCCCAAGTCACCAGTTTAATCCTGAATCGAGGAAAATATTGACTCTGTTTAACAGTCTGTGCACCAGAAATCTGGATAAGGAATTCTGTTAACCCGGGAGAAGGTGTTAGGCAATCTCGAGTTCCGTGGTTCTAGCACGGTCGCTCAACTGTCATGTTCGGCTTGATTATCTTATATAATACATGTTGAACATATGTGCGGATTTTAACCTTTAACCACTTTTATCATTATTATTATTTTTATCGAGAATTGCAACATCGTGAAAATATATCTCGAACCACGTCACAGTCAATGTACCCGTGGTCGTCGACACACTTCGACTCCGTTGAGATTTGGATTTGGGTCACATAAATGTGCACCCGAGTTTTTAAGAAAGTAAATTGTTAAAGGCGCGCCTAAAGCGACTAGCGTATCATTATTTTGGGTAAGGCCGTAAAATTTGCTAAACGGCCGATCCCGAAGTCTATATAATTATTAACCAATTCTTGAGGGGCCCGCAACTTGTGCGTTTTATTGGGCGAGGCTCATCTCATTTATTTTAAAAGGATAATCCTAAAGTGCCTACATTTTCTATTAAATTTTTCTCTAAAAATAAAAGAGAAAAGGTCCTAATTTATTTACATGCTTACAAGTTGTTATAGTCAGGTTCTGAACGCAATTTGTTAAATCAGAATGTAAACTCAATATGGATAGCCCGTTGACCAACGTGGGCCCAGGTTCACAGCATGTAGTATTAACGTGACTTGGGCCGTCTTATTCCAATATTGGGCCTAGTTAATTATTTCTAAACATGTTTACAATTTTTGCATTTATAGAGATATAAGATGACAGTATCTAACTAAGCAAGTTACATGCAAGTTTTAGAAAGAGCAATTAATTGGAATGAAGTACCTTAAGGGTCTAGTTTTAATCCTAAATTCAAACAATGCATTTGAACTTATACTACCTAATAACCAAACTAAAACAACGGGACATTATTGACTACATTACTATAACACTGTCCAGTTTTACAGAAATGGCAAAAAAAAATTACGAAACAGTAGTGTATAGAATGTCCTAAGTACAATCAGTAACAAAACTAAATCAAATTAAAACTTGAACTCTTTATTTGTATTCATGCTTCATGTTTCAGCTTACAGTAACCAGCGTGTCAGTTGTGTACCTGATATTGGAAGCAAAAGAAGAGGAAGATCAGCAGAAATGCAGTAGCATACAACAACAACAACACCCCGCAACCAGTAACAACCAGCAACGAGAAACCAGTGACAGATTTTAAAATCAAGCAAAAAATCCAGCAATAACCAGTGAAGTAGTAGCAATAACCAACCAAACTCAAGGAACAAACCAAATGAAAATCGAGAAATGCCAACAACAATCAACGGGCAAAAATAAAGTGAACCTTTTTTAGATTGAAAGACCAGTTAATGTTTAACCCTTAAATTCTGAGCCCTCTGTATATCCAGTGTATGCAGATTGTATATCGGGTGTATACTACTCTCTCTTTAGATTTCCAGAATGTTTTTTTTCTGTTCCAAAAAATCCTCAAATCTCTCTTAATATTCAGAAATTTTTTCTCAAACTCTCTTCAAAAATCCGTCTTCGAATCTCCCTCTTAACTTGTGTCCAGCCCCCTTATTTATAGCCAAACTTGAAGCATTTAAAATTAAATCCCACCATCTTCTACTCATCCCCCTTTTGAATCCCACTACTTAATATTTTGTCCCCCACTATATTAAACAAATATTAATTCCCACTAACACATATTTTTTCTTTATTTAATTCCCTTATTTCTCACTACCGCGTGCTTTTGTCCCCCACTATATTAAACAAATATATTAATTCCCCACCATTATGTCTTGTCCCCCACTACGTATTATTTTATGTATTATTTAAATATATTAGCGCTTAGTGGACAGAACACTCAAATTAATCAATTACTAAAACTTAAAATCCCGAAAATGCCCCTGAAACTACTGAAATTACCATTCTACCCCTGAAAATACTACAATTTACCATTCTACCCCCATCCCTTTCAATCTTTACCAAAACCATATTAGCTATAACCAATTCACCTAATCAATTAATCAAATTACAGCAGCTATAACCAAATCAAACCTGACAATTGACAACTAATAATCAAACTCTGTATAATAAACTTGCCAAACAAAATCCTAATCGACAACGTTCATGAATTAACAACAAAGTCAGATTCATATCCGAACAAACTCAGCAGAACAAACAAGTAAATACAAATCACTAAACTCAATAATCAATTGAACTTCAAATTAAATCTAACAACATTACAACCAAGATAAAGGATTCAAGTGATTAAACTAACACACTTCTATATTAAAACTAAACAAGAACAAATGAATAAAACAAACTGAAGAAATAATCAAGAAATGAAAAACAACGAACAAGAAAAGAATCAAACATATACTAATTTCAGATCCGAGAATATCAAACAAAATACGGACAGAAATGAAACTTAAACCAACTAACCGGAAATGACCGCAACGGAATAGAAACTCGGATAGCAACCTCGATGTACCAGATCTCGACTCAACAAAAACCCACCTTCTCTTTTAACCTCGACGAACTCAGAACGACAAACGACGACCTCGATGGATTGAACCTGAAGAACGACGAGACAGCAGCTGAGTTTGGTATTCAATGAATGATGAAGCAGCTATGGTTGTTTGGACGTGAGGCTGTATGTGTGTGTGTGTTGAGCAGCTGGTTGTGGGGATCTCTGTGTGTGTGTTGAGCAGCTGTTTGACGACTAGTGGTCGCTTGGGATGAGGAGATGAAGCAGCAGCAATGGCTTCTGGCCATGGAGCGACGATGGTGGTCGTGGGACTGTTTGGTCGATGGGAGGGAGGTGGTCGTCTGGTTTTTTCCGCGACTGGAGGGGTCATTTAGACGTGAGGATGGAGGTGACGACGAGACGAACTGCTGGTCGTCATGGTGGTACGTCAACTTGGGTGGTCGACTGAAGGAGCTGCTGGTCGTCATGGTGGTTTGTCGACCGGTGAAGCAGCAGCAGCCATGGGCTGGGTGAAGCAGCAGCAGAAGGGAAGCCATGGAAGGTTGTTGAAGAAGAAGCAGCGAGGGACGATGGGACAACGGGGAGGGGTGTTGTTCGTCGTGGGCTGGTGATGTTGGACGTGAAGGGGAAGGGGCAGCCATGGGAGGGGGGCGTTGGAGCTGGGGGATTGGTTTGGAGAAAGAGAAGAAGAGAGGGGGGGCAGGTAGCTTTAGGGTTGTTTTAGGGTTTTTTCAAAACAAATGTCCAAATGGAAGAAAGGGTGGGGGTGTTTACTTGGGGTTATGGGGCGGACCGGGTCGGGTCGACCCGGTAGGAGTTTATTTGGTTTGGGCCTAGTTGATTTAAATTAAAAGGTGGCCCAATCCGATTTTCTTCCTCTTTTATTGCTTCTTTTTTCTTCTTTTATTTTTTCTTAAACTAAAACTAAATTCTAAAAATCCTAAATTATCATATAGAACTAAATTAATTTATAAAAGTGCAAATTAATTCTCAATAACAATTAACACACAATTAAATAGCAATTACGATAAAATTACACAATTTGGACATTAAATGCTAAAAATGCAACGTACATTATTTTTATGATTTTTTGTTCTTGTAAAAACAAACTTAATTGCTCCTAATTGTAGAATTAAATCCTAAATGCAAATGCGACATATTTTTGTATTTTTTATTAATTTAACAAATAAACATGCATGGACAAATACAAATAATTATTGAAAATGCCACGAAAATTCTCAAAAATTGCACACAAAGGAAAATTGTTTTATTTTGAATTTTTGGGAGTATTTCTCACATGGGGCAAAAATCACGTGCTGACAGCCGATACCAGACCATCCCACACAATGAAGATTTGAGTCAGCAAGTCATTGAGTTATATCCAAAAGCTGCCTTCCCAGAAGAGAAAGTGCGCCGGATTTGGCATCAGTGCAGATTCTTAGGGCCTAATACACAAGTACGAGACCTATCTAGAGGCGAGGTGGAGCCTAGTTATACTGCTTGGTATGGTAAAAGATCCTGAGTTCAACATGAGCCTGAAAGGCCCGCAAAGAGACCCCATGTCCAAAAATTCACCAATGGAGCACAAGTGCAATGGGACTGGCTGACCAAAGAAAACGAGTACAGGACTACCATACGCAAATTGGAAAAGAAAGTCAGAGAACTTCAATTCGAGAATAGCTTGCAAGTCGTGGCGGATGAAGGAGAAAAGAAAAAGCTAGCCAAAGAAAATGAGGCCCTTCGAGCTCAAATTCAGAAAATGAAAGTAGCGGCAGAAAATCCAGCCTGAAGCGACAGAGATGAAAAACTCATAGCTAACCTGAGGTAGAAAGTAAATGACTATAGTTTTGATTTGAACAAAGCAGAAAGTGAACTGGCCAAGTCTCGAAAGCAATTGGCTAAAAACGCAGAGGAACGAGTACGCCTGGTTAAGCAGTTGAGAGAAAGGTACGAAGATGAGGTCGCAGGGTTAAATAAAAGGGTCATCGCCGCGGAAAACAAAATGATCAAACAGGCAAAAGACTTCAAAGTTGAAAGGGAACATTGTTATACTGCATTGGCGCAATTAGAAATAGATTTGCAACAACTTCAGGAGCAAAATCATGCGGCTGAGCAAACTTTGGAAGCCAGGGCCCAACAGATTGGGCATTTGTTACAAGAAAAAGGCGTCATAAGAGAGAGAATTAGAAACATCGCTGACTACATCGTTATGAAGTGCCAGATCTGTGAGGATATGACCCGCACTACCTTCTTTGCAATAGTAATGACATATGTTAAACAGATAATAAATGACTTGGATCGACTTCAAAGGGAGCTTGCATATAGGCCCGCGGCGAGACCGAATGATTTCCTACAGGCACCAGGAGCATTGATGTATTCATGATTTTTTAGCTTGAGTCTGCATTTCCCTTTTTGTTAAGCATCTGTCAGTCATGTTGAGTTTTATATTTTCTTTCTGCTAGAGTCCGTCAAATTGTTTTCAAGTCTGTATTTTCTTCTATTGCAATATGATGTCTATTTTCGGAGTCTGTATTTCATCGTTGGATCGAAATTTGTTAGTCTTTTAGAATTTGTTAGTTTTGAGTTTTGTAATGGAAGCATTTGTTTTTATGAAAACTGAAAATCCCAAAAATATTTTATTTCACACTTATCTCCAAGAACTACACTTGGTCTGATTCATGCAGGGTCATGATACGTAGGCAATCTCCATAGGATTCGACCGTAACCAAATAAAAAAAAAGAGAGAAAGAAGATAAGAGGAAAAACAAGAGAGTAAAGAAAAGAAAAGAGCGGAAAAACAAGAAAGAAAAGAGAGAAAATAAGAAATTAAGAGAGAATGAAAACAAAGAGAGAACAGAGGCAAGAATGAAAAGTAGGAAGCGAAAAAGAAAGAAAAAGGGGAAATTTGCAATTAAAAGAAAGAAAATGTCGGGATGACGCATGCAACCGATCAAATACATAATAGAGTCGTTAACTATTTAGATGCATTCATGCCCAATGTGCGGTTACCAATTTGTTAAAGCCTAATCGCTAACAAGGTTGTTGTTGATGTATTGAGTCCAAGCAGGTGGTTAGTTGATTGGCATTCTGGCAACTCACTCGTACAACACCCGATCGAAAGATAGGCTGAATATGGCCAACTAGGAACCGGAAACAAGTATTGTCGACCCATCGAAAGAGGTTGAAGAAATAGACGTTTATGCGATGAGGGAAGAAATGTATAAGCTGAAGCAACAGATGGCTGAAATGTACCAAGCCTGGGCGAAGGGGCATCCACCACCAGTTTATCCAGCCAACCCTGCTTATATCCCACCATCAGCCCAACCTCCGGAGCCTCCCACTGTGAACTCATCTCCAGCCTTTCCCCTCTACCAACAATGCCATGGCGCCATTTCCCATACTTCTCAAGCTCCACCACCCAAACAAGTCCCATACCCTCCCCCACCAATTACACCTGTTTTTGTGGCACCTCCACCTGCTACATTACACCGATCTTCCAGTGAACCCCTGTTCCAAACTCACGACAACCAGTACTATCCCCCTGAACCTACCTTTAAAGTTCCAGAACCATATCCTTACACCCCTCATCTTGATATCTCGACAGAGACTGAGAAACCGCCCAAAAATCCCAAGCATGAAGAGATGATCAGAAAGGTCAAAAGCTTAGAATAGTCATTCCAAGATATGAGGGGGTTTAGAGGTCAAGTAAGTGTGGCCTATAAGGATTTATGTTTGTTCTCAGATGTTCAGTTGCCAGCGGGGTTCAAAATGCCCAAGTTTGATCTGTACGATGGGCATGGTGACCCGGTGGCACACTTAAGAGGATTTTGTAGTAAGATGAGAGGAGCAAGTGGAAGAGATGAATTGCTGATGGCATATTTCAGCCAAAGTTTGAGTGGATCGGCTTTAGAATGGTATACCAGACAAGATCACAACAGGTGGTACATATGGGATGATTTGTCCCAAGCCTTCACCTGCCATTTTCAGTACAACCTCGAAATTATCCCAGATCGTCTGTCGTTGACAAAGCTTGAGAAGAAGCTCGGTGAGAGCTTCAGGGAATATGGATTCCGTTGGAGAGAGCAAGCAGCGAGGGTTGACCCTCCGATGAAAGAAAGCAAGATGGTTGATTATTTCTTGCAGGCTTTGGAACCCACTTATTTCGGTCACTTGGTGTCAGCAGTAGGTAAGTCCTTTAATAAAGTTGTGAAAATGGGAGGCATGGTTGAAGAGGGACTCAAGTCCAACAAGATCATGAGTTATTCAGCAATCAAGGCGACCACTCAGGCTATTCAAAATGGTACTGGGGGTGTGCTCGAGAAGAAGAAGAAGGAGGATGTTTCGACAATTAAGTCGGGAGCTTGGGTTGGATCTAGGAACCTTCCCCGTTACTACAGCCAGCCGCGACCCTATCTCCCCAACTTACCCCCACACTCCATATAATCTACTACAACACTATTACCCACCGCCAGATCCCCATTTTCTGTCCATCACGCACAAACCTATACCCAACCTCCCGCTCACTCACAATGGCATATGCCAGCTCCACAAAATTCGTACCAAGCTCCACAAAATAACTATCCACCCCCAAAAGCCTACAGAAATCCTCCTTGAACAGGTTTTGACCCAACCAAGCCTTTAAGAATGAGAGGTTGTAGAAGCAAAAGACTTTCACTCCATTGGGAGAATCATATGCCAGTCTATTCCACAGACAGAGACAATTGGGTATTTTGAATCCGATCGAGGCTAAATTGTCGAATCCCCCTCCCAGAAATCTTGACCGCTCGGTGAATTGTGAGTATTGTTCAGGTTCCCCGGGACATGACACAGAGAAATGCTGGAAATTGAAAACAGCCATTCAAGAGCTCAGATTGAGGTCCAAGCTCCGGAGGCGCCCAATATCAATCAGTATCCCTTGCCAGCCTATCAAGAAACAAATGTGATTGAGATAGTGCATAAGGAAGGGGAGCCTAAGAAGCCTCCGCAAACCGTCATGATGATTCGGGCTAGTGAAGCCAAGCCATTTGAAAAGTCAACAAGTGAGAAGTCTGTGATCAAGTTGAACAGGGAAAATAATGAACCATCTGTGGAGGTCAAGAAGGGGTCCTCCAGTGACATCGCAAGAAAACATGAAAGAGCAAAAGTGGTTGTGCCAGGAGTGACGAACAAGCCTGTGGTAATTGTGAAGGGCGCCCCCACAGATCCTATCGTTATCAAACCGGTAACTCAATTACTGATATTCAACAGCAAGGCTGTCCCATGGAATTATGAATGAGTGACCGTGACATACAAAGGGAAAGAGGTTAAAGAAGAAGTGTGTGAGACTCATGGTTTGACTCGATCGGGGAGATGCTTTGCCCCCGAAGAGATGAGAAAAGCTAAGACCTCAAAAGATAATCCAGTGTTGGTGAAGAAAGCAGTGACTGAGGAAGAAGTAGAAGAATTTCTAAGAAAGACGAAAGTGCAAGACTATTCCATTGTGGAACAGTTAAGGAAGACACCAGCTCAGATCTCGCTCTTGTCATTATTGATCCATTCAGACGAGCACCATCGTGCTTTGATGAAGATATTGAACAAAGCCCACATTCCTGACAAAATCTCAGTAAACCACATGGAAAAGATAGCTAACAAGATATTTGAGGTAAACAGAGTCACTTTTTCTGATGATGAGTTGCCCGTGGAGGGTACCGAGCACAATAGAGCCCTCTATCTGACGGTGAAATGCGAAGATTCCGTGGTTACTCGGGTACTGGTTGACAATGGGTCTAGCGCGAACATTTGTCCTCTCTCCACATGGAACAAGCTGAAAGTGGAAGATGAAAGAATCCACAAGAGCAGTATTTGCATTCGGGGATTCGACGGTGGAGGGAAAGATTCAGTCGGGGACATAGTGCTTGAGCTCACAATAGAGCTAGTTGAATTTACTATGGAATTCTAGGTGCTCGATGAGGCTGTTTCGTACAATCTGCTATTGGGACGACCCTGGATCCATGCCGCCAAAGCAGTACCATCTACTCTGTATCAAATGGTCAAGTTTGAATGGGATCGACAGGAAATTGTTGTACACGGCGAAGATAATTTATGTGTGCCCAATGGTGCCATTGTTCCGTTCATAGAGGTTGATGATGACAAGGGACCATGGGTTTATCAGGTTTTCGACACAGTATCGGTAGAGAAAATTCCAGAAGGAAAGTGCATTCCAACTCCAAAGATGGTTGCGGCATCAGTTATGGTAGCTGTTGAAATGTTAAAAAATGGTTTCGTACCGGGCAAGGGTTTGGGTGCACTCTGCAAGGTATTGTGCAGCCAGTTTCTCTTCCAAAGAATCTGGATACTTTTGGTCTGGGGTTCAAGCCTACCGTTGCAGACGTGAGAAGAGCTAGAAAAATGAAACAGAAAGCATGGTCATTGCCAAAGCCAATCCCGCATCTGTCCAGATCATTCGTCAGGTCGGGTATCAGAAAACAACTATTGTCAAAGGTTCCTGGACCACTGATTGGTGCCGATGGAGATTTGGAGAAGGGGTTCAAAAGGTTATTCGTCGAGGTTAACATGGTTCAGGCTGGGGAAGGGTCCATTAGGGCAGATGTGCAATTCGTGGGACCACGTACAAAAGTCAACAACTCGGAAGCTACTCCTCTTCCTACCCGGAGGGAGTCTTGGTAGTGGGTTTTGATTTTCTTTTTGTTGTCTGGATTATTCCAGGGTCTGTAATTCAGATATTATGTTCCGTCTAGTTGGATGTGTTAAAACCCTGTTATCTTTAAATTCAATGAAATGCAATTGTTCCTTTTCCTTCATTTCTTCTAATTTTATTTTTGTTTTCTTCTTTTGTACAGTTCTTTTTATGCTGATATCAATGACATGACATGCATGAGGAATCTTCAGCCTAGTTTTAAAAGCCAATCTAACTCTAAAATAATAATACAAGAAATTGAGTGTGATGACGAGTTAGAATTTGATGATGATGAGGCCTATGAAGAAATTAGTAAGGAACTAAGTCATTTTGAGGAAAATCCCAAACCTAATTTGAACGATATAGAAGCAGTTAATCTAGGGGACCAAGATAATGCCCGTGAAACTAAAATAAGTGTCCATCTGGAACCTCAACTCAGGGAGGAGATAATTAAAGCATTGTTCGAATACAAAGATGTTTTTGCATGGTCTTATGACGACATGACGAGCCTAAGTACTGATCTAGTGGTTCACAAGTTGCCCAATGACCCTACATTCCCTCATGTCAAACAGAAGCTGAGAAAGTTCAAAACGGATATGAGTGTAAAGTTCAAGGAAGAGGTCACCAAGCAGTTCGATGCCAAAGTCATCCGGGTCACCCGGTATCCCACCTGGTTAGCCAATGTTGTGCCTGTACCGAAGAAGGATGGCAAGACCAGGGTGTGTGTTGACCATCGGGATCTCAACAAGGCGAGTCCAAAAGACAATTTCCCATTGCTGAACATCCATATCTTGATCGATAATTGTGTCAAACATGAGATTGGTTCTTTTGTGGATTGTTACGTGGGTTATCATCAGATCTTAATGGACGAGGAAGATGCAGAAAAGACGGCATTCATCACGCCATGGGGAACATACTGCTATCGGGTTATGCCATTTGGCTTGAAGAATGCTGGGGCAACTTACATGAGGGCAATGACAACAATATTCCATGATATGATACACCAAGAAATTGAGGTGTATGTGGATGATGTGATTGTGAAGTCTAGAAAGCACTATGACCATGTTAGGGATCTAAAAAAGTTCTTCCGAAGGCTTCGTAGGTACAATCTCAAGCTTAATCCTGCAAAAGTGTGCTTTTGGGGTGCCGTCTGGAAAGTTGTTGGGGTTCGTAGTCAGCCGCCAGGGAATTGAACTGGATCCATCAAAAGTCAAGGCCATCCAGGAATTGCCACCTCCGAGGAACAAGACCGAGGTGATGAGTTTGTTGGGGAGTGTAAGCACGTGATTTTTGCCCTATATGAGAAATACTCCCAGAAAATGCAAAATAAAATGATTTTCCTTGGTGTGCAATTTTGAGTATTTTTGTGATATTTTTGGATAATTATTTGTATTTGTCTGTGTTTACTTATTTGTTAAGTTAATAAAAAATATAAAAATATGTCGCATTTTGCATGTAGGATTTCATTCTACAATTGTTAGTAATTAAATTAGTTTTACAAAAATTAAAATTACAAAAAATAGGCATCTTTTGCATTTTTAGCATTTAATGTCCAAATGAACAATTTTATGCTTAATTATTACTTAATTGTGCGTTAATTGTTATTGGGAGTTAATTTGCGATTTTATAACTTAATTTAGTTCTTAATAATAATTTAAGTATTTTTATAATTTAGTTTTAGAAAATAAAAGAAGAAAAGATAACAAAAATACAAATAAAAATCGGATTGTGCCACTTCTTCAATTTTCAACCCCAGGCCCAAACAATTGTCCACGACCCAGTCCACTTCACACGGGTCGACCCGGTCCGCCCCATTAACCCAATACCCAACCCCTTTCTTCACTTTTTGGTCTAAACACAAAAACAAAACAAAAATAACAAAAACCAAAAACCCTAAAGACTAACTCATCCGCCTCCTCTCTTCATCCTCTCAAAACTCCAAGCTCACAACCATGGCTGCCCAAACCATGCTCCCTTCTTCTGCGTCCACCAACCAGCACCTTCCCACTGCGAACACCACCACCATGGACGCAGCCCGGACTCTCTCACGTCCAAACACCTTCGATCAAACAGTCCCCGTCAACCACCAGCTTCCCCTTCGTCGTCACTGTCCAGTCGACGACCAAACAACCACCAAACGCCACTGCCCAGACGAACCCTCGCACCCCCAATGCTCGAACCATCGGACCCCCCTGTCGAGTAGCAGCTGTTGATGCTGCTGCTGCGTCACGTTCTTCTCCGGCAAAAACCCAGAAAATGAACAAGAACCCGTCGCCTCCAGCTGCCTCCCCGTCATCGTCACGACCCAGTTCTGTCGCGTCTCCGCTGTTTCCATTGGCCAAGCTCATCGTCCAGTTCGAAGCCCCGTCCCCAGCTGTCGCGTCTCCGCTGTCCGTCGACCTCTCATATGGGTTTGTACTGAAACCTCGTCGTCCACGGATGCTTTTACTGCTTCACTTCTGCCCCGCCAACTGCCGGTTTAGCTTCGGCGTGGTTTTCAGTTGTCAACCGCCGATATTGCTTCGTAGGTTCATGTTCGTCGTCGTCTGCTCGTGTTCGCCATCGTTGGTTTGAGCTTTGGTCGAGGCTCGTCAAGTTCGTTGTTTGTTTGGTCGTTGTTCGTCGTTTCGATCCGGTTAGTAGTTTTTTTTGAGTTTTATTTTGTCCGTATTTTGTTTTGATATTTTCGAATCTAAAATCGGCAAATATTTGTTTTGTTTATCGTTTGAATTAATCTTTAGTTCATGTTCATGTGTTGTTTGTTAAATTAATTTTTTCAGATTTCAAATGAAAGATTAATTAATTGTTTTTCATGTTTATTCCATGTTTGTATTATTGTTTAGATAAATATTTGTTAGTTTAATGTTTGTTAGATTCAAATTGAAATTTAATTAATTATTTCTTCAATTTGTTTCATGTTGTTATGAACTTTCCGGAAATTAGTAATGTTGCTTGAATCATTGAATCTGGCATGTTTTGTTGCTTAAAAATAGATTTAATTCATGTTCGTCTTGGTTTGAAGTTCATGTGTAAATTCAGTGATTTAATGTGAGTTTATGTTTGTTTGTGATTTGTTAGTTTAATTTGAATCATGCATATTGTTGTTTGTATTATTGTCTCTTTGTTCATCCATTAATGGTCTAAATTAACCAGGATTGGCTCCCGATATGGTTGATTTATTTCCATTAATTTGGAGTTTGTGTTGTTCATCATGTTGTTGAAGATTGTTGAGAAGTTGGTCATCTTAACTATATTTTGGTTGAGTTATGATTAATTGATTGTTTAAGGGCAGAGGGGTAATTTGGTAAATTGCATTGCATTCGGGGGTAGATTTGTAATTGCAATAAGGTCGGAGGGGTAATTTGGTAATTGAACATTATTTTGATTCTTTATGTTAAGCATGGGGGACAAATATAATGGGGTGGGGTTTTTGATGTACTTGTTTAATATAATGGGGGACAAGACAAAACATAATGGGGAGGAATCTTGTACTTGTTTAATGTAGGCATGGGGGACATATTGTAATGGGTTGGTAATGTGGCATTTGTTTAATATAGGCATGGGGGACATATTGTAATGGGTTGGTAATGTGGCATTTGTTTAATGTAGGCATGGGAGACAAAGTTTTAAAATAAAGAAGACATTTGATAGTGGGATAAAGCATGCCATTGGGGGAATAATTTGGGGTTGGGAATTGAAGACTTGTCTTGCTATATATAGAGTCATTCTTGACATTAAAAGACAAGACTTGAGAGTTTTAAGAGGGATTTTTGGGGGAGAGAAAAAGAGTTGAATATTATTGAGAGGATTTTTAGAGAGAGTTGACAGATTCTTTTTACACTTGAGAGTTGACATACTTTTATACTTGAGAGAGTTTGTGATAGTAAAAGAGAAAGACAATTTGAACTTTCACTCGAACAATTCTGTTTGCTTTTCTTCGAGTGTTATTCAAAAGTCAGAAACTACTGCATCTCGTATCTTTTCTCTCTTCTGCTTTGACTGCGATTGTACTTTTGCACTGCTGAGTTTTCAATCTGTTACTGGGTTATTCTACTGGTTGTTACTGGTTTTGCGGTGTTGCTGAACCTTCTGTTGCCGCGTTATTACTGTTGCTGACTCCTACTTCTTTTGTTCTTGTACTGCTGTTTCCAGGTACACATTTGTACACTCTTGGCTTGAAGCGAAAAATGAAATATTAATCAGGCTCCTGTTCCTGTTGAATTCTTTTGTTTGGATCTGTGTTTGAATATTAATTTTCCTCTCTTCGTATAAAAATGTAGTCGATTAATTAAGGAGTAATGAGGCTGTATATGTATGATTTCTTCATCTAATGATGCTAGTTTAAATTACTTGAAGAATAGTTAATCGGCTTTGATATTATTGTGTATCCCTCTCATGTTCCAGCATTAGTAAATAATAGAATATAAAAATGAAAGCAGTTTTTCTTTGTACAAACTCGATCGCAATTTTCCAATTTCATTAGCCGTAAACTAATAACTAATAAGTTACGTTTTCAGCATGTAAATAATTAAGAGATTTTCTTTTATTTTAGAGACGAACTTAATAGAAAATATAGTCACTAAAAAGGCGTACCTTTAATAATTTAACCTTCTTAAACACGAGTGCACATTGATGTGAACCAAATCCAAATCTCAACGGAGTCAAAATGTGTCGACGACCACGGGTGCATTGATTGTGACGTGGTTCGAGATGCATTTTCACGACGTTGCAATTCTATAAAAATAAATGATAATAATAAAAGCGGTTTAAACTTAATAAAAGCACATAAGTCACAACATGTATTTAAATCATATATTTAGCCATTATAACAATTTAAGCGACCGTGCTAGAACCACGGGATTCGAGGGTGCCTAACACCTTCCCTCGGGCCAACAGAATTCCTTACTTAGAATTTCTGGTTCGCAGACTTCATTTGGAAAAGTCGAAAATTTCCTCGATTTGGGATTCAAGATAAACCGGTGACTTGGGACACCAAAAGCCAAACCTTTCCCAAGTGGCGACTCTGAATTAAATAAATAATCCCATTTCGAATATTGTTACTTAAATTGGAAAAACTCCCTCGCGCATTTAACCCTCCGTCGCGGGTGCGCAAAAAGGAGGTGTGACAGCTCTGGCGACTCCGCTGAGGAATTAACCCAGAATCACTGGTTCAGGGTTCAAGAATTCGAGCTTAGAATAATTGTTATATTTGGCTTTATTATCTGATCTTTATTACATGTTTTTGCATAACGTGCTAAATGTTGTCTTTTACCGCTTTGATATTATCTGAACTGTATATAAACTGTGCCGAAACCCTTCTTTTCTTACCTCCGGGGAGAAGCTCGCTGGTCGAGATTCCCTATTGTGTTAATGTCAATACCTGAAATAAGAAAGAGGTCGGACAAGTTACAAAGCCGGACGATCTCGCGGGTCCCCGGTACGTAGCCCCCTCCTCGATTCGAGTTGTCCGCTCGGGTACACAGTCTAGAACAAATACCCAGGTTACGAACCTAGAATAACTTGACTTCATGCCGGATCCCTAGTAGGAACGCTTATTTGCATCATGTTGCATTTGACTTAGGGGAATCAACACAGGGGTTGGGTCCGTCTAGGACTAGCAACCTGAAATGAAAAGACCATCATGTTGCATCCTATTTGTTTCCGTGCATTTATTTGTCTCGGACATGCATGTTGCCTGACTTTGGAGTATTTGAAAATATAAACAAAAAAAAATAATAATAAAAAATAACAGTGTATAAGGCTAATTTTCTACTTTGAAAAATAGCAATGCCCAATTACTGTCAAAACTCTGCCGAAATTTTGCGATAATAAAAGGGGAAAATGTTTTATTTACTAAGAAAAAGAAAAACAAAAAGATAGAAAAATAGTCTTTTATTTTTGGGAAGTTGTTTGTTGAAAAATAAAAGGAAAGAATTTTGTTCTAAATTAATTCGGTTAATTTGACCGAACTACGCGGGTCTGATTCTCACCGGATGTGAGATACGTAGGCAAACCTCATCGGTTCCGGCCCCAATTTTTAAAAATCCAAAAAAAAATATTTTTCTTTAGTTCTTTCTTTATAAATGTTTCTTTAGAAAATACAAAAAAAAAGAAATAAAAATAATATAGAAGTTTTCTTTAAACTCAAATAAAAAAAAATAAAAATAATAAATAGTCTCCTTCTTTCTGAAGTCTTTCATATGAAAAATGAAATAAGAATTAAAAGCAGCAACAAAATCCAAAAAAAAATACTCTTTGCTTTTTAGTCTCTCTTTTATAAAATGTTTTTTTTAAAAAAAAATATATATTTGAAAAATTGAATTTCAAAATATTAGGATTTTTCTTTAGAAGTGCTTTTGTAAATAAATAAAACTCAGAATTCCACATCATTTTCTTAAAAGTCCCTCTTTCAAAATTTAAGGGGCAACATCATATACATTCTTTCTTCCGTAGAAAAGGTAAAACAAACAAAAAAAAATCAACCAAACACATTTTCTTTTTGTTTAAAAAATAATAAAGAAAAAAAAACATTTCCAAAGTTCAAGTCAAAAGCAAATAAATTTTTAGAAGTCTTTCTTTAAAAAATAAAACAAAAATCAAAATAAACAAAATTTTCTTTCTTCTTTTAAAGCATTTCTTTCAAAAATTCCAAAAAAAAGGGTTAGTCTAGTTACTCCATTTTCGATGCCCGAACTACGCGGGTTTGATTCTCACCAGGATGCGAGATACGTAGGCAACCCTCATCGGGTTCAACCCCACCTTTTGCTAAAATAGCCAAAATCAATAAATAAATAAAAACGTGTCAAATTTTAAATTTTGCCATAAATAAGTTGGGTGGTGTCCAACCTTCCCTTTTGCTAAAAATAGCCAAAAATATATGTCAAATTTTAAATCTGTCATAAATAAGTCGGGTGATGTTGTTTTGTCATAAATAGCCGAATGTTCCCGAAAGGGACGCCGGAAGGCTGACTTTGCATAAACAGCCACCTTTGGGTCATTTTTTAAGGTTTGGTCCAGTTGACTCACACAGCCTTAAAATCTTCGTCACCGAGGCGTTGAAAGGCCGTGTTGGCAATATTGAGTTTTCTAATTTGAAAAACGATAAAAAGAGTCATAAATAAGTCAGGTGATGTTGTTTTGTCATAAATAGCCGAATGTTCCCGAAAGGGACGCCGGAAGGCTGACTTTGCATAAACAGCCACCTTTGGGTCATTTTTTAAGGTTTGGTCCAGTTGACCCACACAACCTTAAAATCTTCGTCACCGAGGCGTTGAAAGGTCGTGCTGGCAATATTGAGTTTTCTAATTTGAAAAAAAAAACGATAAAAAGAATCATAAATAAGTCAGGTGATGCTGTTTTGTCATAAATAGCCGAATGTTCCCGAAAGGGACGCCGGAAGGCTGACTTTGCATAAACAGCCACCTTTGGGTCTTGTTTAGTATTTTTTATCCAGTTGACCCACACAGCCTTAAAAACCTTCGCCCCTAGGCGCTGAAGGGCCGTGTTTGCAACACCAGGTTTTTATTGTAATTTGAAAAAAAAAAACAAAAACAAAACAAAGAGTCAGCGGTCGGGTGAATACCGTTTGAATTTTGTCATAATAAGCCGAGCCAGCTTCGGTCGCGTCTTAAACCGTTCTTGCCGAAGTAGCCTTAGAGTATCTTTCAGTTGTCGAAAGGTTATTTTCGTAAAAGAACGGACAAGTTTGTAAAATGATTCTCCCCGGCCTCAAAATTCATGTGAAATTTGGAAGGGGCCACGTTTGCAAAAATAACCGTTCGGTTGCATTTTGTGAGTGTTGAAACCCAATTTTTTATTATGAAGAAAAAAAATGTTTCATTGCTTTTACCTTTCATTCGGCCCGAACTACGCAAGATCTGATTCATGCGGGGTCATGATACGTAGGCAATCTCCATCGGATTCGATCATAGCTATAAAATAAATTAAAAAAAAAACAAACTGAAAGAAAAGGAAAAAGAAAATCGAGTGAAAAAGAAAATAGAAAGAAAAGGAAAAAAGAAAAAAAAAGAGTGCAAAAAATAAAAGAGCGGCAAAAACAAGATCAAGAGTGACTAAAGAGAGGCAAGAATAAAAGAAAAGAGGTACATAGTGAAGAGGGCAAGTTTAGGGTCGGGATGAAACATGCAACCCGTTCAAACACATGGTAAAAGCGTTTAACTGTTTAGGTGCATTGCATCCCCATCTTGCGATTTCCTATATGTTATATGCTTTAAAACTAACAAGGTTGTTGTGTGAGTAAATTAGCCAGGTTCTGTTCAGGTGATTGATTTTGTTGGTATGCAGTGATGAGCAGCCTTGCACGCGGCCACAACATTATACACAAAACTGAGCTCCACCTCCCAGAAACGCCCATCCTTACCAAGCTCCATATAATCCCCCAATCAAATGTTTATCAGTACAATCCTCACCCAAGAGAGTCTTTCAAAAGGAATCAGTTCACCTCTATTGGTGAATCATACTCAGGCTTGTTCCAAAAGCTAGTCAGGCGAAGTTTGCTGCAGCCAGTGGCCCCAAATCGGCCAAACACCGAGTCCCCCCTCCCCGCATCGAGCTGATACTAGATGTGAATTCCGCTCTGGAGCAGTGGGGCACGGTACAAAGGACTGTTGGTCATTGGACCCTCAAAATAGCAGTTGAGGACTTGATTGAAGCTGAAAGAATCGTTCACCGGGACGAAAAGGTTCCTAACATAATGAACATTCCCCTGCCTACTCTCACAAATGGGCCAATAGATGGAATGATCTGTGAAGCTGAGGAATTTGATCCGGCACTGAAGGCTATTGCAGCCATTGCCGAGACAGAAGAAAAGCCAAAAAAAAAACGATTGCCATGCCTGAAAGTTTCCCATCAGACGGGAGTCTCGGTAGCCAGTCTTGCTATCCTTTCTGCATCTGGATTGTCTCAGGGTGTGATCCAGATGTTTTACTTTATTGTCTTACTTTCCAATGTAAACCCTTCTATCTTCAAAAAATAAAAACAAAAAAAAAATCAAAAAATAAAAAAAAATCAAATGAAATCGATATTTCATTTTCCCGGAATGTCTCTTTTCTTAAAATCTTGTCAGTTTTCTCATTCTCTTTTAGTTCTGTTAAATGCAGATTTCAATAATATGACATGCTTGTGGACTTCATGCCCGGATCTTAAAACTCTGTCAGACCTCGAAATAATGAATCAAGAATTGGGTCGCAATGAAGAATAGCTTAAGGAAACAAGACAAAGAGTTAGAACAACTGAAGGAAAATTGATTCCCGAAATTGGAAAGGTCCATACATTACAACAAAAGTACTGCCAAAAAGAGTGCGTTGTACTTGGGACACATCGAAGGAAATGTCCTTGAAATAACCGTCAATGCAAATTCAGTCAAAAGGTACTATGTTGGATCCTTTATATAATAAAATCTTTTCCGGTTGAGATGACGAAGGCTTTCATTCTCGCTACCCAAACACTATCAACCCTTTGCAAAACCCATTTGAGCTGGTTACTCTTCTTTGATTACCCTCTTTGGAACCTAAAAATATTATTGAAAATAAAATGAAAAAAAAATTGAAATGAAAAAGAAAAATGAAAAAAGAAGAAGAAAGAATTGGAAAAATAAGAAAATATATATACAAAAAAGCAAATAAAAAAAAAATCCAAAAACAAAAGTTTCCTAAACTACGTTTGACTTGATTCCGAAAGGATACGTAGACAACCTCTCCTTGGGGTTCGGTCACACCAAAACAAAAATCCAAGAAGTCCCCCAAAAGTGAGACTGGGGCAGGAGTTATAATGGTTCGGCAATGATCCCGACCAAAAGGTTCCAAAGTTGTAGTTCAATCCAAATTCCTTTTACCCCAAACCTTGTTTAAGTCCTTCTGATCAATCGGCAAAGCGATTCAAAATGGGAGGATGGAGTTATTTGGACCTGATACAACAAAATGAGAAGAATAAAATGAGAGAGTCTTATTGGTGAAAACCCACACGGGCACCGTAAGACGACGGTAAACAGAGAAAATCAAATGAGAAGTCTTGTTAGTGAACACCCACACGGGCACTATAAGGAGATGGTAAGAAACGAAATGAAAATGCCAGCTCGTGAAAACCCACAAAGGGCGCCCATGACCGAAAATGACATCCTCACAACCACCGTCATCAACAGAGTCCTAGCAAGGTTCCTCGGTATTCAAGGCAAAGTTGTGATAAATTTTTGGGAGTCAGATGGTTTACACAGATCAGGCATCCAGTCCAAAAGGCATGTCATGTTCATTAAAGTCCGCATGTACTCCAGATAAGTCCTTCTCTCCTTTCCCCGAAAGGGACACTTCTAGTTTTAAACTCATTCTCCATTCAATTATTTGTTTCTCTTTGAATCCCTTTTGGTCTAACACTGTTCCATACCCAAGACAAAGAAAGGATGGCAAGACTGATTTACAGGGCTTTCGTTGGATACACGCTAATGTGCAAAGGGCACCCAGCCTCAGCAGGGGGCATCAAGACGACCTCGACTGGTCATGGCAGCCTATAAAGGCAATTGAAGTTGAAAGGTTTGGGTTTCACATTGTTAATCGCCTCCACGAAGTTAAAAAAAAAAAGAAATCCCCACAAAGCCTCCCCTTGTAAAAATTCCCCAGCAAGCTTGCCCCAACAAATCCCCAGCAAGTCCGTTCTGTACAAATCCCCACAGAGTCTCCCCTTGTACAATCCCCCACAGAGTCTCCCCAATATAAAAAAAAAAAAATCCCTGTTGGAATTTACAAAGTATCCCCAATATATATTAAAAAAAAAAATCCCCGTTGGAATTTCCCCAGCACATCCCCAACGAGTCCCTTTGTAAAAATTCCCCAACAAGCTTACCCCAACAAATCCTAGAAAGCCCGCTTTGAAACAAATCCCCAGCATGCCCAAAATCCACACAAAGAATCCACTTTGTAAATATTCCCCCCACAGAGCTTCCTTTTGTACAAATCCCCACAGAGTATCCCCAATAAAATCCCCGTTGAGAATCTCCAAGCAAGATGGGACACAAAAAAAAAGAAAAAAAAAAGAGAGCCGTACGAGGCAAATCATCACAGAATCTGGAAATACAAAGCCTGAGAAGTCAAAAGAGTTTCGCCATTTGAATCAAATCAATGGCAGGATTTCGCAACAGGAATGAGGACGCAACAAAGCAACTGGGAACGATCAAGGTCACCGAACCGACCGTCATTTCCAAACTAACAATTGTTCTTTGTCTGAAAAGTTGAAACAGGTATAATCCAAGACAACCGTGCAAGAAGCAGGTGTCGCCCGAAGAAGGAGGTACATGGGTACAAGAAATATCTTGGCAATAAGGAACTCACTCGAAAGGTAAGTTTCCACGAGACTCCCTTTCATCTTCTACTAAAACAAGAAAATCCAAAAAAAAAGGGTAGCTAGCATTCTCGAACTTTACCCCCAACCAGTCAGCATTAGGGTTTTAAACCCTAAACTGAACTTTTTTCAGCCAGCATTAGGGTTTTAAACCCTAAACTGAGCTTTCCCATACAGT
Source organism: Nicotiana tabacum (assembly GCF_000715075.1). NCBI lineage: Eukaryota > Viridiplantae > Streptophyta > Magnoliopsida > Solanales > Solanaceae > Nicotiana > Nicotiana tabacum. Next base: position 188,208,758 of record NC_134087.1, on the reverse strand, counting down.
CAGCATTAGGGTTTTAAACCCTAAACTGAACTTTTCCAATCAGTCAGCATTAGGGTTTTAAACCCTAAACTGAACTTTTTCCTTTAATTAGCATTAGGGTTTTAAACCCTAAACTGAACTTTTCCTTTTAGTCAGCATTAGGGTTTTAAACCCTAAACTGAACTTTTTCCATTCAGCCAGCATTAGGGTTTTAAACCCTAAACTGAGCTTTTCCATGCAGTCAGCATTAGGGTTTTAAATCCTGAATTGAACTTATTACTTTAATCAGCCTTAGGGTTTTAAACCCTAAACTGAACTTTTTACATTCAGCCAGCATTAGGGTTTTAAACCCTAAACTGAGCTTTTCCTTCCAGTCAGCATTAGGGTTTTAAACCCTAAACTGAATTTTTCCTTTCAGTCAGCATTAGGGTTTTAAACCCTGAACTGAACTTTTTCCTTTGATCAGCATCAGGGTTTTAAACCCTGAACTGAACTTTTCCATTTAGTCAGCATTAGGGTTTTAAACCCTAAACTGAACTCTTTCCATTCAGCCAGCATTAGGGTTTTAAACCCTAAACTGAGCTTTTTCCATGCATGTCAGCATTAGGGTTTTAAACCCTAAACTGAACTTTTTTCCATTCAGCCAACATTAGGGTTTTAAACCCTAAACTGAGCTTTTCCATTCAGCCAGCATTAGGGTTTAAAACTCTAAACTGAGCTTTTCCATGCAGTCAGCATTAGGGTTTTAAACCCTAAACTGAATTTTTCCTTTAATCAGCATTAGGGTTTTAAACCCTAAACTGAACTTTTTCCATTCAGCCAGCATTAGGGTTTTAAACCCTAAACTGAGCTTTTCCATGCAGTCAGCATTAGGGTTTTAAACCCTAAACTGAATTTTTCCTTTAGTCAGCATTAGGGTTTTAAACCCTAAACTGAACTTTTTCCATTCAGCCAGCATTAGTGTTTTAAACCCTAAACTGAGCTTTTCCATGCAGTCAGCATTAGGGTTTTAAACCCTAAACTGAATTTTTCCTTTAGTCAGCATTAGGGTTTTAAACCCTAAATTGAATTTTTCCTTTAGTCAGCATTAGGGTTTTAAACCCTAAACTGAATTTTTCCATTCAGCCAGCATTAGGGTTTTAAACTCTAAACTGAGCTTTTCCAGGTAGTCAGCATTAGGGTTTTAAACCCTAAACTGAATTTTTCCTTTAGTCAGCATTAGGGTTTTAAACCTTAAACTGAACTTTTTTCCATTCAGCCAGCATTAGGGTTTTAAACCCTAAACTGAGCTTTTCCATGCAGTCAGCATTAGGGTTTTAAACCCTAAACTGAATTTTTCCTTTAGTCAGCATTAGGGTTTTAAACCCTAAATTGAATTTTTCCTTTAGTCAGCATTAGGGTTTTAAACCCTAAACTGAATTTTTCCATTCAGCCAGCATTAGGGTTTTAAACTCTAAACTGAGCTTTTCCAGGTAGTCAGCATTAGGGTTTTAAACCCTAAACTGAATTTTTCCTTTAGTCAGCATTAGGGTTTTAAACCTTAAACTGAACTTTTTTCCATTCAGCCAGCATTAGGGTTTTAAACCCTAAACTGAGCTTTTCCATGCAGTCAGCATTAGGGTTTTAAACCCTGAACTGAACTTATTACTTTAATCATCCTTAGGGTTTTAAACCCTAAACTGAACTTTTTACATTCAGCCAGCATTAGGGTTTTAAACCCTAAACTGAGCTTTTCCTTCCAGTCAGCATTAGGGTTTTAAACCCTAAACTGAATTTTTCCTTTCAGTCAGCATTAGGGTTTTAAACCCTGAACTGAACTTTTTCCTTTGATCAGCATCAGGGTTTTAAACCCTGAACTGAACTTTTCCATTTAGTCAGCATTAGGGTTTTAAACCCTAAACTGAACTCTTTCCATTCAGCCAGCATTAGGGTTTTAAACCCTAAACTGAGCTTTTTCCATGCATGTCAGCATTAGGGTTTTAAACCCTAAACTGAACTCTTTCCTTTAGTCAGCTTTAGGGTTTTAAACCCTGAACTGAACTTTTTCCTTTAATCAGCATTAAGGTTTTAAACCCTAAACTGAGCTTTTCCATGCAATCAGCATTAAGGTTTTAAACCCTAAACTGAATTTTTCCTTCAGTCAGCATTAGGGTTTTAAATCCTAAACTGAACTTTTTTCCATTCATCCAGCATTAGGGTTTTAAACCCTAAACTGAGCTTTTCCATGCAATCAGCATTAGGGTTTTAAACCCTAAACTGAATTTTTCCTTTAGTCAGCATTAGGGTTTTAAACCCTAAACTGAATCTTTTTCCATTCAGCCAGCATTAGGATTTTAAACCCTAAACTGAGCTTTTCCATGCAATCTGCATTAGGGTTTTAAACCCTAAACTGAATTTTTTCTTTAGTCAGCATTAGGGTTTTAAACCCTAAACTGAACTTTTTTCCATTCAGCCAGCATTAGGGTTTTAAACCCTAAACTAAGCTTTTCCATGCAATCAGCATTAGGGTTTTAAACCCTAAACTGAATTTTTTCCTTCAGTCAGCATTAGGGTTTTAAATCCTAAACTGAACTTTTTTCCATTCATCCAGCATTAGGGTTTTAAACCCTAAACTGAGCTTTTCCATGCAATCAGCATTAGGGTTTTAAACCCTAAACTGAATTTTTCCTTTAGTCAGCATTAGGGTTTTAAACCCTAAACTGAATCTTTTTCCATTCAGCCAGCATTAGGATTTTAAACCCTAAACTGAGCTTTTCCATGCAATCTGCATTAGGGTTTTAAACCCTAAACTGAATTTTTTCTTTAGTCAGCATTAGGGTTTTAAACCCTAAACTGAACTTTTTTCCATTCAGCCAGCATTAGGGTTTTAAACCCTAAACTAAGCTTTTCCATGCAATCAGCATTAGGGTTTTAAACCCTAAACTGAATTTTTTCCTTTAGTTAGCATTAGGGTTTTAAATCCTAAACTGAACTTTTTTCCATTCAGCCAGCATTAGGGTTTTAAACCCTAAACTGAGCTTTTCCATGCAATCAGTTTTAGGGTTTTAAACCCTAAACTGAATTTTCCCTTTAGTCAGCATTAGGGTTTTAAAACCCTAAACTGAATTTTTCCATTCAGCCAGCATTAGGGTTTTAAACCCTAAACTGAGCTTTTCCAGGTAGTCAGCATTAGGGTTTTAAACCCTAAACTGAATTTTTCCTTTAGTCAGCATTAGGGTTTTAAACCCTAAATTGAATTTTTCCTTTAGTCAGCATTAGGGTTTTAAACCCTAAACTGAATTTTTCCATTCAGCCAGCATTAGGGTTTTAAACCCTAAACTGAGCTTTTCCAGGTAGTCAGCATTAGGGTTTTAAACCCTAAACTGAATTTTTCCTTTAGTCAGCATTAGGGTTTTAAACCTTAAACTGAACTTTTTTCCATTCAGCCAGCATTAGGGTTTTAAACCCTAAACTGAGCTTTTCCATGCAGTCAGCATTAGGGTTTTAAACCCTAAACTGAATTTTTCCTTTAGTCAGCATTAGGGTTTTAAACCCTAAACTGAACTTTTTTCCATTCAGCCAGCATTAGGGTTTTAAACCCTAAACTGAGCTTTTTCATGCAATCAACATTAGGGTTTTAAACCCTAAACTGAACTTTTTCCATTCAGCCAGCATTAGGGTTTTAAACCCTAAACTGAGCTTCTCCATTCAGCCAGCATTAGAGTTTTAAACCCTAAACTGAACTTTTTCCATTAAGCCAGCATTAGGGTTTGAAACCCTAAACTGATCATTTCCATTCAGCCAGCATTAGGGTTTTAAACCCTAAACTGAGCTTTTCCATGTAGTCAGCATTAGGGTTTTAAACCCTAAAATGAATTTTTCCTTTAGTCAGCATTAGGGTTTTAAACCCTAAACTAAACTTTTTTCCATTCAGCCAGCATTAGGGTTTTAAACCCTAAACTGAACTTTTTTCCATGCAGCCAGCATTAGGGTTTTAAACCCTAAACTGAGCTTTTTCATGCAATCAGCATTAGGGTTTTAAACCCTAAACTGAACGTTTTTCCATTCAGCCAGATTTAGGGTTTTAAACCCTAAACTGAGCTTTTCCATACAGTCAGCATTAGGGTTTTAAACCCTAAACTGAATTTTTCCTTTAGTCAGCATTAGGGTTTTAAACCCTAAACTGAACTTTTTTCCATTCAGCCAGCATTAGGGTTTTAAACCCTAAACTGAGCTTTTTCATGCAATCAGCATTAGGGTTTTAAACCCTAAACTGAACTTTTTCCATTCAGCCAGCATTAGGGTTTTAAACCCTAAACTGAGCTTCTCCATTCAGCCAGCATTAGGGTTTTAAACCCTAAACTGAGCTTTTTCATGCAATCAACATTAGGGTTTTAAACCCTAAACTAAACTTTTTCCATTCAGCCAGCATTAGGGTTTTAAACCCTAAACTGAGCATTTCCATTCAGCCAGCATTAGGGTTTTAAACCCTAAACTAAGCTTTTCCATGAAGTCAGCATTATGGTTTTAAACCCTAAACTGATTTTTTCCTTTAGTCAGCATTAGGGTTTTAAACCCTAAACTGAACTTTTTTCCATTGAGCCAGCATTAGGGTTTGAAACCCTAAACTGAACTTTTTTCCATGCAGCCAGCATTAGGGTTTTAAACCCTAAACTGAGCTTTTTCATGCAATCAGCATTAGGGTTTTAAACCCTAAACTGAACTTTTTTCCATTCAGCCAGCATTAGGGTTTTAAACCCTAAACTGAGCTTTTCCATGCAGTCAGCATTAGGGTTTTAAACCCTAAACTGAATTTTTCCTTTAGTCAGCATTAGGGTTTTAAACCCTAAACTGAACTTTTTTCCATTCAGCCAGCATTAGGGTTTTAAACCCTAAACTGAGCTTTTTCATGCAATCAGCATTAGGGTTTTAAACCCTAAACTGAACTTTTTTCCATTCAGCCAACATTAGGGTTTTAAACCCTAAACTGAGCTTTTCCATTCAGCCAGCATTAGGGTTTAAAACTCTAAACTGAGCTTTTCCATGCAGTCAGCATTAGGGTTTTAAACCCTAAACTGAATTTTTCCTTTAATCAGCATTAGGGTTTTAAACCCTAAACTGAACTTTTTCCATTCAGCCAGCATTAGGGTTTTAAACCCTAAACTGAGCTTTTCCATGCAGTCAGCATTAGGGTTTTAAACCCTAAACTGAATTTTTCCTTTAGTCAGCATTAGGGTTTTAAACCCTAAACTGAACTTTTTCCATTCAGCCAGCATTAGTGTTTTAAACCCTAAACTGAGCTTTTCCATGCAGTCAGCATTAGGGTTTTAAACCCTAAACTGAATTTTTCCTTTAGTCAGCATTAGGGTTTTAAACCCTAAATTGAATTTTTCCTTTAGTCAGCATTAGGGTTTTAAACCCTAAACTGAATTTTTCCATTCAGCCAGCATTAGGGTTTTAAACTCTAAACTGAGCTTTTCCAGATAGTCAGCATTAGGGTTTTAAACCCTAAACTGAATTTTTCCTTTAGTCAGCATTAGGGATTTAAACCTTAAACTGAACTTTTTTCCATTCAGCCAGCATTAGGGTTTTAAACCCTAAACTGAGCTTTTCCATGCAGTCAGCATTAGGGTTTTAAACCCTGAACTGAACTTATTACTTTAATCATCCTTAGGGTTTTAAACCCTAAACTGAACTTTTTACATTCAGCCAGCATTAGGGTTTTAAACCCTAAACTGAGCTTTTCCTTCCAGTCAGCATTAGGGTTTTAAACCCTAAACTGAATTTTTCCTTTCAGTCAGCATTAGGGTTTTAAACCCTGAACTGAACTTTTTCCTTTGATCAGCATCAGGGTTTTAAACCCTGAACTGAACTTTTCCATTTAGTCAGCATTAGGGTTTTAAACCCTAAACTGAACTCTTTCCATTCAGCCAGCATTAGGGTTTTAAACCCTAAACTGAGCTTTTTCCATGCATGTCAGCATTAGGGTTTTAAACCCTAAACTGAACTCTTTCCTTTAGTCAGCTTTAGGGTTTTAAACCCTGAACTGAACTTTTTCCTTTAATCAGCATTAAGGTTTTAAACCCTAAACTGAGCTTTTCCATGCAATCAGCATTAGGGTTTTAAACCCTAAACTGAATTTTTCCTTCAGTCAGCATTAGGGTTTTAAATCCTAAACTGAACTTTTTTCCATTCATCCAGCATTAGGGTTTTAAACCCTAAACTGAGCTTTTCCATGCAATCAGCATTAGGGTTTTAAACCCTAAACTGAATTTTTCCTTTAGTCAGCATTAGGGTTTTAAACCCTAAACTGAATCTTTTTCCATTCAGCCAGCATTAGGATTTTAAACCCTAAACTGAGCTTTTCCATGCAATCTGCATTAGGGTTTTAAACCCTAAACTGAATTTTTTCTTTAGTCAGCATTAGGGTTTTAAACCCTAAACTGAACTTTTTTCCATTCAGCCAGCATTAGGGTTTTAAACCCTAAACTAAGCTTTTCCATGCAATCAGCATTAGGGTTTTAAACCCTAAACTGAATTTTTTCCTTTAGTTAGCATTAGGGTTTTAAATCCTAAACTGAACTTTTTTCCATTCAGCCAGCATTAGGGTTTTAAACCCTAAACTGAGCTTTTCCATGCAATCAGTTTTAGGGTTTTAAACCCTAAACTGAATTTTCCCTTTAGTCAGCATTAGGGTTTTAAAACCCTAAACTGAATTTTTCCATTCAGCCAGCATTAGGGTTTTAAACCCTAAACTGAGCTTTTCCAGGTAGTCAGCATTAGGGTTTTAAACCCTAAACTGAATTTTTCCTTTAGTCAGCATTAGGGTTTTAAACCCTAAATTGAATTTTTCCTTTAGTCAGCATTAGGGTTTTAAACCCTAAACTGAATTTTTCCATTCAGCCAGCATTAGGGTTTTAAACCCTAAACTGAGCTTTTCTAGGTAGTCAGCATTAGGGTTTTAAACCCTAAACTGAATTTTTCCTTTAGTCAGCATTAGGGTTTTAAACCTTAAACTGAACTTTTTTCCATTCAGCCAGCATTAGGGTTTTAAACCCTAAACTGAGCTTTTCCATGCAGTCAGCATTAGGGTTTTAAATCCTAAACTGAATTTTTCCTTTAGTCAGCATTAGGGTTTTAAACCCTAAACTGAACTTTTTTCCATTCAGCCAGCATTAGGGTTTTAAACCCTAAACTGAGCTTTTTCATGCAATCAGCATTAGGGTTTTAAACCCTAAACTGAACTTTTTTCCATTCAGCCAACATTAGGGTTTTAAACCCTAAACTGAGCTTTTCCATTCAGCCAGCATTAGGGTTTTAAACTCTAAACTGAGCTTTTCCATGCAGTCAGCATTAGGGTTTTAAACCCTAAACTGAATTTTTCCTTTAGTCAGCATTAGGGTTTTAAACCCTAAACTGAACTTTTTTCCATTCAGCCAGCATTAGGGTTTTAAACCCTAAACTGAGCTTTTTCATGCAATCAACATTAGGGTTTTAAACCCTAAACTGAACTTTTTCCATTCAGCCAGCATTAGGGTTTTAAACCCTAAACTGAGCTTTTTCCATTCAGCCAGCATTAGGGTTTTAAACCCTAAACTAAGCTTTTCCATGCAATCAGCATTAGGGTTTTAAACCCTAAACTGAATTTTTTCCTTTAGTTAGCATTAGGGTTTTAAATCCTAAACTGAACTTTTTTCCATTCAGCCAGCATTAGGGTTTTAAACCCTAAACTGAGCTTTTCCATGCAATCAGTTTTAGGGTTTTAAACCCTAAACTGAATTTTCCCTTTAGTCAGCATTAGGGTTTTAAAACCCTAAACTGAATTTTTCCATTCAGCCAGCATTAGGGTTTTAAACCCTAAACTGAGCTTTTCCAGGTAGTCAGCATTAGGGTTTTAAACCCTAAACTGAATTTTTCCTTTAGTCAGCATTAGGGTTTTAAACCCTAAATTGAATTTTTCCTTTAGTCAGCATTAGGGTTTTAAACCCTAAACTGAATTTTTCCATTCAGCCAGCATTAGGGTTTTAAACCCTAAACTGAGCTTTTCCAGGTAGTCAGCATTAGGGTTTTAAACCCTAAACTGAATTTTTCCTTTAGTCAGCATTAGGGTTTTAAACCTTAAACTGAACTTTTTTCCATTCAGCCAGCATTAGGGTTTTAAACCCTAAACTGAGCTTTTCCATGCAGTCAGCATTAGGGTTTTAAACCCTAAACTGAATTTTTCCTTTAGTCAGCATTAGGGTTTTAAACCCTAAACTGAACTTTTTTCCATTCAGCCAGCATTAGGGTTTTAAACCCTAAACTGAGCTTTTTCATGCAATCAACATTAGGGTTTTAAACCCTAAACTGAACTTTTTCCATTCAGCCAGCATTAGGGTTTTAAACCCTAAACTGAGCTTCTCCATTCAGCCAGCATTAGAGTTTTAAACCCTAAACTGAACTTTTTCCATTAAGCCAGCATTAGGGTTTGAAACCCTAAACTGATCATTTCCATTCAGCCAGCATTAGGGTTTTAAACCCTAAACTGAGCTTTTCCATGTAGTCAGCATTAGGGTTTTAAACCCTAAAATGAATTTTTCCTTTAGTCAGCATTAGGGTTTTAAACCCTAAACTAAACTTTTTTTCCATTCAGCCAGCATTAGGGTTTTAAACCCTAAACTGAACTTTTTTCCATGCAGCCAGCATTAGGGTTTTAAACCCTAAACTGAGCTTTTTCATGCAATCAGCATTAGGGTTTTAAACCCTAAACTGAACGTTTTTCCATTCAGCCAGATTTAGGGTTTTAAACCCTAAACTGAGCTTTTCCATACAGTCAGCATTAGGGTTTTAAACCCTAAACTGAATTTTTCCTTTAGTCAGCATTAGGGTTTTAAACCCTAAACTGAACTTTTTTCCATTCAGCCAGCATTAGGGTTTTAAACCCTAAACTGAGCTTTTTCATGCAATCAGCATTAGGGTTTTAAACCCTAAACTGAACTTTTTCCATTCAGCCAGCATTAGGGTTTTAAACCCTAAACTGAGCTTCTCCATTCAGCCAGCATTAGGGTTTTAAACCCTAAACTGAGCTTTTTCATGCAATCAACATTAGGGTTTTAAACCCTAAACTAAACTTTTTCCATTCAGCCAGCATTAGGGTTTTAAACCCTAAACTGAGCATTTCCATTCAGCCAGCATTAGGGTTTTAAACCCTAAACTAAGCTTTTCCATGAAGTCAGCATTATGGTTTTAAACCCTAAACTGATTTTTTCCTTTAGTCAGCATTAGGGTTTTAAACCCTAAACTGAACTTTTTTCCATTGAGCCAGCATTAGGGTTTGAAACCCTAAACTGAACTTTTTTCCATGCAGCCAGCATTAGGGTTTTAAACCCTAAACTGAGCTTTTTCATGCAATCAGCATTAGGGTTTTAAACCCTAAACTGAACTTTTTTCCATTCAGCCAGCATTAGGGTTTTAAACCCTAAACTGAGCTTTTCCATGCAGTCAGCATTAGGGTTTTAAACCCTAAACTGAATTTTTCCTTTAGTCAGCATTAGGGTTTTAAACCCTAAACTGAACTTTTTTCCATTCAGCCAGCATTAGGGTTTTAAACCCTAAACTGAGCTTTTTCATGCAATCAGCATTAGGGTTTTAAACCCTAAACTGAACTTTTTTCCATTCAGCCAACATTAGGGTTTTAAACCCTAAACTGAGCTTTTCCATTCAGCCAGCATTAGGGTTTAAAACTCTAAACTGAGCTTTTCCATGCAGTCAGCATTAGGGTTTTAAACCCTAAACTGAATTTTTCCTTTAATCAGCATTAGGGTTTTAAACCCTAAACTGAACTTTTTCCATTCAGCCAGCATTAGGGTTTTAAACCCTAAACTGAGCTTTTCCATGCAGTCAGCATTAGGGTTTTAAACCCTAAACTGAATTTTTCCTTTAGTCAGCATTAGGGTTTTAAACCCTAAACTGAACTTTTTCCATTCAGCCAGCATTAGTGTTTTAAACCCTAAACTGAGCTTTTCCATGCAGTCAGCATTAGGGTTTTAAACCCTAAACTGAATTTTTCCTTTAGTCAGCATTAGGGTTTTAAACCCTAAATTGAATTTTTCCTTTAGTCAGCATTAGGGTTTTAAACCCTAAACTGAATTTTTCCATTCAGCCAGCATTAGGGTTTTAAACTCTAAACTGAGCTTTTCCAGGTAGTCAGCATTAGGGTTTTAAACCCTAAACTGAATTTTTCCTTTAGTCAGCATTAGGGTTTTAAACCTTAAACTGAACTTTTTTCCATTCAGCCAGCATTAGGGTTTTAAACCCTAAACTGAGCTTTTCCATGCAGTCAGCATTAGGGTTTTAAACCCTGAACTGAACTTATTACTTTAATCATCCTTAGGGTTTTAAACCCTAAACTGAACTTTTTACATTCAGCCAGCATTAGGGTTTTAAACCCTAAACTGAGCTTTTCCTTCCAGTCAGCATTAGGGTTTTAAACCCTAAACTGAATTTTTCCTTTCAGTCAGCATTAGGGTTTTAAACCCTGAACTGAACTTTTTCCTTTGATCAGCATCAGGGTTTTAAACCCTGAACTGAACTTTTCCATTTAGTCAGCATTAGGGTTTTAAACCCTAAACTGAACTCTTTCCATTCAGCCAGCATTAGGGTTTTAAACCCTAAACTGAGCTTTTTCCATGCATGTCAGCATTAGGGTTTTAAACCCTAAACTGAACTCTTTCCTTTAGTCAGCTTTAGGGTTTTAAACCCTGAACTGAACTTTTTCCTTTAATCAGCATTAAGGTTTTAAACCCTAAACTGAGCTTTTCCATGCAATCAGCATTAGGGTTTTAAACCCTAAACTGAATTTTTCCTTCAGTCAGCATTAGGGTTTTAAATCCTAAACTGAACTTTTTTCCATTCATCCAGCATTAGGGTTTTAAACCCTAAACTGAGCTTTTCCATGCAATCAGCATTAGGGTTTTAAACCCTAAACTGAATTTTTCCTTTAGTCAGCATTAGGGTTTTAAACCCTAAACTGAATCTTTTTCCATTCAGCCAGCATTAGGATTTTAAACCCTAAACTGAGCTTTTCCATGCAATCTGCATTAGGGTTTTAAACCCTAAACTGAATTTTTTCTTTAGTCAGCATTAGGGTTTTAAACCCTAAACTGAACTTTTTTCCATTCAGCCAGCATTAGGGTTTTAAACCCTAAACTAAGCTTTTCCATGCAATCAGCATTAGGGTTTTAAACCCTAAACTGAATTTTTCCTTTAGTTAGCATTAGGGTTTTAAACCCTAAACTGAACTTTTTTCCATTCAGCCAGCATTAGGGTTTTAAACCCTAAACTGAGCTTTTCCATGCAATCAGTTTTAGGGTTTTAAACCCTAAACTGAATTTTCCCTTTAGTCAGCATTAGGGTTTTAAAACCCTAAACTGAATTTTTCCATTCAGCCAGCATTAGGGTTTTAAACCCTAAACTGAGCTTTTCCAGGTAGTCAGCATTAGGGTTTTAAACCCTAAACTGAATTTTTCCTTTAGTCAGCATTAGGGTTTTAAACCCTAAATTGAATTTTTCCTTTAGTCAGCATTAGGGTTTTAAACCCTAAACTGAATTTTTCCATTCAGCCAGCATTAGGGTTTTAAACCCTAAACTGAGCTTTTCCAGGTAGTCAGCATTAGGGTTTTAAACCCTAAACTGAATTTTTCCTTTAGTCAGCATTAGGGTTTTAAACCTTAAACTGAACTTTTTTCCATTCAGCCAGCATTAGGGTTTTAAACCCTAAACTGAACTTTTTTCCATGCAGCCAGCATTAGGGTTTTAAACCCTAAACTGAGCTTTTTCATGCAATCAGCATTAGGGTTTTAAACCCTAAACTGAACGTTTTTCCATTCAGCCAGATTTAGGGTTTTAAACCCTAAACTGAGCTTTTCCATACAGTCAGCATTAGGGTTTTAAACCCTAAACTGAATTTTTCCTTTAGTCAGCATTAGGGTTTTAAACCCTAAACTGAACTTTTTTCCATTCAGCCAGCATTAGGGTTTTAAACCCTAAACTGAGCTTTTTCATGCAATCAGCATTAGGGTTTTAAACCCTAAACTGAACTTTTTCCATTCAGCCAGCATTAGGGTTTTAAACCCTAAACTGAGCTTCTCCATTCAGCCAGCATTAGGGTTTTAAACCCTAAACTGAGCTTTTTCATGCAATCAACATTAGGGTTTTAAACCCTAAACTAAACTTTTTCCATTCAGCCAGCATTAGGGTTTTAAACCCTAAACTGAGCATTTCCATTCAGCCAGCATTAGGGTTTTAAACCCTAAACTAAGCTTTTCCATGAAGTCAGCATTATGGTTTTAAACCCTAAACTGATTTTTTCCTTTAGTCAGCATTAGGGTTTTAAACCCTAAACTGAACTTTTTTCCATTGAGCCAGCATTAGGGTTTGAAACCCTAAACTGAACTTTTTTCCATGCAGCCAGCATTAGGGTTTTAAACCCTAAACTGAGCTTTTTCATGCAATCAGCATTAGGGTTTTAAACCCTAAACTGAACTTTTTTCCATTCAGCCAGCATTAGGGTTTTAAACCCTAAACTGAGCTTTTCCATGCAGTCAGCATTAGGGTTTTAAACCCTAAACTGAATTTTTCCTTTAGTCAGCATTAGGGTTTTAAACCCTAAACTGAACTTTTTTCCATTCAGCCAGCATTAGGGTTTTAAACCCTAAACTGAGCTTTTTCATGCAATCAGCATTAGGGTTTTAAACCCTAAACTGAACTTTTTTCCATTCAGCCAACATTAGGGTTTTAAACCCTAAACTGAGCTTTTCCATTCAGCCAGCATTAGGGTTTAAAACTCTAAACTGAGCTTTTCCATGCAGTCAGCATTAGGGTTTTAAACCCTAAACTGAATTTTTCCTTTAATCAGCATTAGGGTTTTAAACCCTAAACTGAACTTTTTCCATTCAGCCAGCATTAGGGTTTTAAACCCTAAACTGAGCTTTTCCATGCAGTCAGCATTAGGGTTTTAAACCCTAAACTGAATTTTTCCTTTAGTCAGCATTAGGGTTTTAAACCCTAAACTGAACTTTTTCCATTCAGCCAGCATTAGTGTTTTAAACCCTAAACTGAGCTTTTCCATGCAGTCAGCATTAGGGTTTTAAACCCTAAACTGAATTTTTCCTTTAGTCAGCATTAGGGTTTTAAACCCTAAATTGAATTTTTCCTTTAGTCAGCATTAGGGTTTTAAACCCTAAACTGAATTTTTCCATTCAGCCAGCATTAGGGTTTTAAACTCTAAACTGAGCTTTTCCAGGTAGTCAGCATTAGGGTTTTAAACCCTAAACTGAATTTTTCCTTTAGTCAGCATTAGGGTTTTAAACCTTAAACTGAACTTTTTTCCATTCAGCCAGCATTAGGGTTTTAAACCCTAAACTGAGCTTTTCCATGCAGTCAGCATTAGGGTTTTAAACCCTGAACTGAACTTATTACTTTAATCATCCTTAGGGTTTTAAACCCTAAACTGAACTTTTTACATTCAGCCAGCATTAGGGTTTTAAACCCTAAACTGAGCTTTTCCTTCCAGTCAGCATTAGGGTTTTAAACCCTAAACTGAATTTTTCCTTTCAGTCAGCATTAGGGTTTTAAACCCTGAACTGAACTTTTTCCTTTGATCAGCATCAGGGTTTTAAACCCTGAACTGAACTTTTCCATTTAGTCAGCATTAGGGTTTTAAACCCTAAACTGAACTCTTTCCATTCAGCCAGCATTAGGGTTTTAAACCCTAAACTGAGCTTTTTCCATGCATGTCAGCATTAGGGTTTTAAACCCTAAACTGAACTCTTTCCTTTAGTCAGCTTTAGGGTTTTAAACCCTGAACTGAACTTTTTCCTTTAATCAGCATTAAGGTTTTAAACCCTAAACTGAGCTTTTCCATGCAATCAGCATTAGGGTTTTAAACCCTAAACTGAATTTTTCCTTCAGTCAGCATTAGGGTTTTAAATCCTAAACTGAACTTTTTTCCATTCATCCAGCATTAGGGTTTTAAACCCTAAACTGAGCTTTTCCATGCAATCAGCATTAGGGTTTTAAACCCTAAACTGAATTTTTCCTTTAGTCAGCATTAGGGTTTTAAACCCTAAACTGAATCTTTTTCCATTCAGCCAGCATTAGGATTTTAAACCCTAAACTGAGCTTTTCCATGCAATCTGCATTAGGGTTTTAAACCCTAAACTGAATTTTTTCTTTAGTCAGCATTAGGGTTTTAAACCCTAAACTGAACTTTTTTCCATTCAGCCAGCATTAGGGTTTTAAACCCTAAACTAAGCTTTTCCATGCAATCAGCATTAGGGTTTTAAACCCTAAACTGAATTTTTTCCTTTAGTTAGCATTAGGGTTTTAAATCCTAAACTGAACTTTTTTCCATTCAGCCAGCATTAGGGTTTTAAACCCTAAACTGAGCTTTTCCATGCAATCAGTTTTAGGGTTTTAAACCCTAAACTGAATTTTCCCTTTAGTCAGCATTAGGGTTTTAAAACCCTAAACTGAATTTTTCCATTCAGCCAGCATTAGGGTTTTAAACCCTAAACTGAGCTTTTCCAGGTAGTCAGCATTAGGGTTTTAAACCCTAAACTGAATTTTTCCTTTAGTCAGCATTAGGGTTTTAAACCCTAAATTGAATTTTTCCTTTAGTCAGCATTAGGGTTTTAAACCCTAAACTGAATTTTTCCATTCAGCCAGCATTAGGGTTTTAAACCCTAAACTGAGCTTTTCCAGGTAGTCAGCATTAGGGTTTTAAACCCTAAACTGAATTTTTCCTTTAGTCAGCATTAGGGTTTTAAACCTTAAACTGAACTTTTTTCCATTCAGCCAGCATTAGGGTTTTAAACCCTAAACTGAGCTTTTCCATGCAGTCAGCATTAGGGTTTTAAATCCTAAACTGAATTTTTCCTTTAGTCAGCATTAGGGTTTTAAACCCTAAACTGAACTTTTTTCCATTCAGCCAGCATTAGGGTTTTAAACCCTAAACTGAGCTTTTTCATGCAATCAGCATTAGGGTTTTAAACCCTAAACTGAACTTTTTTCCATTCAGCCAACATTAGGGTTTTAAACCCTAAACTGAGCTTTTCCATTCAGCCAGCATTAGGGTTTTAAACTCTAAACTGAGCTTTTCCATGCAGTCAGCATTAGGGTTTTAAACCCTAAACTGAATTTTTCCTTTAGTCAGCATTAGGGTTTTAAACCCTAAACTGAACTTTTTTCCATTCAGCCAGCATTAGGGTTTTAAACCCTAAACTGAGCTTTTTCATGCAATCAACATTAGGGTTTTAAACCCTAAACTGAACTTTTTCCATTCAGCCAGCATTAGGGTTTTAAACCCTAAACTGAGCTTCTCCATTCAGCCAGCATTAGAGTTTTAAACCCTAAACTGAACTTTTTCCATTAAGCCAGCATTAGGGTTTGAAACCCTAAACTGATCATTTCCATTCAGCCAGCATTAGGGTTTTAAACCCTAAACTGAGCTTTTCCATGTAGTCAGCATTAGGGTTTTAAACCCTAAAATGAATTTTTCCTTTAGTCAGCATTAGGGTTTTAAACCCTAAACTAAACTTTTTTCCATTCAGCCAGCATTAGGGTTTTAAACCCTAAACTGAACTTTTTTCCATGCAGCCAGCATTAGGGTTTTAAACCCTAAACTGAGCTTTTTCATGCAATCAGCATTAGGGTTTTAAACCCTAAACTGAACGTTTTTCCATTCAGCCAGCATTAGGGTTTTAAACCCTAAACTGAGCTTTTCCATGCAGTTAGCATTAGGGTTTTAAACCCTAAACTGAATTTTTCCTTTAGTCAGCATTAGGGTTTTAAACCCTAAACTGAACTTTTTTCCATTCAGCCAGCATTAGGGTTTTAAACCCTAAACTGAGCTGTTTCATGCAATCAGCATTAGGGTTTTAAACCCTAAACTGAACTTTTTCCATTCAGCCAGCATTAGGGTTTTAAACCCTAAACTGAGCTTCTCCATTCAGCCAGCATTAGGGTTTTAAACCCTAAACTGAGCTTTTTCATGCAATCAACATTAGGGTTTTAAACCCTAAACTGAACTTTTTCCATTCAGCCAGCATTAGGGTTTTAAACCCTAAACTAAGCATTTCCATTCAGCCAGCATTAGGGTTTTAAACCCTAAACTAAGCTTTTCCATGCAGTCAGCATTATGGTTTTAAACCCTAAACTGATTTTTTCCTTTAGTCAGCATTAGGGTTTTAAACCCTAAACTGAACTTTTTTCCATTGAGCCAGCATTAGGGTTTGAAACCCTAAACTGAACTTTTTTCCATGCAGCCAGCATTAGGGTTTTAAACCCTAAACTGAGCTTTTTCATGCAATCAGCATTAGGGTTTTAAACCCTAAACTGAACTTTTTTCCATTCAGCCAGCATTAGGGTTTTAAACCCTAAACTGAGCTTTTCCATGCAGTCAGCATTAGGGTTTTAAACCCTAAACTGAATTTTTCCTTTAGTCAGCATTAGGGTTTTAAACCCTAAACTGAACTTTTTTCCATTCAGCCAGCATTAGGGTTTTAAACCCTAAACTGAGCTTTTTCATGCAATCAGCATTAGGGTTTTAAACCCTAAACTGAACTTTTTTCCATTCAGCCAACATTAGGGTTTTAAACCCTAAACTGAGCTTTTCCATTCAGCCAGCATTAGGGTTTTAAACTCTAAACTGAGCTTTTCCATGCAGTCAGCATTAGGGTTTTAAACCCTAAACTGAATTTTTCCTTTAATCAGCATTAGGGTTTTAAACCCTAAACTGAACTTTTTCCATTCAGCCAGCATTAGGGTTTTAAACCCTAAACTGAGCTTTTCCATGCAGTCAGCATTAGGGTTTTAAACCCTAAACTGAATTTTTCCTTTAGTCAGCATTAGGGTTTTAAACCCTAAACTGAACTTTTTCCATTCAGCCAGCATTAGTGTTTTAAACCCTAAACTGAGCTTTTCCATGCAGTCAGCATTAGGGTTTTAAACCCTAAACTGAATTTTTCCTTTAGTCAGCATTAGGGTTTTAAACCCTAAACTGAACTCTTTTCATTCAGCCAGCATTAGGGTTTTAAACCCTAAACTGAATTTTTCCATTTAGTCAGCATTAGGGTTTTAAACCCTAAACTGAATTTTTCTTCAGCCAGCATTAGGGTTTTAAACCCTAAACTGAACTTTTTCCTGTAATCAGCATTAGGGTTTTAAACCTTAAACTGAACTTTTCCTTCAGTCAGCATTAGGGTTTTAAACCCTAAGCTGAACTTTTCCCCAGTTGTTCAGTATTAGAGTTTCAAACTCTAAAACTGAACTTCTCCCCAGCTAGTCGGTATTAGGGCTCCAATCCTGAACTAAGCATTTTTATCTTCCTTCATCAATTTTATGAACTTCCTGGCGAATAATTAACGAAATTTTCCTAGTGAAACTGGGGCAGAAAATTTCGTTCGTTTGTTTGTTTTCTCCCGCAGGTCTAACCTCGAGCCACACGGATCGAAATGACCCACGAGATGAGTCCCAGCTCAGAATCAAAGAAGAAAAAAAAGAAGATGTCCCGAGATATCAGAGTAAATAGAAGGCAGATTGACTCCAACATTTGATTAAGGTCCTGAACCCTGCCAATCGCGTCTCACTCAGTATCCCAGAGATTTAACAAGTCGCCGCAACTCGCAAGCATCAAGATTCAGATCGGAGTCTACAAGCAGAATCAGCTAAGACCCAAGATCAAGTCGCAAAAGAATCATAGATAGGAATCTTGTAACTAGCAGTTGACATGCATATAAGTGTTTAGTTCAGTTTCAATTTTTCTTTGGTTGTAATAAGGCGGTCAGTAAAGCAGCGGTGACAACAACAACAGCAGTAACAGCAAGCATTGCAATCCCATGGTAGTCCCACCTACCCAAAGTTTCCCGAACTACATTAACCTGATTCCCCTTTAGCCAGGGATATGGAGGAAACCTTTGAAGCAGAGGTTTGGTTAAATCTTTTTCAAAAAAAAATGATTCACACGGAGTACTCGGATAGGCAAAAATCGCTCACTTTATCTTTGCGCGAAAACCCTTCGTGTCTTCGGGCAAAGAGGGGCAGCTGTAAGCACGTGATTTTTTCCCTATATGAGAAATACTCCCAGAAAATGCAAAATAAAATGATTTTCCTTGGTGTGCAATTTTGAGTATTTTTGTGATATTTTTGGATAATTATTTGTATTTGTCTGTGTTTGCTTATTTGTTAAATTAATAAAAAAATATAAAAATATGTCGCATTTTGCATGTAGGATTTCATTCTACAATTGTTAGTAATTAAATTAGTTTTACAAAAATTAAAAATTACAAAAAATAGGCATCTTTTGCATTTTTAGCATTTAATATCCAAATGAACAATTTTATGCTTAATTATTACTTAATTGTACGTTAATTGT
Organism: Nicotiana tabacum; assembly: GCF_000715075.1. Taxonomy (NCBI): domain Eukaryota; kingdom Viridiplantae; phylum Streptophyta; class Magnoliopsida; order Solanales; family Solanaceae; genus Nicotiana; species Nicotiana tabacum. The sequence continues at coordinate 188,190,388 of NC_134087.1, read as the reverse complement.
TATTGGGAGTTAATTTGCGATTTTATAACTTAATTTAGTTCTTAATAATAATTTAAGTATTTTTATAATTTAGTTTTAGAAAATAAAAGAAGAAAAGATAACAAAAATACAAATAAAAATCGGATTGGGCCACTTCTTCAATTTTCAACCCCAGGCCCAAACAATTGTCCACGACCCAGTCCACTTCATACGGGTCGACCCGGTCCGCCCCATTAACCCAATACCCAACCCCTTTCTTCACTTTTTGGTCTAAACACAAAAACAAAACAAAAATAACAAAAACCAAAAACCCTAAAGACTAACTCATCCGCCTCCTCTCTTCATCCTCTCAAAACTCCAAGCTCACAACCATGGCTGCCAAAACCATGCTCCCTTCTTCTGCGTCCACCACCCAGCACCTTCCCACCGCTAACACCACCACTATGGACGCAGCCCGGACTCTCTCACGTCCAAACACCTTCGACCAAACAGTCCCCGTCAACCACCAGCTTCCCCCTCGTCGTCACTGTTCAGTCGACGACCAAACAACCACCAAACGCCACTGCCCAGACGAACCCTCGCACCCCCCAATGCCTCCCCGTCATCGTCACGACCCAGTTCTATCGCGTCTCCGCTGTTTCCATTGGCCAAGCTCATCGTCCAGTTCGAAGCCCCGTCCCCAGCTGTCGCGTCTCCGCTGTCCGTCGACCTCTCATATGGGTTTGTACTGAAACCTCGTCGTCCACGAATGCTTTTACTGCTTCACTTCTGCCGCGCCAACTGCCAGTTTAGCTTCGGCATGGTTTTCAGTTGTCAACCGCCGATATTGCTTCGTAGGTTCATGTTCGTCGTCGTCTGCTCGTGTTCGCCATCGTTGGTTTGAGCTTTGGTCGAGGCTCGTCAAGTTCGTTATTTGTTTGGTCGTTGTTCGTCGTTTCAATCCGGTTAGTAGTTTTTTTGAGTTTTATTTTGTCCGTATTTTGTTTTGATATTTTCGAATCTAAAATCGGCAAATGTTTGTTTTGTTTATCGTTTGAATTAATCTTTAGTTCATGTTCATGTGTTGTTTGTTAAATTAATTTTTCAGATTTCAAATGAAAGATATATTAATTGTTTTTCATGTTTATTCCATGTTTGTATTATTGTTTAGATAAATATTTGTTAGTTTAATGTTTGTTAGATTCAAATTGAAATTTAATTAATTATTTCTTCAATTTGTTTCATGTTGTTATGAACTTTCCGGAAATTAGTAATGTTGCTTGAATCATTGAATCTGGCATGTTTTGTTGCTTAAAAATAGATTTAATTCATGTTCGTCTTGGTTTGAAGTTCATGTGTAAATTCAGTGATTTAATGTGAGTTTATGTTTGTTTGTGATTTGTTAGTTTAATTTGAATCATGCATATTGTTGTTTGTATTATTGTCTCTTTGTTCATCCATTAATGGTCTAAATTAACCAGGATTGGCTCCCGATATGGTTGATTTATTTCCATTAATTTGGAGTTTGTTTTGTTCATCATGTTGTTGAAGATTGTTGAGAAGTTGGTCAACAATATTTTGGTTGAGTTATGATTAATTGATTGTTTAAGGGCAGAGGGGTAATTTGGTAAATTGCATTGCATTCGGGGGTAGATTTGTAATTGCAATAAGGTCGGAGGGGTAATTTGGTAATTGAACATTATTTTGATTCTTTATGTTAAGCATGGGGGACAAATATAATGGGGTGAGGTTTTTGATGTACTTGTTTAATATAATGGGGGACAAGACAAAACATAATGGGGAGGAATCTTGTACTTGTTTAATGTAGGCATGGGGGACATATTGTAATGGGTTGGTAATGTGCCATTTGTTTAATATAGGCATGGGGGACATATTGTAATGGGTTGGTAATGTGGCATTTGTTTAATGTAGGCATGGGGGACAAAGTTTTAAAATAAAGAAGACATTTGATAGTGGGATAAAGCATGCCATTGGGGGAATAATTTGGGGTTGGGAATTGAAGACTTGTCTTGCTATATATAGAGTCATTCTTGACATTAAAAGACTAGACTTGAGAGTTTTAAGAGGGATTTTTGGGGGAGAGAAAAAGAGTTGAATATTATTGAGAGGATTTTTAGAGAGAGTTGACAGATTCTTTTTACACTTGAGAGCTGACATACTTTTATACTTGAGAGAGTTTGTGATAGTAAAAGAGAAAGACAATTTGAACTTTCACTCGAACAATTTTGTTTGCTTTTCTTCGAGTGTTATTCAAAAGTCAGAAACTACTGCATCTCGTATCTTTTCTCTCTTCTGGTTTGACTGCGATTGTACTTTTGCACTGCTGAGTTTTCAATCTGTTACTTGGTTATTCTACTGGTTGTTACTGGTTTTGCGGTGTTACTGAACCTGCTGTTGCCGCGTTATTACTGTTGCTGACTCCTACTCCTTTTGTTCTTGTACTGTTGTTTCCAGGTACACATTTGTACACTCTTGGCTTGAAGCGAAAAATGAAATATTAATCAAGCTCCTGTTCCTGTTGAATTCTTTTGTTTGGATCTGTGTTTGAATATTAATTTTCCTCTCTTTGTATAAAAATGTAGTCGATTAATTAAGGAGTAATGAGGTTGTATATGTATGATTTCTTCATCTAATGATGCTAGTTTAAATTATTTGAAGAATAGTTAATCGACTTTGATATTATTGTGTATCCCTCTCATGTTCTAGCATTAGTAAATAATAGAATATAAAAATGAAAGCAGTTTTTCTTTGTACAAACTCGATCGCAATTTTCCAATCGCATTAGTCGTAAACTAATAACTAATAAGTTACGTTTTCAGCATGTAAATAATTAAGAGATTTTCTTTTATTTTAGAGACGAACTTAATAGAAAATATAGTCACTATAGGTTTATCCTTTAAAATAAAAATGAGACGAGCCTCGCCAAATAAATCACAAACCGCCGGGGTCCTCAATAAAATACATAACCATTGACTAGACTTTGGATTTGGCCGTTTAATGAACCTTCACGGACTCTTCCTAAAATAACAATACGCTAGTTGCTTTTAGGCGTACCTTTAATAATTTAACCTTCTTAAACACGGGTGCACATTGATGTGACCCAAATCCAAATCTCAACGGAGTCAAAATGTGTCGACGACCACGGGTGCATTGATTGTGACGTGGTTCGAGATGCATTTTCACGACGTTGCAATTCTATAAAAATAAATGATAATAATAAAAGCGGTTTAAACTTAATAAAAGCACATAAGTCACAACATGTATTTAAATCGGGTATTTAGCCATTATAACAATTTAAGCGACCGTGCTAGAACCACGGGATTCAAGGGTGCCTAACACCTTCCCTCGGGTCAACAGAATTCCTTACTTAGAATTTCTGGTTCGCAGACTTCATTTGGAAAAGTCGAAAATTTCCTCGATTTGGGATTCAAGATAAACCGGTGACTTGGGACACCAAAAGCCAAACCTTTCCCAAGTGGCGACTCTGAATTAAATAAATAATCCCATTTCGAATATTGTCACTTAAATTGGAAAAACTCCCTCGCGCATTTAACCCTCCGTCACGGGTGCGCAAAAAGGAGGTGTGACAGGGAGATTGAATTATATCAGCAGGTTCATCGCGCAGCTCACGACAACTTGTGAGCCTATCTTCAAATTGTTAAAGAACGACGCTGCGATCAAATGGACAGATGAATGTCAGGAGGCGTTTGATAAGATAAAGGGGTATTTGTCAAATCCACCCGTCTTGGTCCCGCCAGAACTAGGGCGACCTTTGATTCTATATTTGATGGTTTTGGACAATTCATTCGGCTGTGTATTGGGTCAACATGACATCACTAGCAGGAAGGAGCAGGCCATCTATTACCTCAGCAAGAAATTCACGTCGTACGAGGTTAAGTATACTCATCTTGAGAGGACATGTTGTGCCCTAACTTGGGTGGCACAGAAGCTGAAACATTATTTGTCATCATATACTACTTACCTCATATCTCGCTTGGATCCATTGAAGTATATCTTTCAGAAGCCTATGCCCACAGGGAGGCTTGCAAAGTGGAAGATTCTGCTCACAGAGTTTGACATTGTCTACGTGACTCGAACTGCAATGAAAGCACAGGCATTGGCGGACCATTTGGCCGAGAACCCGGTTGATGAAGATTATGAACCTTTGAAAACTTTTTTCCCTAATGAAGAGGTGATGCACATTGATGAGTTGGAACAAGTCAAGAAGCCCGGATGGAAATTTTTCTTTGATGGGGCTGCTAACATGAAGGGCGTGGGATAGGAGCAGTACTTATTTCTGAAATAGGGCAGCACTACCCTGTTACGGCTCAGCTTCATTTTTACTGTACCAACAATATGGCTGAGTACGAGGCATGCATTTTGGGTTTGAGGTTAGTTGTGGATATGGGTGTTCAGGAAGTCTTGGTCTTGGGTAACTCGGATCTCCTGGTGCACCAAATTCAGGGAGAATAGGAAACACGGGATTTGAAACTCATACCATACAGACAACGTCTGCATGATCTTTGTCAACGGTTTCAGTCAATTGAGTTCAGGCATATCCCAAGAATACATAATGAAGTTGCCGATGCTTTGGCCACTCTGGCGTCAATGTTATATCATCCGGATAAGGCTTATGTGGACCCTTTGCAGATTCAGGTCCGTGATCAGCATGCTTACTATAACATGGTGGAAGAAGAACTTTATGGGGAGCCATGGTTCCATGATATCAAAGAATACATCATGATGGGGGTATATCCGATACAGGCTACAGGTGATCAGAAAAGAACAAATCGACGATTGACGAGTGGATTTTTCTTCAGTGGAGGGGTATTGTATAAAAGAACTCCAGATCTGGGATTGCTAAGATGCATAGATACCAGACAGGCCACAACTATCATGACTGAGGTACACTCCGGAGTTTGCGGACCACATATGAGTGGGTACGTTCTGGCAAAGAAGATTCTTCGAGCAGGTTATTACTGGCTCACCATAGAGCGAGATTGCATTAGTTTTATGCGCAAGTGTCATTAGTGCCAGGTGCATGGAGATTTAATTCATTCCCTATCATTTGAATTGCATACAATGTTGGCACCATGGCCCTTTGTTGCTTGGGGCATGGATGTCATTGGGCCAATTGAGCCAGCAGCATCAAACAGACACAGTTTTATTCTGGTAGCCATCGATTATTTCACCAAGTGGGTTGAAGCGAAAACTTTCAAATCTATGACCAAGAAAGCAGTGGTCGATTTTGTGCATTCAAATATCATCTGTCGGTTTGGGATTCCGAAGGTAATTATCACGGACAATGGCACTAATCTCAACAGTCATCTGATGATAGAGACATGTCAGCAGTTTAAGATTATACATCGCAATTCCACCCCATATCTCCCTAAGGCGAATGGAGCAGTCAAGGCAGCCAACAAGAATATAAAGAAGATACTTCGAAAAATGGTGGAAGGTTCTAGACAGTGGCATGAAAAGCTGCCATTTGCATTGTTGGGTTATCGCACTACTGTTCACACTTCAGTAGGGGCCACTCCTTATTTGTTAGTGTATGGCACAGAGGCAGTAATACTCGCAGAAATTGAAATCCCATCCCTTCGGATTGTCGCTGAGGCAGAAATTGATGACGTTGAATGGGTCAAAAATCGCTTAGAGCAATTAAGTCTGATTGATGAAAACAGATTAGCAGAAATATGTCACGGTCAATTGTACCAACAGAGAATGGCGAGAGCATATAACAAGAAGGTACGTCCACGGAAGTTCGAAGTGGGTCAGTTAGTGTTGAGACGTATCTTGCCTCATCTGGCTAAAGCAAAAGGAATGTTCGCCCCAAACTGGCAGGGGCCATTTGTTGTAACTAGAGTATTGTCTAATGGCGCGTTATATTTGACAAATATGGAAGGGAAATGTGTGGAAATGGCTATCAATTCCGATGCAGTCAAGAGATACTATGTATGATTCCTTTGTTTGAATGTACTTGTTTGTATTTGGCATATTTTGAAGATTGAAATGACGAAGGCGTTTTGTTCTACTATCTAAACACTTTATCCCTCGTTACCCCTTTTGAGCCTTATTTATTTTCTTTCTTACCCCTCTTTCGGAATCAGTAGCAAAGATCAGAAACACAAGCGTGAAAGATAAGTAAAGGAAAATGAGAAAAGAAAAGAACGAAAGGGAGAGAAGAAAAATGAAAATTGAAAAAAAAGAGAAAAAAAAGAGAAGAGAAAGAAAAGAATGAAAAGAAAAAAAGAGAAGGAAAGAAAAAAAAACAACAAAAAGAGAAAAAGAAAGCAAAAGAGAAAGAAAAGAATGAGAAAAGAAAAAATCACAACAAAAAAGTAATTCCTATGTCATGAACAACGTTCGGCCTGATTCCTTTTAAGGATACGTAGGCAGCCTCATGGTTCGGTCTCATCAAAATAAAAATCCAAAAGTCCCCAAGCAAGAAAACTGGGGCAGGAGTCGTGGTCGTTGTGAGAAATCTGATTCCGAAAGTTGTAATTTTAACCCATTTGAATTATTTTGAGCCTTTTATGCCCTTTCTTTCTAACCCTGTCCAAAAGCCCACATTACGGTCCAAAGAAAGACCTTCTGATCAGTCTGTGAGAAATGTCAAGTCAAGCACGTAAAGGTAATTCATGTCAGGGGCAACACTCTAGTTCAAGCAGGAAAAATAAAAATGAGAGAGTCTTATTGGTGAAAACCTTCACAGGCACCGTAAGGTGACGGAAGTTGAGAGAAATAAAATAAGAGGATCTTATTGGTGAAAGCCGTCACAGGCACCGTAAGACGACGGGAGTTGAGAGAAATTAAAATGAGAGAGTCTTATTGGTGAAAACCCTCACGGGCACCTTGAGGCGAAAGTGAGTTGAAAAGTCAACAAGTGAGAAAGGTCTATTGGTGGAAAACTATTTTAAGGCACCACAAGATGAACAAGGTCAAGGTTTGGGTAAAGTAATTAGGTCATGGAAATGCTGAGGTGACGAATTACGGCAACTGAAAGTGGATCGGTTGGACAGATTGGGCAGATTAATCCGAAATGCATGTCATGATCATTGGTACCAACTGTTCCACTTAGATAAGTTTCTTTTTCTTTTCCCTTTGTAGCAGTCATCTGGTTTTGGATTCTTCTTATCCTTAACCCGCAAAATCATTGCATTTCATTTTCTTTTGGGTTTATTTGTCTAAGATATTTTAATGTCAGTCTTGTCCCAAATAAGTGGAAAAGAGTTTCAAAGCTCACTAACAACTTCCAAAATTGCAAATCACAACGTGGTCAGAGCATACTAAAAATAGCATGATGTAAGGTGGGATACGGGGAATCACCAGAAGTTTCACCAATGGAATGATTTGGTATATCATGGGAGATGCAAAAGTTCAGATAAAGGGGTCAGAGGTGTGAAACAACAACATGGGTATAGAACACTCGGTTCGTCAAAGGCCATGGGATTTGAAAGTCAGTCAGAAAGTCAAAGCGGTTCAGGGCCAGTTCGGGAAAGCCATTCAGAACAAAACAATGCAGTGGAAAGATCTCCAGCAAGAATGCCATCAACTAACCACCACTTTAAACTGACAAAATTTTCTTTGATTGAAATAGGGGCAGAAAATTCGTTTGTTTTGGAGAAACTCTCCGTAGGGGAAAGGGCAAGCATCAAAACAGGTTTGACCGTAAACTTTCAGGACCCTCCTGGAAAATGGTACCTAGTTTAAAGTTCATAAATAGAATAATCTAGCATAAATGTATCCCAAAAGAATACAAGTTAGCTTAGAAGTTTGCATGTCCGAGATAGGATTCAATTAGGAGTTTCCAGGACCCTCCTGAATAATGGGACTTAGCTTTAAGATTTCGATTAGATAATAACATTTAGCGTAAGTTCTGTTGTATGGTAGTATAATTCAGCTATAAAAGTTGTCACTTTTAAGATAAAACTTGACTTTTGATTTTCAGGACCCTCCTGGATAATGGGGAGTAGTTTAAAGATTCTCTTAGATAGCAAGATTTAGCAGGAGTCACACATGTAGAAGATATAACTTAGATTTAAAATTGTCGTTTAGTTAAGAGTTGTCAGGACCCCCCTGCATAATAGAACCTAGCTTTCAAATTCTTAGTAATATTGGGTAATTTGATTCAGTTTAACACTTACATCTGTGCCAAACCACCAACTGGGGCAGAAAATTTTCTTTATTTTTGTCTATTTTTTTGAAGTCAGGAGCCCGCCTGGAGAGCAGGAAATACATTTCAAGTTAAAGTCAGGAGCCCGCCTGGAGAGCAGGAAATACATTTCAAGTTAAAGTCAGGAGCCCGCCTGGAGAGCAGGGAATACTTTCAAGCATCGCAATCAGGAACCCGCCTGGGGAACAAGGGAGTACAAGTTAAATTTTAGCTTTCGAATTCTTTGTTTTGTCTATGTTAAAGCCAGGAGCCCGCTTGGAGAACATGGAATACTTTCAAATGCAGCAGTCAGGAGCCCGCTTGGACAGCAGGGAATACATTTCAAGTTGAAGTCAGGAGCCCGCCTGGAGAGCAGGGAATATTTTCAAGCGTAGCAGTCAGGAGCCCGCCTGGAGAACAAGAGAGTACAATTTAAGTTTTAGTGTTCAAACCCTTTGTTTTGTCTATTTTGAAGTCAGAAACCCGCCTGGAGAGCAAAGAATACTTTCAAATGTTGAAGTCAGGAGCCCGCCTGGAAAGTAGGGAATATATTTCAAGTTCACCAGTCAGGAGCCCGCCTGGAGAACACGGGAGTACAATTCAAGTTTGGGTTTTCAAATTCTTATTGATATTCGGTAATGTGATTCGTTTTTACACTTACACATAGGCCCATGTACCCAAACTGGGGCAGAAAATTTTCTTTGTTTTTGTCTATTTTGCTGAAGTCAGGAGCCCACCTGGATAGCATGGGAATACATTCACGTTTTGAAGTCAGGAGCCCGCTTGGAGAGCATGGGAATACATATCAAGTTCAGCAGTCAGGCACCCTCTTGGAGAAAGGGAAGCATCTCAGTTTACAATTCAAGATGGCAACAAAGAAGTTTTACCGAGAGAATAGAGGACAACAAGGCAACAAGAAACACAAGAGCAAGTTTGAAGATCTAGATAGGATTTTGTAAAGCATAAATCATAGTCTAGTCTAGCTTCTTTTATTTTGACATGGTGTAATAAGGGGTTCAGTAAGCAGTAGCAGCAGCAGCAACAGTAAAATCATAGCTCCATGATAGTCCCAGCCACCAGACATTCCTGAACTACACTAACCTGATTCCTTTTTAGCCAAGGATATGTAAGCAACCTCGGAAGCAGGGTGCGGTCAAATCTTTCAAAAATGCTTCCCACAGAGTATTCAAACGGGCAAAAATCGCTCGTATCCGCTCACTTATCTTTGCACGAAAACTCTTCGTGTTTCCGGGCAAAGAGGGGCAGCTGTGAGTACGTGATTTTTACCTTATATGAATTACTCCCATAAAATTCAAAACAAGATAACTTCTTTTCATTATTTGCAATTTTTGTGGATTTTGTGGCATTTTCTGACAATTGTTTGCATTTGTCTGTGCATGTTTGTTTTATTTAATTCATGAAAATACAGAAATTCAGTGCATTTGCATTTAGGATCTAATTTTCCATTCTTGAATTAATTAGTAATTTAATGTTTTATAAAAAAATGGGAAAATCACAAAAATTGTTTATTTTGCACTTTTTAATTTTAATTTCGAATTTTGTTGGTTTTTCTTTAACTTGGTATTTAATTAGTTGTGGTAATTATTATTTAGAGTATGTTAAATTAATTTGGTAGGATAATTGATTAGAAATCAATTTAGGTTTATTTTAATTTTTATTTTAAGTTAGAAGAAATTAGAAAATTGGAAAGAATTAAAATAAATGAAAGGGAATTTGGGCCAAAATTAATTGATTTATATCCAAGCCCAAACCCCTACACCCCTGAAACCCGTCCAAATTTCCCCAATACCCGGCCAAAACCACCTTAACCCGGTCCGGTTCCCCCCCCCCAAACCAACCGATGTCGTTTTATGGGCAACAGATCAGGACCGTCGAGATTTCTTGATCGGGCGGTCCTGAAGCCCGGGTCACTTAGTATTTAAATGTCCAAACCTTCCCCCCTACCCCTCATTTATCTCCCTCACAACCCGCCCCTGCAAACCCTAACGACGCCGCCTCTAAATCCCCCCACCACCGAAGGCGGCTCCACCACGAACCGACCTCAAAGTAACACCAAATACCCTCCTCAACTCCCTCAGTCCAAATCTACAAGCACCTTCCATCAAACAAAACCAGAACGTCTCGAAGCTTGGTTTAAAAGAAATAACCTAGCGTCACCCCTATGCTCTCCGGTGGCGGCACCACCTCGGTTCAACCCCAAAATCACACCCCAGAACCCCCATCTCTCCCTCACTCTAAATCCCCACTTAGATTCCCTCAAATCACCCCAGAACTCTCCGAATTTCAAATCTGAGTTCGAACCCTAAAAATTCCGTCAAAGCTGTGGGCCTGCATGACCTTAAGCCTCCGATTTGTTCGAGTTTGAAGTCTAATTCAACGCGAATTGATGATGCTCATTTGTTCTTGACAAAGAACAAGTGATTAGCATCAGTTCCATTTAAATCAAGATGTTTGATGCCATTTCGGGTTTACTGGGGTAAGTTTCTTTCCCTTTTTCTTTTCTATCCGAGTTTTACCTTCTATTCCTCTTCTTTTCTTCTCCCTTTCTTTAACTTTTTTACTTTGATTGAAATTCGAACAAGGTTCTGAACCTAGTTTCCCTCTAAGATTGATTTTGCGTTCATATCTGTTTCATTGGCTTTTAAGCATTCTTTTTTTTGAAGTTTATGGTTTGGTTAGCTTTCATTAATGTCATGCTTAAATTTATCATTTTTGTCTTTGTTTTGGTCACTGAACTTAATTAGTTAGCTTAATTAGTTCCCCGCCTATTTGTGATTATTAATTAGTTGATTTGTTTGGTTTTTAAGTTTTCTGAATTTGTTTGGGTTTCGTCTTTGGGCTCTATGGTCAGTCTAAGATCTCATGTTAGAGGCATTTTGTTTGGTCTACGTCTGAGCCCATTTCTAGTTAAGCATTGAGCCCGTTCGGGGATTCAAAGCCCATGTTCAAGTCTGGCTGGACTTCAAGGTAAAATACAGGGGTAATAGGGATAAATTGGGTAAGTCACTTAAGGGAATCTTGCTATAACAGAATAGGAAGCTTCTAGGAAGCTGGGGAAGGGGTTGGTTCTGATTTTCTATTCTTTTAATAAGGGTATCTGAGCTATAATGAAAATTAAAAAAGGGGCAAATGTGCAAAAACTAATATCCGAAAGTTGCCTTAATAACTTGCCTATAAAGGCAGCTTTTCTTGCCTTTCAAGGCAGACCCAAGTGATTTAAGAGAAAAATAAGAAGAAAAACAACAGCGGTTGAAAAATCTCATAAAAAATCATTATTTCATTCAGTTTTCCTTTGTGATTCTTGAAGTCGTCAATTTCTGAAATAATTTTTTCTGACTCATATGGGATAAAAATGGATTGAACTTGGGTATTGAAAGAGCCGGTTTAAGTTTGTTGATTGGTTTACTGTTCTATTGATTCTTCTGATTGGATTATCACTATTTCTATTGCTGAAGCTAGGCTGGGTGTTACTGTTTGTTGTTGAATCCCTCATTTTTCTATTTTGATTTGAAATCCAGGTACATTTTTCTGAACTTTACTTGATGTAAGTTTCAGTTTGAAGATGGAAATGAGAGGTTAAGGGAGGGCAGCAGACCTACCTGAGTTTTGTTTACTTTTTTTTATTGTTTGTGCTTTAGATCACATGAATCATTGTGTATTCTAGCTGGTTTCCGTTTGAAAGGCGAAGTTCCTATAGCTGTATTTGGTTTGAGACTGTTGGAATGTTACGTAAAGGACTCAATCAAGTTATTATATGTCAAATGTGTTTGAGCCTTCGGTAGTATTCTCATACTTGAATTGGTGCTAACGAGACTAGAAGGAAAATGATTAATGTTTGGTATGCTGTTAGAGGATTTTGTGGGGTGTTGAAACATAATAGTGTTGTTTGGAAATGAGATTGATTAGCTGATGTAGCACCAAAACTTTAAATTGTTGGTTTGGGTACTGTCAATATTGAAAGAATTTAACTGAGCATATTTGATTGTTTCAAAGTCCTGGTTATTTGATCCTTTAAGTTTTGATAATGTGAGGTCTAAATAAGGTTAAATTCCCATGTTAGCACTGTAAGCTGATTCGGGGCTTTGTAAATTAAGAGTCATGTGCCGCGTAGTCTCTCAAGAATTGGGTTCCAATTGTTTTCAAATCATGGCGTTGCTAAAGCTTCTTGTAATTATCCATTGGTCCGTCAAAGGGTAATTTCAAATTGTTGCGTCTATGTTAGTTCGGCATTAATTTCCATTATTTCAAATCATGGCGTTGCACGCTGTAAGGGCTCGATAGTGAGTCCAGTTCGTTGTAGCTTCAGGTGATTTGAAATTGGGCTCACCTTGGGCCCAAATGCGTGGAAATAGGATCTAGATCCTTTTGTCGCCTTTTCAGCCCCATTTTCTGATTACTAGTCCATATTAACTAAGTCCCATTCGTCTAAGTTGAATAAATCCCCCATATCTTAATGTTCAATTAGTCATATTCTTAAGTAGTTTCAAGGGGTGCTATTAAATAGAAGATAGTGCGTGGTCCTTGTGCTTAATTTAGAGACCTCTTGATTAGAATAAATCGAGGTGCGCCGTGCCAAACAAAAATACCAATTGCATGGCCTTCGTGTAATTAATTTTATTTTGATCCTTAGAGTTCGAGGTGTGCCATTTAGCGAATTTTTCATGGCCCTCGCAAAGTTAAAGCGCGTAGTTGCTTTAGGCACGCTATTTAATAATCTACCTTCCTAAAATTCGGGTGTGCATTTCATGTGACCCAAATCAAATCTTAAAACGTTGAATAAAATATGTTTAGTATTGCGGGTGCATTTCATGTGGCGTGATCCAAAGACGTATTTTAAACGACGTTCAATCCTCTTTAAAAATTAATAAAATCGGTTTTAAAGTTAAAAATGCACATAGGTTTAGAAGTGTTTAAAATCAAATAATTAAGCCGATTATAACAGTTGAGCGACCGTGCTAGAACCACGGAACTCGGGAATGCCTAATACCTTCTCCCGGGTTAACAGAATTCTTTACTCGGATTTCTGGTTCGCAGACTGTTAAACATAGTCATATTTTCCTCAATTTGGGATTCAACCGGTGACTTGGGACACCATAAATCTCCCAAGTGGCGACTCTGAATCTTTAATAAATAAATCCCGTTTCGATTGTCCTTTAATTGGAAAAACTCCCTTATATTCCTTTACAGGGTGTAGAAAAAAGGAGGTGTGACAAGTACAATGTAGTAGTATGTGGCATATGGATTCTTCCCCAGTATGGCAGATATTGCGCAAGTTAGATGAAAGGATCCCTAGTCTATGGAGATACATTTTTGTTGGTAGTCTATTATGACTAACGAGCCATAGATATTTTTTATTTTTGGCAGCATATGAAGTTTCCAAATCTATCCATGATGGTTTTCTAAAGAATGGGCTTGTTGGAGCATATTATAACAAGAACTAACACTGAAGCGTCTGGTTGTATTAATACCCCAGATGATATGATCGGATTGGTGCTCATGATGTGTGAAGTATGTAGAATTGATTAAGTGGGTGATATGACTGGATAATTCAAAGGAGAGGGATAAGGTAGTTTCTCCTCTAATATTTAATGTGTTAGCGACTGTGAGACCCTCGTCGTTATTGGTTAAGGGTCCTTGAACGAGGCTTCGAATATTGGTGTTTCGAGCAACACAATTATCAGTCCAAAAATGCACATGATTACCTTTAGTAACTTGCCATTGAAGACCTTTTTGGAAAGTTTGCCACCCACTCATAATGTGTTTCCATAGTATGGAGGATTTTTTCGTTTGATGACGTGGGTGATTACTATATTTATTAAGGAGAAAAGAAGCCCAATGGCTATGGGGGTTATGAAAAAGTCTCCAAGCAGTAGCAGCTAGTAGAGCTTCGTTTTTATCTTTGAGTCATTGAATAACTAAGCCGCCTTGATCCTTGTTAGTAGTTATAACATGCCAACTTACAAGGTGAAACCGTCTTTTTTGAGGTGTGGAGCCCTAAAGGAATTTTTTTTGGTAGGATTTTAGTCGAGAGATCAAATATGTAGGGAGTGGGAATTAAGAATGGCCTTAATTAAGGTAGTGCATCCTGCCATGTTAAGGTGGTTTGTTCTCCGGCCTGCCAGCCTATTTTTGAAGTTGTCGATTAAGAATTGAAAATCTATTTTGGTGGGCTTAGAAGTGAATATTGGAAAATGTAGATACTTACAAAAAGATCTGCCTTCTAGCATATTAAAGGAGGATAGAATGAAGTTTTTATCACTAGTAGAGCAGTATTTTGAAAAATAAATTTTTGACTTGTCAAAATTTATTTTTTTCCCCGAGTGGGAGGTAAATAGCTCTAATATATCAATAACTTGGTGGCAGAAAGTAGTGGTTATTTTGGAAGCTAAAATAATGTCATCTGCGAAGAATAAATGGGATATTTGAGATAATTTGGCGTTCATAGTTATAGGCTATCATTGTTGGTAGTCCACTGCATTGTTAATTCTTCGAGATAATAGTTCCATGCACATAATAAAAAGGTAAGGTAAGAGCGGGTCACCTTGCCTAGTTCCTCTAGAGGGATTGAAAAAGTTGTTGGTGAGCCATTAATAAGAATGGATGTGGAAGTAGTAGATACGCACGACATAATGAGTGAGATTAAGTGAGAAGGGAAGTTGGAGAAATGTAAAGACCTACGTATAAAACTCCATTCCATTCGATCAAAGGCTTTTTCTAGATCAATTTTGAGCAACATGCTAGAGCATTTTGATCGAGATTTTCAGAAATGACTAAGTAATTCCTGCACAATTATGGCATTATTTGATGCTCGTCTATTCAACTAGAAAGCAGATTGAGTAGGGTTAATAAGTCGATCTAGAAACGGTTTAATATGATTGACAATAATTTTGGTGATAATCTTGTAGAGGGTATTACACAAACTAATAGGTCTAAAATGCGTTGTGTTAGAAGGACTTTTGATTTTTGGAATTAAATAAATGTAAGTCCTATTTAATTCTTTAGGGATAATGCCTGTTTGAAAAATATTTTGGCAAAAAGGAACTACAGAAGATTTGATTTGATTCCAAAATCTTTGGTAAACTAGTAGGTGAAGGTCATCGGGCCCTGGGGATTTTAGGGGTTGGAATGAGTGTACTGCCTCTAGTATTTCCTGAACTAACACTGGTGAAGATAAATTATTTGCTTCAGCATGGGATAGAGTATTATAAGTACATGTAGGAAAGTGCTTTTGTCAAACAGTGTGAGAAGTTGTATATAACTTGTGGTAGTATTGATTAATTAATTGGGTGAGTTGACCAGGGTCAGAAACCCAATTTTCGGAGGAATCTATTAGAGCATATATCTTATTGTGTTGCCTCCGTTTGAGAGTAGATAGGTGAAAAAATCTAGTATTAGCGTCCCCTTT
The DNA here is from genome assembly GCF_000715075.1 of Nicotiana tabacum. Classification (NCBI taxonomy): domain Eukaryota; kingdom Viridiplantae; phylum Streptophyta; class Magnoliopsida; order Solanales; family Solanaceae; genus Nicotiana; species Nicotiana tabacum. Next base: position 188,174,828 of record NC_134087.1, on the reverse strand, counting down.
ATTAAGCCAATTGATACGCGATTTCAATTTCCAAAAATCTTCTTCCTGAGCTAGGATTTGATTATATTGGCAAGTGAGTTCTTTTTCTAATGTTTGAAGGAAATAGCTGGTAGGATAGTGAGGAGATTTTTATTTTCCTGCTAGCCTAGATGTAAGTTGATTTTTCTGTTTAAAAATATTACCAAATGACTCTTTATTCCAGTGTTTAACTAGTGAAGTGAAATCTTGAATGGCATCTAACATAGGAGGACTAGTACTCCAAATATGATGAACTATATGAGGGAATTCATGATGAGATAACCACATAGTTTCCATTTGGAAGACATCATTTGTAGAAGGTCTCTTATCATGCAGAGTGATCAATAAAGGGCAGTGGTCTGAATGTGTTCTAGGTAAGTGGGTAACATGAGTTTCCGGATAAATATTGAGCCATTCCGCATTTGCAAATATACGATCTAGCCTTTCTAAAATTAACCACCCCTTCTTCGCTTATTTGTCCAAGTATATTTGCTACCGCTAATTCCTAAGTTTATAAGTTGACAATAATTAAGGCAATTATACAGCATATCAACTCTATTATTATTTAATGAACAACCCCCAAATTTTTCATTTGCATATAGGTGGGCCATGAGAAGTTAAAATCTTCCTTAATAAAATGGTGATCCATTAAATGAGTTTCCAAGAGAACAACTAGTGGTGGTTGATAGTAGTTAAGTAGAGAACAAAAGTTTTTCCTAAACTCATGGGAGTGGGTACCTCGACAGTTCCATATAACAAAGTTCATTGATTTAGTTCGTTGAGATGGTGCTGACTCCTGTTCCACCATTGGTGGAATTTCCTGGTTGGTCATCTGTCTCACCTCCCTCAGTGTTGAAGTGAGTACCACTGCAAACTTCCCTACCTCTGGGTTCACAAGTGGCCTTAGCTTGATCAAACACTTTGTGACCTTTCGGGGCAGTTCAGTATGATCTTTTTTTGTATTATTTCTTGAGGACGGAGATATGATATCTTCCTAGCCATACTGGTTCCAATTTTGTCTCCCTCATTTCTGCCATCGCTGCTACTATCTCTTGAGGTGTGAGTTCTTCTTGATCTTCTGAGCTAGGAGGTTGTGGGCTCATGGATGTTGATGAAGGAGTTAGTGGCTCGAAAGGACTCATTGGGGACACTAGCATGGGAAGGATGTGTATGTATCCGTGTAGCTATGGAATCGAGGATTGATACTCTGGATAGAAAGACATTTCCACATAAGGGGGAAGTTGTAAGTGGGACTGAGGGTAGTGGTTCCACCATATTGAGTTGTTGTTCAATGGTGGAGTTGCCCAATGGAATTGACTGTAATAAGTCATGGCTACGTGCATTTCCTCTGTGGTGATTTGAGCTAGATCTTGTGAATTTTGGAGAAGAACTATCACTTCCTGGTTGTTCACTATCATTGAGAAGGTGAGTGCATGGTTTTGCAAGCCCATTTCCAACCAGGATTGTGGTGGTTGGTAGAGGTTAGGTGCTTGGGCTGTGTAGTTGACTGGGTAAGTTATTGGAGGAGGAGTATTGTGTTGCATGTCTGCAGGTCGAAGGAGATGGATGTTGAGTGGCATGTATGGTAGGAGTGTTGGACGCCGATGTTGTGTTCTTAAAGGGAATGCTTGTGCATAGTACCTTTGAGTTTGGGTGAATTGGTTGCGTGTGGTCTAGTATGTCTAATGACGGATTATCAGTATTTGTAGAAGATTGAGTAGGAAAGGGAGGTGGTAGCTTAGGTGTGGATGGAGGGGTACCGTATGTGGTGGGCTTTGCATATGTCACTACCCAAAAACCGACCCGATCGTGATGGCGCCTATCGTGAAACTAGGCCCACCGACACGAATCCAAATTCAAGCCTTTATTCTATAAAAGTCATTTTAAGCCATTAATTAACAAGAAATCTCATCGTATAGCTCTAAATAACCAGTGCGGAAGAAAAATAACACAAGCTCGATATCAGGGTGTCACAAGTCATGAGCAACTACAAGATCCGACTAAGTACAAGAAGGGAGAATACAAATACTAAGAACAGTGAGTAAGGTAAGAAGGAGAAGTGCAGGGCTGCGAACGCCAAGCAGCTACCTAGCCAACTCTGAAGACCTGGTGGAAGAGCAATCAATGCTTACTATCACGACCCGCGACTCCTGGATCTGCACACAAGGTGCAGAGAGTAATGTGAGTACGCCAACTCAATAAGTAATAAAAGTAAATAAAGACTGAGCAGTAAGAAAACACATAATCCACGTCATAACACTACAGTGAGTACAGTATGTTTCCAAAGCAGTACAGAAATCAATTATCTCGTAAAACAAACTTCAGTTTCAGTAAAACTTTTTCTTTTAAAACAAACTTCTTTCAATAGTTTCAAACGAGTGATAAAACAGTGAGTAGTAATGACAGAAATGTAAATAGCCCCTCGGGCAAAAACATGTACCATAAACTGCCCATGGGGCATAAAATCAACATAACCATCCCCTTGGGCTATCTCACAATCACTCGTAATCAGTCCTTCGGGCATAACATGGATGAAGAACTGCCCTTCGGGCAAAACATGGATCAAGAACAGCTCCTCGGGCAATAATATGAATCAAGAACAGCCCCTCGGGCTACATCACATCACTCATACTGGGTACCGCGCTCACTAGGGGTGTTCAGACTCCAGAGGGGCTCCTACAGCCCAAGCACTATAACAAGCCATCTCGTGGCATAATCAATCAGACCCTCAGCCTCATATAACAACAAGCCACCTCGTGGAATAAATCAATCAGGCCCTCGACCTCACAATATTATGAATCGGTACAACATGTTGTGGCGCGTAGCCCGATTCCATAATATCCTCACAATACAATCCCTCGGCCTCACTCATTCAGTACCCTCTCAAGCCACTTAGGCAACAATAAAACAGAATGCTCAGCCCAACATATCATTTAAAGTATCAAAACAGAGTAAATACGGCTGAGTTATGAAATCAGTAAAATACAAAACGACTGAGTACAAATATTAAGTCAAAATAGTGAGGAATAGTAGTAAAACACCCTAAGGGTCCAAAACATTTGGCACGAGGCCCAAAATATGCCATTCAGCCCAAAACATAGTAATACTTTCCAAAGCACAATGATATCAAATAGTTTTCAATCATATACACGACTTAATAGTCGTACGGGACTGACCAAGTCATGATCCCAACGATGCACGACCCCACGCTCGTCATCTAGCATGTGAGTTACCTCAGATTAGCACCACGATGTGAACTCCGGGGTTTCATACCCTCAGGACAACATTTACAATCATTACTTACCTCAAACCGGTCCAAACTCTAGCCCGCGATGCCCTTGCCTCTCGAATTAGCCTCCAAATGCTCCAAATCTAACCAAAATCAGTATATTATCATCAATATATATGAAAGAAACAAAGCCCAAGCTAAAATAATCAAATTAACTCAAGAATCCCGAAATAGCTCAAACCCAGCCCCCAGGCCCACCTCTCGAAATCCGACAACCTATTTAATTACAAGACTATCCATACTAGTTTCACTCAATTTGGACTCTGAATCGGCATTCAAATCCCAAATATTTATTTTATAAAGTTCTACAATTTTTCCCCAAAATTTCACCCCAATTCTCTACTCAAATGATGAATCCAACGTTATAATCTTGTATTTTAGCCAAAATTGAGTTAGAATCACTTACTCCGTTGGTTTTCTTGAAAATCCCTCGAAAAATCGCCAAATCCCGAGATCTCTAGGTCAAAATATGAAATAAAACCCCAAATCTCGTATTTATAGTGCACCTTTCGGATTCCCATCACCGCTGACCACGCTTCAAGTGGCTACACAGACAAGCCATAGTATTTTGGCTATAACTTTATCTACAGATGTACACATTATGATTTCTTTATCTTTTTGGAAACTAGACACAAAGCGCAACAAATTTTGTTTTTGAATCATCTCAAAATTCCTTGTAGACCAAAAGATATGGGCTTCCGAAGTCGGACCAACGAACTTGCGGATTCTTTCCCTAGAGCGCCTCAGTGCCCCATTTTCCACCTCAACTCTCCCTACTCCGCCCCAGCAAAAATCCACCGCCCTCAGCGGAAAATCCCTTCCTTCTCAGTGAAAATTAAACACCAGAACCATGCTTGAGTCCTTATAATGCCTGGACTCACCCAAAACTCACCCGAAACACACTCGAGGCCCTCGGTACCTCAACCAAACATACCAACACCTCCCATAACTTCAATAAAACTTATTCGAGCCTTCAAATCACTCAAAAATACACCAAAATACCAAATCAACTTCGGATTCAAGCTTAAGAACTTAGGAACATTCAAATTCCACAAACAATACTGAACACTATCCAATCACCTCCGAATGACCTAAAATTTTTGCACACATGTCCCAAATGACACAACGGACTTACTCCAATTTTCGGAATTCCATTCTGACCCCGATATCAAGATTTTCATTGCCGACCGAAAAATGCCAAATTTTCAATTTTGTCAATTCAAGCCTAAATCTACCACGGACCTCCAAATTATATTTCAAACGCGCTCCTAAGTCCAAAATTACCTAACGAAGCTAATAGAGTCATTAAAATTCAAATCCGGGGTCAAATACTAAAAAGTAAAAACTTGGTCAAATCTTTCAAATTTAAAGCTTCAAGCTGAGAATCTTTCTCTCATATCTATTCCGACTAACCTGAAAACCAAAACCTACAATTTATATGAGTCATAATACATCATACGAGGTTAGTCATGCCCGAAAACTAGTGAGCGAAGTGTAAGTGCTCAAAACGACCGGTCGGGTCGTTACATCCTCCCCCTAGGGTGAATTTGGGTTGGTTGCATGGGAGTGGAGGATGCATAGTGGAGTGTTGAGATGGGATTGATATTTGAGGTGGTGGAATCCTGATTACCTAGAGGTGTTATTAGTGGCCTTGTAGTAGGGTTTGTAGGTGTCATAGTAGTAGGATTGGATTGGAGTAAATAGGCGGTGGTGATGATGTGGCAGGCGAAGAAGGAAGGTTAGTGTCACATATGGTACTGTTCAACTTAGGGGGGTCCGATAACAAAGATTTGAAAAAAACGTGTCCTTCACATTTTTAAATAAATTTGAATTTGAATTTTGAAACTCCAAGAAAGTTGGAGGATTGTCTAAATTTTTTATATGTGTCAATTTAATATTATACCACTTGTAACCTTAGATTCGTTATGATGTTCGACTTTAGAGTTGGTTACATAATTAAGTGTGATGATCAACGAAAATAGTTTTAGCTTTTTTAAAGATTGAATTGTCACATGATAATGTTATTACTTATTAGTATCTCTTACTTTAATATGTAAAGTATACCGTCCTTGCATAATTTTGTCTTATGCTTCAGAGTTAAGTCTCAATGTGACAGTGTCCCATTCCTACTTTGAGTTAAAAATATGATAGTGTTAAAAACTTTAATCTGAAAGGCTACCTTTAAAATGTTTATGTGCATCCTGTTTTGAAATGGCGATGAGGACTTCATGAACAAACTGAAGATTGATAGCGTGACTTTTCCCACAAAACGCTAATCAAGATTAAATACACCAGTGCCCAGCAATGTAACGATCCGACCGGTCGTTTTGAGCTTTTGCATTTCGCTCTCCAGTTCTCGGGCATAACTTGCCCCGTGTAATGCAATATGGCTTATGTAAATCATTGGTATTGGGTTTCAGGTTAATCAGAATTTAATTTGGAAGAACAGTCTCAGTTGAAAGCTTAAAATTGAAAGGTTTGACTAATATTTGACTTGTTTGTATATGATCTCGGATTAGAATTTTTATGATTTTGTTGGTTCTGTTAGGTGATTTGGGACTTAGGAGCGTGATCGGAATGCATTTTGGAAGTCCGTGGAAGGTTTAGGCTTGGATTGGCGAAATTGAGATTTCGGGCTTTCCGGTTGATAGGTAAGATTTTTATATAGGGATCGGAATAGAATTCCGAGAGTTGTGGTACTTTCGTTGTGTCATTTGGGATGTGTGTGCAAAATTTCAGGTCATTCGGACGAGATTTGATAGACGTTTTGATCGAAAGCATAAATTAAGAGTTCTTGGAGTACTTAGGCTTGAATCCTATGTTAAATTGGTGATTTAATGTTGTTGTGAGCGTTTCGAAGTTTTGAACAAGTTTGAACGATGTCAAGGGATGTGTTGGTACAATTGGTTTGACGTTCCGGGAGTTCCGGGTAGGTTCTGGGATGTTTTAGGCCAAAAATCATAGTTGTAGCAGGTCCAGAAGAATTGCAGGCCTCGGAACTCACCCGCATGGTCCACACAAAAAGAAGTGAGGCAGTGGTATGTGCTGTGTGGACTGCACAAAATGGTGTGCGGCCACGGTAGGTGCAGTACGGACCGCACAAAATGGTGTGCGGCCGCGGTGAAGAACATTCCACTAGTCTTACTTTAGAAGCTCATATCTTTTGATCTACAAGGAATTTTGAGATGATTCAAAAACGAAAATTGTAGCCCTTTGTGTCTAGTTTACATAAAGGTAAAGATATCAAAATTTTGGACATCTGTAATAAAAGTTATGGCTAAAATAATAAAGTCTAGCACTGCAGAGGAAATTTGTGCGGTCGCGGTCGTTTTTTCGCAGACCGCACTGGTTTTGTGCGGAACGCGGTCGATTTTGTGTGAACAGTGGAGATGGAAATATGTGGGATACTCTATAAATACGAGGTTTTAGGTTTTGTTTGATATTTTGACCTACAGAGCTCGGATTTTGGCGATTTTTGAAGGTTTTTCAAGAAATTCATCGGGGTAAGTGATTCTAACTCAGATTTGGCTAGAGTACATAAATCTATCATTGAATTCATCATTTAATTCGTGATTTGGGATGGAATTTGGGAAGAAAATTATGAAATCTTTTAAAAATGTAAAATGATGATTTGAAGGACCAAATGGTATCGGAATTGGATAATTTTCGTATGGATAGACTCATGAGAGTATAAGGATTCTAGTTTTGTGAATTTTGTCAAATTTCGAGACATGGGCCCGGGGCTAGGGTTTTGGTAATTTTGGGAATCACGCCCTTTGTTGATTGTTTTCGCTTGGGCTTTGTTCCCTTAGCATATTGTGACGTATTCGTTTTGATTTTGGATAGATTCGACACGCGTGGAGGTCAATTCGAGGGGCAAAGGCGTCGCGAGCTAGAGATTTAGCCGGTTCGATGTGAGTAATGATTGTAAATGATGCTCGCGTATTTGACTGAAACTTATATGTTATCATCATGATTTGGGCTGATTGCCATATTTGGGCTTCGTGCCAACTATTTGAACCCTTCAGGATTTTTATTACTATTTCCTCACTGTTTTGACTTATTAATTGAACTCAGTCATGTTATTTTTCACTATTTTACTACTCAGTCATTTTTACTCCGTTTTGAGACTTAAATGATATATTAAATGATGTTTTGGGCTGATAAGTACTGTTTTACTAATGCCCGAGGGGCTTCTGAGTATTTTTGACTGAGTAAGGCCGAGGGCCTAGTTTTGAGGAAATACCGATACTGATTTTTGGCCGAGGGCCTGAGATATGTACGCCATGAGGTGGCTTGTTGATATTGTTTATGAGGTCGAGGACCTGAGATATGTATGCCACGAGGTGGCTTGTTGATATTGTTTATGAGGCTGAGGGCCTGAGATATATACGCCACGAGGTGTCTTGACTAATATGAGGTCGAGGGCCTAGATTTGATGTCACGAGATAGCTTGATATTGCGCTTGGGCCGTAAGGGGCCCCTCCCGGAGTCTGTACACCCCCAGTGAGCGCGGGTACCCATTGTGATGTGAGATATACCCCAAGGGGCTGATATTGTTCTATGTGATAGACCGAGGGGCTGATATTATTCTATGTGATAGCCCGAGGGGCTGGTATTATTCTATGTAATTTGCCTGAGGGGCTGGTATCGTTCTATGTGATTTCCCGAGGGGCTGTTATTGTTCTGAGATATTGCCCGAGGGGCGGAGTTTTTGACATTATGCCCGAAGGACGAACCTTTATATGTTATTTTTCACATTTACTTGTCATTTTACTTGTTAAACTATGGTATTTGTGCCCGAGAGGCGAACTGTGCTTACATGCACTAACTGTTTGTGGCATCCCTTTGTGTAACTGTTGGAAAAGTCATTTTCAAAGAAGTTTAAAACTGAGCAAAAATATTTTAAAGAGATTTTTTTACAGCTTCACTGCTTTCTTACTGGTTTTGGACTGCTTCTATACAGCATCTTGAGATGTTTTACGTGATTTCTTGCCTTCAGTCTTTATTTATTATTATTACTCACTGAGTCGGAGTACTCACATTACTCCCTGCACTTTGTGTGCAGATTCATGTATGTTTTGGCTGATCGTAGGCAGAGTCATCAGAGTTTAGCAAGGTAGCTGCCGGGGTTCGCAGTATTGCTTTTCTCTCTCTTCATTTCATTAGATTGTATTTGTACACTTCGTACTGTCAGTTGTAATTATACCTTAGTAGATGCTCGTGACTTGTGACACCCCGGTTAGGGCTGTGTCAGGTTGGACTTTCCGCATTGTTAATGATATTTCCGCTATTTAGTATTGTTTATATCATGTTTAGACTATTTTTATGTTGATTAACTACTTTAAGAGTTAAGTTGGGTTGAACTGGCTGGCCTTGTCTTCACGAGAGGCGCCATCACGACCGGGTTTGGGGTTAGGGTCGTGACAAGTTGGCATCAAAGCCTAGGTTACATAGGTCTCACGAGTCATAAGCAGGTTTAGTAGAGTCTCGCGGATTGATATGGAGACATCTGTATTTATCCTCGAGAGGCTGCAGAACCTTTAGGAAAACTTCACATTTTTGAATTATTATCGTGCGTCCTTGATTCAGCTTGAAAAGTAACTCTTGAATTCCTTCCACGCATTTGTATGCACGCATGAGCGCTCTGTATCAGATGTGCCTCGATGGCTTGTGATCCCCTGATCGAGGGGCGAGATGTGATATCTGTGTGTTGATGTTGGACTAGTCTGGAGGACTTCAGGCCGGATCGTTGCCTGTAGCTTAAGCACCGAGGTGTTGATTGTGTGAGCAAGTATTTTTGAACGTATATGTTCGGTATTGTCCCTACTAGTGGAAGTGACGGCTGGATAACTATGTGATGAGTATGCTAGTACTGCGAGATGTATCCATATGATTTGGAGGCGACGAGAAAGGTCTGCTAGATGATAGAAGAACAATTAGGTTCTTGAATTCCATCTTGATTCGAGGTATAGCCCCGAGTTATGGGCGTGTGAAGGATATTTTCATGTTTCCCAATTGTGAATGAAGTAAATTTCATGTTGTGGTATGAGTTCAGACTCAGGAAGACTAAGTGACTGCGTACAGTTTATGACGGTGGAAGGTATACAAAAATGTTAGTTAGAGGCAAAGCAGGCAGGTTGTCTCCTGCAAAATGTTCTAAGGTTGTACGATCCTTATGTGTCTATTAGAAGATCTCATTTGCGAGTGAAGGATATGTGTTGCAATTTAAATTGGGTCTCTTAGAGGGTGGGTGTAACTATTGCGAGAGTGGAATGTGAGATTTGCAGAAGAGTTAAAATTCTAGATGATTTGTGTTTTCACAGGCTTATAAAAGATCTAAGTTTAATCTCACTATGGTATCATGGAATCAATAGAGTATAATCATTATGCGTTATTGAGTGTGTGCTGATTTATGGCTTCGAGCCAAGTGGGGGAGCCTGCTATTGATTAGGCGATTGCACGGTTAGGTGCTATGTTGGTTCCAGTTTAAGGCGTGCTGGTGAATCAGTTATGGCTTGCGGAAATTGAGACCAAGGATGGCTCGAGTAAAGGAAAATTTTGACAAAGATTATATTATGCTTCATAGGTGTGTGAGAATCACGGGATGTCTTGAGTTATTATTGGAAAGAATGCTCGGTGCATAGAGCAGGAAGTTGCTTGGTTGAATTGGGATGAGTTTACATTCTACGGTGTCGGAGTGTCAATGAGGCAAGGGTTGTTCGGTTCATTTGATCAGACTAATTGCAGTTTGAATAGAGTGAATGACTCTCGAGGATGGTTCTAATGTGTTCAAGATTCTACATGTAGCAATTGGGTATTTTAAAGTTGTATATGTGATTAGGAACTAAGTTTTCATTTGGAAGATGTCAAGACTTGTGGTACTTTCTACATTAACTATGGGATTCTATATATCAGTATTAGGAAGGTAATGGTTCTAGATTCGCAGGAAGTCCCTTCGGGGTAGATATTTTGAACGTGGTGCTTTCGAAAACATTTAAGAGAGTACTCAGCGGCTCATGAGCCTTAGACAGTATGGTTTCATGTTTGGGTATCGCGTGGTGAGTTTGGGTTGAGGACTTGTGGCGTTGTAGCAAGAAGAAGTTTCAAGCTAACGGTAGATCAGAAGGAAACTCAAATAGATGGGATAGCGTGGTAGTAGGCCAGATCGGTATGGTAAGGATATGATTAGTTCCTTGGGTGTTTTCGAGGTAACGAGTCTCTGTAGGTGTTTCGCAGCAATTCTTTTGGGTTTTAGTGACATGCGTAGCTCGGTTGAGTTAGAAGGATTCAGTACTGATGAGTTAGTATTGTGTAAAGGAATTCGGGGAGTTCTAGATGGTTTCAACCACAGTTAGAGAGGTATATTTTTCCTATTGGCATGAGGAGCATGGGATGCATAGTGATTTCCTTCTAGATGGGATCAATGGAAAGTTCTTGACTAGTGGAGTACGTAGATGTTTGTGGCTCAAAAGGGAGATGAAGTTCTCATGTTATCCTAGGATGGTGTGGTATATGCGGTGTGTTGTGGAGGATTGAGATTTGTGTGTGTAAGGTTACAGTTCAGTCTTGAATGGAAAGTCATAAAATTCTTAGGCAGCACGGGCAATTTCAGATGATTTGAGATATGAGCTTCAGATGATTAGGGGGATGATCTCCAGATGATTAAGGAAATGGTATTGCTAAATTGGAGTGATTTGATGAGGGTATATGTTTCAGAAGAGGCAATGTGATTAAGTTGATGGTGCTTCGATAGACTTACGGCGCTTTCTTGTTAGATCGACTGCTGACATTCAAGCTATGTTGTGGTTGTAAGTCGTGTGTATCGGCACTGTTTAGTGACTATCAGGGTTTGGAGACCCGAGCGGATCTTTTGTGCTTGGCATGTTAGATTCTGGATGGGATACTGTCACGACCCAATTCCCTGAACCCGGTCGTGATGGCGCCTCTCGTGAAGACAAGGCCAGCCAGACCAAAACAGACCACCTCTTTTAAATAGTTAAATACCATAAGTAGTTCTAAAACGTGATATAATAACCATAATTTACGGAATCAACGATAATAACAGTAGAAACCATCCCGACACAGCACAAACCGGGGTGTCACAAGTCATGAGAAACTAATAGTTCCGGATATCAGTCTACTAGATACAACCTCAGTTACAGAAGTTCAAGAATATGAAAATAGTAAGATAAAGGAGGCAGGGGGCTGCAGACGCCAATAGTTACCTCGTAGTCTCCGAAAACACTGCCTGGACTGGGAGGATTAGCACTCAGGAGCAAACTCTGCGACACCTGAATCTGCACATATGGTGTAGGGAGTAATGTGAGTACTCCGACTCAGTGAGTAATAATCATAAATAATGGATGAAAGCAAGAAAACACGTAAGGGCAGAAAGCAATTCTATATTAAGTAGTAAAATCACTTAAGGCAGTAAATCCATGAAGAAATCAAATGAATTTCCTTTAAACCAAGTAAAACAGGTAATTTAGCAGGTGAATAACAAGTAGAAATCCGCTCCTCGGGCACAGTAAAAAACACTCAGAACAGTATCATCCCCTCGGGCTCACTCTTGGTACAATATCATCCCCTCGGGCTCACTCTCAGTACAGTATCAGCCCTTTAGACTCACTCTCAAATCATAATGGGTACCCGCACTCACTGTGGGGGTGCGAACTCTGGAGGGGCCCCTTACGGCCCAAGCGCAATATCAAGCCATCTCGTGGCAATAAAAAGTATCTCAGGCCCTTAGCCTCATATCACTCAGCATATCCTCACATATGGCCCTCGGCCTCACTCAGTCCGAAAATCATCACAAGCCCCTCGGGCATTAGTAAAATAGTAGTTCTCAGCCCAAAACATCATTTAAAAATATCATTTAAGTTCAAATACGAATAAAAGTGGCTGAGTTTGTAAAATAGTAAATATCAACAGAACTGAGTTCAAGTAATAAATCAAACAGTGAGGAATTAGTGATAAAAATCCCCGGAGTGTTCAAATAGTTGGCACGAAGCCCAAATATGGCAATCGGCCCAAATCATGATGATAACAAATAAGTTTTAATCAAATATGCGGTAAAATCATCAATCGGGACGGGCCAAGTCACAATCCTCAGTAGTAAAAAACACTACGCTCATCATCCATGTGTGTGTCTCACCTCAGTACAGCACTACGATGTGCAATCCGGGGTTTCAAACCCTCAGGACATCATTTACAACCATTACTCACCTCGAACCTGCTAATTCTCTAGCTCGTGATGCCTTTGCCCCTCGAATTGGCATCCACACGCGTCGAATCTATCTAAAATCAGAACTCTCTAGGTCAAAATATCAAATAAAACCCAAAACTTTGTATTTATAGAGTACCTCACAGATTTCCACCTCCGCGGGCCGCACAAAATCGACCGCGGTCCGCAGAAAAACGACCGCGGCTGCACAAGCTTTCCTCTACAGTGACAGGCTTTAGTATTTTGGCCATAACTTTGGCTACAGATATCAGAATTGCAATGTCTTTACCTTTCTGGAAACTAGACAGGAGGTATACAACTTTCTTTTTCAAATCATCTCAAAATTCCTTGTATATCAAAAGATATGAGCTTCCGAAGTAGGACTAGTGGAATCTTCTTCACCACGGCCGCACACCATTTTGTGCGGTCCGCACAACACCTACCGCGGCCACACTTCATTTTGTGCGGTCCGCACAACACATACTGTGGCCGCACTTCTTTTTGTGCGGACCACGCGGGTGAGTTCCGAGGCCTGCAACCCTTCTGGACCTGCTACAGCTATGATTTTCGGCCTAAAACATCCCGGAACCTACCCGGAACTCCCGGAACTTCAAACCAATTGTACCAACACATCCCATGACCTCATTCAAACTTGTTCAAAACTTCGGAACGCTCACAACAACATCAATCACCAATTTAACATAGGATTCAAGCCTAAGAACTTTAAGAACTCTTAAATTATGCTTTCGATCAAAAAATCTATCAAATCTCGTCTGAATGACCTAAAATTTTGCACACGCATCACAAATGACACAACGAAGCTGCTACAACTCTCGGAATTCTATTCTGACCCCTATATCAAAATCTCGCCTATCAACCGGAACCGCCAAAATATCAACTTCGCCACTTTAAGCCTAAATCTTCTCTACAAGTCCAAAACCCATTCCGATCGCACTCCTAAGTCACAAATCACCTCCTGAAGCTAACCGAACCATCGGAGCTCACTTCCGAGCCTTCCAACATATAAGTCAATATCCGGTTGATTTTTCCAACTTAAGACTTCTTAAAAGAGACTAAGTGTCTCATTTCTTACCAAATCCTCTCCGAATTTGAACTAATCAACCCGATCACATAAAACACGGATAACGAAGCGTAAAGAAGCTAAAATAGGGGAAAACAGAGCGGTAACTCATGAGACGACTGGCTGGGTCGTCACATCTTCCCCAACTTAAACAAACGTTTGTCCTCGAACGAGTCAAGAAACATACCTGAAGCCTCAAACAGGTGAGGATATCTGCTACGCATCTCTCGCTCGGTCTCCCAAGTAGCCTCCTCCATGGACCGACCTCTCCACTGCACTTTCACTGAAGCTATATCTTTTGACCTCAACTTTCGAACCTGACGACCCAAAATTTCTACTGGCTCCACATCATAGGTTAAATCATCATCCAACTGAACCGTGCTGAAGTCCAAAACATGGGACGGATCCCCAATATACTTCCGGAGCATAGAAACATGAAATACCGGATGCACACTTGATAGGCTAGGTGGCAAAGCAAGCTCATAAGCCACCTCCCCAATCCTCCGAAGCACCTCAAAAGGCCCAATGAACCGCGGACTCAAATTTCCTTTCTTCCCAAATCTCATAACACCCTTCATGGGCGAAACCTTCAGTAAGACCTTCTCACCAACCATGTAGGACACATTTCGAAACTTCCGGTCCACATAACTCTTCTGCCGTGACTGCGCTGTACGAAGTATCTCCTGAATCACCTTCACCTTCTCTAAGGCATCCTGAACCAAATCTGTCCCCAACAGCCTAGCCTCGTCGGGCTCGAACCAACCAACTGGAGATCTACACTGCCTCTCATATAAAGCCTCATATGGAGCCATCTGAATACTCGACTGGTAGCTGTTGTTGTAAGAAAACTCTGCAAGCGGTAGAAACTTATCCCATGAATCTCCGAAATCAATAACACAAGCACACAACATGTCCTCCAATATATGAATAGTACGCTCGGACTGCCCGACCGTCTGAGGGTGAAAATCTGTGCTCAACTCCACCTGAGTACCCAACTCTCGCTGAACAGACTTACAAAACTGGGAAGTAAACTGAGTACCCTGATCTAAAATGATAGAAATTGGAACACCATGCATCCAAACAATCTCTCGGATATATAACTCTGCTAACCGCTCTGAAGAATAGGTAGTACAGATAGGAATGAAGTGCGCGGACTTGGTCAGCCGATCCACAATCACCCAAATAGCATCGAACTTCTTCAAAGTCCATGGAAGTCCAACAACAAAGTCCATAGTGATCCTCTCCCACTTCCACTCAGGAATAACCATCTGCTGAAGTAAGCCACCTGGTCTCTAATGCTCATATTTCACCTGCTGACAATTGAGACACTGAGCTACAAATCCCCCAATATCTTTCTTCATTCTTCTCCACCAATAGTGCTGCCTCAAATCCTGGTACATCTTTGCGGCACCCAGATGAATAGAGTACCACGAGCTATGGGCCTCCTCCAGAATCAACTCTCTCAGCCCATCCATAGTGGGCACACAAATTCGGCCCTGCATCCTCAATACCCCATCATCACCGATGGTCACATCTCTGGCATCATCATACTGAACTCAATCCTTAAGGACAAGCAAATGTGGGTCATCATACTGGGACTCTTTGATGCGATCAAATAAGGAAGACCGAGAAACCACGCAAGCCAACACCCGACTGGGCTCCGAAATATCCAACCTTACGAACTAATTAGCCAAGGCCTGAACATCAATTTCAAGGGGCCTCTCCCCAACTGGAATATATGCCAAACTCTCCATACTCACTACCTTTCGACTCAAAGCATCGGCCACCACATTGGCCTTTCCCGGATGGTACAATATAGTGATATCATAATCCTTAAGAAACTCCAACCATCTCCGCTGCCTCAAATTAAGATCCTTTTGTTTGAACAAATGCTGAAAACTGCGATGATCAGTGAACACCTCACAAGATACGCCATACAAGTAATGACTCCAAATTTTCAATTCATGAACTATGGAAGCCAACTCCAAATCATGAACGGGGTAGTTCTTCTCATGGGGCTTCAACTGACGAGAAGCATACGCAATAACTCTACCCTCCTGCATCAATACACAACTAATCCCAACTCTCAAAGCATCACAATACATGGTATATGAACCTAAAACTGATGGCAAGACTAATACTAGAGCTGTGGTCAAAGTCGTCTTGAGCTTCTGAAAGCTCTCCTCACACTCGTCCAACCACACGAATGAAACACCCTTCTGAGTCAATTTGGTCAAGGGCGATGCGATAGATGAGAATCCCTGAACAAACCGGCGATAATAGCCTGCCAACCCAAGAAAGCTATGAATCTTCGTGGCTGAGGACGATCTAGTCCAACTCTTAACCGCCCAAATATTCTTTGGATCAATCTGAATACCCTCGCTGGACACCACGTGCCCCAAGAAAGTCACTGAACTGAGCCAAAACTCACACTTGGAGAATTTTGCATAAAGCTTCTCCTTCCTCAATCTCCGCAATACAACTCACAAATGCTCTGCGTGCTCCTCCTGACTACGCGAGTACACTAGGATATCATCATTGAATATTATAACGAATGAATCAAGATAAGGTCGGAACACGTTGTTCATCAAATGCATGAATGCTGCTGGAACATTGGTTAGCCCGAAAGACATCACAAGGAACTCATAATGACCATATCTGGTCCTGAAAGCAGTCTTAAGAATATCTGACTCCCTGATCTTCAACTGGTGATAGCCCGAACGGAGATCAATCTTGGACAACACTCTCGCTCCGTGAAGCTGGTCAAATAAATCATCAATGCGAGGCAAGGGATACTTGTTCTTAATTGTTACCTTGTTCAATTGCCTATACTCGATGCACATTCTCATTGTGCCATCCTTCTTCTTCACAAACAAAACTGACGCACCCCAAGGTGACACACTAGGCCGAATGAACCCCTTATCTACGAGTTCTTGAAGATGTTCCTTCAATTCTTTCAACTCCGCGGGTGCCATACGATACGGCGGAATAGAAATGGGCTGAGTGCCCGGCACCAGTTTAATACCAAAATCAATATCCCCGTCCGGTGGCATGCCCGACAGGTCTGCACGAAAAATATCGGTAATATCCCTCACAACTGGGACAGAATCAATACTAGGAGTCTCAGCTCCAACATCCCTCACAAACGCTAGATATGAAAAGCAACCTTTCCCAACCATACGCTGGGCCTTCAAGAAAGAGATCACTCTACTAGGAACATAATCAGTCACACCACGCCACTCGATCCACGGTACACCCGGCATAGCCAAAGTGATGGTCTTAGCATGACAGTCTAGAATAGAACGACACGGAGATAACCAATCCATGCCCAAAATGACATTAAAATCCACTATGCTCAATAGCAATAGATCTACTTGGGTCTCCAGACCCCCAATATTTACCACACATGACCGGTACACACGGTCTACAACAACAGTATTGCCCACTGGGGTAGATACATGAACAGGTAAAGCAAGAAACTCATGGGGCGTACCCAAATAATGAGCAAAATATGGTGACACATAATAAAAGTTGGAACCGGGATCAAATAATACAAAGGCATCTCTATGGCAGACTGAAACAATACCTATAATGACAGCATCTGAAGCAATGGCGTCTGCTTGCCTGGAAGTGCATAGAAACGGGCCTGACCGCCCCCTAATCGACCTCCCCCTCTGGGGCGATTCCTGGCTGCCTGACCTCCACCCCTAGCTGGCTGGGCTGGTGGTGAAGTAACTGGAACAGAAGTCGAGGGCAGACCCCTCTACTGGGACGAACTAGCAACACGACGACGACACTGCCTCCACACATGCCCAAACTCTCCACACTCAAAACAACTCCTAGGTGCTGGAGAAGGGGACTGAAGGGAACCCCTCACACCAGAGTGACTAGATGATGCACTCGGCATAGAAGAACCCTGAGCCGACGGGGCACAAGATGAACTCTGAGCTGGGAGGGCACTAAGTGATGACTAGCCCTACTGAGTACCGTGATAACCATGACTCGAAGATGCCCTGCGATAACCTGGGCGGGCTGACTGAGCAGGCTTGAAAGAACGACCTCTACCATGCTGGAACTGGCCCCTCGAAGGAGCATTACTGTAACTGCCAGATCCTCGAGGCCTCTTGGCCTCCCTCTCCTCCTGTACTGACGGCGAACCGTCTCAATCTCGCGAGCGATATCAACCACCTCCTCGAACGTAGCACCCAACATTCTCTCTCTAGTCATCAGAATATGGAGATGGTAGTTAAGGCCATCAACAAAACTCCTGATCCTCTCATGATCTGTCGGAACCATCCAGACGGCATGACGAGCCAACTCAGAAAACCTCGACTCATACTATGACACAGTCATATCCCCCTGTCTCAACCATTCAAACTGTCTACGCAGCTTCTCTCTGTGAGACTGCGGCACATACTTCTCCAGGAAGAGAACAGAGAACTCATGCCAAGTAAGGGGCGCTGCTCCAACCGGACTACGCCTCTCATACACCTCTCACCAAGTGAAAGAAGCCCCAGAAAACTGAAAGTTAGTAAATTCCACACCGATAGACTCAAGAATCCCTGTTGTACGGAGCATCCGCTGGCACATATCCAAGAAACCCTGGGCATCCTCGCCCTCTGCTCCACTAAATGTCGGAGGCTGGAGTCTACCAAACCTCTCAAGATGACGCTGCTCATCATCCGGCATAACTGGCACAACAAACTCCTGACCTGGTACAACCGGCTGGGCTGGAGGTGCCCCTGGCGTCTGAAGTCCCTGCACTACCTGCTCAGGTGTGCGAGCAGCGGAGTTCTGATTGCCTCCCCCGGCCTGTGAAGTAGCTGCTGCTGTAGTGGCTAAAACTGCCTGAGCCAGGCCAGTGCAAACTGATAAGATCTATGCCAAGGCCTCCTAAAGACCCGAAATCACGATGGGCACAACTGGTGCCTGAACTGGTGCTGCTGGAGCATCCATAGCTGGAGCCAGATCCGGAGCTAGGACAGTTGGTGGATCTATAGGTTCTGCCCTCGTTGCTCTGCCTCTTCTATGACCACGACCGCATCCATGGCCTCTGGTGGTCTCAGCTAGTGGCATTGTTGGTCATCCACCTCGTCCGGTAGCTCGCATCCTCACCATCTGTAAGAGAATGGAATAACAGAAGTTTAGTACTTGGACCAACAAGTTCGCACGACAAGAATTTCAAGAATATGAAGTTTTTCCTAAAGGTTCTATAGCCTCTCGAGAATAAATATAGACGTCTCGGTACCGATCCGTGAGACTCTACTAAACCTTCTCATGACTCGTGAGACCTAAGTAACCTAAGCTCTGATACCAACTTGTCACAACCCAATTCCCCGAACCCGATCGAGATGGCGCCTCTCGTGAAGACAAGGCCAGCCAGATCAAAACAGACCACCTATTTTAAACAGTTAAATACCATAAGTAGTTCTAAAACGTGATATAATAACCATAATTTGCGTAATTAACGATAACAACAGTAGAAACCATCAAGACATAGCCCAAACCGGGGTGTCACAAGTCATGAGCAACTAATAGTTCCGGATAACAGTCTACTAGATACGAAATCTGTTATAGAAGTTCAAGAACATGAAAATAGTAAGATAAGGGAGGCACGGGGGTTACGGACACCAACAGCTACCTCGTAGTCTCCGAAAATACTGCCTGGACTGGGAGGATCAGCACTCAGGAGCGGATTTTGCGATGCCTGAATCTGTACACACGGTGTAGGGAGTAATGTGAGTACTCTAATTCAGTGAGTAATAATCATAAATAATGGCTAAATACAAGAAAACACGTAAGGGCACAAAGCAATTCTATATCAAGCAGTAAAATCACTTAAGGCAGTAAATCCATGAAGAAATCAAATAAAGTTCCTTTAAACCAAGTAAAATAGGTAATTTAGCAGGTGAATAACAAGTAAAAATCGGCCCCTAGGGCACAGTAAAAATCACTCAGAATAGTATCAGCCCCTCAGGCTCACTCTTGATACAATATTAGCCTCTCGAGCTCACTCTCAGTACAGTATCAGCCCCTCGGGCTCACTCTCAAATCAAAATGGGTACCCGCGCTCACTGTGGGGGTGCAGACTCCGGAGGGGCCCCTTACGGCCCAAGACCAATATCAAGTCATCTCGTGGCAATAAAAAGTATCTCAGGCCCTCGGTCTCATATCACTCAACATATCCTCACATATGGCCCTCGACCTCACTTAGTCAGAAAATCATCACAAGCACCTCGGGCATTATTAAAACAGTAGTTCTCAGCCCAAATCATCATTTAGAAATATCATTTAAGTTCAAATACGAATAAAAGTGGTAGAGTTTGTAAAATAGTAAATATCAACAGGACTGAGTTCAAGTAACAAATCAAATAGTGAGGAATTAGTGATAAAAATCCCTGGAAGGTTCAAATAGTTGGCACGAAGCTTAAATATGGCAATCATCCCAAATCATGACGATAACAATTAAGTTTCAGTCAAATACGTTGTAAAATCATCAATCGGGACATACCAAGTCACAATCCCCAGTAGTAAAAGACCCCACGCTCATCACCCATGCGCGTGTCTCACCTTAATACAGCACTACGATGTGCAATCCGGGGTTTCAAACCCTCAGTACATCATTTACAATCATTACTCACCTCGAACCGGCTAATTCTCTAGCTCGCGACGCCTTTGCCCCTCGAATTGGCCTCCACGCACGTCGAATCTATCCAAAATTAGAACTCTCTAGGTCAAAATATCAAATAAAACCCAAAACCTCGTAATTATAGAGTACCCCACAGATTTCCACCCCCGCAGGTCAAACAAAATTGACCGCGGTCCATACAAAACCAGTGCGTTCCACACAAAAACGACAGCGGCCGCACAAGTTTTCCTATGCAGTGATAGGCTTTCGTATTTTAGCCATAACTTTTGTCACAGATGTCCAACTGGTGATATCTTTACCTTTCTGGAAAAGATACACGAAGATCTACAACATTCTATTTTGAATGATCTCAAAATTCCTTGTAGACCAAAAGATATGAGCTTCTGAAGTAGGACTAGCGGAATGTTCTTCACCGCGGCCGCACACCATTTTGTGCGGTCCGCACAACACCTACCGCGGATGCACTTCATTTTGTGCGGTCCGCACAGCATATACCATGGCCGCACTTCTTTTTGTGCAGACCGCGCGGGTGAGTTCCAAGGTCTGCTACCCTTCTGGACCTGCTACAGCTATGATTTTCGGCCTAAAACATCCCGAAACCTTCCCGGAACTTCAAACTAATTGTACCAACACATCCCATGACCTCGTTAAAACTTGTTCAAAACTTCGGAACACTCACAACAACATCAATCACCAATTTAACATAGGATTCAAGCCTAAGAACTCCAAGAACTCTTAAATTATGCTTTCGATCAAAAAGTCTATCAAATCTCGTCTGAATGACCTAAAATTTTGCACACACATCACAAATGACACAACGAAGCTACTGTCACTCTCAGAATTCCATTCTAACCCCTATATCAAAATCTCGCCTTTCAACCGGAACCGCCAAAATATCAACTTAGCCACTTTAAGCCTAAATCTTCTCTACAACTCCAAAACCCATTCCGATCACGCTCCTAAGTCACAAATCACCTCCCGAAGCTAACCAAACTATCGGAACTCACTTCCAAGACTTCTAACACATAAGTTAACATCCGGTTAACTTTTCCAACTTAAGCCTTCTTAAAAGAGACTAAGTGTCTCATTTCTTACCAAATCCTCTCCGAATTCGAACTAATCAACCCGATCACATATAACACGGATAACGAAGCATAAAGAAGCTAAAATAGGGGAAAACGGAGCGGTAACTCATGAGACGACTGGTCGGGTCATCACAGATACTAGGTTCATATTGGTTGTCTCCGTGTTGTGTCATTCTGGACTATTGCGCTAAGGCGACACTATTGGCTATGCCGGAAATGCCACGGATTGAGTGGAGAGGTCCGTAGGATTATCCCTAGTGGAGTGGTTTTGTATTTCAAAGGCCACGGACGGCTAGGAAGGATTGTCTTACTTATTTGGGCTTTCGTGATGGATGTCAGTGTAGAGGCTTCTACCATTGATTCAGTTCCCGTGGTGAGGGACTTTTCGGATGTGTTTCTTGTGGTCAGGCATGTCCCTCGGCAGGGTTGTTGATTTTGGTATTGATTTGATGTCGGGCATCGTATCGTATGGCACCGGCCAAGTTAAAGGGGTGGAATGAGCAGCTTCACCTTGATAAGGAGTTCGTTGGCAGGCCAATATGGATGAGTGTTCTAACTTGAGTCGGCTTGGTTGGCTCTGAATTGTACTATTGAGGGATGTGTTGATTCGAGTGTTATTGAGCTTAGTAGTAATTAGGGGAGATCCATCAGTTACCTTTCTGTGTTGCGAGATGTTATGATTTGTTGGCTATAGGCACATATGGTGCGGTTCTATTGGGGTTTCATAGTGGAAGTCGAGCGGGAAGAGTGATTGGGTGTTGCTCGGTAAATGCCATATTGTGACGACCCAACCCGTCGTCTCATAAGTTACTATCTCCTTCGTCCCATTTTCTGCTTCCTCATGTTTCATTATCGGTATTGGGTGCATTAGAATTTATTTGGAGCGATTTTGATAAGAAATGAGACATTTAGTCTCTTTTAAGAAGGTTTAAGATGGAAAAGTCAACCGGACGTTGACTTATGAGTTAGAGGGCTCGGATGTGAATTTTGACGGTTCGGTTAGTTCCGGGAGGTGATTAGTGACTTAGGAGCAGGACCGGAAGTAATTTTGGAGGTCCGGTGTTGAATTAGGCTTGAATTGGCGAAGTTAGTATTTTGGCGAATTCCAGTTGATAGATGAGATTTTAATACAGGTATCGGAATGAAATTCCGAGAGTTTTTGTAGCTTCATTGTGTCATTTGGGATATGTGTGCAAAATTTCAAGTCATTCGGACATCGTTTGGTTGGGTTTTTGATCGAATGTGTGTTTTAGAAGTTTTAAAAGAACTTAGGCTTGAATTCGATATAATTTGATGATTTTGGCGTTAGTTGAGGTGTTTTGACGATTGGAGCAAGTTTGGATAATGTTTTAAGACATGTTGGTGCTTTTAGTTGAGGTCTCGAGAGCCTCGGGTGTATATCGGAAGGTTAACGGATCGATTTAGGCAAGAAAAAAATAAAGCTGCTGCATTTTTTTTACAACACTTTAAACAGTAGGTATGAACAGTGCCCATGAACAGTACTCATGAACAGTGCCCCGTAACAGTATCCGTGAATAGTGCCGTGAACAGTACCCCGTAACAGTATCCGTGAACAGTGACATGTAACAGTATCTGTGAACAGTACCCCGTGAACAGTAACACGGGGTGAACAGTAATTCCGAAAAATTCTGGGCAGAATGTTGACATTTCATTCGCGAAAAACACCCCATTTCTCCACCATTTTTAGTCATTTTGAGAGCTTTTGGACTGGGATTGAATGGAGTTTCAACTAAGATCGATTGGAGGTAAGTTTTATGAGTTAAATACATAATTTTATTGAAGAATCATCCTAGAAATCCATGAAAACATAGCCAAATTATAAGAAATTAGGGCTTAAGATTAAAATTCTAAATTAGGGATTTGAGGGGTCAAATGGACTCCGATTCTTGTGAATTTGGTATGTATAGACTCGTGGCAAGATAAGGAACATTTTGATGTAAAAATTTCTGGATTTCAAGACGTGGCCCCAGGGCTCGGGTTTTGCAAATTTTGTGATTTTTGATATTTTTCGAGTCTTTTCGATTGGGTTATATTCCCTTAGCCTATTGTGATGTATTCGTTGTGGTTTTGGCCAGATTCGACGCGCGAGGAGGTCGATACGAAAGGTAAGGGCATCGCGGAGTAGTATTTGGCCAGCTAGAGGTGAGTAATAGATGTAAATGTTGTTCTGAGGGTTTGAAACCCCGGAATTTCACATCGTAACGCTATATTGAGGTGACTTGCACGTCGGATAACGGGCGTGGGTTAGAGCACCATTGGGGATTGTGACTTGGTCCGTCCCGAGAGATATTTTACTATATTTTTGGTTGAGACGTATACTTTATTATTATGAATTGAGCTTGTTGCCATGCTTGGGGCCTTGTGCCGACCTGTAGAACCCTTACGGGATTTTTGACTGGTTTTCCTCACTTATTTTGTTAACGAATTTATATCTTCAGTCATGTTTCCAATTGTAGGCTTCTTGCCAATTATTTGAATCCTTCAGGGATTGATATCACTGCTTTCGAATATTTTGCATATCATTTGACCTCAGTCCAAGGTTTTAAATACTATTTTGCAAACTTAGCCATCTTTCTAAGATTTGAAAACTTCAATGATATTTCTAAATGATATTTCGGGCTGAGAACTACTGTTTTACAAATGCCCAAGGGGCTTATGATGATTTCTGGATTGATCATGGATCGGGCTACATGCCGCAGCAGTGTTATATTGATATTGAGGCCGAGAGCCTGGTTGATTACATTGATATTGAGGCCGAGAGCCTGGTTGATTACATTGATATTGAGGCTGAGAGCCTGGGTGATTATACTGAGATTGATATGAGGCCGAGGGCCTAGATTTGATGCCACGAGATGGCTTGATATTGCGCTTGGGCTGTAGGAGCCCCTCCGGAGTCTGTACACACCCCCAGTGAGCGCCATCGACGATAAATATGGATGGATGGCACGGGCTGCACGCCGTAGTGGGTACCAGAGGGTACTGTCATATGCATTGCATTGCACTCATGCATTTATTCTTTATCTGCAATATCTTCCATAATAATTATGTGCTCTTATTTCATTGACTGGTTGCTTTATACTGTTCTGAGCCTGAGGGGCTGATACTGTTCTGAGATATTGAGCTCGAGGGGCAGATTTCTACTTATTATTTTGATACTGAGCTCGAGGGGCATATTTCTAGTTATTATTTTGATACTAAGCCCGAGGGACAAATTTCTACTTGTTGTTTTGATATTGAGCCCGAGGGGCAGATTTCTACTCGTCATTTTACTGCCAAATTACCTGTTGTACTGGTTTAAAAGAAATTTCACATGATGTTTCACTGAATTGTTATTTTAAATGATTTCACTGCTTCCGTATAGAATGTTGTGTGCCTTAACGTATTTTCTTACCTTCAGTCATTATTTATATTTATTACTCACTGGGTCGGAGTACTCACATTACTCCCTGCACCATGTATGCAGGTACAGGTATTCCTGAGGCATAGAGCGAGTTTTCTGCTGTTCAGTTTTCATCGGAGTTATCGAGGTAGCTGCATTGCGTTCGCAGACCCGCTTTTTCCCTTATCTTCTATTATTTATGATATCTTCAGATTTTGTTCCTAATTCCATACTTTGTAGAATTTTAGTAAACTCTGTAGTAGCTCATGACTTGTGACACCCCGGTTAGGGCTGAGTTGGGTTGGATTTCCGTATTTTATCTATACTTTCCGCTATTGGATATTATTAAACCATGTTTATACTATAATTGTGTTAATTAATTATCTTAAAAGGATGAATTGGGTTGAATGGCTGGCCTTGTCTTCATGAGAGGTGCCATCAAGACCAGGTTCGGGAATTGGGTCGTGACAAGTTGGTATCAGAGCCTAGGTTAATTGGTCTCGCGAGTCATGAGCCAGTTTAGTAGAGTCTCGCGGATCGGTACGGAGACGTCTGTATTTATCCTCGAGAGGCTGCAGAACCTTTAGGAAAACTTCACATTCTTGAATTCTTACCGTGCGTCCTTGATTCAGCTTGAAAAGTAACTCTTGCGATTCCTTCAACATGTTCGTATGCGCGAACGAGCACTCAGTATTCGATTTACCTTGATGGCTTGTAATTCCCCGATAGAAGGGCGAGACGTGATCTCGGTGAGTTTGATGTTAGGCCAGTCTGGAGGACTTGAGGCCGGATCTTGCCTATGGCTTGAGCACTGAGGTGCTGATTGTGCGAGCAAGTGTTTTGAACCTTTATGTTCGGTATTGTCCCTATTAGTGGGAATCATGGCTGGATAGCTACGTGAGGAGTATGATAGTACTGCGAGATGTATCTATATGACTTGGAAGTGACAAGGAAGGTCTACTGGATGATAGATGAACTATTGAGTGTATGATTTCCATTGTGATAGGATGTGTAGTCCCAAGTTATTGGTGCGTGAATAATCTTTTTATGTCTCCTATTTGGAGTGAAGTAAATTTCATGTTACAGTATGAGTTTAGACTCAGGAAGATTAAGTGATTGTGTAATGTGTATGGTAGTGGAAGGTATACAAAAAATATTAACTAAAGGTAAAGCTAGTGGGTAATTGGCTTATGAGGGGAATCTATTTGTCATACTAGTTAGATAAGTCTGGGAGCTGAGATCGCTTCTGTAAATGTATTATGACGAAATCGTTGAGTCAAGGAGATCACCTTGAGGGTAGAAAACATTAAAGAAAGAATATGTTCTTACTCGGTTGAATAGCCCAATAATGGAGGATTGAAAGGTATTTTCTATGTGTTATGATTCAAATAGGTGCAACGCATATCCATGTATCAATTTTGATAATATACATGTAATATTGAGATTAATGTTGTTGATATACATTGTGATGCTTTGTCAAGTTGTGGACGTGTTGTTAGGATGGTTTTGGTGATTCTCTGGCAGGTGGATAGGCCCAACTACAAAGGAAACTCTGTCAAATTTTTTGAAAAATTTGGGACTTAGTAAAAAAAAATGTCGCCTAAAGAGTGGGCTTAACTGTTGTATGAGTGAATGCAAAAATTGCAGAAGAGTTAAAATTTCTGATGATTCGTGTTTCCACAAGCTTATGAAGGAGTGAGTTTAATCTCACCATGCTATTACGGCAGCAATAGAGTACATCTGTTGTGATCTATGGCTTCGAGCCAAGTTGGGGAGCTTGCTATTGGTTAGCGGATTGTACGGTTATGTACTATGTTAGTTCCGATT
Organism: Nicotiana tabacum; assembly: GCF_000715075.1. Taxonomy (NCBI): domain Eukaryota; kingdom Viridiplantae; phylum Streptophyta; class Magnoliopsida; order Solanales; family Solanaceae; genus Nicotiana; species Nicotiana tabacum. The sequence goes on along the minus strand of NC_134087.1, from coordinate 188,148,253 downwards.
TGATGCATGCTGGTGAATCAGTTCTGGTTGTGGAAATTAGGCCGAGAATGGCACGAGTGAAGGAAAATTTTTGACAAGATGTCATGAGCTCGGATGAGCAGGATATAAGTTTCGATGTTTATGGTAAGTTGGAATTGTCTTCAGCGTCACCTAAGATCGGTGTTTTGTAAAAACGGTTTTGCATCCCGGTTAATGACTCTTAATCGCTCTTCAGCATTAGTGTGATCGATGGTTTGGAGGTATGCTCCAGATATTGTTGTGGTAGGTTGTGGGAGTGTGTCCCACGGGAAGATTATATAAGTGTGGCATGTGATCACTTGATTGATTAAAGATGTAAACCAAGTATGAAGTTTGTGATAGTGTCCTTAAATTAAAGATTCATGCCTGGAGGGCACTTGGCATATTGGGTTGTGAACTGGGGAGGATTACCCCAATTGTGATGGTTGTTCTTGTGTGTTATGAGAAAAATGGGAGTTATTATGGACCTTTGAAAGGTTATCAGACTAGTTCAGTGTGATCAGAATCAGCTTGAAGTCGATAGATAGATTTAATGTGAATAATGGCTCTATATCAGGCCAGATGTGTGCATTTTAGTAACGCGGTCCTCATGGAGGAGTAGTTAGGTTGATGTTTCATTGTCAGATATTTCGCGTAGTGATACATTGCGCCGTGTGAGTTGTGAGATGACTTGAGAAATTGCTATGTGTTGAGAATCTGTGTAGGAATGACGTTATATGAGCATCTTGGCTCTTGAAATTCAGACTGTACATCGCACCTCAGTTATGCTTGAGTTTTGTAGCTTATAACGCTATACTTCCCTCAGAGATATTATTATGCACTTAGCATGCTTACGACCGGTACTCGGTATTTTGTTGTAATGAGCAAATTTGGCTCGATGTGCATCTCCTTATGTGAGATCTATGTGTGGATTGGGTGGCACGCCGCCATGGGTATGTTATCTGGATCGGGTTGCACGTCGCAACAGTGTGATGTTGAGTATAGTTTTCTATATGCTATTTTGTATGCCTTGCTTCCTGTTTTCTAAGGAAAGTCTGTATTAGTGTGTGAGATTGGTAATTCTTTCCAGAGTTTGTTTTCCTTTTGTACTGCGTTCGAATTGGTAGCTTATTGGCATAATGAGGCATCATATACGACTTTTGATTATGTCTGGGGTGGCTTATTGCCTGAGCAGTTCGTACTGGGTGAGACGAGATCATTGAATTTGAGATTAGTGCAATCTGAGTATATGAAGTAAATTAAGGAGCTAAGACCATGATTTTGCTCAAAATGAGGTGATAGTTCTTGCCAGGAGTATAGAACCAACGAATCATTGTCTCGACAGTGGTCATGAATTTATGCATACCTCATCCGTCATGTCAATATTGTAAGAGTTAGAACAATACCTATGTACATCATGCAGAACATGAGATGTGTAGCGATTTTCTTCTAGGTGATTAGAGAAAAAAAGCTTCAGATGATTAGGGCGAATGATCTTCGGATGATTGGGGAAATAGTATTGCTAATTGAAAGTGACTTGACGAGAGTATATGTCTCATAAAAAGGTAATGTTATTAAACTAATGATATTTCGGTAGTATTGCGGCATGTTCTTGTTGGGTCCGCTGATGGTACTGATGAGCTTAAGGTACGGCTCTTTCGTTTGAGTCATTTTTCATGACTTGAGTATGTTCAGGCCGTTTCTTATTGGTGCGCGTATTATGAAAGTTGTGGCTTAGGCCTGTATTGAGGTGTCATATCACCAGAGTGGTGTGTTGGATTCGAGGTGATCATTGGGGTCATTGATGAATACGAACGGATTTGATTTCAGCATGTTTGATGGGTAAATATCGAGGTTCGGTTTTAAAAAAAATTGTTACTATAATTGCTAGAGGAGAAATGGCCTCATGAATGGTTGATCTGAGCAATGGTTATGATTTATTGCGTGTTTCAATTATCATTGGCAGTATATGAGAGTGTTGGAATGAGACATTGGCTAATAAGAGATTTCTATCGGTATTTGGTTGTTGTGGGCAGCTGCTGTGAATGGAAGTTATTGCTGCATTTGTTTGAGTTATTGGTATATCATACAATTGCACCTAAGGTTGCAGGCATGGTCTATTACAGCTGGTTCAAACTTATTCTGAATGTAGGTGTGAGGTTCTGATCTTGTGTATGATTCCGAAAAGGTGAAATGTGGCTCTATGATTTATGGGCTAGACTAGATTGTGTGATCTTAGTTACAACGCGTTATCGGACCCATGTGAGATAGGGTGATGTGGGATCATCCCCGGGTTTATGCTTGATAAGGTCATTCAGCTTTTGGTCGGCCTCTAGGACAACTCTGGGTACGCTCGAGGACGAGCATTTGTTTAAGTTGGGGAGAATGTGACGACCCGACCCGTCGTCTCATAAGTTACTGTCTCGTTTGTCCCATTTTCTGCTTCCTCATGTTTCATTATCGGTATTGGGTGAATTAGAATTTGTTTGGAGCGATTTTGATAAGAAATAAGACATTTAGTCTCTTTTAAGAAGGTTTAAGTTGGAAAAGTTAACCAAACGTTGACTTATGAGTTAGAGGGCTCGGATGTGAATTTTGACGGTTCGGTTAGTTCCGGGAGGTTATTTGTGACTTAGGAGCAGGACCGGAAGTAATTTTGGAGGTCCGGTGTTGAATTAGGCTTGAATTGGCGAAGTTAGTATTTTGGCGAATTCCAGTTGATAGGTGAGATTTTGATCCGGGTATCGGAATGAAATTCCGAGAGTTGTTGTAGCTTCATTGTGTCATTTGGGATATGTGTGCAAAATTTCAAGTCATTCGGACATCGTTTTGTCGGGTTTTTGATCGAATGTGTGTTTTAGAAGTTTTAAAAGAACTTAGGCTTGAATTCGATATAATTTGATGATTTTGGCGTTAGTTGAGGTGTTTTGACGATTGGAGCAAGTTTGGATAATGTTTTAAGACATGTTGGTTCTTTTAGTTGAGGTCTCGGGGGCTTCGGGTGTATTTCGGAAGGTTAACGGATCGATTTAGGCACGAAAAAAAAAAAAGCTGTTGCATTTTTTTACAGCACTCTGAACAGTAGTTATGAACAATGCCCATGAACAGTACCCATGAACAGTGCCCCGTAACAGTATCCATGAATAGCGCCGTGAATAGTCCCCCGTAACAGTATCCGTGAATAGTGCCATGAACAGTATCCCGTAACAGTATCTGTGAACAGTAACACATGGTGAACAGTATTCCAAAAAAATCTGGGCAGAATGTTTACATTTCATTCACGAAAAACACCCCATTTCTCCACCATTTTTAGTCATTTTGAAAGCTTTTGGACGGGGATTGAAGGGAGTTTCAACTAAGATCGATTGGAGGTAAGTTTTATGAGTTAAATACATGATTTTATTGAAGAATTATCCTAGAAATCCATGAAAACATAGCCAAATTATAAGAAATTAGGGCTTGAGATTGAAATTCTAAATTTGGGATTTGAGGGGTCAAATGGACTCCGATTCTTGTGAATTTGGTATGTATAGACTCGTGGCGAGATAAGGAACATTTTGATGTAAAAATTTCTGGATTTCAAGACATGGGCCCGGGGCTCGGGTTTTGCAAATTTCGTGATTTTTGATATTTTTCGAGTCTTTTCGATTGGGTTATATTCTCTTAGCCTATTGTGATGTATTCGTTGTGGGTTTGGCCAGATTCGACGCGCGAGGAGGTCGATACGAAAGGAAAGGGCATCGCGGAGTAGTATTTGGCCGGCTAGAGGTGATTAATAGATGTAAATGTTGTTCTGAGGGTTTGAAACCCCGGAATTTCACATCGTAACGCTATATTGAGGTGACTTGCACGCCGGATAACGGGCATGGGGTAGAGCACTGTTGGGGATTGTGACTTGGTCTGTCCGAGAGATATTTTACTACATTTTTGGTTGAGACGTATACTTTATTATTGTGAATTGGGCTTGTTGCCATGCTTGGGGGCTTGTGCCGACCTGTAGAACCCTTAGGGGATTTTTGACTGGTTTTCCTCACTTATTTTGTTAAAGAATTTATATCTTTAGTCATGTTTCCAATTGTAGGCTTCTTGCCAATTATTTGAATCCTTCAGAGATTGATATCACTGCTTTCGCATATTTTGCATATCATTTGACCTCAGTCCAAGGTTTTAAATACTGTTTTGCAAACTCAGCCATCTTTCTAAGATTGAAAACTTAAATGATATTTCGGGCTGAGAACTACTGTTTTACTAATGCCCAAGGGGCTTATGATGATTTCTGGACTGAGCATGGATCGGGCTGCGCGCCGCAGCAGTGTTATATTGATATTGAGGCCGAGAGCCTGGTTGATTACATTGATATTGAGGCCGAGAGCCTGGTTGATTACATTGATATTGAGGCTGAGAGCCTGGGTGATTATACTGAGATTGATATGAGGCCGAGGGCCTAGATTTGATGCCACGAGATGGCTTGATATTGCGCTTGGGCTGTAGCAGTCCCTCCGGAGTCTGTACACACACCCCAGTGAGCACCGTCGACGATAAATAAATATGGATGGCTCGGGCTGCACGCCGCAGTGGGTACTAGAGGGTACCGTCATATGCATTGCATTGCACTCATGCATTTATTCTTTATCTGCATTATCTGCCATAATAATTATGTGCTCTTATTTCACTGACTGGTTGCTTTATACTGTTCTGAGCCTAAGGGGCAGATACTGTTCTGAGATACTGAGCCCGAGGGGCAGATTTCTACTTATTATTTTGATACTGAGCTCGAGGAGCAAATTTCTACTTATTATTTTGATACTGAGCCCGGGGGGCAGATTTCTACTTATTGTTTTGATATTGAGCCTAAGGGGCAGATTTCAACTCGTCATTTTACTGCCAAATTACCTGTTTTACTGGTTTAAAAGAAATTTCACATGATTTTTCACTGAATTGTTATTTTAAATGATTTCACTGCTTCCGTATAGAATGTTGTGTGCCTTAACGTGTTTTCTTACCTTCAGTCATTATTTATATTTATTACTCACTAGGTCGGAGTACTCACATTACTCCCTGCACCATGTGTGCAGGTATAGGTATTCCTGAGGCATAAAGCGAGTTTTCTGCTATTCAATTTTTATCGGAGTTATCGAGGTAGCTGCATGGCGTTCGCAGACCCGTTTTCTCCCTTATCTTCTGTTATTTATGATATCTTCAGACTTTGTTCCTAATTCCATACTTTGTAGAATTTTAGTAAACTCTATAGTAGCTCATGACTTGTGACACCCCGGTTATGGTTGAGTTGGGTTGGATTTCCGTATTTTTTCTATACTTTCCGTTATTGGATATTATTAAACCATGTTTATACTATAATTATGTTAATTAATTGTCTTAAAAGGATGAATTGGGTTGAATGGCTGGCCTTGTCTTCATGAGAGGCGTCATCACGATCAGGTTCGGGAATTGGGTCGTGACACATATCAGTTATATCCTTTCGGGTTAGTGTGGTGTATGTTATTTGCTTCACAGTGGGTATGATGATTTTCTTTGGTTCCAGACATCTAATTATGCGTGGTTGTCGATTTCGAGCAATGTGACTAAGGTGACTCATGTGGAGCAGTGTTAGATAGGATTGCACCTCGTAGCGAAGTTATGTGGAGGTATGACCTTGCAGGTTAGATTCGTGTGTTCTGTTCCTATGATGTAAGATGGGTTCTCAGTCTTGTGTTGTGGTGGTACTAGTGAACTTGAGGTTCAGCTCTTTTATTTGAGTCATTTTCATGATTTGAGTATGTTCGGACTGTTGCGTATTGATGCGTGTATTGTGCAAGTTGTGGCTTAGGTTTGTATGGATGTGTCATGTCACCAGAGTAATGTGTTGGATTAGAGGAGATCATTGAAAATCATTAATAAATAAGAACGGATGCGATTTCAGCATGTTGGAAGGATAGTATCGAGCTTCGGTTCAGAAATTTGTTGTTGTATTTGCCAAGGAAGGAGTGGCTTCATGAATGGTTGATCTAGGAAATTGTTATGGCTTACCGCGTGTCTTAGTGATCATTGGCAGTATATGAAAGTGTTAGGATGAGACTTTAGTTGATAAGAGTTTTTCTATTGGTACACGGATGTTGTGTGCAGCTGCTGTGGTTAGAAGTTATTACTACAAGTGTTGAGTTATGTGGTACATCATGTGATTGCACCGGAGATAGCATATATGGTTTGTTACAGCTTGTTCAGACTTACTCACAGTATAAATGTGAGATTCTGATCGTGTGGTGATTTTAGAAGAGGAAATGTGGTTCTATGGTTTATGGACCAGGATGGATTGTGAAATTTCAGTTATATTGTGTTATCGAACCTATGTGAGATAGGGTGACGTGGGATCACCCCCGGGTATGTGCATGGTGAGGTTATTCAGCAATTGGTTGGCTTTTGGAACAACTTTGGGCACGTTCGAGGACGAACGTATGCTTAAGTGGGGGAGGATATAACGACCTGACCGGTTGTTTTGAGCTTTTGCATTTCGCTCTCCAGTTCTCGAGCATGGCTTGCCCCGTGTAATGCAATATGACTTATGTAAATCGTTGGTGTTGGATTTCAGGTTAATCAGAATTTAATTTGGAAGAACAGTCTCAGTTGAAAGCTTAAAATTTGAAAGGTTTGACCAATATTTGACTTGTTTACGTATGATCTCGGATTGGAATTTTTATGATTTGGTTAGCTCCATTAGGTGATTTGGGACTTAGGAGCGTGATCAGAATGCATTTTGGAAGTCCGTGGAAGCTTTAGGCTTGGATTGGCGAAATTGAGATTTCGGTGCTTTCCGATTGATAGGTGAGATTTTGATATAGGGGTCAGAATGGAATTCCGAGAGTTGCAGTAGTTTTGTTGTATCATATGGGATGTGTGTGCAAAATTTCAGGTCATTCGGACGAGATTTGATAGACTTTTTGATAGAAAGCATAATTTAAGAGTTCTTGGAATTCTTAGGCTCGAATTCTATGTTAAATTGGTGATTTGATGTTATTGTGAGAGTTCCGAAGTTTTGAACAAGTTTGAACGATGTCATGGGATGTGTTGGTACAATTGGTTTGAAGTTCCGGGAGTTTCAGGTAGGTTCCGGGATATTTTAGGCCAAAAATCATAGCTGTAGCAGGTCCAGAAGGGTTGCAGGCCTCGGAACTCACCCGCGTGGTCCGCACAAAAAGAAGTGTGGCCACGGTATGTGCTGTGTGGACCGCACAAAATGGTGTGCGGCCGCAGTAGGTGTTGTGCGGACCGCACAAAATGGTGTGCGGCCGCGGTGAAGAACATTCCGCTGGTTCTACTTCGGAAGCTCATATCTTTTGATATACAAGGAATTTTGAAATGATTCAAAAACAAAAGTTGTAGCCCTTCGTATCTAGTTTCCCAAACGGTAAAGATATAACAATTTGGACATCTGTAGCGAAAGTTATGGCCAAAATACTAAAGCCTATCATTGTAGAGGAAAGTTGTGCGGCCGCGGTCGTTTTTGTGTGGACCGCACTGGTTTTGTGCGGACCGCGGTCGATTTTGTGCAGTTCGTGGAGGTGGAAATCTGTGGGGTACTCTATAAATACGAGATTTTGGGTTTTATTTGATATTTTGACCTACATAGCTCGGATTTTGGCAATTTTTGAAGGGTTTTCAAGAAATTCATCGGGGTAAGTGATTCTAACTCAGATTTGGCTAGAGTACATGAATTTATCATTGAATTCATCATTTAATTCGTGATTTGGGATGGAATTTGGGAAGAAATTTGTGAAATTTTTCAAAAATGTAAAATAATTATTTGAAGGACCAAATGGTATCGAAATTGGATAACTTTTGTATAGATAGACTCGTGAGAGTATAAGGATTCTAGTTTTGTAAATTTTGTCAAATTCCGAAACGTGGGCCCGGGGCTCGGGTTTTGGTAATTTCGGGAATCGCACCCTTTGTTGATTGTTTTCGCTTGGGCTTTGTTCCCTTAGCATATTGTGACGTATTCGTTCTGATTTTGGATAGATTCGACGCGCGTGGAGGCCAATTCAAGGGGCAAAGGCATCGCGAGCTAGAGATTTAGCCAGTTCGAGGTGAGTAATGATTGTAAATGATGCTCTAAGGGTTTGAAACCCCGGATTGCACATCGTAGTGCTATATTGAGGCAAGGCACCCACTTGACGACGAGCGTGAGGTCATGTACTATTGGGGATTGTGACTTGGTCCATCCCGATTGATGATTTTACTGCGTATTTGACTGAAACTTATATGTTATCATCATGATTTGGGCTGATTGCCATATTTGGGCTTCATGCCAACTATTTGAACCCTTGAGGATTTTTATTACTATTTCCTCACTGTTTTGACTTATTAATTGATCTCAGTCATGTTATTTTCCACTGTTTTACTACTCAGCCATTTTTACTCCGTTTTGAGACTTAAATGATATTGTAAATGATGTTTTGGGCTAAGAAATACTATTTTACTAATGCCCGAGGGGCTTCTGAGTATTTTTGACTGAGTAAGGCCGAGGGCCTAGTTGTGAGGAAACACTGATACTGATTTGAGGTCGAGGGCCTGAGATATGTATACCACGAGGTGGCTTGTTTATATTGTTTATGAGGCCGAGGGCCTGAGATATGTACGCCACGAGGTGGCTTGTTGATATTGTCTATGAGGCTGAGGGCCTGAGATATATACGCCACGAGGTGGCTTGACTGATATGAGGCCGAGGGCCTAGATTTGATGCCACGAGATGACTTGATATTGCGCTTGGGCCGTAAGGGGGCCCTCCCGGAGTCTGTACACTCCCAGTGAGCGCGGGTACCCATTGTGATGTGAGATATAGCCCGAGGGGCTGATATTGTTCTATGTGATAGCCCGAGGGGCTGATATTGTTCTATGTGATAGCCCGAGGGGCTGGTATTGTTCAATGTAATTTGTCCGAGGGGCTGTTATCGTTCTATGTGATTGCCTGAGGGGCTGTTATTGTTCTGAGATATTGCCTGAGGGGTTGTTATTGTTCTGAGATATTGCCAGAGGGGCGGAGTTATTGACATTGTGCCCGAGGGGCGAACCTTTATATGTTACCTTTCACATTTACTTGTCATTTTACTTGTTAAACTATGGTATTTGTGCCCGAGAGGCGAACTGTGCTTACCTGCACTAACTGTTTGTGGCATTCCTTTGCGTAACTGTTGGAAAAGTCATTTTCAAAGAAGTTTAAAACTGAGCCAAAATATTTTAAAGAGATTTTTTTACAGCTTCGCTGCTTTCTTACTGGTTTTGGACTGCTTCTATACAGTATCTTGAGATGTTTTACGTGATTTCTTGCCTTCAGTCTTTATTTATTATTATTACTCACTGAGTCGGAGTACTCACATAACTCCATGCACCTTGTGTGCAGATTCAGGTCTGTTTTGGCTGATCGTAGGCAGAGTCATCAGAGTTTAGCAAGTTAGTTGTCGGCGTTCACAGCATTGCTTTTCTCTCTCTTCATTTCATTAGATTGTATTTGTACATTTCGTACTGTCAGTTGTAATTATACCCTAGTAGATGCTCGTGACTTGTGACACCCCGGTTAGGGCTGTGTCGGGTTGGACTTTCCGCATTGTTAACGATATTTCCGCTATTTAGTATTGTTTAAATAATGTTTAGACTATTTTTATGTTGATTAACTGCTTTAAAAGTTTAGTTGGGTTGAACTGGCTGGTCTTGTCTTCACGAAAGGTATCATCACGACCGGGTTCGAGGTTAGGATCGTGAAAAACAAAGTTAGCACTGACTCGTATCCGTCACTTCCTGATGAGTTAAGTTTCAATGTCCCAATCCTACTTTAAGTTAAAAACATGTAGATAGTCATATATATATTCAACATTCACACATGAAAGGAAAAGTCAAAAACACAAGGGAGTACATCACCTGAAATGCGTAATTGCAAAATGATGATTAGATGCTTAGCAATTTACTGATCGAACAACGAAAAATCACAGAGAACGATTTTGGGATAAAACTTTCCCCGGCAAATTTTCCGGTGAACGAAAAAAGGGAACTATACGTTTTTTCTAATCCAATATATGCAAGAGGAGAAATTCAGTTAGTTTTAAAAAGGAAGGGGAATGGAGGAAGTGGGAGTAGTTGGTGGTTTTTATTGGTAGTTTCTATTGCTTGAAAATTTTAAAATTTTTGAATTTTGAAAAAAAAAACGTGTCCTTCACATTTTTAAATAAATTTGAATTTGAATTTGAATTTTGAAACTCCAAGAAAGTTGGAGGATTGTCCAAATTTTTTACTTGTGTCAATTTAATGTTATGCTACTTGTCATCATAATAGTTCTTTGCTTCTCTTATTATATATTAGGAGAAGATTATTTACGAAAAAAGTCCATTGTCGGGATTTGAACCCAGATTCTTATAAATCAATTGGAATTGCTAGTGCTACAGCGGATTCTGTAAGTTAAAATGCAAAACAATAATCTACATAAAGGTTAGTAGAGTTCTACGTGAACCACACTAACTTTAACCTTTGAGGCACATCTTTTTGTTATTAACTAGCCAGATGTAATATACTTGACGCACATTCATGATTTGAAGTTTATAAATTTACATAATAAACTTAAGTTTATATATAATAATAACTAGATTCACAATAAAATATTTATAAATATTTATTGAATTTCTTAATACAAATACATGTACGGGGTAACTTTGAACACTAACTTACAAAAATAAGAAGAAATCACCTACTATTTTATCATCGCCTAAATTTGGCCACTAGTCTCCGAGGTTTTGACCTTAAATATTACTTCTTTAAAGCAATACACATCAATTTCGAGCAAGCACACAAATTTTGTATTCATTAAATTTCAGGTTCACTTTATATTTTTCAAGAATCTTTTTTTAGTGTTAAATTGGGGCTTATTTTAATTGGAAAATTGTACAAAAGATGTTACTCTATAAGATATTACACATACTTTATTTGTTAATTGTTCCACCAAACTAAAAGGAGAGGTAAATAAACAGCTTTTGAAAAAATAAAAAAATTCCGCTGCCGGGATTTGAACCGGGATTCCGAAATTGGAATTGCCAGTGCTACAGTGAATTCTATTTGTCACTTTTCTTCAAGATATATTTAGAAAACCGTTAATAGAGGTCGAGTCTATATTTAACTCTTGAACCAGTAACCTCAGCTTTTGTGGCACCTTTCTTGGTTATTAACAAGCCAGATCAGTCCTATAAAAGGTTGGTAATTAGAAATTAGTCATTGCGTTCTAAATTTTAGTTTTTCGGATAAAAATATTCTGAATTGTCCTAAAGTTAAGAATTTTAGTTTAAACTTTCAGAACAAAATAAATACTGACTAATCTTTAAATAGCATCCTTGAGAATGACTATCTGTGCACTTATCCCCTTTAATACTAGTTCAAGTGTTGGTCTTTCTAAGGTGTTTTTTGTCCTATAAATATATTCACTAACTTAATGCAACACATACTGCGCTCCATTAAGAGACAACAAAGAAAAGTTTAAAGCTTTGTAGAAAACATATAAGCTGATCAATTATGGCTGGAAGCAATTAAAATTAGATAAATTGGCAGTAAGTTTGCATGTATTAAATTGTAATTTCTGAAAGATAAAAACCAGTCTGGTCTCTTGTAAAAGCGTATTTCGTTTTGCTTTTTCTAAGAAACTTCTAAAAGGAGATATTGATAAAAGATTAATAATCAAAAGAGCATAATCTTAGGGAGGGCAAATCAGTCCAGATATGTTATTATTTTCATAAATAACAAATAAAATAAAATAGTTGTTACACAAAAGTTAAAATAAGGAAGGTCACTATAATATTGCAAACGTGAGGGGAGGTCAGTGTTACGAAGCAAAATGTGAGGAAAGATCTCTCAAATTTTCCTTATTTATCTATATGCCTTTTACAATATCTATCTATATTATATTAAAAGGAGAGTAGTATGCATTGTGGTTAAGCCAAGTGGCAAGCTAAAATGAAGCCACTTGGCAATTTTAGGACAACATTAATAATTAGAAATTATATATAGAAACATAATTAATGGAGGTAGTTTAATGAATCTTATACATAATCTAAATAGATCTAGACAAATCTAATCTATATATCTATATTTAAATTTATATGTATATTTGTATCAATATCTATATCTATATCTATATATTGATCCACTCATAGATTTTCTTCTATGTTAGCTAGAAATATGGAGGTGAAAAATTAATTAAAAACTATAATAGAAAAAATATATATAAAGACATAAATTGAGATAACCTGTGACTATTTATACTTTGGAGTAAGTTAAAATAACCTATGACTATTTATACTTTGGAGTAAGTTAAAATATAAAATAAAACTAAAAATTACTTAAGATATTAAAGATTTATTGAGTTTAAAAACTAAATAAATTCAAGCAATAAAATAAGATCTTACATAAAGTATACAAATTAATTATAAGGTAAGAAAAAAAATAATCAGCAAAAGATATTTTAATAACGAGAAAAATAAATTCATATTAATATTGATAAATCGTGCAAACGAATATTTTATACGTAAATATTACTATAACATTTAGATATAATGTGTTCAAACAATTAAGAAAATATTTTTCTATGATTAATATTTGAATTGAGTTTAGTTAGTTTAAGTTTGAAAGCATACCATAATTTTTTGAAAATATGGTCCAATTAAGAAAATAGAATGATAAAAATTATTTGAATTTGAGATGAGAAAGTATTTTAATTTTTATCTATATTATATTAGAATGAGTGTGGTAAAAATAGATATTAAATTCAAACAGACTAATAAAAATTCACATGACAATATAATAATATTAGGTATTGAATAATATAAAATCAATAATAAAGAATAAATAGAAAAAAAACTAAGATTTTTTATCATAGGAAAAAGTATAAAACTTATTTAAATTTGAGATGAGAAAATTTTTTATATTATGATAAGAAAAGTCATAATATAAGTCCACATAACTCAAGTCTAATATAGTAAAATCAAAAACTAAAAATATTGAACAATAAAAATAAATTAGAGATAATATAAGGACATTTATAAATCATAAGTTTAGAAAATAAAATAAAGTAAATATACAATACTTAAAAATATTATTAAATTTTAAATAATTTAAAATTTTCGAGCAATAATTTTAAAACAAAATAAATATTTATTTTATAATTAAAAAATTATATATTTATCTTATATTATTAAAGAAAAGTAGTTGAGAATGATATTCAATAAAGTTACGAGTTAATGAAAAGCCACATAAAACATAATAAGACTATATATTAGATTAAAAAATAGGAAAATTATGTTAACTTATTAGAAATTTACTATTAGAAATGAAAAGAAAAGACTATTTGAATTTGAGATTAGAAAGTTCTTAAAACTATGCTGTGAATGCTCAAATTATGAATAATACCACGAAATTGAAGTCTTATTTATAAAAAATAAAACAATAATAAAATAACATTTTAAATTATAAAATAAATTTCTAATATAGGTAATTTTATAAAAATTAAATTTGTATCTTAAAATAAAATGTTCAAACAATTAATAAAATTTTCAAAAAATTAAGAAAATATTTTTTTGTGATTAATATCTGAATCGAGTGCAGTTAGTTTGAGTTTGAATGCATAGCATAATGATTTGAAAATGCGGTCCAATTTAGAAAATAAAATGATAAGAATTATTTGAGTTTGAGATGAGATTTTTTTTTGAAAATATTACATAAAGGATTAAAATGACAGTAAAAATATTATTACAATATTTAGAAATAATGTGATAAAAAATTAAGAATGTTTTTTCCTATGAATAAATAAACTTTTAAAAATACAAAATAAATTTCTAATATTGGTAACCTTAATAATGAAAATTAAGAATTAAATTTTATCTTATAGCTAAAAAAGAACAAAAATTTAACTGCATCTAATATAAAATTAATTATAAGAGAACTCAATACATTTGGAACATGATAATCAAATAACTTATGTATTAATATTTTGGACTTATGATTAATATCTGAATCGAGTGTAGTTAGTTTGAGTTTGAATGCATAGCATAATTTTTTGAAAATGTGGTTCAGTTTAGAAAATAAAATGATAAGAATTATTTGAGTTTGAGATGAATTTTTTTTAAAAAAATATTACGTAAAGAATTAAAATAATAGTAAAAATATTATTACAATATTTAGAAATAATGTGTTCATAAAATTAAGAAAGTTTTTTTCTATGATTAAATAAATTTTTAAAAATACAAAATAAATTTCTAATATTGGTAATCTTAATAATGAAAATTAAAATTAAATTTTATCTTATAGCTAAAAAGAAAGAAAATTTAACTGCATCTAATACAAAATTAATTATAAGAGAACTCAATACATTTGGAATATGATAATCAAATAACTTATGTATTAATATTTTAGACTAATTAAAAGTTACAATTTAAAACAAAATATGACATTATTTTGGTTATAGGTAAAATATTAATATAAAACTAATTAACATTTATAGTAGGGAAGAGAATGTATATTAAAAAGAAAATAGAAGTAGTGTGAGGATATTTATACTTTAAATTAATTTTAATATATATAAAATCAATTAATTAAATTATATTTAAAAATATTATTGGCAAATTTAAATGATTAAAATATTATGAATAAGAGGATAAAAGCATAAAAATATATCAAATTTCGAGAATAAAACATTTATTTTTATCATATACTATTAAAAGGATAATAAGCAAGACATTAATTTAATCATAAGCTAACAAAAAATTATATGATATTATGATAATATGAAATATTAAATAATATAACTATAAGAAAAGAACAAAAAAAAAGAATTTATGTAAAAATGATGTGATGAATAAGACATATTTGACTTTGTGATCAAAATAAAGTGATTGTAAGAATTTTGTTAAAATAATATGATCTAATGTGCTCGAACAAGACAGATCACAATATGACATGTTTAGTATTCTTTAATATCGACAAAGGAACGAAATGTAAGTACTAAATTATTAAGGGGTTAGGTTGCTACAAATATATGTTAAAAAGATTGGTTGTCTACTACGAGATTTGACCAATAATTTCATATCCTGCTTCATAATTAAATTCTCATGTTATATAATTATCAAAAACGGTAAGTTGATTGTTGGTTTTTATTCCTCACTCTTGTATAGGTTAACTTGGTTCGTTCCATTCTTAGGGATAAGAAGGATCCAGTGGAAAGACTGGAGTAGTATCTTCATTAGCCGGAAGGAATTAGTCTCCACTAGCGTCATTCGAAGAACGAACAAGAAAAGGGTTACTGTTTAGGATAGATGGATGTGGCCCAATGGCTAAAGCTCTGCCAGCTTCTTGTAGACTGAACTCTCTTCTCTTTAGGCTCCGAGTTCTTTTTTGGGGGGATGGTCTAATTTACTAGTGGCAACGAAGTTCTTGGTAATTAGCAAGGTCGCAATTTGAAATGATTTGTCCGCGCATCGCGCGGGTACTAATACTAGTTATATTAAAAAGAGAGTAGTGAAGCATGAGGTTAAGTCAAGTGGCAAGCTAAATTATATTAAAAGGAGAGTAGTGAAGCATGAGGTTAAGCCAAGTGGCAAGCTAAAAAAAGTCACTTGACAATTTTAAGTGTGAGCACGTGATTTTTGTTTACGCAACAATCACTCCAAAAGAAATCAAAAATAATAACAAATGGTCTTGCTGTACAATTTTTAGAATTTACGTGGCATTTTTGGTAGTTATTTGTGGTTTTGTCCATTTTTATTTAGTCTTATCAAACGAAAATACAAAAAATATATGTCGTGTGTAATTAAACCATAATTTTATTATTAAAAGAAAAATCACAAATATGCATCTTTGATTCTATTTGTCGTCATGGTTTGGTTTTACCTATTTAAATATTTTAATATGTGTGTGATAATTGTGTTAAGTGCTAATTAATGGGTGTTTAATTTCACTTTAATTAGGTATTGGTTTTAAATTAGAAAATAAAAGAAAAAGAGTGCAAATTGGTTTAAAAATCAGATTGGGCCTGTTTTCTTTAAAATTGAGGACCAAAAGCAGCCCAAGGCAGCTGGTCCGACCCATCTCCCAGGCCACCAAACGACGTAGTTTGACACCAAAACTACGTCGTTTCAAGGACAACCCATCTCAGCCGTTCAAACCAGGTTGATCTAACGGCCCTCGTCCCATCTCCTTTACCCGTTACCTGACCCGACCCAATGAAACCCGGTTTGATCCGTTCCCAGCATAAGACCAAACGACGTCGTTCCCCCCAGTGGAATGATCAAGGCTGTTGATCATTGTTGATCCAACGGCCAACATCAAACCATTCACTCCGTATATAAGCTTACCTCCTTCACCCCGCACCCCCCGAGCCAGACCCCCTCCTCACTGTTCCTCCGTCTCTCTCATTTCAGACCTGGGTTTAGAACCCTAGCCGCCTTAGCCCCCTTTCGTTTGAAACCCGGCGGCATCAACGTCGTCGGCCACCAGACTAACACCCTAGGACCACTCAATCACCCTGAATCCAAATCCACCAACCGTTTAGTTCGAATCAATCCCTAGGTTCTCGAATCTTCATTTGAAGATTCGAGCAAAACCTCGATATACACCGACCTACCCCAAATTCATACCAGGTATCCCCTTGACCTTCCTCGTGACCAAACCAAGATTGGTTTGGTCCGAATCTACCCATAAATCCCAAAACCCCAAATCTGAAGGTTCAAACCCTAGAATACAAGAATTTTTGGAGTCTGTTTAGATTTAAATGGAAAGGTGGGGTCTAATAGACCCCAATCAAAGTGTTCTCGGTCGAGAACACCTTGATTAAGATCTGTTCAACCCCAAAATGGGCAAATCCGGTCAAAGCTGGGAGTCGACTGTCGTTAAGCTTTCAGAGTGAGTTCCTTTGTTCTTTTCCATTGTTGTTTTAAACGTTTGTTTCAGTTTGTCAGCATGTTTAATTAATTTGTTTGATATTTCTGACATGTTCTTTCAATCCCCCCTGTCTTCATGAGACCTTTTATTTGGTCGAGTTTTTCTATTAACTGATTAAGTGTATGTGTGTAAACTATATAATCGATTGAAAATACATTGGGTCGATGAATTAGTTTCAGGTTTAACTTTGTTTTGGGCAGTACAATTTGCACCCCTTTAGTACCATTCGATTCTGATTCCTTTGGTATGATTTGAATGTACGCATTGTAATTCACACAGTCGATTCGATACATGTCGTCAAACAGTTTCAGTTTGGAATGATAGTAATTTGATTCCTTTTGGTCTGATTTTATTCAAATCAGTTGAGAATCGATTACATTGTGTATTAGTCTGTTAGCTAAATCAGAAAACATTTTAAGGATTAGGTTGTAGCTGCAGTTCAGGGTTAAGTCTGAATTGATGGCATGTGCACTTGTGGACAGCATGTGCATTAAAGCCTTTAAGAGATTAAAATTAACTTGACAGCATGTGCTGTCAGGGCATATTCAGGCTGCCCATACCCTTGTTTTAGTTTAATAAAATGGAAATTACTTTGAATATTTTAAAGATAGGGCTGTCAGGGGGAATCTGATGGGGAAGGGCTTTCTTTATGGCTGTGAGTGGAAAACAGGAGGAGGGATGGGGAGTTTGAATTGTTTAACAGGCTGGTAGATGGTCTGATGTTAGGATATAAATAGAGGAGAGTTTCCATTAGTTAGGGGATACAAGACAGAGATAGGACAGAAGCTAGAAAAAACTGGAAAAGACAGTGGAGAGTTCAGAGAGGGGGAGAGTTCTAAAATCAGAAAATATAGTTCTGAAATAAGGAAGCAAAAATAGTTCTGAAAAATCAGAAAGAGAGGGTTCAGAAATCAGGGAGGGAGATAGAAAAGAAATTTCTGTTTGTTTGATTGAAACTGAAAACACTGCTTTTCCTCATCATTTCTGTTTGGAAATTAGCATTAATCTGCTACTGGTTCTGTCAGACTTAGGATCTTTCCTTTGAGTATTTGAAAAATCAACATTGGGTATTGTATCATTGAGTTAATGCTTGGTTTATTCTGCCTGGGGTTGTCATTGCTGTTGTATTTGTTGTCATTGCTGCTATCTTCTGCTACTGCTGCTGATTTCTCTACCTTCTGCTTCTTCTTTTGCATTTCAGCATCCAGGTACACACTTCTGAAACTATGGGTGGATGTAATCTTGAATTGGAAGTTGAATTGAAATAAACAAAGAAATGAAATGTTCACATGCTTTCCCAATGTCTATGCTCAAGATGTAGTAATAGGATGAATGATAAAGTAGTTCGTGGTTGTTTAGGTTCATCCCAATTGTATTTACTTTGCATGAATTGGAACGTACTCGAACTCTATTTTGGGACTGTTAAATAGTACAGTGCTAGATCAATTAGACATATGTCCATGTGTTTTTAGCAATTTAGTTTGGTTGGTGATGATAACATAACACAGAATATTAGCAGGCATTTGTATGTATCCCGTTGGATCTTTGAACTGTTTTACCATGGCCCGATTCAGTTTGATTTCAACGCATATTTCAAGCAAATTTCATATTACGTTAGTTAATGCCAATGGATTAACCATTAATGTCAACTCTCTTGTTTGAATTCCCTGTTTCAATATAGGTTTAATAGTGTAGTTTAATAATTAATGTTAGCATCGGCTCACCATGTAAATAAAGCGGCTATTAATTCTATAGAATCGGCAGGTTTTACATATTTGGGAGTACGAATCAATGGTGCGGGGTTAAGAGCTTTAATCTAATAGGCATGAATCTAGCAAGATGGTTAAAATTTAGATCTAATAAACTTTCGAATAAGCACTAAGACTCAAGGTTGATGTTTATTTTGAATAGTCAAAAACAATTATTGGTCTATCCACATAATTATGTGAAGCTAACCTAGCTATAGAATAATTAATCTTCTTTGAATATATTATTTTGTCGATTTTGTATTTATTTATATTTCAAATTTTAAGTAACATTCCCTTATGTTGATATTTGTCTTAATCTAGTATGCAATATGTTATGCTCGTAGCACGTAACTAAATAAGATTTTCCTTTTCTCTTATTTTTTAGAAACGAAATTAATAGAAATGTAGCCACTTTAGGATATCCTTCTAAAATAACGGGACGAGCCTCGCCAAATAAAAAGTGCAAATTGCGGGGCCCTCAATAATTGGTCATAGTAAATACTTAGAAGTTGGGATGGACTGTTTAGTGAATGTCGCTGCCTTCCCCAAAGATAATAACGCATTAGACTCTTTAGGCGCGACTTAATTATATTACATTCTTAAATTCGGGTGCGCATTTATGTGACCCAAATTCAAATCTCAACGGAATCAAAATGTGTTAACAACTACGGGTGCATTGATTGTGACGTGGTTCGAGATGCATTTTCACGACGTTGCAATTCTATAAAAACAAATGATAATAATAAAAGCGGTTTAAACTTAATAAAAGCACATAAGTCACAACATGTATTCAAATCAGATATTTAGCCATTATAACAATTTAAGCGACCGTGCTAGAACCACGGGATCCGAGGGTGCCTAACACCTTCCCTCGGGTCAACAGAATTCCTTACTTAGAATTTCTGGTTCGCATACTTCATTTGGAAAAGTCAAAAATTTCCTCGATTTGGGATTCAAGATAAACCGGTGACTTGGGACACCAAAAGCCAAACCTTTCCCAAGTGACGACTCTGAATTAAATAAATAATCCCATTTCGAATATTGTCACTTAAATTGGAAAAACTCCCTCGCGCATCTTACCCTTCGGGGCGGGCGCGCAAAAAGGAGGTGTGACAGCTCTGGCGACTCTGCTGGAGAATTTCACCCAGAACCACTGGTTCAGGGTTCAAGAATTCGAGCTTAGAATAATTGTTATATTTGGCTTTATCTGATTTTTACATGTTTGAGCCTAATGTGCTAAATGCTGCTTTTACCGCTTTGATATTATTTGACTGTATATATAAACTGTGCTGAATCCTTCTCTCTTCACCTCCGGGGATGTGCTTACTGGTTGAGACTCCCTATTCTGTTAGTGTCATACCCTGAAATAAAAAAGAGGCTCGGACAAGTTACGAAGCCGGATGGCCTTTTGGTTCCCGGTAAGTTGCCCCCTCCTCGTCTCGAGTTGTCCGCTCGGGTACACAGTCTAGAACATATACCCAGGTTATAAACCTAGTATAACGAAACCTCATGCCGGATCCCTAGTAGGAATGCTTATTTGTATCATGTTGCATTTGACATAGGGGACTCAACACAGGGGTTGGGTCCGTCTAGGACAGGCAACCTGAAATGAAAAGACCATCTTGCTGCATCCCGTTTGTTTTGCGCATTTATTTGCTTCAGATCTGCATGCTGACCGGTTTCTAAAAAGGGTTCAAAAAAGAAGAGAAAATAACAGCGTAGGGAGATAATTACTTATTTTGGAAAAATAAAACCAACGTCCAAGTAGTGTCAAAATCTCGCCAGAATTTTCTTAAAAAAAGAAAAAGAAAAATGAAAAATAAAAACAAAATTTGTCTTTTAGTTTGACTTATTAAAAAATATATATATAAAAAACAAAAAACAAAAAAATTTAATCACTTTCAAAATAAAAATTTGTAAAAGTAAAAAAAAAGGGAAAATTCAAAATTCAAAAAAATGTTGTTTCTTTTGTAGTATCTCTTTTATAAATTCAGACTAATAGTCCAAATACTTCCTTAAAAAGATTTTTTCTTTAGTCTTTATCTCTTTTCAAAATAAAAAAATAAAATATAAAAAATCCAAAAAAATATTTTTTTTCTTTTCTTTAAAATGATTGTATTCAGAAGGGGTTTTACTCTATGCTTGATCAAGCCCGAACTACGCCGGTTTGATTCTCGCAGGGTGCGAGATACGTAGGCAACCCTCATCAGGTCCAACCTCCCCGTTTTCGGAAATAGCCAAAATATCAGAATTTTAATTCGTGAGTCGGGTGATGCCGTTTTGTCGAGAATAGCCAAATGTTTCCGAAAGGGACGCCGGAAGGCTATCTTTGCATAAACAGCCATTTTAGTCATTTTTAAATTTTGACCAAATTGCCCAATGGCCTTAGGATCCTCGTCCCCGAGGATCTGCGAGGCCATGTTCCCAATATCGGGTCACCATTCCTAAAAAAGAATAATAAATAAAAAAAATCAAGTGATGCTTTCGTTGTCAAAAACAGCCGAATGTTCCCGAAATGGACGGCGGAAGGCTGCCATTGCATAAACGGTCGTCTTTGGTCATCGTTTTTATTTTCGACCGGTTGATCCTCGCAGCCTTAAAATCTTCATTCCCGAAGTGCTAAAAGGCCGCATTCGAAAACCGAGTCCATCATTTTACAAATAAAAAAAAAGAAAACATAGTTTTATTTTTTGAGTCTAATGAAAGTTTTTCGTTGGCATAATCACCTTAATAAATGTGCAGGATGAGCACGATACAAAACAAACCCTTTTCAATAATGACCAAGATCCCTTTCGAGTTGCGATTATGGTGGAATGATTTAGGCAAGGAGGGGCAAGACAAAGTAAAGAAGTATCTGAAAGATCTCCCGGATTTACTAGACATTCAGCCTCAGGGTGATATTATCAGATCATTGGTCACTTGCTGGGATTCAGCACACAATGTATTTCATTTCTCGGACTTTGAGCTTACCCCAACATTGGAAGAAATAGCGGGATACATCGGAGGTGATGAAGCCCCGTTAAGGTTCAAGTACTTGATTGCACCTAGGGCCGTCACGATACACCGGTTTCTGGAATTCCTAAAAATACCCCAAACATTTCACCATCCAGATCTTGCCAAAGGTTTCTGCAGTCTCCACCTCATATATGCTAGATACGGCCACGTGGGCGGGTTCAATAAGCTAGACTTCAAACTATGCAGTAGAGGTAACCGACAAAAGTGGGACGAACACAGGCTGGTAGCTTAATGACAAATTTTTTGGGTCTTATAGTGTTCCCAAGGAAAGACGGAAACATCGATCTAAAAGTAACTGGGGTCGTCAGTACTTTGCTCACCCAAGATAAAAGTACTCTGGCGCCTATGATTATGGCTGACATCTTCCGGGTTCTCACTGCTTGCCGAGCCAGGGGTGACTTTTTCGAAGGATGTAACCTATTGTTGCAAATGTGGATGACCGATCATTTATGCCACCGCTCCCCGCTCTTGGGTTACGGTTCGCCAGAGAAAACTTGTATTGGAGAATTCTACACAAGAATCAAAGGGTTTAGTCTACCCGAGGGAGTCACAGCTTGGACGTCATTTTTTTGAACTCTCACTGCCAACCAAATCCAGTGGACGCTCGGATGGTTGCCTGTTGAGGAAATCATATACATGCCGGCAACCAGGCCCCACTTTCTGTTGATGGGACTTAAAAGCATCCAACCTTATGCACCGTATCGAGTTTTGAGGCAACTTGGGAGGTATCAAGTAGCGCCGAAAGATGAAGACTTGAGTACCCAAGTGATTGAAATCAGTCCAGACGGTCGTTTCCCCGAAGAAGAAGTCTGCCAAATCTAGAGTGAGTGCCAAGACCTGACAGCAAACACTTGTGTGATGGATACGGCTAAAGGGGAAGTTGCCCCGGGGTATCACGCTTGGTTTAGAGGTGACATATCCTGCGAGAGACCAGCTAAAATAACTCATCTCAAAGATTTCGTTGAGTCATCCCAAGAGCAATGGAACTGGTTAGCAAAAGAAAAGGGGTATCGGGCAGAGATCGGTGATTTGAAGCAACAGGTTGACAGTCTGAAATTCAATAACAGTATGCAAATCGCTGCGGATCGAGGCGAAAAGAATAGATTGGCCCAAGAAAATGAAGAACTTAGGGCCCAAATTCAGAAATTGAGATTGGCTCTTGATAAACAACCAAGGAGTCGATCAGACGAGCAGTTGATAAAAGGGCTGAAAAGTGAAGTCAGGGAATGGCGAGATGGTTTAGAAAAGTCTGAAAACGTCATGGCAGAGCTCAAGGTACAGTGGGGTACAAGAGCAGATAAGCATCACCGATACTTGAATCAATTGAAACGCGACCACGTGAAAACTGTTGCCGAAATGAAGAGAGAGATGGCTACACTTGAGGTTAAAGCAGTTAATCAGGCCGAGGATTTCCAAATTGAGAGCAGATACTGTTATGACTTGTTGGCCCGGATGAAGGTAGAAGTACGGCAACTGAAGAATCAGCATATGCAGGATTCTCAGGTTTTAAAGACGTGCAGTGATCAGATAAAAAGCCTGCTCATAGAGAAGAAGCAAACCAGAGATAAGATCAGGACCATTGCCCATGTCATCATCAGACGATGCCTAAGGTGTGAGAACATGACCAACATTACCGTTCTCTCGGCAGTGATGGGTTATGTCAAGCAGACCATGCATGAGCTGGAACAACTTGAAAGGGATCTCACACCCAGGACCGCGGCGAGGCCGAACGATGCCCCGCGGGCACCAATTTTCGAAACCTTAATGTATTCATAGGTCGAGTCTGTATCTTAGCATCTTCTGTCCGTCTTTTCGCATCAGGGTGCATTAGTCTGTTTGAGTCTATGTTTATTTTCAAGGTTTGTTATTTTTCCTTTTTCAAAAATGTTGGTTGTAATAGATCGTTTCAGTAATAAAATGTGTGCTTCTTTTACACTAATCTATTTTGAACTACGTAATGATCTGATTCACGCGACATTGTGATACGTAAGCAATCCTCATCGGATCCGGTCACATTTTAACTGCAAAAAATTGAAAACGGTAATAAAAAGAGAAAGAAAGAAAATAAAAAAAATATAATAATAATAAAATAAAGGGGAAGCCTAAAAGGAAGCCGGAATGACGCATGCTTTCGTTGCAAACATGTAGGAATTCACTTAACTGTATAGGTGCATCATGCCCCAACGTGAGATTACCTATCTGTTATTTGTTTCGAACTAACCGTTCGTTTGTCGTTGAGTCCTTCCAAGGTTTAGAAAAGGCGGTTGGTTTGGTGAAAGTCTGGCCTCACATTCATACTTCACGAGGTCGAAAGGGAGTGTTCAATTACCTGTTGTTTAGTCAAGAGGGGGTACTCACACTTACTTCACAAGATCAAAGGGAAGCATAGAAATGTCTTCAGAAATTCCGTTGCCGACAGTTCCTGTTTCCGAGGAGAGTTCGATCTCGGCCATCCTCACGCCCAAATCCGCAACTGCGGAGGAAAATAGAATCCTGCGGCTCCGCATGTTGGAAATGCTAGATGACTGGAGTAACGGAAAAGAGCCGCCAAGTGTTATCCCTGGGTTCCCTGAGTTGTTCTCCAGGACAAGTGGGACTTCCAACGTCCCCATAAGCTATCCGGCTACCCCATTCGGGTACCCAGCCATTTCGGCCTTCTCTGCTAGATCACCCTCTGATTCTTATCCCCGATTGTCAACAACAGACGTAGCTACGTACATATTCACTGCACCTCTCTGTCCGATCGTGGCGCAACCCGCTACACACAAGCCAAATTTTGACTCATCCTCATTCACATTCCAAGCACCATCTTTCTCACTGGAACCAACTCGGTTCGCCACCAGCATTTATCCTCCACAGCCTCAATGCGAGTTTGCACCTGGGCAGGATCAAAACCCCAAAACTGTTGAACAAGATGAGATGACAAAAAGAATGAGGAGCCTTGAGCAGAGTTTGAAAAACATGCAAGGTTTAAGCAGACAGAAGAGTGTCTCCTATACCGATATATGCATGTTCCCTCACGTGCACCTACCCGTGGGTTTCAAAACCCCAAAGTTTGAGAAGTACGATGGGCACAGCGACCCCATTGCTCATCTCAAGAAATATTGCAACCAATTGCGGGGAGCCGGCGGAAAATAGGAATTGTTAATGGCATACTTCGGGGAAAGTCTGGTAGGAATATCCTCAGAATGGTATATGGACCAAGACATATCTCGATGGCATATATAGGATGATCTCGCTAGAGATTTTGTGAGACAATTCCAGTATAACATCGACATTGCACCAGACCGAAATTCTCTGTCAAACTTGAAGAAGAAACCTTCAGAAAGCTTCAGAGAATATGCTATTAAGTGGCGCGAGCAGGCATCGAGGGTAAAACCTCCCATGGACGAGATAGAAAATGTCACTACTTTTCTCCAGGCTCAAGAATCAGACTATTTCCAGAATATGATGTCAGCCATGGGAAAGCCTTTCGCGGAAGCAATCAAGATCGGGGAGATGGTGGAGAACAGTTTGAAAATGGGTAGAATCTTAAGTCAGGCAGCCATAAGGGCAACCTCACAAGCCGTCCAAAGCGGGTCCGGAGGAATGGCAAGAGAAAAGAAAAAGGAAGAAACGTCCATGGCAGCATCAAAAGCAAGGGAATATCGTAATCCCAGGCCCCATTTTCCAGAAAGAACCCCACAACACTACTACCCCCACCAAAATGTGACATATGCTCCTCAACCCTACATGGTCATGAATACCCAGCCCTATGTCCATCCGCCACATCAAGTCAATAGAGGCCAAGCTCCACCTCCCAGAAATCAGCCTCCCTACCGCAACCACTATAATCCACAGCCTCCTCAAAATAACTTCCGCCCTCAGGAACCACCTAGAAGATGGACTTTCACACCCATCGGTGAACCATATTCTACTTTGTTCCCAAAGCTAGTCCAGTTGGGTTTCCTGCAGCCAGTCCCTCAGACAAGGCACAATCCGGCATCACCTATTTACAAAGCCGGTGTTAGGTGCGCCTATCATTCAAGAGCAGAAGGGCACGATACAAATGACTGCCGGGCTTTGAGAAGGGTGGTCGAGAATTTAATAGAGCAAGGGAAAATAGTACTAAGGGACGAGGAGGTCCCAAATGTGACTAACAATCCGTTGCCTGCTCACAATAACGGGCCGCTGATTGGAATGATCTGCGAGGACAAAGAATTTGATCTTGCTTTAAAAGCTATAATCGCCATCGTCGATGCAGGGAAAAGGCCTAAAACCACCCCGAAGCTAGAGAAAGGGAAAAAGAAGGTCAGTACTGTCAAGGGCGAGCCCGAAGAGAAGGTGGAGAAAAAGACAGTAACGATGGTGCCTGTAAGGAATGAAGTTCTTTACGTTCCACGAGGTCGAGCAGAGAAACCGCAGAGTTTCAAAGTCAAAAGGGCAAAACCAATGTACGTACCAAAAGGGGCCTATGTGGTCCGGGGGACGATTCAACCACCTCGGCTGAATGAGCCAGTGGTTATCGGACGCATGCCACAGAAGCCGATGACAAACCCGTCCACAGTGCCGTGGAGCTATCAAAGAACGTTGGTTACGTACAAAGGTAGAGAAGTCACGGGAGAACTTCCGGAAAATACTTTCATTGGAAGGTATTCGAACACTCAAGAGTTAAACAACGCCACACGGAGACGCTTCCCACCAAAGAAGCCTGTAAGCGTTGAAGAAGCGGAAGTTTTCTTCCAAAAGATGAAAATGCCAGACTACGAAGTGGTAGATCAACTGCGCAAGTGCCCTGAGCAAGTGTCCATGCTATCTCTGCTGATGAGGTCGGCCGAACACCAAAAGATCTTGCTCAAGACCCTGAACGAAGCATACGTACCAGTTGAAACCTCAGTCGAACAACTGGAACGAATGACGGAGAGGTTCTTCGCCGTTAACCAGGTTTCTTTCAGCAAGAACGACTTACCTCTAGAGGGAGCAGCTCACAACAAAGCCTTACATCTGACAGTTAAATGCGAGGACTACTACGTCAAGCGGGTAATGTTGGATAGAGGTTCAGATGTTGACATTTGTTCGCTCTCCACACTACAGAGAATGGAAATTGGGACCGGAAGAATCCGCCCCAATAATGTCTGCGTAAGGGCTTTTGATGGCGTCAAGAGGGACACCCTCGGGGAAATAGACTTGGTGTTGACTATAGGACCAGTGGAGTTTGAAATAACTTTCCAGGTGCTTGACATGGATACGTCCTACAATTTTCTCCTCGACAGACCTTGGATTCATGCGGCAGGGGCTGTACCTTCCACTCTTCACCAAATAGTGAAGTTTGAGTACAAAGACCGGGAAATTGTGGTCCACGGAGAAGACGAACAGTCTATTTATCAGGACCCATCCATCCCATATCTTGAACCAAGGGAAGGGAGCGAGCACACGGTTTATCAGGCTTTCGAAGTTGTGCTAGCAGAGCAGTATGAAGAGGGAAGACCTTGCCCCCAACCTTTCTTGTCTAACGCCTCAATCATAGTGGCTAAAGAGATGATTCGGCATGGATTCAGGCCAGGGAAAGGGCTCGGACGAACATTGCAAGGAATAACGGAACCCATCACCTTGCCGTCCACCAAGAAACTTTTCGGGATAGGTTTTCAACCCACTCTAAAAGATGAAGAGTGGGCAAAGAAGAGGAAAAATAAGGGTTGGAAACTGCCTCGGCCATTGCCGGATTTATATGAAACTTTTGTCGGACCAAAATACACCAAAGAAGAAGACGATGAGGTTTTCACGATCGAAGAGATCGAGGAGATATGTGGGGCAATGAGAGAAATGCTCTACGAAGCTCACATGGTTCAACCAGGAGAAGGCACAAGCACCGCTGAGATGCTATATGTGGGGCCAAACGCCAAGCTTCGAAACTGGGAGGCCACGCCATTTCCTACTAGACAGGAGTCCGGGTAGACCTGTCCTGCCACCTTTCCTGCATCACGAGTTATCCCCAGGATATAACTTGGATGTTTTTCCCTTCAATTGTTGTTTTGAATTCCTGAGTTATAAACATTGTTATCTTCCAAATTCCAAGAAAATAAAAATCATTGTTTTCTCATTTTTCCTTTGTTCTGATTTTTGTTATTTTTCCTTTATCTTTTCTTTCAGTTATAATAATGCGGCTTTAAATAATATGACATGCTCGCAGATTTCACGCCCAGATCACAACGAGCTATTTAATTGTGAAATAATGAACCAAGAACCAGAATATGACGAAGAAGAGGCTTTTAGGGAAATAAACCGAGAATTGGAACACTTTGAGAATAAACCTAAGCCAAATCTGAATGACACTGAACCGGTTAATTTGGGAACTCCTGAAGAAATCCGAGAGACCAAAATAAGCATTCACACGGACGAGAAAACGCGAGACGTGATAATTCAACTCCTTTTTGAATTTAAAGATGTGTTTGTTTGGTCATACGATGACATGCCAGGACTAGGTGTTGATCTGGTGGTGCATAAATTGCCAATCCACCCTGATTGTCCTCCAGTTCAACAAAAGCAAAGAAAGTTCAAAACTGACGTCAGTGACAAAATTAAAGAAGAGATCACCAAGCAGCTGAAAACGGGAGTAATTCGGGTAGTCCAGTACACCACGTGTTTGGCGAATGTAGTTCCAGTGCCGAAAAAAGATGGGAAGACTCGGGTATGTGTGGATTATCGAGACTTGAATAGGGCGAGTCCCAAAGACAATTTCCCATTGCCCAACATCCACATCCTTGTTGATAATTTCGCCAAACATGAGATACAGTCTTTCGTAGATTGTTACGCTGGGTATCATCACGTGTTGATGGATGAAGAAGACGCCGAGAAGACTGCTTTCACTACACCTTGGGGAACTTACTGTTATCGGGTTATGCCATTTGGTCTGAAAAATGCTGGGGCAACTTACATGAGGGCCATGACTGCCATTTTTCATGACATGATGCATCAAAAAATAGAGGTGTATGTGGACGACGTGATAGTCAAGTCCAGGACGCGGGACAATCATATCCAAGACTTGAGGAAATTCTTCGAGAGACTGAGGAAGTATGACTTGAAGCTGAACCCAGCCAAATGCGCTTTCGGAGTCCCATCGGGCAAGCTTTTGGGTTTCATAGTAAGCAGGAGAGGTATCGAATTAGATCCAACAAAGATAAAATCTATCAGAGATCTACCTCCCCCAAGAACGAAGAAACACGTGATGAGTCTGTTGGGCAGGTTAAACTATATCAGTCGATTCATTGCCCCGCTGACGAGCACGTGTGAGCCCATATTTAAGCTATTGAGGAAAGATGCAGCGATCAAATGGACGGCTGAGTGTCAAGAAGCTTTTGACAAAATCAAAGAATATCTTTCAAATCCCCCAGTTTTGGTCCCGCCAGAGCCAGAGAGACCACTGTTCTTGTATCTGACAGTCTTGGAAAATTCTTTCGGTTGCGTCCTCGGGCAACATGACATAACCGAAAAGAAGGAACAAGCGATCTACTACTTGAGAAAGAAGTTCACCGGCTACGAGGCCAAGTACACTCTGCTGGAAAGAACATGTTGTGCTTTGACGTGGGTTGCTCAAAAGTTGAGACATTATCTCCAAGCTCACACTACTTACCTCATAAGCAGGCTGGATCCTTTGAAGTATATATTTTAGAAACCAATGCCTACTGGAAGACTGGCCAAGTGGCAAATCTTGCTTACTGAATTTGACATAGTATATGTCACCCGCACGGCAATGAAAGCCCAGGTGTTAGCCGATCATTTGGCCAAAAACCCGATTGATGAAGAATACCAACCGTTGAGTACTTATTTCCGGATGAAGAAATAAACACCGTAGAAGTAGTCTCGGAAAACGCTCATGTTTGGAAGATGTTCTTTGATGGGGCCGTAAATGCCAAAGGTATAGGAATCGGGGCAATTTTGATCTTGCCCTCTGGTCAGCATTATCCTGCTACAGCTAGACTGCGTTTCTTTTGCACGAACAATACAGCTGAGTATGAAGCCTGCATCATGGGCATGCATATGGCGATTGATCAGGACGTCGAAGATTTATTGATTATGGGAGATTCTGACCTGATTATCCGGCAAGCCCAAGGTGAATGGGAAACTCGGGATATCAAGCTTATCCCTTACCGACAACACGTGGAGAACCTCGGCAAGCGTTTTAAATCAATAGAGTTCAGGTATATCCCGCGGTGTCACAATGAACTAGCGGATGCACTTGCTACCTTGGCCTCAATGCTACCCTACCCAGGCAACGCCCACATCGATCCCTTGGAAATCCAAATCCGGGAGAGACACGGTTACTGTAACGTAATCGAGGCAGGATCATGTACACAGCCATGGTACCACGATATCAAGAGGTTCTTGAAGACACAAGAATACCCCGAACATGCTACCGGAGATCAGAAGAGGACTATCAGGCGGCATGCAGGAGGTTTCTTTTTGAGCGGCGAGGTATTGTATAAAAGGACCCCGGACCTCAATCTGCTAAGATGTGTTGACGCCGAGGAGGCGGGAAGGATCATGCATGAAGTACACGCAGGAGTGTGCGGGCCCCACATGAACGGGTATGTTTTGGCAAAGAAAATCCTTCGAGCAGGTTACTACTGGATGACCATGGAAAATGACTGTTTTAGCTTCGTTCGAAAGTGTCATCAGTGTCAGGTGCACGGTGATTTGATTCATGCACCTCTGACAGAACTGCATCCCATGTCTGCACCTTGGCCATTTGTTGCTTGAGGTATGGACGTCATTGGTCCGATCGAGCCGAAGGCCTCAAATGGACACAGATTTATATTGGTTGCTATCGACTACTTCACAAAATGGGTGGAAGCTGTCACTCTCAAGTCGGTCACTAAAAAGGCTGTAGTGGATTTTGTGCATTCAAATCTTATTTGTCGTTTTGGTATTCCTGCAACTATCATCACAGATAACGCGGCAAACCTGAATAGTCACTTGATGGGGGATATATGCGAACAGTTCAAAATAATGCATAGGAATTCCACTCCTTATCGGCCCAAGGCCAATGGCGCTGTGGAAGCAGCAAACAAGAACATCAAGAAGATTTTGAGGAAGACGATCCAAAGTTCTAGACAGTGGAATGAACAGTTACCCTTTGCATTGTTGGGATATCGCACTACGGTATGCACTTCAGTATGAGCAACCCCTTATCTTTTGGTTTATGGGACCGAGGCTGTGATACCAGCAGAGGTAGAAATTCCTTCGCTTCGAATCATTGTCGAAGCAGAAATTGAAGATAGCG